>NC_141140.1:3832567-5098400 GCF_053477565.2 Lygodium microphyllum | reverse complement strand
CCGAAAAGGACAGGCGTCCCCGTCAACTTCTCGCATAAGGAATCTACCTTGTATACGAGCCCTGGTAAATAAATATAGTTTTACAAAATCCACCACAAAACTCACAGAATCCACCGTGGTCTCACGGAATTCACCGTGACCTCGGGGATAGAAATTGTCCTCAATTGCTATTAGCTCAATGTGGAGTGAGCACTGAGGGGTAAGCACTTAGGTCGCGGGTGTGCATCCATTAGGCCTCTTCAACTAGATGATTTTTAAACTTAAGCAAATATCTAGAATATCGATGGCCTATTCTAGTGGTCATAAAGTCAGTGTTTAGAATAGTTTTAGGTTCAAGGATTTCAGTTTCTTCTTCTAACAAAGGAGGGTTTTCATAGACAGGGTGAACAAGTAATTGCCCTTTAAAAGGTTGTAACAAACTGATGTGAAAATATTGTGGATTTTCTAGTGTTGGGGTAATTCTAATTTAAATGCATTGTCATTAATTTTGTGAATGATTTTGAAAGGTCCATAAAATCGAGGGGCTTACTTAACAGTAGGGTGTTTCTCAACACTTTGTAATCTTCTCTTTTCAATGCGTAACCAAACATAATCATCAACTTTGAAACTCATAGCTTTTCTTTTCTTGTTAGCTTGTTTAGTGTATGATTGTTGGGCTTTTGCAATCATATATTTGACTTCAGCAAAAATAGTAGCATGCATATTGGCAATATCATCAGTAGCTTTAACTTTGTTTGACAATGATGTAACAGGTGTAGGCAATCTATGTCCATAAATGATTTCAAAATGTGCTTTTTGTATAGCTGTATGTGGTGTATTATTGTATGCAAATTAAAATAAATGCAAGTGTGTATCCCATGTTTGTGGTTTTGAAATTTTGTATGCACACAAAAGATCTAAAATTGTATTGTTAGTAGCTTCTGTTTGCCCATTTGTTTCAGGATGAAATGCAGATGAAAATTTGATCTTTATACCTAAATTAGCAAACAAAATAGTCCAAAAATTATTGCAAAATCTAGAATCACAATCAGAAATAATAACTTTTGGCAAACCATGGTTAGTAAAAATAGTCTTCAAAATTAATTGTGCAGCTTGAGATACAGTTAATGTTTTCTTGCATGGAATGAAATATGATTGTTTGCTAAATCAATCTATAATTGTCCAAATCATATCATGATTAGCTTGGGTGTTAGGTAAACTGGTTATAAAATCCATTGAATATGTTCCCATGGTCATTCAAGAATCGGTAAAGGCATTAATAAACCATATTGCTTACCATGGTGTTGCTTAACTCTTTGACAAATTAAACATTCAGATACAAAGTTAGAAACATTAGATTCCATCTGTGGCCAGTAAAAAATCTTCAACCATACGTAAAGTAGAAATAATACCTCTATGGCCTTGATATGGGGGACAATGAATTTTGTGCAACACAAATGATTGAAATGGAATAGTTACACACAATCTTTTCTCATAAAACATAAATCCATCAGAATAAGACAATGAATCTATTGGAATCCAGTTATTTTCAACTAATTTATTCCAATCGTCTTGAAAACTGGGGTCTTCGTCATAGGTATCTTTCATAGGAATAAGGGAATCAAAAGATATAACTGGATACTTGGTCTTCTACTTAAGGCATCGGCAACAACATTCTCTTTTTCGGGGTGATATTGGATAAGTGGATAAAAACTTTGAATAAAAGTAGCCCATTTAATATGACGGTGGTCAGAGATTTGGGGCTGACTAAGGAGATGTTTGATACATTGTTAGTCAGTTTTGATCATGAATTCAGATTTCATTAAATAGTGTTTCCATTGACGTAAAGCTTGTACTACTGCTAGCAATTCCTTATTATAGGTAGAATACTTGAGTTCAGATGGTTTAAGTTTGAAGCTAGATAGGCTATGGGATGTGAATCTTGCAAAAGGACAACTCCTATTCAAGATCCAGTAGCATCAGTGACTACTAGGAAGAATGGTCTATTAAAGTTAGATAGTTGCAACACAGGGGCATGTGTTAAGGCATGTTTCAGTAAATCAAAATACTTTTGCTGATTATCAGACCAATGATATACAATACCTTTCTTTAATAATTTTGTCAAAGGCAATGCAAGCAATGAAAAATTTCTCACAAATTTTCTGTAAAAGCTAGCAAGACCTAAGAAAGAATGTAATTCATGCACATTTCTAGGTATTGGTCGATTCAAAATTTCTTCTATCTTTTTAGGATCAACTTTAATACCATAAGATGAAACAATAAGTCCTAAATATTCAATGTGGGTTTGGAAAAATTCACTCTTTTCAAGATTATTATATAATTGATTCTCTTTCAATAAATTGAAAACCAATGATAAATGTTCATAATGCTCGTTCTCATTCTTACTGAAAACCAATATGTCATCAAAGAAAACAATTAAACAATGTTGATGCTTCAAAAATATGTGATTCATCATACTATTGAATGTGGATGGTGCATCAGTTAAATCAAAAGCCATAACAAGAAATTCATAATGTCCAAATTGAGTCTTAAATGCAATTTTGAAAATGTCATATATGTCCAATCGTACTTGATGGTATCCAAATTTAAGATCTATCTTGCTAAATATTGTGGCCCCTTATAGTTTATCCATGAGATCGTCTACCCTAGGGATTGGATATCTATTCTTGAAAGTGATCTTATTTAGGGCACGATAATCAATGCACATCATATAGGTGTTTATTTTCTTCTTCACTAATAGGACAAGTGCACCAAAAGGCCTAATGAGTCCTCGGGTTAATAATTCTTCAACTTGGGTTTGAATTTATTTCTGTTCAATTTGATTATGTCGATAAGGCGCTTTACATCATGGTTGAGAACCTAGAATTAAGTTTATTTTATGATCTTCATGATGTGTAAGTGGTAAGCCAGGTGGTAAGTCAATAGCAAAACAATCTTTAAATTGTGAAAGAAATTGTGCGTGCCTAGGATGCATCTGGTTTTTGTTGAGATCTCGTAGTCTTTGGTCAGTTAGTTCTACCTTAGTTGAATAAGTTTAAGTCCCACTGACTTAACCATGGTTAGATCTAGGTCATTTTGATCTTTAGTGTGTATTGTACACAGTTGACTTTTGAGATTGTGTTGATGGAATGGAATGAACTAAAGGGAGCATGTGTGCTACCCTGGTGCCTGTGCCTTTGTCTCCATCTCTTTCTCTTTGAACTCTAATAGGGTATCAGAGCTTTAAAGAAGCTACAGAAGAGGCTTTTGTGAAGATGATGATGATGAATAAGAAGAGTGCACCATCAAACTGGCACATGGACTCTTCTCGAGTTTTGGGTCCAACGTCTACAGAGCCTTGCCATCGTGGAACATGTCAAATGCCCATTTTGCAGTTATTCTCTCACTTCACTCGTGTTTCTGCTCAATGGGATGCCTGCTTGTAAGCATTTCAACAAGCAGTATCCCAAAGGAGTAGACATCACTCTTTTGTGTGAGCTGGTAAGCTTTGAGATACTCCGGATCTAGGTAACTGACAATCCCCTTCACTTGTGTAGAGACATGGGTGGAATCAAGACCCCAAGGCCCAAGACAAGAGAATTTAAAATCAGCAACTTTAGCTCAATAGTTGCTAGTTAACAGGATGTTAGTGGACTTGATGTCACGGTGGATGATAGATCTGTCAGCATATAGATGCAGGTTTCCATTGGGAGCATATTCAACCATGAGAATCCTTTCAGATCCTTCTACAGCATACCCTATCAACTTGAAACTTTGCCAATAGCTGCATGTCATATGCAATCTTCTTTGCCCTTTTCATTGCAACAATCCTCCCATAGTTTAACCTCCCTTTCTACATTGTCCCAAACCCTCCTTGCCCAATTTGGAGCGATGGTGAGAAGTTATCAGTAGCTTTCATAAGGTCAGCCACTGTGAATGTAATAGCATTATCTGCTAGAGCATGGCCAGTTGCTAAACTTAATGGCTTATTTTTTTTACCATCATCCCATGAATTAACTGAAACATCCTGAAATGCAAAGGTTGTGCTATTATTGGTTACTGGTGCTTCATGATGAGGTACCTAATCTCCATTTTGATCAGATTAAGGTCAGCTTCCCATCCATATGATGTTTTTTCTATGAAAGCAGAATGGTAATCCATTTTATGTCATTTGTAAAAAGCTACCACATTATGAGATGAGCAATATTGTATGCATGTCATGCCTTTGGAGGGTGATGTAGCTCTTTCAATGTGCAATGGTCAAAGATGAGACAACTGCTTTAAGCATCTAGAGTCATTTGGATTTGCTGTAAGCTTGGAAATTGAGTAATAATTTTATGTAGAAAATCAGACACTGAGATTGTTTTTGAAAGGCCAACTTTCATCTCAAGAACAGGTTCAAACATACCAGCTCTAAGCTCAATTGGATCGACTGTAAGAGGAGACAAGGCACAACTGAAGCCACCCATGTTGTTTAGGCTACCTACTGTCGCTAGGCTTATTTAGCTACATTTACAACTTCTGTTTTTAATGGCAAGGCTATAGAATGGTTGCCTTAGTGATCAATAAGAGGCTATTGATTTGCATCTATGGATTAGTTTTGTTGATGGTGATCTTACGTCTTGTGCAGGTGTTCAGCAGAGGATATGTATAGAGACTACTTCATCCTGCTTATCTGATTTCCTATCAGCATTAAAGAGATATTCTAGATGTAACTGGAGGCCTTTGGCATTCTTGAATTTAAAGGCAGGCTGAAGTATAATTGTAGGTTTACAGCTCTAGGTGGCACCTGCACTCTAAATTTGAGTCTGGTGTTTGTTGCTTGTAAAAACTATCTCTACAATAGTTTTTGATCAGCAAGGTATGCATGGTGAAATCAACAATTTGGAGTAAAGCACTCATGGTTATGTGATCATTCTGTGATAGAATATCATGGTGTCTCAGTGAGCAGTTGAAGGATTTTTTAGGGTGTATTTCCTACATGTATTGGATCTTATGCAGTCTTATAAGTTGAAATCTGTGTAGTTTTTGGAATTGAATGTCTTTGTGGAGTTGAGAGGTGTTGATTACAGATGTTGGTAGTATGGCACTAAATGGTCACTGAATTATATTTCCTGCTGGCATTTTGAGAAATTGATTGGTTTTGGAAAGCTTAAGAATTTGAAATGACAAACACAGGAGAGAAGGATACTATCACTCAAATAGTGGTGAAAAGTTGAACTACAACAATTTCATTCTATGGAAATTCGAGATGTCTAATTTTTTAATTGGAAGAGGCTATTGGGACCTAGTCACAGGTCTTGAAGATGAGCCCAAGCTATCGAAGGATAGAAATCCAACACAGGATCAGTTAAAGGCACACACGACTTGGTTTGAAAAGGCTAGTAAGGTCTTGCATTGGTTGTCGTTATGTGTGTTAGACACAAAGGCTATGCAAATTGCAAACTGTACTTCTCTAAAAGCTGCCTGGGACTTATTGATGAAGAATTATGGGCATGTCACTCATGCAAGAAAGACATAGCTGAAGCAAAAATTTAGCCACATATCCAGGAATGGAAGGTCTATTGAAGACTATGTTAGTGAGATAAGATCCCTTGCAGAACAACTAGGCTCAATTGGAGCTGAAGTTGACGATGATGATTTGGTGGCTACTACCCTCCATGGACTTGGACAGGAGTATAAGCAGTTTGATACTTCCATTTTAGTGCGTCGAGAGAAGCCTGAATTTGGTGAACTTGTGGCACTTCTATTGCATGAAGAAGTGAAACTTGGACTCAATACAAGTTCTAGTGGGTCTTAAAATAGGAGGGACAGTGTCTTCTACTCCAATCAAAGGGGTAGAGGTGGAAGAGGAAGATCAAACTTTAGAGGAAGAGGTGTTGGAAATGCATATGCAGCCCGTGGTTGGACATCAAGCTACTGGATGGAAAAATAGACAGCCTCAAGCAAATAGAGGTGCCTCAAATGCTTGTGGAAAAGGGGGTTATTCACCTAGAGGAAGAGGCACTTGGCAATAGCCTCAAATGAGTCATGGACAGCAATCAAATGCAAATAAGGATTGCCATTATTGTGGCAAATACAAACATGTAGTTAAGGATTGCTACAAGAAGCAAAATGATCAGAGAGCTTGTCGTTAGTGACTAAGGGCAATTGTACATCAAATTCAGATCGTGCACCTTGGTCCATCACCACTTGGTCTTGTCCAAGAGATCCTTGAGTGGTTTAAGATTTGCGTCTAGGTTACGAGCTAATCTATCCATTATGTGCTCTAAGATCTTGTGGAGCTCTCATTTATTATTTGGGACATGGAACGTGATGGGGGTGGGCATCGTTATAAGAGCTTCTAGCCATCATATAGATGTGTACTACTGAGGGTTTGTTCTTGGGCTCACCAACTAACTTGGAATCTTTTTCGTGCTTCTCATTATCCAAGAACGGTAGATCGATTGTGGCTAACACATATATCCAATCACGATTCCTCGAGCCAAGGGATATACTTAGTCAGCGACTTGTAATATTCTCTAATCCAAGCATTTCCCTTCAACATGGATGAGTTGGTGTCTAGGTTGATTTGTGTAGTCTTCCAAGTATCCATATCTACCCTCACCTCTTCCATTTGGTTGCCTAGGAAGATCAAACCATTGCCCCAATCTTCTATGACTCGTGCATTGTGATAAACCCCCAAAATTGTGTAAATTTAGGCACAAAATTATGATCTTTATTGGAAAATCTTCTGTAGTTTGATAATTTAACCTTGTAACTTCATTGCAAAATATTAAGATAAGCATTGTAAAAGGTATGACTAGATATTATAAAGTCATGACCTTAAAGTGTATGTGTGTTTCGTTTCCAAATTTGAAAGGTTGAGAAGTTTCTTTATTGAAAATAAAATAAAGGAATCTTCTTGTAAGGTGCAAGTAACCATTGTCAAGAATCGCATGATGGGGGGATTTGTTCGAGCTGTGGTGCTAAACACACACTATACACACAAGAGGAAGCTCACCTAAGAACACAAGAAGAGAGATGGAGGCCAAAATGTTTTCTTCCTGATTTTTTTTCTTCTTCGACACCCTATACAATGTACAAAAAGTATAGATAAGATACAACATAAAGGAAAGTGGCCTTCTAAGTCAAACAGTGCATAATTGACTATACTAATTGACTGGCACTATATCTTTCCCACTTGTAGGTAGGTGTAACAAACTAAATATAATAAGTGATAAGTCAGTGGCCATGTGAGTGTCATAATGACCACCAACGTGCTAAGTGTAGACGTGTGGACCCATCTAGCCAGGCGGTCCATCATCAATGTCTGCACGTATTGAGCTTTCCATCTTAACACTCCCCCTCAAGCTCAATTCTATCTCTGCAACTCCAAGTAAGCTTCAGAACTTTCAAAGCTTCTCTGCACCCAATGCCTTTGTGAAAATGTCAGCTATCTGATCCTGTGTGCTGACATATACCAAGTCAATCTCTCCTGCAAGTATCTTCTCTATCACAAAGTGGTAGTGCACCTCAATTGTTTTTTTCCTCGCATGGAACACATCCATGATGTAGTTCTTAGTCACGAAAGTACATGAGATGGTACCAAAAGTAGGAGTCAAAACGCTAGCAGGAGAAGACACGAAGTCTAGGCAAGACACAAAAAGGCAAAGGTTGGAAGCATCCACCACCACAACATCCTCTACAGTGTTGCGGATTATGATGCATATGTTGCTAAAATCCTAGCCCAACTAAAGAAGGCTAAGGAAGAGAAGAAGGCTGCGGCTACAGAACTAGAGACTGAAAGAGAAGTTTCTATGGCACTAAGGCTACAAATGACATGGCAAGGAGAAAAACGTTAGAAAGAAATTCGAAAGCTAAAAGAGCAACTCAATGCCAAGGAAAAGGAGGCTCAAGAGAATGAGGATCGCTTAAGGCAGAGGCTAGAAGATGAGGCACAATACTTGACGGCCGAGAAGCGAAGCCACAAGATGCTCATCCTCGAATATGATGAACTTCAGGCTAAGGGTGCAAAAACTGGAAGAGATGAATGTAGAATTGCAAGAAAACCAATGCGATAGAGACCAGGCATCCAAAGAACAATGCCAAGAGCACGACGATGCCATGGAATTCAGGTTGATGATGGAGCTAGAGGAGTAGGGAAGGATCGAGAGGAGAGAGATGGAAGCCGTGGTGTAGGAAAAGGAAGAGGCAATTGAGGAAGCTACCAGGAGCCCGCAAGAGAACCTGAAAAATGCCCAGTAGGAAGTGGAGGCACTGATGGCCATGGCCATGAATGAAAGAAGGCTGCACTAAGAAAAACTACAAAGCCAAGCGCAAGTCAACGAAGAACTGTCACAAAAGGCTTGTTGAAACCCACACGTAGCTCACCATGGTTGATCATGGAAGAAGAATAGACAAAGAGCAACTAAACCGCCAAGACAAAGAGAAGACCCAAATGCTGGAAGTGTGGAATGAGTATCAATAGTGGTAATGATGTTGTCTCAGGAGAGATGGAAAAAGGTAAGAAAGATCTGGAAGAGAAAGTGCAACAGTGGGAGAGGCGCAATTTTGAAAGAGTGCGAGGATTGAGAGAGCACCTGGTCGTGGCAGAATGCAAGAGCGCTTGTTGAATCTAGGGCAAAAGCTATAGAGGTGTGCTTAGACACTCAAAGGCAAGATTTTTTTAGCACAATGCTTCATATCACACAAGTTGAAGGCAAGGATTCAGGGGAGAGAATGAAAAAAAAGCTGGAATTGATGACTAGAGCCTTAAAGTATGCCGTGCAAGAATGCACACTCCCAATTGGCACATGCATAACCAAGGAGTAGCAATGCAGCAACTTATGACAAGCTGGTCTCTCTCCACTGATGAGCTCAGGGAACTTGGATTCAAAGAATAGGAGCAACCCCGACTCCAACCCAAGATGGAACATGATACCAAGGAAGGTCCGTACTTCGAGCAAGAATTCAAAGAAGAACCGCAACCCAAAGAGCCCAGTCTGCCCTTGCCTAACCTACCCCCACTGATGAGCTCAGGGAACTTGGATTCAAAGAACAGGAGAAACCCCGACTCCAACCCAAGATGGAACATGATACCAAGGAAGGTCCGTACTTCGAGCAAGAATTCAAGGAAGAACCACAACCCAAAGAGCCCAGTCCACCCTTGCCTAACCTACCCCCAAAGGAGCCCGAGGTGTCTATGTCCCCAATCATAAAACCGAAGTGGAGGGAGTCCGTGAGATGAATCATATGAGAAGTCAAGAGCTCAATGTCTTCTTCTCCTCCATTATTCTTCTCTATTTCTCTAACAGTTCACACCCACAAAATGCTATCCTCAAAAGATAGATACCCCAAATTTTAGGACACTTTACATACACTTGTACTTTAGATACATACAACCATAAGATATGACTTAGGATATGTCATATTTATCAACACTCCCCATCAAGCTTAGAATGAGCTTGCACACATAAGACTCCAAGTGCACTCCTGAAGAACTCAAAATTATCTTTACCTAATGCTTTGGTAAAGATATCATCAACTTGGTCATTTTTTTTCACATGGACCAAGTCAATCTCTCCATTAATGACTTTTTCTCTAATGAAATCTATGTGTTTTGTCCTTGCATGGTAGACTAGGTTCTTTGCTAACATAATGCTGCTAACATCGTCACAATACATAATGACTCCACCATCAATCTCTATCCCCATGTCATATAAGATCAATCTCAATCATGTGTGCTCACATGCTACCAATGCAATGCCTCTATACTCTGCTTTAGTGCTTGATAGAGCAACTGTAGGTTGGTTCTTACTGCTCCAACTTACCATGGCTGATCCAAATGAGAATTCATAGCCACTAGTAGATCTTCTATCCATAGAGCTACCTAGCCAGTCTACATCTGAGTATCCAAACAATGTAGGCTTGATTCCTTTTTCATAAAACAAGACAAATCCAGTTGTCTTCTTCACATATCTAAGAACTCTTCTCACTACATCCAAATGTGATTTGCATGGTTTCTACATAAATTGACTTATCAATCCAACATCATAACTCAAGTCTGGTCTTGTAATGGTCAAGTAGATAAGACCACCAACCATCTTTTTGAACATAGTAACATCCTCAACATAAGATCCATCATCCATCAACTTAACATTTTGATCCAATGGTGTATCAACCGGTTTGCATCCTTTCATGCCATATTTTTCCAACATCTCCAATGCATATTGCCTTTGTATCAGCCATATACCATGAGGTGTGTTAATAACCTCAATACCCAAGAAGTATCTCAACAAACCAAGGTCCTTTATATCAAAGTCTTTATGTAACCCATGCTTGACTTCAGTAATCTCCTTCTCAAGTGTACCTGTAATAATCAAATCATCAATATAGATGACCACAACAACCATACCATCTTTTGTATGCCTCACATAGAGTGAATAGTCAGCTTTACTCTGCTGAAATCCCATACTGCATAAGAATTTGCTGATTCTATCACACCATGCTCTTGGTGCTTGCTTCAGTCCATATAAAGCCTTCTTCAGCCTGCATACATAATGTGGGTATTTTGGATCCACATAGCCCTCTGGTTTATCCATGTACACTTCCTCTTCTAAGTTGCCATTCAAAAATGCATTTTTCACATCCATTTGAAAAAGCTTCCAACCATAGATAGAAGCCAAAGCAATTACTGATCTCACTGTCGTCATTTTAGTTATTGGACTGAATGTTTCTTCATAGTCCAAACAATAAGTTTGTGCATATCCTTTTGCAACCAGCCTTGCTTTATATCTTTCAAGAGAACCATCGGACTTACATTTGACCTTATAAACCCATTTACATCCAATGGAATTCTTGCCATGAGGTAGTTTCACCAAATCCCAAGTCTTGTTTTTCCTTAGTGCATCCATCTCTTCATCCATTGCTTGTCTCCACTCTTTGATCTCTATTGCTTCTTCAAAGCAAGTAGGCTCCACATGTTGCACATAAGAAACCATGTATGCATAATGTATCTTCATGAACCCATTATAAGTCAATTTATCAACTAGATACCTTACCCTTTATGACCTTCTCAATTGAGGTGCACTACCATGTGTCTCATCTGATCTAGCATGTGGTGGCACATACTTTCCTGCACTTCTAATGCCAGGTGTTTTAAAATGCAGAATGGCATACTCGTCATCTATAGATTCATCTTCTGAACTTTCAACCATATGTCTCTTTCCTTTTGCAACTTTTGCACTCCTTTGTGCATTTCTCAATCTACCACTCCATGGATTCTAGCTACCACTGCTTTCCACATTCTCTTGAGGTCTTGAAGCATCTTCCACATGCTGATTTTCAGCCTTATTGTTTGCTGAAATTTTCCTTCCATAGCCATCATCATCATTGCTTTCATAGGAATCAACATCCACTGCAATTTTGGGCTTGTACCATGATTCATATTCACTGAATCTGACATCCCTGCTTATGTATACTTCCTTACTCACTGGATCATAGCATTTGTATCCCTTCTTGTCATCAGGATATCCAATGGAAATGCTTTTTGCAGCCTTGTTTTCCATCTTCTTTCTCAAATTGTAACATGTCCCCCTGTCCGCTTGTAGGACATGTCTTAGTAGCCCATCGGGAAGAGAGTCTAGAAAGCGCCGCTCGGCACTCACAAGGAATGTCACGGGGTTTGCGATCTAGGTCTTTCCGAGTTTGCCACGAAGCGGAAGCATTCCGGCCATTCCCACTTAGGACCGACCTGAATTAGGGTTTTCCTAATGGTCAAGTTCCTATGAGGTAGCTAGCAACGAGCCCTAGACAAACCACTTTGCACAGAAACGTTAGGGTCAAAGTGGATTTATACTGCACTTGGTTCAAGGAGAATGGGAAATGAGAGGGATGCAAAGCTCGACCTCTCTGCCCATAAGGCATAGTCCCATTCTGTTCCCCTGAAACAACATAAATCGGGACTCTAGTTCTATAGATTCTAGGTCATTGTTACCTCGCTGTCAATTCCTTTGAGAAAAGTTCCCGGCCAACCAGGACCACCCTTCCATAGGACGGACCCAGGGTCACATCCACCGCACTTTCCTCGGGTTGCTTTAGTTATCTAATTACCTACCACATTTAGTTTGATAGGCAAAAGTAGCTTCCTTAATTAACCAATTAATCACTGGTTCCTTCACGTAACCTAGGCACTGACATAGAAAAACAATGTCAAACAAGTTCCTTCTCAACATTTGATCTTTATTTATCAGTCTTTGGAATACATCAAATATCCAGCCCGAAGGCTATTCCAACAATCCTCAGGGATCGCTATTTCAAGTTCCGCCCGTTGACTAGTATGCGGGCCTCGAGATCCCATCTCAAGTCATGTCGGCCTCTTGTGTAGGATCTGGAGGCAAGGGATTTATGGCCATAGCCTCCCCTGGAACCCAAGCGTCCTCCTACTCCAAGTAGCACCCACGGAGAGACCTCTCGCGACGGGTTCGGTCCACGTACCCGGGGCAACTAACACCCCCCTTGGATAGGGTCAGGCAGATAGTCGGAGGTAGCTGATACTGCCTCTCCCTCCAAGCTTTCAACCTGAAGTAATAGTTATTTTTCCGGCATTAGTTCCTTGAGCAAGAAGTACCAAAAGTGCTCCTAAGTGTACAATCGCAAGCATTCCAGTGGTCGTTTGTACGGCCAACTGCTAAGGTGTCAATCATTCTCTCCGAATACATCCAGTATTCGATCTGGGATCAATCGCGACTTGGCAAGATCCCCAACGGTTTCTTAAGCTGAGTTGCTTGTTTACCCTTTTTCCTTGGGTTAGGGTTTATACCCTGTTGACCCAAACTGTCAATACCTTAGGTTTCCTTATATTAAGGTCAATAAATCCTGGGCAACTTCATCTCCCTAACTTGGTTGTTCAACTACTTCCTTGGCAATTCATAACTGCCCTAGCTTGGCAAATCAGCCCCAAGGAAAGGTGATGTAGCAGGATGACTACTCATCATCTAGAAAATTAGACTTGTACTTAAAACTTGCCAAACTTGTTCTAAGGAGTCGCAATACTATTTTGTGATTTAGACACAAAATCATATGACGTTGCACGATATAGGTGTCAATACCAACTTGTGGGATTATTTTTCTCATCACACGGTATTCCTTGGTAAAGAATACCTTTGATCAAGTTGTAGGGTTTGGGAATCCTATTGACCCAATCCAAAACCTAACTGTACTAGGCTGATAAACGTTTTGGCCCTAGGGTTCCTAGATTCCTTGCGGAAGTCTAGCATTTGGTCAACTGATCCTTAGGGTGAGAACCCTAGATCGTTCTTCCACGGGTGATTAGATAGTCTTAACATTTTGAGAATGTGGATAGGACCTTTGAGATCGGAAATATTAGATCGGTATCCTAAGTGCAATACTAGGTAGAATTTTAACATAGCTTAACCCTACCTAGCGCATTGAGGTGACCAACATATGCTAACTAATCATGAATTTCATGTAGGCTACTCATTTACGCGAATTACCTAATTGATCTAACCAGCCCACGATTTAAGATGATCTTCCCTTTTAGAGATGCAAATACTTTCTTCTAAATTTGCGAGTTCTTTTTCCTAAAAGATTTAAGTAATTGCAAGATAGGTGAGATGCATCATTCCATGCAATTTCGAGAACATAAACCTTTTTGCCTTTATGCAACTAAAGGATTGACATTCAGAGCTAACTCTTATAAACCCTACCTTGATTCATCGAACTCAAAGCTTTAATATTTTAATGAAGATGCATTCAAACTTTGATAAAAGAACTCCATGCGTGAGCAAATGCCATGAGTTCATCGTTGATTTAATCCTTCCTTTAGCACTTAATCCCAACCTAAAATGTAATTATCATCGCATGCAATTTGCAAGGTTCATAAATCCTTTTCATGTATTGCAACAACTTGGACATCATTTAATGTTCGTCTACGATTTCCTTAATCATGAGTCACAACTATGCACTATGTGTTATATTCCTTGTCCTATGCGTGATGCAACAAAGATGCCCTTGCACAAATCCGTCTTTTTACTTATGCATCATATGTTTAGAATTTGTAGCTACCCTTGACCATGGAAGTGCAAGCAATTGCAAATACACGACATGCAACTAAATTTTGAAAATCGGGCGAGCAAATAAATTTCCCAATGTATTTAAACTTTCCTACGAGAATTAAACATGCCTAGTGCATCCTTTTCATTGGGAATTAATTTTAGGAACCTAGGCATTAAGAATTGGGGCGTTGTCCACTCGCGTACTCGGGGTGGAATCCCCTGCGTGTGCTCCTCTCACCTTTTGCTTAGGAGCCATTGATGCGGTAGATTTCGACGCAGCGAATCTTCCTTGGCTCCCTTACGTACTTCGGGGGTACTACTGTCCGAGATTCTCCTCTTTCACGCAGGAATTAGGCCTTGCAGACATAGTTTTGAAAAAACCGGGGAAGGCATGGTGGGCGAACCTGGCTTAGAAGCTCTAATAGAAGCTTCCAAATTAGAAGCTTCCAAGCTTTTGAAAACAAGGATGACGTGGAGAGAGAGTGATGATTGGGAAGATGATGACGATGCTGATGGTGAAGATAATGATGATGGTAATGATGATGATGATGGTGATGAAGATGATGGGCGTAGCAGCCTGGCGGCAGCATAGTAGTCCTAGTGGCGTGGCAGTGTGGCGGGCGGGCAGCACGATCCACAAGGCGATGGCAGCAGATCCACAATCCCCCTCTCTCTCCCCAAGCTTGGGGAGGGGGGTTCATATAGCTTGAAGGGGGGGGTAGCCACACACGTGGCAGGGTGCATGCCCTCCTCCCCATGCCCCTCCACAACATTACTCATACTCCCTCTCCCCGCCATGCAATGGCTGAAGGGGAGGGGGGTTTAATAATAAAAAAATTTGCACTTAATTTATTATCTCTTTTTTCCCTTGAAGGGGTGTTCCCTCGTGGGCTACCGTTTTTTGCCACGGCTTCCTATACACGATGCGGGGCTGGTGTTTGTTGATGCACGCAAAGGGAGCACTTAGCCCAAAGTTTTTTTTTGTTGCAGGAGATCACTAGAAATTTCTCTTGCGTGGGATGTGTGGGGTCTAGGGTCATTAATATTTCATGTGGAAACGTCGACGGGACTGCGGTGCATCATCATCATCATTACCATCATCATTATCTTCACTATCAACATCGTCGTCATCTTCGCAATCATCACTCTCGCTCCACATCATCCCTGTTTTCAAAAGCTTGGAAGCTTCTAATTTGGAAGCTTCTATTGGAGCTTCTAAGCCAAGTTCATGTTTATGTAACCCTTTCTGGTTCAGTTAGGTGTTTTGCTAATTCTTCTGCGCGAGGGGAACTGTTGCCGAGTAGAGTAGTAACCTCGAAGTGCGCAAGGAAGCCAAGGAAGATTCGCTGCGTTGAAATCTACTGTGTCAATGGCTCCTAAGCAAAAGGAAAGAGGAGCACACGTGGGAGCTTCCACCCCGAGTATGAGAGTGGACAATACCCCAATTCTTAATGCCCAGGTTCCGAAAAATATTTCCGCATGGAAAAGAGGCATTAAGCATGTTTTAATTCTTGTAGGGAAGTTTAAATGCATTAGGAAATTTATTTACTCATTCGATCTACAAGTTAGTTGCATGTCGTGTATTTGCAATTACTTGCACTTCCATGGTCAAGGATAGCTACAAATTCTGAACGTATGATGTATTGGCATGTAGACCCACTCTCAGAATGACCGCCATGTAGCCATCCCAAAGTCCTCAAGAAAATACTCCTATTTTCAGGCCTTCTTAAAATCTTACTAATGAGAATTTTGAAGGAAAATATCAGTCACTTTTGCCCTCAAGGCGGGTGTGACAAGGCGAAGGAAATATTTACTCATAAGTCCTGTTGGTACTCCAAAAAATCCCATCTTGATCTCATATGTCTTCAAATAAGCCGATACATTACGGCCATCAAATAAGCCGATACATTACAGCCATCAAATAGTTTCTTTTCATTCTCAATTGCTTCAATTGCCTTAGTCACACTGATTGCATTCTCTTGCTCCGAATATAGTTGTCTTTACTGAGACAACTATTGTTGATGCATATACAATTGTGTCTACTGATTTTGAAGCTGCATATACATAGACATATTCTGCAAAATCTGCTTTAAATCATTCGTTGAAGTACTTGAAGCAGCAGTCAATGATGGAGCTGAAGTAGAGGACAAAGCAGGAATCGTAG
This sequence comes from Lygodium microphyllum, assembly GCF_053477565.2. NCBI lineage: Eukaryota > Viridiplantae > Streptophyta > Polypodiopsida > Schizaeales > Lygodiaceae > Lygodium > Lygodium microphyllum. Next base: position 5,082,200 of record NC_141140.1, on the reverse strand, counting down.
AAGATGCTGAAATGGATGTTGAAGTATCTCCCATCCTGAAATTTAAATGCGATGCTTTCACGTCGGGTTCACCAAAGATGTCGAAGGGTTTTCAAAAGCAAAGTCGTGACCACAGAGGACCTTGACTAATTTCAGGATAGAAGATCAATCAAGCAAGATCACGATTCAATTTGAAAGAAGGTCACCTCAATTTCAGATAATGGCCCTACAATCAACTTGTTCAACATCAACAGCTTCAGCTTCATAAAGGAAACAAATCTGATTTATAAACTAGCTGCTCAAAAACTAAAGTCCTTCACGTCCCTTCTTGCTATTTTAGAAAGAAACACTCTGCAGGTTGTTTGCTGATCAGTACTGTATAGGAAGCACCAAGATAATCTGTATGCTGAAAACTAGACTCTTGCTATACACATTGCAACAAGTATGGGCAATGTGATCCTACAGAAGTAAAGCCTCAGTTGCAATCCCACTCTACCTCAGAGTGAGAGAGAGTCCTTGAAAATAACCAAGGAGTAAGCATTCTGCTGAAAAATGTAGAACACAATTATATGGCACTAAATAACCAACCCATTAGTACTCATGATCCTCCACAATCAACCGGCTTAAGCATGAAAGCTGCTCCAGTCCCATTATATCCAAATCTTGGCAATCCTTGTCTTTACATCGAAGAAGTGAACTCAACATATCACTCTGTTTGGTTAAAACTTGCAACATCTCCTTAAAAGCAGTTTGCACATGGACCATAGCAAATGAGCCTGCTTCAACATTAACACCAGGCTGTAAAGCATCAGTTGAGGTACTAGTTTAGATACCACATCTGCAGGAATAGCGAAGCCTACTCCAGCAGAAGTTCATGTTCTTGTGAAAATGGCCGTGTTAATGCCAATTAGCCTTCCTCCAGAGTCCAACAAAGGTTCACCACTGTTTCCAGGATTGATAGCAGCATCTGTTTGAATGCCCCCCTCAATGACAACACCAGTTTGGCTGTAGATATCTCTGTTCAGCCCACTAACTATGCCTACAGTCATGTGTGATCGAATCCAAATGGATTTCCTATTGCAAGGCATCGCTGCCCAACTTTCACTTTTGATGATTGTCCTACAGTAATAGGTTGTAGTAACTCAAGAGGTGCATCTATTTTCAAGACAGCTAAATCTTTTGCCTTGTTAGCCCCAATTAATTGTGCTTCAAAATTGTTTCGCGTTCCGTCAAAAGTGGGAAGCATGACTCGTGCAACCACTTTACCAAGGCTCAAATCTTTCGATAGAGCACTTCCAATCACATGATAGTTGGTTACTATATGACCACTGCGATCCCAAACAATTCCTGAACCATTTCCTTCAGGAACCTCAACAGATGCCGATCAGTTAACTTGAGGACGTAACGTCACATTAAATACATTCACCACCGAGTATGTTGTTCTCTCAAACAGCTTCACCAGTCTTTCCTCATTAGGTGAAAGGGGAATTTCAGGTGGAACATGAGAAGTAACATCTGCTATAGTGACAGTCGAATCACCCAAAGCATTTGCTGAGAGTTGAAAGTCCAAAAAAAAAGCAGCAGCTATAACAACACTTCGTCAACCACATGATGGAAACAATGGAGCATCCAAATTCCCTCTACCCATTATGTACCAAATCACTTCTCTGGAAATAGCGACAATTTCGGAGGAGGTTTTGTTGGATTGACATCGTCATTACTTCTTTATCAACTTCGTTTAGCTATAGTTTTTGTCTACTTCTTCATAATCCCAATCTTCCTTCCCTCTGACCCAACTTAGACCACTCCAGTCTTTTCTCCTTCGTCATGTCACCTTTTGCAAGCTTTTCATCTTTATCTTTATTCTTGTGCTTCTCCGGCTAATACCTCGCCTATAATAGTTGAGCTAGACAAGTAGTACATGACAGTAGGCTGATTGATCTTCTACTTTGATCGTCGCTTCTCGTCTCCCTCATCATGGTCCCTTTAATCATCACCTTCAGAGCTCTTTTGATAGTTGTCCCCCTCATCCACTGCAATTCCCTCCGCTTTTCTTCGTCTTCCTTCTCCTCCTAGCATTCGATCCTCCACTTATGGGCATGTTATTCGGGTTCCACCTTTTTAGTACTCAAAAAATGGGAATTGGGAGATTTCCAAACTCACAAATATTGTGTTATGAGTAGTCATCCTGCTACATCACCCTTCCTTGGGGCTGATTTGCCAAGCTAGGGCAGTTACGAATTGCGAAGGAAGCAGTTGAACAACCGAGTTAGGGCGACGAGGCTGCCCAGGATTTATTGATCTTAATATAAGAAAAGCTAATGTATTGACAATTTGGGTCAACAAGATATAAACCCTAACCCAAGGAAAAAGGGTAAACAAGCAACTCAGCTTACGAAACCCTTGGGGATCTTGCCAAGTCGCGATTGATCCCGGATCGAATACTAGATGTATTCAGAGAGAAGGATTTACACCTTAGCAGTTGGCCGTACAAATGACCACTGGAATGCTTGTGATTGTACACTTAGGAGTATTGTTTGTACTTCTTGCTCAAGGAACTAATGTCAGAAAAATAACTAATGCTTCAGGTTAAAAGCTTGGAGGGAGAGGCAGTATCAGTTACCTCCGACTGTCTACCTGACTCTATCCAAGGGGGTTGTTAGACGCGTCGGGTACATGGACCGAACCCGCTGTGAGAGGTCTCTCCGTGGGTGCTACTTGGAGTAGGAGGATGCTTGGGTGCCAGGGGAGGCTCTGGCCGTAAATCCCTTGCCTCCAGATCCTGTACAAGAGGCCGATGTGACTCGAGATGGGATCTCAAAGCTCGCATACTAGTCAACGAGCGGAACTTAGAATAGCGATCCCTGAGGATTGCTGGAATAGCCTTCGGGCTGGATATTTGATGTATTCCAAAGACTGATAAATAAAAATCAAATGTTGAGAAGGAACTTGTTTGACATTGTTTTTCTATGTTAGTGCCTAGTTAGGTGAAGGAACCAGTGATTAATTGGTTAATTAAGGAAGCAGTTTTTGCTTGTCAAACTAAATGTGGTATGCAATTAGATAACTAAAGCAACCCAAGGAAAGTGCAATGGATGTGACCCTGGGTCCGTCCTACGGAAGAGTGTCAAGGTTGGCCGGGAACTTTTCTCCAAGCAATTGACATCGAGGTAACAATGACCTAGAATCTATAGAACTAGATTTATGCTGTTTTAAGGAAACAAAATGGGACTATGCCTTATGGGCAGAGAGGTCAAGCTTCGCATCCCTCTCGTTTCCCATTATCCTTGAACCAAGTGCAGTATAAATCAGCTTTGACTTTGACGTTTCTACGCAAAGTGGTTCATCTAGGGATCATCGCTAGCTACCTCATAGGAACTTGACCATTAGGAAAACCCTGATTCAGGTCGGTCCTAAGTGAAAACGGACGGAATGCTTCCGCTTCATGGCAGACTCGGGAAAACCTAGATCGCAAACCCTACGACATTCCTTGTGAGTGCCAGGCGGCGCTTTCTACACTCTCTTCTCTTCCCAATGGGCTACTAAGACGCGTCCTACAAGCGGACAGGGGGACACGTTACAAATACCTTTGATCACGTTGTAGGGTTTGGGAATCCTATTGACCCAATCCAAAATCTAACCGTACTAGGCCGATAAATGTTTTGGCCCTAGGGTTCCTAGATTCCTTGCAGAAGTCTAGCATTTGGTTAACTAATCCTTAGGGTGAGAACCCTAGATCGTTCTTGCACGGGTGATTAGATAGTCTTAACATTTCAAGAATGTGGGTAGGACCTTTGAGATTGGAAATATTAGATCGGCATCCTAAGTGCGATGCTAGGCAAAATTTTAACATAGCTTAACCCTACCTAGCGCATTGAGGTGACCAACATATGCTAACTAATCATAAATTTCTTATAGGCTACTCATTTACGCGAATTACCTAATTGATCTAATCAACCCACGATTTAAGATGATCTTCCCTTTTAGAGATGCAAATACTTTCTTCTAAATTTGCAAGACTTTTCCCTAAAAGATTTAAGTAACTGCAAGATAGGTGAGATGCATCATTCCATGCAATTTCGAGAACATAAACCTTTTTGCCTTTATACAAATAAAGGATTGACATTCAGAGCTAACTCTTATAAACCGTACATTGATTCATCGAATTCAAAGCTTTAATATTTTAATGAAGATGCATTCAAACTTTGATAAAAGAACTCCATGTGTGAGTGAATGCCATGAGTCCATCATTGATTTAATCCTTCATTTAGTGCTTAATCCCAACCTAAAATGTAATTATCATCGCATGCAATTTGCAAGGTTCATAAATCCTTTTCATGTATTGCAACAACTCGGACATCATTTAATGTTCGTCTACGATGTGGGCTATGGTTTTTAGCCATGGCTTCCTATACATGATGCGGGGCTAGTGTTTGTTGATGCACGTGGAGGGAGCACTTAGCCCAAAGTTTTTTTTTGTTGCAGGAGATCACTCGAAATTGCTCTTGTGCGGGATGTGAGGGGTCTAGGGTCATTAATATTTCGTGCATAAATATTACACAAATCATCTGAAACATGAACATAACAAATACATCCAAAGACTCTAAGGTATGCAACAGTGGGTGTCCTGCCATACATTCTCTCATATGGTGACATATTATGAGCCAAGGCTGTAGGTGTTCTATTCATAATGTGAACTGCAGTGTACACTGCTTTTGCCCAATATGACAATGGCATGTTCATTTGGTTCATCATTACCCTTACAACCTCAGCAATAATCCGATTCTTCCTTTCAGCCACACCATTTTGCTGAGGTGTGTACTTGCATGTCAATTGCCTTTTGATACCATGATCTCTCAAGAAGTCACAAAACTCATATGACATGTACTCTCCACCATTATCTGACCTCAAACATTTTATGTAGCATCCAAACTGCTTTTCAGCCATAGATTTAAATTCCAAGAACTTTTCAAATGCTTCACTTTTATGCTGCATAAAGTATACCCAAGTCATTCTGCTAAAATCATCAATGAAAGTGATATAGAATCTACATTTTCCACTCATGGAAACATTCTAACATGGGCCTCAAATATCTGAGTGTATTATTTCCAAAGGATAGCTGCTTATTCTCCCCCTCTTTGGAAATGGCAATCTGGACTTCTTGCCAAATTGACAAGCCTCACATGCATGATCAAAATTCACATATCCAAAATGCGGTAGACCACAGACTACCTGTTTTGATTGCATTTGCTTCAATCTTTGCAAATTAACATGACCAATCCTTCTATGCCATAATTCCACATCCTTATCTTTCTCATGTCCTCTCTCAACATACATAGAATTTTGAATCACTGGAGTACCTGCATCCAAAGCAAACAATCTCCCTTTCTTTCTACCACGAGCAATCACCCTGCTAGTTCTCTCATTATGGAACTCTTCAACGAAGCATCCAAACTTATTGAATCTCACCTACAATCCTCGATCTCCAACCGATGGTAAGTTCTTAGTTATTGTGGGCACATAAAGTACATCACCAAGCTTGTTCTCAATCCCATCTTTAGTAACAAGTGGCACACTACCAATATGCGTAATTTTGTGTAAAGTATCATCACCAGTGGCAACATATTCATCATTCTGCATTTTCTACTTGCTATCAAACCACTCAGCATGATGAGTCATGTGGTTTGTAGCTCCTGAATACAAAAACCAATCATTCTCACAAAGAGGGTGAGTCATGCTCCCAAGCACATGCTCCATAGCAAATAGGTGACCTCTAGGTGATCCACCTCTAGGCCCATAACCTGTACTATCATAAGTGCCTACATAGTGGCCATATTGGGTCCTTCCACAAACCCTAGACATGGCATTCTGTTTCTGATAACAATCCCTCTGAAAGTGACCAAACTGCCCACAATAATGACAAGTGCCATCTCTTTGTGAAGAAGGACTAGACCGTCCTCTACCTCTAGGGAAAGATCTCCCCCTGCCTCTATGCATGAAGTCACCATGACCAAAGTTACCTCTTCCACGAGAAAAACCATAATTACTATGACCAAGTGAAGAGCCTCTAGCTCTAGATGAGCTGCCACGACCTCTTTGGTGATAGAAAACACTGTCTCCACCTGCACTTTTGCCACTGCTAGATGCATTTAATCCCAACTTGATTTCTTCTGTAAGTAGCAATCTAATAAGCTCCTCAAAGTCAGGCATAGAGCCTCCTCTAACTAAACTAGAAGTATCCAAAGATTTGAAAGCTGGTCCAAGTCCATTTAGTGTCACTGACACTAAATCATCATCATCAACAGGTGCATTAATGGATGCAAGGTCTTCTGCAATTTGCTTGATTTCTGCCACATAGTCAATGATACTGCGATTGCCTCTCCATGCACCATGTAATCTCTACTTGAGTTGTATCTTACGAGCCTCTGTACATGTTCCATACATTTTTTCTATGATTTCCCATGCCTCCTTACAAGTACTTGCCTTTTTGATATGAGGAATCAATGTTTCTGAAATACATATGGAGATCCAATACAAAACCTTCATGTTCTTCCCTGTCCAATCCTTGTATGCTTTCTTTTGCTCTTCAGGTGGATGTTCAGGAACTTATGGACATTCATCATCACCTATTATGAGGTCCCATAGACCTCTATCCATCAAAAAATTCTCCATCATGTAAGACCAAACACTATAGTTGTCTTTGGTCTATTTGTCTCCCATGATCTGAGTGATCTGTTTCGTGTCAGACATTATGACAATACAAATTATCCAAAAATGGTATTCAGTAGTATGTCCCAATCCGGAACATCAATGGTCCAATATGTGTCCAAAATCTGTCATATACATCCATCCATGATGCCAACATGTCATACGTTCAGTTTCCAACAAGAAACATCCAATTTGGATCCCAAACATTATTTGTATGATCCAAAATGCATCATGGCATCACCAATGACAGCAGTCCCAGAGACTTAAGAAAGGGCAGCATTCTCTTTGCTTGCAACTATTTTGGCTCATTGCAGAAAGGCCAGAAATACTTCTGAACCCAACAACAACGCATCTTTGATGTTTGCTTAAATATGCCTCTTATACAACTGGTTACAACTTGCCAAGCACAATCAAAATTATACTCTTCCTCATCTTCTTTATTTGTCTCTTCATAAAAGGTGCATTTTACTCTATGTTGGTCAGACCTTGTCCCTTTTCATGTTTGTTCTGCATTGCAGGTCTAGCCTTTTCATTCTGCAAGTTTGGAAGGTCTAGCATTCCCACTTGCAAGCTGTCATCTTTTCACGCCTTAATTGATTCTCCAACAGGTGGTGCTAGTTGTAATTGTCTCTTATATTCCTGCTTAGACAAGAACAAGCCATTATCTGGGGGAGGACCAGTAGTGTTTAGTCACTTTTTGATAGTTGGGAGATGGAATGCAACTTCTATTATATTCTGACTAGTTTCTAGATGATTGACTTGAGCCTTTATGTTGTCCTGACCTTTGATGAGAGTCAATGAGTATATTGATATAATTTGCATCAGAATGCATGCGAGAAACTTCACCATATGATGTCTGTTGAGCATCCAGTTCTATATTCCATCAATGATGAGCATTAACATTTTCCCCATAGTGAGATCTACCAGACTTTATCCATCCTATCGATTGATTGTATCCATTTTCTTTGCTTGATAAACCTTTGACTCTAGTGAGGCGGCTGCTCCTCACAACTTGATCAGACATTGACTTTTTTTGTTCCCTGTGAGTAGCGTGCTCATGCCTTGATTCTGTCTGGCAGGAAGCTTGCATCTCTAGTGGATGAATATATGTGGGCTGTCGAGCCCACAGCATGGGAAAGATTGAATTCTTCACAGAGTGTGCGGAAGCAAATCGTTACCAAATCCAGGAGGTCATTGGCAAAGGAAGCTATGTCCTGGTGTGCTCAGCCATTGATACATATACATGACAGAAGGTAGCAATCAAAAAGATCAATGACATATTCGATCATGGTATTAGTCTTGTCTTGAAGGGGAATAGCTCATCTGCTTTCGATTCAGGAAGCAATGCTTAAGCCTGCCCCTGCCGAGTCTGACATAATTGGACAGGCTAGGATGGAACTGGAAAAACACTTGCCTTTGGTATTCCTATTATTCAGCAGCTCTTGGAACAAAATGGAGAGAACATGTCATTTCGACCCTACGGTATCCACGAGCATTGGTGCTTGTATGTCCTCGATGAAGTGCGCCTTAAAGCGGTAGTATCAGCTGCTTATCTTCTCTCAAATCTGATGTCTGTATCATGTGCACACCACCATATGTTGCTAGAAGAAGAAGTGGATGAAGAGATGATGATTTCTGTGGTTGCATCAAAGCATGGACATTATGGTACTATTGAGGGATGAGCTTGGCTCTAATACCATCATAAAATCGAAGTGGAGGGAGTTCGTGAGATGAATCGGATGAGAAGTCAGGAGCTCAATGTCTTCTTCTCCTCCATTATTCTTCTCTATTTCTCTAACAGTTCACACCCACAAAATGGTATCCTCAAAAGATAGATACCCCAAACTTTAGGACACTTTACATACGCTTGTACTTTAGATACATACAACCATAAGATATGACTTAGGATATGTCATATTTATCAACAACCGAGTGCATCGTTACTACCAGAAGAAGAAAATATGAATTATGGAGCAAGCCCAGCAAAGAGTGCAAGCACGGCCACGACAGCTTCATGATGAGCCCATGCCACTACGTGAGGATCACCATCCTATCAATTGGCCGCAAGAACTAACTATCTGGCAACATCAGGAGCTCCAATCTAGACCCCTTGTATTCTCCTTCCTCTACCCATGAGCCTTGGACCGAGTCCTACCCTTGGAGGTAGTGGAGAGGATCATTCATCTCGCCAACACATTAGCAAACCAATGGGTTGAGGAGCGGAGCATTATAATCATGTAATGGAGGTGGAAGCCCATGGATTACTAGCAGGACAAGGTCTATCAGGTTCCCAAGTTTGGGTCCGAGGCTACGAGGCACAACCAAAGTGGTAGAGGAGGATTTGGGATACCAACTTTGATGCCTGGACGGCCTTCTGCAGCACATTCCCAGAGGAAGGAAATGATCCTATCTATATGCCCTACCCCTGCAAACACAGAGTCAATTATGACAAGGAGGTGTATGGAAGATATGACTTTCCAAAGATCTATAAGCTTCAAAGTATGGGACTTGCACCCATCCATCAATCGCTACCTTGAGGATTTCTCTTTCTGCCTGGGCCAAACCATCATAACTACTTGTAATTACCTTAAGACCATTAGGGTTTTACTTAAGAAAAAACCAACAATTGAAGAAGCCCACCTTCCCCCACTCTTTTTTGACACTACCTAGGAATAGATAGCTATGCTATGGCTAGGATCATGATGAGGGCAACCCTGCTTCCCTCTTTTTGTATAAAGATCCTTGAGGACATGAGCGATAGCCATTTTACGAGGTGCAATCATCCTTTCTTGTCAACCACACCTCTGAATGTAAAGGCTAGTATGAAGGAATACTTGCAAAGCTATGCCTTTTTTATTAAGTCTTTAAGACTTCCTTGCGATACATCATCCCAAGGAAGATTGGGGTAGAGCCTAAGAGCACCCCTTGCATCAAAATGCGAGCTATAATCATCCACTCAAAAAAGAGAAAGAGAAAAAAAGAAAAAAAAGAAAAAGAAAAAGAAAAAGAAAAAATTAAAAAAAGAAGAGAAAAAGACAAAGAATGAAAAAGTGGAAACAATGGATCCTCCAAAAACAACTTGAGTGCCACAATCACTGCATCTAGGATTTTATACCTAGCCACATCCCCCACAGTGAGGACATTTCCAGGACCTGTCTCCCTAAGCAACGCACCGCACTTACAACCATGCATGAACTAGGTCCTCAAGTATGGGACACTGCCGAGGCCTTACCCATCTTCCAGTTCCACAAGCACGTGTACCACGCACTACACGGTAAGGTAGACACACCCCTTAGGAAGTGCACAACTTTGTCGTGCGGGTTAAGATCATGTCGAATCAAGGAGAGGGTGCAATGAGGAAAACCCATCCAACAACATCTTCAACCTCCAAAACAGGTCCACCATCTTCGGCTTCTCCAAGGAGGATCCACCCAAATCCATCATTAATCAAGGATAGATCCACCCATGGCCAACCTTAAGAAGGGGGTTTGCCTTAACACAATCGTCAATTTCAAAGGTAGACCTCCACCACAACCAGATCCCCGGAGGGACTCACTCCAACACCATCTTTGATTCCGAGCATGAATCCCTCCAACACATCCTCAACTAAGACTTGTATATAAACTCAAAAAGCCGCCCACCTACCCCATCACCACCGTCCAACTCACAACCTTGCAGTGCCATGGGACTGGCAATCGGCTACGAGGGGGGTAATGTTTACTGTAGATCAGAGAAAGTGGAAAAAGAGGCATCAAGAGGAAAAGGGCTGTTGAGATATCGAGCTCCACTCGCGATATGCTAGGGTGACCGTTGTGCATTTATGTCACCGACTTGTCAGTTGCAAATGCGGTTGGTACACCGCCCATGAATAATAGCTACATGACAGCTATCCTTATCTACTCTAGTTCGTGGCTCAGTTAGTATGCCACCTTAGTTAGTTGAGTTTGGTTTGAGACCCATATATAGGGTTCTTCTATTTCTTTGTATTAGAGTTCTTTTTGGCTTACACAACTAAGAAAGAGGAAAACTGTTTTCAGCCTCCACCCTTGTGTGTATTCCCCCATTGTGCAAGCAAGAAAGCTACAAGTGAGACTCCTTCCTTCTCTCCCACAATCTTGACATGGTATCAGAGCCTTGTTCGTGGTAAGGAGCTCAAGAAAGCAAGCCAAGCTCGCGGTGTTCTGGTAAGAGGAGCAGTGTTGCTTTCATTTTTCTGTTTTGGGAGCAGATCTCTGCAGGCAGCACAGCCGAAAATTGCAAGAGTGCATTGTCTCAGGTTGAGATGCCCTTCATGGTGAAGCAAGAGGGCAGTATATGCTGCGGGTGAGGTCTTTAGCCCTCGGCGACCCTGTTTTTTTTATTTGAGGCCATTTCGGGGCGTGTTTTGGAGGCGGAAGTTTTCTGCACGCACTCAGGAAAAAGCCCTGTTTTATGCTGTGCGACCACTGTTCTACAGGTCGGTGAAAAGTTACCACAGATATTACATCGTATACTCGTGTGCAGAGACATTGGGAGTTACAGAATCATCCTTGGTTCCTGTATATGCAAAATCGTCACTAGGAAGTGATTGTGTGGTCAAATACCACTTTTGCTAGTTTTGCAGATTTGCCCTTGTAAGGCTGAAGCTGTGTTCTTTGCAGTGACAGAATTTTTTGCAATGTTCTGTAATGGCGTCTGATTCTCTTTCACAGATTGTCACTGAAAAGCTTGACAAGAACAACTTCCAAGCATGGAAGTTTAGAATGACGAATTTCCTTATGGGAAAAGGATATTGGGAATTTGTTGCAGGAAATGAAGAAGAACCAGTTCTTCCTGATGTTCCCAATCAACAGCAAATGCAGGCATTTAAAGCATGGCATGAGAGAGCCAGGAAAGTTATGTACTGGCTGTCTATCAGCATTTCAGACTCTATGATTGTGCATATTCAAGATGCAAGTACGCCAAAGGAGGCATGGGATACTTTGTCAAAAATGTATAGCACAAATACGAAAGCCAGAAAAATGCAACTCAAGCAAGAGTTGCATAATGTGCAAAGAGAAAGTATGAGCATCAATGACTACCACATGAAGGTGAAGAAGATTGCAGATGCACTTGCTTCCATTGGGTCGCCAGTGGAAGATGATGATTTAGTTTCTGTGACCTTGAATGGTCTAGGAAAGGATTATGCATAGTTTCGGACATCCATTTCAGTTCGTGAAAGATTTCCTGATTTTGAGGAGTTGATTGCTCTTCTAATTTCTGAGGAGCAAAGAAATGGTGGTGCATCTTCTTCAGGAGGAACTTCAAAAGAAATTGTCTTCTACTCAAATGCTGGAAGAGGTAGAGGCAGAGGTAGAGGAGGGCGATTTGGAGGCCGTGGTAGAAATCAGAATATGCAGCAAACTCAAGAAAACCAGTCCTATGGAGGAGGACGTGGTAACTCTAGAGGCAGGGGGAGCCAAAGAGGTCGTGGTGGATGGCAAAGAGGTCAAAATGCAAACAGCAATGTTGAATGCTACTACTGTGGTAAAATGGGTCATATGGCTAAAGACTGCTATAAAAAGCAAAATGACATCATGAATGGAAAACTGCAACAAGGAAATTATGCATCTTCTAGTAGACAGGGTGATGACAGAAATGAACATTTGTTTATGGTGCAGCACATGAACAATTCTGTGACAAGTGCAGAAGAAAGCAACGATGTATGGTATGTTGACTCAGGTGCATCAAACCACATGACAGGTCATGCAGAATGGATGGAGGATGCAAGGAAAATGAAAAAACCAGGATTTGTGGAGACTGGTGATGATATTGCACATCCTATTGTGCAGATTGGAAAAATTCCTTTGTCTATGCAGGATGGGAAAAAGAAATACCTGTCCGATGTATTTCATGTCCCGAATATCACCAAGAATCTAGTTTCTGTTGGTCAAATGGTTGAACAGGGCTTGCAGGTCAGATTTAATCCTCATGGATACTTTGTTGAGGATATGAAAAATAAAGGTCGCTTGATAGCAAAAGGAAAGAAGAAGGGCAGAATGGTTACATTGGATGCAGACATGTTTGAATTGAGTGCAGCAATGTTTGCACATGGGACTGGTGTAGTTGCAGATATTGATATGAACCACTGCTAGAATATGAACCACGAAAAGGAAAAGAGAAGGTTGGTTCATATTCTTCGCCATGGACAGACAGATTGAGATCAGGAGAATCTTCTCAAAGCAATGCAGATAGTGGTATGCAGGTATCACGAAAAGGAAAAGAGAAGGTTGATCAACCCATGTTTGATGTGAATGCAGGTCACTCTTATGTGGATGGTGAATCCAGTGGCTCAGAACAGAGCATTGATGATGAGTTGGGTATTCCTTCTATTGTTACACCTGGAGTAAGGAAGACCAGGGATGTTTTGAGAGCACCTGGGAGTGAACCTATTTTGCGCAGGTCTACGAGAGCTAGGTATCCTGTGGATAGGCTGAAATATGATGGATTTACAGCCATTCACTATGCATATATGGTCAAAGTGATATAGGAACCAGAACCCACTTCTTTTGAGCAAGCCATGGGAAAAGAAAAATGGGAGAAAGCCATGGATGAAGAAATGGATGCCTTGGAAGCAAATGCTACATGGGAATTGGTACCTTTGCCTAAAGGTAAGAATGCAATTGGCTGTAAGTGGGTTTATAAGGTGAAGCACAATGCAGATGGTTCTGTGAACAGATACAAGGCAAGATTAGTAGTCAAGGGGTATGCACAAACATATGGCATTGACTATGAAGAAACATTCAGTCCGGTTGCAAGGATGGCAACCGTAAGAGCAGTCATTGCTATGGCTGCATCAAAGGGATGGTCTTTACATCAGATGGATGTAAAGAATGCCTTCTTGCATGATGATTTGCAAGAAGAGGTCTATATGGAGCAGCCACCAGGTTATGTGCATGCTGTTCATCCTGAGTTTGTTTGCAGGTTGAAGAAAGCCTTGTATGGCTTGAAGCAAGCACCTAGAGCATGGTCTGACAAGATAGGACAGTATCTTGTCACTATTGGCTTTCAGATTTCCAAGGCAGATTTCTCACTTTATGTGAGAAAAACAGAGAAAGGTATTATGCTACTTGTCATTTATGTTGATGATTTGATTATGACAAGTGACAGTGATGAAGATATCCTTCATGTGAAAATGCTATTGAAGCAGAAGTTTGAGATGAAGGATTTGGGAGAGTTGCGTTATTTCTTGGGCATTGAGGTGATTAGATCACCAAGTGGGATACAGCTCTTGCAAAGGCAGTATGGATTGGACATGCTGTCCAAATATGGGATGACAAGCTGTAAGCCTATTTCAGTTCCTTTGGAGCAGAATGTGAAGCTGAGCATAGATGCAGGTGAGCTTCTGGAAGACCCTATTATGTACAAGCGCATAGTAGGAAGTTTGATTTATATGACTATTACCAGGCCAGATTTGAGCTATGCTGTTGGATTGGTAAGTCAGTTTATGCAGGCTCCAAGGAAACCGCATTTGGATGCGGCTAGACGCATACTCAAGTATCTGAAGTCCACATTGCAGTATGGACTATTTTATGAGACTGGGGTTCAGATACAGTTGCATGGATACACTGATGCTAATTGGGCTGGTAGCGTTTCTGATAGACGATCTACCAGTGGATATGTGTTCTCTTTTGGGAGTGCTGCAGTCACTTGGAGCAGCAAGAAACAGTCTACAGTTGCCTTATCCAGCACAGAGGCTGAGTACAGGGATGCAGCAATGACTACATGTGAGGTAGCTTGGTTGCATAAGCTACTTTATGATATGCATCAGTCTACAGATGGACCAGTTGTCATTTATTGTGACAACATGAGTAGTATACACTTGGCAAATAACCCAGTCTATCATGCTAGAACAAAGCACATTGAGGTGCATTATCACTATGTGTGGGAGAGGGTTTTACTAGGTCTTATTGATCTAGTTTATGTCAGCATAGAGGATCAGGTAGCTGACATATTTACGAAGGCATTGGGCGCAGAGAAGCTGCGCAAGTTCAGAGACCTGCTTGGTGTGCAGGAATTGGGATTGAGCTCGAGGGGGAGTGTTGAGATATCGAGCTCCACTCGCGATATGCTAGGGTAACCGTTGTGCATTTATGTCACCGACTTGTCAGTTGCAGATGCGGTTGGTACACCGCCCATGAATAATAGCTACATGACAGCTATCCTTATCTACTCTAGTTCGTGGCTCAGTTAGTATGCCACCTTAGTTAGTTGAGTTTGGTTTGAGACCCATATATAGGGTTCTTCTATTTCTTTGTATTAGAATTCTTTTTGGCTTACACAACTAAGAAAGAGGAAAACTGTTTTCAGCCTCCACCCTTGTGTGTATTCCCCCATTCTGCAAGCAAGAAAGCTACAAGTGAGACTCCTTCCTTCTCTCCCACAATCTTGACAAGGGCAAGGTGAAGGAAAAAAAAAACGCCTTACAAGGGAACGGACCTGAAAAGAATCCAAAAGCATGGGAACAACCAACAAGAGTCCAAGGCGCAACTAGGGAATCTACAAAAGAGCCAAAAGCGAAAAGGAACACCTCTAAATATAAAGGCACAACCAAAATCTTTGTAAAAGAGCGCCAGGCTCCCTCCTGTGCAATTTGTAACCATGGATCGGCAGTAGGACTAAGCTAGGAAGTTAGGGCAAAGGAAAAAAGAGCCTTGGCCAAGGCTGGCCATGTAAAAAGGGGATGACTGCCCAAGGGAAAAAGGACATGTATATAAGCCAAAAAGTTAATGGAAACTCTCATTCTTGGTGTGTGGCAAAAAGCTTCTTATTCTTATTCTCTTCTGTTTTCTTCTTGCTTGTGCTTGAGTGAGAGTGTGAGGGAGTGAGGGAGTGAGTGTGTGAGAGTGAGGGATCCAGAAAAGAAGCTCCCCATCTCCTCTCTTCATCTTCTTCTCTTGTCTTCTCTTGTCTTGCATGACTATGGAGGATGGAGCTTGACGAAGAGGGATTGACGTTGCTTGAGCTTGCCTCAAGGATTGTGGAGCTACCGGTGTGCAGGAAAGAGAAGAGTACTCGATCGAGCATCAAGGTAAGCTTACTACACCCCATAGATAGGAAGAGTGCATCGGTAATGTGAGAGGTAGCCATGGCCGGTCGGCTTGAAATGCTTGACCAATAAGCAGTCCATAGGTCTTGGGGGTTAAGCAAGAGAGCTCCCTTCAGTAGTTTTCCATGCCAAGAACATGGTTGTGTTTTCAAATTTCAATTTCGAACTAGTTTGGGTCTTCAATTTAAGCAATCACTTGCCACCAATAGTGCAAACTCAAAGGATATGAACCAATTTTTTGAGTAATTAACCTTAAGAAGCTTTAAACAACTAAAAACTCATGATTTGGGAGAGAAGGGTTGCAATTTTTAGACACATCATTTCATGAGAGGATTTGGGAGTTTTCTGACTAGTTGAATCATAAGGATCAGGCTTAGCTATGGCTTCTTGTTAATTTTTACTCTATTTTGCCGCAAGAATCAAGAGAAATGATGCATGAATGAAAATATCAAAATCTAGTCTTTCTCTCTCCTCTTTCTCTCTCGCCATAATCACTGTTTGTATGGGTTGAGAGGATGAGAGGCAATGGGTGACAGTTCATGGCAAGATGTAAGAAATGGAGTGAGGAAGCTCGAAGGTGAGTATCAATGACTGTGTGAAGGCATGAGTGGATCTATTTTTTGAAATATAATGGATCACCTATATAAGATTTAGTGCAAGTGTGGATTTATTGCATTGTATGTCTGATCTCTTAGGTCTATTGTAAAATGGTTGATTTATGTTTGCCAATGCCTAAAAACATAAAAAACCTACTCAATTTTAGTCATTCACATTAAAAATATTAAAAATAAAAATTTGAGATGTGAGATTTAATACAAAAATAAAAAGTTTGCTAGATTTTGAGGGTTCAATGTTGTTTGCATGGAATAGTAATTGATATGCTAATGGAACATAGTC
Organism: Lygodium microphyllum; assembly: GCF_053477565.2. Taxonomy (NCBI): domain Eukaryota; kingdom Viridiplantae; phylum Streptophyta; class Polypodiopsida; order Schizaeales; family Lygodiaceae; genus Lygodium; species Lygodium microphyllum. The sequence goes on along the minus strand of NC_141140.1, from coordinate 5,065,549 downwards.
CATACTTATCATATAAATTCAAAAATCAAGAAAAATCAACCATTTATATTCAAATAAAAGAAAAAAATTTAAAAAATATATTTAAAGAGAGAAAAAGGGAAAATTTAAATTTAGTGTGCTAAAATTTATTAAAAATTAAGAGAGTGTATACGGATGTATAATGAGGGTAAGATATGAGGATTTATCTTAGACTACCTCCATTGATATGTGAAAAGTATGCATTTTTTGCTTATTCATACAAAAAATGACAACAAGACTCTTTTACATCTATGAACGGAAGCAAAAACTAAGCAATAAGGAAAAAAGAACTAAAAAGAGATAAGATCTGGATAGCTTCTAATTGAATTACATATTATGGCATATATAGGCTTTGGTTTATTTAAGTTCAAAGAGGAACAGTAATACAGGTTAGCCCGCTACTTGTTATGAATTGCATGGTGGGGGGACTTGCTTGAGTTGCTTCACCAAATATAAATTGTACATAAGAGGAAGCTCACTCAGGAATTGTGTGGTGGGGGGACTTGCTTGAGCTGCTTCACCAAATACACACTGTACACACAAGAGGATGCTCACTCAAGAACACAAAAAGAGAAATGGAGGCAAAAACTTTTTCTTGTTGTTTTTTTTTCTTCTTCTTCCACACACTATATAATGTACACAAAGTATAGATAAGATACAACATAAAGGAGAGTGGCCTACTAAGTCATACAGTGAATAACTGACTATACTAATGGACTGGCACTATAACTATGCCAGCTATAGGTAGGTGCAACAAACTAAATATAATAAGTGATAAGTTAGTGGCCATGTAAGGATCATAATGACCATTGATGTGCTAAATGTAGATGTGCGACTCCATCTAGCCAGGTGGTCCATCATCAATGTCCGCAACTGTTGAGCTTGCTATCTCAAAACTCCCTCTCAATCTCAACTCTATCTTTGCAACTTCAAGTAAGCTTTAAGACTTTCAAAGCTTCTCTACATCCAATGCCTTTGTGTAAATGTCAACTATTTGATCATGTGTGCTGACGGATACCAAGTCAATATCTCTTGCAAGTACCTTCTCTCTCACAAAGTGGTAGTGCATCTCAATGTGTTTTGTCCTAGTATGGAACAAGGTGTTCCTAGCTAGCTGTATGCTACTCATGTTGTCACAATGAATGACAAGTGGACCATCTTCATGCACATCCATATCACCCAATAACTTTTGTAGCCATACCACCTCACATGTTGCCATAGCAATACCTCTATACTCAACCTCTTGTACTCGATAAAGAAATTGTAGGTTTTTTTTGCTGCTCCATGTAGCTGCTGCACTAAGGGAAAACATGAATATGCTAGTAGATCTTCTGTCTGACATGCTACAAGCCTAATCCGCATCTATATATCCAAACACATGTACATCCTTATCTACCTCATAAAAAAGTCCATAATGTAAAGTGGACTTTACATACCTCAGCATGCTTCTAACTAAATGAGGCTTTCTAGGCATCTGCATAAATTGACTAACAAGGCCAATCACATAGCTCAAGTCTCTAGCCTTGTGATAGTCATGTAAATGAGACTCTTTACTAACCTCCTAAACATAGTAGAATCTTCTATCTCATCCCCAACGTTAGCACTCAGTTTCACCTTTTGCTCCAAGGGTATTGAAAGAGACTTACATGCTGTCATACCATACTTGAATAATATATCCAAGCCATACTGCCTTTGGGATAGCCATGTACCACCATCACATCTGATCACCTCAATACTAAGAAGGTATCTCAGCTCACCCAAACCCTTCATCTCAGACTTCTTCCTCAAGAAGTCCTTAACTTTAGCAATCCCATTCTCACTATCACCTCTATAATAATCAAGTCATCCACATAGATGACTATGATGACCAAACTTACATCTCCCTTTCTCACATGAAATGAGCGATCAACATTGAAAATATAAAAGCTAATATTGACAAGATACTCTCCAATCTTGTCAAACCATGTCTAGGTACTTGCTTCAAACCATAGAGCACCTTCTTGAACTTGCACACATATGTGGGATATTCTAAATCCTCATAACCTGTTGACTGCTCCATATACACCTCTTCTTGCAATTCACTATGTAAGAAGGCATTCTTAAAATCCACTTGCTACAAACTCCAACCTTTGGCTGTTGCTACCAAGGATATCATGTATCTAAAAATTGACATCCTAGCAAAACTGGACTAAATGTCTCTTCATAATCTATGGCATATGTTTGAGCATAGCCTTTTGCAACCAGCCTAGCCTTATACCTACTAATTGAACCATCTACATTATGCTTGACTTTGTAGAACCCACATACATCCAATAGCTTTCTTGCCCTTAGGCAAAGGTGCCAAATCCCAAGTTTTATTGGCTTCTAATGCAACCATCTCCTCATCCATTGTTGCATTCCAATGAGCATGACCAACAACATCCTCAAAACAAATGGACTCAACATCCTCAACTACCTTCACCATATAAGCATAATGGTGAGCTACATAACCTTCAAAATCAAATCTTTTAACATGGTATCTGACCCTACTAGACCTATATGCCACTAGATCACTCAATGGAGCCTTTACATTACTATTTGCTCAATGTACACCTAGTGTCCTGACTAAAGGAATACCAAGCTCATCATCTAAACTCTCTAAGCCACTAGAATCTCCATCAAATCCCAAATGACTAGTAGATGTATCATTACCATTCAAATCTTTCTTTTTTCCTTTGTCTTTACCTGCAACAATTGTAGATTCACCTAAAGATGTGGGGCTACTCCCTAGTCTCCCACTCCAAGGGCTAACTATAGGTGTAGTACCAAATGATATTTCTGGTTCACTACTACTTCATGATTCTTGCTTTTCTTTTTGCACATGGCTATCATGACCATTATCATAATCTAATATATCACCAGTAGATGTATACCAAGTACTCATCTCATAAAAAATACCATCCTTCTCACTTTGAACTCACCTATGACAAGATTATAACAACAATACCCTTTCTGCTCTAAAGAGTATCCAATAAAATACATTTTTTAGCCATTGAATCAAGTTTCTTTAACATCTCATCTAGTAGATGAGTATATGCAATACAAAAAAACACTTTTAAATGTGATATATCATGCTTATTGCCTGTAAAAGCATTCTTTGAGGGTCATCCCATAAGTTGTAGTTGTGGGAGTTCTTTTCATAGTATAGATAATAGTATGAACAGCTTCATATAAAAAAAAATTGGCATATTCTTTTTAGCCATTAATGTCCATGCAACTTTTGCAATATGCCTATTTTTTCTTTTTGCAACTCCATTTTGCTGTGGGATATACTTACAAGTAAACTATTTCTTTATGCTATGAGACCTCAAGAAGTCACTAAACTAATTAGAGAGATACTCTCCCCCTCCATATGATCTCAAGCACTTAACTTTCAAGCATATTTTTGTTTCAATAGCCACCTTGAAAGATTTGAAGTGCTTAAATACATCACTCTTTTCCTTCGTAAAGTATATCCGTAGCTTTCTTCAACAATCATCAACAAACGTAACAAAGTATTTGCTGCCACTAAGAGATACATTCCGTGTAGGTCCCCAAACATCTGTATGCACAACATCAAGTATATTTATTCCTCGCATCCCTATCATACAAAAAGGGTTGTCTTGCTTGCTTACCAAGCTAGTACACTTTATGAAATTCTACAACTCTAAAATCAGGCAACCGTGTAACCAATCCTTTGGATTGCATTAATTTTAGCCTTTTCACATTTATATGTTCAATATATTTATACCATATTTCAATATTTGCAACAACCACTCCTTTTCTTGCAGCATACATAGTAGCATTCATTGCATGAATTCTAGCAGCTAAAGTGAACATGCGGCCAACTCTACTTCCTTTTGCAATCAACCTCTACTTATCATTTAAGTCTTCAACAAAACAACCTTTTGTATTAAATCGAACCTGCAACCCTTACTCTATCATTTGGTCAATAGACACTAAATTATTTGTGATTGATGGCACATGTAATACATCTAATAGAATCTTTATTTGGTCACCATGCAAGAACAAGGGAGCCTTTCCAATGTGTGAAATTGGGTAGCATGAATCATTACTCGTCTGCACATAACCTGCATTTTGTAAGTCATGTATCTCTCCAAACCATTCAACACGACTCGTCATATGATTAGATGCACTTGAATCAACATATCATACATCATCATGTGTCCCTTTTCCTATGATAGCATTTAACATATGCTGCATAACAAACAGACCCTCATATTTGTTTTCATTCTATTGTGAAGACAATGCATAGTTTCCTTGATGTAATTTACCATTGCGAATATCATCCTTCTTAACATAACAATGGGCTGCAATATGACCTATTTTTCCACAATAATGGCAAACAATAGCAAAACTTTTAGAACCTCTATTTTGCAGTCTTTCTCTAAAGCTTCCCCTGCCCCTAAAGTTTCCATGGCCTCCTAAAACATGCATTTCACCAAATTGCTAATTTAACCTATTTTATTGGTTATCACCAACATGACATCCCATACCACGACCTCTCAAAGAGGATCTACCACGCCTCCTTCCTGAAATTGAGTAAAATGCTTGGACCTAGTCACCATTTCTTTCAGATGAGTCACCTTGCATATTGATCTCTTTGGTAATTATGAGAGAGACCAACTCATCCAAATCTAGAAATGGCTTTTTTACATATACAAAAGTGACAAATGATTTTCAAATCGTCTCATTAATAAGGCCACCCAAAGTAGTTGAAACCAAATCATCATCATTAAGCATTGTATCAATTGATGTTAAAGCATCTACAATGCTCCTCAAACATACTCATTCACATACATTTTCTCTTTCTTCAAGGTATTCAAATCTTTCTTGATTTGAATCTTTCGTGCCTTCATATTTACTGAAAACATGTTCTCAAAAATTTTCCAAGTTGCAAGTGAAGTTTCTGCATTCATGATATATCCCATCATAGTATTATCAATGACTGTGAATATCCAATACATCACTGTTTTGTCTTTTGTATTCCATTCTTTCCATGCCTTTAATTCATTTGGAGTCATAGGGTCCTTTTCCTCACTTGAAATGAACTCGTAAAGGCCCTTTCGAATGAGGAAGTTGGTCGCACAAAACTTTCATGAAGGGTAGTTGTTCTTGTCCAGCTTCTTAATGATGGGATTTTCATTTTTCTCTGCCATTATCACAAAAAATGATACAAAATAGTAAGCAAGTCTTTTGCAACTTTTCACAACAAGTGCACAATAATACACAAGAAACCTTTTTCATTGATTACTCAACAATACATGTAATCTAAAACCTGTTTGAATCTAAAAATTATGTTTTATTTCTAGAAAATGCCTCAAAAATTACAAATTCAAGATCTACAACCTTTCCATCCACTTTCAGTCGATACAGCCGAAAAAATCACAGTATACCCTAAAACTGTTGTTCGCAACCTTGTGATTTTAAAACAAGGCCCAAACGGTCTCAGATACCCAAAAAACAATGGAGAAGTCCTAAAGGGATCATCTATAAAATATATAGTGCTCAAAAATGCCATTGTTGCTCTAATTTCATACTCTTGTTGCTCCCAGTCTCTTCCATGCTTGTCAAACAACCTTGAAACAGTCAGTGGGAAACTTGTACAACAAGCTTTTGCAAGAATTAAGCCCTGATCTTCATTCTCTTGGCTGAAAACCCTAAAATACAGCAAGGCAACCATAGCAATAGATCTACAAGCTTTAATTTCTTCAATATTTGGTTCTTCTAGGCCTCTAATGTTTCACTACTACCATTTGCGAGCAAGATTGGCTTCACGATTGATGACATTTCAAATATTTTAGCACATTGAGCCTCTGGAATCCATAATCACCATTGCCCTTCACACTAGGTACCACTTCTCATGTGTTGGATTCCTTAATAAATTGAGGATCAATTTTTATCATCATCAATAGGTCCATCTCCATTGTCCTCAACAATATGGGCTAGACATGTGCTAGAGTCATGCAAAGAAGTAGTGAGATGTAGATTAGGGCACAATCACCATCGTCATGTCCCTCTCTTTCATGATTGAACATCTCCAAGGTGTGCAATCTAAGAGGCCTTGAAGAATGTATTATTGGTGTTGAGAGTGGAGTTTTGATATCGAGAAGTGCTTAAAAATAGCTAAAAATTATGAATATCAAGGGAAAAATATTCAACGTTGAAGGCGGCGGCTCCAGCTAGGACGATTTTAAGCGTCAAGTGCTTTAAAGGCGCCCGAGCGACACTTGTTGATTTTTGATAAGTTTTTAGACTGCCGCACAGGTTGTCAAGAGTTGTCAGCCAATGCGGGATGTCAAGCCGGACACGCAGAAATTAACAGCACTCGATTTGGACACCGGACGGGGAAATGGCCAACAAATGGTTAAGATATGAAAAGGTGGACATTGGAGAAGACCAAAAGGGGTGCCCTTTGGGACATTTTAACCCCCCCTTCAAATTTTTGATCAAGAAGCATGAAAAAACGTGGAGAGAGAATGGAGGAAGAGGGCGCCATCTTCACGCCATTTTTTTGGCGCCTCCATGGATGGATATGGAGATGGCAGGCTGTGAGTACCCCATACAACCAATCTTGGGGCTGATCTTCTCCTTCTTGGCCGATCTTATCGCCTGTCTTCGCCCGTCCAGTGGTGGCCTGGATGAAGAGAACAGAAATCAGTCCTTCTCTCTTCTCCCTCTCTCTCCTCTAGAGGCAGATTCATGTGGGAAGAAGAAGGATCGACGGATGCTTGTCCAACCGAGATGGAATTGCTCCGTGATGGAAGAGGAGGGTAGATTGCTGATTCTGGACTGTCATGGACATTAATGGCTGCTGGAAATCAGTCCCGAAACATGGCAAATAAAAACCCGCAACCCGCAAAGAATGGTAATTTTATTTTTACAAAGGGAATTGATGTTTTATGCAATTTGCTTCATGAATATTTGTTCCCATGGGCTGATTATGCATTATGTTATTGTTTGCTATGAGTTTGATCGGTTTATGCTCAGAAAATCAGAAAATCATAAGTGTTGTGACTGAAATTAATGGTATAAAACCCGTAAAACATGCGTTTAAGAGGCAAAATGGGATTTTTTTGCAAAATAAAGGGGAAACATGATATATAGCATCAATAAAACCTGAAATTTTGATGTCAAAGAACCTAAGGGCCACAGCCCATAATGAATCTCAATTTCTAGTTATTTTTTATTGAAAATAATAGAGGAAAAATACCAAAAATGGTGAAAAATGGGTTTTAAATGGGAGAAAATTAGGAAACAATAAAAGGAAAAGTCCAAAAAATTACATAAGTGTTTGTACAATGTATAATGAAGGTAGAGCACGAGGTTAGCCTCGGTTTACCCTCATTTTTATGTTTTGTCCGTATTTATTGCTTTCTCTACAAAGAAATACACATAAAATGACTCTTACACCTATTAACGATTGCGAAACGTTAAACGGTAGGGTGAGAGGGGAGTTTGAGCGTCAAAGTACAATCTTAAATCTGATTTATGTGTTGCATCATGGCTATAGGACGTTGTTTTAAAATAAAGGAAAAGGCAGCATGAGTGTAAGGCTCGGTGTCTCTTCTCGTTTCAATACATAAACGTTAGCATGGAAATCATGAAAAGATTGGTTGCGCATGATGCACAATGCTGATTTTCTATTGGTTGTGCACTAAACCATTCACATTATGCACTATGCATGGTTCATTGTATCGAAGGAACATCTCCTGGACTGCATAGCAATTGTTTTCTTAGGAGTTTAACCCACGATTGAGAGTGTGAGGTTATCCCTTACCGTAGCGTAGAGGGTCAATTTCCTAAGGGACTGTGAAGTGAGGAAGCATGGTATATCTCGTGGAAATACGAGAAATATAAAAGAGAGGAGCTTGTGTTCGTTTGTGTTATATGTTTAGCATCGCATCAAAGGGCCAATCCCTGAGATGTAGGAGAGCTGCAGTGGGGCTCCGACTATTAGTCGGTGGAGTGCCTCCTATATGTGTGTGATCGTGGCATTGCCAATGTATAAGGGTTCTCCCTCTGAGGAGTTTAAGGGAAATGTTGGACTATAACCTATAAACGCAGGAATTAAGCTTTAGGGCAGTGAGTCCCTTAGCATTAGATTGACGCTCCTGGTTCGCGAGGCCGTGAGGGTGTTTGTGTATCATGAGCATGAGGTCCGGCTCGTGCTATAGCCAGTGTCGGCCCATTTTAGGTTCCATCAGTGGTGTGTCTGCTGGGAGCTGCCAATAAGTGGCGGTCTCTGAATCTTGGTCTCATAAGGGACCTATTAGTCTTATTCTATTGGTCGATAGCGGCCTTGAAGTGGTGGATATCAAGCTAGTCTGATAAAAACCTTGGTCATCAGTATGACGGTCAATCCAAGAAATCCCCAACACCCAAAGGATACGTTGTCTATCTTGAACAGTCTAGTGGGATCTTTGACAGGTCGGGTGATTGACTATTTTACTCTTTGCCCTGAAAGTGATACCATGCTTGAGTTTGGGTCACTATGGGAAAACACCCATGAAGCTACCTCTAAGATTAACAGCCCATGGAGATTAGAGAAAAGGGAAAGTGAAAGAAGTGCTAAGATGACACAGTCATCTATGATCATTCATGATGATAATGTCATAGAAAAGACTTTGACAATGATGGTTAATATGCACATAGGAGGGCATGATGATTATGATCTAAAGATACATCCAATGCTAGTGCCCGACGCAGTTGGCTACCATAGTGTGATTGCCAAGATCCATAAATCATTGGATGATGTCCATGTGTGTGGAAAACCATTGTTAGTAAGGAAGATTTCATTAGGACCTATCCTAAGTTCTAGCAAAGTGGTGGTAGATGAGAATAGCCTTACTAGACCACCACTAGCAGATGATGGGATAGATTCCCTATTGCATAGTGTTGGACTCCCTAAACCACTTTGTGAGTTGGCAGAAAGGGAAGTTCATGGAATTAGTGACTCTTCCACACCAGTAAAGGTGGAAATGGAAGAGATTAAAGACCCTAACACACTGGTATTAGGTCAAGAGGAATACGAAGATTTTAATGACCCAGTCTTGATCCCAAAAGGGAGGACTAAATGTCCTCCTCTTTATAGGGATCTCCCAGTGTTTTATGGGTTGCCAAATGAGGATCCAATGATTCATTTAAGAGAATATGACCTAACTTGCATTGCAAGTGGGTTTGACGATATACATCGGATGCTCGTATTCCCAAGTACCCTAAAGGGAGAGGCAAGGAAATGGTACTGGAGCCTCCCAAGAGGGTCGATCAAATCATTTGAGGAGACTTGTGATATATTTCTAGATGAGTATGAAAAGAAGCTCCCTATGATTCAGGTCTTAGGGAACCTTATGCAGTTTAGATAGGAGTCTTATCTTTCTGTTAAAGAGTATGCTAGAGCCTTTGATAATACTCTTAGGCTTTGGCCAAGAAGAGCCAATGCACTACCGGATGATGTGCTATGTGAGCTCTTTCTGAATGGCTTAGAGATTAATACGCAAATCCAAGTGGAACAGCAGAATCTTAAGTCGTTAAGGGAAGCAAAAATGCGTGCCATTGATTATGAGGGTCATATTCAGAGATGTTAGGAAAACTTTTGGAGTTCTCCCCGCTCAGTATAAGTGCATCCTAGCTTCCAATCATTTCTGCAAGGAGACAACTCACTTGTTGATACCAAGGCAGCCTATGAGGGGAAACTTGGTGGCCAAAATCTCAAAGCAGAAAATGGCCATCCTATGAGTAGTAATGACATGCCTCTCAGTGAACAGGTGCCAACCCATGTAAGTCCCATTAGGGCTTGCAACACTTCCACGAGAAGTGGTTGTGATGGCAACATGGATAGAACCAATGGGCCTGTGAGTGTTGATAAGCATTCTGTGTGTGGTTCTAATTTTGTTGCTAGTAAGGCTCTTGAGAGACCTTTGGTATTGGAATCATGCTTCCGGGTGGATGTTGTTCCCTTCAGTGAAAGCATGGTTCTTATGGGGAAAAATTTGCAGTATGGACGTAAACAAGTAAAGGCATCTTTTGTAAAGAGGATGAAAAATGCTAAAAGTCCACCTGTGCTTCACAAAGGTCATAAGGATGTGAGGCCATTTGGCCATAGGGATAAGTTTGCATTGAGTTCGTTAGACCAGTGCAGCAAATGGAGGGAGTGCAAGAATATTAAGGGAGATGTGAGATGGGTTTGGAGACCCAAAATCTCCAAAAGTGTGGCAGGAATGTCAGATGCAAGGCCAAGGATCCCATCTAGATATATTCTGTTGAACCCCCAAGAGGATAAGACTAGATATACATCTGACAATATACACTGCCTTGGGATACACCCATGTGATTTGCCTAGGCTTGAAGCTCTACCTAGTTTGGGTCGCAGCACTGATTTATGTGAAAACCCATATAGGGGCGGTTCGAATAAGTACAAAGCTATGATTCTTTCTGCCAAAGGAGCCACTCAGCCGCTTGAACGACCAGTTTATTCGGCTGACAATAAATGTGGGACATGCGAGCCCATGGAGGCCGTTCATTCAGCTCGTAGTGCCGAAGAAGGGATCGGCCTTATTGATGAGTTATTTGTGGAAAGGCTTGGACTTGTATCTCTAAATTTTTTATAAAAAAAACCTAAGATCAAAAAATACAAGATCAAGCTTTTAGCTAACTTGCATGAGTAGCATGGGGTTAGTCGACCTATGATATGCTATCCTTGGCACCTTGGGTAGTCTGATAGGGTGTGATGTATATGCCAAGGATATCAATATTACGTGGACTACAATGACCTATCTAGTTTTAAGCTAGGAAGGCTAGCTGCTTTGGATATTACATCTAGATTTCGTTAGGCCAAGAGGGCCATTTGTCTGTTTAGTACGGGTGCGGTTAATGGTTTCTTGTTGTAGTTCTGTGCTAGACAGGTTTGAAGAAGAGCTTGGAAGGAGCCTTTTGTTGTGCGGAAGCTTCTCATGGCCCTATCCAGGTGATATCTCTCCTTTATGAGTACCATGTTTTTCTGCTATATGTGTCTGTGTACTTTTTGGGGAATTTTCTTTTCTTGTTGGGGACGGCGTCCAAGGCATGAAGTCCCAGGTTTAGGTTAAGTATGTCTGAAGGGAGGTCTGAGTAGTCGTTGCCTCCCATAAAGACATTGTCAAGCATTGAAAGACCTGTTTTAGAAGGGGGTCCTAGTGACCCTGTTCTGCTAGCCTGCTAGGCAGCTATTCCAGGAGTTCTTGTTAGTTGTGAGGCAGTTAGAGAAGCTTGCCGAAAAAGGAAAATGAGGATAAAGGAAAAGAAACCATGAATATCCCAAAAGACAATAAATATATACAAAGTCTAACCCCTGCCAAAATAGAAAAGAAAAGAAAGGAAAATTTATAAGCAGTTGATCATCGCCTTGCGAAGGCCTGGTAGGTTCCTGGGGACGAGTCAGGCCCGGGGCCGATGCCTTGTCTTCCTAGGGGAGGCATCTTGCTGGAAAAGAAGAAATTAAGGATGGTTGGAGCGAAAATAAAAGTGAGCATCAGAAAAGGATTAAGTGTCGCCTTGCGAGGGCTTGGTAGGTCCTTGGGTGCTGAGACAGGACCTGAGGCCGATGCCCTGTTCTCCTTGGGTCACTACGCTCAGCTCCCTCCTTTTTACATACCCGAGTATAAAACATAAAAACCCTAAAAGAAGCAATGTGTCAAAGAAAATACTTCTTGATCAGGCTATAGGAGTCCTCGCCTAGTAGGAGCTCCTAGTTGTGTTGTCTTTAGTTAGGCAGGTAGTTCAGACCACCACTTAGGGCAACCTCGTTGATAGTTCTTTTTAGTTTGGCCGTGTTGGAACAGTTGGTTAGTGACTAGCTTCGGACCTTGTATCAGATTATGCTAGGCCTACTCCTTGTGGATGTCATACCTTGGTTTTGTCAAGGGGTAGGGTGAGCATTGTGATGTGTTTTAATATGTATCTATTTTGTATCAGCTTGATGCTTCCTTTGGTTGTTTTGTGCAGATCTACTGTGGGATTCGACGGGCTGAGTTGCCCTATCTCGTGGTCGCCAATGAGAATGGAGTTTTGATGCCGATAAGTGCTTAAAAATAGCTAAAAATTACGAATATCAAGGGAAAAATATTCAACGTCAAAGGCGGCGGCTCCAGCTAGGATGATTTTAAGCGTCAAGTGCTTTAAAGGCGCCTGAGCGACACTTGTTGATTTTTGATAAGTTTTCAGATTGCTGTGCAGGTTGTCAAGAGTTGCTAGCCAATGCGGGATGTCAAGCCGGACGCGCAGAAATTTACAGCACTCGATTTGGACACCGGACGGGGAAATGGCCAACAAATGGTCAAGATATGAAAAGGTGGACATTGGAGAAGACCAAAAGGGGTGCCCTTTGGGACATTTTAACCACCCCCCTACCCTCCCCTCCCCCCCCCCCCCCCCCCCCCCCTTCAAATTTTTGATCAAGAAGCAAGAAAAGTTACACAATTTTCCATTAAAAAACTAAGGATTTTACAAGATGTTAGCCACAGAAGCGGGTGGCTTACTGGATACTTCAATTGTTCAGTCTTTCTCTCTCCTCCCTTTCTCTCCTCTAGAGGCAGATTCATGTGGGAAGAAGAAGGATCGACGTATGCTTATCCAATTGAGATGGGATTGCTCCGTGATGCAACAGGAGGGTAGATTGTTGATTCCAGGTTGTCATGGACATTAATGGCTGTTGGAAATCAGTCCCAAAACATGGAAAATAAAAACCCGCAACCCGCAAAGAACGGTAATTTTATTTTTACAAAGGAAATTGATGTTTTATGCTATTTGCTTCATGAATATTTGTTCCCAGGGGCTGATTATGCATTATGTTGTTGTTTGCTATGAGTTTGATCGGTTTATGCTCAGAAAATCAGAAAATCATAAGTTTTGTGACTGAAATTAATGGTATAAAACCCGTAAAACATGTGTTTAAGAGGCAAAATGGGATTTTTTTGCAAAATAAAGGGGAAACATGAGATATAACATCAATAAAACTTGGAATTTTGATGTCAAAGAACCTAAGGGCCACAGCCCATAATGAATCTCAATTTTTAGTTATTTTTTATTGAAAATAATAGAGGAAAAATATCAAAAAATGGTGAAAAATGGGTTTTAAATGGGAGAAAATTAGGAAACGATAAAATGAAAATTCCAGAAAATTACATAAGTGTTTGTGCAATGTATAATGAAGGTAGAGCATGAGGTTAGCCTTGGTTTACCCTCATTTCTATGTTTTGTCCGTATTTATTACTTTCTCCACAAAGAAATACACATAAAATGACTCTTACACCTATCAACGATTGCAAAACAATAAACGGTAGGGTGAGAGGGGAGTTTGAGAGTCAAAGTACAATCTTAAATCCAATTTATGTGTTGCATCATGGCTATAGGACGTTGTTTTAAAATAAAGGAAAATGCAGCATGAGCGTAAGGCTCGGTGTCTCTCCTCGTTTCAATACATAAACGTTAGCATGGAAATCATGAAAAGATTGGTTGCGCACGACGCACAATGCTGATTTTCTATTGGTTGTGCACTAAACCATTCACATTATGCACTATGCATGGTTCATGGTATCGAAGGAACATCTCTTGGAGTGCATAGCAATTGTTTTCTTAGGAGTTTGACCCACGATTGAGAGTGTGAGGTTATCCCTTGCCGTAGCGTAGAGGGTCAGTTTCCTAAGGGACTGTGAAGTGAGGAAGCATGCAGGTATATCTCGTGGAAATATGAGAAATATAAAAGAGAGGAGTTTGTGTTCGTTTGTGTTATATATTTAGCAGTGCATCAAAGGGCCAATCTCTGAGATGTAGGAGAGCTGCAGTGGGGCTCCGACTATTAGTCGGTGGAGTGCCTCCTATATGTGTGTGATCGTGGCATTGCCAATGTATTAAGGGTTCTCCCTCTGAGGAGTTTAAGGGAAATGTTGGACGATAATCTATAAACGCAGGAATTAAGCTTTAGGGCAGTGTGTCCCTTAGCATTAGATTGACGCTCCTGGTCCGCGAGGCCGTGAGGGTGTTTGTGTGTCATGAGTATGAGGTCCGGCTAGTGCTATAGCCAATGCTAGCCCATTTTAGGTCCCATCAGGTGTTGATCCCGCATCCACCTATTGGTCATGTCTCCACCTTCGATTTCTCAATGCCATGGACACACATTGCTAGCAATCTGTGAGGCCTTGAAGCACACATTAAGGGCACATTGCTTGCAATTTGAGAGACCTTGGGCATGTTTATCTCCTACAATCTTAGAGATAGGTAGATAGATTAAAATGTGATTGCAAAAGGACTACTGATCCTAGGGTTTTAATATAGGGTAATCTTGCTTAAGGCTTCTACTTGCCTACTATTGATGGATGCTTTGGGCTATCAAAAGATTGTTTGTAATCCAAGAGGGTGTGTACAATGTATGAATTATTTTACAAAGTAATACAGTGAGTATTTCTCGGTGTCTCCATTCTTCCTTCCATCTTGTCCATCCTCTTGAACCGTTGTGGTTTGTTGGTTTGACATATATCCCCCTTAACAATGTGTCAATATATGCACTAGTATTTGCATAGTTATATATGTTATATATACACTGGTAGTTCCAACGATCATATCGACGTACATAAACCAAAGCTTATACCGACCCATATTTCGATGGCAAGGCTTGATATTTTGAAACACATTGGCATATATCTTTGTCTTATTTCTAATTGGTGTACCCTCCATGTTGTAGTGGACTACATGCATCGAATTGTGCCCACAACGTGTAGCTATCATCCTCAAAGTCCCATGTCAAGCTCATATGAATTGTCACTTTTCAATAGAGATATATTGAGACAATGTTAAGCCATTGCTCTTTGAAACAAGAGATTCAATCTATAAGGGTAAGGATGCGCAAATAGTTGTAAAACACTACCATTTCAAAACCATGGCTTCCTTGGCTACATAAAGAGAATTGTAATCCAAATTAAGTATTGAAAAGTTCTAGTTGTCACCTTGGGAGCCCCATATCAAGCCATACATATCATATTCCAATTTCAATGTTGTGAACCAGTTACAAACCAATAGTCCTTCAACATTGCTCAAGGCAAGGGCATGTAAATTACTTATTCAAAGTGCAGAGTCTCTAGATTTTGTCATGCGCACTAGGTAGTTTAGGGAGTTCACCATTGCATGAGATTGTTGACGGCCAGATTGAAGCTTCCAATTACTTAGAGTGAAAACACGTCCACCAAAAATTTTGTTCACCTATTGTGGCTAAGGTCCAAGGTTGGGCTTCACTCATTAGGAAATTATTGTGTTCCCGTAAGAACTAACGATCCCGGTTGAAGCAGTGTGTGAATCTAGTTTACTTGAGCGCTAACTCGAACGTATATTAGTTCCACATGAGTATAACGTTTAACTGAATGACTCGAGGGTGTAGGCTACGTTGGCGTGGAAGCGTGGCGGGTGGGAGCTCTCCAGCAGCTAGACTTGTAGTGTCGGAGTGCGTCGACATCAAAAAGAGGGAGTCTGATTGTGCACGGTTGACAGGCAATCTCATGGAAACGTCATAGCGAAGGGGCAAGTATACAGTCGATCACGTAAATGTGTGCATGTAAAGAGTCACACTACGGAAAAACAGCTCATCAAAGCGTCTGCAAGGAGTGAGAAAGCTTATGTCCCAGCCTTGTTTGGAGTCAGAAGCTTTGGCGTGGAAAGAACGAATTAAGACGGGTTATCATTTTGTGATCATCGGGCAAGGTAACAGTGAGCGGTAAAGACAAGAGGATGAGAAAGCTTGTAGGCGGGGAGTACTCGCCCGTGCGAGGAAAGTTATATATATATGTAGGCGGGTCTCTGATGGGTATGCAATCAGCGTCGTGTGATTTGTATCAATCACCCAATCCCTCATTCCTTAGCTAGTCCTTTGCACCTTCCACGGGATCCAGTAGTATTTGGTAGACAATATTATAATTGTATCCACAGCACTACTTGATGTGGATGATGATAATGATGACGATAATGAGCAGCCGGAGAAATGCAGGGATGAAGTCGAGACTGATCTGCAGCAGCAGCCACCTGGTCTTGATAGCTGTAATACTACTGTGCCCCTGCAACAATAACTATATGAGCGTGGTAGTGCAGGCCTCCGATCCGGATCCACTTCAGGACTACTGCGTGGCTGACCTGTCGCAGCAGCTCAACGTGAACGGGTATCCGTGCAAGGAGGCAGCCAAGGCGACGGAGGAGGACTTCATCTTCCACGGCCTAACCCAGGCTGCGGCCAATGTGACCGAGAGCCCGGTGCTGGCAGTGGCCACGTTTGGGCTTGTGGAGCAGTTTCCGGGCCTGAACACACTAGGGCTGTCGGTAGCGCGCCTGGACTTTGCGCCGGGCGGGGTGATCGTGCCCCACACGCACCCCAGGGCCAGCGAGATCATCTTCGTGCTGTCTGGCAACCTCTACTGCGCCTTCGGGACACCTCTAACAAGCTCTTCGCCAAGGTCCTCAGCCCAGGCGACGTCATGATCTTCCCACGCGGCCTCCTGCACTTCCAGCTCAACGTCGGCTCTGGCGCCGCCCACGCTGTCGTGGCCCTCAACAGCCAACAGCCGGGCTTCCAACTGGTAGCCAGCTCCCTCTTCACGCCCAACATCCCCAATGCCGTCCTCCGCAAGACCTTCTTCCTCGACGACACCACCCTTGACTCCATCAAGGCCACCTTCCAGCTGGGCATTCAAGATGTAACATACAGCTCGGAGCTCTGATCGTAATCGCCTGATATCTTGTGTACTAATGGCTCTCCGTATAGGTATTACAATAATCAGCAACGCCAGCTTAGCTTTGTGTTCCGCACAGACGTCTCAAAAATCCGCCTGCCTGAATGAAGCTTCATGTATGTACCCTTATTGTCCTCAAGTAAATTGGAAGCCTCCCGTGCCATATATCCGATTATTATGTTCGCCCCCAAGCCAGACTTTGAACGGGCATGGATCTCACTGATATTACCACTTGATACTAACGTGTCGACTCTTACAAGGGCAGTTCTTTGCGGCTATCTGCATTTTGAGGTTAAGATACAATGGATACCCAACGGTAGTCTGGTAAGGTCTTACAGGGAATAAGGTGTGTATTGCCGCTGGTCCAAAGGAGGTGGAGTAGATGATGGGTTGCATTCTCATCCGTAGGAGGGGTTAATTTCCTTGTATGCGACATGCGTTTTGACTTTTACTGTTTAATGTTAGCCTTGCTTAAAGCATTGTGTGCTCATTTCGAACATCTCTCTCATTTTCTTCATGGCTTTTCGTGTCTTTGATCTTGGCTAGTAGACTCTTTTTACCCATTTGGATACCATAGTTTCACGAACCCTAATATATGGAGCTTCTTCTAGGAACTTAACCATCACCCCTAATGGTAGAAGATGTGGAAATCATTAGTTATGATGATAGCCAATATGATTTTTTGCTACCCAACAATGGTTTGGATTCTATTCCACTTGTAAGTCGAATGGGTCATCTAAATTCCGAAACTACATGAGACGGCTCTAGATAGGTACTCTAGTGAGCACTATGCTCCTTACAGCATCTCAAATGATCAAGAGATGTAAGACATAGGTTTGAACTAGCTCGTAGAATTACTGGGAGACCATATGTTCTACATACATCTACTTTCTCACCAGAGAATAACTTGGACAAGCCTACCATCATGAGGGTCTATATTGAAGAGTTGCTTTTCCATTACCCTATATGGTACTAGCATTCTATGCTGGCATGGTTGATCTTCATTAAAAAATTTACCCTATTATACTTGAGTTAAGAGACTCATTCTGAGACTTTCAATCAACCTGACGTAGAGCCTCCTAGGAATGTTGAAATTTGCCTTATTAGAGCTTGATTTTGCCAAATAGTTTGCATAGCAAAAGGGCCATGCTCTTGTGCTTCATGCACCCCTTTTTGTCATGATATAATAAAATGGCCCTTCTTTACTTAGAAATACATGGGGAAAATTAAGCGTTGCTTTCTACATGTGTAACCTTGTAAATTGGTCTAAAGTTCATTAAAAAACCCCACCATGGTGTGCTAATGCAATACATTTATATTTTTCTAGACTTGTAGATTTACTCAAATTTTCTCAAAAAACCTCATTGTGGTGAACTCCTCTGGTAAATTTCTAACTTTGGAGATGCCCCCTAATGAGACACTCAAGTGTATGTATCTCTCACAATCACAAGATTGCTACTGCTTTTTATTTTTGTCTTCTACTTTATTTTTGACCTCTAGTGGATACACACATACTCTCACACACACACACACACACACACACTCTCTCTCTCTCTCTCTCTCTCTCTCTCTCTCTCTCTCTCTCTCTCTCTCTCTCTCTCTCTCTCTCTCTCTCTCTCTCTCTCTCTCTCTCTCTCTCTCTCTCTCTCTCTCTCTCTCAACACCACACATACACAGAAACTCTGTGTGTGTGTGTGTGTGTGTGTGTGTGTGTGTGTGTGTGTGTGTGTGTGTGTGTGTGTGTGTGTGTGTGTGTGTGTGTGTGTGTGTGTGTGTGTGTGTGTGTGTGTGTGTGTGTGTGTGTGTGTGTGTGTGTGTGTGTGTGTGTGTGTGTGTGTGTGTGTGTGTGTGTGTGTGTGTGTGTGTGTGTGTGTGTGTGATTTCAAACACTTTAAAACATAGAAATGTGAATACATCTTTAGCATTTTGAGAAGTAGCCCCATTTTAAAATACCTTTGCCATTAATAGCAACAAAGGTTCATGAACACATTAGTAAAGAGATAGGGATCAACATTACAAAGTTTATGGGAAAAGAATTTGAGTAGAAGACTCATAAGTTCACATTGAATGTCAATGGAGCATAATTGTCCCTTTGAATTTCCTTACTAGATTGTGTGATGATTCCAATACAATTATGGGAAAAGTCTTAAAAAAAGGCAAGGTTTAGTTTTCTCTCTTTCATTATGTTCTCAAAACAATGGATTTAGTTCATTGTATTGAACTATATATATAGTTATTTCACCAAAATAGAGAAGGAAATAGAATCTAACTTATCACAATTTGTAATCTATCGAATACACTTGAGATATAATATCTCACTAGTACCCAAATGTTGTAAACATTTGATTTGTGACATTTCTTTTTTGTTCTAAGTTTTTCTTGTTGTAAGAGAGGGATGACAAGATTATGACAAGATAGTATATGCCTTTCAAAACCATGTGATGGGGAGCAATGCAAGACTTTTGACAGTAAACTCTCTTCGTAATAGTACCTCTAGAGTGAGACACCCTGTGATCGTGATTGGTAGTATGACCTATGAGAAATTTAATGTATTACAAACTATAGATATATACAAAATAATGAAATACTTATTGTACAGCCAATCATTGGATTTTAGTCATATTATTTGGTCATCTTTAAAAAATGTGAATCTGAGAGACCATATTGTACCCTTTGGCATATATATAGACATGCTAATTTGCTTCATCGTGTACTTCTATTTAGTGGATAGGACCCAAGGAGCATGAGATAATCAAAGCTCATCTATGGCCAAAGTGTCTCCATCTTGCCTACCTTCTTTAAATCCATCAATGCCCTTGAGTGTCTCTCTTTCCTATGTTATGGTCCCACAGAAAGCTCCCAACATTCTTGAATATGATTAGTATAATATGTACTTGCAGAATGTTTGCTTCATCGTGTACTTCTATTTAGTGGATAGGACCCAAGGAGCATGAGATAATCAAAGCTCATCTATGGCCAAAGTGTCTCCATCTTGCCTACCTTCTTTAAATCCATCAATGCCCTTGAGTGTCTCTCTTTCCTATGTTATGGTCCCACAGAAAGCTCCCAACATTCTTGAATATGATTAGTATAATATGTACTTGCAGAATGTTTAGGAGGTTTTTACTACTAAAACCCTTTACAATTTTGACAAGCTATACACTATTGCCATGATTAGTAAATAACCCAAACCTTTTGAGGAGAGTTATAAAATGGATTTTTGAGATTGAGGAATTTAAGTATAAATTTCAAGTTAAGGATCATTTTTGAAATCCAATGCAAGGTTTCAAAATTCTTAGACATAACCTAGAATACACACATATTATAAGCATGTGACCCAACAACCGTATTAGTATAATTAAACTTTCAATTTAAAATATATTGATCATCTCAAAGAACCCCAGAGAGAATATATTGTTCTTGGACTGGACATTGAACCATTTTGGATTGTACTTTGAAATTGTTGGATCAAGTGCCCTATTCATCAGGGTGATGGTGACCCATTCTAGCTTTCCATCCCTCACAATTTGGTACTCATCAAGCTTGAGTACAAATTTCACGAGACCATTACATTCATTGGAGTCACCTCAAATAATTGAACAAAGTATGGATGTAGGGCCTTCAAGTTGTAAAATATATTGTTGTATTTGTTGTAAACCATCGTTTCCCCTAGTGTTAAATGATAGGCATCTTCAATATTAAATGGAGATCCTAGGAGTTGTAGAACTTGATCATTCACTTATTTTCACATTCTTTTGAGTGATATTGGATTTGGAAATATTGTTTTTTATAGCTTAGATTTCTTCATCTTCCTGTAAGGAGATTTGTAAATAGTTGTGTATCCCCTACTAGATATATCTACCTCATCCAACAAAGTTTGCATATCACTTGAGCTAAGTGGACTCCCCCTCAGGAAAATCTCAATCCCCTATCCTGCAAGATTTCAATACATTGGATCCTTCAAGATTTCTTTGATAGCTTCCTTATTTAGAAGCATTTTAAAGTGTTCAATTGATGCCTCCATGCTTGAAGTCGTTTCTTCATTAGGTTGTAGAGTATCTGTCTATTCATAATAATAAATGTTTAGTTATCATAAATTATTTTACAAATACTTTATGAGATGGAGAGAAAAGT
Organism: Lygodium microphyllum; assembly: GCF_053477565.2. Classification (NCBI taxonomy): domain Eukaryota; kingdom Viridiplantae; phylum Streptophyta; class Polypodiopsida; order Schizaeales; family Lygodiaceae; genus Lygodium; species Lygodium microphyllum. The sequence continues at coordinate 5,044,613 of NC_141140.1, read as the reverse complement.
AACAAAGAACTTACTTACTTCACTGCATGTATTCTTTCAAAGTTCCATGTCTTAATATTTCAAAGTTTATTGCATCATTTGTGAACCCCCAATATTCTTTCATTAAGCCTCAATTGATCTCTCTATTTCTCTAGCTCTAAAATAGTCTCTTTGTTCTGTAGTAATTTATGCTTACATTGCTCTAATGTTTTCCTCAAAGAGGCATTCTCCTTGTCTAACAAATCTCTTTGTAACTTATGTACATTGCTAATGGCATCCAAATGTTGAGTATATCCTAAGAGGCTATTATAACAGTTTCCAATGAAGCTTACTAAGGATATAATATCCATGAAGGGAGGCACCAAGTTATGCAAAGGATCTTTTGGATATAGTTTCCCATAAGTCCATAGATCTGTATTCCTCTTTCCTTGCAACCTCTTGTGATTTTCCCTAGCATCGTGTCTCTAATAGATATCACAACATGTAACATATGTAAAAGTATCATGGAGGATCGTTGGATACCAATAACTAGCATGCAAAGCTTTTTCAGGAGTAAACCATTGAGAAAAATGATCTGCACATGCTGAATCCTGGCATTTCTCTAAAGTGAATGGTACCTCATCAAGCACTATACACAATGATATATCTCGTACACTCCCCTTCTGTACAAGACACTTGCTATAATGGAAAAGCAAAGTGCTTGTTTCTTAATCTTTCTCTTCTTAGATTCAAAAGGAGAATCTGTAGGGTTGCTTATGGATAGATTATCAGTAATTAATGCATACCACTACGAGATTGAGGGTGCATCAATCTTGCATAGATCTTCATAGTCACTAATATCAGCCCACTTTTTCTAAGGCTCAACAAAATCTACTAAAAATTCAATAACAGCCTACACTTTTAGTGGCTTACTTTGAATTTCGTAGCCAAACTCCTAAAAATAGATTAGTCATTTAGCTAGGTGGTTAGGGTTTGAAGCTTGTTCATCAATAATCGTAGACCCTCTACCTTGGTGAAAAACACCACCTTCTCATAAAGAATGTAATGTCTAAAGTTCTTGCTGGTGAACACCGTCGCCAAATACACTTTTCTAAATAACTATATTAGCACTTTGAAACCCGTAATTTTTGGCTTGCAAAAGCACTTGGATGATACACCTGTGTCTCCTAAATTTGGTATAGGCAACAATTGATACCATGCCTTCTTGTAGCTATAAAGATATAAAAAACCTCACCCCTATTTTGAGCTTTTAGCATTGGAATTTTGGATAATTATAGCTTAACATCCTCAAAAACCATTGCAGAGTGTTCAATCCATTCGAAAACATGGTTGTGTGCGAAGAGATCAACCAATGCATTAATGAGCTAACGATAATATTTCAGATATGAAACAAAGCTCTGAACCTCCCTAGGACTTGTGGATGGGCTCATGGCCACAATTACTTCTACTTTCTCCAGATTAATGGCAATGCCAATTGCACTCACATTATGGCCAAGCTATAATCTGTAGGATATCCTAAATACATACTTTTGAGGATCTAATGCTATGCAATACTCATAACAACACTCAAAACATTTACGTAGAAGCATGAGTTGCCTATCATGGGTTGTGAGAGCCACTCTCAAATCGTCTATAAAATCCTTAAACTTTTTAGGGGAGATATTGGTAAAGGTCTTATCAATCATTCTTTGGCAAGACCTTGGAGCATTACATGGACTTTGACATGGTACACAGAGGTACCAAAGACTGTAATGAACATCACTTTTAATTGATCCTCCTCAACTACGGACATTTGATTATAGCCCACAAAGAATCCATAAAGGAGTGCATTTCTTGCCCTCCTAAGTGATCTTAAATTTTTTAAATAAAGGGAAAAGGATAGTAGTCCTTTATTGTCAGCTTCTTCAGCACTTTCAAATCTACACATACACGATTTTGATTGTTCTTATTTTCCTTATCACAACTGGTGAACACCATTCAGTATGTTTCATAGGAAAGATTAGACCTACCTTTCTTAACTACATGAAGTCCTAAAAAAGAGGCCCTCTCAACTCAAAAGGAATTCATCTAATCTTCTATCTTACTACCTTACTGCCTTCTTTCAATGGGATTGTATGCACGACGATAGTACTAGGGGGAATCCTCTTCAAGTCATCATACCTTCATGCAAATATATCTCTAAACTGCTGTAGGTGCAATACATATTTTGCACACTCATCATCAAATAGTATAGTACCGAGTTTGATTAGATGGGGATTATTAGGAATCCCAAGAATCTCCCACTCTATTACATCAACATTGCATATTTGATATTTTTCCCCCATAAGCTCATTTAAGCACACTTAATAGAATTCCTTTGTTGTGGAACCCCCATTAGACTCACTAGAGCTCAAAGTTCAAGCAATAGAGGTTCCATCAAGTGCATCCCATTTTGAAGCTAGAGCGGTGTCCTTTCATTTAGTGGTGGGTGTTCAGGGTAAACATCCAAAATCATTCTCCTTGATGCATGCCCAAAGATCAATTGACTAGTTGGGATGTCTACCAAAAAATCAAAGTGTAATATCCACAATCCTCCTACCAACAAATCATAGCTTGGTCTCCTAGGAAATCGGATAATACGGAAATCACGAACACACTCAATATGCATTATTGTTACATGTACTTCAGAGACTATTCCTTCTCGCTATCAAACTATTGTCAGCCTTTTTTAGTATAGTTGTGACTTCCTTTTGAATGGGTAAACGAAGCCTCTCTAGTAAGTCCATAATCACAATGTTTAGATAGAGACAAGCTCAGGTCTACCACAACATTTTCTATCAAGATGCCATCAACATATGCCTGAACTTTAGGGTAGTGCTTCTCCACATGTTCCTACCATTCACTACCCACACGCTTCGCACTGGCAATTTCTAAAACATAATATATTTTTGTGATTTTCTTGAATTCATTGCAAACTTTAGGTGACAATTGTATTATTTGTAGCAAGCTCACATCTAGTTTGACTCCATATAGAACATTTGCTAGATCCAACTCATACAAGTTTGCAATAGCATTTTTTTCTTGCCACACCATCCTCTCTTTTGGCTTTCTAATAGCCTTAACAACATCCTTCACTTTTGACTTAAACTTGCTCTTAGCCACCCACTCCTCCAAAATAACTTCAAATTTAAGAGGACCCATCTCGGTGTTGACATTTGCAACCTTCTTATAAATCGTGATAGACTTAGAGTTAGATTTGCTTATACTAGGGTTATCATTCTGAATCTCTTTCATTTTCTGGCCCTTGGTGACCACTCTTAAATTGTTAGAGGCTACATTTCCATCAAAGTGAAGTCCCTCTACTAGACTAACCCCACTTGGCACTTCCTCTAAGGTGGCTTCTCCCTTTTGCAATATTTTCTTAGGGTCCTCCCCTCAAGGATTCACATCATTTGATCAATGATTCATGTATTGGTCATATGTCCTAACTTCTCACATATATCGCTCTTCACATGAGGGAAAATATGTGGGAGAGGTACTGAATTCCACACCACTTACAACTAAAACTTGATGGACCACCCTCTTCAGGGTCTAGACTTCCTATTAAGTTTTACTACTTCTTTAGAATGTTTATATCTATGGATATTTGTCCATATCGTTTAGTTAACATGTTAGTATAATGTTTTATCATGTCCTTTACTTTACCAAGAATATTTTATGCACTAGACTCATAAACATAATCATCCCCTTGACATCTCAATGGCTTAACCACCTAGTTAGGTATTCCGGGCTAATTAGTTGGCCTTACATTGGGATTTATCATTTGGCTTCTCCTATTTAATGAGCTTATGTGGCTAGCCATTGGCATGGCAACATTAGGGGGAGCTCGCACCATATTTACATTTTGCATAATGTCTCCTGATCTTGCATTAGGATTTGTTGTGGACTTATCCAAGCTTAACCACCACTAGTTGTAGGTAATGAAAAATTATTGTTAAGACCTATACTTGAATAGAAATTTTCCCTCGATGCATGGGATACTTTTATTTGTGACTTTATCTACTCTACTCGGGCAATTGCAATATATATATTAGCAAAAGGAACACAACTGAGTTGCACTTGGATATTCAAATCTAATCCACATAGAAGTACTATAACTGGTCAACACATGTGGAATGGGAATAGAGGCTTGCAATTTGTGAAACACCTCCTTAAAATTCTTGGAATAAGATCAAGCATTCTCATGAGGCTCTTATTGTATCACATTCAACTATCGAAGTCAATATTGACCAGCGCTCTCAAGGGCAAACTCTCTTCTGAAGGCCGCATAGAATAGATCTATCGTGGTTATGGTTTTGGCTTCAAAGCCATAATACCACACCGCAACACTTCCTTTCAAAGTCATATTAAAAAACATCATAAGATGTCCTTTATCCTAGATTCAACAATTAGACATTAACTTTTGAAATTAACTAATCTAGAGTTTTGCATCCTTCTATGCTAACACATAAAAAGTGGATAGGAAAGAGCCAAGCTCGGGAAAATTTTCCATTCCTACAAGTATCGCAATCGGTTGCACCATCATGAGGTTTGGGTCTGGTATTGAGATTTGTATCGGAGGGGTTACACTGCCACTTACAGTAGACTGACTCTTTAGGAAAACGGGAATACGAGAGCTTTCTTCTTCCCGTGATGGATTAATTGGGATATTAATTTGATTAATAAAACCTCTCACTCTCACCAATGTCAAAATATTGTGCTTAGCAGAATACCTCCCAATTATCTCAGTTCTTCGTCTTGTCCTTTTAGCTCTTGTAATATTCCGGGTTACAAAAAAAATGTGATAAATGAATTTTTTTTTTATATTCCCCCCCTTATCCCTCCAGCTCGTCAGAGCCGACTGACGAGCTGGAGGGGGAGGGAAATAGAAGGAGTAGCTAAGCTCCTTGGTGGAGCTTTGATGGAGGAGAGGACATGCGTGATGACATGCCGGGAGGGAAGATCCCCCTCCCCTCCACTATTTAAACGAGGGGGGGCTGCTGGAAAAAGGAGGGCTGAGCCGTGAGAGAAGAGGCCGAAGGAGACAACCCTGCCGGAGGAGAGTGCCGCCATATCACCAAGCTGAGAGAGGGGGACGGCTCGACGCTGCCAAGAGAGCTTGAAATGAGGACCATATCCTGCCGCCGCTGTGGTCGAGTGAAAAGGGGGGAGTAAAGGTGGCTGTCGTGGGCCAAGAATCGCCGTCTCTAACTGCCGTGGGCCAAGAATCGCCACCTCCTGGTCCGCAGTGATGCCACTTGGGAGTTATTTTCCCCCCACGCAGAGAACCTCTAGAGAGCTTCTAGAAGCTTCTAAGGGGGCTTCATAAGCCCCCTTTCCCCCCCAAAAAGAAGTTTGACCCTAAAGGTCCTATTTCCCCTCCCCCATGTTTTAAAATTTCTTTTAATCCCCCTTCCTTTGTGCTCTTGAAACCCCCCTCCCTCAAAATTTTCCCTAAGGGTCCTTAGGCCCTTACCTATAGTCTTTAAAGCTACTTTTTCCCCCCATGTTTTAAACCCCTAGGCCCCTTTTTCCACCCCCTCAAAAGCTTTTTTTCCCTATAGTTTTTTTTTGTTGTAAGTTCTCCCTTAAAGGGCCTTATTTCCCTCCCCCGTATCGCAAATCCCCCCTAAGGGCTCCCCCTTAGCCCTTTCCTTTCCCCATGCAAAATACCCTTAGGGATTTGTTTTTTGTTTTCCCCCACTCGTAAAAGGAAAGAGAGTGTTGAGGGTCTTTTTAACACCTCCCTTTCCCACTCAAAAACCCTCGTAAGGGATTCCACACTTTTATTTTATTCCTTGTTTGTGCGAGTTTTACAAGGCCCTTAAGCCCCTCCTATGGCTTTAATGGGTCTTATCCGCAAAAGATTGTGAATCACCCCCTTCCGAATTCCCTACTTCAAGGAGGAAGCCTTCTAAAACTACTTTCGACGGATGGTGCAAGTTATTGCAAAAGGGAGCCATGGTGGAATTTCAAAAGGAATTGTAAAGCTACTTCCACGACGGAAAGACTACAACTACGATGCCGCCTAAGAAAGTCCAAGGTGTAGCTGCGGGAGGGTCATCTCCTGGTATCCATGTGGATATCTCACCCCAAAACCAGGTTTTTTTTCTCTTGGCTTTAATTCGGTTTTAAGTCGATCATGCAAAGGAAAAATGTTAAGGATAGGATATATTTGTTCGAGTTATTTGTAACGAAGGAATTTAACTTAGGAATGACGATGTATAGAACTTAGCTTTCTTCAAATTGCATCAAGCATTTAAAAAAAATTACAAGCAAGATTAACCATTTACTATAGTAATATATTCCTAAGGTGTAGAAATTATATCTTGCACCATTAGTCTTATTCCTTTCGTAACGAATCATGGTAAATGGCTAAATTCATGAAAGGTTTCTTTCGATGCTCAAATTACTAGGGAGTTATCTTTGCTAGTTGCACATCTTAGCAAGGAAATTGTTGTTATTTGGCATGAGTTCATCTTTAAAGAAAACGGAAGTTAAATGTTAGGAATTAACAAGTATAAAAATTAGATATATGAACTCATTTGGAAAGAAAATGTAATGGGGGATTGCTGGATGACACTCTATTAACACTTTTCCCTTGCTATTTGAGGACTTGGGACTAATAAAGTGTGTATACACCAATTTCACAGCTAGGCCTTTTTGTTCCAAGAAGTATTGTTGCTCTTTGTATCACCTTGGCATTAGGCTATATGCCAAATTAAACTGTATTGATTGGGAGAGTAAATTGTCACAAGGATAGTAAAACCGTGAAAAGACGATTAATATTACCTTCCAAAAGATAACTGAACCAATCTAAACATAGAAACATTCATACCCTAAACACTCGACTACTTTCCTTACCGTAGGGACAATAAATTCATAAAGATAAGAAACTAGGGTTTGTCCCTAAAGTTCTTAAAAGAAGAAACCCTAGGCCTGACATACGACAGCTTAAAGAATCTAAACAGATTATTCCATCGCAGGACTTACGCAACATGTATGAAATCATTTAGTCTTATGATTGATTCACAAGGGAAAAGGGAAAAAACCCTCATCAAAGGACGGCAGATCCTTACGCAAGTTATCTTGCAAAAAGACGTATTTTTGGATATCCTTCTAAATAAGGAAAGTTGTAAACCGAAAACTAGCACTTTAGGGTTAACCAAGTTGGTATGCCTAACACCGGAATGTAAAAGGATATTGCCAATTTACAAGACACCTTGGGAACGAGTGCTGATACACTCAAAAAGGAAAGAACACTTCCTTAGCAGTTTGCCATACAACTGGGTTGATTAATGGAAATGTTTGTGCTTGCTAGAGATTTTAGGGCTCTGTTTGAATTATGAATTACAAATTAAATGAGTACCTATACTTCAGGTTAAAAGTCCTGAAGGGAGAGGCAGCTTCAGTTACCCCCGACTGCCTACCTGACCCTAACCAAGGGGGTTGTTGACCGCGTCGGGAACGTGGACCGAACCCACCGCGAGAGGTCTTTCCGTTAAGCTCTACTTGGAGTAGGAGGACGTTTGGGTGCCGGGGGGGCTCTGGCCGTAAATCCCTCGCCTTTCGGGTCCTGCACAAGAGGCTAATGTGACTCGGGATTGGATCTCGAGGCCCGCATACTAGTTGACGGGCGGAAGCTTGGAATAGTGATCCCTGGAGATTACTGGTTAGCCTTCGGGCAGATTATGGACAAGCCTATGGGCGGAACTCCTTGTATTTCAAAGATAAAATGATGAAATGTTAAAAGAACTTGCTTGATGTTGTTTTTCTATGTCACGTGATAAGATTACGTGAAGGAACCAGTGCTTAACAAGGTTAATTAAAGAAGCTGATTGTTATATGTCAAATTAATGTGTTAGATAATTACATAACTAAAACAAACCGAGGAAAGTGCGGAGGATGGGCCATGGGTCCGTCCTACGGTTGGGTGGTCCCGGTTAGCCGGGAACTTTTCTCAAAAATCTCGAAGAACAGCGGAATGATCATCATCATCAAAACGAATAACGAGAACGATGACTTAAAGTTACATCTTACCCGATTTACGCTGTTTTAGGGGAACGGAATGGGACTATGCCTTATGGCAGAGAGGTTGAGCTTTGCATCCCTCTCGTTTCCCATTCTCCTTGAACCAAGTGCAGCGTGAATCCGCTTCAGACCTGGCGTTTCTGCGTAAAATAGTTCGCTCGGGTCTGACGCTAGTTGCTGTTAGCTGATAACCCATCAAGAAAACCCTAATTCCAGTCGATCCTAAGTGGGAACGGTCAGGATACTTCCGCTATGTGGCAGACGCGGAAAGACCTAGAACGCAAAACTCGTAACATTCCACGGGAGTGCCGGCGGAGCTTTCTAGACATCCTTTCTGATGGACTGCTAAGACGTGTCTTGGATGATACTAGGGGACACGTTACAAGTTGGTGTCAGAGCCGACCAACAACGGAATTGTTTTTATGATATCTCAATAAAATGAAGTAAAGAAATTGTTGCTGTCCAAACATTTCCTCATCTTCAATGCTGTCTTGCAGAACTATGAAGCGTGGAACAAGTTTTTGGTGTTTCGGGTCATGTTTATGACTGCAATGCATTCTCCGCTTTATAGACAAAGAATGGGGATGATGAACATCCTGGAGCAGATTTATAATCCATCACCTTTATACATAGAACGAAGATGGACGGGGTCTTCAGGAATCTACTATATAGCCGCCCACTGGTTTGCTTATCTACAAACCAACCTAAAGAGGATCAAGTGGTTGGAAGACTTGAAAGTCGTGAAGCTGTTTATTTTTGTGGAAGCTCACGTAAATTTGACTTTACATATTCAAGGTCGGAGGGTTGAAATGAACTCATATGTATATGAGGAAGTAACCCGTGTAATCCCAACCGACAAGATTAAAGTATTGGGCCGCCATGAGAAGTATGGATTCCAACGGAAAGGGTATCCTGAACTTCCAATGAATTATCAATTCCTAAAGATCCATGACCCAAAACCCTACTATTACACAGTTCCTGTAGACAAATGCAATACAACGTTGTTCTCCCCAAACTGAATGTAATGATTGGATTATCATCACACGAGATGTTGTATAAGGCTACGCCCATGTAAATATAAATAAAGACTTCTTTTATCAATATCTGGCTGTGCATCAGAGATATTAAAAAGTTAAGTAGCTTCATTATTTACGAGATAGCTGAACTAAAGATAAGCTAACGCCAATTATCATATAATAACGTTAAGAAAACTTTTATCTAGGCACAACCCCAGGTACAGGTTCCAAATTCGCCACCTACATCAAGTACTGCTGTGACCCAGGAGAAGAAGTTCCTCCTCAAGCAGATAAAGCCACCCGAGTTTGACGGAAGAGGCAGATTCGTCCAGTCTGATGCTGAAATTTGGATTGAATCTATGGAGGATTACTTTGAAGCAGCTGGTACTGCACCTACCAATCAGGCCATGCTCGCCAAGTTAAAACTCACCGGCGAAGCCAGACTTTGGTGGAAACAATGGTGCAGGGATCAAGGGACTTCAGAGGGGTCCGTTACCTGGGAGAAGTTAAAGAAAGCCGTGTAGGGGAGATATTTGCCACCTGCATATCGTACACAGAAAATGAATGAGTTCTACGAGCTAAAACAGCTAGGACTCACCCTTGATGCATACTACTCTAAATTTGTCTCACTCTTAAAGTATGCGCCACAGATGGACACGACACAGCAGGTGTCCAAATTTTGTGCGGGCTTAAATCCACCCGTAAATACCCGTCTCGAATCTATGCGTCTATCAGATCTTCAGGATGCACTCATTCGAGCGGCACCTATAATTCAGGAGGTGCAAGCTAGACCAAGGGGTAATAAAACTTGGTCCTATAGTGACCCGAACAGAGGAGCATTCAGACCTCAAGTGAAGAGAGTTCAAGGTTACAATCAGGGACAAAGGAAGAAAGCAAGGACAAATAACGTCAACAACTTTGTTCCTACTCAAAGTAATGGCCGAAACCTCCGATGTTTCCACTGCAACGAACCCGGTCACTTCAAGAGGCAATGTCCCAAGCTTAGCGGAGGACATCGTCAAACGCCTTTTGAAGGTGCAGGCCGCAGTCAAGGAGCCGCCACCCGTGGAAGAGGAAGAACTGCCTACATTGCCAATAGGCAAAAATGCGAAGAAGAAGAAGATGAGGAAGATCCGACTATGGAAGCAGAATTCGAAAGAGCGATAGTCCATGCCGCTTTACACAAGAAAGGGCCGAATCGCCAGTTCTCGATGATTCAGACACCATCGGACTATCAAGGTAAAGGTTTCAAAACCTTGATTGATTGTGGCAGTACACATTCCTTTATCTCACCAGCATGTGCAAAAAGATTAGGAATAGCCACAGTAGAAGCACCTACCCTGCTTGTGGAAGTGGCAAACGGTCGTGAGGTAACTTGTACCAGGCAAACTGCTAAGGTGGAATTCTTTCTGGGAGGAAAGAAAACCTCAGTCAAATTCAGAGTCATGAATTTAGGTATCCATGAGTGTCTACTCGGGATGGATTGGCTTAAGCCTAATGATGCCCACATTCATTGTGGAAAGGGTCAAGTTTCCTTTCAAAACTCTGAAAGGGAATTTGTCACAACTCAAGGTGAGGCAGGAGTGCCAAGAATCCAATTGGCCAAAGTATCTCGGATCATAAAAGGAGTCAGAAAAGGATTACCCGTTTACCTGATCAAACTCAACAAGTTAGATCAAAAGCAAGAGTCTCATGAGGAACCTTCTTGGCTAAAGGAATACGCTGACCTATTCCCTGAGGAATTGATTGAACTTCCGCCTCCAAGAGAAGTAGATCATGAGATTAGGCTAGTGCCTGGAGCTGCACCAATTGCAAAGAGACCTTATAGAATGTCCATACCAGAAGCAATTGAGTTGAAGGAACATCTCAAGCAACTGTTGGATCAGGGTTACATCCAGCCTAGCAACTCACTGTGGGGAGCTCCAGTACTATTCCAGAAAAAGAAAGATGGGACACTTCGACTATGTATTGATTGAGGGTTGAATCAATCAACAGTCAAGAACAAGTATCCTATTCCTAGAATTGATGAGCTTCTCGATCGTCTTCAAGGTGCAAAGATCTTCTCCAAGATTGATCTCAGGTCAGGTTATTATCAGATAAGGATCAAGGAAGAAGATATTCCAAAGACGGCCTTCAATACAAGATATGGGCACTTTGAGTTCCTGGTTATGTCATTCGGGCTTACAAATGCACCTGCCACCTTCAATAGATTAATGCAGGATATTTTTAGACCATATCTTGATGATTTCGTGCTTGTCTTCTTCGATGACACTTTAGTCTATTCTAAATAGGAAGAAGATCATGAACCTCAACTTCGTATTGTCCTTGAGACAATGAGGTCTCATAAGCTGTATGCAAAAATGAAGAAGTGTGCATTCTTCAAGCGTCAGATTGAATATCTGGGATTCATAGTATCATCAGAAGGAATATCAATAGACCCAGCCAAGGTCAGAGATGTGCTTGAATGGCCAATACCAGTATCCGTCAAAGAAATACGTAGCTTTCTTGGATTGACAGGATGGTATAGGGTCTTTATCAAAAACTATGCTTTGATTGCAGCACCTCTTACAGATTTACTAAAGAAGCAGACTTCCATTACATGGTCAACTTCTGAACAAAATAGCTTCGACAAACTGAAGCAAAGTTTGGTATCAGCACCTATTCTAAAACTTCTTGACCTCAATAAGGAGTTCGAGGTAGTAACTGATGCTAGCATTCTTGCCTTGGGATGTGTACTTATGCAGGAAGGTCATCCAGTAGCATACTCTTCAAGGAAATTGAAGAGTCATGAAAAGAATTATGCCACGCATGATCTGGAATTACTAGCTGTCATCCATGCTCTAAAGCTTTGGAGACACTACCTGTTGGGTAACAAGTTTACTCTAGTAACCGATCATAAGAGTCTCAAATGGATTTTTACCTAGAACGAGCTAAACATAAGGCAACGTTGGTGGATTGAAGTATTGGAGGAATATGATTTTGAAATCAAGTACCGACTAGGGAAAGAGAATGTAGTTGCCGATGCACTCAGTCGCAAGGCATTCCTAAATTCCCTAATCTTGCAGAATCCATCAACGGCCAGATCTCTGGCTACAAAGGTATCTATGCCAAACAACCCTATACTTGAACTAGCTAGAGAGGAAGCATGCCATGATTTGGCCTACCAAACAATGATAAAGGAGATATCTACCAAGGAGAAAAATCAAAAGTTGCAAGCTAAGTATCAGGAATTTTTTCATTGATAATGGACTTGTCTACTACAGAACAAGGTTGTGTATACCAGCAAGCCAGTCACTTAAGCAGAAGATATTATGGGAAGCTCATGATTCTCCTTTTTCAGGACATCCTAGCTATGCTAAGACTCTTAATGCAGTTAGGAAGAGCTATCATTGGGAGAGGCTTAAAGGTGACGTTCTCAAGTATGTCACTGAGTGTTTGTCTTGCCAACGTATCAAAGCCGAACATATCATGATGCCAGGGAAACTGCAACCGCTTGACATTCCCCAAATGAAATGGGAATTCATCAGTATGGATTTTGTTATGGGCTTACCCCAAGTCCAAGGAGGATACAATTCCATTATGGTTGTGGTTGACATGCTTACCAAGGTTGCACACCTGATTCCAGTAAAGACAAACTATAAAGCCTCCGACATTGCAAGATTGTTTACCAAGGAGATATTCAAGCTACATGGGTTACCTAGAAGAATCATTAGCGATCGAGATTCTCTCTTCACATCACACTTCTGGAGAGCTATCTTTGAAGCTATTGGGACTCAACTCTGTTTTAGCACCGCCTACCATCCCCAAACTGATGGCCAAACAGAGCGAGTAAATCAAGTCATCGAGGATATGCTTAGGGCATACTGCTGTCGAGAACCTAAGAGGTGGATTCAATACTTGCCTTTGGTTGAATTTGCCTACAATGCTTCTTACCAACAGAGCATTCAAATGACCCCTTTCCAGGCATTGTATGGTCATGATTGTCAAAGTCCCCTAAACTTTTCTGATCCAACCCTAAGAGTTGAAGCTTCAAGACAAATGTTGGAGGACATGGATGATCAAATAAGGTCAATAAGACAAGACATACAAGCGGCCAAGGATAGACAAAAGGCATATGCAGATTTGAAACGTCAAGAAAGAGTCTTCAAAGAAGGAGACATGGTCTTCATTCGGGTATGCCCTAAAAAGAGATCTCTATCCCTAGGAGAATGCAAGAAGCTAAGTCCAAGGTATTGTGGGCCGTATAAAATCCTCAAATGCCTAGGACCCAATGCTTATAGATTGCAACTCCCTGAGAACCTAAAGGTTCACAATGTATTCCATATCAGCCTATTGAAAAAATATGTACCCAATCCTAATCATGTACTTGATGACCAACAAATTGTAATGCCTAGTCAAGGAGTCCTTGAACTAAGGCCAGAAAGGATCTTAGATGTTAGGGAAAGACAGTTAAGATCTAGAACCCTAAAAGAATGTCTTGCGTGGAAAGATTATCCCAAAGAGGATGCCACTTGGATAGATGAAAGCTCTCTCAGCCATCAATATCCCCAGTTTATCTCGAGATGAGGACATCTCGATTCCTCCAAGGGGGAGAGAATGTAATATTCCGCCTTACAAAAAAAATGTGATAAATGAATTTTTTTTTAATATTCCCCCCCTTATCCCTCCAGCTCGTCAGAGCCGACTGACGAGCTGGAGGGGGAGGGAAATAGAAGGAGTAGCTAAGCTCCTTGGTGGAGCTTTGATGGAGGAGAGGACATGCGTGATGACACGCCGGGAGGGAAGATCCCCCTCCCCTCCACTATTTAAACGAGGGGGGGCCGCTAGAAAAAGGAGGGCTGAGCCGTGAGAGAAGAGGCCGAAAGAGACAACCCTGCCGGAGGAGAGTGCCGCCATATCACCAAGCTGAGAGAGGGGGACGGCTGGGCGCTGCCGTGAGAGCTTGAAGTGAGGACCATATCCTGCCGCCGCTGTGGTCGAGTGAAAAGGGGGGAGTAAAGGTGGCTGTCGTGGGCCAAGAATCGCCGTCTCTGACTACCGTGGGCCAAGAATCGCCGCTTCCTGGTCCGCAGTGATGCCACTTGGGAGTTATTTTCCCCCCACGCAGAGAAGCTCCTGAGAGCTTCTAGAAGCTTCTAAGGGGGCTTCATAAGCCCCCTTTCCCCCCCAAAAAGAAGTTTGACCCTAAAGGTCCTATTTCCCCTCCCCCGTGTTTTAAAATTTCTTTTAACCCCCCTTCCTTTGTGCTCTTGAAACCCCCCTCCCTCGAAATTTTCCCTAAGGGTCCTTAGGCCCTTACCTATAGTCTTTAAAGCTACTTTTTCCCCCAATGTTTTAAACCCCTAGGCCCCTTTTTCCACCCCCTCAAAAGCTTTTTTTCCCTATAGTTTTTTTTTTGTTGTAAGTTCTCCCTTAAAGGGCCTTATTTCCCTCCCCCGTATTTCAAATCCCCCCTAAGGGCTCCCCCTTAGCCCTTTCCTTTCCCCATGCAAAATACCCTTGGGGCTTTGTTTTTTGTTTTCCCCCACTCGTAAAAGGAAAGAGAGTGTTGAGGGTCTTTTTAACACCTCCCTTTCCCACTCAAAAACCCTCGTAAGGGATTCCACAGTTTTATTTTATTCCTTGTTTGTGCGAGTTTTACAAGGCCATTAAGCCCCTCCTATGGCTTTAATGGGTCTTATCCGCAAAAGATTGTGAATCACCCCCTTCCGAATTCCCTATTTCAAGGAGGAATCCTTCTAAAACTACTTTCGACGGATGGTGAAAGTTATTGCAAAAGGGAGCCATGGTGGAATTTCAAAAGGAATTGTAAAGCTACTTCCACGACGGAAAGACTACAACTACGATGCCGCCTAAGAAAGTCCAAGGTGTAGCTGCGGGAGGGTCATCTCCCGGTATCCATGTGGATATCTCACCCCAAAACCAGGTTTTTTTTCTCTTGGCTTTAATTCGGTTTTAAGTCAATCATGCAAAGGAAAAATGTTAAGGATAGGATATATTTGTTCGAGTTATTTGTAACGAAGGAATTTAACTTAGGAATGACGATGTATAGAACTTAGCTTTCTTCAAATTGCATCAAGCATTAAAAAAAAATTACAAGCAAGATTAACCATTTACTATAGTAATATATTCCTAAGGTGTAGAAATTATATCTTGCACCATTAGTCTTATTCCTTTCGTAACGAATCATGGTAAATGGCTAAATTCATGAAAGGTTTCTTTTGATGCTCAAATTACTAGGGAGTTATCTTTGCTAGTTGCACATCTTAGCAAGGAAATTGTTGTTATTTGGCATGAGTTCATCTTTAAAGAAAACGGAAGTTAAATGTTAGGAATTAACAAGTATAAAAATTAGATATATGAACTCATTTGGAAAGAAAATGTAATGGGGGATTGCTGGATGACACTCTATTAACACTTTTCCCTTGCTATTTGAGGACTTGGGACTAATAAAGTGTGTATACACCAATTTCACAGCTAGGCCTTTTTGTTCCAAGAAGTATTGTCGCTCTTTGTATCACCTTGGCATTAGGCTATATGCCAAATTAAACTGTATTGATTGGGAGAGTAAATTGTCACAAGGATAGTAAAACCGTGAAAAAACGATTAATATTACCTTCCAAAAGATAACTGAACCAATCTAAACATAGAAACATTCATACCCTAAACACTCGACTACTTTCCTTATCGTAGGGACAATAAATTCATAAAGATAAGAAACTAGGGTTTGTCCCTAAAGTTCTTAAAAGAAGAAACCCTAGGCCTGACATACGACAGCTTAAAGAATCTAAACAGATTATTCCATCGCAGGACTTACGCAACATGTATGAAATCATTTAGTCTTATGATTGATTCACAAGGGAAAAGGGAAAAAACCCTCATCAAAGGACGGCAGATCCTTATGCAAGTTATCTTGCAAAAAGACGTATTTTTGGATATCCTTCTAAATAAGGAAAGTTGTAAACCGAAAACTAGCACTTTAGGGTTAACCAAGTTGGTATGCCTAACACCGGAATGTAAAAGGATATTGCTAATTTACAAGACACCTTGGGAACGAGTGCTGATACACTCAAAAAGGAAAGAACACTTCCTTAGCAGTTTGCCATACAACTGGGTTGATTAATGGAAATGTTTGTGCTTGCTAGAGATTTTAGGGCTCTCTTTGAATTATGAATTACAAATTAAATGAGTACCTATACTTCAGGTTAAAAGGCCTGAAGGGAGAGGCAGCTTCAGTTACCCCCGACTGCCTGCCTGACCCTAACCAAGGGGGTTGTTGACCGCGCCGGGAACATGGACCGAACCCGCCGCGAGAGGTCTTTCCATTAAGCTCTACTTGGAGTAGGAGGATACTTGGGTGCCAGGGGGGGCTCTGGCCGTAAATCCCTCGCCTTTCGCGTCCTGCACAAGAGGCTAACGTGACTCGGGATTGGATCTCGAGGCCCGCATACTAGTTGACGGGTGGAAGCTTGGAATAGTGATCCCTGGAGATTACTGGTTAGCCTTCGGGCAGATTATGGACAACCCTACGGGCGGAACTCCTTGTATTTCAAAGATAAAATGATGAAATGTTAAAAGAACTTGCTTGATGTTGTTTTTCTATGTCACGTGATAAGATTACGTGAAGGAACCAGTGCTTAACAAGGTTAATTAAAGAAGCTGATTGTTATATGTCAAATTAATGTGTTAGATAATTACATAACTAAAACAAACCGAGGAAAGTGCGGAGGATGGGCCATGGGTCCGTCCTACGGTTGGGTGGTCCCGGTTAGCCGGGAACTTTTCTCAAAAATCTCGAAGAACAGCAGAATGATCATCATCATCAAAACGAATAACGAGAACGATGACTTAAAGTTACGTCTTACCCGATTTACGCTGTTTTAGGGGAACAGAATGGGACTATGCCTTATGGCAGAGAGGTTGAGCTTTGCATCCCTCTCGTTTCCCATTCTCCTTGAACCAAGTGCAGCGTGAATCCGCTTCGGACCTGGCATTTCTGCGTAAAGTAGTTCGCTCGGGTCTGACGCTAGTTGCTGTTAGCTGATGACCCATCAGGAAAACCCTAATTCCGGTCAATCCTAAGTGGGAACGGCTAGGATACTTCCGCTATGTGGCAGACGTGGAAAGACCTAGATCGCAAAACCCGTAATATTCCATGGGAGTGCCGACGGAGCTTTCTAGACATCCTTTTCGATGGATTGCTAAGACGTGTCTTGGATGATACTAGGGGACACGTTACAGCTCTTTCTTGTCATGGAATCTCATCTTGACAGTTTCTATTGGGGTATATTGGCTGTACCTACAAACTTTTTGTCATACACTAACTAGTTGGGTCCCTATTAGGGGAGGTTTGAAAATTGCCACTTATTAGTAGCTCATGGCAAAGCACCACCTATCGGGACCTAAAATTGACCTGATACTAGGTCTAAGGCTCTAGCTGCACTCCTATACTCTCCAAACAACCCCCACCGCCCAAGAGCATCTAGATAATGCAAAATGATCTATCTATCACATGATTTAGGATACATGAGTTCATAGCCAAGAGCGTCTAGATGATGCAAAATTATCTATCTATCAAATGCATTTGTAGACATGAGTTTCAAATTATAGTCCAATGTACTACCCATCTAAATTCCACGAAAAGGGAGTATCCCATACATATAGGTGATTAACACCTCATTATATAGACAAATACAACATCCCCCAATCAATTATTATGGCTCCTATACCTCTCCTACATCCTAGGATGTTCCCTCTCAAACATAAAGAACAAATGTGATAAAATCCTCTCATGATACGTATACGATCCAAGAACATTTCAACTTGACATAAAGTCTTTCCAAAGATCAGTATTCTATCCTACAACAAAGGGAACCTCGCACACTCATTGTAGGTCACAACTAGGAATACAAGTACTATGCATCCATAAGTTTCACTTTTCATACCGTCAAATGCAAATGAAATGTGCATTACTACAATATATATGCCTTATACTGAAGTTTAAAGCGACGAAAATTCAAATAACAAAATTTGCCCCCGTCATCGCAAAAAGCGTAGTTATTGGCGACGCCATAGAACAGTCGGTATCACCGTCGCTATCAGCGTCGATGCCAATACCGATGCTGATAGCGACAGTTTGCAACATAAATAACGACACCAATAACGAGGCGAGCAGTAAAATTTGCGATGCTAATAGCGATGGTAACATGGATTTTTTTTTTGGGCATTTCTGCACTGTGTACAATGCGCTTGCAAATAAAACAATGTATACTAAAATCATAACACTAATACATGAAATAAATACATGATCGCATAATAAGCGATTGGTACAATCATGACAAGATATCACTAATACATAGAAAATGTCTACATAGATCAGGCGACTCAAAAATAAAGGTGTGTGAGCTCCAGGGATCCAAGGGCGAGCTACATATCCTTGTCCCCCGAAATCTCGTCTCGCCGGAAAGGAGCCTCGAACGGACTCTGCAGATAAAGAAACAACACATCAGTTCACCATACAATAATGCATTCTAATTAAACATGGTAACTACGAACAAGAAAGATGAGTGACTTATAGGGCCGCCGCATCTATACAATTGGTCGATCAATGAAGTAAGACCATGCCTCTTTGCATATCGAGTCTCAAGGCCAGTCGGATTGTGATTTGTAATGGAGTGCTGCAAAGAAAACAAAATGCTAACTGTTAGAAACATGATTGTTAGCACAAAGAATATTACAAAAAAATAAACAAGAAAAAAAAAAAAACTTACAAAGTCCTCCAAATATGTCCTGTGGCCGCCACTCCCAAGATGATGGACCACTCCGGCCTCGAGTCGTGCCCTCACCGCCTCACGCTGCTGACTCCAATGTCCTGGAGAATCTGTAGCCTTCTCCCTCAGTCGGTGTGCCAGTTGTCTGCATCTAACCACTTGGGCTTTGCAGCCCCACTCTTGATTGCCTTGCATGCGTCGAATTGACTATGTGACATGTATGCACGTATACAATCCATTATCTAGCCCGTAGAGAATCTATCTACTGAGGCTAGCACCGAAAACTCCTCGTATAAGGATGCTACTATGTAGTCCTTGCTCCCATTCGGTATGTTCTTCCAATGATCCAAGACATTGTGCCGAAAAACTGGTTGGCACAACTCTCTCATGCGAGCCATCACCCTCCTCCCCTCATCATTCATGGTGATGGCTCGTGACCTACCATCAACTAGATATCCATATCCCCCTGGAGTCTGCCTAAGATGGGTCCTCTCCTATCTGCGTTCACGCTCCTGGGCATATCCAGAAAACCCCTATGTATCCGGTATACCGACCGGGGTAATATCTCTCGGAGTGGCATCCACAGGGGTATCACCTACTGACGGCTGAGCAAAAGCCGGAGTAATAACTGGAGTAGACGTCCCCACAGGTGTGACAAATCCTTGAGATGATGCACAACTCTCTCATGCGAGCCATCACCCTCCTCCCCTCATCATTCATGGTGATGGCTCGTGACCTACCATCGACTAGATATCCATATCCCCCTGGAGTCTGCCTAAGATGGGTCCTCTCCTATCTGCGTTCACGCTTCTGGGCATATCCAGGAAACCCCTATGTATCCGGTATACCGACCGGGATAATATCTCTCGGAGTGGCATCCACAGGGGTATCACCTACTGACGGCTGAGCAAAAGCCGAAGTAATAACTGGAGTAGACGTCCCCACAGGTGTGACAAATCCTTGAGATGACGCAGCTCCAGCTGAACGATGAGACGGAGACATCACGTCCATGCCTCCACAGCATCCACTTGAGCTTGAGCCACACTCCGTGGAAGGGCCACGAGAGCGAGGAGTCGCACCTGTATCCCGTGTCGACCGTGGGCTTACTGCCTCAGTATCTCTGCAGCATCCTCCTGACCCCGAAGCACTCCCTCCCTCTGGCGCAAGTCTAGAGCCTCGAGCTCGTCTGCTTGAAGTCAAAGCATCCGATCGCACTGAAGTAGATCTAGCAGAGCGCCCTAACGAAGACCGACACAGCTCCTGGTCTGCCATATCTCTGAATCTCGCAATCTGGTCTGGAGACATACATGTGAAGATGTCCTGTAACTCCTCATCACTCATCCCTCGATTCATCCTGAAAATGTCACATGTACATACAAAAAATGATGTTAGAATAATCAATTTAAATCATACAAAGCACAGTAATATAAATCATTTTTAAAAAAACTCACTTAAAATGCATATCTTATGTACCCTTATAAGCGATTGGTCAACGAATTGAGTAAGTGGATGCTCCAAGTATGAAGTATCCTATGGTCTCATGCTAATCTCTTGACACAACTCCGCATACACTGGAAGATCGATAGACATGTCACCACAAAAGAATGAGTCCACCTCATTCTCAAAGAGTTCTTGGACTCTTGTATTTCCATCATTGTTAGCCGATGCTGGCACCCCTTGCAATATCGGCCTCTCTATTTGCATATTATCTTCATCTATACTCGGAACATCGCTTTGATCATATACTCTCGCACTTCGGGGAGTTGAAGGTATAACATACCACCGTCGAGGTTATTGGGGGTTGATGGACCTAAAAACGGGCCGGCACTGGCTCATGCACTAGCCGGGCCTCGTCACTACGCACAAGACAACCCCTCGGCCTCGCGGCCAGGAGCGTCTATCAAAATCTCTGCCTTCCTAAACATTGTGTTTGTAATACGTTGTAGTCCAACTGATCCTAACCCAATATTACTCCTCAGAGGGAGTCCCTTTCACATAGCCAAAAGGCTCGAATCACATACACATGGGGTTCCACCTACGGCTGAATGCCGTCAACCCTCTGCAACTCTCCTACACCTTGGGGATTGGCCCCTCAGTGCGTCGCTCAACAAATAGACACATCGCACAAAAGTCGCTCAAGGTACCAAATAAACGTGTCCAGGAATGTACCATTGTCATTACTTCTCTTTCCCCTAGACCCCACGACTAGCCTACAGCATGGGTACCTCACTGCCTCTCATCGTAGGTCATGTTCTCATAAACCAATTGCAATGCATGTCCAATAGCTGATCACTGATACTTTTAAATTCTTTTTCATGCTCCATGCATTTGGTGAATGCCTAGTGCTCAAGCATTTAGCAAAACAGTATCGTGCACAAGTGCAAAAACATTCTTTTAATGGTTTCCAACTACCATTCGTGCTTCGTTGCATAGGCCTAGCACCGAGGTGATCCTCGTGCTACTAAGCTCTTAATTTTAATTATCATCCGTCCTAAATGCTATGCATAGAAATCAGCAACTTTCCCATCATCTCACACGGCATTTAGACATATTTCAACTTCTCTACCCTTCCCCGTTTAAATATTGCATCGTTGGATGGATTTATAGGGTATTTTGACATCATTTTATGTGAAAAAAAACGGAAAAAGACACACTAGAACAAGAAGGTGGGGTTGAACTGAGGCAAATCCTCATGCTTCAGTCCCCACAAACATTCACAAACATTGCTCTTATTTATCCTTATTTTTCGAAACCCAAAATGTATTTTTTCCCTATTTTTTAGGGTTTTTCCACCATTTTCTTATATTTTCCCTTATTTTCCTGCATTATTTAATTACTGAAAATTAAGAATAGGTTATGGGCTGTGGCCCTTAGTTCCTTCTTGCAGAAAAATGAAAGTTTAGTTGATGTTCCTATTTACTTCTCCATTTTTATGCCAAAAAACCATCATTTTCCCTTGATTTTTCATGTTTTTCGTGTTTTAATGTATTATTTTGAACCACAAGATGCATATTTTTCTGATTTTTTGATTATGACCAGCAAGAACTCATAGAAAACAGTAACATGAACAATTTTTATCCCACATGAACAACATTTCATCCATCAAAAGCCATAAAAGCTCAAATTTCCTTTGAAAATTTTAAATTACCGCTTATTTGCGTGTTTCGGGTTTCATGTCCATGGCTGTAGATTCGGAAATGAGCAGCACTTCATGTCCAGCACAATCACCAATCACCATTTCCAGCCCGTGGAGCAATCCGATCCATGCCGGACAAGCCTCCACCATTCTTTCTTCTTCCTTCTTCTTCCCACATGAACTTGCCTTTAGAAGAGAGAGAGGGAGGAGAGAGAAAGACTGAAATCAGAGATCTTCAAAGAGGGCATCATTGCACGAGCGAAGGGCGGCGATAGAGTCAGCATCCAGAGGGGAATGAATGCCCATGATCATTGGGGGGGGGTTGTTTGCAGGCTGGGAGAGGCATGATCAACAAGAGGGCGAAAAAATCGGCGCCCTCCTGCTCACGCCTTCTCCACGATTTCATGCATCTCATTTCATGTGAAATGTCATGCTACATTTAAATTTTGGGCTCCCAAGGGTCACTTGCCCATTTTGGCCAAATTTTGTCCACCCCTTCGCATCTTGACCGGTTTCTTGGCCATTTCCCCGTCCGGACTCGGAATCGAGCTCTGAAAAATCCTGGGCGTCCGGCTTGGCATCCCGCATTGGCCACTAGCTTGTGTCAACCCGCACGACTGTCTGAAAAATTATGAAAAATCAACAAGTGTCGCTCGGGTGCCTTTAAAGCACTTTGGCGCTTAAAATCGTCCTAGATCGAGCTGCCGCCTTTGACAGTGAATATTTTTCCCTTGAAATTCATAATTTTTAGCTATTTTTCAGCACTTCCCATCACCTAAATTCCACTCTCATTGGCAACCACGGGATAGGGCGACTCAGCCCGTCGAATCCACGAGCATATCTGCACATAAACAACCAAAGAAGCATCAAACTGATACAAAACAAATATATAATAAAACTCAGCACAATGCTCCCCCTACCCCTGGACAAAACCAAGGCATGACATCCACAAGGAGTAGGCCTAGCATCATCTAATAGAAGATCCGAAGTGAGTCACTAACTAGCTGCTCCAACACAGCCAAACTTAAAAAAAACCTATCAAAGAGGTTGCCCTAAGTGGTAGTCTGCACTACTTACCAACTAAAGACAACACAACTAGGAGCTCCTGCAAGGCGAGGACTCCTATAGCCTGATCAAGAAATATTTTCTTTCAGTACATTTCTTCTTCTAGGGTTTTTATTGGATGAACATACTTGGGCATGTAAAAAGGAGGGAGCTGAGCGTAGTAAAAAGAAGGGCACCCAAGAACCTACCAAGCCCTCGCAAGGCGACACTTAATCCTTTTCTAATGCTCACTTTTATTTTCGCTCCAACCTTCCTTGTTTTATCTTTTTTTTTTTTCCAGCAAGAAGCCACCCCTAGGAAGACAAGGCATCGGCCCCGGGTCTGACTCGTCCCCAGGAACCTACCAGGCCTTCGCAAGGCAATGATCAACTGCTTATATATTTTCATTTCTTTTCTTTTCTTTGATAGGGGTTAGAACCCCTTTTTACACACCTTCGTATTTATAGTCATCTTGTAGGATGTACAGAGTTTCTGGCATCATCATTATTATCTTCTGGCAGGCTTCTCTAACTGCCTCACTACTAACAAGAACTCCTAGAACGGCTGCCTAGCAAGCTAGCAGGACAGGGCCACTAGGACTTCCTTCTAAAATAGGTCTTTCAATGTCTAACAATGTCTTTACAGGAGGCAATGACTACTCCGACCTCCCTCAAACATACTTAGCCTAAACCTGGGACTTCATGCCTTGGTTGCCGGTCCCCAACAAAATGTATCCCCTTGACAAGTACAAATACAAATATAACAGGAAAGAAAGATACTCGTAAAGGAGAAATATCACCTGGATTGGCCACGAGACGTTTCCATCGCAGCAAAGGCTCCTCCAGGCTCCACCAAATTCCACGAAACACGAAACCTGTCCAGCACAACACTTAAACAAAAAGCCAATTAAACGCACCCGCACTAGACAGGGAAATGGCCCTCTTGGCCTAATGAAATGTAACTTGACTTTGCGACAAAACTGAATCGGCCCTCTTGGCCTAATGAAATCAAACAATACTACATAATATCCTCCTGGAAACAACCATGATAGACATCAAAGCATACCATTCCCAGGGGGAACAAAGGCTCGTAGCCCTAAACTAGGTGCATTAAATTATGACCCATCCCTCCTGCATATATCGCAAGAGGTGTTCGCATCACATGTCGTCTAATCAGTCTATGGGTCCCAGATAATAAAGGGAGATGAGTCTCGCTTACCCTCTGCATCACCCAAATCAACCATCGTCTGCCAAAGAGGGCATGTTCAGAAAGCATACCCCACAAACGACCAGGTCCTGTCTCACCATCAATAGATATATCGGGACAAGGGCCACAATTAAAGAAGAGGTATTCTTCATACGCAAAATTAGCCAATGAATCAGCAAACTGATTCCAGTTTCGTGGAATCAGCTGAAAAGACACTCTATCGAATTCGTCTAGCAGGGCTATAGCAGTATGATGGTACATACAAAGGATGGGGTTTCGCACCATGTACGTCCCATTGAGTTGATTTAAAACCAACTGAGAGTCCCCTTTCACCAATAACTGGCGAATACCACCTTTCTTTGCAATATTCAAACCCATTATTAGGGCTTTGTATTCTACCATATTATTGGTAAAATTCACCCCGAGATAAGCAGCTAACTTCATGACAATGTGTCGTCGGGGGTCTCGGATGACAACTCCTACACTTCCTTTTTCGCATGGACCCCTAGACGCCCCATCAAAGTACAAGGTGTACGTCCATAAAGGGTTTACATATCCCGCCATCCTGAACTCTACTCGTAATTATGGTAATCGAAATTCAACATATTCAATGGGTGGACTGTAGGCTCCATCCCTCCATCATCATTGAATTCAACAGGTATGCTCATCAAAATCTGTAGGCAGTGATGGCAGAAGACCTTGATTTCCCAAATAAATGTCCTGCCTTCTTGCTCAATCACCTTGTATCCTTTGCTCCACCAAATGAGCTTTCCCTGATGATACCTTTGTTCCAAATATGGGTGTTCTAAATAAGGGATCAGATGACCCATCAACCTCTATTACGATTTCCTTGCAAATATTTGATCGATCTCGCCTAGACCTGCAAGGAAGTCATAGCATTAGTGCAGTCAGAAATAATAAGGTTTGATCTTATTAAGATTAACCTTATTTTTAAATTCTACCCCCTCAAGGTCAGCTAACAAGACTGTGGATTTATTCTTTCCTATCCTAACGATCCTATAGGGCCCATCCCATTTAGGCTCTAGCTTGCCTGGAAATAATTCACGTCGTGCATCATAATACAGAACAAGATGTCCTTTCTTGAAGGTATATTTCTTGGCTTTGATGTCGTGTAGCTGCTTCATTCGGCGCTTCGCCACTTCTTGGTGCAATAAGCTCTGCAACTTAAGCTCATCTAAATGTGCTAGTGTCGTTAGGCGCTCAAAAAGTGCGTCTTCATCGCTCAAAGAATGATTGATGGCAAACCGAATAGTCGGCAGCTCAATCTCTAAAGGCAAGACACACTCCTCCCCATATACTAACTTGAACGGGATATGGCCAGTGGCTCGTTTGAAGGTCGTATTATAAGCCCACACTGCCACGTATAACTTTTTATCCCAATCCCGTTTCTTTTCCGACACAACTTTGGACAGGATGCCCACAAGCTGCTTGTTGGTGCTTTCAACTTGCCCATTGGCTTGCGGATTATATGGGGTTGTCTTGTTATGCTTGATTTGCCACATCTCTGTCAAACCTTTGATCACCTTATTCAGGAAATGGGTTCCGCGGTCCGACACTAATTCTTTCGGCGGACCAAACCGGCATATTATCTGCTCTAAAAGGAAACTAGCAGTTTCTTTAGCATCATCTTTCCTTGTTGCACGCGCTTCTGACCACTTTGTGAAGTAGTCAGTTGCGACAATGATGTACCTCTTTTGCGTAGTCGACGACGGAGTAATAGGACCCACAAAGTCTATTCCCCATTTCTCAAATGGAAGTATCGCCATAATAGGGGTGAGTGGTCGTTTCCTATTCTCTCGACTATCATGTCGTTGGCAAATATCGCATCGCTTAACATACGCAAACGCATCCTGGAAGATGGCAGGCCACCAATAACCTGCTCTTAAAGCCTTTTGTGCTGTAAGCCGTCCAGCAAAATGGCTGCCGCAAGCAGAATCATGGCACTCTTCCAAAATAAATGGCATCTCGTCAGGCATCACACATCGGCGATAGATGTCATCAACCCCTTGCCGATATAATGTACCTGCGATCAAAGCAAACTTTAACGCTTGCTGCTTAATTTTCCTTTTCTCAGCTTTAGATAATTCGGATCCCGCCTCTCCTGTTGATAAATAATGCGTTATTGCAGCATACCAGGAGGGAATAGATGCCGTATCTATTTTAAATAACATCTCCATGTCACTACCTTCAGCCACAGATTCTTTCGGCTCCCCAAAGTCCACAAGACATTCCACGAGGCCTTGCAACCTTGGTGGCTTACTCTTGATTTCATAATCAAAATCCTGCAAAGTGATTAACCACTTTGCTAGACGATCAGGCGGTTGTAACTTATTCATCAATAGTCGAAGTCCCTCCGCCTTCGTATAAAGCACGACTTTCTCATAGAGAATGTAATGCCGGAATTTCTTGGTCCCAAAGACCATCGCTAGGCACAATTTCTCCATGTAAGTATAATTGATTTCGGATACCCCTAGCTTCCGACTAGCAAAAGCAATCGGGTGGTACCACTTCTCTTCCCAAATTTGGGCTAAACAGCAGCTGATACTATACATGGTGGCTGCTGAAAATATATAAAACACCTCACCTCTTTTAGGTGCTTTTAAAACGGGTGCTTTTGCTAGCTCTTGTTTCACATCCTCGAATGCTACCTTGCAAGGATCACCCCATACAAACGAACAGCTAAAGGACAATAAATTTGTAAGCGGCAACGTTCTTTCTGCTAAGGCGTTGATGAATCTACGGTAGTAACCAATCGAAGACAGAAAGCTATGAACTTCCTTCGGAGTGCGTGGTGGACCCATGGCAACTATGACTTTGACCTTCTCGGGGTCTGTCGCAATTCCTACCGAACTGACCACATGACCCAGCAATAGTCCATAAGGTACTCCAAAAACACCACTTTCGTGGGTTTAGGGCGATGCAAAATTGTCTACAGCGCTCAAAGCATTTTCTTAAAATCATCAACTGCCTTTCTCTCACGGTGGCGGCCCCTAAGTCATCAATAAACACCTTCAACTCTTCAGGGGATATGTCACCAAATGTCTTATCTGCTGTTCGTTGCCACGAACCAGGCGCATTACATAAACCAAAGGCCATCACATGGTACGCAAAAGTACCAAATACAGTGATAAAAATTGTTTTCAACTTGTCCTCTTCTGCAATTGCCATTTGGTTGTATCCTGCAAAGCAATCCATAAACGAATATATCTCCCTACCCGCTAATTGATCCAAAATCTGGTCAATAAATGGCAACGGGTAGTAGTCCTTAACTGTCTGCTTATTCAGCTCCCTAAAGTCTACACATAATCGGATTTGATTATTCTTCTTCTTTCTTATCACAACCGGCGAACACCATTCCGTGTGTTGCACAGGAAAAATCAAACCCGCTTTTCGCAACTTCTGTAACTCTTCAAACAGGCCGTCCCTCAATTCGAAAGGCATACGCCTTACTTTCTGCCGTATAGGACGACTGCCCTCTTTCAACAGAATTGTATGAACAGCAAGACTAGGAGGAATGCCTCTCAACTCATCATAACTCCAGGCAAAGATATCACGGAATTCCTGGATCAAGGCCACATAGTCCTCCCTTTCTGCTATACTGAGCATAGAACCTAATTTGATTGGCCGCGAATCATCAGGCGTACCAAGGTCTAGCTCGATAACATCTGCATCTCTTATACGATCTTTGCCCTCTATCGGCTCATTCAAAGTGATCTGATAGATGTCCTCCGTGGTGGATCCCTCTTTGGACTCATCACTCGATGATGTCTCACTGGCAAATAAATCTTCTAATGTCTCCAATTCTGTAGAAGATAGAGGAGCTCTCTCACTCTGCGGGGACTCAGGATAAGCATCAACCACCACACGCTGGGCACCTCTGCCGAATATCAGTCGACCGGCGGGTATATCCACTTGGCAGTCCGCTTGCAAGATCCAAGGTCGTCCGAGTAATACTTGGTAACTTGGACGGCCTGCAAACCGAATCACCCTAAAGTCCAATAGGCATTCTACATTTGCAACAGTGACATGGACCTTAGTAATGCAGCCTTCTGGCTGTCTCAAACTATCATCTGCCATTCTGAGAATTATGGAGGTATCTTTCTGGATCGCAAGACCCAACCTTTCCATCAGTTCAGAACTCATAATGTTAACAGATGATCCCGTGTTGACAATGGCATAATCTACTAATACCCCATCGACATAGGCTGCAACCCTTAGGCAATGCTTCTCAGCATGCTCAAACCAGTCATCACCAACTCGCGCAATACCCAAAGGTTCTACAATATACCCGGTACGTAGAATCTTTCTAAATTCCTTACGTACTCGCCAAACCATCCGCTCGCCAAATCCGGTACGTAGAATCATTCTAAATTTAGAGAGCTCGCCAAATCGAATTCATGATAGTTCGATAGAGCTCGCTTTTCACGCCAAACCATCCGCTCTTTAGGTCGCTGAACCGGCTTTATTGCCCCTTTTTTAACTTTCACCTTCTTCTTTGGTGGTTCCTTATCGGCTTTACTTTCTACGGGCTTCAAAGGTCCCCCTTCCATGGCAGGATCCAAAACTTGCGTTCCTTTGTCGCCTTGTTTAGGGTTTTCGTCGACAGGCTTATCCTTGTCGGCTCCTCTACCCTTTTGACCTCTTGTAAGAAAAGCCCGTAAATTAGAGGTTTCAGCATCATTAATGCGTACAGCCTCAATCAAACTAACCCCACTACCACTTGGTAGCTCCTCCACTGTAGTCTTTGGTCGTTGAAGTATTTGTTTAGGCCCGTCCTCTCGCTGGGAATCATTTCCTTGCGCACGATGATTAACTGGCCCTGGTTGCCGACTTCCTCGCTGGAGGGAACTGATCTTACTCCAGCAAGTAGCTGCTAAATGGCCGGATTTCCCACAGATGTCGCACTTAACATTCGGGCAATTCCTTGGATAGTGCTGCCCACCACACCATTTGCAACTAAACCTCGAAGGTGCACCCTCCTCTGGGTATCTACTTCCTATCAAATTTTGTTGTTTTTTAAGGAAGTTGACATCAACAGCTATTTGCCGATACTACTCCGTAATCATGTCAGTATAATGCTTCATCATGTCCTTAACCTCGCCAAGAACATTGGAAGAACTCGACTCATAGCCTTGGTCATTACCATGTCGTTCCATCGGCCTAACAATTCGATTAGGCACTGGTTGTTGAGCCACAGGCATGGTATTAGAATTAACCGTCTGGCCTCCACCATTTGGAGCCATTTGACTACCCGTAGGCATTGACATACTAGGGGGAGCTGGTAATAAAGGGACATTCTGTATCATGTTTCCTCTCCCATTAGGGTTAGCCATCGCCATCCCTTGACCATTACTGCCATTGGCTATTGCCATATTGTTTCCCAATACTAAACCCATGTTCGAATAGCCTCGAGAAGCATAGGCTGCTTGTAGTCAGGATTCCACCTCTTGTGCTCGTGTAATGGCAGTATCTATATCCCCCAAGGGGACACTACTCAACTGCAATTGGATATTAAAGTCCAAACCATGTAGGAAATATTGCAATTGGGCAGCTGCGGGGATGGGAATAGAGGTGTCCAACTTACGGAAAACCTCTTTTATCTTCTTCGCATAAGCACGAATATCCTCGTGTGGTTCTTGGCGGGTCACGTTGAGTACACGCAACCAATATTGTCCACCCCTTTCAGGGGCAAACTCCCTTCGAAAAGCTCCATAAAATGCATCAATGTTCAATATGGTTCCGGCTTCTAAACCATGATACCATATAGCGGCTCTTCCTTTGAGAGTCATATTGAAGAACATCATTAAATGTCCTTCTTCTTGGATGCGACAGTTAAATATCAGCTTTTGAAACTCCCTAATGTGGAGTTCCGCATCTTCCTCAACTAGCCCATTAAAAATGGGTAGCGGGTAACCTAGAGCCGGCAAATCCGTCGTTCCTGCTGGAATTGCAATAGGCTGCGCCATGACAAGGATTGAATTTGCACTAGGAATAGGGGGCGGTGGGATTACACCTCCCGCAATTGACGTGGACCGGCTTATAGAAGCAAGGGGAGCACTAGAGCTTCCACCTTCTCCTAACTTACTGCTTGTGGCCCCAAGACCACTAGATCCACTCCCTCGTAAGGGTTCAGCACCGCTACGCTTAGGGGAATATCTCCTAAAAATTTCAGCACGTCGCCTAGCTCTTTCGTCTCTTTCTTGCTTTTGGATTTCTGCTAGACGATGCTTATCAATAAATAACGGATCAATCTTAGTATCCTTTGGCATAAACTGCTAGTTGGTCCTTAGACAACCAGGATTCGAGAACCGCCACTTTTAAGCGGCTCCCGGCAGACGCACCACTGATGGACCTAAAAACGGGCCGGCACTGGCTCATGCACTAGCCGGGCCTCGTCACTACGCACAAGACAACCCCTCGGCCTCGCGGCCAGGAGCGTCTATCAAAATCTCTGCCTTCCTAAACATTGCGTTTGTAATACGTTGTAGTCCAACTGATCCTAACCCAATATTACTCCTCAGAGGGAGTCCCTTTCACATAGCCAAAAGGCTCGAATCACATACACATGGGGTTCCACCTACGGCTGAATGCCGTCAACCCTCTGCAACTCTCCTACACCTTGGGGATTGGCCCCTCAGTGCGTCGCTCAACAAATAGACACATCGCACAAAAGTCGCTCAAGGTACCAAATAAACGTGTCCAGGAATGTACCATTGTCCTTACTTCTCTTTCCCCTAGACCCCACGACTAGCCTACAGCATGGGTACCTCACTGCCTCTCATCGTAGGTCATA
Organism: Lygodium microphyllum; assembly: GCF_053477565.2. Taxonomy (NCBI): domain Eukaryota; kingdom Viridiplantae; phylum Streptophyta; class Polypodiopsida; order Schizaeales; family Lygodiaceae; genus Lygodium; species Lygodium microphyllum. The sequence continues at coordinate 5,013,599 of NC_141140.1, read as the reverse complement.
TTCTCATAAACCAATTGCAATGCATGTCCAGGAGCTGATCACTGATACTTTTAAATTCTTTTTCATGCTCCATGCATTTGGTGAATGCCTAGTGCTCAAGCATTTAGCAAAAAAGTATAGTGCACAAGTGCAAAAACATTCTTTTAATGGTTTTCAACTACCATTCGTGCTTCGTTGCATAGGCCTAGCACCGAGGTGATCCTCGTGCTACTAAGCTCTTAATTTTAATTATCATCCGTCCTAAATGCTATGCATAGAAATCAGCAACTTTCCCATCATCTCACACAGCATTTAGACATATTTCAACTTCTCTACCCTTCCCCGTTTAAATATTGCATCGTTGGATGGATTTATAGGGTATTTTGACATCATTTTATGTGAAAAAAAACAGAAAAAGACACACTAGAACATGAAGGTGGGGTTGAACTGAGGTAAATCCTCATGCTTCAGTCCCCACAAACATTCACAAACATTGCTCTTATTTATCCTTATTTTTCGAAACCCAAAATGTATTTTTCCCCTATTAGCATGGGTACCTCACTGCCTCTCATCGTAGGTCATGTTCTCATAAACCAATTGCAATGCATGTCCAGGAGCTGATCACTGATACTTTTAAATTCTTTTTCATGCTCCATGCATTTGGTGAATGCCTAGTGCTCAAGCATTTAGCAAAAAATTATCGTGCACAAGTGCAAAAACATTCTTTTAATGGTTTCCAACTACCGTTCGTGCTTCGTTGCATAGGCCTAGCACCGAGGTGATCCTCGTGCTACTAAGCTCTTAATTTTAATTATCATCCGTCCTAAATGCTATGCATAGAAATCAGCAACTTTCCCATCATCTCACATGGCATTTAGACATATTTCAACTTCTCTACCCTTCCCCGTTTAAATATTGCATCGTTGGATGGATTTATAGGGTATTTTGACATCATTTTATGTGAAAAAAAACGAAAAAAGACACACTAGAACAAGAAGGTGGGGTTGAACTGAGGCAAATCCTCATGCTTCAGTCCCCACAAACATTCACAAACATTGCTCTTATTTATCCTTATTTTTCGAAACCCAAAATGTATTTTTTCCCTATTTTTTAGGATTTTTCCACCATTTTCTTATATTTTCCCTTATTTTCCTGCATTATTTAATTACTGAAAATTAAGAATAGGTTATGGGCTGTGGCCCTTAGTTCCTTCTTGCAGAAAAATGAAAGTTTAGTTGATGTTCCTATTTACTTCTCCATTTTTATGCCAAAAAACCATCATTTTCCCTTGATTTTTCATGTTTTTCGTGTTTTAATGTATTATTTTGAACCATAAGATGCATATTTTTCTGATTTTTTGATTATGACCAGCAAGAACTCATAGAAAACAGTAACATGAACAATTTTTATCCCACATGAACAACATTTCATCCATCAAAAGCCATAAAAGCTCAAATTTCCTTTGAAAATTTTAAATTACCGCTTATTTGCGTGTTTCGGGTTTCATGTCCATGGCTGTAGATTCGGAAATGAGCAGCACTTCATGTCCAGCACAATCACCAATCACCATTTCCAGCCCGTGGAGCAATCCGATCCATGCCGGACAAGCCTCCACCATTCTTTCTTCTTCCTTCTTCTTCCCACATGAACTTGCCTTTAGAAGAGAGAGAGGGAGGAGAGAGAAAGACTGAAATCAGAGATCTTCAAAGAGGGCATCATTGCACGAGCGAAGGGCGGCGATAGAGTCAGCATCCAGAGGGGAATGAATGCCCATGATCATTGGGGGGGGTTGTTTGCAGGCTGGGAGAGGCATGATCAACAAGAGGGCGAAAAAATCGGCGCCCTCCTGCTCACGCCTTCTCCACGATTTCATGCATCTCATTTCATGTGAAATGTCATGCTACATTTAAATTTTGGGCTCCCAAGGGTCACTTGCCCATTTTGGCCAAATTTTGTCCACCCCTTCGCATCTTGACCGGTTTCTTGGCCATTTTCCCGTCCGGACTCGGAATCGAGCTCTGAAAAATCCTGGGCGTCCGGCTTGGCATCCCGCATTGGCCAGTAGCTCGTGTCAACCCGCACGACTGTCTGAAAAATTATGAAAAATCAACAAGTGTTGCTCGGGCGCCTTTAAAGCACTTTGGCGCTTAAAATCGTCCTAGATCGAGCCGCCGCCTTTGACAGTGAATATTTTTCCCTTGAAATTCATAATTTTTAGCTATTTTTAAGCACTTTCCGTCACCTAAATTCCGCTCTCAGGGGTTTGGATAGAAGATTACCTGTTCACAAACACGTACAAGAGAGTTCAAACCATTGTGACATAAACCATGTCGTAATACAATTAGCAAACAAATGAGTCCGTGCACCTGTTCACAATGAGCCGGCAACACAAAGGTGTCACGCAAATCCGTCCATTTTTTTTCAGAATCTATTTCAAGAAATCTAGATAGACCTCGTCGAACTGTTGCTCCAGCTCCTCCAAGTACCACTTTGAACCACTGCACATCGAATAGTATCATGGAGAAGCTACGGTAATCCACCCTAACAATACTTTGCAAGTTCCCAAAATACTCCATCTCATCCACAACTGTGTTTGGATCCATTCATCGTTGCCGACTCTCTTGCTCGAACCTTGCCATGATACCATGGTCCATTGTGGAGCGCATTTTGTCAATATGCTCCACGCGAAAATGCCGTCCGCGCGACCACGACGCTGCACTATATATTTTGTACTGTACATTGAAACACTTAAATTAGATGTCGCATATAAAATTTAGATACGACGGATTCTAAACCTCTCATCACCTTTGGACTACATCCCCTCAAGAATTCCCACTCCTCCTTTGAGACCTCTGTCCCTTCGTGAGACGCTGCGGTCAAAGCTCCATGTAGCCATCGCGTTGACATGAACCGCGGCATCTCCTCCATGCCTTCGGGATATCGAATCGGTCGATGATGCATACTACGTTGGAATTCAGCTCACGCTTCCTCTTGATCTTGCCTAGCGATTTGGTACTTGGCGAGCCACGTCTCCATAGAGGCATGGTGCAACATACAAAAGTGATTCACCTTCTCCTCCATTGAGGCATCCATTCTCTTTTCTACCCCATTTCCAACCACCATATCTCCAATCATTCTATCATCGTTCTTCAGCGACCATAGCATTTCATTGTCTGGATCCACCGTTGGTAGCCACCTGCATATGGAGTACCTGCATATGGAGTACCTGTATGTGGAGTACCTGCATGTGGAGTCTAGGAAGTAGTGCCAGGAAAAGACGCCAGAGGCATCCCAGACATGACACTGAATACCTCGTCCGCTGTGGGAGAGCGGCCAAGGTGTCTGGTCATCTCTCCCATGAAGTCTTCCCTACTAGGAAAACCTCCAAAAAATGCATTGACCCCCCTGCCAAAGGAGGCCAATGTATCATTCATGCGATCCACATCTGGGTCATTGCTAGATGAACCAGGATACGACATCTGCAAAAAAACACAGGAAAAAGACAAATTTATTTGCATACAAAAAATCATATATTACCTACATTTTCAAAGAGCTTTCTTTAGACATTGAGCATAACACTTAAGTGGTAATGCTTCTCTTAAACAAGAAAACTGATAAACACAAACATGGGATTCATCACATACATCATTGCAAAAATATATTGTTTACTATCAGAACTGGGAGACCTGGCGCCTGTATCCTCGCATCTACATTGCAGGTTAGATGCGCTCTCAGACGCGCTCCAGAGTGAACCTTTTGTCCAGCGCGTCTATCTGCGCATCTAAGATGCAACACAGACGCGCTGTCAGACGCGCATCCCAGGTCAATGTGCGTGTATAATCGCGTGTAGACTGTAGGTGAACCTTCTGTGCAGCGCGTGTATCATCGTGTGTACACTGCAGAGCACACGCGCCAGCACACGCGCTGTAAGACGCGTCCTCAGACGCTCTGAGAGGAAACATTTTTTGCGTCTATGTTTGCATCTACAGTGAGATGTAGACACGCTATCAGACGCGCTCGCTTGGCCGATTTTAGGCTGATGACCGCCATTGATGATTTACAAAATGCAATACATAATGGAATCACAAATCCTAAATACACAGACAGAGCAAAGAGAGGAAGAGAGAAACACAGAGAGAGAGAGAGAGAGAGAGAGAGAGAGAGACTTACCTTGGGTGTTTGGTGTGGCGGGTGGTGGCGCCTCTTCCTTCTCCTTCTTCCTCTCCTTGGTAAGTTACCCTCCCTTGATGCTTGCTTGCTGCTTCTTCTTGTTCTCCTCTTTCTTGTTCTCTCTTTCTTCCTCTCCTTGGCTTTCCTTTTTCCCTTCTTGTATGTTTGAAATGAAAGAAGAGGTGAGTCATGAGGAGGTGAGGCATGAAGAGACTGCATGTCGGCTAAACTCAAGCTTCAGAACCGCAAAAAACGCAGGAAAGGAAAGGCGCAGTTTGAAAAGAAATGATTTAAGTATGGTTTGAATTTTGACGTATGCGTCTATTTTCGCGTATATATGTGCATCTATTGTTCAGATAGACGTGAGTATAGACGTGAATATAGACGCGAAAATAGACGCCAATATAGACGCGTGGTTAAACGCGGATATAGACGCGCATTTGGGCTTTATCATAATTTTTTGTTTTTAAGATAAGTTTTGATAGTGAATTCTTATCATAAGTTTTAATGTATTTATGATGATTTTTCTGTATTTAAAATTGAGATCTTATGTAAACATATGAATGACAAATATTTTGATGTTGTCATGAATTAGGTTTGATCATGTCGACGTCGTCATCACCTAGTGCGGTGCAAGCTAGTGAGTCAATGAGCACATCCTCAAGTGAGGATGAAACATTGCGTCTTCATAATCGAGATGCATGGCTACGATGAAAAATTAAATGCATGTGTGATCGTTGTCGAGGGTGTATTTTTTGAGCACGTCGAATTGCAATGTCACACCTCAGCTTGTATGGAGAATGGGACTGAGAAAAATCACCGGTATTCATTGTTTTTTTTTACCACTAAGATTACATGTCTATGTTACGGGAATTATATATCAACATACATGAAACTTCCTTTTGTGGTTGAGCAGGATGCGATGCCACATCCTCAGATGCTCCCTCTCGGGCGTCGAGAGGCTGCAAAACGTCGATGCGAGGAGGCAGAGTCTTCAAGAAGAGTAGAGACTGACGATCATGATAGTAGCCCTCATGAAATGCCCCATCAAGTCGTAGAGGATGAGATTTTGGACAACATGGTACACCATCTATTTTCGCAACCGGTTCAAGGAGAAGGTCACTCTACGAAGCCAGATGATCCACTATATGTAGCATCATCTACTCCGTTGTATGAAGGTTGTATGTACTCCGTTCTTCGTGCGTCCCTCGAGATACTTAACTTGCAAACAATTTATGGATGGAGTAATGTCATTTTGGATGCGTTATTGAAGTAGGTATCAATTCAGTTTGGCTTATGAATCATAATATTAATTATTCTATTTTGAAATTAGACAGAAATATATATTGGTGGTTTTTTAACTCACTTTTAAAAATATATGTAGGTTATTATCACAAATGCTTCCAAAAGGAAACAAATTGCCAACTAAGAGAGAGCAAGCAAGACATTACTTGACATCTCTGGGAGGCCTCGATTATGTTAAGATCCATGCATGTGTTAATGATTGTGTCTTATTTCGTGGGATTCATAAGTTCGCACGAGTGTCCTGTTTGTGGCGAATCAAGATACGAAGTGGAGATGAAGTCAATGGATGTGACTCGTAAGGTTTTGCGATATTTTTCGATTGTTCCACGTATAAAACTTATGTTCAAGTGTAAGTCTATTGGAAAGCTCATGTCATGGCATGCTAGTCATCGTTCAAGTGATGGAAAATGGAGGATCCCTGCAGACATGCCGGCATGGCAACATACAGATAATTTGTTGCCCGTTTTCAAAGAAGAGCCAAGAAATTTAATATTTAGTTTAGGTATGGATGGAATCAATCCATTTGGCATCAAAAGCACATCATACAGTGTATGGCTAGTGGTATTGGTGAACTATAATATTCCTCCATCCATGGCAATTAAAAAGGGACATGTGATGTTGTCCCTTCTGATTCCTAGAAAGGACAAGGTAAAAAACATGGACATTTACTTAGAGCCTTTGATTGAAGAGTTAGAAATGTTATGGGAAGGTATTGAGGTGCAAGATACAAGTGCATCTGCATCCTCTAGAGATTTCACATTGAAGGCCATGTTGTTGTGGACCATGCACGACTTTCCAGGATATGGAGAGTGTTCAGGTACATGTATATAACTCTATATTTGAAATTCAAGACTTGAATCAATTGCATTTTATTAATTCACTTGTTTTTTTAAGTTTAACCACGTTAGGATATCATGCATGTCCTATTTGCGGTCCCTCTCTAGTTTCCTCTAGGCCGGCACGTTTAAAGAAGGTTATCTACGACAATCATCATCGATTTCTTCCTATTGACCATCCCAAATATGTTCTCCCTACTAATGGAATGACTCCACAGTCTCTAACCATTCGAGATTGGAAGGAGAGATGGATTAATGCCGACAGCCACCCTCCACTCGGCATGAGTCAGTAAGAAGTGCATTTCTCTCGATTGACTTTAAAGTATTTAGCATGATGAATTGTATACATAATATATTGTTTGTTTGTTAGGTTCTCTATATTTTTTTCATCTTCCGTACTGGACTGAACTCAAGATCAATCACCTATTGGACCCCATGCACATATTCAAAAATGTTGTATCTACATTATGGGATCACTTGATAGGGGCTCGTGATTCAGTTAATGTAAGGGAGGATTTACGCAACATTGGTTGCATGAGACGAGCCTAGCCACGCATTGGACCCAGAGGAAAGATTGAGCTATCCCATGCACCTTGGATGTTGTCAAAGAATGAGGAAAAAATAGTGAATGAACAAATATATAGCTTTCGAACACCCACAGGATGTATGAGATGTCTCAAGGGAGCCTTCATAAAGAAAAAGAAAAGAGGTGTGGAGCAACTATCTGGTTTGAAGTCCCACAATTGGCACAAAATGATTCAAGTAAGGGTATCTCTAACCATGAATATAGTAATTAGTGGAGTAACTATGTGTAAACTTTGGGGTATGATGACTTTTTCCTCAACTAATCATTTGATCTATGAATATTGTTTACATTCAGTTCGTACTTCCTACTAGCATATCCCATTGTGTATCCAAAGATGTACGTCATATCATTTACAAGATGGGAGAGCTTGTGAGGTGTGTATACATTGTATTTTTTCATTATATATCTTTGAATTTCTACACAAAAATAAACAATTCTCAAATACATCTTGACAGATACGTGAGCTCGAAGGAAATTGATCCAAACACATTGCAAGATGCTCGAGTATTATCTGTTGAGGTGGCTTGTTTGGTGGAGGAAATTTTTCCTCGATCCATTTTGACTACTCAATTACATTTATTCGTACATTTGATTGATGAGATCGCACTTTGTGGGGCATTTCATGTAAGGTGGATGTTTTTTCTTGAGCACTTCATGAAAACCTTGAAAGATTTTGTGAGGCAAAAAGCGCAGCCTGAGGGAAGCATGGCTGAGGGTTGGTTAGTGCAATCATCCCTTGTTTATATCTTTGAATATCTTGCTAAAGTGGATCCCTCTCAACCATGACTATGGAAAGATGATGAAGACTTGAGGATGACCTCTATAGTACCTTAAGGAAAAGGAATGAGTAAAGTGCTAACAAAAGAAGAACTTCGTAAGCTAAATAGTTTTTGTGTGCTCAATAGTGATGTAATGAGCAAATGGGTGACACTATATAATGAAGCAAGGGCAAGAAGAAAAAGCGAAAGACAAGAATTTTGCACTAGATATGGACGTAATGTCTCATTTCCAGATCATCTAAATGCGCTCCCACGTCATATTAATATAGATTGGTTACATGAGGAAATGGAGAGAATGGAAAAAGAGGAGGCAATTAATATATCTCAAGAAGAGTGGGAATACGCACGAGGTTGCTTATCAAAGGTGAGACATACTATCAATTAATTTGTTTCTATAAGTTTTATTTTATATAAATAATTGACATGTTTGATCTTTTATCTTTTACTACTAGTGCACATTATTCAATGCACTTTGGTGTGAGGGTAAACATCTTCGAACTCAACATATAGATGAAAAGAGAAATACCCAAGATTGTGGTGTCCTTGCTCACTTCGAGGATGCCAATGGTACCATGGAAGGTTATTGTGGCTTGATCCAAGATATTCTGAAGCTTGACTTCAGACAATTCTTTATATATGTACTGGATGTGAAGTGGTTTAAAGAAGTGGTAACAAATGGTGAGCATTGCACAATCAGACGTCATCCAAGTGGTTTTCTAATCATTGACTCTACAAAATTTCACCAAAATAAGAATGACACATTAGTACTACCTCAACAATGCGAGCAGGTATATATGCAAAGGCTAATTTTTTTATATGTATACATGTGATACATATACACAATATAATAAGTACTTAAGTTTTTTGCTTTTGTTTTTCAAATACAGGTTGTGTATCATCCAATGGTAAACAATAACCGATGGTGGTATGTCATCCTTATATCTAATCGTTCAAAACCAATATATGGTAATATTACCGACATGGAGATAGCAAATGACAATCCAACAATTAATGATGATGTGCATGATGACACCATAATGGATGATATGCGTGATATAGTACAAGATGAACCTCGTGAGGATGTTCAAGGAAACGCAGAAGAAGACAATAATGTGATTGTCGATGATATTGATAAAGTTATTGAGCAATATAGCAACACATTTGATAGTGGGATAGACTTATTTGTTTCGTTACCTCTTGGTAACATAGACCTAGAAGTAGATAGTTTAGCAAGGGCTGATCTCATTGAAGATGAGATGGATCATTCACTGTAGCATATTTAATTTGCTTATTGATTCAATGTGTATTCCTAATTCTATGCTTTTTATCATGCGCACACGTGCAATATACTCAAGAATCAATAGTCAATTTTAAAGCTAAATTGAATTTTCCATAATAAAAAGGAAGTATCTTTTATCATCTTCAAGTACGTAGAGAAATTATGAGATACATATTGCAATGCTTGCTACTAATTGTAAGGTTTCTGTCGCTTGTCACTAATTACTTATATTAGGCTTGTCAACTGGAGGAACTGCCATTCATTAGAGAGCAATGAAAAATTAATTATTAACTCTATTTTTTTAATTCAATGATTCAATGGTGTATTCTTAATTCTATGGTTTTTATCATGCGCACATGTGCATGCTCAACAATCAATTTCAGGTGGTTAAATAATTATTAACTTTGGTTTTTTAATTATGTGAATTGCTAATTTTAGGTGATTAAATAATTGTGCATCTGCTGGCGCGTCTATATTAGCGTATATTTGTGCGGATATATAGACGCAAAATTCGCGTCTATTTACACGCACTTATAGACGCTCTGATAGACGCGCTCGACTTTGCGCGTCTAACATGCGCGTCTATGCCTCGTTTTTGTTGTAGTGGACTAAGGGTTAGATTTGCCTCTACTAGGGTTATCTTTCTGAATCTCTTTCATTTTTTAGCCCTTGGTGACCACTGTTAAATTGTTAGAGTCTACATTTCCATAAAAGTGAAGTCCCTCTACTAGACTAACCCCACTTGGCACTTCCTCTAAGGTGGCTTTTCCCTTTTGCAATATTTTCTTAGGATCCTCCCCTCAAGGATTCACATCATTTGATCAATGATTCATTGGGCCGGGTTATTGGCTATCTTGCTAGAGCAAACTAACTTTACTCAAACATGTATTGGTCATATGTCCTAACTTCTCACATATATCGTTCTTCACATGAGGGAAAATATGTGAAATAGGTACTAACTACCACATCACTTACAACTAAATCTTGATGGACCACCCTCTTCAGGTTCTAAACTTCCTATTAAGTTTTACTACTTCTTTAGAATGTTTATATCTATGGATATTTGTCCATATTGTTTAGTTAACATGTTAGCATAATGTTTCATCATGTCCTTTAATTTGCTAAGAACATTTTATGCACTAGACTCATAAACATAATCATCTCCTTGACATCTCAATGGCTTAACCACCTAGTTAGGTATTGAGGGCTAATTAGTTGGCCTTACATTGGGATTTATCATTTGACTTCTCCTATTTAATGAGCTTATTTGGCTAGCCATTTGCATGGCAACATTAGGGGGAGCTCACACCATATGTACATTTTTCATAATGTCTCCTCTTGCATTAGGATTTGTTGTGGACTTATCTAACCTTAACCACCACTAGTTGTAGGTAATGCCAAATTATTGTTAGGACCTATACTTGAATAGAGTTTGGCCCTAGATGCATGGGCTACTTATAATTGTGACTTTATCTCCTCTACTTGTGCAATCACAATATCTATATTAACAAGACTAACACTACTTAGCTGTACTTGAATATTCAAATCTAATCCATGTAGGAAGTACTATAATTGGATAGCATGTATGGAATGGGAATAGAGGCTTGCAATTTTCGAAACACCTCCTTCAATTTCTTGGAATAAGCTTGAGCATCCTCATGAGGCTCTTAATGTATCACATTCAAAACATACACTCAATATTGACCACCTCTCTCAGGGGAGAACTCTCTTCCAAAGGCCACATAAAATAATCTATCGTAGTTATGATTTCGGCTTCCAAGCCATGATACCACACTGCAGGTCCTCCTTTCAAAGTCATATTAAAAAACATCATAAGATGTCCTTTTTCCTAGATTAGACAATTAAACATTAACATTTGAAATTTTTTAATATGGAATTCAGCATCCTTCTTTGCTAACCCATAAAAAATGGATAGAAAAGAACCAAGTTTGGGTAAATCTGCCATTCCTACAGGTGTCGCAATTGGTTGCACCATCATGATGATTGGGTTTGGTCTTGGGGTTTGTAATGGAGAGATTACACTCCCACTTAAACTAGACTGACTCTTTAGGAAAAGTGGAATGCTAGAGCTTTCTTCGTCCCCTAATAGACTAAATGGGATATTAATTGGATCAATAAAACCTCTCACTCTTAGCAATGTTAGACTATTGCACTTAGGAGAATACCTCCTAATGATCGTAGCTCTCGGTCTTGTCCTTTTAGCTCTTTCTTGTCATGGAATCTCAGCTTGATAGTTTCTATCGGGGTATATTGGATGTATCTCCACACTTTTTGGGGTACACTAAGTAACTTGTTCTCTATTTGCGGAGGTTTGAAAATTGCCACTTGTTAGCAACTCCTAGCAAATGCACCACCTATCAAGACCTAAATTGGGCCCAATACTAGCTCTAAGACTCTAGCCGTGCTCCTATAATGCAATATTATCTATCTATCAAATGGGTTTGTAGACATGAGTTCAAACATATTGTCCATCCCAATTGCAAGTAAAGGGTATAAAAATGGGTGTTCATCTTGGTGCTACTTTTACTAACAATGTGGCAGAATACAATGCCTTGTTAATGGAGATATTGGCAAATATGGTGGTATCTACCAACTATTAGTAAAATCTGAGTCACAATTAGCAATGATCAATCAATTAAATAAGACTTATATCCTACATGATCTAGATTTGGATTTATGAGATTGAAGACTCCAAAAAAATTTCTTACATTTTTTTTTCAATCCCATACTTTTCGACTGCAGGTGGCCAAAGGCTATTTGAGAGGTATGGTCTCTCTCATATATTATTGGTATACTCCACAAGTTTTGAAAAGAGGAAAGAGACCTTCACTTTAGTCAACAAATGTAGAAAGGCCACTAGTCACCCAACCTTGACAACCTTAACATTAGTCAACAAACATAGAAAGGCCACAAGTCACCCAACCCTGAGTGATCCCATGATATGTGGTCTGCAAAAATAAAGGATTGTTTCCACTATATGTTAGACCAACTCAATATAGCATATGCTACAGAAAATTTACACAAACGACTAGAACATGAGAGCTCTAGAGGAAGAGGTGGATGGAAAAGTAGAGGTTCTGAAAATTCCAGTATTCTTTGTCATTATTGTGGCAAAACATGTCATATTCCAATCCATTATTATACTAACTGCCCCCAAGGCAGACTTTGAACGGGCATGGATCTCACTGATATTACCACTTGATACTAACGTGTCGACTCTTACAAGGGCAGCTCTTTGCGGCTATCTGCATTTTGTGGTTAAGATACAATGGATACCCAACGGTAGTCTGGTAAGGTCTTATAGGGAATAAGGTGTGTATTGCCGCTAGTCCAAAGGAGGTGGAGTAGATGATGGGTTGCATTCTCATCCGTAGGAGGGGTTAATTTCCTTGTATGCGACATGCGTTTTGACTTTTACTGTTTAATGTTAGCCTTGCTTAAAGCATTGTGTGCTCATTTCGATCATCTCTCTTATTTTCTTCATGGCTTTTCGTGTCTTTGATCTTGGCTAGTAGACTCTTTTTACCCATTTGGATACCATAGTTTCACGAACCCTAATATATGGAGCTTCTTCTAGGAACTTAACCATCACCTCTAATGGTAGAAGATGTGGAAATCATTAGTTATGATGATAGCCAATATGATTTTTTGCTACCCAACAATGGTTTGGATTCTATTCCACTTGTAAGTCGAATGGGTCATCTAAATTCCGAAACTACATGAGACGGCTCTAGATAGGTACTCTAGTGAGCACTATGCTCCTTATAGCATCTCAAATGATCAAGAGATGTAAGACATAGGTTTGAACTAGCTCGTAGAATTACTGGGAGACCATATGTTCTACATACATCTACTTTCTCACCAGAGAATAACTTGGACAAGCCTACCAAATGGCACATGAATATGAGACAAGGCTTCCACCTCATAGGCCAAACTGTAGGTTTGGCTTACCCTCTTGGTTTTTATGTATCGTTATTTTCATTACTTCAAACATTTATTGTATTCTGTGTGAGAATATTGTGTGTCACTGCTTCAGAAATTTATCCTTCATCCTATGAGGAGTGCAGCCCATTGAGTGCATTGTAGGAGTCATCCATGTGCTTCATGGACATATTGGACAGATACAGTATGAGGGAAGGACTGGGGGCAGCCTTGCAGATGAAGGCCTCTTCTTTTATGATCATTTTTACCAACTTCAAAACTAGTCTCACATGAAAGGTTACCTTCAAGCACTGTCTTTAGATGCAGACAAGAACAGATTGGCATGATTAGTGCCTAATTGCTTTGGAGTAGAGTCCACATGAAGCAAGATATATAGAGATGTGCAACGATCATTAGGGGTTACTATTCCAACAAAATTAGTGAAGATCATGCTATCTATGCCTCTCGACATTTTTGTGGAATTGTTTTGTTACCAAGAAAATGCTAGTTTGCATGCGAATGGACAACAAATTACTGGCAAAGATACTATGGAGCCAATGGTTCAAGAAACACGTGGGACATGTACACTGTCGCATTATCCTTGATACAGTTGTGGCAAAGTACATGATCACAACCTAGACTTTTATACTATCATTCTGGTATTGTTATGAGCACTATATCAATGGAGTGCTTGTGCCAATGGACCAAGAGGCTGCAAGCTTGCAAGCCAACCAAGTTATAGACATTGAGGTGGTAGATGAGCCCTCATCTCTATTGGCCATTATAAGCATAAGAGAGGATTTTTCTTTTCGTTGCAGGTACAAGAAATTTAGAAAGACTAGTTTGAGTGATTTTGAATTTTTTTTTTTAATAGTAGGCACAAGATAGGTTACTTCTTTGTATTGTTGCCCTTCCTTGCCTCTTTGTGTTCATGTTGCTCACCTCGTTCCCCTGCCTCTTCGTGTTCCTATTGCTCGCTATCACAACACAAATCTTCTCATCTACTAAGGTATGTTAAGCCTCTCATCTTCCAAGCCTAGTTGTCTTTTTTGTAGTAGGGTTCCATTACTCTCTATCTTGCATCCTCTCTTCTTGGGTCATCACAGTGCGAGAGAGGTCCCTCAATCCGTCGACCTCATCCCCCTCACCCCGTGATAACCTCCCTTCCTGGGCCATCACGATGGAGAGAGGCCCCTCAATCTGTCGACCGTGTCTCCCCTCGTTCTGTGATGACCTCCATTCTTGGGCCATCATGGTGCGAGAGAGGCCCCTCAATCCATCGACCGTTGTCGTATTGCTGCGCATTCGAAGTGTTTAAACCACCCAAAAGTTGTGCATGGAATTTGGTACTTTGTACATACTTAGTTGTTGTGATAACATTTATTTTATGCGTATAAGTATAGTGGGGAGGAGTTGGAGACAATGTGCTGTTTACATGGGCGCCAAAGATATGGAACAACAGGCTTCTGTCTTTAATCCAGTGCTGGATATGGATCCGAGGCTAGTTGTTGGTCTCTTTGACCTTCTGAGAGACGTAGATATTAGTATATTTGTTCTCCGTTTTTGCGGGGAGTGTGAACTCGTAAGGTTGACTGACAAGAATTCCTTAGCTGTATTGCTCCGAGTTTTCAGATATTGTAAGAGCCGCAACTGCAATGCGACGAGTGGATCATGCTTCTGCATACAGTGGTGCTGTATGAGTATTTCTGTCCACCTCAGGATCAACCGCCCATGGATGGGGTTCAGCTGAAACTTGGGTAACCATAAAAGGCTCGGCACGTAGGAGACTTGATTCGAGCTGGTGTGAAGATGCTACTAGGGGAAGTTCTAAGGAAAGAGAAAAAGAAAACTAAGAAAAGAGGGAGAGGGATATTTTTGAAAAAGGGAAGAATGGCGGGCTGTGTGGCGAAAGGAGGGGGAGTAATGCGAAAGGGGAGGAGGAGAGCTCTAAATGAGGAGACGAGGGGGGGAGGCTATGCCGATGACTGGGGGCGAAAGCAGAGGGGGGGGACCCTGCTCCTTGTAGTGTGCCGAAAATTACTGTCTACTTGGAAATCGAATGCTTGGTGATCGAGGCGAAGGGCATTGTAGTTTTTTGGGGAGTTTCGGACGGGACTGGGGAGGATCAGAGTGCTGGATTGGAGGCGAAAGGGGGGGGAAAAAGGATTCGAATGAAGGAGAGGAAACACTGTCATGCTGATATTGGATTGGATTGAAGAGGGGAGGATGAGTATCGAGGAGAACGAGGCGATGGTGATGCTCGCCCAGGGTGCCCTGTGAACTCTGGAGCCTCTGCAGTCCCACTCGACTCGCCGCCCGCTGGGTTTCAAGTCTTCATTATGCAGAGAGAAAATGGAGTTCGAGCTCGCCAAACCGGATCAATGCCGCCGCAAGTGTGTGACTTGTGCATCGGCGTCCTTCCAGCACATAACTAAGCAGATTTGGCAGGCATTGCGTTAACAGACATGGGCTGCTCTCAAACAAAGTGAAGCGCGAAGACTTGCACGTAGCCGATTACATCTATTCCTGGCGTGCCTACTACAGCTACGCACATCACGGCATTTATGTTGTTGGATGGCAAGGTCATTAATTGGATTCGGAAGCCAAGGTCTGGCAATCTCTTGGTCAAAGCAAGGATCAGATTAACAATGAAGAACAGAATTCGAATAGGTGGAGGCTCTCAGTCTGTCGGAGTCTAGGAGAGTAATAAAAGGCTCTGTCTGCGAGAGAAGAACGAGCTTCAGATGGGATTAAAGAGAGCGTTGCCTTCAGCAACATCGACAAGCGAGCACAACATGAGCACCCCCTCGTCTCAGAGCCTTGGAAGAGTCGCCATCAATCGCTTGCAAAGGGAAATAACAGACTGGCAGAACAACACTCCCACGGGATTCAGGCTTAACCCGACAGATGACTTGCAGAGATGAACCATAGAATTCTCAGGGGCTGCTGGTACATTCTATGAAGGCGAGCAGTTCCAGTTGCTTATTGAGTTCCTTGAGAAGTATCCATTGGATTCTCCTCAAGTCGTCTTCACAGGCAATCCTCCAATTCACCCCCATATATACAGCAATGGACACATTTGTCTTGATATTCTGTATGATTCTTGGTCCCCTGCAATGACCGTGAATTCTGTTTGCATCAATATCTTGTCTATGTTATCAAGTGCCACAGAAAAGGAAAGGCCTGCAGATAATGATAGGTATGTTAAGAACTGCCGTAAAGGAAAGTCACCCAAGCTTACCTCATGGGAATACCATGATGTCAAGGCCTGATTCAACTGAAGATTCTAAACCAGCAACATTGGAGTTTACAGGTTGCATTGCAGTTTCTGGATGTCATATAAAACTGCGCTCTTTCCACTCAACTCTCCATTCCTTTTATTGTATAAGTTGCTCAACAGCTTTTGGTTCTGTACATCTGTTTATAAGAACTGTGAGGCTTTTTGCTGTAGCTTGTCACATCAGGTCTTGAGCAACTCAAAGCAGACTTGAATCAAAAGAATGTATAATGGGGTATATGTTTGTGAGAGAACGCTTAACTTCTGAACAAAGCTTAATAGATTGACTCTATGTAGGAGTTTGAGGTACAGGCAATTGAAATACATGTTTCAGGTATTTTGATTGTGTATAGGAAGCTTACATGGAGATTGTGGAAAAGATCAATATCTGATATAGCTACTATTGGCTTTCAAAGACACTGAATATTGTATTAGTGCCAAGGATTCTAGGTGTTGGCCATTGAGTAGTCGAGGAGGTGATCGGTATAGGCAATATAGTTCTTTGCTTTTGATGACATCCAACATTTGAGTTCTTCTTGTTAGCCTCATTTCTTGCTGTACCTTGAACCCCGTGTTCTGCAGCTCTTGCACGATCTCTTTGACACCGTGGCCCCCTAGCCCCGTGATGACCTCCCCTCCTGGGTCATCACGATGTGAGAGAGGCCCCTCAATCCGTCAAGCACGCCCCCTCGCCCCATGATGACCTCCCTTCCTGGGCCATCACAGTGCGAGAGAGGCCCCTT
This sequence comes from Lygodium microphyllum, assembly GCF_053477565.2. Classification (NCBI taxonomy): domain Eukaryota; kingdom Viridiplantae; phylum Streptophyta; class Polypodiopsida; order Schizaeales; family Lygodiaceae; genus Lygodium; species Lygodium microphyllum. Next base: position 4,996,703 of record NC_141140.1, on the reverse strand, counting down.
AATCTATCGACCGCACTCCCCTCGCCCTGTGATGACCTCCCCTTCCTAGGCCATCACGGTTTGATGCACGGCCCAAGAACTTATTATCATATGCTTGCAGATGCCATGACGAAAAGGCCAACCACAACAAAGCCTTGCGTTAGACCAAGGTGATGCGTTACAGGTTCAGTCCAAGAGACAAGGATGCAATGCACAAGGGGAATTCCTGATGAGCTTAGGCACATTTCGCACCACATGCAGCTTGCAATCCTGAGGCTCCCTTTCTAGAGGGTTGTCAGAGAGATCTGTGAGTATCATAGAACGGGGATATGGTGGACCACCTCTGTCCTCCTTTCCCTCCAAGAGATCTATGAAGATTACTTGATTGAATTCATGGAGGATTGCTACACGCTTACTACACATGCGCACAGGGTTACTATGATGGAAAGAAACTTTGACACTAATAGGAGGCTCTGCTATAGATATGATCAGCTGCTTTAGCCTCCTCCCATTCATGACCCTCGCATGCATGATATCCTTGCAATCCCTCCTATCCATCCAGGGCACCATAACGCAAAACCATATCAAGCATCCCACCCTCTCAATAAAGGTCACAGAGAGGGCATGAATCACATATTTTTGTTGAGGAAGTTTTGCAAGAGCAGCCCTAGCCCCAAGAGTCCCAGCCTCAGGAGCCCCATCCCATGGTTGAGCCGAAGCCCCAACCCCAATAGGAGCCCTAGCAGCTGGAGTCCTAGCCCCAATCACAATTGGAGACCCAAGCCTAGCCCATGGCCGAGAGAGCTGAAGCCTGTGATCTAGCCACAAGACTTAGGAGCCGGCTCCTCTGAAGCCACAAGCCTCCAATATTACGAGAATATGCTAACCTCCACTTCTTCTTCTTCTTCTATAAATTGTGACTTTACCATTCTAGGGGCCATAGAGGTTTTATCGATGGACATGCACGACGTGCAGTGCATGCGGCATTTTTAAAGCCGGGTGACTATAGACACAGTAGTGCATGCAGCAATCCTGTAAGTATTCTATTCAATTGTCTTCTATTTAATAAATATTTGATCAAACGCTTGAGTCTTACTTGCCCAATTTTTATTATGTATAGGTTCAATTTGGTGTCTCTAGCAGAGGAACATCAAAGACAAGTTTTTGTTCTTGACCCTCTGTTCTCCATTGCATTGCATGACGATGCACAAGCGTTCATCCGACAGCTTGATTGGTTTAGGCCTGTCATGCTAGATGACGCTAAAATCATATGTATGGTCTATCATCAAAGGTATGTTGTGACTATTAAAGAATATCTTTAAGAGGTCTTAAGCAAGCATGCTACCAATAATTTTTTTTCCATGTTAACTTAGTGCGAATTGGAGTTTGTTGTTGTATTCAATTGAGACTAATACAATATTTTTAGCAAATTTAGGGAGATCCAATGGATTTCATGGTTGAGTTAGACAGTGAGTAACCTCAACACTATATTCAGTTATTTCATTCTATGCAAGTTCAACACATTTGTTGTAGCATCAAGGTGCCTTTGTAGTTGTGCAAAAGAAATTGTGATGATGTATGAACATCTAGTGTTGGAGGGGGGCTAGCGAATGCGATGCAAATACAGGGGGTCGTGATGCCCATCCAGTTAGATGTGTTCTCTTGTGGATGGAGAACCGCTCTGAATGCCTCACTTTTATGCAGGTAAATTCTTGATATTCCTAACGTAAGTAGAGTGACTTATTCATGTTTATTTATATGTATGCAATGTGCGTTGATAGGTAATGTGCATGTGTTGCTTTGTTTTCAAGACGTTCCACTGCACTATTATAGTGACTCAGCTATCACTCGGTATACCCTAGTCACTCAACAAGGTATACTGGTCGGCATTGGTCGAGAAGGTAGCCCTATGAGAAGTTAATGAGCACCAACATAACTAGAGCACCTTGTACAACAAGAAGAACTAAATCATGCTGCTACTATAAGGCATGTAGAGGCTATGCAACAATTTGAAATAGACCAAGCAAAGGTGGAGGAGTTTGTGCACGCGAGAAGGGCAACCAAGAGGGAGCATAGAGAATAGCTGGAACAGGTAGTATGGGATGACATGGAGGCTGTGCGGCGGGAGATTGACCAAAGGGAGTGTCAGACACGATCCCCTCCACGGCACGAGGGGAGTCAACAAAGAGGGAGGCGAAGTGGGAGGGGGAGAGAATTAGCTCATTGATAACAAAAACAATAGACACTAACTCCAGAACATCAAATGTAATATCATCCAAAAGCATGTATTATACATTGGGGTGATCATAGTTATCAAGTTTACAGTGTATCATCAATTTGAGAGGTCTCCTCTTGTATTCTAACCCAATGACGATTTTGATAGTGTCGTCCTTGCCTCCATTTTGCGAGTCATTCAAGTGCATTTGAATTTCTAAATGCTTCGATCTTCTTGTCTTTATTTATCCTAGCATCTCGTACTGCTTGTGCAATGGCTGATGATTTTAATTCCTCTTTTGTCCATATTTTTTGCAATATCCTTCTATAAAACCATTGGAATAGCTCACAAAGACTGTTGGCTTTCCTACTACCACTACTATGTTGGATATGCCTGAAATACCCATTGTGTACCATGTATTGGAAATTTTCCATGCCTTGTGTGCTCCAAATACTTGGATCTCCATACTTTTCAATGAAATATGGTATATGATTGTATATGATGTACTGCAAATAAATGGTTAGTCTCTGAATAGTATTTAGTAGATGCAGACAATTTTATACTAGCATGTATGAAACCAAAGACTTGTCTTACCATGTAGTGTGTGAAATTGATGTCTTCCCATGCTTTTACGAATTATTTCTTAAATTGATCTAGAGTAGTCTAAAACGTCTTCTTGTCTGTATTTGTCCATGTCTCCTTATCTAGCATATGGAATATGATATCCACATCATGCCACACTTCTACCTTTGCATGTCTTGAAAGAGGTTCATGATCCTTTACTATGTTGTGCAGCCTTCTCCATTGCTCAAATTCAATCCTACTTACATGCATCCTTTTGTAGTACTTTCCATGTTTGGTAAGCTTTTGTCGCCTATTTTTTATGGGTCTTGAGAGGAATCATCTTGCCTTCATGCCTCCAAGAGAAACTTTTCTTGGTATGTCTATTTCGTTGTTTGACTTTTTTTTATCCTGCACGATTTGTATCTCTCCTCCATGAAGCTTCATGTCTGCCAATAACATATCAAGAGCAGCAATCCCCTTCTTTTGTTCTGTGTAGTTCCTGATCTTCCAAGAAAATCCAATGTACAGGTTGACAAGCTTCTCAAGCACCCAACAAAGTGCATGGATTGTACATATATGTACATTCGATAGAGGTATATCAAAGATTGGTTTGAAATCTTTGTCAAACTGGTGACGATTAGGTGCCTTCTTCCACCACTTTTGATCAAGTGTTTTTCCATCCTCCATGCAATACAGGCAAGGAAGGGTGATTGGACCTCTGTTACAATTATATAAGCACTTTAGAGTCTTCAAGTCTGAGATGTAAGATGCCAAGTAACTTGAAAGTTACCCTTGTTTGGAACCAATAGTGTCTTTTGTCTTTTTATTTGAGCATTAATAACATCTGGTAGTGGATTCTTCTAAAAGACCCATTCCCATGCTTCTTAATTCTCTAACACAACCAAAAATGTCCCAAGCCACCATAAATTCATTTCGGGCTGTACACTGAAGTAACAGGGATCATCCCTTGGCATGTTTGCCATTGACCTGTCCATCAATGTAATGGCCTCTCCATCTTAACATCTTTCAGAATCTGACACTCATCCATCTTTAATGTAAAATTCAATATGCCATTTTTCTCTACATGTGAGATGTTGTAAAACTCAACCATTCGAACATGTAGTATCTCCAAATCCATGAAGATATTGTTGTATTTGTCATAGACAATCAAACCATGTTTTCCTTGAAACTCTCCATTGATGTGATAGGGCTTTCCAACATACTCCAAGTTAAGATATTTGTGAAGTCTCCATATTGCTATAGTTATGGGCCAGAGATTTGGCTTAATAGCCTGTGATTTAAATGAACTTGTAACTCTTTTTGTAAGAAACCATAGCCATTGCGATTTATACCACTCTCATCCATGACACTCTATATACCCTCCACAAAAACCATGTTTTGGCTCACAAATCGCTCAACAACTTGCCTCTGCACTACCTTAAGCTTCCTCTCTTTATGAGTTCTTCTGCAATCTTTGAGCTAACAAGTGGCTTAAGCCACTTTGTAAGGTTGGCATTGGGATTACAATTTTCCTTGTTTGGCTGTAGCACATTCCTTAACAAGAGGGACAATGTAAAGCAAGGAGACATAATAACAAAAAAGCACAGAATAGTAAGACAAGAGATTCCTAACCTGATAGCCCTTATTCGTTTCTTCATACCTCTAGAGCCCTCCTTCGAATCCTCTATGTTCTTTAGTTCTTGTTTCCTTTGTCGAGGGCCAAGCAATGTTTGCTTCTATCTCAAAATTTTCAGCTGCTTGTTCAGCCTTTCTATCTCCTGTTGTTGGGCTTTGATCTTTCCTTCTTGGAGGTTTCATTCCACCTATAAGTTATTGATGGTTCTTCTCTTGATGTGCATCATTGCACTCTCCATTGCAGGTGTTGTAGAGATAGCTTTGCAATAGCCAAGAAGGCCATTCTTGTCATCTCCAACAAACCTAAGAAGGGTAGCCGGGTTTGAAAAGGGTAGGGTGCTAATAGTGTGAGGATCTTTGGGATAAAGAGGACCATCACACCAAAGGTCGACATGCCTTTTTCCTCCCTCACGTAGTTGCATCTTCATTGTTTCTGAGATGTAATTTCCTCCCCTCCTTTTTTGTAATGGGGCATAAACATTCTCTACATCTATGTGGAGGTGATACTTGGCATTAGTGTTGAGAGGAGGTTGTTGCATGTTTGTGTCTGCCATTGCACCTATGTGTGGTGTATTCTGTGAGTTTGTATGTGCCATTGCACCTACATGTGGTGGATTTTGCACCATTGCTATAGAACCAGGAAAGGCTTTAGAAGAAACTCTCACTTTTTGAAAGTTTTGAATTTGGGGCATTTAATGATGTTGCTTTCACCTTAGGGAAGAAGCTGATTCAATATCTCGACCATTTAGTACAGATGGGGACACTTTTTGGCCCAAAAATGAGAAAATCTGCCATTTTTCTAGAGAGAGAAAGTTCAAGGTTGTATTTTCTTAGATGGCCCATTTTTTACCACTAAAATTCTCTAATGAAGGCCATAAATCAAGAGAAGAAGCCATGTTAGAGGCTGATTTTACTTCCAACTTGCTTATATGTTTATAATGCTAAAAGAAGAATCTATGGGGGGAGTGTTACAATGAGACTGCAGTAGAAATGCATTCAACTATAGAGTTCGAGGTGGATGAATTGGAACTTGTGTTCTCTCCTCCAAAAAAATCTAGAACCAAGATTGCAACTTGATCGGGACTGCAAGCACAAAAAAGGACACAATGGAGATGACTTGCTTCTTTTCTAGCATATCATGCTTAAATATAAGAGCATATCTTTAAATATTGCAATAGTAAAGGAGGTAGAGCACACTATTCAAAAGGGCTTTAGATATTTGTAAAGGAGGCAGAGCACACTGTTCAAAAGGGCTTTAGAGATTTGTCATGGATAGACTAGCATAGTTGGACAGTGAACCTACACTGAGCTTGTAGATCATCCAAACTCAAGGAACTAGTAGGCAACCAGCATTTAGCAACAAGTTTAGTAAGGACCAAGGTGCTCAATGTGGATTGGATGATAGTTTAAAAGGCCAGGCAAAAATATTGGGCATGGATTTCTGAGAGAGGGACTCTCCGCTGTATAGGTTAGTATTGTGAAGAAGCATCAAATTTAAAGCTAAAATGAGATGCTATGTATAACATAAAGGACTACTACTTTATACAGATTACAGACCAAATTCAAGCATGGTGGTAGCCTATTTTAGTGCCAAGTTGTGACATGAGCAAGTCTAGGGAAGTTTTGGCAAGTGAATAGTTTCCTCACAAATCTTCTATCGTGATATCTCTTGGTGCAACCTCTTTTATGGAGTTATTTCTATTTGTTTGGGAGGCCTACTCACTCCTAAAATAATTCCTGAGGTTGACATCTATTGTAAATATTGAAAGAGAGAGACACATCGACATGATCTCTTGAAATTCTAGAGCAAGAGAAGGAGGGTAGATGGATAGCTTGGAAAGATTCTGTTAAAAAAAGGGGTCTCACATACTTCTTTCAAATACATCATTAGTCATTTGATCTACAGCTAGTGAGGTAGTGGAAGAACTTACTACTATAAATTTAGAAAGAGCTTCTTCAAAACTCACATCGAGGAGAAAGAGAATCCAAATGGTGTTGTGGGATTACTTATCAACAAGTTGGCACTTGACTTTTGGTGTGTCATTGGCTGACTACATCATCCGCTACTCCAAAGTAGGCAATTCTATATCTAGCTTACAATTTTTCGATGGGATCAGTAGGTGTAACTACCAACAAACTGACATTCCTCTCACTACTCATTGTTTTTAGTCATGTCTATCTACTACAAAGAAGGGTCTAGAGTTTTTTGAATCTATAATCAGAGATTATGGCTTAACTCTAAGCGTGAAACATTATGTTGTGATAGATCTCCTTGCATGAGTAGGGGACTTTGAGTTCGCGAAATGAATGTTTCCAATGCCACGTCATGTGAGTTGGGTCACATGGATGTGTATGTTAGATGCATTCAAGACTTATGACAATGTACAGCTTGGAAAATGGGCTTCTTGATTGGCAGGCAGCTTGTTTTGAGTTGAAATAGAGAAAGAACAGTGAAAGAGTGATGTGGACATATGATCTTCAATAGGGAAGAGGGCTACTTTGAGAGCAACAAAAAAGAAGTTGAAGGCCACATACTTCCCTCCCACAATCTTTTCTAGTGGAAATTCATCATCTTTTTTTTTTTAAGGGGGCATAGCTATTACAACAACAGGTTGTTGTGCAACAAAAAAAATTATCTAGCTACTACAAAAGGAGTAACCACAACTTAGGGAAGAGGAAGTGGGGGACCTATAGGACAAACTAGTCAAGAAATTTTAGGAAGTGGAAGAGGAGGAAATGGGAGAGGATATTTTCAAAGTCCAATGGTAACTTGTTTTTCTTGTGGAGAGATAGGTCATATAAGCACAAATTGTCCTTATCCACCTAGAGCAAGAGGGGATATGTATTATTTACCTCAAAATCTTCCAAATAGACAAATGATTTTGGGATAGAAATAAAAGACCATACCACATCCCAAGCACCAAGGCAACAAAAGAAGAGAAATGAAAAAGTCCCATTAATTGTACACTTCTGGAAAAACAGAGTGAGAAAAATAAGACAATTGATGTGATGCTCGCAATAAAGGAGGAGAGATGCAAAAAGAGATGAACTTGAGACCAGTAAGGCTAGTGAGGAAAGACGAAGAAAAATAAAAAAAGGAGAGAAGAGAGAGAAGAAAGAAGGAAATAAATCAAGAGCACCAATGAAACATTGTTGTGCTTCTGATATTCCTTTGGGGGAAGGGGAAAGTGATTTTGACCTAAAAAGAGATGTGATGGGTAATAGGGCTGATATATCCTTTGCTCAGCTAATGGAGTTGTGTCCCAGGATGAGAGGACAATGGAAGAAATTAGTGAATTGAAAGTCCAAAGAAAGAAAGAAAGGAATAGTAAGAGCTTTGAGTGAGAGGAATTACTTTATATTTTCCCTATTGTTAATGCTTGGTATAAGAATTAGAACATAAGTGAGGCATATATTGATGGAGGAGCACAAGTTAGTGTGATTACATAGGCTTATGTAGAGTATTTTGAACTTCAGATTATCGAGGGATTTTATCATGATTGTGATGATTGTGATTGGGGTTTTGAGGATCTAGAGAGTGACATTGATGAAAATATGAGAGGAATTTTGAAAAATTATATGAAAACAATGGAAATATTAAGGGAAGAGAGATCTAAAACTAAGGAAAAAGAGTTTGAAAGATATTGTGAGGTGAAAGTTGAAGAGAACTAGAGAGTTGAGAAATCGAATGAGGTCTATGGCCCTAATTTGTTGCCTCATATTGCAACTTTGTGTGAAGATTCTGGTGAAAATGTTTGTGGGGATGTTATGAAAAGGATTGTCCATTGTATTTGTGGAGTGGAAGAGTTGGATTCTTGTTTTGTTGAAGAGATGAGTAGTTTGAATGGTTGTCTTGGAGAGACCCCATGTCTCAATGTTTTTAATTCTTCTAGTGTTGAGAGTCAAGAGGAGACTCATTTTGATATGAATGATAGTATGATTAGGTGTTTTATAGTAATGAGAAACCTTTTTATAGCATTTTATAATTGTTTGGATATAAAATTGGCAACATTGAAACCTTATTCAAAAACCCTAGAATTATCATGCTTTCTCTTAGGGCAGATGGAAGGGATATGTGGATTGTTGTAGATAATGTGGTGCTCATTGATAATGAGGGCTTTTTTAGGGTTTTGGATTTGAAAACTTTTCTAATTTTGAAGAGAATTTTATGAATGGTTTTTGTGTGCTCACCGGAAAGTTTCTTGAGAGAGTTGTGACATTGATTTTCTTGGATTTTGAGTTTGATGAGGAGCTTGGGGATAGATAATTAGACTTGATTTTTTATTGGCTTACAAATTTTTCATCATTTTATGGAAGCAATTGTTGCACATGAATGCTTGCACAATAAGGGGAGGGCTAAATATGTCAAGCGCTTTCACATCAAAACTGAAAACCCCTAGAGAAACATTTCAATAGATAGGATTTTGTAGCTTAGCCATTTGTGTGATTGTTTAATTTGTTGTTTTTTAGCTATATTTTTTGTGTTTATCTAGCTCCATGATCAGTGTTTCTAAGACTAAACTAGTCTTCCTTTGTCTATAGACCCTCGTGCATGGTTACTTAGTTATGGTTTGAAATATATTGGCCTCGACTAGGTATTTTGATATCTAGGCTATCCATTAGGCATCGGGTCACATTGAAGTAGTTCTTTAAATGCTTGTTGAAGAAAGTGGAGGGTAAAATGATGAAATGGAATAACATGAAGCTAGCTCACTGTAGCTAAGGTGGTCCTATCATCATACCTAATCTATGTTGCTACAATATTTCTTTTATCCACAACCTATTAGATAGAGATTGACAAAGCTATTTGTGCTTCCTATGGAGGTTTGGCTCTCAACATCAATGGCATGATGCTTCATGGGATCAGGTTGCTAATATGGAGTATGGAGGGCTAAGTCTTGAGAAGACAAGAGAAAAATATCTATGTTTGAATTTCATGCTTCTAAAGTGACTAGGAGAGGGTCAACCTTGGGCAATAATTCTAAGGCATTGGGTTGAGAAATCTCTTAAGAGTGGAATCAACCTAAAATATGTCATGTCTCTTGATAAACATTTCATCAAGAGAGGACACACTAAGGTAGCAAACTCTAAAGTGGATGAAGAGGAGCCCACTTATTTTGAGAATATTGTTGGTCATGCTCAGAGGGATGCAACAATGGATGAGGAGATGGCTACATTAGAATCCAATAAGACTTGGTTTGGGATCTAGTGCTATTGCCTAAAGGAAAGAAAGCTATTGGTTGTAAGTGGGTCTACAAAAATAAGCATAACGCAAATGATTCTAGCAAGTAGTATAAGGCTAGGCTAGTTTCAAAAGATTATGTTCAAACATATCGCATAGATTATGAAGAGATATTTAGTCCAGTTGCTAGGATGGAACCTATTAGATGTGTGATTGCTTTGGTGGCAGTAGTAGGCAAAGGTTGGAAATTGTAGCAAACGGATGCAAAGAATGCCTTTTTTCATTGTGAATTGCAAGAAGAGATGTATATGGAGCAAGCAACGGGTTATGAGAATTTAGAGCATCTCACATATGTGTGCAGGTTAACGAATGCACTATATGGGCTGAAGTAAGCTCCTAGAGCACGGTCTGACAAGATTGAAGAGTATGTTATCAATATTGGCTTTTATGGTTCTAATATTAATTACTATGTGATCTAGTGGTACACAGGTCTAGCAAGGTCAAATACCCTATTAAAAGATTTGGTTTTGAAGGTTATGTAGCTCATCATTATGCTTATATGGTAAAGGTGGTTTAGGATGTTAAGCCCACTTGTTTTGAGGATGTTGTTGGTCATGCTCATTGGGATGCAACAATTGATGAGGAGATGGCTGCATTAGAAAGCCAATAAGACTTGGGATCTAGTACATTGTCTAAGGAAAAGAAAGCTATTGGCCTATAAAGTTAAATGGGTCTATAAAGTTAAGCATAATGTAGACGGTCCTATTAGCAAGTATAAGGCTAGGATCATTGCAAAAGGCTATGCTCAAACATATGGCCTAGATTATGAAGAGATATTTAGTCCAATTTTTTGCTAGGATGGCAACTATTAGATATGTGATTGCTTTGCATTAGGGAAAGGTTGGAGTTTGTAGCAAATGGATGCAAAGAATGTATTCTTTCATGGTTAATTCCAAGAAGATGTGTATATGGAGTAGCCAATAGGTTATGAGGATTTAGAGAATGCCACATATGTGTGCAGGTTAAAGAATACACTTTATATTTGGACAAAACCAAGCTCTTAGAGCATGGTCTAAGAAGATTAGAGAGTATCTTGTCAACATTGGCTTTTATGTTTCTGATGTCGATGACTCACTTTATGTAAGAAAGGGAGATGTAGGTTTGGCCATCATAGTCATCTATGTGAATGACTTGATTATTACCTATGAGTCTAACACTGGGATTACTAAAGTGAAGGAATTTTTGAAGGGAAATTTTGAGATCAAGGATTGAGTGAGCTAAGGTACTCTCTTGGTATTGAGGTGATTAGATGTGATGATGATATATGGCCATCTCAAAGGCAGTATGGCTTGTACATATTATCCAAGTATGGTATGACAATATGTAAGCCTCTTTTACTATCATTGGAGAAAAATCTGAAGCTGAGTGCTGATGTTGGGGATGAGATAGAAGACCCTACTATGGTCAGGAGGGTAGTAGGGAGTCTAATTTACATGATATCACAAGGTCAGCAGACTTGAGTTATATTGTTGGCCTTGTCAATCAGTTTATGCATATGCCTAGAGAGCCTCATTTAAATACACTTAGATGCATATTGAGGTATGTGAGCTCCACTTTGCATTATGGACTTTTTTGTGAGTCAGATAAAGATATACATGCATTTGGATACACAGATGCTGTAGATTGGGCTAGTAGCATGGTATTTGGATACACAGATATAGATTTGGCTAATAGAAGATCTACCAAGGAATTCATGTTTTCCTTTCATAGTACAATAGTAATGTGGAGTAGCAAAAAGCAACCTTCAGTTGCTTTATCGAGTAAAGGCTAAGTACAAAGGTGCTACTATTGTAGCATGTGAGATGGTACGGTTGCAAAGTTATTGGGTGATTTGGATATGCAGGAAGATGATCTAATTGTCACTCATTATGACAACATGAATAGCATATAGTTAGTTAAGAACCTAGTATTCCATGCTAGGACAAAACACATTGAGGTGCACTATCATTTTTGGAGAGAGAAAATGCAGGAGAAATTGACTTGGTATATATCAGCACACAGGATCAGATAGCTTACATTTTTACAAAGGCATTAGATGTAAAGCAGCTTCGAAAGTTTGAAGCTTACTTGGAGTTGCAGAGATATAGTTAGCTTGTGGAGGGGAGTATTGAGATAGCAAGCTCAATACACATGCATACATTGATGATGGATCACCTGGTTAGATGGGTTTACAAATCTACACTTAGTATATCGGTGGTCATTATGATCCTCACATGGCCACTGACTTATCACTTATTATATTTAGTTTGTTGCACCTACCTACAACTGGTATAATTATAGCGCCAATCGATTAGTATAGTCAGTGATGCATTGTCTAACTTAATATGTCACTTTTCTTTATGTTGTATCTTATCTATACTTTGTGTAAATTTTATTATATGTGAAAGAAGAAGAAAAAACCAGCAAGAAAATGTTTTGGCCTCCATCTCTCTTCTTTTGTTCTTGAGTGAGTCTCCTCTTGTGTATATGGTGTGTCTTTAGCATAACAACTCAAGAAAGTCCCCCCACTACATGATTCTTGACAAGCATGATCGACAACATCCTCAAAAAAAGTGGAATCAACATCCTCAACCACCTTTACCATATAAATATAAAGGTGAGCTGCATAACCTTCAAAGCCAAATCTTTTAACAAGGTATCCGACCCTGCTAGGATTGTGTACCACTGGATACTTAGTGGAGCCTTTACATTACCATGTGCTCTCTGTACACCTGGTGTTCTAACTAAAGGAATACCAAGCTTATCATCCAAACCCTTTGAACCACTAGAATCTCCATGAAACCCCAAAAGACTAGCAAATGCATCATTACCATCTAATACTTTCCCCTTCCCTTTGTCTTTGCCTACAACACTAGTAGATGTACTTTAAGATGTGGGAATGCTCCTTAGTCTCTCAGACCAAGGGCTAACTGTAGATGTAATACTAGATGATATTTCGCGTCCATTAAGGCTCCATGATTCTTGCTTTTCTTTCTACACATAACTATTATAATCATTATCATCATCCAATGCATCACCACTAGATGCATACCAACTACTCATCTCATTAAAAATATTATCTCTACTCACTTTGAACTCACCTATGGTAGGGTTATAAAAATGATATCCTTTATGCTTTAAAGAGTAGTCAATATTTTTTAAAAAATTTGCCTTTGGACCAAGCTTCTTTTGTAGCTCATCTGGCATATGAACATATCTAATACAACCACTTTCAAGCGTGACACATTGGGCTTCTCACCTTTGAAGTATTCTTCAGGGGGTCATCCCATGAACTACAGCTTCGAAAATTATGTTCATCATATAGACAATGGTACAAACAGTGTCAGACTAAAAATATTTCGGCATATTCTCTTCACCCATCAATACCTATGCAACTTCTGCAATATCCCTATTTTTTTCTTTCTACAACCCCATTTTTCTATGGGGTATACTTACAAGTAAGTTGTTTCTTTATCCCATTAAACCTTAAGAAGTCAATGAACTCACTAGAGAGGTAGTCTTCTTGTAATCTCAAGCATGTTTCACTTTCAACAACAGCCTTGAAAGTTTCGAATGCTCAAATATATCACTATTTTCCTTTATGAAATCTATCCACAACTTTCTTGAAAAATCATCAATAAACATAAAAAAATATTTGTTGCCACAAACAGATATATTTTGCGTAAGCCCCCAAACATCTATATACACAACATCAAGTATATTCTTTCTCACATCTCCATCATGAAAAAAAGATTATCTTGCCTGCTTACCAAACTAGCATGCCTCACATACTTTATGAAATTCTACACCTCTAAAAGAAAGCAACCCTATAACCAACCCTTTAGATTGCATTAATTTTAGCCTTTGTACATTTAAATGTCCAATATATTTGTGTTATATTTCAATGTCTACAACCACTCCTTTACATTCACCATACATAGCAATATTCATAGCAGAATTCCATCATCTAAAGTGAACATGTAGCCAACTATACTTCCTTTTGCAACCAACCTACACTTATCATTAAAATCTTCCACACAGCAACCTTTTGCATTGAATCAAACCTGCAATCCTTGCTCTACAATTGGACCAACAAACACTAAATTTTTTGTGATGGATGGCAATTGTCACACATGCAACTCTTGCATGGGTTGCAAACATGTATTAGAGATAGGAAGGATATGACTAAAAACAAGGACATGCCTAGTAGTTGCATAGGAATGTGTAGATTTATGAGCCATTATGGGATGACCCAGAGTGAACATGTTCCTCTTGTTCTAGGGCTAACCTTTCTCCATTTCTTGCTAAGATTTTGAAATTTTGAATACTTTTATCAAACTTTCTATTGCTTATCCCTTAGTGTACAGTGTCCCCCTTTTCTTTATTTCGTATTTTCTTCTCTTTGTCTACTATTATCCTTTTGTTCACTTCAAAAGTAGTTTGTTCTCATTATCTATTACCATCCTTTTGTCCTCTTCAAAAGTGTCATGCTTCTTTATCTCTAGCTTATTTATCACCTCCACCTAGATCTTCTATATGAAATGCTTAACTTTTAGTATGTTTTATCCCATCCCAAGTGACACATTTTGTTGATCCCATAATATCTCATATTCGAGGGTAAATGCATCAATAGTCTGCTCTTCCAATAACTAGCATTGTTCTATCTTCTTCCATAGATCCTATGAAGTTTCTATATCCACGAACCTATGTAGGAATTATTCTTTTATGGCTCCATATTCTATGGGTATTGGAGGTGTTTGTAACTCCAATATTTCTCATAGTCTTGAATCAAATTTTGGCCCTCATCCAACTAGTAACTAAGGATCTAAAGCTCTACAACAAGGTCTATCATCCTTCTCATGATGCAATCCAACCCCAACTTCTCTTAATGAAATTTTGAGGATCTTTCCTCTTGGTTCCATGAAATTCTAGGAAAGCAAATCCACAATGCATGCTCTAAGTTCAACCCCAACTATCTAGTCAAAGTCTTTGTGAAACTCCTTAGCAAGGGGACTTAAAAATATGTTGTTCAAGTGGTGCATAGGAGAAAACTCACATCCCCATAAGAAGAGACTAGAACTAAAAGACCTTTAAGCTCAATGGGAAAATCTCAAATTGCAACCCAATCAATAAAGAAATAGAACTTTGAAACTATGGCTTTTTGTAACTCAAGGTATCAATCATAGCTCACATTTAAATGAATCTGTCTCACTGAGTGAATCCATGAAAATTACAATTATCCTCAACAAGATTAATTTAAGGTAAATGTACCTTAGTATTTTATTATCCTCAACAACACCATCACAGTTAGAATTTTATTATCTTAAGGTAAATGTACCTTTGTTTGAGTGTAACTTTAATACAGTACTTAAAAGACATGCACAAAGAAGGATTGTTTTTGTGCATGTGTGTATGTACATGTGTGTAAGTTTATGTGTGGGTAGTTAGGAGACTCAAAAGTAGTAGAAATATACATTTCCTTGTATTTCCCTTTAAGCAATCATGTCATGACCAAATATGGAGGCTAGGTCTAGCTATGGGTATTATTATTTACTAGTTGCCATAGGCCTTCATATAGCTAGGGAGAATCAAAATATGTTTGGAAAGAAACAATACTCCTCCAAAGTTGAATGATGTTTATTTCTATCAAACCTACTATAGGATGAACCAAAGACAATAATAAAACCTTAAACTAGTTTTAAATAGAGTACAATGGGATAAATAATGCAATTATATGTGATCCTTCATTGGTAGATTAGTCAGATTATGCAATAGTGCATCCAACATATGACTTAACACACTACAACATATAGGTCTCATATTGAATTCAAAGTAATGGAATTATTCATGTTTTTTAAAAAATCCCTTCATCATTAGTATATGTGTCTCTACAGATGCCTCACTATTTTCATCGACACAAATAATGATGCAAATAGTGGCAATTTGTGACCCAAATAGTGTTGGTTTGTGATGTTGTATTGTGAGCCATGTTGAGGGTAAACCCCTAACACAACCCAAGACACATGAGAAAAAGGAGCACTGGTACAGGTTTTGTGACTTGGTGTTAGCCTCAAGCTAGGTCAGTATTTAGCCACAATCTAATTGTATAAAACCTTGATCTTTCAAAAATAATTTAAAGGGTTTCCCAAAAAAAAAGGGTGTTTTGGCTATAGGTGCTCTTTCCATAATCCCAATAGGTTCTAAGTATATAAATCCCTACAATACAAGCAAGATAATGTATATTTTTTTAAAAACCACAACTTACATCTAATGTAGCTAGGCCAAGCTTGTCATGCATGTTTGAGCAAAAATGGCAAGCATCTATATCATCTGTTAAGCACTCTAGAAAAAACTTGATGAGACTTTTGAGCAGATACATCCTTGTAAAACAACTCAAAGAATATTCATGCTTCTTGAATTCTCTTCCATATCTTTACTCCTCATATGCTCAATGCACATCCACTTATATAATTATCCTCTCTTCGTCAGCAGATTTCTCAGACTTCAGTCATGCAAACTCACTGCCTTTGTAAGCTTTAGCATAAACGATGCTATCTTCATGACTTTCACAGTATCAGCTACTACAAACACTTCTATTTTATCTTCTGCACGTTGTCTTCTTGAAGATTTTCTTTACTTTATCATAAAAATGTTGACATCCAAATTCTTGGACAACTACTATAGGCCATATACAATATGGCATCTCACAAAATAACTTCAGTTCTATGTGTAGAATGCCCTCTCTCCAACAACTAATGATAGATGCTACTCAAGCCCATGACACTCCTAAAATTGTTGTAGTACCGGATGCCAAAGGAGATTGGCTTTGGTCTACATCTTTTTAATGCAACTTGTCTTTCCCATAATAAAATCTAAGTAATATTTTCTTAAAGCACACCGAACATTCCAGCACAAATATAATACTCGGGTAGCCCCGCTTCCACATCGTCCTTTACGATGCACATCCTTGATCTTTGCCTTTGGCTGCTTCTCCGTGCATTGTTTCTCCCCCTCATGTCGTTCTCTCACAAAATATTGACATGGAGAGGAGAATGGCTCTCACACACATCACATATCTTCCGTCCCCGGCTCTCAAATCCAGATAGCCTCATATCAATATGATATGATATTCTGATCATCCCCCCCCCCCAATCAACAATATGGCCACCTTTATATCAAGCCCTCCACGTTTCTCTATCTTTTCCTTCAATGTTTTATGAAAAATCCCTTTAAAGCTTTTTCTAAATCTTTCTCATTTATCATCCCATCGTGAAGCCTTTAATTTCCTCTAAGTTTTTAAACCCACATGGATCAAAGGCATAAGTGATATGACCCTCATCATGATAACCCACAAAGAAGATATTTTGAGTACCTAGATCGAACACAAAGATAATTCCGCTCTCATCAATTCGCTCTAGAAAGCACACTTCTGGAACTCCTAGGGATCAAACACATAAATGATATGTTTTTCTTCCCATGCAAGTTGCTCCTCCAAGCTTGAAGATAAAATAGAAAATCCATATAATTTATATGCATATGAATTCTCCAATATGGTATCCCAAACAATAGACTTTATGCAATACATGTCCACAAAACTAGCCTCGTCAACTCGAAGACTCAACTTCTTGCCTCCAAACATCATATTAACTTTCTCTAAACCTGCAGGCTTTGCCAATATTCGCATGCATCCAAATAAGAAATCCCAGAAATTCTAAATAATCTTTTTCATCCTCGTAGACATATGTATACCAATAAGCACAATCTTTTTCTTTGACTTGATCTCCTCAATGCTATAGGCAAGACCTCAACTCATACTCAATCTTTCTTCCTCATCAAGAAATAACTCCAACGGCTTCATTAAATAATCCTCCTTGTCCCCTTGGACACCACGCATTGCTTCATATATCCAACAAATACTTTTCCAACAACAAGAAATAGCCTTCTCTCTACATACTTGGCTTCTCTTTGATAGACACATCATGCATTGCTTTATCCAACAAGAATAAAGTATCAGCATCCTCATACTCACAAGCAAACTCCAAAAGATGAGAACCTCCACTAGAAATATCCATAGCAATTTCCTTTTCAAAAACACCATCATCTGAGTACATACCCTACAAATACAAGTCACAAAACATACCTATATCCAAGATAGAAGGAAAGATAACAAGTGGAAATCATGCTCCATACACAACACTTTGTATTAGCTCTTGAGTTTCAACAAACTCATCATCATCATCACTTCCCAAACTATCCAAAAACATATTTTTAATACTAGAAGCATCATCCAACTCCAAGGGATACTCTTCAAGAATTCCCTCATCCTCTAGTATACAAGACATGTGCTCTTGTCTACTTTCATCAACAACCAACTCATTACCATCAACACCAGAAACAACACCACAATCATCATGGAACAACTCAACATGATGACTCTCAACATCACTCAACACATCACCAAATCCCAAAGAAACACCAAGATCCTCCTTGCAAACCAAGGAGTGCAAACCAAAATCAGTAGACATAACACCTCTTGTATCACCATAAGATATAGGAGACTCTTTGAATCCCTCCCCCCTCTTCTCTGTCACTATCATAAACTGTCACTCCAACAAAAAACTGAGCTTTCTCCAAAGCTTAAGAATAATCCACCCATGTACATCTTTCCCTCTCATCCGTATATATACATGCCTTCTCTTCAATATATTCATCATTGCTTTACGGATATACTCCATATGCCAAATCTTGGACCTTTTGCCAAAGCGGATCCAATACATCCATATGATCCTCATAATAACATCCCATCTCTCTAATGCCATTGAGTCGAAGCTGGTACAATCCTTGAAACTTCTATATGACTGGTCACTTATGCCAAAACAACTTGTAGGAAAAATAAAAAAGAAACTCTACATAAACCAAGAAAGACTTTTCCAACAACTAAGAATATCATCTCAAACACAACTAACGACTTCGAAGGCATAATCCTTGAATCCTTGCAAGGCAAAATTCACCATTTCTTCATCGTCCACAATATCAAACATCCTCATACCCTGAAGAAAAGGAACCGGCTAAGTATCCATGTGAATCCATATGAATTAAAGGTGTGGAAAGAATGGAATGCAAAAGACAAAAAGGTGATGTATTTGCTATCTGCGGTCATTGATAATACTATGCTAGGACATATCAGGAATGCAAAAACTTAACATGCATCTTGGACAATTTTTGAGAATATGTTTTCAGTAAATACAAAGACTCAAAAGATTCAACTCAAGCAAGAGTTGAATGCACTAAAGAAAGGGAAAATGCCTGTCAATGAGTATGTTTTGAAGGTGAGCATTGCAGACGCTTTAGTAGCCATTGATGCAATGCCTAATGATGATAATTTGGTTTCATCTACTTTAGGTGGCCTTAATAATGAGAAGGCTTGGAAATCATTTGTCACTTTTGCATATGTACAGAAACCATTTTCAAATTTTGATGAGTTGGTCTCTCTCATGATTACCAAAGAGATCAATATGTAGGGTGACTCATCTAAAAGAAATGGTGAACAGGTCCAAGCATTCTACTCAAGTTCAGGTTGGAAACATGGCAGATCATCTTCAAAGAGGCCGTGGTATGGGACGTGGTGGTGATAACCAACAAAATAGGTTAAATTGGCAATTTGGTGAAATACAGGTTTCAGGAGGCCATAGAAACTTTAGAGGCAGGGGGAGCTCCAAAGGAAGAGGTGGATGGCAAAATAGAGGCTCTAGAAATTTTGCTACTGTTTGTCATTATTAAAACAAGTCATATTGCAACCCATTGTTATGCTAAGAAGGATGATATCTACAGTGGTAAATTGCTGCAAGGAAACTATGCATCCTCTTCATGACAGAATGAAGACAAAAATGAGCTTCTATTTGTTATGCAGCATATGATGAATGTTGTTACAAGAAAGGGAACACATGATGATGTATGGTATGTTGATTTAGGTGTATCTAATCATATGACCAGTCATGTTGAATGATTTGGAGAGATGCAAGACTTACAAAATCAAGGTTCTGTGCAAATTAGTGATTATTCATGCCACCCAATTTCATACATTAGAAAGGTTCCCTTGTCCTTGCATAACAGCTAGACAAAGAGTCTAATAGATGTATCACATGTGCCATCAATCACAAAGAATTTAGTGTCTATTGGCCAAATGGTAGAGCAAGGGTTGTAGTTTTGATTTAATGCAAAAGGTTGTTTAATAGAAGACTTTAATGATAAGTATTAGTTGATTGCAAAAGGAAGTAGAGTTGGTCGCATGTTCACTTAAGATACTAGAATTCTTGCAATGAATGCTGCTATGTATACTAAAGAAAAAGGAGTGGTTGTGCAGGCATTGAAATATGGCATAAACATATTGGACATGAAAATATGCAAAGGCTGAGATTAATGCAATCCAAAGGATTGGTTATAGGGTTGCCTTCTTTTAGAGTTGCAGAATTTCATAAAGTGTGTAAAGCATGTCAGTTTGGTAAGCAAGCTAGACAACCCTTTTTGCATGACAGAGATGTGAGGAGAACTATACTTGATATTGCATATAGATGTTTGGGGGCCTACACAGAATGTATCTCTTAGTGGTAGCAAATACTTTGTCACATTTATTGATGATTGTTCAAGGAAGCTATGGGTATATTTCATGAAGGAAAAGAGTGATGTATTTGAGCACTTCAAATCTTTCAAAGCAGTTGTTGAAACAAAAATAGGCTTGAAATTTAAGTGCTTGAGATCATATGGAGAGGGAGAGTATCTCTCTAATAAGTTTATTTAGCTTCTTAAGGTCTCATGGGATAAAGAGACAGTTTACTTGCAAGTATACCCCACAGCAAAATGGGGTTGCAAAAAGAAAAATAGGCATATTGCAAAAGTTGCATGGGATTTGATGGCTGAAAAGAATATACCAAAATATTTTTTTTCTAAAGCTGTTCATACTATTATTTATATTATGAACAGAACTTCCATAACTGCAGTTCATGGGATGACCCTCAAAGAATGCTTTACAAACAAGAAGCTCTAGTCACGCTTAAAAGTGTTTGGCTGTATTGCATATGTTCATGTGCTAGATAATCTGCAAAAAGAGCTTGATCGAAAGGCTAAAAAATGTGGTTTTATTGGATACTCTTTAGAGCAAAAAGGGTATCATTGTTATAATCCTATCATAGGTGAGTTCGGAGTCAGTAGGGATGTTATTTTTTATGAGATGAGCAGTTGGTACACATCTACTATGAATATATTAGATGATGATAATGATCATGATAGCTATGTGCAGAAAGAAAGCACGAATCATGGAGCCTTAGTGGATTGGAAACATCATCTAGTACTACACCTACAGTTAGCCATTGGACTGGGTGACAAAGGAGTAGCCCCACATCTTCAGGTGGATCTACAAGTGTTGCAAGTGAAGACAAAGGAAAGAAAAAAGTGCTGGATGGGAATGATGCATCTACTAGTCATTTGGTATTTGATGGAGATTGTAGTGGTTTAGAGAGTTTAGATGATGAGCTTGGTATTCCTTTAGTCAGGACACTAGGTGTACAGAGAGCACATAGTAATGTAAAGGCTCCACTGAGTGATCCAGTGGTACACATGTCTAGCAAGGTTAGATACCCTATTAAAAGATTTGGTCTTGAAGGTTATGTAGCTCACCATTATGCTTATATGATGAAGGTACTTAAGGATGTTGAGCCCACTTGATTTGAGAATGATGCTGGTCATGCTCATTGGGATGCAACAATGGATGAGGATATTATTGTAATAGAGGCCAATAAGACTTGGGATTTGGTACCCTTGCCTAAGGGCAAGAAAGCTATTGGTTGTAAGTGGGTTTACAAAGTCAAACATAATGCAAATGGTTCAGTTAGCAATTATAAGGCTAGGCTTGTTGCAAAAGGCTATGCTCAAATATATGGCATAGATTATGAAGAGACATTCAGTCCAGTTGCTAGGATGGCAATTGTTAGATACATAATTGCCTTGGCACCAATGGACTTTGCAGCAAATGGATGTTAAGAATTCCTTCTTGCATGGTGAATTGCAAGAAGAGGTGTATATAGAGTAGCCAGTAGGTTATGAGGATTTAGAGCATCCCACATATGTGTGCATGTTAAAGAAGGTGCTCTATGGGCTGAAACAAGCATCTAGAGCAGGGTCTCACAAGATCGGAGAGTATCTTGTCAATATTGGATTTTATATTTTTGATGATGATCACTCACTTTATATGAGAAGGGGAGATTCAAGTTTGGTCATCATCATAGTTATCTATGTGGATGACTTGATTATTACAGGTGACAGTGACAATGGGATTGCTGAAGTTAAGGACCTCTTGAAGAAGAAGTTTGAGATGAATGATTTAGGTGAGTTGAGATACTTTCTTGGTATTGAGGTGATTATATGTGATGATGGTATATAGCTATCGCAAAGGCAGTATGGCTTGGATATATTATCCAAGTATGGTATGATAGCATATAAGCCTCTTTGAGTACCATTGGAGCAAAACGTGAAGTTGAGTGTGATGACGTTGGGGATGAGTTAGAAGACCCTGCTATGTTTAGGAGGATAGTAGGGGGTCTGATTTACATGACTACCACAAGGCCAAACTTGAGCTATATTGTTGGCCTTGTCAATTAGTTTATGGAGATGCCTAGAAAGCCTCATTTGGATGCAGTTAGACGCATATTGAGGTATGTGAAGTCCGCTTTACATTATGGACTTTTTTATGAGGCAGGTAAGGATGTAGAGGTGTTTTGATACATAGATGCAAATTGGGCTAGTAGCATGTTAGACAAAAGATCTACCAGTGGCTTCATGTTTTCCCTTAGTAGTGCAACAGTTACATGGAACAATAAAAAGCAACCTACATTTGCTTTTTCGATACAGAGGATTAGTATAGAGGTGCTGCTATGGCGACATGTGAGGTGGTATGGCTACAAAAGTTATTAGGTGATTTGGAGGTGCAGGGAGATGGTCCAATTTTCATTCGCTGTGACAACATGAGCATCATACAGCTAGCTAGGAACCCAGTGCTCCATGCTAGGATGAAATATATTGAGGTGCACTATCACTTTGTAAGAGAGAAGATATTTACAAGAGAGATTGACTTGGAATATATCAGCACACAGGATTAGATAGTTGACATTTTCACAAAGGCATTGGGTGAAGAGAAGCTTCGAAATTTTCGAAGCTTACTTGGAGTTGTAGAGATAGAGTTTAGCTTGAGGGGGAGTTTTAAGATGGGATGCTCAATACGTGTGGACATTGGTGATAGACCGCTTGGGTAGATGGATCCACATGTCTACATTAGCACGTTGGTAGTCATTATGATCCTCACACAGCCACTACCTTATCATTTATTATATTTAGTTTGTTATACCTACCTAACAGCTAGCATAGATATAGCACCAGTCGATTAGTATAGTCAATTATGCACTGTTTGACTTAGTAGGCCACTTTCCTTCATGTTGTATCTTATCTATACTTTGTGTACATTGTATTATGTGTGGAAGAAGAAGATGAAACTAGCAAAAAAACATTTTAGCCTCCATCTCTCTTCTTATATTCTTAAGTGAGCTTCCTCTTGTGTATACAGTGTGTGTTTGGCACAACAGCTCAAGCAAGTCCCCCCACCACGCAATTCTTGACAATAAGAGATGAGCTCATCAAAATCTAAAAATGAATTTCATACATATACAAAAGTAACAAATGATTTTCAAGTCTTTTTATTAGTAAGGCCACCCAAAGTAGATGATACCAAATCATCATCATCAAGCATTGCATCAATCACTTCCAAAGCATCTGTAATGCTCCTTACCTTCAAAAAATACCCATTTATAGATATTTTTTCTTTCTTCAAAGTACTCAACTCTTGCTTGAGCTAAATTTTTCATACCTTTGTATTCACAGAAAGCATATTCTTAAATAGGGTTCATGCTACATGTGAACTTTCTACATTTCTAATATGCCCTAGCATAGTATTATCAATTACTACAATGAGCCAATATATCACATTTTTGTCTTTTGCATACCATTGTTTCCATGCATTTAACTCATCTATAGTTGTAGGATCACTCATCTCTGGTTCCTTTTCTTCACTTGAAACAAACTTGAAGAGGCCTTTTCTAATAAGTTTGTCATATGGAACTTCCATGATGGGTAGTTATCCTTATCTAGCTTCTCAACGATGGGATTTCCACTATTCTCTAGTATCATCACTAAATTGATACGAAATAGCAAAGAAGTTTTCTACAACCTTTTACAACAAGTGTACAGCAACATACTTACAATTTTTTCATTAAGTGCTCAATAGTATATATAATCTAAAATCTATTTACAAATAAAAATTGTGTTTGCTTCCTAATAAACACCTCAAAACTTATAGATTCAAGATATATAACATGTGTACTCACTTTCAATCAACACATTTGAAATCCTAGTATACCCTAAAACTATTGTCTACAACCTTGGGGTCCAAAACAGAGCAGGAAACGGCCCCAAATGGCCCAAAAAATAGTGAGATGGCCCAAAAGGGCTTATCTACAAAAGATATAGTGCCCTTTTTGCATACCAAATCTCATAGCAATCTAAGTTTTTTGCTATGCGCTACTTCTAGTACCTCCACAGGCACTACCCAAGAGAAAGAGTAGGAGAATGGGAGAGCTTCTTACTCGTTGCTTTCTTACTCAAATCCTTGCTTCTTCTCCTTCATTTTAGCCTCCAAAACTAGCCTTTATCAGTGATGCAGCTCTAATACTATGTCACAAATCATATGGTAAGAGGACTTGCTTCAGCTATTGCAATAAACACACACCATACACACAAAAGGAAGCTCACTCAAAAAAATAAAAGAAGAGATGGAGGCCCAAAATTTTTCTTTTTTATTTATTATCCTTCTTTTATACACTTTTTAATGTACACAAATCATAGATAACATAGAATATAAAGGAAAGTGGCCTACTAGTCATGTCAAACAGTGCATAATAGACTATACTAATTGATGCTATAACTATGCCAATTGTAGATAGGCGTTACAAACCAAATACAATAAGTGACAAGTCAGTGGCCATGTAAAAGTCATAATAACCATTGACTTTCTAAGTGTAGATGTGTGTATCCATCTAAACAAGTGGTCCAGCATCAATGTCAACACATGTTAAGCTTGTTGTCTCAACATGGCAGGGGTCAGCTGCAAGGTGGGGGCTGTGGACTATGGCAAGGGCTGGTAGCAGGGCAAGAGCCACATGCTGTGGTAGGGGGACTGGTAGTGGATGAAGGTGACAACAAAGGGAGGAATATTGGAGGAGAGGGCAAGATGAAAGGAGGTAGAGATGAGAAGAGTGAGCGGGCAATGTAGGGCCAGCAAGCAACTCTATATGGCTAGTGGTGATAGTGGCCAAGGAAGAAGAAGAGGGGATGGTGATGGGGAGAGGGAGAGAGAGAGAGAGAGAGATCCCTCCCTTGTTTCAACTACCTCGTCTCACTTCTTCTTCTTCTTCTTCTTCTTCTTCTTCTTCTTCTTCTTCTTCTTCTTCTTCTTCTTCTTCTTCTTCTTCTTCTTCTTCTTCTTCTTCTTCTTCTTCTTCTTCTTCTTCTCCTCATAGGAAAAGCATGCAATAAGAGATGACCAATCTTTTGGCCCAAAAGTTGGGTTGGATGCCCAAGAGGATGGGGAAACCCTAACCCTAAAAAAGTGTATAAAAAGTATGGGAATGAATAGAATGAGCTATTCATATATGTATAAACATTGTGTACTTTCCTTCTTGCTTTCTTTATGATAGAGAGAGTGAGGGTGAGAATGAGAGATTGAGAGAAAGAGAATAAGAGAGTGAGAGTGAAGAATCAATAGGGTGAACCTCTACTATTCCTCTCCAAGTAATCTCTCTTTCCATGCGTGTGCTCATTCTTTCTCATGTGAAGGCCATAGAGGGTTGAGGGATAAAGGAGCACTCACTTGAGTCATGGAGCTTGCATGTGCATCCATCATTTTTGGTGGTATGCTACACAATGCTCACTACAAACGGGTTTTGATCCATGTGCAAGTGGCTTGGTAAGAGAGAGCCCACAAATTTCATGTGTTCAAGCTTTTATAATGGGAGTGTATCCAATGATCCCAATACATTGAGCGCATGTCGCTCAACAATGAGCTTCACAGTGGAAGCACATGGGTGGATAGAGCCATCTTGGTATCAACTTGTTTGGAATTAAAGAAGTTTCTATTCTTCTCTTATTTGTTTTGTACTTTTTATTCCTTGCTTAAATTCTATATATTGTGCCATGTATTTTTTTATAGGACCTAGTTTCCAATCTTAAAGTACAAATAATGGAACAAAGAACAAAATTAGCCTTCAATGATGTCCCACCCACTACAAAAGAATCAAACTCGAAGAGTAAAGATAAGAGTACTAATATATCTATGGAGAAACCATCTCAAAAATCCCCAAGAAGACCAAGCTTCTAAACTCAAATTTTAAGAGAACCTCGAGAAGAAAGGAGATTGAGTCATTGTTATGTTTGGCAATAAGAGAGAAGGAGAATCTAATGAAACCATTGCGGAACCTACAAAGGTGAAAGAAGTAAACCTTGCAAAGCAAGGATAATCTCCCGAACCAATCTATATTGCAGAAGACCTCAATATAGAGGACAAAGAACAATTCATTAGTCTAATCAAAGAGTACCATGATATGTTTGCTTATTATTACTCAAATCTCAAAGGGATAACCCCCTTGAGTGCTAACACATATTATATCAATGAGTCTTGATACCAAAACAATCAAGCAAAGACCATACCCCCTATGAAACCTTGCTTTGCTCATTATATTTGAGTGGAATCGGACAAGGTAGAAAAATCTAGATTCATCTATGAAATCGAGCATCTTGACTAGGTACTAGCCATTATTTTGTGGTACTAAAAAAGAATAGAAAAATAAGAATATGCATTCACTGAAAAAAGGTAATTGCTAAGACCAAATAAGAGACCATTATGCATACTAACCACATGATCAAAAGAGTGGCATGCAAACAACTTACAGCTTTCTTGATGTGGTTCCTAGTTATAGCCAAATGCAAGTCCACTCAGATGATAGGCACAAAACAAATTTTGCCATGGAATAGGAAGGGTTCACCTATATAGCCATGCCATTTGATTTAACAAATGCTTCAATCACATTTCAATGCTTAATCTACACTAGTCTATTGGCTCCACTTCTAACCTCCTAGCCCTTTCCCCCACAACAGAGCCTCAGGGGCACATCAAGGGTAAGACATTCACACTATGAATTTTATTGCACTATAAAATATTACACTAACCAATCCTCAATAAGTGTGACACAATATCCAAGATTACAGAATTAAACCTACCTCCCAATTGTACTTGTCAAGCACTTCATATTGCATGGTATAGTAGTCATAGCCTCAAGAAGTGCACATTGACTTTAGGTACATTGAAGGCCATGAAGATCACCCAACAATATCAGTGGCCATGCATCCTTCAACGTTCTTTCCCTTTATCTCTTCTTTAGTCGATGCCATCAAGACAATCCCCACCTTTCCACCAAAGATAGCTACTACCACTAGTATGATCATCCCCAATGTGAAGCATTTGACTTTGGTTCTAAGTGCCAAGGGACTAGCACTTGTCTAGGAGGGTGGATATTGTTAATTACATTTTTGAAGGATTAACCCAAAAGGAGACAAAGTGCAAGTGTTGGAAGTTTTCCTAAATGAATTGAGCTTCAACAAGTTTATTTTATGGGATACTTGTATTTTCTAAAAGATAATATGGATAGATTATTATATGAGACCTCAATGAAATTTATATTTATTTCCATTGATCCACATAGTTAAAATGAGGTGCATAATTTAATTTCCTATATTAGAAAGGTCATCAACCTTAGGAGAAGTATGTAACTAGACTAGAATAGGTCATAAGGCCATGAAATGGACATGATGTCCAACTAGAAAACTTATATATAAGTATTGAAAAAGAATAGAACAAGCTATTCATGTGTGTATAAACTTGAGTATCATATCTTCTTGCTTTCTTTGTGTATGCCTATGAGATTGAAGGAGAGGAAGAGAGTGAGTGGAAGAGGGAGGGAGAAACTTGAGAGTTGAAGCTCTATCAATCTCCTTTCTTTCTATTCATCTCTTCTTCGTGAGAGCCAAAGTTAAGGTGAGGGCAAGGTTAAGTGAGAGATTGCAAGGGATATATATCAAGCTCATATTGTCCATCTTCTCCATATTCTTCCCTTTAAGGGATATGTGTGAAACTCTTACTAGTCATCTTCTTCATTCTCTCCTCTCTATGTGGTATATGAAGTTGGTGGTATTGGAGTTGTAAGGAGAATGAGATCTCACCACGGAGGATTCACTAGTACTAATAAGGAGATGTCACTTGCGTGCAAGAAATGTATGAAAATACCACTTATCCACCCCCTATTTAAGGGACCTTACCTTATAAAATGTACATTTCTTCCCTTATATAACCCCCCTCCCTTACACTCACGTGGTACCATACAATAAACCCTAGTGGACCCCCCGGGGAACACACACACACACACACACACAATATATATGTTTATGGTGCCTCCACAATATTAGCTCTCTTGTAAGAAGCACCTTATTATCTTATCACTCAAAGAATAAAAAATGATTGTATACATCTATAGTTAGGGTTAGTGAGTGAGATGGGAGATTAGCCACACTAAACTTTACCCTAACAATGTCCCACTTAAAGATCAATGTGCCATTAAGGGGAACAAAAAGAATGAGAGAATGTGTGAGACATTCACACATTGAAGAGAAATGGTTTATGTTTTATTCAAGAAAAATTCATAGACATAGATATTAATAGATAGTCCTTGAACGCACGTGATTGAACCCCTCAAACCACTGATATATCTCCCAAAGCATATGTACATATCTTTTATACCACTCAAGTACCTCACAATGCCTTTCACTACTTCCCAATGCTTTTTCTAGGATCTATAAATAGTCCTTGAATGCACATGATTGAACCCCTCAAACCATTGCTATTTCTCCCAAAGCATATGTTATACCACTCAAGTACCTCATGATGCCTTTCACTACTTCCCAATGCTTTTTCTAGGATCTGATATGTATCTGCTCAATACTCTGTAACGTGTCCACATGTTTCCTTTCAGGATACGTCTTAGCAGTCCATCGGGAAGAGAGTCTAGAAAGCTCCGCCTGGCACTCCCATGGAATGTTACGGGGTTTGCGATCTAGGACTTCCCGTGTCTGCCGCGTAGCGGAAGAATTCCAGTCCTTCCCACTTAGGACTGACCTGAATCAGGGTTTCCCTTAATGGTCCTTTTCCTAAACGGCAGCTAGCGTCAAACCCCAAGCGAACTACTTTACACAGAAACACCAAGGACGAAGCGGATTCATGCTGCACTTGGTTCAAGGAGAATGGGAAACGAGAGGGATGCAAGGCTCGACCTCTCTGCCCATAAGGCATAGTCCCATTGTTGTTCATTTCCTTTGAGAAGAGCTCCTTGCTGTCCATTTTGATTTAGAAAAGTTCCTAGCCAACCGGGACCACCCATCCGTAGGATGGACCCATGGCCACATCCACCGCACTTTCCTCAGGGTTGCTTTAGTTGTCTAATTACCTACCACGTTTAGTTGGACATGCATCAAGTAGCTTCCTTAATTAACCCGTTAGACACTGGTTCCTTCATGTAATCTTAGCACTTGACATAGAAAAACAATGTCAAACAAGTTCCTTTACAACAGGTTATCTTATTTATCTTTGGAATACATCCATAAAGTCCAGCCCGCAAGCTAATCCATAATCCACCCGAAGGCTATCCATAATCTGCCTGAAGGCTATCCAGCAATCCACAGGTGTGGGAGCTTTCTCTCAACCTCCAAGACCCACGAACTGCTTATTGTTTCAAGCATTCCAAGCCGAGCACTAATGGCTACCTCTCACATAACCGATGCGCCATCCATATCTACGGGTGTAGTGAGCTTACCTCCGTGTCGTTCGAGTTACCTCCTCTCCCGCGCACTCCGGTAGCTCCACGATCCA
The DNA here is from genome assembly GCF_053477565.2 of Lygodium microphyllum. Taxonomy (NCBI): domain Eukaryota; kingdom Viridiplantae; phylum Streptophyta; class Polypodiopsida; order Schizaeales; family Lygodiaceae; genus Lygodium; species Lygodium microphyllum. The sequence continues at coordinate 4,967,015 of NC_141140.1, read as the reverse complement.
AGTGCAAGCTTCAAGCAAGCTCGATCCTCCTGCTCCAAGATCCAAGCTCCATTGCCGCGAGCAAGACAAGAGAAGAGAAGAGAAGAGAAGAAGAGAGGAGAAGATGGAGAGCTTCTCCACCCCACGGTCCCTCACCCTCACACACTCACTCCCTCACACTCTCACACTCCCTCTCTCAAGCACAATCTCAAGCAAGCAAGAACAAGAAGAAGAAGAAGAAGAGGAGAGCTACTTTTGGCCACACACAAGAATGAGCTTCTCATTCACTTTTTAACTTTATATATAAAACCCTAAATCCCTTTTGGGTGGTCATCCCCTTTTTCCCTTCTTTACATGGCCGGCCGTAGCCTAGGTCCTTTTTCCCATTTTTCTTCTATCTTCCTACCTTCCTTTCCATCGCCCATCTACATTTACAAATTGCACGGGTGAGAGCCCGGCGCTCCTTGAATCAAACCATGATGCGCTTGTGCTCTTTTACAAAAGTTTTGACTTGCGCTTTTCCTTGTGCACCTTTCTTCCTTATTTAGGACTCTTCTCCTTGTGTGTCTTTGTCTTTCATTTCTCTTTTCCTTGGCCTTTAGCTTTGTCTTCTGCTTTAGCTTTTTCGGATTTTCCACCTTCGTTCGTTTGAGGGTTAACAACAGGGATTACTAATCCAAGATTCTGCCCGTAGACTAGTATGCGGGCCTCGAGATCCAATCCTGAGTCATGTTGGCCTCTTGTGCAGGGCTTGGAAGGCAAGGGATTTATGGCCAGAGCCCCCCCTAGCACCCAAGCGTCCTCTTGCTCCAAGTAGTGCCCAACGGAGAGACCTCACACAATGGGTTTGGTCCACATTCCCGGCGCGGCTAACAACCCCCTTGGTTAGGGTCAGGCAGACAATCGGGGGTAACTGAAGCTGCCTCTCCCTTCAGGCCTGAAACATTAAATATCTTTCCATCCTTTAGTTCCTTGAGCAAACAAATGCAAACAGTGCTCCTAAACTGTTACAAGCACAATCATTTCCAGTGGTCGTTTATTTGTGCAACTGTTAAGGAGTGAATCCTTCTCTCCGAATGCATCCAGCATTCGATCCGGGATCAATTGCAACTTGGCAAGATCCCCAAGGTTTTGTTTATTCACCCTTTTGTCCTTGGGTTAGGGCCATACCCTGTTAACCCAACTTAACCAATACCTTAGGTTTTATTAACAGTAAATCCCGGCGACCATGTCGCTCCAATTTATTGATTGATCCTTTAATTCCAAGCAAATACCTAACTTCCCTTAACTTGGCAATTTTTCCCAAGAAAGGTGATATAACAGGATGACTACTCATCCTCTTGCAAGTTAAACTTGCGCAAGAACTTGCCAACCTCATTCCAAGAAATGGCAAAACTCTCTTGTGAACAAACCACAAGTCCATGCGACATTGCAACTTATTGCACCAATGTCGCATCTATTGCATGGGATCATTTCACCCATTGAATAGAGTTTTCTGGTCACGGAATTATCTCCAGACAAGAAGCAGGGTTTAGGGTGTCTTCTTACCCAACCCATTCCTAATTACACTAGGCCGACACGGGTCCTAGGGATTCCAACTCAATCCGAGTTTCATCATTTGAACGAGTGATCCTTAGGGTAGAAACCTTAGATCGTTTTATGCACGAGCGTCCAATTTTCCCTACATTCCATGAATGTGGGTAGGACCTTTGGTTCAAGGGTTTCGTCTTGGCAACAAGTGCAAAACTAGGCCGAGTCCTTAACGTGCTAAACCCTAGTTAGCACTTGGGTTATTTATCGTATCAGTTGAGCCATCCTATGTGAATCCCTTGCAGGTTAGGTGATTTAGATAATTCGATCTACTTGTCTTGTGACAAGGACGAACCATCCCTAGAGATGTTAACTTGATCTTAAAGGAGAAGGCTAGTTGTAACATCTCACAATTCACGTAAACATGCAATTCATTGCTTCTACATACCCTAAATTTGCAATAACCCTAACTTTTCTTTTTAAGATCAAAACGTCTGTTAAATTGCGGCATAACTTCCATTGATCCTACTAGGACTTGCATTCAAGAATTATGCCCACAATTCTTTTTCTAAGCTTTTAAGATTTCATGCTTCAATAAACCATGCAGCCTTTCCCTAAATACAACTCTTGATGAATGAAATTTTTTGTATGATGAATGTGCAACATGCACTCCTTTCCTGACTACAACGTAGTGAAATTCATGCCAAAAAAACTAGAGTTAACCTATTCCAATTTACAATCACATACCACACGCAAATTCCTAGAATCATTTCCATGCTCTTCTATTTCTTACGAGGTTAATGACTTTCCCTAATGAATCATTCAATGAATATTTGTCTAAAAATGTGACGTGCGATTAATCTTTCCATGCTTAGTCAAAGGTCCACTTTAATCATTTCAACCTTATAATGATAGGCAATAGGTGTTCTAGGCCGTCACTTTGACATGCACGATAAGGCAACATACTATTAAGGGCGTTAAATGGATAGACAATTTCTTTATATGGAAAATACCAATGATCCAATTTCATGTCATGAACTAATTCTAATCATTGTTCGAATAGTCGATTTATTTCCAGTTGCATTTAACTTGACTAGGTGATTTTGAGCATGCATAGGTGCTTCCTAATCCATGAAGTTATCGTGATTAATGCAATGCTTTTGCATGGAATCAAAATTAGTAAAAACCTGGACTTGTGGCCTTGGGGAGATATCCACGTGAATATTAGGAGAAGAACCTCCCGCAGGCGCACCTTGTGACTTTTTAGGGGCCATCGTAGGCGTAATTACGGACTTCCGATTTGCCTTTACCCTTACCCGATCGGTGAATTTACTTGCCTTGGTACACTGCCTCAAGATCTTGCCCTTCTCCCTCGTACGCAGGAGATCCCTTCCGAAGTGTGGATCCTTGAGAATACTGGCTTGCGGAATTTGGCCTTATGGGAGGCCTTGCGGGGTTGGAGCTTGGTTTGTGGAAATGGGGCTCCTACAAAGTTCTTGGAAATGGGGATTTTATGAATGGAGTTTCAAAAATTGAGGCCTTACGAGGGTGTTCGCGGAAAGGGCTCTTGCGAATGGGCCTTGCAAGAATGGAGGCTTTAAGAGCTTCTTCTTCTTCTTTTAAAATCCCGGGGGCTAGGAATGGACTTATGGGGGCCTTGCGGGAATGGGGGTTAAGGAAGCCCCCTTAGAAGCTTCTTAAAAGAAGCTTCTGGCTAAGAACTGATCCGACGTGGAAGAGGGAGGGGGTAATAATGAAATGCAAAAAGGAGACGGTGAACTGGAAATTGGCGGCTAGTGGCAACGTGAATTACGGCCAATGGCGGCACGCACGGCGGAGCTGGCGGTTGGATTGGGCGGCGACCTCCACGGCTGGGCGGCGTCAACAATAGCTTCCCTCTCTCTCTCCACGATCTCAGCACGGCATCCTCTGCTTCCCTCCTCTTACCTCCTAAGGGGGGGGTTTTTATAGGCCAAGGGGGGGAGAGGAGAGCTCCACCACGTGGCCACTGCATGGCTTCCCCCCTCCTCATGCAGCCCACAACTCCACTAAGCCCATCCCCCCACACTCCCTCTCCTCTAGCCGTGCATCGGCTGGGGGAAAGGGATAAATATAAAAAAATTTGCTTTAATAATATCCATTTTGCCCCTCCCAAGAGGGTGTTTACATGTGATTTGTGGATTTGAACCCCCGGGCTTGCTTTGCCAATGCGAAGGTCTCGATTTCTCGCGTGCAGGTTACAGATTACACTGCCGGCAATTTCAATATGAAAGATAACCTTTGCACGAGGTTTACACAGTGTGCGGGAAGTCAATATTCAGGAGCGGGAATATTACATTCTCTCCCCCTTGGAGGAGTCAAGATGTCCTCATCTCGAGAAGAACTGGGGGTATTGTTGGTTGAGAGTGCTTTCATCCATCCAAGTGGCATCCTCCTCGGGATAATCTTTCCACTGGATGAGGCATTCTCTCAAGGTTATGGATCTCAATTGTCTCTCCCTAACATCTAAGATCCTGTCAGGCCGTAGCTCAAGGACTCCTTGGCTAGGCATTACAACTTGTTGGTCATCAAGTACATGGCTAGGCTAGGATTAGGTACATACTTCTTCAGTAGGCTGACATTATGAACCCTTAGGTTCTCAGGGAGTTGCAGTCTATAAGCATTGGTTCCTAGGCACTTGAGAATCTTGTATGGTCCACAATACCTTGGACTTAGCTTCTTGCAATCTCCTAAGGATAGGGAACTCTTCTTTGGGCGTACGCGAATGAAGATCATGTCTCCTTCCTCGAAGGTTCTATCTTGACGTTTCAAATCCGTGTATGCCTTCTGTCTATCCTTGGCTTGGATGTTTTGTCTTATTGACTTCATTTGATCATCCATCTCTTCCAGCATCTGCCTTGAAGCTTCAACCCTCAAGGTTGGATCTGAGAAGTTTAAAGGACTTCGACAGTCCTGCCCATACAATGCTTGAAAAGGGGTCATCTGAATGCTTTGTTGGTAAGAAGCATTGTAGGCAAATTTGTTAAATGATGCGGATCTAGGACATGACACAAGCTATGGTGGATCAAAGATGAAGACCAAGTTCATAATGACATGGACAAGTAGAGATAAACTATTACACAAGTGAATTAGGTTCCAAGATAGATTAGCTTGGACTCATAAACACAATCTTGTGTAGAATTGACAATGACAGACACTTAACTGAAAGTACAAAGCATCATGATATTGTGTTCATTTCATAGTCAAGTACAATGCTTTATAGGCTTTGAGTTGTTCCACTCTCCTCACTGTGCATATGGGATTCAGGACAGCTCCTCTTGGAGCATACATCATTTGTCTATTTCTCAACACCCCCCCTCAAATGATGAGTCCCTACACTTGCTGGCTTTTGCCCCCCCTTCATGATAACATGGCCCGGAAGACTAGCTCATAGGCAGCCTAGTCAAGTTAAAGCTTGAGACTTTACATCTTGGCAAGGGTTGTACAAATCAAATTCACTAAGAAAGATCCACTATGGGAAAAACATATGAAGGATACAATGAAAGTTCTTCAAAACAATCTGTCAGAGTTGTTGATGGTAGTGGAAGCATATTCTTCTTCTTCTCTTTCTTCCATGTATTGGTTCTGGTGATGATCACTTTGCAATTGTTGGGCTCTCTTCTTGTGGAAACATTCACTGGCTACATGACCAGTCTTACCACAATAGTGACATGTAATCCGATCCTTGTTATTGTTGTTGATGAATCCTCGACCTCTTCCTTTAGGTCCAGCAGCTCCTTTGATGTACAAAAGATTTTCCCTAGATGATGAGACATTGTCTTTTGCATTCTTGGTTTTTACTTTGCCTTCTTCATCGAGTAGTGAGTGCTCAATATCTTTAAGTGTGAGGCTTGGAACATTACTCAAAGTGGACACAAGATTTTCATATGGATCCTTGTTTACACTTGCAAGCAGTACGGCTATTGCTTCATCTTCCTCAATATTCTTTTTAAGAGATGCAAGCTGAGTTTTTAAACTCTTAAACTTATTAATGTGTATGGTCATAGAAGCACTATCTTTGATATCCAGTTTATAAAACTGCATGAGAAGTTTTACCTTTGAATTCTTTGCTTGAGTACCAAACATTTTATCAAGTTCCTCCCAGGCGGTTCTAGCATTTCTAATGCCAGATATATGATGTAACACATCATCACTTAATCCCCAGGCAATGATGCCTAGTGCCTTATTATTCATCTTCTTCCATTCTTTGGATTTAAACTGTTCTTCTTCAACGAACCCGTCTTCATCATCTTCCTTCTTGTTATCTGCATCATCTTCAAACAGATCCCACAAGTCTTTCCGCATTAGGTGATACATGGTCTTTTCCTTCCAGGCATGGAAGCCTTCTCCATTGAACTTTGCTATTTGCTCAAGCTCTGCCATATTGCTAATCTTCATTTAACCAGCAAAAAATTGTATTTTAATGTGTCAAGAGACACAAGAGAATCAGTGTCAAATTGACACTAGTTGAGTGTTAATGGATACTAGTCGGTACTTGATCTGCTTCCTCTCAGGAACTTCGTGGGTGGCTTCTGAGCTTCCTTAGACACTTCCAGACTAGTAATGAGCTTCAGAGATTATTCCTCAGTGATCAAAATCACTGTTGATGATGGTAATGAGAAACAGAACAAGGTTACCAAGCTTTTCAAATTTCTAGATATGGCTTCCTCTAGGGTTTCAGACAGCCGACTGTTCTTTCAGTTCGTGCAGCTCAACGAGTTCACCATTGCCCAAGATATTGTATGGGGAGTAGGCTTGTATAGTGAGCTTCAAAAGCCCTATGCTCACAGGGTCGATTTCGAACCGTATGATTCGCGTCAGCAGTACGACCGTGAACAGGCGCAGACAGGACAGCGCGTTTCGATTTGTGTAATGCTGGAGCTAGGAAGCAGTAATGTCATTGATTGAAGTGCTAGGATGAAGCGTCTTGAGCAAGGGAAGATACCTCCAGAAGGAATCACCTGAAGATATGGCCTGTAGAGAGAGATCCAAGAGCTCCAAGGTGGGTAGGTGCAGTCTGGCTATGGCTGCCACAAGGTCCCACTGAGATTTGAAGTTGAAGCTGAAGATATGAGCTGAATGTGAGCTGGTTAGAGATCACCAGAGGTGAAGAGAGACTAGAGATTCAGAGTATGAGCTGTGCCATGCCCAACTGGGCTCTGATACCATGTTAAATGATGCGGATCTAGGACATGACACAAGCTATGGTGGATCAAAGATGAAGACCAAGTTCATAATGACATGGACAAGTAGAGATAAACTATTACACAAGTGAATTAGGTTCCAAGATAGATTAGCTTGGACTCATAAACACAATCTTGTGTAGAATTGACAATGACAGACACTTAACTGAAAGTACAAAGCATCATGATATTGTGTTCATTTCATAGTCAAGTACAATGCTTTATAGGCTTTGAGTTGTTCCACTCTCCTCACTGTGCATATGGGATTCAGGACAGCTCCTCTTGGAGCATACATCATTTGTCTATTTCTCAACAAAATTCAACCAAAGGCAAGTATTGAATCCACCTTTTTGGTTCACAGCAGCAGTGTGCCCTTAGCATATCCTCGATGACTTGATTGACTTGCTCTGTTTGACCATCAGTTTAGGGATGGTAGGCTATATTAAAACTGAGTTGAGTCCCAATGGCTTCAAAGATAGCTCTCTAGAAGTGTGATATGAAGAGAGAATCACGATCACTAATGATTCTTCTAGGCAACCCATGTAGCTTGAATATCTCCTTGATAAACAACCTTGCAATGTCTGAGGCTTTATAGTTTGTCTTAACAGGAATAAGGTGTGCAACCTTAGTAAGCATATCAGCCACAACCATGATGGAGTTGTATCCCCTCTGAACTTGGGGTAGGCCAACAACAAATTCCATACTGATGAATTCCCATTTCATTTGGGGAATGTCAAGTGGTTGCAACTTTCATGGCATTTTGACATGTTCGGCTTTGATACGTTGACAAGACAAACACTCAATGACATATTTGAGAATGTCGCCTTTAAGCCTCTCCCAATAGTAGCTCTTCCTAACTGCATTGAGAGTCTTGGCATAGCCGGGATGTCCTGAGAAAAGGGAATCATGAGCTTCCCACAGTATCTTCTGCTTGAGTGACTGGCTTGCTGGTATACATAATCTCATTCTATAGTAGACAAGTCCACTACTGATAAAGAATTCATGATACTTAGCCTGTAGCTTTTGGTCCCGATCTTTGATAGGGATCTCCCTTAGCATCTTTTGATAGGTTGGATCATGGCATGCTTCTTCTCTAGCTAGCTCAAGTATTGGGTTGTTTGGCATGGATACCTTTGTGGCTAGAGATCTAGATGCTGATGGATTTTACAAGATTAGAGAATTAAGGAATGCCTTGCGAGCGACTGAGTGCATCGGCAACCACATTCTCCTTCCCAAGTCGGTATTTGATTTCAAAATCATACTCCTCCGACACTTCAATCCACTAACGTTGCCTCATGTTGAGCTCGTTCTGGGTAAAGATCCACTTGAGACTTTTATAATCCGTCACTAGAGTAAACTTGTTACCCAACAGGTAGTGTCTCCAAAGCTTTAGAGCATGGATGACAGCTAACATTTCTAGATCATGGGTAGCATAATTCTTCTCATGGTTCTTCAGTTTTCTTGAAGAGTATGCTATAGAATGACCTTCTTGCATAAGCACACATCCTAAGGCAAGCGTGCTAGCATCAGTTACTACTTTGAACTCCTCAGTTATGAGGTCTGGAAGTTTCAGGATAGGTGATGATACCAAACTTTGCTTTAATCTATCAAAGCTAGATTGTTTGGCAGTTGACCATTCAATGGATGTTTGCTTCTTCAGTAGATCCATTAGAGGTGCTGCCATCAAAGCATAGTTTTTTATGAAGACCCTATACCATCCTGTCAATCTAAGAAAATTGCGTATTTCTTTAACAATTGTTGGTATTGGCCATTCTGACTTTGGCCGGATCCACTGAGATTCCTTCCGCTGATAAAATGAATTCCAGATATTCAATCTGACGTTTGAAGAATTCACACTTCTTCATCTTAGCATAAAGCTTGTATGCCCTCATTGTCTCAAGGACAATGCAAAGCTGGGGTTCATGATCTTCTTCCTGTTTAGAATAGACTAGGGTATCGTCGAAGAAGATGAGTACAAAGTCATCAAGATATGGCCTAAAGATATCATGCATTAACATGTTGAAGGTGGCAGGTGCATTCATAAGCCCGAATGACATGACTAGGAACTCAAAGTGTCCATATCTTGTGTTGAAGGCTGTCTTTGGGATATCTTCTTCCTTGATCCTTATCTGATAGTATCTAGACCTAAGATCAATCTTGGAGAAGATCTTCGCACCTTGAAGACGGTCAAGAAGTTCATCTATTCTAGGAATAGGATACTTGTTCTTAATCGTTGATTGATTCAACCCTCTGTAATCAATACACAGTCGAAGCGTTCCATCTTTCTTCTTCTAGAACAGCACCAGAGCTCCCCATGGTGAACTGCTTGGATGGATGTAGCCCTGATCCAACAGTTGCTTGAGTTTCTCCTTCAGCTTAATTGCTTCTGGGATGGACATTCTATAAGGCCTCTTTGCAATTGCCGCAGCTCCCAGCACTAGCTTGATCTCATGATCCACTTCCCTTTGAGGCGGAAGTTCTATCAGCTCTTCAGGAAATACGTCCGTGTACTCCTTTAGCCATGAGGGCTCTTCACTAGACTTTTGCTTCTGATCTAGCTTATTAAGCTTAATCAAGTAGACGGGTAGACCCTTTCTAACTCCCTTTACAATCCGAGATGCTTTAGCCAATTGAATCTTCGGCTTTCTAGCCTCTCCTTGAGTTGTAACCAATTCCCCTTCAGAGTTTCGAAAGGAAACTTGGCCCTTTCCACAATGAATGTGGGCATCATTAGGTTTAAGCCAATCCATTCCGAGAAAACACTCATGGATACCTAGGTTCATGACCCTGAATTTGACCGAAGTCGACTTTCCTCCCAGAAAGAATTCCACCTTGGCAGTTTGCCTGGTATAAGTGACCTCACGACCATTTGCTAATTCCATAAGCAAGGTAGGTACTTCTACTGTGGCTATTCCTAATCTTCTTGCAGAAGCTGGTGAGATAAAGAATGCATACTGCCACAATCAATCAGGATTTTGAAACCTTCACCTTGATAGTCCGATGGTGTCTGAATCACCGAAAATTGGCGATTCGGGCCTTTCTTGTGAAGAGCGGCGTGGACTATTGCCCTCTCAAACTCTACTTCCATGGTCGGGTCTTCTTCTTCGCACAATTCCCTGTTGGCAACACAGGCAATTCTTCCTCTGCCTCGGGTGGCAGCTCCTTGGCCACGGGTTGTTCCTTGGAAAGGAGCTTGACATTGTCCTCCACCAAGCTTGGGGCATTGCCTTTTGAAATGGTCGGGCTCATTGCAGTGGAAACAACGGAGATTGCCACCATTACTTTGGGTAGGGACAAAGTTATTGACATTATTAGTCCTTGCTTTCATTCTTTGTCCCCGATTTTGACCTTGAACTCTCTTCGCTTGGGGCCTATATGCTCCTCTATTCTGATCATTATAAGACCAAGTTTTGTTACTTCTTGGCCTAGCCTGCACCTCCTGAATTATGGGCGTAGCTCGAATGAGTGCGTCCTATAGATCTGTTGGGCTCATAGATTCGAGGCGGGTATTCACTGGTGGATTTAAACCGGTACAAAATTTCGACACCTGCTGTGTCATATCCATTTGTGGCACATACTTCAGAAGTGAGACAAACTTTGAGTAGTATGCGTCAGACCCAGTTGTTTCAGCTCATAGAACTCATTCATTTTCTACGTGCAATACGCAGGTGGTAAGTATCTTCCTTGCACAGCTTTCTTCAGCTTTTCCTAGGTAACGGATCCTTCCGAGATCCCTTGATCTCTACACCATTGCTTCCACCAAAGCTAGGCTTCGCCAGTGAGCTTCAGCTTGGCAAGCATTGCCTGGTGTTGGCGGGTGCAGTACCGGCTACTTCAAAGTAATCTTCCATGGACTCTATCCAAATCTCAGCATCAGCTTGGACTATCCTTCCTTTTCCGTCAAATTCTGGCGGCTTAATCTGCTTGAGAAGAAACTTCTTCTCCTGAATCACGGCCGTACTTGATGTAGGGGACGGACTGGGAATCTATACCTGGGGTTGTGCTTGGGTACAGGATTCTTAACGTTAACAACTCGCTAATCGTTATGATTATATTTCATACCCAATTCAGCTTTAGCCAAGAAACCTAGCCACTTAACTTTTTATCAATTCTCACAGACAAGACAACATTGATAAAAAGAGGTCTTATTTCATTTATATGGGCATGGCCCTTTCGGAGTACAATATTTCCTGGGATGGTAGAGCAACTGGTACATTAGTTTGGGGAGAATAATGTTGTGTTACATTTAGCCACAGGAACTAGATAATAGTATGGTTTCGGGTCATGGATCTTCAAGAATTGATAAGTCATCGGAAGATTAGGGTATCCTTTCCTTTGGTGCCTATTCTTCTCATAGCATTCCAACACCTTGATCTTGTCGGCGGGGATTATGCGGGTCAGTTCTTCGTATACATATGAGTTCAGCTCGACCCTCCGACCTTCGACATGTAAAGTTGTGTTTACGTGAGCCTCAACAAAAATGAACAGCTTCACGATCTTCAGGTCCTCCAACCACTTGATTCTCTTTAGGTTGGTTCGAAGGTACGCAAACCGGTGGGCAGCTATGTAGTAGATTCCTGATTCCTGAGTCACCCATCCATCTCCATTCCACGTATAAAGGCGATGGATTATAAAGACAGTCTAGGTTGTTCATCATATCGATCCTTCGTTGATAATCTGAGGAATGCATCACGGTCATAAACATGACTTGAAACACTAAGAATCTCTTCCATGCTTCATAATTCTACAAGACAGCATTGAAAGTAAGGAAATGTTCTTAACAGCAACATTTTATTTACTTCTTCTTATTAAGATTTCTTATAAAGACAGATCCTTCGTTGGTTCGCTCTGATACCAACTATAACGTGTCCACCTGTTTCCTTTCAGGATACGTCTTATCAGTCCATCGGGAAGAGAGTCCAGAAAGCTCCGCTCGGCACTTCCATGGAATGTTACGGGGTTTGCAATCTAGGACTTCCCGTGTCTGCCACGTAGCGGAAGAATTCCGTCCGTTCCCACTTACGGCTGACCTGAATCAAGCTTTCCCTTAATGGTCATTTTCCTAAATGGCAACTAGCATCAAACCCCAAGCGAACTACTTTACACAGCTAGCATCGAACCCCAAGCGAACTACTTTACGCAGAAACGCCAGGAACGAAGCGGATTCATGCTGCACTTGGTTCAAGGAGAATGGGAAATGAGAGGGATGCAAGGCTTGAACTCTCTGCCCATAAGGCATAGTCCCATTCCGTTCCCCTAAAACAATATAAATTGGGATTTATGTAACCTAAACTCTAGGTCAACACCCTTGCTGTTCATTTCCTTTGAGAAGAGCTCCTTGCTGTCCATTTCGATTGAGAAAAGTTCCCGGCCAACCAAGACCACCCATCTGTAGGACGGACCCATGGCCACATCCACTGCACTTTCCTCAGGGTTGCTTTAGTTGTCTAATTACCTACCACGTTTAGTTGGACATGCATCAAGTAGCTTCCTTCATTAGCTCGTTAGACACTGGTTCCTTCATGTAATCTTAGCATTTGACATAGAAAAATAGTATCAAACAAGTTCCTTTACAACAGGTTATCTTATTTATCTTTGGAATACATCCATAAAGTCCAGCCCGTAGGCTAATCCAAAATCCGCCCGAAAGCTATCCATAATCCGTCCGAAGGCTATCCAGCAATCCACAGGGATTACTAATCCAAGATTCTACCCATAGACTAGTATGCAGGCTTTGAGATCCAATCCCGAGTCACGTTGGCCTCTTGTGCAGGGCCCGGAAGGCAAGGGATTTACGGCTAGAGCCCCCCTGGCACCCAAGCGTCCTCCTGCTCCAAGTAGTGCCCAATGGAGAGACCTCACGCGACGGGTTTGGTCCATGTTCCCGGTGCGGCTAACAACCCCCTTGTTTAGGGTCAGATAGGCAGTCGGGGGTAACTGAAGCTGCCTCTCCCTTTAGGCCTGAAACATTAAATATCTTTCCATCCTTTAGTTCCTTGAGCAAACAAATGCAAACAGTGCTCCTAAACTGTTACAAGCACAATCATTTCTAGTGGTCGTTTATTTGTGCAACTGTTAAGGAGTGAATCCTTCTCTCCGAATGCATCCAGCATTCGATCCGGGATCAATTGCGACTTGGCAAGATCCCCAAGGTTTTGTTTGTTCACCCTTTTGTCCTTGGGTTAGGGCCATACCCTGTTAACCCAACTTAACCAATACCTTAGGTTTTATTAACAGTAAATCCCGGCGACCATGTCGCTCCAATTTATTGATTGATCCTTTGCTTCCAAGCAAATACCTAACTTCCCTTAACTTGGCAATTTTTCCCAAGAAAGGTGATATAACAGGATGACTACTCATCCTCTTGCAAGTTAAACTTGCGCAAGAACTTGCCAACCTCATTCCAAGAAATGGCAAAACTCTCTTGTGAACAAACCACAAGTCCATGCGACATTGCAACTTATTGCACAAATGTCGCATCTATTGCATGGGATCATTTCACCCATTGAATAGCATTTTCTGGTCACGGAATTATCTCCAGACGAGAAGCAGGGTTTAGGGTGTCTTCTTACCCAACCCATTCCTAATTACACTAGGCCGACAATGTTCGGTCCTAGGGATTCCAACTCAATCCGAGTTTCATCATTTGAACGAGTGATCCTTAGGGTAGAAACCTTAGATCATTTTATGCATGAGCGTCCAATTGTCCCTATATTCCGTGAATGTGGGTAGGACCTTTGGTTCAAGGGTTCGTTTTGGTAACAAGTGCGTGAAACTAGGTCGAGTCCTTAACGTGCTAAACCCTAGTTAGCACTTGGGTTATTTATCGTATCGGTTGAGCCATCCTATGCGAATCCCTTGCGAGTTAGGTGATTTAGATAATTCGATCTACTTGTCTTGCGACAAGGACGAACCATCCCTAGAGATGTTAACTTGATCTTAAAGGAGAAAGCTAGTTGTAACATCTCACAATTCACCTAAACCCGTGATTCATTGCTTCTACGTACCCCTAAATTCGCAATAACCCTAACTTTTCTTGTTAAGATCAAAACGCATGTTAAATTGCGGCATAACTTCTATTGATCCTACTAGGACTTGCATTCAAGAATCATGCCCACAATTCTTTTTCTAAGCTTTTAAGATTTCATGCTTCAATAAACCATGCACCCTTTCCCTAAACACAACTCTTGATGAATGAAATTTTTCATATGACAAATGTGCAACATGCACTCCTTTCCTGACTACAACGTAGTGAAATTCATGCCAAAAAAACTAGAGTTGACCTATTCCAATTTACAATCACATGCCACACGCAAATTCCTAGAATCATTTCCACGCTCTTCTATTTCCTACGGGGTTAATGACTTTCCCTAATGAATCATTCAATGAAGATTTGTCTAAAAATGCGACGTGCGATTAATCTTTCCATGCCTAGTCAAAGGTGCACTTTAATAATCTCAACCTTATAATGATAGGCAATAGGTGTTCTAGGCCGTCACTTTGACATGCACGACAAGGCAACATATTATTGAGGACGTTAAATGGATAGACAATTTCTTTATATGGAAAATACCAATGACCCAATTTCATGTCATGAACTAATTCTAATCATTGTTCGAATAGTCGATTTATTTCCAGTTGCATTTAACTTGACTAGGTGATTTTAAGCATGCATAGGTGCTTCCTAATCCATGAAGTTATCGTGATTAATGCAATGCTTTTGCGTGGAATCAAAATTAGTAAAAACCTGGACTTGTGGGCTCGAGGAGATATCCACATGAATATTAGGAGAAGAACCTCCCGCAGGCGCGCCTTGTGAGTTTTTAGGGGCCATCATAGGCGTAATTACGGACTTCCGGTTTGCCTTTGCCCTTATGCGATCAGTGAATTTGCTCACCTTGGTACGCAGCCTCAAGATCTTGCCCTTCTCCCTCGTACGCAGGAGATCCCTTCCGAAGTGTGGATCCTTGAGAATACCGGCTTGCGGAATTTGGCCTTATGGGAGGCCTTGCGAGGTTGAAGCTTGGTTTGTGGAAATGGGGCTCCTACAAAGTTCTTGGGAATGGGGCTTTTATAAATGGAGTTTCGAAAATTGAGGCCTTACGAGGGGGTTCGCGGAAAGGGCTCTTGCGAATGGGCCTTGCGGGAATGGAGGCTTTAAGAGCTTCTTCTTGTTTTTTTAAAATCTCGGGGGCTAGGAATGGACTTATGGGGGCCTTGTGGGAATGGGGGTTAAGGAAGCCCCCTTAGAAGCTTCTTAAAAGAAGCTTCTATTCAACGTGGAAGAGGGAGGGGGTAATAATGAAATGCAAAAAGGAGACAGCAAACTGGGAATTGGCAGCAGCTAGTGGCGACCTGGACTACGGCCAATGGTGGAGGTGGCGGCTGGATTGGGCGGCGACCTCCACGGCTGGGCGGCGTCAACAATAGCTTCCCTCTCTCTCTCCACGACCTCAGCATAGCGTTCTCTGCTTCCCTCCTCTTGCCCCCTAAGAGGGGGGTTCTTATAGGCCAAGGGGGGGAGAGGAGAGCTCCACCACATGGCCACTGCATGGCTTTCCCCCCCTCCTCATGCAGCCCACAACTCCACTAAGCCCATCCCCCCACACTCCCTCTCCTCCAACCGTGCATCGGCTGGGGGAAAGGGATAAATATTAAAAAAAATTCTTTAATAATATCCATTTTGCCCCTCCAAAGAGGGTGTTTACTCACGGTTTGCGGATTTGAACCCCCGGGTTCGCTTTGCCAATGCGGAGGTCTCGATTTCTCGCGTGCAGGTTACAGATTACACTGCCGGCAATTCCAATACGGAAGATAACCTTTGCACGAGGTTTACGCGGTGTGCGGGAAGTCAATATTCACAAGCGGGAATATTACATACTCCCATTGTAAATGCAATGTCCAAACAAGTGGTAATCATAGCATACATGAGACTATCCACATATGATGAATATGGAGTCTTGGCAGTTTCAGCCTTCTCCTCATCAAATTGGAAACAATTGTCGGCATTGAGTTTCACATATGGAGGCAATGGAGTACTAGTTGCCTTTTTCCCCTTCATACTAAAACACTGCAATCTTTGCTAACATAATCCTTTTCGAATAGATATAGCAATCTCTTTTTTCTATCCTTGATTATATGCTTGCAAAGAATGTGATTTGCATCTCCCAAATCCTTCATTTCTAAGGTTTTCATTGACCTTTTCTTTAGGGCATCAATTTGGTACTTGGATTTCCCAACTATCAACATATCATCCATATAAAGGATCAATGCTATCAAGTTGTCATCTTTAACCTTTCTTGTGTGTAAGCAATCGTCTATCTCACTTCTTTTATAGCCGTGAGATTGCATAAAGGTGTCAAACTTATTATATCATTCTTGTAGGGCTTGCTTTAGAGACTCGTTTTTAGCTTGCAAACAAGCTTTGCTTTGCCATGTTCCACAAAACCCCCTAGTTTCTACATGTAAATCTCATCATGAAGGTGACCCTGTAGAAATGTTATCTTGACATCCAATTGTACAAGCTCCATATAATCTTTAGTCACCAAGGTAAGCACAATGCGAAGACTAGTCAATTTCATCACATGTTGAAATATCTCATCAAAGTCCAAACCTTTTTCTTACTTAAAACCTTTGGCCACTAACCTTGCCTTGTACGTTGGTTTAGCATCACCTATAGCGTTCAACTTATAGATTGACTTGGATGGGAAAAAAAATATTGCCCTTTGGCAAAGGAACCCACTCCAAGTTTGATTCTTCATAATGACATTTATCTCAAACTGCATAGCTAGCTCCCAATTAAGCTTATCATCATTAGTCATGGTCTCTTTAAAATAAGATGGCTCCCCACCATCTGTCAATATCACATAGTCAATTCCTATCAAAAATATATTAGGGACATGAGAGATATGAATAGATTTGTGTAGCACAATGGGCCAACTTAGAGTGGGAATTTCAACCTCTACTCTTTCTTCCATGAAGCACCATAGTGTTCTCAAGCTAGTACTCAATAAATATCCCTACTTTCTACTCACTAGCTAAAGCATTACATGTGCCCACTATTTGTACACTCGATGCACCAACACTTGTCCTATGTGGCAAAATAATAGGTGGTGTTGCATCCTAGAAAGTAATCTTTCTTATTTCCACTTCCTTAAGAGGCTTTTTATGCATCTTTTTCTCATTGAAGTCCACATCATTACTACATATAATATTTCTACCTTCTAGATCCCAAAGGCGATAACGCATATTGCCACTCTGACCATAGCCCAGAAACTACACTTAAGCTAAGCATGTGTAAGTTCCCACCATGTTTAGTGCTAAGCATATATTTTGCCAATTCAACCACTCTTTGTTCTTTCTCTAGGTTGGAGCTTCTTGCAAAAACAAATAGCATACTTTCATGGAGCGATTGATCACTCCCCCCTCCCCCACCTCAAGCCTTTTATTAGCTTTTCAGTTACATTTAGTTTAATTCACCATTAACCATTAAATTAGCCACCAAGGTTGCTCAAATAGTTTAAGAAATTATAGAATACATGACGAAGGTATATAACGTGTGCTTATCCTTAATGGCTTGAAACTTTCTTAATATGAATTTGAATGAAAAACTTGCTCAGAGAAACACACAGTGTGAGACAAACCACCCGAATGGCTACTCTTGAGTCAAGACTTGGGGGGGAGGGGGACGTATTTGACCTATTTTTAGGCATGCCAAGGAAGGGGTTCGACACAGAGACACATTTATATATTCTTATGAGAAAAATGGTTAAGGTTTTGTAGAGAGCAATATATTATAGGGGGGGTTGGTAAAGAAGGTATTCTACCTTTATCCTAACAAGGTTGGAGGTGAGTGTTAGATATCATGCGGGTAAAATAATATACTTGTTTGGAAAACAAAGTGTCAAAAATTGTGGGCTGGGCGAAGGTGACAAAAGGGAGAGGAGATCCATACAAGATACGTTTCGTGTGGCATCTCTCTCGTCAAAAGGGAAGGAACGTTGGCTTTTGATACATTCTCATGCGCCGTTCCGTGACTTGTGGCTTTTCGTCTTGTGTACATTATTGACAATCATATCTAACCACCAGACCAGCCAAGCATTTGTGATCCGCAACTCGTCATCAAATCATGAAAGCGAGCCGGGAGGCTGAAAGGGAATGTTTATAAAACAAGTAGAAGGTTATTATCACTCATCCATCACCACAACTACTTTATGAATCATGTACCCACCCACCCTCAACTACTCTTGTTTTCGAAACATACTCTTGCTCTTGGAGTTCACCACCATTGAAGCTTCACAATTGATAAGGATCTCTTCATGTATCATGCCTTTTCATGCATGGTAGTAGCAGGTGGTTGGCTAACTTGCCCTTGTAACCCTCATCATGAACATCTCAAATACTACCATTGTCAGATGAATGCATGGGGAGCTCGAGCTCGGAGGGTCTTGATGCCAAATTCAACCTTTGCCTTTCAACATCATAGGACAAGTCCATGTATTGGAAATCGCTGGCCTTTCTGTGGACAAAGGACAAGAGATCAATCACAAAGGAGCCTGATGAGGCGTCGGAGATGATGTGTCTTTGAACAAGAGGGAGAAGAAATGGTCCAAGAGATCACATGTCCTAGGACAATAGAGCAAAAAAGAAGGGCCAAATACATATTGAAAAATAAATAACATAATTGTGTGTATAAAGAATTATTATTTAAGGAAATGTGTACAAATCAATGCGTCATCAGAACTCTAAATGATCCAATGGAAAACCCCAATCTTATAACATTCTTTCTATAGTGCCAATTAAAGATGTTGGTTGATTTTGAGCATAACGAACACTAGTAAGCATGAAATTAGACAAGCTCCAAAAAGGAAACTTTCCGATTAAACATAGGCTTTGTTAGCCAATATTGAGACATTATTGTAATTGCCAAATGTTAAACATATATCGAGTCTCAATAAAATTTGTACCATTAGGTATATTATTGATGTTGAGTTTACCTATCTACTCCACATTTTAAATCCAATGTGTGTATGTATATATATGTTTCCACATGGGAATAGATGGACATCCCACAAGATATTATCATGTTATGCTTGTATTATACAAAATGCACCTCTATTTGCATATTTATTATATAAATACATGTGTTTATGTTACGCATGCAAGTTATGTACATCTTTGTACACATGCATTTGACATGTAGGTTGTGTAGCTACCTATAAATGTGTATTGTGTATATCTCACAAGGTGTAATATAAATTTGCAAAGGATTGCCTACTTGAATGGTACATTAAATTTTAAAAAAAAGACACCACATATTTATAGAATCAATAAAGCAAGAGAAAAGGCATGGATTCTTAAATCTATGTCTAAGAATGTAGAAAACAAACTTGGACACACACACACACATAGAATGAAATAGATGGTAAACCATTAAGAAGGGAGAGAAAGAATGCTAGATTTCCATGTACTACCATCATGTTGAATTTACTGTCTATTCCTTAGATAGGCTCTTCAAGTGTCACTAAAAGGCATGGATTTTTATATCTCTCATTGAGAATGCAAGAAAACAAGCATGAGAGAGAGATAGAATAATATATATGTGATAAAAAATTTGAGAAGAATATGAGATTGCAAGGTACTCCATCATGTTGAATTTTAGGTCTATTTCTAGGATAGGATCTCAACCTATCCTAAGCTAGGCCAATCATTCATATGTTCAATGTAAACCTAACTCTCAATAAGAACAAAGGGAGCTCATTTTGGGGATATGTAAGAAATCAAATTAATAGATTCTAATGTTAGAACTGCAACCTTATTTGGCTAAGCATTTGATTGGAAGCAGTATTTTACATATAGTGGTGACAACACAACTTTGAAACTTGTGATGAAAACCAAGCAAATACGGGCTACAATAACATTGGAAAATTTTCACAAAATGGAATAAGAAATTTTTTTGCTTTGTCCAAGGAGGATCAAAAGTTTTTGCTTTATTAGGAAGAATGCCCTCTATTGTGATTGTCAACCAACTCTTGGTACAAAAACGGGATCTTAATTATTATAGGAAATAATTACTTTGATTAAAGAAGGATCAATAGCATCCATTTAAGCTATTTATGTACCTATAGAGATGACACAACCTACTCGGCTCCTCCCACTACTACATATGGGCATTCAGATGCTACAACCATGCTATCTAGAGGTTTAGCTACTAAAGGTATTTACCCTTCCATAGATCCCTTAGATCCGACTTTGACTATGTTACAACCCTAGATTGTGGGTATCATTTCAAAATAAAGGCTAGCTAGTTCTCACTCAATGAGAATAGTCATACTACCATTTGGTCATGTGGGGACATGGAACCTGAATAGGATTTATATTTGTTTGTGTTGTGTGTGTGAATAAGACTTATGGCTTCACATGGATGTAACAAATCATTACTCTATTAAGAGAGCATGCATTAATGAAATAAATAAAGCAATAAAGCAAGAGAAAAGGCATGGATTCTTAGATCTATGTCTAAGAATGTAGAAAACAAACTTGGACACACACACACACACACACAGAATGAAATAGATGGTAAACTATTAAGAAGGGAGAGAAAGAATGCTAGATTTCCATGTACTACCATCATGTTGAATTTACTGTCTATTCCTTAGATAGGCTCTTCAAGTGCCACTAAAAGGCATGGATTCTTATATCTCTCATTGAGAATGCAAGAAAACAAGCATGAGAGAGAGACATAATAATATATATATGATAAAATTTTTGAGAAGAATATGAGATTGCAAGGTACTCCATCATGTTGAATTTTAGGTCTATTTCTAGGATAGGATCTCAACAGGCCAATCATTCATATGTTCAATGTAAACCTAACTCTCAATAAGAACAAAGGGAGCTCATTTTGGGGATATGTAAGAAATCTAATTAATAGATTCTAATGTTAGAACCGCAACCTTATTTGGCTAAGCATTTGATTGGAAGCAGTATTTTACATATAGTGGTGACAACACAACTTTGAAACTTGTGATGAAAACCAAGCAAATATGGGCTACAATAAAATTGGAAAATTTTCACAAAATGGACTAAGAAAATTTTTTGCTTTGTCCAAGGAGGATCAAAAGTTTTTGATTTATTAGCAAGAATGCCCTGTACTGTGGTTGTAAACCAACTCTTGGTACAAAAATGGGTTCTTTATTATAGGAAATAATTACTTTGATTAAAGAAGGATCAATAACATCCATTTAAGCTATTTATGTACCTATAGAGATGACACAACCAACTCGGCTCCTCCCACTACTACATATGGACATTGAGATGCTACAACCATGCTATCTAGAGGTTTAGCTACTAAAGGTATTTACCCTACCATAGATCCCTTAGATTCGACTTTGACTATGTTACAACCCTAGATTGTGGGTATCATTTCAAAATAAAGGCTAGCTAGTTCTCACTCAATGAGAATAGTCATCCTACCATTTGGTCATGTGGGGACATGGAACCTGAATAGGATTTATATTTGTTTGTGTTGTGTGTGTGAATAAGACTTATGGCTTCACATGGATGTAACAAATCATTACTCTATTTAGACAGCATGCATTAATGAAATGACGTAGCATTTTGAAATGAAATTAGTGCCTTTTTTCACCTCTCCCTTATTTCTATACTTTCCACATGGTATCTATCCTAGGTTCAATCATGGAGGATGATGACCCTATTTCTACTCTCCATCTCATATGTGATTTGGTAAAGACATGTTTCTCCCCCCTACTCTCACTACACTAGAAAATGGACTTTTTGTTGTCTCTTCTCTAGCATTGGTTCTTTACAAAAATGAAGCATATATTAAACCCACTATTGCGAAAAAAGCAGCCCCCTCTTATGACAATGAATTCATAGTAGAGTAAGAACTTTCTTATGCTTTTAGTTGC
This sequence comes from Lygodium microphyllum, assembly GCF_053477565.2. NCBI lineage: Eukaryota > Viridiplantae > Streptophyta > Polypodiopsida > Schizaeales > Lygodiaceae > Lygodium > Lygodium microphyllum. The sequence goes on along the minus strand of NC_141140.1, from coordinate 4,945,354 downwards.
ACTCCCATCAATAATAAATCTACACCTGTAGAAAAGAACTTGTTGACCATGCAAGGAAAAGACATGCACAACATCAATTATAGCCAAGTAATGCAAGATACAACCTTTCTTGTTGCTCAAGATGCAACCACTAAACAATATACTTTTCTTTAAAAGAAACCTTAACCCTCAAACTTTCTTATTCCACCTCTATTCCTAGTCTTCTTTCACACACATCATGTAGACCTCTCATATATCCTTTTACTCATGTATCCTCATTATCATTGGTATCCTTTTCCCCATGTACTCTCTCAAGCAAGATGCAAACTTCACTCCCTATGATTACCTCAAGACAAATCACTTCAATCCCCTTCACTTCTCTCTAGGAGCTCATCCACTTCAAATATTGTTTATGCAATGACTTGCTCTAAATCCTCATTTATTAGATTTACTTTCCTCTAGTTGCTTGGGATATTTTTGTCCTATCTGTGGTGGCCAATTCACTCCAAATCTTGCTATCCAAACTTTCCTAGCATTTGTTCTATGTCCCATGAAGGGAAAATGTGTAATGGATCAAGGTTAAGGATCAAATGTGCATGGAACATGATAACAAGGTAGCTCTTCTTATTAAATTGATCGACCATAGTTCAAGTTGAAAGGTAAGATGAAGGCCTTCAATCATAAGAGGGAAATTTTAGATCTAGAATAGGTTATGCATTGTGTAACTAAACTATAGCATATAGGTTTAATTCCTATAATTTTCTTTCTAGAATGCATTAGCTTATCTACATATAAAGCCATTATGCTAGACAAGGGAAATGTTATGGGTGAATAAGCCCTATGACTTCATATCAAAGTAATTGTTTGCCATCTATGTATAGAGAATCCATTGATGAAATATTGAAGAAGTTTGAAATAATTGCAAAAGCTTTGCTTCACCTCTTCCTTCTTTCTACCTTGACACATGTTGAATATTGCAGCCATTTGGTCATCCATTAAATTTGCAAGCAAGGATATATTTCACAAGAAAAGAGAAAGAGTCCACCCCAATCCAATGCCCCAATCTTCATAGTGCCAAATAATCTCCAATTTTGACACATTGAGACAGATGGGAACAATGCTATGCTTTGTGACTTGCCATACTTGGAACTTGCTAAAAGGTGGAGTGGAAGATGGAAGCATGAGTGGAAGCAAGAAGAGAGCAAGAGCTATGGAGGTTCAAGGGAGAAGAGAGAGACTGGTGTGTGGAACTCCAATAGTCACAATGTGTGACCTAACTTTTCTTATTCTATTACCATGAAAAGAATAAAGAATAAAGTGGCAGTATAGGTGGCTAGATATAGGTGACCTTTAATCCCCAATAACTTTCCACTTAAAGGCGAATGTGTCTTAGCAAGGAGTAAAAGAAAAAGGAAAAAAGTACAATATATGCATAGAGTACAATAGGATGAGGAAAGGTGTCGTTTCATCATATGTCCATCAACCTCCTAAGGAAGGCATAACATTCCATTGGGAGACTTTTAATAAGCAAATCTATAGGATTCATATCCCTAGGAATCTTAACAAACACAATGGACTTGTCCTCTACCACCTCCCTAATGAAGTGATAGTGCACCTCAATGTGCTTTATCTTCACATGGAAGACTAGCTTACGAACCAACTGAATGGCACTCATCAAATCTGAATGTAGTGTAGGTGTCATAGTTATAGTAGATTTGCACCAAATGGCCTAACCATAGGTCCTCCTTGCAAGCCTCAGTGTGGCTGCAGTATACTTGGCCTTGGTGGTAGATAAGGCCATGCATTTTTTCACCCTAGATATCCAAGAGATAGTACCTCCAACATATGTAAAGATATACCTAGCAGTGGACTTCCTACTATCTACATGTCCTGCATAATTTGAGTTAGTGTAACCCATGACTCCTATATCTTGGCTACCATAGCAAATACACATATCTATAGTGCCTTTCAAATATCTCATGTACTCTTCATAGTGTCTCAATGTCACTTGCCATGTGTAGCCATATAAGCTCTCTCCCAACAATGAGATTCACCTTTCTGCATAGTCTCCTCATAGGTAAGTGGCTCAAGCAGAGTGTATCACCATGGCATAATCCATAAAGGACTCATAGTGATCGGAAGGATGTAAAGCTCTAGTAGAGCATCTCAAAGTTGGTTGCGGGGCCTATATGACATATCCTCTCTATCGAGCATCATGATCCTACACAATAGGTGGATCCTAGGCCACTAAATCATCAACAACGATAGCAAGTTGTCTCGCTAGGATTGGTTGTACTATAACATGAGGCTCCTCTTGAAAGATCACCTTGCATGTCTCAATCACCTCCTCTAGTCTCATATGCATCTTTTTCTCATGGAAAATAGCATAATGGCTATGGATAACCTTCGAGCCTACGAATTCCAAAGATGATAGCCTATCTCACTTGCATCTTCATATCCAATAAGGATACGTTTGATAGACTTTGAATCTAACTTATTGTGCTTATCTTTGGTAATATGGCAGAAAGACTCACATCCAAAGACTTGCAAGTATGCATACGAGGAATGTTTACTAGACCATACCTCCTCTCCAACTCTACTACTAATAAGAGCAATGCATGGGGATGAATTAACAAGGTAGAGGTTGCTAACCTTGGCACCTCTAGCAAAAACAAGGCTACCATGGGTCATCTTCTGTGAAGAATCACCAAAAGATACATGGTACCTATCATCATCCAACTGTCTAGTTGAAATAAGGCTTTTAGTCAAAGCTGAGACATTACATAAATCATGAAGCATAAAAGGAGCACTAGCGTTAAACTATAGTCTAACATCACCTATGCCAATTATATCCAATGCAATGTCATTTCCTAGTCTAACAGAGCCTACAATAGTATGATATTTGTGAAATCAATGGTGATGTGAGGTAATATCAAATGAAGCACCCAATCAACAAGTCAACATTGAGAGTAAGTGAACGGTGTATCGGTTAACTGAGTAGCTGAAGCTATAAGAATATAGTCATAAAAATTGTACTCCAAGGCATTTATCTCCTCTATCTTCACACTAGACTTAGACGCAATCTCAGTGGACTTTAATTTTCATGTAATTTCCCCTTGCATTTCTCATTGCACCTATCATTGTGCATTTTATTACACTACGGTCTAATGTGACTATACTACCCACCACAATAATGACATGTCAAAGAGGACTTATGACCATGGGACTTACTATAGGATTGTCCATGACAATGAGACTTGCTCCTCTTGGGCCATGAGTCTCAACCACCATTATTATTATCATTTTCACCATTTCTAACTCTAATAGTAAGTGCATGAGAAGTGCAGGCTACATCAATATTATTCGTGTTTACTTCTTCAATAAGTAAAGCACTCTTTACATGATTGAATTTAAAGCACACAGGAGAATTAGCACTCATAGTAGTACAAAATGTATCCCATGGCTTTGGTAGTGTGACAAACAAGAATAAAGACTTTATGTTATCCTCAAATTCGATGTCTTGCAAGACATCCTAGCTGAAAATAGAGTGGAACTCATTCAAATGAGTAGAGATAGGGGTGCCCTCCTTCATGTGAACATCCACAAGCTTCTTCAACCAATATAACTGAGATGTAGGACACTCCTTGTCATAAAGATTGAGGACATTCTTCCATGAATCAAATGCACCACCCTCAAAAGAGATAGCTTTGAAATACACATGCTTAGACAAAGACAGTATGATAATGGACTTGCATAACTCATCAAGCTCATCTCAATTGTCTCTATCCCACCTTTAGCTTTATGACCTTGGTTTTTAATGGTCGAACCTCCTTCTCATGCAATAATACTTGCCATATTTGAGGCTTCCAATATTTGAAGTTATTACCATCAAGCTTTTCAATGTTGAAAATAATACTATCATGGCTTATGCATGAGAAGTACCTGCCATTATGATTGCAACTAACTGCAAAGTACAAGAGTATGGGCTATTATAATTACATCAAAATATCCACAAAACTAAGCCAAAGGGGTGAGCAAGAGGGTGGGAACAAAGGAAGATATAGTTGTCCACAAACAATATGCAATAGAGTGCTCAAACAATGCATCTATACTAAAAAAATTTGCTCATAAATAATATTCAGTGTTACTGTTGATAAACTATAGTAGATGACCATATATCAATAGGAAAATGACCCATGGAGTAAGCTCCCATTGCTAGGAATATCCATTTGGCAATTTGGGATATATATAATGCACATAGCTGTGTAGAAATTGAGTGCCAACAATTGTCAAAGAGCATACAGAGTGTCAGATACATAGATGCATACAACCAATGCATGTCAAGCATCCACCATTGATAAAGCATTACAATGATAGGTACCATGTATCCAAATGCTCAAAACTAAATCAGCCTACAAGAGTCAATATCTATAAGAACAATATACGTGTGTATCAAGCATGTACATGAGTAAGAGACTCCCACTATCTCTAAAGAACCAAGCTTTTCCAAATAAATATGAGTGTCTTTCACTAGAAGTGAATCCGAAATGTAAAATGAGCTAGAAAAGCTCAAGACATGAGTATCATAGCATCTAGGAAGCCCAAGTACATCATAAATACATTCAAGGATATGTACACCCAATATACCTTCAACCCACAAGCAAATAATCATTGAAGCAACTATCCAAAGCTCAAATACATCCAACAAAGCTCAAATGCAAAGCTCAAAATGCTTCATAAGCATATCTAGGCACATACATTAATGCAAGCATCCATATAAGCATATAGAGTACCCAAAGCACTTATAGTCATTCAAAGCATAAAGCTCACTATTGTATGCTTACTGTCCAAACTATTATTATAACAATAAACCCTTCAAGGACTGAGCTATTCAAGCTCTAAACAATCCAACTAGCATCCCAAAGTATTATTATACCATTCACACACCAAAATAGAATCATCGAAGCATTAAACATACATTATAGAGCTCACTATTTGCTGTCCATAGGATATACATCAGACCTGTCTTGAGTAAACAATCAATGGACGAAGGTATTCAAATCCAAATGCACATCCAAATGGAAGTGCTCAATGTCAAGGAGGTTACCCAAGTGAATAATAACCGTATTAGCAAGCTGGGAGCTAGAGATGAGTATTGGGAGTTGAATGAGGGGCAACTAGATCAGTGAGAACAGCTGCTGACGCAAATCACACTAGTTGTCCTAGGGATTTTGCTACTACTACTGGTCAGCTAGGGAACAATGGAGCTCTCACTAAAGCTAAAACACTCCCTTGAAAGGGCTTGAATGAGGCTAGAACAAGCTAGAGTGAGTCGAAGATCAATGGGACTGATGCATACCTTGGGATATGGCTACCATGAAAGCTTGAAGTGGAGCTCTTCTTCTTGAGTTGCACCAAGTGATGATGAAACTCCTCAAATGCTCACTCTAATACCAGTTGAAAGGTGGAGCGGAAGGTGAAAGCACAAGCAAGGAAGCAAGAAGAGAGGAAGAGCTATGGAGGTTCAAGCAAGAAGAGAGAGACCAAGGTGTGAGAACTCCAACAATCACAATGTGCGACCTACCTTCCCTTATTCTATTGCCACTAAAAGAATAAAGAATAAAGTGATAGTGATGGATGCCCGCCACCACTACAGTGTATAGATGTGCACGTATTGTATACAAGTAACTATAGGAAGCTAGGCACATGCAGCCTTTAACCTCCAACAACCCCCTTGAGCAAGATCCATTAAAAATAATGGTGGAGAGGACGAGTACAATAATGTGAGGAAATGAATTACTAGTGGAAGAGTTGAAGCTATTATGAATATAAATTCTAGCAGAGGATTTAGAACTTGCATGCTCTTATTGTTGCATACACACACACACACACACACACTCTCTCTCTCTCTCTCTCTCTCTCTCTCTCTCTCTCTCTCTCTCTCTCTCTCTCTCTCTCTCTCTCTCTCTCTCTCTCTCTCTCATGCAGTTGACTATTTACGTATGGGTTTGACTTCTAAATCTTGTCTTCCAAGCAATGGGTAAGTTTTGACTTTTAAATCCTATCTTGTAAGCAATGGGTGTGGTTGGAAGTGACTTTGTTATGTGGTAATTAAAAAAATCATTATTTGGAAAATTATCACAAATAGAACACACATATTTTTAAATTCAACTTGTGGATAACCCCATTTAGTGATATCTTTTTATATGTTAGAGTGGCTTCCCCAAGGTAGGTGAAGCAGTGGAACATAGTATTTTAGCTTGCACAAGAATTGCTATTGTTAATTCTAAGTGTTAGAAGTAGGGTATATCTAAGAGTTTCAACAAGTCTCTTTGAACTTCATGTGGGAGAGGAAGGGAGAGATAGGGAGCACTAGTGTGATGACCTTAACGTGAAGCATCTACTATGTATGAACATTACTGAGTCCATGATTAAGACATATGTAACTTTTACATATTTTAATTAGAAACATTAAAGTGAAAAATATATTTATATTTATGAAGCAGTCTAATCTAGCTAAACTCGATACTAGTGTTCGCAAAACAATTTTTGAGAGTTGATACAAAACCTTTTGCTTAGAAATTCATAGGTTCTTTTGAAAAGTATGAATTAATTTCACGAAATTATATCTAAAAAGAGATTGATCTTACAGCACGCTCCCTAAATATTTAGAGGTTTTTCCCCTCTAAAGTTTAGACGTTGGTTGTCACTCAATACCCATGCCTATAGGGCCAACAAGTTGGACACTTAGATATATGTAAGCAAAAGTGGGAGAGGTGATCTTTGGGTATTTCCAAACTCTAGAGAGTGGGGAGAAGATCCACTTCGTGTCTGTGACTTTACCATTTTTTCAAAAGTTTAGGGTTTAGGGTGATTTCATATGGTCACCACGTTTGCCCTCCCCCTTCCCAAGACAGTAAGCTCCATCGTTGGTACTGAAAGCCCCCTCCATGCCCCTTTCCCCCCCTAGGGGGGACCCTGCACCATAGGCCTCTCACATGGAGGCACCTCTAGGTATGTTGGGAGTCTCATCCGCATTTGGAGCATTCATAGGGAATATGCATACTACTATGCCACAAGTTGGATCTATCTCATCACCCTTCATTCACCAAACTCATTCGACTGCCTTCCTACACAAGACAGGTATGGCTAGCTCCCTACAAAGGTCATATGGTCAAATCATGGGGAACCCCCTCTTTAATGGTCTCTCAGTGCAGTAATCTAAATAATGGAGTGCATAACCTTTGGAACTGTGGAGAAGCTAGCAACCATGGTGGTGAAGGTTTGGCCTTGGGTGGTGGTGTAGCACCCAAGGGAGGAATTGGGGAACTTCTGGGAGCTAGCAGAGGGGGGAACATCAATTCACCAAAGTGCCCTCATGAGCCTGGAGGTGCTACTAACAAGACAAATAATTTTCTACAGCAGACTCGCCCTTCTCAATTCAATAAACTAGTGGCTGGTGAAGGTGTCAATGGAGGACATGAAGACTTTGGACTTCCCCCAAAGGGTAATCAGGGAGCAAGTCATCAAGGTAACCCATCTTCAAGCCTCCCAGATAACAAGGTTTCTCTCTTAGTCCCTGCTATTGAATTGAAGAAATTTAATTACACCTATTAGTTAAGAGCACTGATAGGTCTTTGTCATGGAGCTCGCCCACCAATTGACTTTCTAAGAAACTAGGTTAGAAATAATTGGGAATCAATTGGGTGCAAACCTATTAGCATGCAATACCTACCAAATAACTATTTCTTTTTCATGTTTGAGTCTGAAAGAACAAGCGGTCTTAACTATGTTGAGCTATGGCCAATGGATGATGCGTAACTCACCTCTATCTTTACTGAAATGGACCCTAGAATTCGATCCGACATGGTCAAACATGACATGTTTTCTTGTCCAGGTAGAATTCCTAAATTTTCCTTTAAATCTCTATTTATTTCTAAAAATTTTGGCTATATCCACAGGAAGATTACGTGGTCAAAGGCCATATACGGACATAAATCCAAGATGGCATCCTCAGTTGCTCATTGAAGTAGATGTCAGTAAGAAATTATCATTGATAATCTTAGATACAAATAGGCTATTTATTAAGGACCAACCGGTTATCTATAAAAATCTGCCTAATGCTTGTTTTAAGTGCCTTAAAACAAGTCATTTTATCAAGAACTATCCTGAATGGAACACACATGAAACTGCTGATAATAAGTAAGATGATACCCCCCTAAAACTGAAAAAACCCAAGATGATGGTTTTCAACAAATTTATAGGAAGGGGAACAACAAAAGTAAGGGACAAACAAACAAAAAACTAATGTTATTCACAAAGGTAAAAATAACAATAGATACGATGCATTATTAATGAATTTGAATAATGAAAATAATGGGGCTTCCAAGTTGGGTAAAACCGGCCATAGTAAGTGCCAAAACATTGCAAATTCAGATAATGATGAGGCTATCATTGAGGAAACTCAACTAGAACAACAGAATGAGGGGGTTACTCCAGTAGACATTTCAAACTTTGATCTCAATGTACAAAATGAAGATGTGGACTTTACCTAAGCTAAAGAGGAGGAAGTACTTGGTGGGGATTACATCCCTAACAATCCACCCTCCTTAGAAAGCCCAAAAAGGGTGGAAACAACACACAACAAACAAAAAGAAGATTTTCCAAGGTAGGTCAAAGTGTGAGTAACCCCTTTGGATAGGGTAAGGACTCTCAAAAGAAAGGTAAGTATTTAAAAAACTAATCTCAATAATGAATATGTTTACTTTTCTGTCTTATAACTCGAAAGGTCTCACTGACCCAAAAAGAGCAATCACTATCAGGAAATGGCCTAACCAAGAAGCCATTCTTCTTGAGGTTATTTCCCTACAAGAAGTCAAAGCTATTGAAGATACTTTGACTAAGAATCTGAATCTTATTTCCAAATATTTTGTACGGTTCACCACTAAGCATAATCATAGAAAAGGGAGGTGCATGTATAGGCCTTTCTAGTAGGGTCAAAGATCAGCTAAGTAATATCTCTATTGACAATGATAATAATTGGATAGTTGCCCACTTTAAAAATCTTGATGAGTTTGTTGTTGTCTCCATGTATGCCCCTAACTCTTCTTTAGAAAGAGGAAAAGTTTGGGATTCCTTGCAGGTTATAAAGTGCCCCATCATATTGGTTGGGGATTTTAACATGATGGAGTCCTTGAAGGACAGGTTCTTAGAAAAGGGACATTGCATCTCAGGTACTAAGAAGGAAAAGTGGATGGCAACTAAGGCCTTTCATGGGCTAGTGGACATAAGTAACAGTTTGAGTTTCACTTGGTCTAATAATTAGGTAAAATCTAACCTCCGGAAAGCTAGGTTGAACAGGTTTTATATTTCAACAGGCCTTCTGGCTACATTATTTAATGCTAAGTGTAAAATGCTTAAAAATATTGTTATGTTGGATCACTTCCCCATTCAGTTGAGTCTGTCAAATGACTCCCAAATTGTAAAATCTGGATGGTTCCACACCAATTCATGGTTATTTAAGCTAAAAGAGGTTAGGGACTCTATCAAGAATATATGGAAACGCTCAATCCTTCATCTCCCTAGCTCAAGCATGGACGAGGGCTATCCAATATACCCAAGAATTTCTTAGACACCTAGGGTTGAAAGAGCAATAAAGTATTCCCTTAGTAAGTCTCTAGAAGTCCAAATTGAATCAGGGCAAGTACACTTACAGACAGATCTTCTCAAGGTCAATGAAGAATTCAGACTTTTAGAAGACAAAGAAGCATCGATCATTCAGCTTTTCACTAGACAATGGTGGGCTAGGAAAGCTAGTAGACCAACCGCAAAAATGTTCAACATTCTAAAGAAAAAAAAAAGAAGGATATTGTCCCTCTCTTAACTAAGATCGATGGTACCAAAGCTAAAGACAATGCTAAAAATCTAGTAATTGCTAAATAAATCTTCTCTAATATCTTTAGTTCTCCTAGAATTAGTAATCTAGATGATACCAATGCAAAATCCAAATTTGCCCTGGTTAGGAAGAAGGTGGTCCCATCTTCCATAGCCTCCCTACTTGATGGTGAGCTTGCTGCATTAGAATTGGAAAACACCATAGATGCTCTACCGATGAAGGAAAGAGCCTAGGGATAGATGGTCTCCCTAATGAGTTTTTAAAAGAATTTAAAGAATTCTTGATTATCCCCTTGCTAAAGTTATGGAAGGAATCCTTGAGATATGGAGCCCTACCTCACATAATCAATGAAGGGGTGGTAAAGCTTATACACAAAAGAGACGAGAAAGATCTACTCTCGAATTGGAGACCAATCACCTGCTTGACCTTGGCCTATAAAGTATTTGCTAAGGCTTTGGCCGAAAGGCTTTCTCCACATCTAAATTCTTGGATAAGGAAGGAATAGAAAGAGTTTATTAAGGGAAGGTATATCCTAGGTTCTATCATTGCTCTTTGGGAAGGGATTGCATATGCTCAAAAGAAGAATCAATACTTTGTTTTTTTCAAAATAGATTTTGATAAAGCCTGTGATAGGTTGGAATGGGACTTCATCTTTCAATCTCTACATGACATGTGATTGGGGAGGAGATTTATAAAGTTTGTAAGCACTTTATTTGGCAATGCATCCTCTAGAATTGTAGTTAATGGAGAAACGACTGATTCAATACTTCTTAGAAGATCAATTAGATAGGGTTGTCCCTTGGCCACACTGTTATTTGCTATTGCAACATATTGAAAAGGGGAACATCAAGGGGATCAAACTATCCAATAATAAAGACATGGTTTTAAATCAGTTTACTGATGATGCTAATGGGACCATTAATAATGACCCTATCTCAATATTAGTTTTTTGGAATTGTCTTCAAACTTTCAGTAAAGCCTCTGGATTTATTATCAACCTAGTCAAAACAGGTATCAAATCTTTGATTTACTCACCCTCTAGATGGCTAATTGAGGCTGGGTGCAAAGAAATAAAAAGGGGCAAGGTTTTTAAACTTCTTGGAATTCCTATGGGCTTTGATATCTTTATGAAGTAGAGATGGGATTGGGTACTAGAGAAAATTAGAAAACACTTTGAGAAATGGAAAGGGATTCAATTTAATATGGCTCACAGGTGCCTAATGCTCAAACATATCCTTATTCCCTCCACAATCTATTATTTAGCATGCTAGCAGCCAACCAAAACATGATCGAAACAATTGGAGCACCTAGCTAGAAATTTCTTGTGGAGTGGGGACATGGATAAATTTAAGATCTCCAAAGCCTCATGGGTCATGTGTACAAAACCCAAAAATCTTAGGGGACTAGGGCTTTCAAACCTATAGACATTGGCTAGTAAACTTGCAACAAAATGGGTTGCCAAGATTATCGATAGGGAGGAAGATTTTTGAACTACCTTGTTACACTCCTCGATTAGTCAATTTCAAGTAGTTGGCTGTCCAAGATGGAAAATTTTTAGATTTGCTCACTGTTATCCTAGGCCCAGTAGAAATTAAAACAATAGGGTGCTCATCACTAACGAAGGGGATCTGGCAGGCTTGGTTTAAATATAAAAAACTGATAGTCCCATCTCCACATTCCAACTTTACCTTGGACACTGCAGTTGACTCTATATGGTTTAGATTTTTTCACCAATCTATCTCAGAGAATGATTTGAATAAAACCTACAAAATATACCAGAAAGGGATTAGAACTTGGGGTGATATATGGAATCCTAACACAAAAAATTGGCTAAATAATGTACAACTCACGAGTAAATTTGGCCTACTTTCGGTTGAAGTCAACATGGTAACCAATAGAATGCAACTATGGGATCCACACCTCTCAACTATCATCAATCTAAAACAACCTTTCAACTCTAGAGGAGTAAGCCTCTTCTACCCCTTTCAAATCTTTAGGTATGCAATAAAGATTTATGTGCTAAGCTCAATGAAAGGTGGCACATTAACTTGAGTAATAAACAATGGAATTACAAATTTACTAATATTTGGATGAAAGTTCTTTAGCCTAAGATACCATATCTAATGTAGCTCATAATCCTTAAAGGTCTCTAGACTAATGAAAGGGCTTTAAAGGTAGGAATTGGAACTGGACTCTGCCCAAGATGTAATACAAATGTGGAATTGATATCACATATTTTTTATAAACTGTCAACATAACACTAACTTATTTTGTTTCTTGCAGGTGCTATTAATGACAATCCACCCAGCTAAGTTCACCTGGAAAGAGATAATCTTGGGTGAAATATATGGCATATCTCCAGTAGTTTGGATTTGGATAAGAAGCCTCTTTCTTGGAATATATGGATTTGCAGGAATGAAAAAGTATTTGAAAATGTCTCTATCGATCCTATTCATGGATTTAAGACGTATTTTTTGTTGCAAGTGGATCAGGATGCTGAGAAGCTGCAAAGACTCCAGAAGGAAGCTTATCTTGGAGGCTCGGAAGATGAAGTTGTTGCCATGCTGTTAGAACTCAAGAAGAAAATTGTGGATTCCAAGAAGATCTGAAATTCGATCTGAGTCCTTTTTCCAATTGATACATGTTGTAATCTAAGACTGTTTGGATAAGGCAGCTTCCCTATATTGAAGTCCTCTTCACCAACAACTGTAAAATTTACATTCCATTTTAATATATTTTAACACTTCCAAAAAAGAAAGAAAGAAAGTGGGAGACATCTCATTGTCTCATTAGATGCGAATAAATTTGGTGTTGTTGGAGAAGCACAACCTAGGGCTTGAACTCACACATCGTCAAGCTCAACCCACACTCAAACCAAGTGGGTTATGATCTTATTGACACGTCATTGCCCCGTTCGAAGTGACTCCAGATGTGGTCAATGTTCATGGAAAATTGAGGTTTACTGTTATCTGAATTATAAAATTTTCAAAAAAAAATTCAAAATTTAAAAATAGAGGATTTTGTACATTGAACTTTATGAAAGTCTTACAAATTTTTTTTGACAAATACATGTAATTGCATTCAAAAATCCCTCCAAAAATTTGAACATAAAGCGCTTGTCTCTTCGATCAGAAATGTTTTTCGTGCAAGGCGGAACGTGGTGTTATGTGGAAAAAGGAGAGGACGTGTGAATCGGGCTCAATACGGGAGGAGTGGGGACAAAACGGTTTTGACGACACACCCCGATCCTTACGGAACACCTCTAGAGCCAACGTTTTATGATGCTCAAAGCCTCTCTCTCTCTCTCTCTCCCTCTCTCCCTCTCTTCTCAAAGCTCCCCCCCCCCCTTTCTCCCTCCCTCTCTCTGTGCATGTCTGTCTGAAAGCTCGCTCAGTTGCTCTCCTGCTCTCATAGGCTCCTCCATCAAAAATGCTGAGGAAGAAACGGCGCGTTGCTCACAGATCCAACGAAAGTTTCCCTGCTGTAGAATCACAGCAGCAGCCGTCAAAGGAGGAGGAGGAGGAGGACGACGACGGCGACGAGGACACGAAGAAGAATACGAAGCCATCGCCGACTACTGCATACGGCCGAAAACTCGTGCATCTGCTTCTTCTTCCTCCCCGCGCGCGTGTCCGCGTACTGTGCAGGAAGCTTGTGAGAAGGACCAAGGATTGCTGCGCGCGTCTGCTCTGCGATGGCAAGCTCTCGGCCATGGCCGTCAACTGCAGGACCAGAAGAAGAAGACCCGACCTTAGGGCCTTTCGACGCAAAAAAGCTTTCTGCCCGCGGGAGCCTTTGTCGTCGTCGTCTTCGTCTTCCTTTCCCGCCTCCACCTCCTCCTCTTCTTCTTCTTCTTCTTCATCTTCATCTTCAAATTCTACCTATTCTCGGTCAGCCCTGGCCCCCTCCTCCATGGCACCCTCCTCCTTGCACGCAGACGCCATCGCCGACTGCCTGGAGTTCATCAAACGCTCGTCTTCCCTGCATTATACACCGTTTGACTCCTCGCCATGTCCACCTCGCCTATCAGTAGCAGAAAGCCTGAGGTCAAGGAACCTCCCTTGAACAGGAAAGCTCGCCTGTCTGGTTCTGTATCATAGCTAACTTGGCCTGTGGCCTAGGACTTCCACATCTTCTTCTTGCTTTAGGCCCGGTTCACACTTGCCCGGTGGACAAAAGGGTGAAAAATCCCCTTTTCCACCCAGCCACAAGGATTTCCAAAGAGTTGTCCGCCCTCTCATTCACATGAGTGGTGGACAAGGAAAGGAGCGAAACGAGCATTTTGCTCCACTGAACGGAGCGAAACGCTCGTTTCCTTGTCCACCACTCCGTTCAGTGGAGCGTTTCGCTCCGTTCAGTGGAGCAAAATCTGCATAAACCTGTAATCGGCTTCGTGATCTCTGATCTCTGAGTACTCTCGCATCACAATTCGGCACATGTGCAGCCTACGACTATGAATCCTTCTCACATGTTAGCTGGCTTGAGCTTCGACAGGTTTCCTGTGCCATGGCAATGAATCGTCCCGGCTTATGAATAAGAATGGTTCCTACACTTCAGTCGATGCGTGCTGCCGCCTTCTGCAGGCCTGTGCCAAATCAAAAGACCTCTACAAAGGTAGGCGAATCTATTGGTCGATCTGTACAAACGATGTCGCGCTCTCTGATTCTCTGGCAAGCCGCCTCATCCGAATGTTTGCCGCATGCGGAAGATTACCTGAGGCTAGTGAGGTCTTCACCAAAGCCCCCAAAGCGAACACATTTGTCTGGCATGCTGTTATCTCTGCCCACACTAACTCGGACCACAACCACGAGGCCGTCAAGCTCTATTCTCAAATGCAGCAGTTCAATGTCGTGCCGGACGACTATCTCTTTGTCGCTGCCCTCAAAGCATGTGCCAAGGCAAGGCTCCTTACTTCTGGTAAACTCATCCACACTGACATTGTTAATAACTGTCTCGAGTCTGACATCTATGTCAGGAGTACCCTTATTGACATGTACGCTAAGTGTGGGAATCTTGAGGATGCCCACACCTTGTTCAATAACCATCAGATTCGCGACATAGTGACATGGAATGCCATGATTGCTGGATATGCAAATGTGGGGTATCTCCATGAGGTTCTAGTTCTTTTGGGCACAATGCAAAAGGAGGATTTGAAGGCTGATAATGTCACCCTCTTTAGCATTCTCAAGGCATGTTCTAGGACATCAGCCTCAGATACGGGAAGACAACTAAATGCTTACATTCTTGAAGCTGCATTAGAGTCAGATCTTTCCCTGAACAACAGTCTCATTGATATGTATACAAAATGTGGAGAACTCAAGGACACTGAATATTTGTTTGGAAAGTTGCCAGTGAGAAGTGTTGTAACATGGAATGCAGTTATCGCAGGTTATGTTCAGCAAGGGCTTTCTGTAGAGTGCATTCAACTTTTTCAACGGATGCACCAAGAAGGAAGAACACCAGACAAAGTGACATGCATTTGCACTTTGAAAGATGTTGCCAGTTTAGCAGCTCTAGATGTTGGTAGGCTGATTCATGCCTACATTATTGAAACTATTCTTGAGTCTGATGTTGTAATTGCAAACTCTCTATTAGACATGTACACAAAGTCTAAGTCTCTCAAAGATGCGGGCAGTTTATTTGGCCGGTTGCTGAGGCGGGATGCAGTGACATGGACTGTAATGATTGCTGCATATGCTCAACATGGGTATAGCCAAGAGGCACTTCAGCTTTTCCAAGACATGAAACAGGAGGGAATGGGTTTAGACAACATTACTGTTGCTGGTGTACTCAAGGCATGTTGTCTATATCAGGGCAGAATGATGCATGTTGGCATCCTTTGCAGCCACTGCAGGTTTGATCTTCTTATTGGGAATGCCCTTATTGACATGCTTGCTAAGTGTGAGAGTCTCATTGAAGCAAGAAGAGCATTTGATCAATATGGATATGTGCAATATGGATTCAATGGCCAGGAGGCTTTGACACTTTTTGAGCAGATGCAGCAGTCTAGAGTGACACCTAATGCTGTTACGTGTGCTAGCATCTTAAAGGCTTGCTGTCTCTCAGGTGCTCTGCATCAGGGCAAGCTTATTCACACATGTGTTGTTGAGAGTGGCTTGCATACTGACCAAGTGATTGGAAGTGCCCTTATAAATCTTTATGCTGAATGTGGAAGCTTGGAGGATGCTCATGGAGTGTTTGAAACATTGTTCAAGCATGATGTTGTCACATGCAGTGCAATGATTGCAGGATATTCGTTTCATAAGAATTACATTTTAGCGCTGCGGTACTTTAAGCAGATGAGACAAGAAGGCTTGAACCCAGACAGTGTTGTCCTTGTCTCCCTACTTTCTGTGTGTAGCCATTTGGGTTTGATTGAGGAAGCTTATCAGTGCTTCTGTTCAATGGAAAATGAGTTTGGGTTCAGGCCAAACCTTGAGCATTATAATTGCATGATTGACCTTCTTGGTTGTTCAGGTCGCTTGCATGAAGCTGAAAAACTGCTTCAAAGCATGAGATTCCAGGAGAATATGGTAGGCTGGAGATCTTTGCTAGGTAGCTGCAAAATATATGGTAATGTAGAAGTAGGAAGACGCTGCTTTGATGCTATCAGCTTACGAGATGCAGGAAATGCTTCTGCTATAGTTTTGATGTCAAATATTTATGCTGATGCTGGCATGTGGAAAGAAGTGGACAAATTAAAACAGCTTCGTAAACAGACACAAGCCTGGAGGAAGCCAGGACATGCCTTCATTGAGATTGATGATTTACTTTTAATAGTTTCCATTTATGTATTGAACATTTGGCAAGGTTCACGAGGCAAGCTTCAGACTCATTTGACACTTCTGCCACTTTTATTCATATTTGCCACTTTTAGAATGTGTGACATGTCCTTGCTCTAGATTGATATTTGATATGAGGTTCCTTTTAAACATTGTATCAACTGCCATTGTTTTGATGATGTTAATAGTAATGAATTGTAATGTGATTTTAAAATGACCTATATTCTGGAAGATTTGGCATTGTTTATATGTTCATATTGTACAAATTTTTAGATGTTTCCTTAAAATTAATACTGTAGGAAACTCGTTTCCGATCTTGCTGTTTCCAAAACTTCTGGCTACTATGGCTGGAGATGGGAGAGGAAACAAGGTGACTGTGAGAGGATGAGGAGCAAGGCCCTCTTGCAGACTTGGGACTTGGGCATGTTTTTCCATATTGCACCTCAGATGGTTTGGCATTAAAGCCCACCAGATTGGTTGTTCACACAACCATTCTTTTTGTGATGTACTTAGCCACTCTTTGCAGAGTTCCTTGTGCTTTGTACTTTGCCTGAAGGGGGTTTCCTCCGAGGTGCTATTGATCGAATTTCTTTTCTTAAAAAAAGAGATTCAGATAGAGGGCCCCTCAATGGCAGCTAGAGAGGACAGAAAGTGAAGAATGCAGAGTATTTGTATGTTTTACAGGCTTCTTAAACTCATGCATTGTTCAGGTCTCAAATTTTGGTTTTTCATATTGATTGTAGTGTAGATCATGTATAGACCAGATTTGTCTTTTTGTGAGACATAGGTTGTGGGCATTCTTCCTTATATTTCTCCACATATAGTTTGTCGTTTTTTGTGTAAAATAATTGGATGATTGATGGTTTATAAGTTGAAATGCCTTGCTCCAAATGTATTTCAAGGTCTTTTCTCCATAAGAACATGGAAGGGAACGTTACCTTGAATTCACTGTTACTGCTTCATGCGAGTTCATGAAACTGTGAAGGACGTTATCAAGGTTCGTTTCTTACATTTAACAGAAATGTTTGCTTTTTACCCATTATCTCAGAGTTATACCTCAATAAACTTCTCTATTGAGTCTCAACAAAGGCCCGGCTGGAGTGGCATAAATTCTTACTCTCTTGAAGAGTTCATTAAGCAATTCTGAGATGATATCCTGCTGACAAACATCATGCTCTTAGCCATGTTTCTGAAAGGTATTGCCTTTCCAAAATGGCTACTTGCAGGCATTTGCAGACAAAAGCAAGTGCCCAAGTACCTCAACTATTAAAGCTGCAAATTACAGCAAATATTGTTCAGGAACGGAGTCATACCACTAAGGACTTCTAAAGTGCATGGAGAGATCCTGTTAGAAACACTTGAATTGAGAAATCCTGTTAGAAACAAATCAACAAAACATTCTGAGTAGCAGAATCAGCATACAAAATTTTGCATAATGCAACTGCAGTCAGGAAGCAGTTAACAGGTTGTAAAGGAAAGTCTAATTAAGTGGCAGCATATAGGCGTGAATGTCAACATTTCATGTTTTACAGCGTGCAGAAAAGGCGTTAAATGGACATATTGAGCATCCTGATGTTTGGGAAGTTAGGGATGTTGCTCCCAACAAGGCAAGTTAGTATCCATTATTCTGATAAATAATTTCATACTTTCAGATGGCAATTTTTAATGACTCGTATGCACATGAACAGAGAATGCTATGCTTAAGCTTTGATTTACCACATAAAGTTGGCTTCAGAAGTTGCACTGAGGCAAACTCTGATGTGAAAGTCGCATTGTCGGATCCAAGAACAGGTGATGCAGCAGTACCTGATGCAGTACCAAAGAGGGCACGAACAGGCAGCTAGACTATATACCAGTTCTTGTAGAACTTTCTCCTCTTGTACGCTATACACCAGTTCCAAAGAGATTCTCCAGTGTCCTTATCCTCAAACTGGAGGTGACCTTTGTGCCTAGATGAGGAATGCCATAAATAGAATGAAAATTCAAACCCCAATTTGTGTCCTTATCAGTTTGGTAGGAGAGGCATGGCAGCCACACCACGAATTTAACATTGTAGACTTGTTACCAATTGTCATGGATTCCTGTAGTGAATGGCAGCACCCTAAACTTAAAGTCATCTAAAACCATGAAAATGCTAAGAGAAAGCTACCACCCTAAACTAAAAGTCGTCTAAACTAAAGTCATCTAAAACCAAGACATGCCAGCATCATCATAAATATTTGACTTCAAAACTATAGCAGAAGCATTTCCTGCATCATTGTGGCTATCAAATTAAAACAGCACCATATATTCTACATCACCATATATTCTGGCTATCAAATTAAAACAGCATCAAAGCTGATAGCAGCACAAGCAAATGCAGGAGTCCCATATAACAAAAGTGTTATTGTGTTATGGACTATATACCCTTCAAAATAGAAGGAAGACATTACTACACTGCAAAATTTGCTACTGATATACCATTAATTTTGATCAGAATAACAGAGTACACAGAAAAGAACAGAAATGAACATGTAACAGAGTATTATAAATTTCAGAGAATATTTTTAAAAATTGCTAAGCAGATTTGTACAAAGTTGAATCTGAATCTGTAGATTTATATTGTAGATTACTCGTCTTCACCTAGATGCTCATCTTCACTATCACCAAAAACCATTTGGATGTTTCTACGACAATGCTCCTTATACATTACTCGAGCCAAATTGTCCCTGCGTTCAGTACCTCTACCCATATTGTTGGTCTCTACATCATCCGCTTCAATTTGTGCTCGATTGACCACCTCCGCTTCTGACATTGGTAGAACTGCACGAACTTCAAATAAGGTGGATGTTGATGTCCTTGTGGTCCCTACCTCAAGGTTTACTGATTGCCTGAGGGTTGTTTCAGCATCCCTTACCCAATCCATGTCAAAGGTGTCACCATGTAGTATGCAAATATTATGCAACACAAGACATGCAGTGACAATGTCAGGAACATTAAGCAGATCCATGTCTATGCGTTTTAGGAGAATCCGAAACCTTGCCTTCAGCATTCCAAAAGCCCTCTCAACGGCCATCCGTGTACTGGACTGGATGAAATTCCAATAATACTTCATCTTAGACAAGCCTTCCTTGCTTCCTTTAAAAGGAACTAGCATGTATGGTTTTGCTGTGTATGCACAATCACCTACTAAGCAATACTTGCCAAGGTCACCTTTGTTGCATCGGATCCCAAGTGCACTGTTGCCAAAGTTCACAGAGTCATGTATGGACCCGCACCAACCTACATCATAGTCCCAAGCAGTGCAATCAGGTGCAACTGTCAATTGTAACAAAATAGAGTGAAAACCTTTTCTGTTATAGTAGTCTGCTGCATTGTCCTTAGGTGCTATGATGGGGATATGTGTTCCATCAATGGCACCAATCACAAAGGGAATGCCTCTGATAGCTTCAAATTGTTCGGAAAGCTTTTGCATTCGAAACGGTGTTGGCCAACGTATATATGTATCCTTCAATCCTGATGCTACCAATGCTGCACAAAATTGTAGCACTATGTGACATGCTGTACCTTTCCCACATCCATAGAGATCTGCAAGAACTTCGAGCGGAGTTCCACTTGCCAACCTATGCAAAGCTATGCAAATACGGGTTTGAAGTGGTATGGCTTGTCTCATGCGAGTGTTTTGCCTCCCAAACACAGCAGACAACTTGTTACAAAGATAGTGGAATGTATCCCTGCTAACACGAAGGCGTTTCTTGAACATTTGGGCTGTGTATGATCCCATTAAAGTGGCTTGATAAAAATTTTGGGCGCGTGGATAAGCCCAACATCGTCGAGTAAGGTGACCTCGACAATGATTTAGGGTCTTTGCCTTCATCATCTTGGCAACAACTTTTGCCTCATAAAGCCATGCCTTTGCAATATCATCAACTTCCTCCGATATACAATCTAGCATGGCTAGCATCATAACAGATATCACCCAAGCACAATACAAAGCCATCTCTCTACTACATGCCATAGACTCTGCATATACAAAATCTAATCAAAACTTGCTAATCCTAAAAGACAAATTTGAAGATACACATATGCTAATCCTAAAAGACAAATTTGAAACACATTTTAAGTTAGTATACTTTTGAAACCAACATATGCATTTTTGAAGACACATATAGAGACATTTTACAGTGTTGAGATTGGAACACCAACATGAGATTAAAATTAATCTTCAAACTCCCATTACAACTCAACATTACTACACTAAGTAGGCTTCTTAGCTAGCTCTAGAAATGCCACCATGCTACCATGCATGGCTTGAAATATATCAAGTTTGCGGGATTCTATTGCATCTCGTCGCTCAGATGAATCTGTTAGTTGTGAGATCAGCTCTCGTCCAGTGTTAACCATTCCAGATAGATAGTCATCAACGGCAGGCTTGCGACGTGTGCGATTAGATCCCAATATCTTTTGTGCATTTTCTATAGATGTACTACCTTCAACATTCCCTGGGGATGCTTCTCCCTCTACATTCAAGTTTTCTTGGGTGGAAGAAGCATGGCTGATGCATGTGACATGAGCTCGGCCATGCATGTACTCATCCACTACATCATACCACTTACATGTTATCTTCCTATCATTGCCCGAGATTGTGTTATGTGCTTTATCTTGCTTGTATTGTTGATACACACGGGTCCACTTCTTCCTGCAAGACTCACTGTCCTTATCGAAATCAGAATACATGGAAGCCAACTGTGTGGCAATTTTTCCCCAAAGATCAACACCTTGTTTTTGAGGCTTGTTGAACTGGTCATTCATACTACCACGAGCATGAACTAGCTGCTCAACCCAAAAATCCTTCCAAAAGTTGTTCTTTTTTTCTTCTCCATTCTCCTCATTGTCTATGTCATTGGTCATGGCTTTCTTTCCCTTAGTCTTGCTCTTCTTAGGGAGAGGAAGGGTAAGTGACACATTATTGGGTGCCACTACACGCTTCTTTGTTCCTCGAGAGTTTGGAGGTCGTTGAGGTAATTGCACACTTGCCTCGTGATGGTCCAGATTCTGACCTTGGGTAGAGAAGGGTTGAACCCCTTGCATATTGGTAGCTTGAGGTGTTGTGTAATGCAAGTGTTCAGAATAGGAGCTGTCATTAAGCATAGCACTAAACCCATGTGGAGGCATTCCGAATTGCATACCCATTTGTGGAAGATGCTGCAAATAATACGATGTGTTTGGGAGCAAACCTGAAGGACTTGAGATTTGGCTATCCAAAGAGATTTGTGGCTGTGATTCCATGACAATGTCATCTTGAGAGTCTTGCGTATATTGGCGGAAAGCCATTGCTGCAAGCCTACAAAATAAGACAATCATTTGATTACAGACAGACATTCACAAATATATAGAGAAAAGAATAGCAAAATTGTACCTAACTTTGTTTTTTTATTTTATCCTGCTCCACACACTTTCTACCACATGTGTGAAGGCTACAACAAACGAAAATTGAGTTCTGATGTACACCAATGAATGCTGCAAATTAAATAATGTTTTGCTACAAAATTGAGTTCTAATATCCGTCTACAAACCAAGGCTCGGTACTAAAAGCAGTACTTTTACAAATTTCTTTTCTTTTGAACGTACCCGAGTGATCCCTTTGGCTAAGGGATGATGCCAAGTGACGCGAGATGAGCAGGTGATTCGACGTAATAGAGACCTGATAAAAGCTCGCATGATAGCAAAAAACGAAAATTAGGCCAATTTCAACACAAATCCAATGTCTAGACTTGATTTATTGATCCAATGCATAGAGAGACACAGATACACCCAATTTTTTAGTTCAATGCAGACTGCATGCCTCTTTGGGAGTGGAGAGAGAGAGGTGCACCGATTCAGATAGATAATGCACCTAATTGAGAGAGAGAGAAATCAAGCAAATTCTGGTCAAATTGTGCACACATTGAGAGAGAGAGAGAGAGAGAGAGAGAGAGAGATATGCACCCAACTATTAGGGAAAAAAAAAGAGACGAATACGATTTCCATTGGGGAGAGAGGGAGAGATGCACCCGACACATGGGGAGAGAGGGAGAGATGCACCCGACATCATTGTGCCACAGAGAGAGAGAGTACCTGTAGATTGAAGCTCGAGAGTTTTGCGATCGAAGCAGCACGTATATATAGCGGGGAGAGAGAGAGAGAGTCAGAGATGCACCCAACTATTACGAAAAGAAAAGAGACAAACACGATTTTCAATGAAGATTACATGCCACTGGGGAGAGAGGGAGAGATTCACCAGACATCTCTATGCCACAGAGAGAGAGAGAGAGAGGACGTTTACGGAAAAAAAAAAAAAAAAGAGAGAGAGAGTACCTGTAGATTGAAGCTCGAGAGTTTGATGATGTGATCGAAGAAGCACATATATATAGCGGAGAGAGAGAGAGCTCAAGAACTGCAATGGAAGTCTTGAAGCTTTTGCTTCATAGGCAAGATGGAAGGCGCCAAAGACAAGACATGGCGCGAAGGAGATATATCCATGCTGGCCAGGCCGGAAGAGAAGAGCGAACACTTGACCGTGACGTGTCAAAAAGAGCCCCTACTTTTTTTGGGCTTCCACCATGTGTGTGAACGTTCACTTGTCGATGCTGAAATTTGATTGGTCAACTTCGTTTGGGACGCCCCTTTGTCTGCCGAGTCTGAACCCACTTAGTGGACCCTTCCAGGTGAAGGGAAAGACGTGTACTTTACTGAAGAAATAGCGTTAATTCGGGCTTTTTAAGTTTTTTGTGTAAGAAGGTACGAGTGAGCCACGGCTCTTTAATGCCAGTCTGTCTGGACGTAAGGTTTTCGCCGTACGGCTTTTCTAGCATCTTCGACGGATGCCAGTCTCGCGGCTTTCTTCTTACCACGCCTACAGCACTATTTATGTCTCTGGTTTTGCAGCCTAATCAAACCATACTTACATGCTTCTCGACAAGGGTGCATGGTCGACATGGCGCAATCCACTCAGTATTCAAAGGCTTTTTAGAAGTTAAGTAATAGGATTATGGATATCACCTACGTTTATTAAAAGACCTTTTAGAAGCTAAGGAAACACCATTTATTTTGCTTTTGTATCTTCCATTTATTTGTTAATACAAAAAAGTAATCACACTTGAAGGAAGTATTTGCAATATTACTAAGTTATAAATGGAATGGTCAAAAACCATTGTAAGCTCTTGTTCTGGTTAGGGGTTTGAAATCAATCTTGTAAATATGACTTCTTTCTTTTCCTTGAGAAAATGCATTACATTTATAGTTAGATACAGATAAAGTATGCACAAAGTTGGGGGACTAGCATAGATCATACCGTTCCACAAAAAGAGATATATGAGATCTATGTAGAGTGATACTCCTTTGGCTATGACATTGTGGAATTGGTCTTCTATTAATAAAAAAAACTTTTTTGAAGGAAGCTTGAAATCTATTAAAGAGGAAAGTAAAATAAATATATAGCTATAATAGTGATTTGTTTGTCTTGAGTAATTGTAGGTATTTACAATAGCATCTACTCAAAAAAGACATTTCTTTTTCTCTTAGTATTCTCCTATTAGAGCTTGTTTTCCATTTCCATAAGAATACTTGCAATTTCTTCAACATTGGAGCCGGATTAAAGTTCGTGAAGTTTTTGCATCTTGCTTGTATCTTTCTCAACTTGTATCTAAAAATCAGATTTAAACCCATATGATGGTTCCATAGGCATGTTTTCAAAAATCTTTTTATTCCTACTAGTCCATATATTCTAGAGGTAAATACCTCTTAACCAATTCCACATTATTGGGGGAATGCCATAAATTTCCACTAAAATAACCTCCTTCCATGATATCTTAGATGGTTGATGTGGCAAGATCAAGACCTACAAGAAGCAACAAATATTAGTACTATGGGGACATCTATAAAAAAGATGGGATATAGATTTTGCTTGTTGGTTGCATTTGGGGCATAGTCCATTACTTATTCTTGCTTTATGAGCCCCTCTCATTAGCCCATAAGGCTTTAAGGGTTATCGGCCACATGAGACATGAAATTTTAGGTTGAATCACAAGCAACCAAAGATTATCAAATCAATATATCCACTGATGAGGGCTCCAGCTCCAATTGATGTGCCATCTATAGTTTAACTTATATTATAGTACATTTAAATCTTGTGCAAGTCATAAAGATGGAGGAGAGGTATATCACCCAGTAAACACATCCCTTCAACATTGAAAGGGAGGTTGATGTTGATGACAACCAATAGGTGGGGCCTCCACAGATTGGTTCTACTTTTGATTAGGAACATTGCTTGCTTTAAGTGAAACTTACTCAAAAGTTGCTCTTTAGAAATCCATGCCTTAGTTTTGGTATCCCAAAGATCCCCCCATACTTGGATACCTTTCTTGGATGGCATGTAGACTTGATTTAGAACTCTCCCCTCCAGGATAGAGTTGTGGAAGAAGTTGAACCAAACAGAATGAGGCCCATGGTAAAAGGTATGATGAGGGTGTGGAGCAGGGCCAAGAAGCTTCTTATACTTAAACCATGCCTCTCAGATGCCTTTTGTTAATTTAGAAGAATGCTTGATTTTAATTCCCATTGGATTGAGAATAGCTGTGAGAAGGGTTAGGTTTTTTCATTTGGGGCATCATGCTATATTGAAGTTTTTGCATGAAGCATGTAAAAGAGTTATCCAATCTTCCTCTTCTTTATTCGAGCTCCTTGCAACCCGTTTGGCTGCTAATTTAGTTGCCAATGATTGTAGATTTGGTAATCCTAAACCTCCTAGCTACACTACAAACAACCCAAGAAGCTTTTGGCATCTTGAACTTATCTCCATCTCCACTCCATAGAAAATTCCTCCCCAGTAGCTCAAATTGTTTTATGCCAACCTTTGATGGTTGCCAACAAGCCAAAAAGTGGATAGTAGTACGAATGAGGATATGTTTTAGTACTAGATTTCTACAAGCTAGATTCAATTGCAACCCTTTCCATTTTTCAAAATTTCCCCTTACTCTCTCAAGAACCCAATCCCATCTTTGCTTCATAGAGATTCCAGATCCCATTCGGATTCCTAGTAGTCTAAACACTTTCCCATCCTCAATCTCCTTGGACCTTGCTTCTAGGAGCCACCTTGGGGGGGGGGGATTGATTAGAGTTTTGATGTCTGTTTTAACAGGGTTTATGACTGACCCTAAAGCTTTATAGAACATTTGTAGACAATTATAGAATGTAACCAAAGAGTTCATGTCATTGTTGACAGTTCCATTGGTATAATTAGCAAACTGATTGAGCACCATATCTGTATTATTAGGCAATCTAGTTCCCTTCAAGTTACCTCGTCCTATATCAGCCATCCTAGAGAGTTTGCAAGTATGGGAACTAGTGATGGAGCAACGGGACATCCTTGTTTAATAGATCTTTGTAAAGGAAGAGAATCAATCATGTCTTTGTTTACAACACTTCTAGTAGAGGCATTGCCAAACAAAATACTCACAAATTTTATAAATCTCTTTTCCAACCCCATATCATGTAGTGATTGTAATATGAAGTCCCATTCTAGTCTATCATAAGCTTTATCAAAATCGATTTTGAAGAATACAAAAACTTGGTTGTTTTTCTGAGACAACTCCATTCCTTCCCATAATGCTATGATAGAGTCTAAAATATATTTGCCTTTGATGAAGCCTTTTTGCTCCTTTCTTACACATGAATCTAGATGTGTAGACAACCTCCTAGCTAGGGTTTTTGCAAAGACTTTATATGCAGATGTCAGACAATCTATGTGCTTTGAATTGACTAACACATCTTTGCCATCCCTTTTATGTATCAGTTTGACAACTCCTTTGTTAATTATATGGGGCAAGGCTCCATTAGGGATTCTTTCCATATGAATAGTAGAGGAGTTATCATGAATTCCTTGAATTCTGTAAAGAATTCATTGGGGAGGCCATCCAATCTTGGGCTCTTATCTTTAGCTAAGGCATCTATTGTTGATAGCTATTCATGCAAGCTCATTCCATCGTACCTTATTGATGCCAGGAGGCATATTCCACGGTGGATTCCGTGAGGTTTTACGGTGGATTTCGTAAACTTAGATGACCGGGGCTCATACGCAAAGAGGATTCTTTGTGCGAGAAGTTGATGGGGACGCCTGTCCTTTTCGGGCGTTTCATTAATTTAGTGTGTACATGGGTGATTCCATAGCGGGTGATTCCGCAAAATGCATATTAAATTAATAAACGTTTATGAGTTTAGAGTGCGCACTCATAATAAATTAAGGTTAGGATTTATTTCTAACCAATTGATTTATTTATGTAGCTGAAGACTGCTAGGTATTCACTTTTGTCGGTTTAATTGTGTTATTTTACTAACGATTGTGAATGCTTCAGTTGATGTGTAGAGATAGCAGCAGTGGCGGAGGAAAGCATTGGAGTCTAGCGGGTTTTCGATCTTTGGACTATATTTTGATAGGCGCCACGTCTATATTTTGTTATGTTTATAGAGACATCGATTATTTATTATTATTTTTGTATGCGCTTATGCGCCTGGATATGTTATTTCTATTTGGACATTGAGATTGGGCGTGCCAGACACTATGGGCACCGTCCATTAGCTTTATTTTCCTATTTTTGGTAGAAAGCAAACTCAAAAGCTAAAAGCTTGTCATATTTTTGTAATTGGGCTATTTTTGAGCATAAAGATTGGAAATATACATTAAATACATGCTTTGTGAAGCGCTCACACAAGGCATGGGGGAGATTGAACCCAATTTGTCTCTTGTCTCATGTCGTGTTTGCTTTTACATTGGTTTTTGTGCTAAAAAGTAGAGTACTTTGTTCTTGGGGACCTTTGGGAATTCACTACGTGAGCTACCTGCGTCCGATCTGCGCACCAGTGGTATCAGAGCGGAGCAGAGATCAAGGGCTTCCAATCGCTACCAATCTCGGGCGAAGGCGGAGCTCCAGGAACAAACGGCCTCTACAGTCAATCTCGTCGCGAACCGTCGATACAGGCAGACTTCTGGTGATCAAGAACCCCTATTTCCAGTGTCAGATCGCGAAGGACCACTCTCTGTCGGCGGAGGACCACTCATCAATTCTTTTCTTCAAGTCGTTGAAAAAACAGTGAGAAAGCTCTAATCTTCTTCATTAAAAAGCTTAATTACAAAGCTTAAGAGCTTAAGAGAAGCCTAAGCTTCAAATCGTCAAGTCGTGGCAAGAGGAGGACCCCCGAAAATTCCGCGTTAAAAAAAAAAACGGCCCCCCCCCCTCACGATCAGAAACGGCGGCCTCTTTCTTAAACTTATTAAGCTTAAGCTTAACTAATTAAGCTTAAGTCCCTCCATACTCTGCAAGTCAGTGAAGGCAGACAAGTCTGCAAACTCTCGGTCACGCACTCCAGAAGTCAAGTTCAGCAAGTCACTTGGAATCAAGTCCTGCAAGTCCTGCAAATTGGCTAAGTCCAACAAGTTCACAACCCTGCAAGTCTGTTAAGTCTGCAACTCTGCAAGTCAGACTAAATCAGAACTGACTAGTGCTTAAAACTCCTAGAAGACTTGTTCGTTTGCAAAAACTCAGAACTGGAAAGTTATTCGCAGCAAGCTGTTTTACCTATCTGCAAGTTCGTTGAAGTACTTTCAGCAAACGGAGACAGAAATATTTCAGAATTTCTGAAAATTGAAGAAGAAAATACCCAAAAATACATAGCCTTGTAACCCCAAATTTGAGCTACGCTCATCCCGCTAACTGATTTTGAGTGAGAAAGGTTTGTTGAGTTTTACAGGATGACTACCCCACATATGGATGATCCTATGGCTGAAGACGACCTACCTGAGCCTACCATGGAACAAAAGCTGGATCTTATCATGTTACAATTGGACGAAGAGCGAAGAGCTAGGCAAGCCTTGCAAGCGCAATTGACAAAGCTACAAGGAGCGTCCACTGATAAAGAAGAACCCCAAGCTGAAGATTTGATTCGCTGTACCATCGACGCCACTCTTGAAGCACAAACCATTCGCAAGGAATCCAAGATAAGTAAACGAAGTTTCAAGTTTCGCACTTTCAATGGCATAAGAGAAGGAAAGACTGTTTTATCATTCATTAGCCAGTTTGATGACTATTTCCATGAGGAAACTTATCCTGAGAAAGATAAAATCAAGTGTGTTACTAATCATCTGATAGATAGAGCATCACTTTGATGGACTGTAGTCCGCAAGAGCATAGAATGTCCTGCTACATGGGAAGATTTCAAGAAGAAGTTCATGCAAAATTTCCTACCACCGCAATTTCATGAGAAGGCAATCAAGCAATGGGATTTACTTCAACAACGCGACCGTGAGCCTATTCCACAGTATACAGAGCGTTTTTGGAATGCACTCTTACAGCTACGCATGCTTGAAGACGTACCAGAGACGACACATAAGCGGAAGTACATGTCTGGACTTCTTGGACATTACTACGCTGAGGTGAATATGTTCAAGCCTGCTACCCTTGAAGATGCTATCTCCTTAGCTCACGACACTGAAGATAAGTTACGCGGAAGAGATCGACGACCACAGCCATTCCAAGCAAACGGTAATTATGGATCTAAACAATTCAATTCCAATTTCAGAAGGTTTAATCCAGGTCGTTTTTCATCACCATCTTTTCGCAAGAATTGGCCTAAACCACCTGCATTACCATCCACTGTCAATCCAAACCCTAAGCCTATCCAACAAGCAAATCCAAATATACCCAGACTCCCAGCCATTGCAAATAATGTGACCAAAGCCAAGCCCATCGTATGCTATAAGTGTCACCAGCCAGGCCATCTCGCAGCAAATTGTCATTCAAAGAAGCCATCAGCACATATCAACTACCTTGGAGCTATGGACGAAGACGAGCATGAGGATATGCCGGATTTCACTGAAGAAGAAGATGATCCTACTACTACTTCCGACACTTTACCAGGTATGCCTACTTTACATTCATTATTGACTATGAAATGTATGGTACATGGAAAAGAAAGAATTATATTGCATGATGACGGTAGTACCCATGACTTTATTTCAGCAAAATTGGTAAAGGAATTGAAATTGCATACAGTACCTACGCACTATCGCATAAAAGCTGCATTTTTAGGTACTAGGTACAATGGCACACAAGAAGTTCAAGATTTAGAAATTCAAATTGGTCCATATATTGAAAGAAGAAATTTCTTAGTTGTCCCATTACAGTCTAGTGACATTATTCTAGGAATGCCATGGAGACACCAACATAATCCCAATATAGATTATTCCACACACACAATGAATATTAATTTTCAAGGAAAATCTATTACATTATTTGGTATGCATGCATCTCATATGTTTCCACTGCTTTCGCATACTCAAGCAAAACGTGCACTACGCAAGAATACTAAATCATATCTCATTTGGGTGAATGAATTGCACGCAAAGGAAAATCATATACACCCTAGGCATAAGGAATTTCTTGCATATTTTAAGGATTGTTTTGCAGAAGACCTACCACCAGGTTTACCTCCATCACGTCCAGAAGACCATAAGATTGACCTAATACCTGGCACACAACCACCTTGCAAAGCCCCATATAGGCACAATCAAATAGAGCAAAAAGAAATCCAGAGTCAAGTAGAAGAATTACTAAATAGAGGTTTAATTCGACCTAGCAGTTCTCCATTCGGTGCACTTGTGCTCTTAGTCAAGAAAAAGAATAATACTTATCGGATGTGTATTGACTACCGAGCATTAAACAAGATCACTGTAAAGAATAGGTATCCTATACCTAGAGTTGACGACCTTATGGACAAACTGCAAGGATCTTCTATATTTAGTAAAATTGACCTTAAATCTGGATATCATCAGGTGAGGTTAGATAGATCCGACATATTTAAGACTGCATTCAGGACACAGTTTGGCCATTACGAATTCTTAGTTATGCCATTTGGATTAACTAATGCACCTGCTACTTTCAGTAGAATGATGAACCGTATTTTTCTAAAATATCAGTATTGTGTGATTGTTTTCTTTGATAATATTTTAGTGTTCAGTCAAAGTGAAAAAGAGCATTATGAGCATTTATCATTAGTTTTTCAATTACTGAAAGAAAATCAATTGTTTGCAAATCCTGACAAGAGTGAATTCTTTAAGACTGAAATAGAATATCTAGGTCATATTGTATCAAAAGAAGGAATAAAAGTTGATCCTAAGAAAATTGACGCAATATTGCATTGGCCTATTCCTAAAAATGTACATGAACTACGTTCATTCCTTGGTCTTGCTAGTTTCTATAGGAAGTTTGTACGTAATTTCTCATTACTTGCTTTACCACTGACCAAACTTCTTAAGAAAGGCATTGTTTATCAATGGACTGAAAACCAGCAGAAATCCTTTGATTTACTCAAACGTGCATTGACCAATGCCCCTGTTCTATAATTGCCTGATTTTAACAGACCATTCTTTCTAGTTGTGACTGATGCTAGCGGATCAGGAATAGGAGCCGTGCTAATGCAAGACAACCATCCAATAGCATATTCTAGTTCTAAACTGAAACCCTCTGAGCTTAAATATTCCACTTATGACAAGGAACTCTTAGCAGTTGTACAAGCATTGAAACAATGGAAGCATTATTTAATGGGTTCAGAATTCATGATAAAGACCGACCAGCAAAGCATTAGACATCTACTTAGCCAACCCCAAATTTCTGACCGTCATATCAAATGGGCTTCATTCATTCAAAGTTTCCATCCTATCATTCAATACCAACCTGGAAAAGAAAATGTAGTTGCCGATGCATTGAGTAGAAGACCTGCAATTCATAACATTTCTATCATATCTTTTGATTCTTTGATTGCTATGAAAGACACATATCACCAGGATATTACTTTTCATTCTGATTGGCAAAAATTAGTTCAAAATAATTTCATTCCTGTTGATTCATTGTCATATAATGATGGATTCATGTTCTTTGAAAAGAGACTGTGTATTACTATTCCATTCCGATCTTTTGTTTTAAATGAAATTCATTGTCCCCCATATCAAGGTCATAGAGGTATCATTTCTACATTACGCATGTTAACTGAAGATTTTTATTGGTCGCATATGGATGCAGATGTATCTAATTTTGTTTCTGAATGTTTGATTTGTCAAAGAATAAAGAGACATCATGGTAAACAGTATGGGTTATTAATGCCTTTATCTATTCCATCTAAACCTTGGGAACATATATCTATGGATTTCATTACTGGCTTACCAAATACTAAATCTAACCATGACATGATTTGGACAATTGTAGATAGATTTAGTAAGCAAGCATATTTCATTGCATGTAAGAAAACTTTAACAGCATCACAAGCAGCACAGTTATTTTTGAAAACTGTTTTTACTAACCATGGATTGCCGAAAGTGATTATTTCAGATAGAGATTCTAGATTTTGTAATAATTTCTGGATTACACTGTTTGCAAATCTAGGCACAAAGATTGATTTTTCATCTGCATTTCATCCAAAAACAAATGGACAAACAGAAGCCACAAATAACACTATTCTAGATATTTTACGTGCATACACTATCTCTAAACCTCAGACATGGGATACTCATTTGCATTTATTACAGTTTGCTTACAATAATACACCGCACACATCTACAAAGAAAGCACCTTTTGAAGTTATTTATGGACATAGATTATCTACACCTGTTGCTTCTTTGTCTAATAGAATACAAAGTGCCGATGATATTGCTGTTATGCATAACACTATTTTTGATGAAGTAAAGGATATGATTGCTAAAGCTCAACAATCATATACCAAACAAGCCAACAAGAAAAGACAAGCCATGAATTTCAAAGTTGATGATTATGTTTGGCTTAGAATAGAAAAGCGTAGACTACAAAGTGTAGATAGACATCCAGTTGTCAAATTAGCCCCTAGATTCTACGGACCATTTAGAATCATTCATAAGATTAATGACAATGCATTCAAGTTAGAATTGCCATCTCATTGGAAAATTCATAATACATTTCATATTAGTTTATTGAGACCATTTAGAGGACAATTACCTATCCACCCTGTCTATGAAAACCCACCTTTACTAGAAGAAGAGACTGAAATACTTGAACCAGAAGCCATTATAGACACTGACTACATGACCACTAGAACTGGCCGAAGGTATTCTCGATATCTAGTAAAATTTAAGAACCATCCTGTAGAGGAAGCACAATGGATGCACGCTAGAGACCTAAATGCTTTCCCCACTCTGTTAGCTCCACATTGAGCTAATAGCAATTGAGGTCAATTGCTATCCCACCCCGGGGGTATGATGCCAGGAGGCATATTCCACGGTGGATTCCGTAAACTTAGATGACCGGGGCTCATACGCAAAGAGGATTCTTTGTGCGAGAAGTTGATGGGGACGCCTGTCCTTTTCGGGCGTTTCATTAATTTAGTGTGTACATGGGTGATTCCATAGCGGGTGATTCCGCAAAATGCATATTAAATTAATAAATGTTTATGAGTTTAGAGTGCGCACTCGTAATAAATTAAGGTTAGGATTTATTTCTAACCAGTTGATTTATTTATGTAGCTGAAGACTGCTAGGTATTCACTTTTGTCGGTTTAATTGTGTTATTTTACTAACGATTGTGAATGCTTCAGTTGATGTGTAGAGATAGCAGCAGTGGCGGAGGAAAGCATTGGAGCCTAGCGGGTTTTTGATCTTTGGACTATATTTTGATAGGCGCCACGCCTATATTTTGTTATGTCTATAGAGACATCGATTATTTATTATATTTTTGTATGCGCTTATGCGCCTGGATATGTTATTTCTATTTGGACATTGAGATTGGGCGTGCCAGACACTATGGGCACCGTCCATTAGCTTTATTTTCCTATTTTTGGTAGAAAGCAAACTCAAAAGCTAAAAGCTTGTCATATTTTTGTAATTGGGCTATTTTTGAGCATAAAGATTGGAAATATACATTAAATACATGCTTTGTGAAGCGCTCACACAAGGCATGGGGGAGATTGAACCCAATTTGTCTCTTGTCTCATGTCGTGCTTGCTTTTACATTGGTTTTTGTGCTAAAAAGTAGAGTACTTTGTTCTTGGGGACCTTTGGGAATTCACTACGTGAGCTACCTGCGTCCGATCTGTGCACCACTTATACCCTGACATGATAGTTGGGTCCTTAGTTGTCATTACAAGCCAACTCTAGTTAATATGCAGGGTCACTTTAGACCTAGTTTAGTTGTACTTTGAATTTTTAGTGTGATGAATAATGAAGTGAAGAATAGTGTATACTACTCTCTAAGCTTTTGCCCCTATGTCTACATCTCTCTCAACTTGAACATGGTATCAAAGCAGCTGTAACTTCAAATGAGAAGTCAACATGGCTAGGAGAGTTAATCAAATTGATAAGATATTCATTGCTATCCTTTTCTCCCAAGAAGTCCTTTAAGGATGCTTCTGACATTTCATACACAGAGAAATTCCAGCTGATTTCATGGTGATGCCATGTTCAACTTCGTCCTGGTGTGTACAGTCAAATGTACATGACCAGTAACCTTCTGGGCAGTAATGCCAGTAGTAGCGACCAAGGAGTTTGTGAGAGTTGACTTGCCATGGTCAACATGGGTAATGTCAGACATGTTCATGATATTATGCTTTTGATCCATGATGGATGTTGTATCATGAAACTTGATAACTTTGGTTGTGAACAAGGAGCTAAGAATTCGGTTAGAGGAGGAGAGACGTGGAAAGCGTGATCCAAAAACCACGTGGACATCACAGAGCACTATGTGGAAAGCAAAGAGCATTATGTGGACATCAAAGAGCGTAGCTTTAGCTAAATACATGAGAGTGATATATTTGCAACATCCTGAATATTCATATCTGAGTATCTCAAAGAATAACCAATAGTTGTATTTTATATGGACATCAAGAAAGAAATGTGCCATTTTGTTTGTGGACTATGCATACAATTCAACAAGTCATGTTTGTATTTGTACAATAGTTTTGTAGTAGCAATGAACACATCAAGCAAGCCTAAAGATCACACAATCTAACTTAAAAGGTACTTGATTGTCTATTATGCACTGACAATGATGAATGGCAGCCCATTGTTGATTAATGGTATACTTATGGAGATTGTGATGGCTGAGTAAAACACTTGTGGGCAGGTCAGCAATGCTGGGACAAATTTGAATGTAGGTGAGCTTTGCAATTTCGGAATTGAATGTCGTTTGTGGAGTCCAAGGTGCTGAATACAAATGCTGGTATGGCACTAAATGGTCAGTGATAGAGCTGTGCATGTTCAAGAGCATTGTTTGCTCAAGCTTGACTCCTATAAGGCTGATTCGATAGACTGCAAACTAATGGTAGTCTTACTAGAGTAGAGGTTGAAATGTATGATCAATGATATTTATACATGTATGTATTAAGGTTCAGTGAAGGTAATACATGTCCATGATATCATTAAGCTGATTGGGCTATGTCCAGATTGTTAGGCCTATTCACTGCTAAACAACTTGGTTGAATAATGATTATGCAGAAAATAATGTCTACAATGGTATGATTTTTATTCACTAGTGTTATGTTAGAAGTTTAGTGATGCAAAGGAGGGTATTAAGCTCACATGCTTCTAGTACAACAAAAATACTAGTGCAATAACTTGAAACATGAACTGTCTCGATTGAGAGAAAGCATACTTATGCTATGCAATTTGGATTCTGAAATGTTCTTGATGTGCTGATTTAGTTGATTGATGTTTGAAATGAGATGAACTGGAATAAGCTTAGAATATATAAGTATTACTTGAATATATGTAAGTAGTGACTCGTTAAAAGACTATTGGTTTGCAAGGAGTCCTTGCATTGTCTATTTTAAGACTGCATTGAATACATGGAGTTGCAAAGATTGTAAATACGAATAGGACTGATAACATTACTCAAATAGAGGATGAGAAGTTGGATAATAACAACTATGCTATCTAAAATTTCAGAATGGAGAATTTTCTTGTTAACAAAGGTTATTGGGACTTGGTTATAGGTACTTAAGCTGAGCCTAAGCTTCCCGAAAAGAATCCACAGCTTAGGGCATATCAAGCATGGATGGAAAGAGCTTAAAGGGTATTGCATTGGATATCCCTATGTATTTTTGATGTTATGGTTATGAAAATCATGAATTACAGCCCATCTAAGGATGCATGGGATATTTTGAAGAGATACTATGGTACTACCATTAGTGCTAGAAAAATACAGTTGAAGCAAAAGTTTAACACGATGGATAGGAAAGGATGGTTCATTCAGGACTATGTGACTGACATAAAGGCTATTGCAAATCAGCTAGCATCCATTGGGATTGAGGTAGATGATGAGGATTTGGTGGTTGTGACCTTGAATAGTCTAGGGCTGGCCTGAATACAAGTCTTTTGATACAGGGTTGAAATACCTGACTTGGCATCCTTGCTTATCCATGAAGAAGTTAAATTGGGTTTGTGATTATGAGCTCAAGTAGCTCTTAAAAAAACAATGCAACTTTTTACTCTAATCAGCGAGGCTGTGGTCATTGTGGCAGAGGTTCTAGCTATGGTAGGCGAACCTTGAAGCATACATCTTAGCATGGGCACAGTCAACAACAGTAGGGATTTACTAGTAGAGGTAGTGGATACTCTTGTGTCAGGGGAAGATCTAAACCTAGGGGCAAAGGATCCTTCCACACTCATTCTAATCATGAAAATGCAAACAAGAATAAAAATTTCCATTACTGTGGCAAGCATGGCCACATTGCAAAAGAGTGCTAGAAGAAGCAACCTGATCAAAGGATATACAACAGGGTCACTATGCATCATCCAGTCATGCATAGCTTAAGACTTGTGAGAGACTGTTTGCTATGACTTATGTACAGAATAATGGCAAGCAGCAAAGAAAAGTCTGATGATATCTAGTATATAGATTTTGGTGCCTCAAACCACATGACACCACATGGCGAATGGTTTGATGAATTGAAAATAGGTGCTACTGGCAATGTATATGCCGGAGATGATTCTCAGCATGGCATAGCATACACAAAGATTGTTTCTTTGGTTATGCTTGATGGCAAAAAAAATAATTGCATTATGTCTTGCATGTTCCATCAATCACTAAGAATTTGTTATGTATTGCTTAGATGGTTTAGCGGAACCTATAGATATGATTTAATAGAGATAGTTGCTTCATAGAGGAGCATGGTAGAGGATGTAAGTAAATGTAAGTTTCCCTTTGTCAAGAATATGCGGAATAGTAGCAAGCCTTTACAGATTGTGCACTCAGATATTTAGGGACCCACTCATAATGTATCACTTGGTGGGTCTAGATACTATGTGATATTTGTAGATGGCTATAGCAGGTACACATGGGTATACATCCTAAAGCATAAGGATGAGGTTTTGGATGGCTTTCTAGATTTTAAAGCTCATGCAAAAAAAAGAACTTAACTATTATGTCTCATGCTTACGGTTTCTGATGGTGGTGGATAGTACGTGTCAAAGGAGTTTGACAGATACTTAGCAAAGCATGGGATCAAGAGGTAGTTGACTTGTAGCTATACTCCTGAGCAAAATGGAGTGGTTAAAAGAAAGAACAGGGTGATTATGGAGGCAGCTAGGGTCTTATTAAATGAGAAGGACATGCCTTTGTCTTATTGGGATAAAGCATCACTTACGACTACCTATGTCATGAATTGAACATCTGCAACATGATTACATGAAAATACACCTTATGAGCAGCTCTATGGCTACAAGCCTGACATCTGACATTTGAAAATATTTGGTACTATTGCCTACATTCATGTTCCAAATGACTGCAATTGTGATTGTGCATAAGCAATAACGTAACTCATATCTGTACGTATTACTACTTTCAATGTGTTCGTATGTTGAAAAAAAATTAAGAGTCCTGTATTTCAAGAAACAAAACAAAACAACTTTATACAATTATTTAAATTCAGTACACATCACATGAGATATTATGTATATATAAATAAATATTCAAATGTGGCAAAGTATAGAAAAATTTTTGGCATTCTAAGATGCTATGGTGCTATAACACTCATTACAAAACCTTGCATCATTAATCTCATAACCTATGGAGGAGTCCCCTTGTCATGTCCAAGCCGAATGATAAAGTTCATGTCTTTATCTGTGATTGTGACACACTTTGCATGGATGGTCACAAGTTGTGTATCATCGAACAAGTCGATGAGAAACCCCTCTGCAGCTATTTGTAGGGCCTCCATAGCTACAGCAATCCACCTTCTTGCTGGTGGGCCATCTCGCACTCATGCCCAAAATCTTCCCATCCCTTTTAGCTCTAAGTCTTGAATGACTTTCCGAATAGCCTTATGAAAAGAACTTTTCGAGATGAGAATCAAAAGAGCATTGATACCTCCTAATTTCTCTCAAAGCCACTGTACTTGGCTTCCACTTGCATTTCTTGTGATGTTGAGGAGGACCCTTGTGAGGGCGGCTTGAGGAAGGGGGGTGAGGTTGAGAAGTTGGTGCATCTGAGCTAGTAGATGCTCCAAGGGGTTGAACACGATATGGGGCTTTGAGCGGAAGCTTATTTGCAACTACCTTAGACCTAGCCATCTTTCCTGTACAAGAGATGTGAGAACTCAATGAATAAGATAGAAAGTGAAACCCTCTTTTATATAACCCTAAACTGTAAGACTCATTCACATAGATGCACACTCTCTGTTTCTCTCTTAAACTATGAATTGCATTCACATTGAACACATTGTTTACCTTACTATATTAGCTCTCTTCAAACCCATTTGTTGCCTTGTCGAAGCCTTGTTTCTAGCCACTTGGCATAGTTTTCTTTGGTGCTTGAGGCTTCATAATGCACTCTTTTAGTGACACGATGTGATTCCATCATGTCTGCAGTCGATTCATCAACACTTTCATTTGCTCTCTTTTGCGAGAGTTTATCTTCATCCACTACTATAATCCTATATCACCAAGATAGCAATTGGATCATTGGATTGCTACCATTCACCCCTCCACCATGATCAATTATTCTTTGGTATGCATCATGTGCTATCCAATGTGAATTTTCCATCCCTTGTGTGGACCAAATTCTAATGCTTCCCTTTTTTGCAAAGTATGGCCTATGTGCCTCAAGGATATGCTACAAAGACACATATCACACATGAGTAAAACTATGCTCAATATTTATACAATTTAAATAATTTTAAAATATTAACTTAGTACGCACCATGTAATGTGTGATAGAGCTTTTGCCCCATGCTTCCACCATGTTTTCGTAGAAGCTATGCACAACAACCTTGTTTTTCCTCCGTTACTTTGATCAGAAACTGCAAAATGTAACTTTTTTTACCCATCGTAGTCCAGCGGCCTACTAATCATGACATTCCCTTCCTCATTGATGGGTGCTGAGAGAAACTTCCTAGCCTTTGCTCCTCCAAAGCAAGGCTTTTTTGGCAAGTTACCAAATTTTCATGATCTCTTCTCATCTTTTTCAATCGTCACTTGATGCTTGTGTAGCCCAATTTTTGATAGCACTTGCTCCACATTCCTACACGTTGCAATGGCTTCTTTTTCTGGTTGCATCCTATAAGCAAAGCAAATGTATTCATATACAAGTTTCTCCATGATTTTGACAAAAGCATGCAATGAACAAATGTGAATACGATCCCATGGAATGTTGAAGATAGGCTTTCAAGTGGGATCTTCTCTATTGCGCATCGGTGCATCACTTGTCACCCTTTGCTAGTTCTTCTTTCCGTCCTTTCCTTCCACCCTCTCTGCTAAGCAATATAGACATGTATTCTTTGAATTTGCACCATTGGAGATTCCACACATGCATTTTAAAGTTTTCAAGTCTCTTGCAAGATGCCATTCAACCAAGTATTGACCATATCCTTCAATCGAGAGCATCTCACCATGTTCATGACAATCGACGATGCTTGGAATGCTCGTGTGCATAAAGAATAGCTGCAACACCTCAAATGTTTCCTTAGGAACTTCAAATGCAACGAGCCACCACACATGGCATTCGGATTGAACACTAAAGTTCCTTGGGTTGTTCTTGTCGAATTGTAAAGCTCTATTCATCAGAGTTACACTAACTCTTTGAATCTTTACTCCTTTGATGACCTCACTTTCATATAATTTTATAACAAACTACAATTTATCATTACATTTCTCAACAAATATATTGTAGTACATTACCATTGTCGACTGCACCTTGTACAAATCTAAATAGTAATCGTTGAGTCTAGTGAACTTCACCTCATATGCATCTTTGGTCCCAACCTTTAGTGTTTCCACGCATTGAACATACATGGGATCTCTTATCAGCTCCAAAACCTTTGTATTAAGTTACCGTCATGCCTCTATTAACTTTGAAGGTTGAGGAAGAGGCACAATTCTATTTCTCTTCATCACATGACCAAACCCAGCCTTCACACCTTTGAATATCTTTGAGTAAGTCATTATGCTAATACCGGTCCTGTTACAAATAGATTGTGCATCCACAGCTAAGAACTCATTTGACACATCTTTTAATGTGCACTCAATCACATTTTCCTTCACAGCCTTAAACTTAGGATTGCTCAAATCATTTTTCAATGTACTTTTCTTCAACAATCTACTAATACATGATCTAACCTCACCTTCACCTAGGTTCTCTTTCTGAGCTACCTTACATGCTTTGATACATTGCTTCCACTAGCCACTATTCACAATTAACTCATTGATTGACTTCTTCTTTTGTTTGCACTCCTATCCTAGCTTGCTGTTGATCTTTCTCAAGTTGTCCAATTGTACCTTTGCCTTCTCATATGAGATACTAATGTCATGGATAGTGTCATGCATTGAAATAATTTAATTGTTTTGTTGAATTATAGTGTCATTCAGCTGTACTACTTGTCCTATGAGCTGTTATATATGAAGTTGATGTGCAGCGATCACATCATGGCAAATTTTTATGGTTATTTGGCAAGTTGTAAATACTTTGAACACCTGATCATTGAGCCGCCTAGCATAACCGAGCAACCCATTTTCACCCTCGCACACGTACTTCAGTAAATTTGTGATTCTTGAGAAAGTTGAAGGTCTATTGTTTAAGGGGTCAATTAGGTAGATTCCCCCATCAACCCACAAATCCACATGTTTCAATCCCATTTGCATGTAACTTTGTAAAACTTGAGGGTTGACATTGGTATGATGGATTCTTTTGAATAATGGGGCATATTCAATATCTACCTCAATATGCAACTCCTTCTTTCATGTGTTCATTTTATTATTAATAGAAACGGGGAGCCTACTTGGTTGTCATAGGAGGTAGAGTGGAGATACACAGAGAGGCACACAAAGGTGCCAAGGGAAAGGAGGGTGTAAGTAATTCACTCTGTTAATGAAGGTTGCATAAACACAGAGAAGAGGTCACAATAGAGCCATGACAGAGTATAGATATGGGGAAAAATAGTTTAGAGGGTAGGGATGTCCAAGACTTTTCATATTTTAGACATTTCTATTTTACCTCCAAAAATATCACCACAAAACACGAAATTTGACTAGTTGGTTTGTTTTTTGACCAAAAGCTAGAATGTAAAAAATCCCCAAAATATCTTAAAATGAACTTCCAAAATTTCATTTTTCTTGTTCTCGATTAGAAAATCAATTACCTCATATCTACTAATCATTTTGCATTGAAAATGAAGCACCACACTCTTGTAACTAACTCCTTTTTGAATATAAAATTTGGTTGAAAAAGACTTCTTGAATGAGGAGAGAGAAGCAATCTGAGTATATCTTTGTAGATAATATAAAACATGCAAAACGAGATTGCAAAAGTGGAGAGAGAAGAGGATTATTTTACTATTCTTCTCTCCTCTTTTCCTTGTTTTAAGGAGGAGAGAGGGGGGGCTAAAAGGCCCATTTGTGAGTTCATTTCTTCCTAATGCTCTCTCTCTCTCTCTCTACATTCGTTGAAACTTTCAATGTCCTTCTCTCTCTCTCTCTCTCTCTCTCTCTCTCTCTCTCTCTCTCTCTCTCTTTGTGCTAGAGTTTCCTCATCTCTCTTGTGTATGTGTGTGTGTACTTGCCAGGTTTA
The DNA here is from genome assembly GCF_053477565.2 of Lygodium microphyllum. Classification (NCBI taxonomy): domain Eukaryota; kingdom Viridiplantae; phylum Streptophyta; class Polypodiopsida; order Schizaeales; family Lygodiaceae; genus Lygodium; species Lygodium microphyllum. The sequence goes on along the minus strand of NC_141140.1, from coordinate 4,903,610 downwards.
TCCCATCTTAAGCCACATTCAGCATTGGAGCTATGAAATCTCTTGATCAAAATTTTAGAGGAAAGGGATTTTAAAAAAGCATGATTGAAGTAAAAAGACAATTCAGTTGATGCCTTGTTCAACCTATATTTTCATGCTATTTGATGAAAGCACTAGAGATTATTAATTTCCAATGTAGGTACTCCGATTATGTTCATGAACAAGCTTGTTAGTTTGGGAGGAAAAATTTGTTAGCTGAATATGTCGAGTGTACATAGACAATCATCGATTGGCTAGAAATTCAGAGTACCCTTGGATTGGATTCTCAAGAGACTACTTCTTCAACTAAAAATAATAGTTTCTACATGCCATTTGTGTATTCTATTCTGAATTTCCAAAGAGAGCAAGAGAATGATCAATAAGATCCACAATCTTTTAATAACAACAACTTGGAGCTTAGGGGCAATACACATATAGGTGAATATGCTGGTGTTACTATGGATGTTCAACACTTTCCAGTAAATCTAGAGTCTCATGAACAATCATTTAAGGAATGACTTTGTGGGAAGTGAAACATGTAGAGTCATGGTTAAAGACATCATAAATGCTCACTAGAAGGTCACTCAAGGAATAAGTGAATATTAGGCATTGAAAAAACATGAGGAATGTAAAATTAAAAAGCAGCATTATATGTCACATTTGACATCCCATTCACTAGTGCAAGAAAATATGATATGCAAAAAGATATATAGAATGATGGAAAAATGTCACCAAGAAGCAATCTAAGGAATGGACACTAGTGCTAGAAAGGAGATATTTAAATAACTTCCCCAAAATCCTAGTTTGTAGCATAAACCTTGTATGTTGAAAAGGCAATCACATCATATATCCAAAACCCTATGAATCAAGTTAAAGTATCCCATTCAAGTAAAGAGCTCATGTGTAAGCAATCAACTTGCATGATGTTAATGGAAATTGTGCAAATGAAATTAGAGAAGCCTGTTAATCAATCTCAAATAGCAAAGTTCATGGAAATGCAAGAAATTTTGCAACATAGCTGGCTTGCATTTGAATCATGGTAAGCATGGACCATTGCCATTGGAAAATTGTTTTAGGAGGCACTCTCAAGGAAATACCATCACAATAGATTTTTGGACCTCAAAGATATATACATAAAATGGTTGGGTAGAGGTCCTTTCATGAGTCATCGGATATATCTTCTCGATGAATCACAGATGATCCAGATTAGTAGCTTTGCTAAACTCCTGCCCCATTTTCATCATTTCATGATAAGATAACATTGGTAATTGTAGACTACATGGCATGTAGTCAAGGTTAATTTAAGGATGCATAGCATGTAGTTCAAAGTAAATTTTAGACTACATGGCATGTACTTCAAGTAATTACAAACTATATGGCATATGCTTCAAGGTAATCACATAGACTACATGACTTGTACTTTTGTGATTAGCATGTACTTCAAAATGTAATCATAGACTACATGGTGTTAGATATGCTCAATGCCCTACCCTCGTTGGGTCTTGACTTATATGTCAGATGATGTCTATGTGAACGGATTGAAAAAAGGTGACCTTTGTAGATCTAGCCTTTGGATTAGATATAGTATTTATGTTGGTAGCAACTCGAGGCAGAATGCATCGAGTGTGGGAGTTATCAAGGACCCCTGTTTTGGGGTTTGGGGACATGGAAGCAGCCCTTGTCTGGGGGTCTCAAGGGGGCTAGTAGCCCCCTTGATGGGGGGTCTAGGGGCAACACCCCTGACTCGACAATAAAGGGAATATTCCTTGGACAAATAGGGAAGTCTCATAATATGGTTGGATAGGTCAACTAGATGACCTTCCCGAGCTATAAAATGTAGACCACTCTAAAGCCATCATCAATCTATCTTTCCCCCAGGTAGAGTTCTTCCAGAGCTACCCTTAAGCTCTTCGCCTATCAGCTATTTGGATTTCCATCTAAGCTTCAAAGTGGAAGTGCACAGGTGGATAGAGCCATCTATGTATCAATTCATTTGAAATTAAAGCAGTTTTTGTTCTTCTCATATTCTATTTGCTCAAATTTTATTTGTTGCATCGTGTAATTTCTACACATGGTATGTGCTTGGTACAATCTACACTATCAATGTAATCTCACATCGGAATGGTAGGTAGTTAAGGAAGAATTTAGACTACATGGGACTACATAGGTAATCACAAATGTAGTTGAGAAAAAGTTTAAGACTACTGACATGTAGTTCAAGATAATCACAAACCATAGGGTAAGTAGTTAAGGCAGAATCTAGACTATTGATGCAATCTCCAACTACAAATGGCAGGTAGTAAGGGAAGAATGTAGGCTACAAAGGTAATCACAAACTATATAGCATATGGTTGATGTAAATTTGAGACTACATGGCATGTAAACAAGGTAAATTTAAGGCTACATGGCATGTACTCAAGGTGATCACAAAATCACTACCTAGGTAAAGAAAAACCACAATGACAAGTATTCAAGGCATTTAGTCCACCTACAAAAATTTAAAGTACTCTAATATCTTAAAAATTATAATGTACATGTAGTGCAAATAGAGCTTTACAAGAGATTTTAGATTCAACACCTATATATTAAGATGCCATAACATGTTTCAAGAATTTGAAACCTTGGTTTACTTGCAAGTTAAGGGACATGTATACATCTTATTATATTGCTAATGTAGAAATGATATTCTTAAACGAAACTTTCAATCACATGAGGCAAAATAGGCATGGAGTTAGTTGTATGATATGTATGCCAAAAGGGGGCACCTCATCATGTGGGGTTGCATACTATGCTCGTAATAGTATCACCATATTATGTGAGTTAGTGTTTTCATAAGTAGTCTTGCTTGCCAAGAAAGTGCCAGAAATGTGGATCCAGAAAGTTTATGCTTTGTCCAAATGAGATGTGTAAAATCACACTTCAACTTACAATAAAGGACTTTGAGGATGTTCTCAAAGAGGAAAGAAGAAAGAAACACAAGGATGTGGTATTGGATTAAATGGAATGTAAGGATTTTAAAACCTTGCTTCAAACTCACATGCCTAGGTTTATGAAGCACAAATTCATTGCCAGGTGATAGTGTAAATACTTCCAAGAATGCATACAAAAGTTTCTTGCAAATGTAGTTGTCTCTGTCATCCACTTTACAAATAACCACTCTTTTAAGGAGAATGATGAAATTTAGTCTATGCATTGACATTCTTCACAAGTCACCATTCTAGTACGCACAAAATATGTTTAAGATTGCATACAAAATTTTCTTGCAAATGTGGTTGTCTTCATCATCCACTTTACAAAGAACTAAACTTTCAATGAGATTAATGAAATTCACTCTATGCAGTGGCATTCTTCACAAGTCACCATTCTAGTACACATAACATATGTTTCAATTAGAAACAAACAATGTCTGACAAAGAACTAACACTCTTTTTGTGTAATATAGTTTCAATTTGCATAGTGCATAGTTGATTAATCAAGGCTTTGACTACTTGAAGCAACATTGGATGTGGTCTAAGGGGTGTGTTGCTCAATTCAAAGTATCAAGACCTTTCTTTTTGTTTTGCCGTATCATCCCTTCTTTATATCTTTTATTATTTATACTATCTACTAATTATACCCACAATGGTTTAAACTTTTTAATTTTGTACGATTTATTATTATTACTATCAATTATTTATAATTTTTTTAATTTAATGCATTGTTTACACTTGTTAGCAAACTAATACTATATGCACAATGGCATGAGCAATTGAAGCCAAAATTCTTGGCCTATGAAGCATGCCAATGATGTGGTCAACTTCTTAAGGCATAAATTTGGTGTTGGAGATTGCCATGAAGGGGTAATTAGGGTGTTCTTGGATGTCAAAGTAAATGATGTGCCAAGAGATAAGTAGTGGAACTACAAGCACATAATAGGATCACACTCAATACACTATGTCAATGGCTACTCAAACATCAATAATTGTACATTGAGGTGTAGATTCCTTTCTTATTTTTGTGAATTTTGCATGCCACAATGCTAGAGAAGATGCCATAATATCGAGTATATTAATGAGTGGGATTACCATACACTTGAACCCTTGGATGATGAGCAATTCAGCTTTTGATCAATCATCTAATGATGAAGGATTAGATATACATGTGTATTTTGGGCACCAGAATGCACTCTCTACATGGATGACAATTTTGCAACCAATGTTAGTGAGGATAGAGTCGATCTCTATATTGTAAAATGTGCAAATGAAAAATACAAAGCTCCTAGACCTATGTGAGGTATTTGGGGCAATTATATTGCAATACACTCCTATTTGGTGGAGGGACATTTTTATAAACTGGGTGTATATTACATCCTTGGAATTCAACCAATTGTGTTTTTAGCATCTCACTTAGTTAGACTCATTAAGTTCCCAATGGAGCCACTAGAGGGAGAGCTATATAAGCTTAGATTATCCTTTAAAGTTCATGAGAATCCTTTGAATTTCACAAGTCTAACATCTACAATAGCATGCCTTTTGGGCTATAAAAGGTATACCAAGAGAATATAATAACATAAAGGTAGTTCTTTATCTTTAAAAAAATTCAAATTAACCTACAATAGATATAGCAACATGGCAAAATCACATCTAGAATTCTTGTAACTTCTTTCCTTTTTGTAATTCGATCCATTAAAATTATTTGAACATTAAAAAAAGTACAACTATCTCAAAGATATAGTAGCAATGTTAATGATAGTACAACAACATATATGAAACTACAAGTCACATTATGCTTCACAACAAAATTCATGTGTCTATACAAGTCTAAAACATGAGCTTGATAAAGAATAGGAGTTAGAATAATAAGTTTTGTGTAGTGTATTGGCACTATTACAAAAGGCTATATATTGATATATATAGCATTGAATCCATATTCTATTTACAACATCTATATGCAAGCACACTTGGCCATATTCCCTAAGGTAGTTGTGCTCTCATCTAGAATTCATAAGATTCTTTGGTTTCCCCCTCATGATGACACTTGTCCACAAGTCTATCTCAGACAAATTTTGTTTTTTAATTTGGAAAACTTGTTGCAAAATAATGACGAAACCCATTGCTCTAACCATGGTGCTAAGTCTTTTGTCATATAGTTACTCAAAAGCTTCGCAATGGGTGATAGTACAATGTACAATTCCTTTTTTGTTGTACAAGCACTTATACCAGCTATAATTGATTAGTAAGACATCTTATTCCTTGTGCTTACAGAAGTACTCAGAGGAAATTATGAAAGCTTTTGAAGAATATGGGCTTGGTGGATTGAAGCTCGTAATTTTCCATCTCACATAATTCATGTCTAGCCCAACCACCAAGATATTTCTTCAATGTTCACAAAACAAGCATCCATTATCTTCTCCATATTCCTAGGATGGAACTACAAATGTACACATCAACTTAGTGGTATACCCAAGCTAAGAATGACACTAGATTATTATGTATAAAGAGCATCCTACATCCCATTTTTCCAAACACATAAAATTCTATGACCATATACAAATATCTGCAATGCATGAATGCATGCACTTGCATATTCAACCATGTACCTAGAAGCCAATTCATGGATTGCAATATATCCTTGTACATCTACATTTAGAGTGATGGCATTCCCATTTATATCGAAAGTTAAAAGCAAGATATCATTTGTATCAAGTATAAGGGTGGATCAAGCGGTGTTGTCCCTTCCAATAAACTTTGACAAAATAACATATGTAGGGGAGACTCATTTGATTGTGATTCCTTGACCTCAATTATTGGTGGCATACATTTCTCCCTCTTTATTAAAAGAATACATTTACTTGTGGGAGGCTTCTCTTAAGGGGCTCTTCATAAATTTAAACAATAAGATAAATGCATGACAATGAAAGGAAGAGTAACAAATTTTTATGTGATTGGATTGAAACAACCTAGAAAGTGTACAAGCTCATTGAAGGCACATTTGGAAGGAAGGAATCTAGCTCAATAGTTGCACTTTTTTGCATGGAATATGGGTAAATCATTAAAAATTTTTGCAAGTTTTAAACTTAGAGTGATGGGTGGTGATCTAAAGGATCTAATACATTAGTCTTGTTCAATCCAATATATTTCGTAAGAGAGGAGGTAGGAGTTATTACAAATTTCAATTACTTGACATTTGGTATGTTTTTTGCTTCAAACTATTGGACTATGCCTTAAATTCCTTTTTCCTTCCTTGCAATTCTCTCTCTTAAAAAAACAAAATTTAGATTTAGATATAAGAGAATTATGGATATGAAAACCATTGATAAGACAATTTGGGACAAGAGAACTAGCTATAAGGTAGTTCTTTACAAAAGATAGTTGGACAAAAGATAGATAGAAGAACTACCTATAATATAGTTTTGGATAGAATAAAATACATGTAAGATAGTTCTACATAAAAGTAGAATTTCCCATAAGGTAGTTTTGGATAGAAAATGGACAAAAGAACTAGCTATAAGATAGTTCTAGATAGAAGAAGAACTCCTTGTAAGGTAGTTCTACACACAAGGAAAGTATGCAACGTAGTCAAACTACATGCAAGGTAATTCTACACAAGAAAATGATTCTTCATCTATCAATTTCATATCTAGGACCATCTTACAAGTAGTTTTCCTTCTATCCAAACCTACATATAAGGTAGTTTTTCACAAAAGGAAACATGGAATGTTGTCAAATTGCATATCAGGTAACTTTACACAAGATAGTTATGGACATATGTAACATGATTCTTTATCTATCCATCTTCTATCTGGAACTTCTCCTTTTGTTCACACTTCTTCTCATTATAGTCTATGATTATCCATGTAGTCTATGATATGAAGGTAGTGTAGATTCCACCTAAATAATTTGTTATTGAAGTCTATGATTATCCACGAAGTCTAAAATCTACATTGAACTTCTTGTCATTATAGTCTACGATTATCTATGTAGTTTGTGCTTATTACAGTCTATGATAGCTTGTAGAGTCTGAATTCTACCTTATGTCTATCTTCATTGTAGTTTTTGATTTCCTAGGCCCTGTTATGTTTACCTTGAACTACTTGTCATGTAGCCTTAGATTACTTATGTAGTCTTACTTTTTACCTTAATGACTTGTCATTGTAGTTTATTCTTACCTAGGTAGTTGATCTGAGAAAATCACAAAAAAATATTTATCTAACACTTTGTTGATATTTTGTACATTTGGAGGTTTGAAATAAAGAAGAGGGTGGGAAAAACCTCTTGGGAAATCCAAGAAATCACTGGATGGAAATATTTCATGGACCAGTTTACCAAGGGGGGGTGAAGAGTAAAGATCAATGGAGGAAGGTGAAGGGAAAATGTGTAATATGAAAAGAAAAGACATGAAATGGATTTGGAGCCATCCAAAGGGCATGTGAGGCTCATAATGTCATGGCTTTGGTGCCTTATGATAATTCAAACAAATGGGACCCTTCTTGGAAGCATTAGTGGAAGAAAAATCAGGCATATGATTTTGTAAGATTTTTAAAAAATATTTCAACTCTGATCCAAAATAACTTTTCAACATGAAAGTTGTAACACGTGAGCTAAAGTTTTGGCTGGTATTTTTTTATAATTTTTTGGAGCTACAAGTCGGGAGATATGGCCAAAATGGTGGATGCCAACTTTTTCCAACTGCGGTGGAGACCAGCTCTCAATTTTATACACACCCACACTTTCTTCCCCACACTTAACACTTCCATAAAACATCATTCATTAGACTCCCAACCCTTTCCCCTCTCTTCTCCTCTCTCTCAAGCTAATAAACCGTTCGAATTTCCCTCCTAAATCACCCTCAAATCATCCTTAATTGTAGTAGTAATGTATGAATTGTCACTACTCTCTCTCCATTATTGCTAGATATGATCTTATTTTATGAAGATTCTTTATATTTTTTTATAGGAGAGCTCTTGGACTCAAGCTATGGGGGGAAGAATGGAGACAACTCACCCATGATGGAACTTGATTAAGTACAAAATTGGTCAACAAAACATCTAGATGGAGCTTCCACATTGGTGGAAACGCTTTAATGCAGCTTTGGTGGTGTTAATTCCTATTCTATCTTAACCTCCTCCCTAAACACCCTCAAGGCCTATATAAAGAGGCCTTCTCCTTTGTAATTTGCAGAAAAATAGAGAGCCAAGAGGCCTTCTTCAACCCTATTGAGCCATCCCCATTCTCTCTCATGAGCTTATGTAGTTCATTCCCTTACTATAGCTTATACATGCTCTACAGTGTAATAAGCCCATGCTATTGGTGTCCATATTGTGTATATTGGTTATGTCTTGAGGGTTCTCCATCTCTTGTGCCCTCTTAAGTTTTATTGATTCATCTATTTTTTGTAGCTCTCTCTCTCTCCCCCTCTCTCTCCCTCTCTTAGTTTTCCTCTCTTCTCCCTCACAAGCTCCTCTCCCTCTTGCATAGCATCCTAGTTCGCTCTTCCATGACTAGGTGGTGCCCTTACCTCATTCACTTTGTGGTAGAAGGGAGTTTGGCATAGTATAGAGATTGCCATACCGAATTTCCTTTGTCAGTAGTCTAAAACTTAACTACATGCCAATATAGTTTAGAATTAATTGGGTACTTTGGATTCTACCTTTACTAACAATCATTGTAGTTTGGGATTACCTAATTCTCAATAGACTACCTTGCATTATATTGGAAAAGGAACATGAATAAGATGATTTTCATTTCTTACATTACAAAAGAATTAACATGGATTAGATGAAACTTTTCCATCCAACGCTTTCATATCAAGCTTTGCACTTGGAGTGGCATCAATCCCTAATAAAGCCAAGGTTTCATGAAGGTCATAGATTGCGGCATCAATCTTCATTTTGTCTCCTGCCAAGGAGGGATCCTTTTGCTTTTTTTGAAGTAGCTTTAACTTTGACATCAGCACACTATCATGTTTCTCTTAAGACTCTACTCCTTATTTCTAAATAAGCATATCAAATTCCTAAAGCCTAGCCTTTAATTTTACTACTAGTGATGCATTATGTGCTACTTATGTAAATATCTCCTTATCTAGTAAGGATATGGCATTTGATCTCTCGTTCCATTCTTCCTTAGTGGAAAACATTGTGTCTTCTATCTTGCCCCTTGATGCATGGACTATGAATTTATAGTTGGAGTATTTGAAAGTCTCCAAATAGGCTTACTCTTACACTGCTTTGAAACCATCTCTCCAAACCTTGCCCAAGCAATTTTATGGGAAGAAGGGTTTGGTTGGGTTGCATTACATCTCTCATATGCAAAACATGTTGCACGTTTTTTAGTGATCTTATTGTTCAATGGTGGTGCTTGGTAGACCTTGTGGTATAACAATTTGCAATCATTAAAAAAATCTAGCTAGAACATGTACAAGTAAACCCTTGATCCCATGTTGCATGTAAAAAGAGCTAGCCACTTAGACGTGGGTAGATCTCCTTGTTTAAAAGAAGAATTTTAGCTTTGGGTATACATTTTTTTGAGCTTCTTGCATGTAATGTCTCCTCTCCCCCCCCCCCCCCCAATAGGAACTCCCTCCCTTTAACCTTTTTCAAATTTTATTATCTCTCCCTCTCTCTCCTCCTGCCGTGTGCATGGTGGAGAGAGAGAGAGAGGGGGGTGAAGTGTGGGAGATGGGGGGCATGCAGCCCCTAGGTGGCGGGTGGCACCGCCATTTCCACTCCCCCTCCCTCCTTATAAAGCGGCCCCTCCTCCAGTGACCACAGGCGGCCCCCTCCATCACCGGCCGTCACCTGAAACTACGGTCCCTCTCTAGCCTCAAAACCGAAAGCCTCCCCCTGCTGGAAATTTCAGTGCCCCTCCAGCTCGACAGTGCCCCCTCCAGCCTCGCCAGGTCTCGGCGCCCCCTGCTCCAGGCTTCACTCTTGCCGCCAAGGGCCGAATCTCCCCCCCCCCCCCCCCCCCCCCCCCCCTTGATTGCCAGCACTACGGGCCGAGAGCAAAAAAAAAGGAGAAGGAGAAGGAGAAGGAGAGAAGAAGAAGGCGTGGGAGAGAAGAAGTGAAGGGAGAGAGAGAGGGAAGAAGAAGAAGAAGTAGAAGAAGAAGAGGAGAAGGAGAAGAGGAGGGAAGGAGAGAAAAAGGGAAGAAGAGGGAGAGAAGAGAAGAAGAGGGAGAGAAGGAGAAGGAGAGGGAGAGAGAAGAGAAGAAGAGGGAGAGAAGGAGAAGGAGAGAAGAAGGAGTGGGAGATAGAAGAGAAGAAGAGGGAGAGAAGGAGAAGGAGAAGGAGAGAGGAAGAAGGAGTAGAAGAGGAAGAGGGAGAAAGAAGAGAAGAAGAGGGAGATAAGGAGAAGAAGAAGGAGAGAAAAAGGGAAGAAGAGGGAGAGAAGAGAAGAAGAGGGAGAGAAGGAGAAGGAGAGAAGAAGAAGGAGTGGGAGAAAGAAGAGAAGAAGAGGGAGAGAAGGAGAAGGAGAAGGAGAGAGGAAGAAGGAGTAGAAGAGGAAGAGGGAGAGAAAAGAAGAAGAGGGAGAGAAGGAGAAGGAGAGAAGAAGAAGGAGTGGGAGAAAGAAGAGAAGAAGAGGGAGAGAGGAGAAGGAGAAGAAGAAGGAGAGAAGGAGTGGGAGAGAGAAGAGAAGAGGGAGAGAAAAAGGGAAGGAGAGAGAGAAGGGAAAGGGGAGAAGGAGAGAAGAAGAGAAGGAGAGTGAGAAGAAGAAGAGAAGAAGGAGAAGAAGAGAGAAAGGAGTAGAAGAGGAAGAGAAGAGAGAGAGAAAAGAAGAGAAAAAGGAGAAGAAAGAAAGAAAGAAAGAAAAGAAAGAAAGTTATATTAACGTCTTCTAAAGACCAAAATTGGCCTATGAGACAAACTGTGATACAACTGATGAGGTCCAGCTATCCAAAAATAAAAGTGCTGAATGAAAAGCTAAAAACTGGAAACTGAAAATACGGTACTGTGAGTGTGATAAGTGTCGTGTATGTGTATGTGCGTATGTAGCTCTGGTACTCCAGATAAAGAGAGAGAGAGAGAGAGAGAGAGAGAGAGAGAGAGAGAGAGAGAGAGAGAGAGAGAGAGAGAGAGAAAGAGAGGGAGTGAGGGTTGGTGTGTAGCCTCGAGGAGTCGCGTTCGTAAAGCCAGCCTTTTGGCGAAGGACCCCTATGTAACGACCCTTCCTACCCGAGCCTATCGTCTTGAAATCCGTTGAGGTCCAGACTGCCCAATCTCTGCGGGGCAAATGGCTCCCAAGAAGAAAGTCGCGGGAAGTGTAGGTGCCAAAGCTACCATTGGTACCGGTAATGCGTGAGAGGCAAGCGGAGCGACCAAGGTGACGAATGCCCCTACGTTCATAAATCAAACCTAGGTTCTTTAAGCTTTGTAATTAATTACGTTTTATTTCTTGTGAAAGAAATGAAGGGGTTAGCTACATGTATGGAACACGAACGAGTCTTAGGCGCTAGGTTGCATGCGCGAAATGATAGGATATGGAGTTCGCATAAGTTTATATGCATGAAATGATAGCTTTTACACACATAAAATGATAAGGTTTTTGCATTATTTCACATAAAATAATAGCTTTTAAACCAGTTCAGTGCATGAATAGTCATTTAGAAATCATGCTTCGCGATCATGACTAGAAGAAACACATGAAATGATAGTTTCCGATGGATAGAAACCTAGACTTTTGTGGGATCCAGTGCATTAGGAATAAGTATAATTGCCTGCGAATTGTTTTATCGATCTTGTTGTGGACTACTGCAAATGGATACACTCCTAGCTTAATTGAAGTTGGTGACCTAACCCTAAATGGACTGTTCACCCAAGTTATGCTTGGTTGTTTGAAAAGGTTGTAAATCCCTCAAGCAAGTGTTTTGATACATCCAAGTTAAATTCTGATTGTGCATGCAATGGGATTGCGATGCCTTGAAGCAAGAGGTTGTGCATTCAATTGTTTGTTAATGTGGTTTTGATGTTAACCCAAGTGGGGTGTGTTTGATGATTGCATGGCCGGGTCTGAGATGATTGATTGCCATGGAAACAAAAGGGATGTTTTTCCTAGTGATTTCTTTTAAGTTGGGTGCTTCAGCTATGGTTGATTTCCTAAAGGAATAATTAAGGAAGGATGGCGCTAGCTACCCCCCGCGAACCGCCAAACCCTAACCAAGGGAGTTGTGAATCCGCACCGGGAATGTGGACCGAACTCGCCGCGAGAGGTCTCTCTGTGGAAATTACTTGACGTAGGAGGATGCTTGGGTGCTAGTGGGGGCTCTGGCCATAAATCCCAATGCCTTCAGACCCTACACATATGTTCTATGTGACTCGAGATGGGATCTCGAGGCCTTGATACTAGTTACAAGGCAGAATCTTGGGAGGATAAACCTTTGGGTTTTTATTGCTAGAAGACGAAAGGATTTTTCTACGGAGGCAGAAAGGAACACATAATTCTCCTGTATGGGCAGGAGACAAACATTAATTTGAAGATAAGTTAAGGAAGTGTTTGATCTTGTTTTATCTTGCTTTTGTGTTAGTGCCCTAAATTACGTAAAGGAACCTCTGATTAACGAGTTAATTAAGGAAGCTGCTTTTATGTGTCAACATAATGTGGTAGGTAATTAGATAACTATAGCAGCTCTCGAGGGAAGCCTGGTGGATGTGACCAATGGGTCTATCCTACGGAAGGGTGGTCTCGGTTAGTCGAGAGCTTGCCTCAAAGGAAACGTTAACGAGAAATGTTAGGAAAAAGTCGGTCTATGACCTTAGACAATGTTGGCTAGGAACCCAGACTTCAGGTCGATCCTAGTGGGAATGGTCGGATAAGTTCCGTTGCAGGGCAGACTCGAGGGATCCTAGTTGGCAAAACCCGTGTCATTCCTTGGGAGTGCTAAGCGGCATCTTCTAGATATATCTCTCGATGGACTGCTAAGACGTGTCCTGCGATTTGAGGAGCGGGCACGTTACATTGCATGACATAGTAACCAACAAGCATGAGACTTCAAACATACCATTTTAAAAGAAAAACACATAAGCATACATAGTGTATATTAAACCTTGTCCCTCTCATTGTCGGGATGTTGAAGACTCCTTCTCTTCTAGAGTATGTTTGGGGTTGCATTGTGGGATGGAGTTCTCATTTTTCTTATTTTTGTGCACAAAAAATGAGGTTTAGAAAACACAAACCATGTGTAAAGAAGCATGTATGCATTTATCTAGGCAAACAAGTATGTTAACTTATAAGTGGTTTAACCTCAACAAATAGATTATAAACCATGGCACATTTTATGTTATTTGAAAAATGTTTTGTATATGAATAATGACCGAATTTTATGTTAGCTCCTAAAATTCAACCATACTATTCAATGACACATCACTATATTAAGAAGTGTGAATAGTGTTTACATTTTTATTAAAAAACTTTCTTTATATACTTAGCATATCCTTGTGTTTTTTGTATTCCTGCTGCTGTAAGCACTTGTATTCAAGCTTCTAACTTGAATTAGCATGAAGATTACGAATTGAACAATAAAAAATGGATTTAATGTTGTGCTTATTATTGTAGATATTAATATATTAAAATAGTTAAATATTTATATTAGTTACAAAAGTTAGATATTTTAATTACTAATTTTTAAATATTTAGATAACTTAAAGTAATTCAATTTTTATATTAAAATTAGTTAAAATAGTTAAATAGAATAGTAAAATTAGTTAAATAAATTATTTATTTAAAATTAAATATTATTTAATTATTTAAATCTATAAGATGCAATCTTGGTTGTATGGAGGACTAGTAAACCTCATGATCAATAACCCTTTCATTTTATGATTTTTAATGATTATTTTATGTCGTGCAACACAATTCATATACATTCAAGCATTGAATGCATGCAATTTTCTAATTAGTATAACAATAATTCATATGTAATTTAATATGTAATGAAGGGGACCTAGGAGAGAGGTGAGAGAAGGAAGAAGACTATAGAGAGAAAAGAGAGAAAGAAAGAGAACAAGAGAGAGAAAGACTAGCAGAAGAGAGAGCAAGATAGGAAGAGAGAGAAAGGGAGGAGGGAAGCCATGGAAGCTAAGATGTAGGTGAAGAGTTAGTTCTTGATAATATGTGGATGCCCTAAACTGGGTCTCTTACACCTTTTATAACCTAATTAGTGTGACTAGGTATTTAGCCTTGGTTCATGTGCAGTCCAACTCTTTACACTATCACCCTTCTGATATGTGCCAAGTGCTCATCTTGTGGTTTGTTGTAAATAATCATGTCATTAAAGAATACAAGCACAAACTTGAAAAGGAAAGAGTGTAAGATTTTATTCATGAGGCCCTAGAATGTAGTGAGGGTATTCATCAATCTAAAAGGCATCACTAGGCCAGGAAATGGTAGCCTACAATCAATCCAGAAAGCCATTTTGACCTCATCACCCTCCCATATATGTATCTAATGATAGCTAGAGCACAAATCAATGTTTATGAAGTACCATATCCTTTTCAAGTCACCCAACAAGTCATCAATTTTGGGGATAAGATATTGGTTCTTGACTGTGAATTTATTCAAGTGTAGTGAATGCATATGCAGAAAGAGCCATCTTTCTTCTTGACTACTAGGATTGGAGATGCATAAGGAGAGGAACTCTACTCAATAAACCCTATCTCAAGTAACTCCTTAACTTACTTTCCAACTTCTTTGCATTCACACTTGGAGAGTCTATAAGGTGGCTTGTTCAATAGCTTAGAATGGGTCTCTAGATCAATTGAGTGATCCACTTGCCTCTCTTAGAGGGAAGGGCTGTAGGCATTTGAAATGAATCTTTGTACTCTTCTAATTAAAGTTTTCAATGTTGGATTCTTAGCCACTTTTGAGGATTGATTTGTATTCTCCTTATTCAAGTGCAATACAAATATATGCGAGCATTTCTTAAATTTCCATTAGAGTTGCTTTGATGTAATTAGTTGAAAATGAGTATTATCCTAAACTCCCTCTAGACAGACAAGCTATCCTTACATAACAAAATCTATGTAAAGCTGAGAGAAGTTCATAGTAGTTTTTCCCAAGTGTTTCAACTAGTCACAACCCAAGACAACATCAATGGGGCCCATCTCTAATTCAATTAGATCCTAATGCCATATAGTATTTAGCCAAGCATAGGAAAACCTTTGAGCATATATGTGTGCTGATTTCTTTATCACTATTTTCCACTTGAACTTTGAGGGGCTACTGTAATTTTGTAGAAAAACATTTCAGCCTATCAATGACTGACTTATTGACAAAATTGTGTGTGCTACCACTGTCCACCACCAAGATGAATATATGCTTTCCATTAAGTTTCCCTTGAATGCACAGTGTGTTGGGGCTCCTAGAGCCCATCCATGCATCCATAGAGATGGTGCAAAGGGAAGGGGTAGCTTGAGGGGGTGTAGTAGGATTGATCAAATTGATACCATTAGGCAAGCAACCACCTGGGTCAAAGAGAAACCCCAAAGAGAAACCCATCCTTTGGTTCATAGAATTGTTGTTGGTCTCAATTCTCTGCAAAATCCTCATTTCTATAATGTACTAAGTTATTTGCAACATTTAAAGCATGTGATTTCTCATCTTCATTTTGCTAATATTCCATAATATACAATCTATGAACTTTGACCTTTGTTATTTTGTAGGGTCATTTTGAGGCATGGTTCAATGTGTACTTATCTCCACACTTAAAACATAAGCCCTTTTCTTTCCTATTCTTTACAACATTTTGTGAGATGAATTTCTCACCATTTTGACCACCCATGGTTGATACATTTTGTTGCATGTTTTTAACATACTTAACAACTCCATGTGGGTTAATTGTTGTTCCAAAAGTGCCCTATTTTCTTTTAGCATTAAAGGGGGAATGAGTGGGGAATTTGGGGTTGCTAATAGGCATATGATTTCCTTTATAAATGCCACCATATTGAACCTACCTCATTGAAGTTCTTGGCTACCCAAAACCTTGTTGAGAACTCTCCTTCTTATGGTATTTCCTTGCATATCTTTCAGCCAATTCAATTGCATCAAATAGGATAGAAGGTTTTTGAGCCATTACATCAGTAGATAAGCTTGGATCAAACTTGTATATATAATTGTGAAATTTGGCATCATCATTGATGCTCTCAACGTACATGGTAAGTTCATAAATTTGTTTGTGTATTCCCTTATTGTGAGATTGCATTGATTAAGTTAGTACAATCGTCTTGCCAACCGCTCATTTTCCATAGGGGATACAAATACTTGAACCATGTGCATCTTGAAGTCTTTCTAATCAATGAGATGATAATTCTCTTTCAAGCTAATATAGTGCTATCATGTGTGTTAGCAAACCCTTCTAAATGGAGAGAAGAAAGAATAATTTTCTGATAATCATTGCATGGGTAGATGTTGAAGTGTGACTCAAATTTGAAGGTCCATTCTTCCAAGTCCGATGGGGATAGTGATTGCCCATTGTACTTGATAAGAATAATCTTGTCACATGGAGGTCATTTGGAGCCTTGCTCCCCATACATACCATGCTATCCATACATACCATGTTGTGCATTGCACGATACCCATTATAACCATGTTGTCCATGAAGTTCGTGCTCCACTATTGCCACATTGGCCATTAATACCATGTTGTCCATGATTGGGTTGAGCCACATAAGTGCCATTGGGGCTCCTAGGGAGAGTAGGAGAGCCTCTACCAATGGTGGGTGGGGGTCTCATTAGAGGGTTGGCTGCAATGACACGAGAGCTCAAAAGAGGCTCCTCATTAATGTGGGAGGACTCTCCAACCTCATAAGTGCTAGGTGGATACTCTTAGATCCAAGGATACCATGTGGGAAATGTATCAACTCCAATGGTGGAGGCCACCATGCTTCGCACTTGGACTCATTTGCCTTCTCTTGCATCAAAGTTGTGGCTAATTAGGTTACAAGAATGACGCATTACTATAGGCCATAAATTGTAAGAAGTTGAGCGCAGACTGAATGGGTTCACACCATCCATTGCAAGACCGAGTCGAAGATTCCTTGGCTCTTGGGCAAAGCCTGGGAAGGTAGAGTCAATGTGGCTCCATGCGCGTGAATCCGCTGATATTCATTGAACTCCATCTGTGGGCCTATTCTGCGCATGCCATGTTGTCGAGCTCGCCATGTCGAACATATGAAACATGTGGTTTATGCGGGGGATAAGCGAAAAGTGTCTAAGAACTTTTTGTGGAAACCTGTGAGAACCACACTTTGGACATGTCTCCATAGTCTCGTATTCTCCTCGAAACAGTATGCAATCATTTATACATGCATGGATGCTGTTGTAGTCCATGCCAAGCTTTCGTAAAACATGTCGTGCATTATCACGAGACTCAGGCATGGTATTTACAAGTGGTAATATATGATACTTTAGTAACAAAAACAAAATCATAAAATACATTGAAAAAGTACAAATGTTTTTAATGATAGTGCCGAAAAGAAATCAACGAAGCATATATACAAGGTACCTGATCAACTTGGTCACACTCGCATCGCTCCACCCGTATTTTGCTTGCACACTTAGGAGTGCAAGTAGTGTCTTCAGGTGAGATACTCGACACCTATATTCATATAATGGTATGGATACTTCCTCTCTAAGCAGATCAGAAGTCTTGACATCCATGGAAATATATGCATCAATCATTGCCTCCATTTGAGGCTCCAAGATTGTAGGTAAGTCTTGAAGGCTGCCTGTCTCCTCTGGTATTGACGGTATAGATTGGGCAGTACCTTCCAAGTGGTGGATTGGCTTAGGCACTCCATCCGTCGCACGTCCATGAACTCTTCTAATTGGCCGCAAAGGGTGCACTCGTCCTTCGGACGAGATGTCACCTCCCTGGATAGAAAATTTTCCAGCCACACCCAATCTTTTTGTATATGGTATTCAATTAGCTTGCGAATACAATGCATGATTGATATAAACTTTTCTTACCATTTTCTCAAAATCTAAAATCGCATGATCAATGATCTCAAATTGAAACTCGTTGAAGCATCGTACATGTTCTATAGACAATCGACATTTTCGTCTAATTGCCAGCTTACATTGAGAGCAAGGACATGGGATACGCTAATTAAGATACGTCTTGTGATCTTGAACATCACGACCTTCATTGTTTTCCATTTTGTCTACATTATGACAAACAATTTGTTTTTTTTATCATTCCTTTTTTCTTTCTTAAATTTTTGAGAATGGATTTTTTCTCTTGTAACTTAGCAAAAATTAATGTATGTAAAGTCTCCACCCACCCACAAATTAACGTATGTCGGAGTGTTTCCCGTCTCGTGGTATTACACTAGACCTTACCGAACCTCGACACCACTTTCTCTTTGTTTTTCATCAATTCATTCTCTCCTCTTGTTCCATCTCTCTCTCTTTTTCTCTTTCTTTATTATGTTGTATGTTTATTTCCTCTCTCTCATTCCTTCTTCCTTTTTCTCTTCCTCCCCCTCTCTCATTTTCTTTAACAAAACGTATCTCTCTCTCTACTACCAATTTCCTTTAACAAAACATCTCTCTCTCTCTATCACTACCACTACCACTACCACTACAATAAATAAGAAAAGAAGAAAAAACAACAACAACAACAACAACTACTACTACTACTATTACTACTATAATAAACAAGAAAAGAAGAAAAACCTACTACTACTACCACTACTACAACGATAACAACAAACAAGAAAACTAAACAACAATAAACAAGAAAACAAAAAAAACTATTACTACTACTACAACAACAACAACAATAACAACAAACAAGAAAACCACCACTACTACTACAACCACGACTACGACAACTACGACTACGTCTACCACTACCACTACCACTATAATAAACAAGAAAATAAGAAAACAAGAAAAAAAAAAACAATAACTACTACTACTACTACTACTACTACTACTACTACTACTACTACTACTACTACTACTACTACTACTACTACTACTACTACTACTACTACTAAAAACAAGAAAACTAAACAACAATAAACAAAAAAATAAAAAAAACTACTACTACTACAACAATAACAAACAAGAAAACTACTATTACTACTACTAGTACTAGTACTACAATCATGACTATGACGACTACAACCACGACTACGACCACCACAACAACTCTCTCTTTCTACTACTAGCACTACCACTACCGCTGCAATAAACAAGAATAGAAGAAAAATCAACAACAACAACAACAACAACTACTACTACTACAAATAAGAAAAGAAAAAAAACTACTACTACCACTACTACAACAACAAAAAACAAGAAAACTAAACAACAATAAACAAGAAAAGAAAAAAAAACTACAACAACAACAACAAACAAGAAAACCACCACCACCACTACTACTACTACAACCACGATTACAACTACGACTACGACTACCACAACAACAAACCACTACCACTACAAAAAACAAGAAAAGAAGAAAAAACAATAACAACTACTACTACTACTACTACTACAATAACAACAAACAAGAAAAGAAGAAAAAACTACTACTACTACTACTACTACTACTACTACTACTACTATTACTACTATTACAAACAAGAAAACTAAACAATAATAAACAAGAAATGAAAAAAAACTATTGTTACTACTACAACAACAAACAAGAAAACTACTATGACTACTACTGGTACTACTACTACAATCACGACTACGACGACTATAACCACGACTACGACTATCACAACAATTACAAACTAGAAGAGAAGAAATTAAACAACAACTACTACTATCACTACCACTACCATACTACTACTACGACTACCATAACCACAACAAACAAGAAAATAAGAAATTAAACAACAACTACCGCTACCGCTACCACTACCACTACCACTACCACTACCACTACAAAAACAACAAACAAGAAAATAAGAAATTAAACAACAACTACCACTACCACTACCACTACCACAACAACAACAAACAATAAAAAAAGAAAAGAAGAAATAAAACAACAATAATAATAACAATAACCTCTCCCTCCTTCTCTCTCCCTCCCTCTCTCTCTCCCTCTCTTTCTCTCTTTCCCTATTATGTTTAATGTTTTCTCCCTTCCTCTCTCATTCCTTCTTTCATTTTCTCTCTTCCTGTCCCTCTCTCATTTCCTCTCTCTCCCTCTCCCTCTCCCTCTTTTTCTCTCTTTCCCTATTATGTTTAATGTTTTCTCCCTCTCTCTCTCATTCATTCTTTCCTTTTCTCTCTTCCTCTCCCTCTCTCATTTCCTCTCCCTCTCTCAATACACATGATTTTTAACAAAAACAAGTAAAAGAAAAAGAGAAAACACAAAAACAAAGAAAGAAGGAACAATGCACTCACTATAAAGGCTCGAGGATGGATTCGGCGACTCTTCTTCACCACGATGGCTCCTCTTCGCCCTCCGTACACTTCTTGCTCTTCTTCGAACGGCGGTGGTGGCGATGAGAAGCTTTCTTTCTCCCTCTTTCTCTCTTTCTCTCCCTCTCCCTCTCAAATGTAAGATAGAGTTCACTCTCCCTTTCGCTCTTCCTTTCGCTCTCTCTTTCGTGCACTTGTGCAAAATAACGCGCTTGGGTTTCGGCCAGCGTTTTTTCGTCTGAGCATCGTCGCTGTTTGCATCGCTATTAGTGATGTAAATAGTGACACCACTATTTTGCGTCAGAAAGCGCCATCGCTATGCCTCCATATCCTTGTAGTGAAGCACTCAAGGATCCTTGGCTTCTTTGGTTCTTGTCCTCTCTCAGTTCCTTCACCTCAATATTTGGCAAGCCATGGTTGGGTGGAAGGTACCAATCATTATCCTCACTTAAACTTGAATACAAATTTGAATCTAAAATATCTTCATACTTCTCTTTGAGCATTGCAATTGCTCTTTCCAAGCTTTTGATGCACTTTAAATTCGAGAAAGACTTAACTTTCTTACCTTTATGATCTTCATGCCATTTATAAGATTCTTCAAATAAACTTTCAAAGGAATCTAACTTATCCCATGCTTTCTCTATCTTTGAACTTGACTTGTACTTTGATGTTGAAATAAACTTCTTAATAGATACCAAATAACTTCCTACATAAATCAACCATGTAAAAGAACTTGCATGATTTTTCTTTGGTATAAAACTAATGCACATATAAATAATTATTTGTATGCCCATGCTCATAGCATATATCATATATTTTCTTCTTCTTCTTCTTCTTCTTCTTCTTCTTAGCCATCACGAAAGGTTAAAGGTTGAAGCATGAATTTTCAACATTCAAAATTGAATTTATAAATTAACTCCATGAATCACTTGAATACTTAAATTTGCCTAGATTTGCATGCACTACCTAAATTCCTAAAACAACCTAGAACTACTTGTACTACCTAGAATTGTCTAAATTATTTGAATGCCTATAATGCATGAATGCCTCTAACACCTGAATATGTGTCTACATTGTAAAACACCAAAATGCTTGTTTATCCTCTATAAAATTTCTGAATGCTTGCCGATATGAAAATGTAATTGTCTCCTTATCTTTAGTCTTCATGGTGCTATTCTTTTTATTTGCCTACTTGATATGACAATCTACAACTATATGCCATTTCTTTTTATAGTAGAAGCACTCTCCTTGAAACTTTTCTTACCACCCTTCTTCTTTTTGTCACACCATTGATAGAGGAACCACCTTTATCTTTCACATTGGTAGAGAATGCAACATCTCCACTGTTGCTACCTTGTCTAGCTTTAAGCCACAACTCCTCCTTCATTAGTAGTACACAAAATTTCTCAAACATCAAAGCTTGGTATGGATGCTTCCTCTCTTAGCGGATCAGATGTGTCGGCATCTATGGGTATCAATGCATCAATCATTGCCTCCATCTCAGGCTCCAAGATTGTAAGTAAGAAAATCTGAAAGGCTACCTGTCTCCTATGGTATTGACGGTATAGACTGGGTCGTGCCTTCCAAGTGGTGGATTGGCAGCTCAGGCACTTCATCCATCGCATGCCCATGAACTCTTCTAATTGGCGCTCACTTGACTTGGTTCTCACCTATATATACTAACTCTACATCAATATGATTCATTCTTTGGGAGCATGTCTTGTGTATCTCTCTCGTACTCTCTCTCGCTCTCAACATGGTATCCGAGCTATGGATGTATAGCAACAACAAGGAAGATAAGTTGTTTCATTGTTTATACTTGATTGAATTCTTTGCACAAGTGATGATTTGATACATGAACTTGTTCAAGAAGTATTAGTTAATTTTGTCTTTAAAAAGTTATGACAGTTCAGGATTCAAGACAGCAATTCTGCTCGAATCTGCGATTCTTTATTTAAAACTGTATTTCTAATTATAGTTTGTTAATCCCCAATTACAGTTTATTAATCGCTCGTCTTCGTTAATGATATTGATTACGACAAGCAAACATCTTGCTATTTTTAGCGATGTTTTATTATCGTTCACGTTCTTTGCTCGATCGAAATAGCACTTTTCTTATATGCGTCATCTCGTCTTGCACGTTACACCTCTCTATTTTGGGCTTTCTTTTTAGTCACTCAATACTTTTCGTCGTTCTTACGTGCATATCCCTATTTTGATTGTCATGCGTCTCAACTACGCTCGTCTTGATCATGGTTTGTAGATTCTGCGATCTCATCTTATTTGTTTTCTCTCGACATACATGCATGGCCAATTGCATAATTGTTAATGGATATCCGTCTGGCCAACGTTCGGTTCCCTTCTTCCAAGGACAAGGCTTTCCTGGGTGGAAAGCAAAGATGATGCTCATTCTTGAAGGTGACGAATTATTTGATATTGTTTTGGGCAACCTGTCTTGCCCAGTTCAACCTATTGATGTGATGAATAACAATTCTGTGATTACTGATGGTCCATTATTTGAACAATGGAAAATTGATCATACTGATTGGATTCGTCGTGACAAAGCGGCTCGTCGTAATATATTGTCTACACTTCCTGACTCACTTATGTTGGATGTCTTTCATCTGGAAACCTCTCATGCTATTTGGGAGTATCTTATCTCAACGTTTGAGAAGAAATCGGTCACCGAAATTTTATATCTCCAAACTTGTTTGAAGAATCTTCAATATAAGGTTGGTACTTCTATGCACTCTCATATCGAGGCTTTTAAAGACATTATCAATCAGCTTGGTGCTGCCGGTGCTCCTATTGCTAAAAATCAGATTGTTACTCAACTTCTTCATACCATTAAAGATCCTTTATATGACAATATCATCACTATTTTGTCTAACAAGGATGATATTCACTTTGACAAAGCATGTATATCTCTTATTGAATATTCTCAACGTCATGAGCATCATTTGGAAAAATTTGATGTTGTTTTGGTCACTCGCGAATAAAGGGATTTTGATGCTGCTTTTGTTGCTCGCAAGCGTCCTGCTTCACGTTTTCAGCAGGGTGGACGCCCTAATCCAGGTAGTAAATCTTCTCGTCTTGCTTATCCTAACAAACATTGTTCTTATTGTGATAAGAAAGGTCATGTGGCTTCTGATTACTGGGCACGCCAATATGATGAGGAGCATGGAGTTACTACAAAGCAACCTCGCTCGTCCAAAAGTTTTCCTCCTTGTGATTATTGTGCACATACAGATCATCCATCTCGTCGTTGTTATAAACGCAGATATGATGAAGAACGTTCTCGAGCTTATATTGTTCAACAAACTACAACTGATGATGATCATACTCATCAGGAGCTCAATTTCGTCCATTATGATATCTCTCCAGAAAAGGTACTTCATGTTCATGATGGTTCTCTATTCATCGTTGATTCAGGTGCCACTGGAAACATGACATACCAATCGCAGTGGCTTCACAATTATCATTCTCTTCCTGTCAAGAAGTTTGTTTACCTTGCGGATGATACGACTTGTCAAGTCAAAGGAGTGGGTGATTTATATCTGGGGACTGTTTCATCCACTAGAATATTAAGAGGAGTTCTTCATGTTCCAGATTTGCAAAGAAATCTTCTTTCTGTTGCTCGTCTAGTTGATCTTGGTTTGTTTGTTGGCTTTGATCATAATCAATGTCGTATAGAGAAAGACGGGCATACTATAGCAGTGGCTCCTCGACATGGTAATCTATTTGAGCTATCATTGAACGATACAGTTGCAAATGTTGTTACTGCCCCTGGAGATGCAGATTGCAAATTATGGCATCAACGATTTGCACACTCCGATTTTGCCAAAATTCTTGATCTTCATCGTCATGGTCTTGTGCAAGGTATGGATCTTAAATCTCATCCACGTATGGGAATATGTGAGTACTGTGCACTTGGAAAACACCATCGTTCGCCTTTCCACACTTCTACTTCATCACATTCCTGTGCTCTCTTGGATTTGGTTCATACCGATATTTGCGGTCCTTTTCCTGCCTCAAAGTCTCAATATCGATATTTTATAACTTTCATTGATGATTTCTCACGGTACACACATCTCTATCTTCTTCGACATAAGTCTGAGGCTTTACCTATATTTAAACAATACAAGATAAGTGTGGAGCTTCAAACTGGATTCTCTATAAAGACGCTTCGCAGTGACAATGGCGGTGAATATGTATCCAATCTATTTGATGACTTCTGTAAGGATCAAGGTATTCATCATGAGTTTACAGTTCCTTATTCTCCTCAGCAAAATGGTGTTGCTGAGTGCAAAAATTGCACGATTCTTAATGCTATACGTTGCATGCTTATACACTCTGGTTTGTCTCGAAAGTTTTGGATTGAAGCACTTCTAACAGCTGTTTTTATTCAAAATCATCTTCCAACTACTGCACCTGCTGGTAAAATTCCTATAACAATTTGGACAGGGAAGACACCTTCAGTCTCTCACTTTCGCACATTTGGCTGCATTGCTTATATTCATGTGCCCAAGGACACTCGACATAAGTTGGATCCTCCAGGTTTGAAAGTTATTTTTCTTGGTTATTCAGATCATTCCAAAGGTTACAAATTTTATGATCCTTCTTCTCAAAAGGTTATCATTAGTCGTGATGCTATATTTGATGAGAAGACTATGGGTGGCACATGGTCATCAGATGTTTCAGATGATACACAGTCTTTGCTTAGTGCATTTCCTTACTTGCTTTGTGATTCTACTAATTCTGATGATCATAAACCTCCTTCACCTCCAAAGAAGATTGATGAAAATTTGGAGATCTATGTCGATCTTCCTATTGAGATAGAGCATGGATTCTATTCTGTTGAATATGATGTCTTTGATGATGCTATGTCTGTCCAAGAGGATCCAATATCGTATATGGAAGCTATCAATTCATCTCAAAGGGATCAATGGCAAGAAGCTATGCAAGCTGAGTACGATTCTTTAATCTCCAAAGGTACATGGATTCTTACTGAACTCCCCCCAAATCGTAATCCTATCAAATGTAAATGGGTTGATAAAACCAAGACCAAAGCTGATGGCTCGTTTGATAAGTTCAAAGCACGACTTGTTGCAAAAGGTTACTCACAGATTGCAGGAGTAGATTATCAAGAAACATTTTCTCCCGTTGTGCGCTCCACAACTGTTCGTATGATTTTGGCTTTTGCAACACTATTTGATCTAGAAATTCACCAAATGGATGTTAAAACGGCTTTTCTCAATGGAGATCTTGAAGAAGAAATCTATATGGAGCAACCTGAAGGTTTTATGATTGCAGGAAAGGAGCATCTTGTATGCCAGCTTCATCGTGCATTATATGGATTGAAGCAAGCCTCTCGTGCTTGGTATATTAAGATTGATCAGTTCCTCACATCTAAAGGTTTTGTTGCATGTTTTGCTGACCCAAATCTTTACATCAAAAGGGAGGACAAATATTTTATTATTCTTGCTCTATATGTTGATGATACTATTCTTATGTCAAATAATATTGCTTTCTTGGATGCCATAAAGAAGCTTTTATCAACTGCATTTGAAATGGTGGATCTTGATGAGATACATTCTTGTTTGGGTATTCAAGTTCAACGACACCGACAACAAGGCATTCTTCTTCTTCGCCAGACAAAGTTTATTAATGATATTGTTAAGAAGTTTGGGTTGACAAATGTGCACTCTGCCAACACTCCCATTCTTTCAAGCTCTACCAAGGGTACATCTACAACACGCAATGAAGAATCAGCCATTCATCAACCTTTTGCTAATCTTGTTGGTTGTCTTCAATTTATTGGTTTAAACACAAGACCAGATATTTTATTTGCAGCTAACTTTTTGGGACAGTATCTTTCTTCCCCTTCCACTATTCATTGGAGTGCTGCAAAACGTATTCTTAAGTACCTCAAGGGTACTAAGGAATTTGGTCTTATTTATCATCGTCGAGAGGATTCTTCTTTATCTTCTTCAACTTCTCTTGACCTTATTGGATATACAGATGCTGATTGGGCAAGTTCACACTTATCCATGCGATCTACAGATGGGAATTGTTTCTTTGTAAATGGATGTTTGGTTTCTTGGTCCAGCAAGAAACAACGATGTGTTGCGGTTTCTACAACTGAAGCCGAATATGTTGCTGCATGATAACCAGCTCGCGAGCTAGTTTGGCTTCGACAACTACTTGCAGATTTGGGACATCCTTCATCATCTAGTATACCTCTTCGATGCGATAACCAAAGTGCTATTAGTCTTACCAAAGACTATATACAACATAGTAAATCAAAGCATATTGCTATTCATTATCATTATGTTCGACATGAAGTCAAGAAAGGTTCCATTATGGTGGAGCATTGTCCCAGTGATCAAATGGTTGCAGACATCTTCACAAAAGCTCTTAGTGAAGCTCGCTTTAGCTCATTAAGACATGCACTTGGTATTGTTCCAAGTTCTTGTCTCACTGATTGAGGCCTGTATCATTGTATTCAAGAAAACTTTATAGTAAATCATTTTTTGTATCGTAGGTATGTGTAGGGGCTCGGGTTTTTCCCTTGTTCTCCCCAAGGGTTTTTTCACTCGCAGCCAGAGACCTTTGTTTGAGTGGGGATGTTACAACTATATATATCATCTCTCACTTGACTTGGGTCTCACCTATATATACTAACTCTACATCAATATGATTCATTCTTTGGGAGCATGTCTTGTGTATCTCTCTCGTACTCTCTCTCTCTCTCAACAGATACGCCTCATGATCTTGAACATCATGACCATCATTGTTTTCCATTTTGTCTACGTTACGACAAACAATTGGTTATTATTATCATTCTCTTTTTCTTTCTTAATTTGTTTGAGAATGGATTTCTTCTCTTGTAACTCAACAAAATTAACGTCAACTAAAGTCTTGGTTTTCTCCCCCTTTCTTTGCACCTTTCTTTGCACTCTTCGTTTTATGTTCTCTCTCTCTCTCTCTCTCTCTCTCTCTCTTTGTTGCCTTTCTCTTTGTTTCTCCCCATCCCCTCATGTTTTCTCTCTCATTCTTCTCTCTCCCACCCTCTCTCTCTCGCGACAAGAACAAACCAAGAGGAGGATGGATTGTTCTTCACACACACTCTCTCTTTGTTGCCTTTCTCTTTGTTTCTCTCCACCCCTCATGTTTTCTCTCTCATTCTTCTCTCTCCCACCCTCTCTCTCTTGCGACAAGAACAAACCAACAGGAGGATGGATTGTTCTTCACCCTCTCTTTGTTTTATGAAGAAAGAACAAGAACAAATCAAGAGGAGGATGGATTATTCGTCTCCTCTTCACGACAAACCCTCTTTTTATTTCTCTCCCATCCCTCGTGTTTTCTCACTCATTCTCCTCTCTCCCTCCCTCTCTCTCTCGCTCTTTAAATCAGCTAGAAATCATGGCTAGAAATCTATAAATGTAACTTGCTATTTGTAAACAAACCTACTAACTTACTAATCAATTATTTAAATAAATAACAATTTAAACAATACAAACTTCTCTCTCTCTCATTGATCAGTAATCTAAATAATTTAAACCAAAGTATTTAACTAAACTAACTAATTAATAGATAAATCTATAAATCTATCACCCCCTCGTGTTTTTTCACTCGCTCTCCTCTCTCTCCTTAAATCACCTAGAAATCTATAAATCTAAACTTACTAATTGTAAACAAACCTACTAACTTTCTAATCAATTATTTAAATAGATAACAATTTAAACAATACAAACTTCTCTCTCTCTCTCTCTCTCTCAATGCAACTCATTTAAAAAAAAACAAAAAAAGAGAAGAAATAATAAGAACAAACCAAGAGGAGGATGGATTGTTCGTCTCCTCTTCACGACAAACCCTCTCTTTGTTTCTCTCTACCCCCTCGTGTTTTCTCACTCATTCTCCTCTCTCCCTCCCTCCCTCTCTCTCTTTCTTACATTCTTTGTTATCTTTCATATTTATTCTCTCTCTCTCTCTCTCTCTCTCATGCTCTCTTCTTTTTCCTTTCTTCTTCTCCCTCTCTCATTTCCTGTCTTTTACCCTCAATGCACCTCATTCTCAATAAAAATAAATAAAAGAAAAAAAGAAAGAATAAGAAAAAGCCAAGAGGAGGCAATGTACTCACCGCAAAGGCTCGAGGATGGATTCTTCATCTCCTCTTCGTGACGGCCCGTCTTCTTCCTTTGTGCACTTCCTCTTCTTCACAAACAACAATGTCAACAGTGGTGAGATGTTGTCATTCTCTCTCTCCCTCTTCCTCTCCCTTTCCCTCCCAAAAGGCACACTCTCTTTCGCTCTCTCTTTCACTCTTTGCGAAAAAATGCCGCACTCAGGTTTCACCTGCTTTTGTTTTTCTCTAGGTGCCGTCGCTCTAGTGACGCCACTAAAATACATTGCAACTGTCCATTGCTATGCCCCTATATCCTTATAGTGTTTGCCACATGGTTTCAAAGAAATCATGGCATGCTAAGTAGGTGATAATCGACTTGAAATGATAACCTACCTAAAGCGATGACCTGTTATTATACACAAGGAACTTATAATCATTCTCTAGATAGAAAAAAGGAGAAGTCCTCATCTAATTTTCTAGTTAGAAATGCTCATAAGTAGAGAATATAAAAATAGGAACATTTGCTAGTTAGGGTAACTAGGGAATCACATGGGAATTTTCTTGTGTGTGAACAATTTTTTTATGTAAGAAATATTTACTATATAGGAAAAAACTATCAAACTAATTTCCTAGTTATTTCTAAGTAGGAAATAAACACTTTTCCTAGTTTATACATATTTCTACATATTTGCACTTCTAAATAGGAAATTACATCATGAATTTTTGCTATATAGGGAACATTTTGTTAGAAGTGGATGCAGTGATGAAAGTGTGAAAAACTATTGTAATAGACTATTAAACACAAGAGACAAAGGAAAGACAAACATTGCAAAAGAAAAGAACACTGCACAAAGAACTCAAAAGCAAAGAGATGCTCATATCACCAATATATGAGACACTACAAATCCAATGCGAGTCACTGATTGTCAAGGCACCCGCATTGGCTCCCTCTCTCTACTAGAACCTGAAGGAGGTGAATGATAGATGATACTACTCAATGTACAAGAGCTTGCAAAACCATTCAATCTTGATGATGAATAAAAGGCATAGTTTGAGGAAACCTTGAGGAGGATGAAGAAAGAAGGCTAACCATCGAAGACAAGATTGGCCCTACCAAAGTCCAATTCCAAAAAGACAAATTAGATCTCTATGCTAAGGTCCAAACTAAGTGGAGGGATTGCTACCCAAACGTAGCAGTGAGGACATGGAAGCATTGGCTTACACAAGTTTGGAAGGCTACTCCGGAAATTTTCCACCAAGGATAGGTTGGGAATTTGGACAAGGATAGGGATTAATTGTAACTTCTATCCAATACAGAAAGAAACAATCAAGCATGTTTTATGGACTTGCCAGGAAGCCTTAATCATTTGGAAAAAACTAAAAGAATGGTTTAAGGTAGCAAGCCTAAATGAGCTTGTTCAAATGAGGACTGCCTTGTTTGGTGACCAAGATAAACTTGATAAAAGTTGCTTAGGCAATGGAATGTAGTTCGAGCAGTAGTGATAAAGCATATGTGGGGCAATAAGATCAAAGGTTTGATGAAAAAGGAGAAGAGAATGCTAGCTGTGGAGATATTGAGGTGCATTAGAAGAGACTCATCCTCGGCTACTTTTAGAGCTATCAAAAGTCAAGCGCATGTGCTCAAAGTTGCTTGCAAAAGTCTGGCCAAACAAGGCTAATAGGGAGGATAGTTTTGTGTCAAGCTAGTGGTCGTGACTCGTCAACCTAAGGCCAGTCAAATGATATAAATATTTCTATTTGATTTTGCTCTAATACATCTATACTTCTTTATTATTTAAGCTAGAGGTTCAGGAAGTGTTGAAGCACCAAGGAGCTCCTGAACCTGCTCTCAAACCTAGTATTATATATATATATATATATATATAATAAAACAATCCTCTCAAGGGGGTGGTCCGGGGAAAGAAGCCATGGAAGAGGAATGTACCGCCACCTAGGCTGCCCACCTGCATCCTGAAAAGCAGGCCATGGTGCTTCCAGAGGCCAGTTCGACTGGCGGATTTCAAACCATTTCAGTTGGGGTGGTCGAGAACTTCGATTTTGAGTTCCGTAAGAAGAAAGGCGACTGATGTGAGGTTTGTGCCAGCAGCCAGTGTTTGCCGCCTTCTTGTAAACTGCGAGACAGGGATTGCTTCTTATATGGAGACGCCGCCTCATCACGGGCGCCTGTTGAGCTACGTCACGGAACTTGGCGCTTCTGCGGAAAAACAACGACTGGCTGGCGTGTTCCAAGTCTGAAGGCTTTACTTCAGTCCTCTCTGACTCTCAGTGCTAGCTAGCTGCAGTACAACACCACCTTTAGTACACGTATGGACACAAATGTACTTGCAAGTTGCCGTGACGAGTGACGACTCTGCTTTTTGATAATGATGGTACTTCCTTGCCTTCGCGGCGCGTCTGTACGTGGCTCAGGACTCGGGACTGATCGAGGAGTCAGGAATCAGGATAGGTATGAAGACCTCGTTTATGTCGTTTTTCTTCTCATGGCGGGGGCCCGGATTTCGAGCTCAGCGACGAAAAGGGTGGCTAATTGATATGAGAGCATCTCAGCAGGTTGTAATTAAGTTGAAGATGCTCCAGCCTCCCACCCAACCAACGATCACGCACTCGTCGAGAGTCCCCCATTGCGCTTCTTGCCTGGATCGATCACTCTCGCTTTCTTTCTCTCTGGGTGGCTCATCCCATAAGCACAATCGGTACAATCCTCGAAGGGTCTCGGGGCAAAGGGATATAAACAATTCTCTCCAGTGATTGCCTGCCGAAAAACCGAAATGTCCATCGTGAATAGGTACGTATAATGCGCTAATGCGCGTTAATGGGCTGGTAATATGTCATAAAGTCAATCTTTGGTTAATCTTGTGTAAATAATAATACGTCTATGCAATGAAATGATAATAATAATAATGATACTTATGTTTGATATAAAAAATGCATTAATAATAATTACGTTTATTACATTTGATATAATAATGATTATATCATTAATATAATGATGTCATTTAGTTTGCTATGATTATTATGTATATAATATAATTATAATAAGATTATTACATTTAGAAATATATTATGTATATATATATGTTAATTATATTATATACACAATAAATGTAATTATTATTAACATATGTGTACCTTAATAAACAAAATCATTTAATAATAATTATAATATTAAGGTTATTACTTTTATAATGATTATGTTATTAATATTATAATAAATCATTTAGCTTATTACGATTATTACATATATATAATATATTTAACATATCATATATACTTAATATTATAACAATTCGCAATATAGTTATAATAAGTTTATTACATTTATAAATATATTGTGTGTGTGTGTGTGTGTGTGTGTGTGTGTGTGAAATAAGATTACTTGGCGAGGGGCATAAAGAGGAGGCCATGCATACTGTAATATCCCGAAGGCACGCGTGAACTGCCTCAATAGAGGATAATGGTATTGGATAAATTCTTTAGATATAAGCAAATTTTTTTAATTATTTCCCCTCTCCTCCAGCCGACTGTCGAGCTGGAGGAAGAGGGGAATAGTATGGTAGGCAAGCTCCTTGCTGGAGCTTGCCTAAAGCTATGGCTCATGCGCCTCGCCACGTAGGGGGGGGAGGCCCTCACTCCCCCCAGACTATATAAACCCCTCTGGGTAAGAAGGGACAGGGGGGGGCATGAGAGAGAAAGGCTACGGCAGGCCGTGGAGTGAGTGGAGGGAAGATTAATGAGGCACCGAGTGCCTGTTGCACTGTGTGGAGGAAGGAGGAGTGGAGCGACATCGCTACCAAGGTGCTGTGATGCGCCGTGAGAAGGAAGGAGTTGCCACATAAGAGTTGCCAGTCGCCATGCTGCATCAGAGGAAGGTAGGAAGAGGCGGCGTACGTCGTCGCCGCATTGCAAAAGGGAGCCGCCACCAGCCGCTGGGCTTGCTACTACTGCCGCCACTCTCCGCCACGGGCTATCACGCCACCACCAACCTCTGCCAAATCCCCCCTGAACGGAATCGTCGGTCTCCATGCCGCCATGTAGTTGTCAGAAGCTGTTAGAAGCTTCTTAAAAGCTTCTAAGGGGGGCTCTCTAAGCCCCCCCTTCCTATTGGATCCACCACAAGTCCATATTAGCCCCGATTTTTTTTAAGGCCCTTTCCCATGGATTGCCCATAAAGCCCATTTTTACCCCCACGGGTTCCTTTTAAACCCCTTTTCCATTGCAACACCCACAAGCCCCCTAGCCCGGGCTTTGAAGAGAAGAAGGGGAAGCCTACAAGCCCCTTCCCCCCAGTCACCCACAAGGCCGGTCCTAGGATTTTAGGGAAGGAGAAGAAGAACTCTAAAGCCTCCATTCTTGCAAGGCCCATTCGCAAGAGCCCTTTCCGCGAACATCCTCGTGAGGCCTCAATTTTTGAAACTCCATTCATAAAATCCCCATTCCCAAGAACTTTGTAGGAGCCCATTTCCACAAACCAAGCTCCAACCCCTCAAGGCCTCCCATAAGGCCAAATTCCGCAAGCCGGTATTCTCAAGGATCCACACTTCAGAAAAGATCTCATGCGTACAAGCGAGAAGGGCAAGATCTTGAGGCTACTTACCAAGGCAAGTAAATTCACCGATCGGGTAAGGATAAAGGCAAATCGGAAGTCCGTAATTACGCCTACGATGGGCCCTAAAAAGTCACAAGGTGCGCCAGCGAGAGGTTCTTCTCCTAATATTCACGTGGATATCTCCCCAAGCCCACAAGTTCAGGTTTTTACTAATTTTGATTCCATGCAAAAGCATTGCATTAATCACGATAACTTCATGGATTAGGAAGCACCTATGCATGCTCAAAATCACCTAGTCAAGTTAAATGCAACTGGAATTAAATCGACTATTCAAAAAATGATTAGAATTAGTTCATGACATGAAATTAGATCATTGGTATTTTCCATTCAAAGAATTGTCTATCCATTTATCGTCCTTAATAGTATGTTGCCTTGTCGTGCATGTCAAAGTGACAGCCTAGAACACCTATTGCCTATCATTAAGGTTGAAATTATTAAAGTGCACCTTTGACTAAGCATGGAAAGATTAATCGCACGTCACATTTTTAGACAAATATTCATGGAATGATTCATTAGGGAAAGTCATTAACCTCGTAAGAAATAGAAGAGCATGGAAATGATTCTAGGAATTTGCGTGTTTACGTAAATTGTGAGATGTTACAACTAGCTTTCTCCTTAAGAGATCAAGTTAACATCTCTAGGGATGGTTCGTCCTTGTCATCACAAGACAAGTAGATCAAATTATCTAAATCACCTAACCTGCAAGGGATTCACATAGGATGGCTCAACTGATACGATAAATAACCCAAGTGCTAACTAGGGTTTAGCACGTTAAGGACTCGACCTAGTTTTGCACTTGTTGCCAAGACGAAATCCTTGAACCAAAGGTCCTACCCATATTCACGGAATGAAGGGACAATTGGACGCTCATGCATAAAACGATATAAGGTTTCTACCCTAAGGATCACTCGTTCAAATGATGAAACTCGGATTGAGTTGGAATTCCTAGGACCGAACATTGTCGGCCTAGTGTAATTAGGAATGGGTTGGGTAAAGAGACACCCTAAACCCTGCTTCTCGTTTGGAGATAATTCCGTGACCAGAAAACGTCGTTCAATGGGTGAAATGATCCCATGGAATAGATGCGACACTTGTGCAATAAGTTGCAACGTCGCATAGACTTGTGGTTTGTTCACAAGAGAGTTTTGCCATTTCTTGAAATGAGGTTGGCAAGTTCTTGCGCAAGTTTAACTTGCAAGAGGATGAGTAGTCATCCTGTTACATCACCTTTCTTGGGAAAAATTGCCAAGTAAAGGGAAGTTAGGTATTTGCTTGGAAGCAAATGATCAATCAATAAATTGGAGCGACATGGTCGCCAGGATTTACTGTTAATAAAACCTAAGGTATTGGTTAAGTTGGGTTAACAGGGTATGGCCCTAACCCAAGGACTAAAGGGTGAACAAACAAACCCTT
The DNA here is from genome assembly GCF_053477565.2 of Lygodium microphyllum. NCBI lineage: Eukaryota > Viridiplantae > Streptophyta > Polypodiopsida > Schizaeales > Lygodiaceae > Lygodium > Lygodium microphyllum. Next base: position 4,869,066 of record NC_141140.1, on the reverse strand, counting down.
GGGGATCTTGCCAAGTCGCAATTGATCGCGGATCGAATGCTGGATGCATTTGGAGAGAAGGATTCACTCCTTAACAGTTGGCCAATTAAACGATCACTGGAATTGATTGTGCTTGTAACAGTTTAGAAAGCACTGTTTGCATTGTTTGCTCAAAGAAGTAAAGGATGAAATGATATCCAATGCTTCAGGTTGAAAGCCTGAAGGGAGAGGCAGCTTCAGTTACCCCCGACTGCCTGCCTGACCCTAACCAAGGGGGTTGTTAACCGCGCTGGGAACGAGGACCGAACCCACCGCGAGAGGTCTCTTCGTTGAGCTCTACTTGGAGCAAGACGACGCTTGGGTGCCAGGGGGGGCTCTGGCCGTAAATCCCTCGCTTTCCGGGTCCTGCACAAGAGACTGACGTGACTCAGGATTGGATCTCGAGGCCCGCATACTAGTCTATGGGCGGAAGCTTGGAATAGTGATCCCTGGCGGATTACTGGATAGCCTTCGGGCGGATTATGGACAAGCCTACGGGCTGAACTCCTTGTATTTCAAAGATAAAATGATGAAATGATAATAAAGAATTTGTCTAATCTTGTTTTTCTATGTCACGTAATAAGATTACGTGAAGGAACCTGTGCTTAACAGGATTAATTAAAGAAGCTGATTGTTAGATGTCAAATAATTAAAGAAGCTGATTGTTATATGTCAAATTAATGTGTTAAATAATTACATAACTAAAACAAACCGAGGAAAGTGCGGAGGATGGACCATGGGTCCGTCCTACGGTTGGGTGGTCCCGGTTAGCCGGGAACTTTTCTCAAAAATCTCGAAGAACAGCGGGAGGACCATCGAAAGCAATGACCTAGAGTTATGTTTTACCCGATTTACGCTGTTTTAGGGGAACGAAATGGGACTACGCCTTATGGCAGAGAGGTTGAGCTTTGCATCCCTCTCATTTCCTTTTCTCCTTGAACCAAGTGCAGCGTGAATCCGCTTCGGACCTGGCGTTTCTGCATAAAGTAGTTCGGTCGGGTCTGACGCTAGTTGCTGTTAGTTAATGACCAAACAGGAAAACCCTAATTCCGGTCGATCCTAAGTGGGAAACGGCCAGGATACTTCCGCTACGTGGCAGACGCAGGAAGACCTAGATTGCAAAACCCGTAACATTCCATGGGAGTGCCGGGCGGAGTTTTCTAGACATCCTTTCCGATGGACTGCTAAGACGTGTCCTGGATGATACTAGGGGACACGTTACAGTTGGTATCAGAGCGAACCAACAAAAGACTTATTTTTAAGAAATTTTAATAAGAAGAAGTAAAGCAAATGTTACTGTCCCAAACATTTCCTTACTTTCAATGCTGTCTTGCAGAATTATGAAGCATGGAACAGGTTCTTAGTGTTCTGAGTCATGTTTATGACTGCGATGCATTCCACGGATTATCGACAAAGGGTTGAGATGATGAACATCCTAGACCGCATTTACAATCCATCGCCTGTGTACATGGAACGGAGATGGATGGGTGTTTCAGGGATCTATTACATAGCTGCCCATCGACCTGCGTACCTTCAAATTAACTTGAAGAGAATCAAGTGGATGGAGGATTTGAAGATCGTGAAGCTGTTCGTCTTTGTTGAAGCTCACGCAAACTCGACCCTATAAGTCGGGGGTCGAAGGGTTAACCAGAATAAGTATGTATACGGGAAAGTGATTCAAAGAATCCCGGCCGACCGAATCAAAGTTTTGGGACGTCATGAGAAGAATGGATATCAAAGGAAAAGATACCCTAATCTTCCAATGAACTATCGATTTCTGAAAATCGATGACCCCAATCCGTACTACTACTCAGTTCCTGTAAAAACTGAATGCAACAACATCTTATTCTCCTCAAATCAGTGTCTCAACTTGTTCCATCGCCCCAATAAATAATTGTACCTCGAAAGGGCTATGCTGATATGAATGGAATAAAGTTTTTTTTAAAATCAACGATTGTCTTGACTGTGAATATTGATAAAGAAGTAAAGTGATTTGGTCACTTGGCTAAAGGAATACACAGACGTAGTTTCTGAAGAGTTAACAAAACTCCCGCTTCAAAGAGAAGTAGATCATGAGATCGAGCTAGTAATAGGAGCTGCGCCAATTGCGAAGAGACCCTATAGAATGTCTATATCGAAAGCAATTGAGCTGAAGGAACAACTGAAGCAACTGCTAGATCTGGGCTACATCCGTCCTAGCAGTTCACCATGGGAAGCACGAGTACTGTTCCAGAAAAAGAAAGATGGAACACTTCGATTATGTATTGATTACAGTGGGTTGAATCAATCAACAATCAAGAACAAATATCATATTCCTACAATAGATGAGCTTCTTGATAGTCTTCAGGGTGCCAAGATCTTCTCCAAGATTATCTTAGGTCTGGTTACTATCAGATAAGAATCAAGGAAGAAGATATCCCAAAGACGACCTTCAACACTAGATATGGACACTTTGAGTTCTAGTTATGTCATTAGGGCTTACGAATGCGCCGGCCACCTTCAGTAGGTTAATGCAAGATATCTTTAGACTATATCTTGATAACTTCGTGCTCGTCTTCTTTGATGACACTCTAGTCTATTCCAAACAGGAAGGAGATCATGAACCCCAACTTCGGATTTTTCTTGAGACAAGGAGGTCGCACAAACTGTATGCTAAGATGACGAAATGTGCATTCCTCAAACATCAGATTGGTTATCTGGGATTCATCATATCAGCAGAAGGAATCTCAATGAAGCCGGCCTAAGTTAGAAATGTTCTAGGACGGCCATATACCAACAACTGTCAAAGAAATACGCAGCTTTCTTGGATTGACAAGATGGTATAGGGTCTTCATTAAAAACTATGCTTTGATTGCAGCACCTTTGACAGACTTACTGAAGAAGCAAACGTCCATTGCATGGTCAACTACCGAACAAACTAGCTTTGATAGGTTGAAGCAAAGTTTGGTATCAGCACCCATCCTAAAACTTCTAGACCACTGTAAGGAGTTTGAGGTAGTAACTGATACTAGCATGCTTGCTTTAGGATGTGTGCTCATGTAGGAAAGTCATTCTATAGCATAATCTTCAAGAAACTGAAGAGCCATGAGAAGAATTATGCTATCCATGATCTTGAACATTTAGTTGTCAAGCTTTGGAGACACTACCTGCTGGGTAACAAGTTTACACTAGTGACTGATCATAAAAGTCTCAAGTGGAACTTTACCTAGAACAAGCTCAACATGAGGCAACGACGGTGGATTGAAGTATTGGAGGAATATGATTTTGAAATCAAGTACCGACCAGGAAAGGAGAATGTAGTTGTCGATGCACTCAGTCGTAAGGCGTTCCTAAATTCCCTAATCTTGCAGAATCCATCAAACGGCCAGATCTCTGGCTAAAAAAGTATCTATGCCAAACAACCCTATACTTGAACTAGCTAGAGAGGTAGCATGCCATGATATAGCCTATCAAAAGATGCTAAGAGAAATCTCTATCAAGGATCACGACCAAAAGCTACAGGCTAAGTATCATGAATTCTCTATTAATAGTGGACTTGTCTACCACAGAACAAGGCTGTGTATACCCGCAAGCTAGTCATTTAAGTAGAAGATATTGTGGGAAGTTCATGATTCCCCTTTCTCAGGACATTCTGGCTATGCCAAGACTCTCAATGCAGTTAGGAAAAGCTACCATTGGGAGAGGCTTAAAAGTGATGTTCTCAAATATATCAACGAGTGTTTGTCTTGTCGATGTATCAAAGCCGAACATGTCAAGATGCCAGGCAAATTGCAACCGCTTGACATTCCCCAAATGAAATGGGAATTCATCAGTATGGATTTTGTTGTTGGCCTACCCCAAGTTCAGGGGGGATACAACTCCATCATGGTTGTGGTTGACATTCTTACTAAAGTTGCACACCTTATTCCAGTAAAGACAAATTATAAAGCCTCCGACATTACAAGATTGTTTATCAAGGAGATATTCAAGCTACATGGGTTACCTAGAAGAATCATTAGTGATCAAGATTCTCTCTTCACATCACACTTCTGGAGAGCTATCTTTGAAGCTATTGGGACTCAACACTGTTTTAGCACCGCCTACCATCCCCAAACGGATAGCCAAATAGAACGAGTAAATCAAGTTATCAAGGATATGCTTAGGGCATACTGTTGTCGTAAACCAAAAAGGTGGATTCAATACTTGCCTTCAATTGAATTTGCCTACAATACTTCTTACCAACAAGATATTCAGATGACCCCTTTTCAAGCATTGTATGGTCATGACTGTTGAAGTCCCCTAAACTTCTCAGATCCAACCTTGAGGGTTTAAGCTTCAAGGTAGATGTTGGAAGAGATGGATGACCAAGTAAAGTCAATAAGACAGGACATCCAAGCCGCCAAGGATAGACAAAAGGCATACGCGGATTTGAAGTGTCAAGATAGAATATTTGAGGAAGAAGACATGGTCTTCATTCACGTATGCCCAAAGAAGAGATTGCAAGAAGCTAAGCCCAAGGTATTGTGGACCATACAAGACCCTCAAGTGCCTAGGAGCTAATGCCTATAGACTGCAACTCCCCGAGAACCTAAAGGTTCATAATGTATTCCATATCAGCCTATTGAAGAAGTATGCATCTAATCCTAACCATGTACTTGATGACCAACAAATTGTAATGCCTAGCCAAGGAGTCCTTGAGCTACCGCCTGACAGGATCTTAGATGTTAGGGAGAGGCAACTGAGATCCAAAACCTTGAGAGAATGCCTCGTCCAGTGGAAAGATTATCCCGAAGAGGATGCCACTTGGATAGATGAAAGCACTCTCAACCATCAATATCCCTAGTTTATCTCGAGATGAGGACATCTCGATTCCTCCAAGGGGGAGAGAATGTAATATCCCGAAGGCACGCGTGAACTGCCTCAATAGAGGATAATGGTATTGGATAAATTCTTTAGATATAAGCAAATTTTTTTAATTATTTCCCCTCCTCCAGCCGACTGTCGAGCTGGAGGAAGAGGGGAATAGTATGGTAGGCAAGCTCCTTGCTAGAGCTTGCCTAAAGCTATGGCTCATGCACCTCGCCATGTAGGGGGGGGGAGGTCCTCACTCCCCCCAGACTATATAAACCCCTTTGGGTAAGAAGGGACAGGGGGGGCATGAGAGAGAAAGGCTACGGCAGGCCGTGGAGTGAGTGGAGGGAAGATTAATGAGGCACCGAGTGCCTGTTGCACTGTGTGGAGGAAGGAGGAGTGGAGCGACATCGCTACCAAGGTGCCGTGATGCGCCCTGAGGAGGAAGGAGTTGCCACATAAGAGTTGTCAGTCGCCATGCTGCATCAGAGGAAGGTAGGAGGAGGCGGCGTACGTCGTCGCCGCATTGCAAAAGGGAGCCGCCACCAGCTGCTGGGCTTGCTACTACTGCTGTCGCTCTCCGCCACGGGCTATCACGCCACCACCAACCTCTGCCAAATCCCCCTGAACGGAATTGTCGGTCTCCATGCCACCACGTAGTTGTCAGAAGCTGTTAGAAGCTTCTTAAAAGCTTCTAAGGGGGGCTCTCTAAGCCCCCCATTCCTATTGGATCCACCACAAGTCCATACTAGCCCCGATTTTTTTTAAGGCCCTTTCCCATGGATTCCCCATAAAGCCCAGTTTTACCCCCACGGGTTCCTTTTAAACCCCTTTTCCATTGCAACACCCACAAGCCCCCTAGCCCGGGCTTTGAAGAGAAGAAGGGGAAGCCTACAAGCCCCTTCCCCCCAGTCACCCACAAGGCCGGTCCTAGGATTTTAGGGAAGGAGAAGAAGAACTCTAAAGCCTCCATTCTTGCAAGGCCCATTCGCAAGAGCCCTTTCCGCGAACATCCTCGTAAGGCCTCAATTTTTGAAACTCCATTCATAAAATCCCCATTCCCAAGAACTTTGTAGGAGCCCATTTCCACAAACCAAGCTCCAACCCCTCAAGGCCTCCCATAAGGCCAAATTCCGCAAGCCGGTATTCTCAAGGATCCACACTTCGAAAAAGATCTCCTGCATACAAGCAAGAAGGGCAAGATCTTGAGGCTACGTACCAAGGCAAGTAAATTCACCGATCGGGTAAGGATAAAGGCAAATCGGAAGTCCGTAATTATGCCTACGATGGGCCCTAAAAAGTCACAAGGTGCGCCAGTGGCGGGAGGCTCTTCTCCTAATATTGACGTGGATATCTCCCCAAGCCCACAAGTTCAGGTTTTTACTAATTTTGATTCCATGCAAAAGCATTGCATTAATCACGATAACTTCATGGATTAGGAAGCACCTATGCATGCTCAAAATCACCTAGTCAAGTTAAATGCAACTGGAATTAAATCGACTATTCAAACAATGATTAGAATTAGTTCATGACATGAAATTAGATCATTGGTATTTTCCATTTAAAGAATTGTCTATCCATTTAACGTCCTTAATAGTATGTTGCCTTGTCATGCATGTCAAAGTGAGGGCCTAGAACACCTGTTGCCTATCATTAAGGTTGAAATTATTAAAGTGCACCTTTGACTAAGCATGGAAAGATTAATCGCACGTCACATTTTTAGACAAATATTCATTGAATGATTCATTAGGGAAAGTCATTAACCTCGTAAGAAATAGAAGAGCATGGAAATATTTCTAGGAATTTGCGTGTTTACGTAAATTGTGAGATGTTACAACTAGCTTTCTCCTTAAGAGATCAAGTTAACATCTCTAGGGATGGTTCGTCCTTGTCACAAGACAAGTAGATCAAATTATCTAAATCACCTAACCTGGAAGGGATTCACATAGGATGGCTCAGCTGATACGATAAATAACCCAAGTGCTAACTAGGGTTTAGCACGTTAAGGACTCGACCTAGTTTTGCACTTGTTGCCAAGACGAAATCCTTGAACCAAAGGTCCTACCCACATTCACAGAATGAAGAGATAATTGGACGCTCATGCATAAAACGATCTAAGGTTTCTACCCTAAGGATCACTCGTTCAAATGATGAAACTCGGATTGAGTTGAAATTCCTAGGACCGAACGTTGTCGGCCTAGTGTAATTAGGAATGGGTTGGGTAAAGAGACACCCTAAACCCTGCTTCTCGTCTGGAGATAATTCCGTGACCAGAAAACGCCGTTCAATGGGTGAAATGATCCCATGGAATAGATGCGACACTTGTGCAATAAGTTGCAACATCGCATAGACTTGTGGTTTGTTCACAAGAGAGTTTTGCCATTTCTTGAAATGAGGTTGGCAAGTTCTTGCGCAAGTTTAACTTGCAAGAGGATGAGTAGTCATCCTGTTACATCACCTTTCTTGGGAAAAATTGCCAAGTAAAGGGAAGTTAGGTATTTGCTTGGAAGCAAATGATCAATCAATAAATTGGAGCGACATGGTTGCTAGGATTTACTGTTAATAAAACCTAAGGTATTGGTTAAGTTGGGTTAACAGGGTATGGGCCTAACCCAAGGACAAAAGGGTGAACAAACAAACCCTTGGGGATCTTGCCAAGTCGCAATTGAACCCGAATCGAATGCTGGATGCATTCGGAGAGAAGGATTCACTCCTTAATAGTTGGCTAATTAAACGACCACTGGAATTGATTGTGCTTGTAACAGTTTAGAAAGCACTGTTTGCATTGTTTGCTCAAAGAAGTAAAGGATGAAATGATATCTAATGCTTCAGGTTGAAAGCCTGAAGGGAGAGGAAGCTTCAGTTACCCCCGACTGCCTGCCTGACCCTAACCAAGGGGGTTGTTGACCGCACCGGGAACGTGGACCGAACCCGCCGCGAGAGGTCTCTTCGTTGAGCTCTACTTGGAGCAGGAGAACGCTTGGGTGCCAGGGGGGGCTCTGGCCGTAAATCCCTCACTTTCCGGCTCCTGCACAAGAGACTAACGTGACTCAAGATTGGATCTCGAGGCCCGCATACTAGTCTACGGGCGGAAGCTTGGAATAGTGATCCTTGGCGGATTACTGGATAGCCTTTGGGCGGATTATGGACAAGCCTACGGGCTGAACTCCTTGTATTTCAAAGATAAAATGATGAAATGATAATAAAGAATTTGTCTAATCTTGTTTTTCTATGTCACGTAATAAGATTACGTGAAGGAACCTGTGCTTAACAGGATTAATTAAAGAAGCTGATTGTTAGATGTCAAATAATTAAAGAAGCTGATTGTTATATGTCAAATTAATGTGTTAGATAATTACATAACTAAAACAAATCGAGGAAAGTGCGGAGGATGGACCATGGGTCCGTCCTACGGTTGGGTGGTCCCGGTTAGCCGGGAACTTTTCTCAAAAATCTCGAAGAACAGCGGGAGGACCATCGAAAGCAATGACCTAGAGTTATGTTTTACCCGATTTACGCTGTTTTAGGGGAACGAAATGGGACTATGCCTTATGGCAGAGAGGTTGAGCTTTGCATCCCTCTCATTTCCTTTTCTCCTTGAACCAAGTGCAGCGTGAATCTGCTTCGGACCTGGCGTTTCTGCGTAAAGTAGTTCGGTCGGGTCTGACGCTAGTTGCTGTTAGTTAATGACCAAACAGGAAAACCCTAATTTCGGTCGATCCTAAGTGGGAAACGGCCAGGATACTTTCGCTACGTGGCAGACGCAGGAAGACCTAGATCGCAAAACCCGTAACATTCCATGGGAGTGCCGGGCGGAGTTTTCTAGACATCCTTTCCGATGGACTGCTAAGACGTGTCCTGGATGATACTAGGGGACACGTTACAGTTGGTATCAGAGCGAACCAACAAAAGACTTATTTTTAAGAAATTTTAATAAGAGGAAGTAAAGCAAATGTTACTGTCCCAAACATTTCCTTACTTTCAATGCTGTCTTGCAGAATTATGGAGCATGGAACAGGTTCTTAGTGTTCCGAGTCATGTTTAAGACCGCAATGCATTCCACGGATTATCGACAAAGGGTTGAGATGATGAACATCCTAGACCGCATTTACAATCCATCGCTTGTGTACGTGGAACGAAGATGGATGGGTGTTTCAGGGATCTATTACATAGCTGCCCATCGACCTGCGTACCTTCAAATTAACTTGAAGAGAATCAAGTGGATGGAGGATTTGAAGATCGTGAAGCTGTTCGTCTTTGTTGAAGCTCACGCAAACGCGACCCTACAGGTCGGGGGTCGAAGGGTTAACCAGAATAAGTATGTATACGGGAAAGTGATTCAAAGAATCCCGGCCGACCGAATCAAAGTTTTGGGACGTCATGAGAAGAATGGATATCAAAGGAAAAGATACCCTAATCTTCCAATGAACTATCGATTTCTGAAAATCGATGACTCCAATCCGTACTACTACTCAGTTCCTGTAAAAACTGAATGCAACAACATCTTATTCTCCTCAAATCAGTGTCTCAACTTGTTCCATCACCCCAATAAATAATTGTACCTCGAAAGGGCTATGCTGATATGAATGGAATAAAGTTTTTTTAAAATCAACGATTGTCTTGACTATGAATATTGATAAAGAAGTAAAGTGATTTGGTCACTTGGCTAAAGGAATACGCAGACGTAGTTTCTGAAGAGTTAACAAAACTCCCGCTTCAAAGAGAAGTAGATCATGAGATCAAGCTAGTAATAGGAGCTGCGCCAATTGTGAAGAGACCCTATAGAATGTCTATATCGGAAGCAATTGAGCTGAAGGAACAACTCAAGCTACATGGATTACCTAGAAGAATTCAATACTTGCCTTCAGGTGAATTTGCCTACAATACTTCTTACCAACAGGATATTCAGATGACCCCTTTTCAAGCATTGTATGGTCATGACTGTTGAAGTCCCCTAAACTTCTCATATCCAACCTTGAGGGTTTAAGCTTCAAGGCAGATGTTGGAAGAGATGGATGACCAAGTAAAGTCAATAAGACAGGACATCCAAGCCGCCAAGGATAGACAAAAGGCATACGCTGATTTGAAGTGTCAAGATAGAATATTTGAGGAAGGAGACATGGTCTTCATTCACGTATGCCCAAAGAAGAGATTGCAAGAAGCTAAGCCCAAGGTATTGTGGACCATACAAGATCCTCAAGTGCCTAGGACCTAATGCATATATAGACTGCAACTCCCCGAGAACCTCAAGGTTCATAATGTATTCCATATCAGCCTATTGAAGAAGTATGCATCTAATCCTAACCATGTACTTGATGACCAACAAATTGTAATGCCTAGCCAAGGAGTCCTTGAGCTACTGCCTGACAGGATCTTAGATGTTAGGGAGAGGCAACTGAGATCTAGAACCTTGAGAGAATGCCTCGTCCAGTGGAAAGATTATCCCGAAGAGGATGCCACTTGGATAGATGAAAGCACTCTCAACCATCAATATCGCTAGTTTATCTCGAGATGAGGACATCTCGATTCCTCCAAGGGGGAGAGAATGTAATATCCCGAAGGCACGCGTGAACTGCCTCAATAGAGGATAATGGTATTGGATAAATTCTTTAGATATAAGCAATTTTTTTTAATTATTTCCCCTCTCCTCCAGCGGAAGAGGGGAATAGTATGGTAGGCAAGCTCCTTGCTGGAGCTTGCCTAAAGCTATGGCTCATGCGCCTCGCCACGTAGGGGGGGGAGGTCCTCACTCCCCCCAGACTATATAAACCCCTTTGGGTAAGAAGGGACAGGGGGGGGCATGAGAGAGAAAGGCTATGGCAGGCCATGGAGTGAGTGGAGGGAAGATTAATGAGGCACCGAGTGCCTGTTGCACTGTGTGGAGAAAGGAGGAGTGGAGCGACATCGCTACCAAGGTGCCGTGATGCGCCATGAGGAGGAAGGAGTTGCCACATAAGAGTTGCCAGTCGCCATGCTGCATCAGAGGAAGGTAGGAGGAGGCGGCGTACGTCGTCGCCGCATTGCAAAAGGGAGCCGCCACCAGCCGCCGCTGGGCTTGCTACTACTGCCGCCACTCTCCGCCACGGGCTATCACGCCACCGCCAACCTCTGCCAAATCCCCCCCGAACGGAATCGTCGGTCTCCATGCCGCCACGTAGTTGTTAGAAGCTATTAGAAGCTTCTTAAAAGCTTCTAAGGGGGGGCTCTCTAAGCCCCCCCTTCCTATTGGATCCACCACAAGTCCTTATTAGCCCAGATTTTTTTTAAGGCCCTTTCCCATGGATTCCCTATAAAACCCATTTTTACCCCCACGGGTTCCTTTTAAACCCCTTTTCCATTGCAACACCCACAAGCCCCCTAGCCCGGGCTTTGAAGAGAAGAAGGGGAAGCCTACAAGCCCCTTCCCCCCAGTCACCCACAAGGCCGGTCCTATGATTTTAGGGAAGGAGCAGAAGAACTCTAAAGCCTCCATTCTTGCAAGGCCCATTCGCAAGAGCCCTTTCCGCGAACATCCTCGTAAGGCCTCAATTTTTGAAACTCCATTCATAAAATCCCCATTCCCAAGAACTTTGTAGGAGCCCATTTCCACAAACCAAGCTTCAACCCCTCAAGGCCTCCCATAAGGCCGAATTCCGCAAGCCGGTATTCTCAAGGATCCACACTTCGGAAAAGATCTCTTGCGTACAAGCGAGAAGGGCAAGATCTTGAGGCTACGTACCAAGGCAAGTAAATTCACCGATCAGGTAAGGATAAAGGCAAATCGGAAGTCCGTAATTACACCTACGATGGGCCCTAAAAAGTCACAAGCTGCGCCAGCGGGAGGTTCTTCTCCTAATATTCACTTGGATATCTCCCCAAGCCCACAAGTTCAGATTTTTACTAATTTTGATTCCATGCAAAAGCGTTGCATTAATCACGATAACTTCATGGATTAGGAAGCACCGATGCATGCTCCAAATCACCTAGTCAAGTTAAATGCAACTGGAATTAAATCGACTATTCAAACAATGATTAGAATTAGTTCATGACATGAAATTAGATCATTGGTATTTTCCATTTAAAGAATTGTCTATCCATTTAACGTCCTTAATAGTATGTTGCCTTGTCGTGCATGTCAAAGTGACGGCCTAGAACACCTATTGCCTTTCATTAAGGTTGAAATTATTAGAGTGCACCTTTGACTAAGCGTGGAAAGATTAATTGCACGTCACATTTTTAGACAAATATTCATTGAATGATTCATTAGGGAAAGTTATTAACCTCGTAAGAAATAGAAGAGCATGGAAATGATTCTAGGAATTTGCGTGTTTACGTAAATTGTGAGATGTTACAACTAGCTTTCTCCTTAAGAGATCAAGTTAACATCTCTAGGGATGGTTCATCCTTGTCATAAGACAAGTAGATCAAATTATTTAAATCAGCTAACCTCGAAGGGATTCACATAGGATGGCTCAACTGATACGATAAATAACCCAAGTGCTAACTAGGGTTTAGCACGTTAAGGACTCGACCTAGTTTTGCACTTGTTGCCAAGACGAAATCCTTGAACCAAAGGTCCTACCCACATTCACAGAATGAAGGGACAATTGGACGCTCATGCATAAAACGATCTAAGGTTTCTACCCTAAGGATCACTCGTTCAAATGATGAAACTCGGATTGAGTTGGAATTCCTAGGACCAAACGTTGTCGGCCTAGTGTAATTAGGAATGGGTTGGGTAAAGAGACACCCTAAACCCTGCTTCTCGTCTGGAGATAATTCCGTGACCAGAAAACGCCGTTCAATGGGTGAAATGATCCCATGGAATAGATGCAACACTTGTGCAATAAGTTGCAACATCGCATAGACTTGTGGTTTGTTCACAAGAGAGTTTTGCCATTTCTTGAAATGAGGTTGGCAAGTTCTTGCGCAAGTTTAACTTGCAAGAGGATGAGTAGTCATCCTGTTACATCACCTTTCTTGGGAAAAATTGCCAAGTAAAGGGAAGTTAGGTATTTGCTTGGAAGCAAATGATCAATCAATAAATTGGAGCGACATGGTCGCCAGGATTTACTGTTAATAAAACCTAAGGTATTGGTTAAGTTGGGTTAACAGAGTATGGCCCTAACCCAAGGACAAAAGGGTGAACAAAAAAACCCTAGGGGATCTTGCCAAGTTGCAATTGATCCCAGATCGAATGTTGGATGCATTCGGAGAGAAGGATTCACTCCTTAACAGTTGGCCAATTAAACGACCACTGGAATTGATTGTGCTTGTAACAGTTTAGAAAGCACTGTTTGCATTGTTTGCTCAAAGAAGTAAAGGATGAAATGATATCTAATGCTTCAGGTTGAAAGCCTGAAGGGAGAGGCAGCTTCAGTTACCCCCGACTGCCTGCCTGACCCTAACCAAGGGGGTTGTTGACCGCACCGGGAACGTGGACCGAACCCGCCGCGAGAGGTCTCTCCGTTGAGCTCTACTTGGAGCAGGAGGATGCTTGGGTGCCAGGTGGGCTCTGGCAGGAAATCCCTCGCTTTCCGGGTCCTACACAAGAGGCTAACGTGACTCGGGATTGGATATCGAGTCCCGCATACTAGTCTACGGGCGGAAGCTTGGAATAGTGATCCCTGGCGGATTACTGGATAGCCTTCGAGCGGATTATGGACAAGCCTACGGGCGGAACTCCTTGTATTTCAAAGATAAAATGATGAAATGATAATAAAGAATTTGTCTGATATTGTTTTTCTATGTCACGTGATAAGATTACGTGAAGGAACCTGTGCTTAACAGGATTAATTAAAGAAGCTGATTATTATATGTTAAATTAATGTGTTAGATAATTACATAACTAAAACAAACCGAGAAAAGTGCAGAGGATGGACCATGGGTCAGTCCTACGGTTGGGTGGTCCCGATTAGCCGGGAACTTTTCTCAAAAATCTCGAAGAACAGCGGGAGGATCATCGAAAGCAATGACCTAGAGTTATGTTTTACCCGATTTACACTGTTTTAGGGGAACGAAATGGGACTATGCGTTATGGCAGAGAGGTTGAGCTTTGCATCCCTCTCGTTTCCCATTCTCCTTGAACCAAGTGCAGCGTGAATCCGCTTCGGACCTGGCGTTTTTGCGTAAAGTAGTTTGCTCGGGTCTGACTCTAGTTGTTGTTAGCTAATGACCAAACAGGAAAACCCTAATTCCAGTCGATCCTAAGTGGGAAATGGTCAGGATACTTCCGCTACGTAGCAGATGCGGGAAGACCTAGATCGCAAAACCCGTAACATTCCATGGGAGTGCCGGGCGGAGTTTTCTAGACATCCTTTCCGATGGACTGCTAAGATGTGTCTTGGATGATACTAGGGGACACGTTACACATACACATATGCAAAGATGGGCATTTAAGAGCCACACGTGAATATATACCATATAAATGTAGGGATATTTTATATTCAATGTTCTAGGCATGTGCACCACATGTTATACACATTTGCATGTTCCAAAATAAGAGGTTTGTATATGTAATACGTTTTATTCCATATAAGTCTTTCTTGAGATACTTCGATCAATAAGAGAATGAGAATGAAATAAGACAAGGTATCTAAATGAGAAGAAACACATCAAGAATAGATTGGTTAAGTGAGATTGATGAATAGTTTGATCCCACAACTCGGGTCATACATTGGGAAAAAACACAAGAGCACATACTCACATGTGACTATACATGAAGGCACATGCACATCTACATTCAATGTTTCATGCATACATATCACATACTACACACATCTACATGAACCAATATATGAGGTTTGTATATGTGTAGGTTTTAAACATAAGTCTTGCCTAAGACACTTCAATCAAAATTGGGGAGAGAATGAGATCAAATAGGGAATCTGAAATAGAAGGAACATAACAAGAAATTGTATGTTTGAAATGCAAAAATTTATATTGTGCACTAATCCTTTTTTGATACTTTAATATTGCTATAAGTAAGGATATTGCTTGCATGTTCATATACAAGTAAGAACTTGAACAACATTCTTAGTTTAATTTTAAATGCACCTTACAATCATATTGAAAAAATATTTAAATATGTTGGTACATTTATAGAGAGGTGCTTTGAGCTTTAGTGCAAATCACCGAGAGAACATTGGTGCAACGCACTAGCAAAATATTGGTATGAAGCCCCAAAAGAATCTAGGCACGAAGTACCTAGTAAGCTTTATGCACTAAAGGCTTTGCAATGACCAACTAGAAAGCAAATTGAAATCGAAACAAGTCTACATGTGTGAGATAGCTTGGAACCTTTCTCGATAAGGCCTTTGTCTTTGGTTGGAAAATGTTCATGGTTTAAAAACTAATTGTGAGCCCCAAAGTATGAGAACTAGTGAATTTGATTGGGGATATATCACTAAATTGATTGCTTATTACACATTCTATTTAGTAAATTTATATCAATAAATTGATGACTCACTCTTCTTTAAGTGTTGATGATGATCTAGCATGGCCATGAGACAATTTAGAGACCAATATTCCTAGTGCCTCACTTAATGGGGTGATCACAGCACTGTGATGGGGATATCTGGTACATGCAGTGCAAGTTATGAAGGGGAAAGGAAGTGTCTGCCAAGTGTAAGAGTGTACACAAGAACCAAGGAGCTACACATAAATGAAGATGGATTGAGTTCTAAGAAGAGGAAGTGCATTAGCATTGTGTATATGTATTTATGTGTGCATCCAGGGACGCCTGGGAACGTTTACTTGTGTGTAATGAGCATTGCATTCATTTGGGGTCATCCTCTCCCTTACAAGTCAAGGTTTAAGGTCTTTTCTCTCTTAATGAATTAAGGAGAGAAGTAATTATTTCATTAAGAACGACGAGAGAGGTAATTCTCTCACTAAGAAAGACTAGAGACGTGATCCTCTGGAAGTGAGGAGAGAAGTGATTTTCTCTTTCTTAGGTCTAAGATGACACAAGATTTTGTGTGGAAGTCAATCTTAAGGTTGAGACCCAAAGCAATCTAATGAACTCTCCTTATCTATGGCGTAAGGTGGTTGCATGGACCATAAGTTAAGAATAGAGTTTAAAAGGCTTCTTTTCTTAAAATAGACATGGTAAATATATTTTTAAAATATCTCGCGATAACTTTTGTGTTGTACATTTTTCCATCTGAGCAACACACGGGAGATATTCCAAAATTGGTGCTACCGAGTAGGTCTTGGAACAGCCATATCTTGCATGAAGATCAACCTTTCCAATCTTGGCACTCAAGTCTCTCTCTAAGAATAGAAGCTCTTGGAGCCTATAAAAGGGAGGCTGGTGCGCAGATCGGTTGATGTATGCTGGCGTAGTGAATCCCGGAAGGTCCCTAAGAACAATGAACTCTACTTTTTGCACAACTTACAAGGTAAAAAGCATGAACGATAAGAGGAAGAGACCAATTGGGTGCAATCTCCCCCCATGCCTTGTGTGAGCGCTTCACAAAGCATGTATTTTATGTATATTTCCTCTTCATGCTCAATAATAGCCCAATTTACAAAAATATATCAAGCTTTTAGCTTTTGAGTTTGCTTTTACAAAAATAGGAATAAAGCTAATGGACGGTGCCCATAGAGTCTGGCACGCCCAATACAATGTCCAAATAGAAATAACATAACCGTGCGCATGGGCGCATACAAAATAATAATAAATAATCGATGCCTCAATAGACATGACAAAATATAGGTGTGGTGCCTATCAAAATATAATCCATAGATCGAATACTCGCTAGACTCCAATGCTTTCCTCCGCCACTGCTGCTATCTCTACACATCAACTGAAGCATTCACAATCGTTAGTAAAATAATACAATTAAACCGACAAAAGTGAATAGCTAGCAGTCTTCAGCTACATAAATAAATCAACTGGTTAGAAATAAATCTTAACCTTAATTTATTACGAGTGCGCACTCTAAACTCATAAACATTTATTAATTTAATATGCATTTTGCGGAATCACCCGCTATGGAATCACCCATGTACATACTAAATTAATGAAACGCCCGAAAAGGACAGGCGTCCCCATCAACTTCTCGCACAAAGAATCCACTTTGTGTATGAGCCCCAGTCAGAAATATGCCTCCTGGTATCATACCACTGTCTTAATGCTTGTACAACTGCTAATAGTTCTTTGTCATATGTGGAATATTTCAGCTCAGAGGGTTTCAACTTACAACTAGAATAGGCTATAGGATGATTGTCTTGCATAAGTACAGCTCCTATTCCTGATCCACTAGCATCGGTCACTACTAGAAAGAATGGTCTATTAAAGTCAGGCAACTGTAAAACAGGAGCATGGGTTAATGCATGTTTCAGTAAGTCAAAGGATTTCTGTTGATTTTCGGTCCATTGATAAACAATTCCTTTTTTCAGAAGTTTGGTTAATGGTAAAGCAAGTAATGAAAAATTACGTACAAACTTCCTATAGAAACTAGCAAGACCAAGGAATGAGCGTAACTCATGCACGTTTTTAGGTACAGGCCAATTCAATATTGCATCAATTTTCTTAGGATCAACTTTAATTCCATCAGATGATACAATATGACCTAAATACTCAATTTCTGTTTTAAAGAATTCACTCTTTTCAAGATTTGCATATAGTTGAATTTTCTTTCAATAATTGAAAAACCAATGATAAATGCTCATAATGTTCTTTCTCATTTTGACTAAACACCAAAATATCGTCAAAGAAAACAATTACACAATACTGATATTTCAAAAAGATATGGTTCATCATTCTACTAAAGGTAGCAGGTGCATTAGTCAATCCAAATGGCATGACTAAAAATTCGTAATGACCAAACTGTGTTCTGAATGCAGTCTTGAATATGTCAGACTTATCTAATCTCACCTGATGATAACCAGACTTAAGGTCAATTTTACTAAATATAGCAGAGCCTTGCAGTTTATCCATAAGGTCATCAACTCTAGGAATAGGATACCTATTCTTTACAGTGATCTTATTTAAAGCTCGATAGTCAATGCACATACGATAGGTATTATTCTTTTTATTGACTAACAGAACAGGTGCACCGAATGGAGAACTGCTAGGTCGAATCAATCCTCTATTTAGTAATTCCTCAACTTGACTCTGGATTTATTTTTGCTCTATCTGGTTATGCCTATATGGTGCTTTGCAAGATGGTTGTGTGCCAGGTATCAAATCTATCTTATGGTCTTCTGGACGTGAAGGAGGTAAACCTGGTGGTAGGTCTTCTGCAAAACAGTCCTTAAAATATGCAAGAAATTCTTTATGCCTAGGGTGCATATGATTTTCTTTGACTTGCAGTTCATTTACCCAAATGAGATAGGATTTACTACTCTTGCGTAATGCACGTTTAGCTTGAGTATGCGAAAGCAGTGGAAAAACATTAGATGCATGCATACCATATAATGTAATAGATTTTCCTTGAAAATTAATATTCATTGTGTGTGTGGAATAATCTATATCTGGGTTATGCTGATGACGCCAAGGCATACCTAAAATAATGTCACTCGACTGTAATGGAACAACTAAGAAATTTCTTCTTTCAGTGTATGAACCAATTTGAATCTCTAAGTCTTGCGCTTCCTGTGTACCATTATACCTAGTGCCTAAAAATGCAGCTTTTATGCGATAATGCGTAGGTACAGTCTGTAATTTCAATTCTTTTACTAAATTTACTGAAATAAAATCATGAGTACTACTGTCATCATGCAAAATAGTTTTTTCCTTTCCATGCACCAAACATTTCATAGTCAATAAAGAATGTGGAGTAGGCATACTTGGTAAAGTATCGGAAGTAGTAGTAGTGTCGTCCTCATCTTCAGTGAAATCAGGCATATCTTCATGTTCGTCTTCGTCCATGGCTCCAAGGTAGTTGATATGAGCTGGTGGCTTCTTTGAATGACAATTTGCTGCTAGATGTCCAGGCTGGTGACATTTATAGCATACTATTGGCTTGGCTTTGGTTACATTGTTTGCAATAGCGGGAAGTCTAGGTACATTTGGATTTGGCTGTGGAATAGGCTTAGGGTTTTGATTGACATTGGATGGTAATGCAGGTGGTTTTGCCCAATTCTTGCGGAAAGATGATGAAGAGAAACGACCTGGATTAAATCTTCTAAAATTGGAATTGAATTGTTTAGATCCATAATTACCATTGGCTTGGAATTGCTGTGGTCGTCTGTCTCTACCTCGTAGCTTATCTTCAGTGTCGTGAGCTAGTGAAATGGCGTCTTCAAAGGTAGCAGGCTTGAACATGTTAACTTTAGCGTAGTAATACCCAAGAAGTCCAAACATATACTTGCGCTTGTGTGTTGCTTCTGGTACGTCTTCAAGCATGCATAGCTGGAGTAGTGCATTCCAAAAACGCTCTGTATACTGAGGTATAGGCTCACGATCCCGTTGCTGGAGAAGATCCCATTGCTTAATAGCTTTCTCATGAAATTGC
This sequence comes from Lygodium microphyllum, assembly GCF_053477565.2. Taxonomy (NCBI): domain Eukaryota; kingdom Viridiplantae; phylum Streptophyta; class Polypodiopsida; order Schizaeales; family Lygodiaceae; genus Lygodium; species Lygodium microphyllum. The sequence goes on along the minus strand of NC_141140.1, from coordinate 4,849,774 downwards.
GGTGGAAGGAAATTCTGCATGAACTTCTTCTTGAAATCTTCCCAAGTAGCAGGACATTCTATGCTCTTGCGTACTACAGTCCACCAAAGTGATGCTCTATCTACTAAATGATTAGTAACACACTTGATTTTATCTTTTTCTGCATAGGTTTCCTCATGGAAATAGTCGTCAAACTGACTAATGAATGCTAGAACAGTTTTTCCTTCTCGTATGCCATTGAAAGTACGAAATTTGAAACTTCGTTTACTTATCTTTGATTCCTTGCGAATGATTTGAGCTTCAAGAGTGGCATCGATGGTACGTCGAATCAGATCTTCAGCTTGAGGTTCTTCTTTGTCGGTAGACGCTCTTTGTAATTTTGCCAGTTGCGCTTGCAATGCTTTCCTAGCCCTTCGTTCTTCTTCCAATTGCATCATGATTAAGTCCAACTTTTGCTCCATCGTAGGTTTAGGTAGGTCGCCTTCAGCCATAAGATCATCCATATGTGGTTCCGTCATCCTGTAAAACTCAAAAGACCTTTCTCACTCAAAATCAAGTTAGCGGGATGAGCGTAGCTCAAGTTCGGGAATACAAGGCTTATGTGTTTTTGGGTATATCTTTCTCAATCTTCAGAAATTCTGTGATTTATCCTTCTTCCTATGTTGAAAATGCTTCAGCAAACCTGCGTATGGGTAGAGTACCTTCCAACGAACAACTTTACAGTTCGGAGTTTCTGCGCAGGAACAGTCCTTCTAGGAGTTTTGAGCACAAGTCAGTTCTGACTCCAGTTGACTAGTCTGACTTCCAGAGTTGCAGACTTATGTGACTTGCAGAGTTGCAGACTTGCAGAACTTAGCCGACTTAAGGAACTTGCAGAACTTGATCAGAGATTACTTGCAGAACTTGACTTCTGTGGTGTGTGGCCTGGAGTAATTGTGACTTGCAGGGTTTAAGACTTGCTTAGAAGACTAAGCTTAATTGTTTAAGCTTAGAGGGGGGCTTATAGAAGAAAAACGGCGCAGATTCGTGGGGAGGGGGGGCGTTTTTGAAACCGTCGCGGAAAAAATGGACATCCTTCGATACCTCGCGGACCAATTGTTGAAGTTATTAAGCTTCTTTTAAAGCTTAGAAGCTTACTATTAAGCTTTTGTGAAAGAATTAGCTATGGAAATAATAAAGCTTATCTCTCTGTTTGACGACTTGATGAAGGAGATGAAGGAGTGGTCCTTCGCTTGTATAGCCCGGTCCTTCGCGATCTAATGACAGAAATAGGGGTTCTTGATCGCCAGAAGTCTGCCTGTATCGACGGTTCGTGATGAGATTGACCGTAGAGCCCGACCGTTCCAGGAGCTCCGCCTTCGCACGAGATGGGTAGCGATTGGAAGCTCTTGATCTCAGCTCCGCTCTGATACCACTGGTGCGCAGATCGATCGATCTATGCTCGCGTAGTGAATCCTAGAAGGTCCCCAAGAACAATGAACTCTACTTTTTGCACAAGTTACAAGGTAAAAAGCATGAACGACAAGAGGAAGAGACCAATTGGGTGCAAACTCCCCCCATGCCTTGTGTGAGCGCTTCACAAAGCATGTATTTTATGTATATTTCCTCTTCATGCTCAATAATAGCCCAATTTACAAAAATATATCAAGCTTTTAGCTTTTGAGTTTGCTTTTACAAAAATAGGAATAAAGCTAATGGACGGTGCCCATAGAGTCCAAATACAATGTCCAAATAGAAATAACATAACCGTGTGCATGGGCGCATACAAAATAATAATAAATAATCGATGCCTCAATAGACATGACAAAATATAGGCGTGGTGCCTATCAAAATATAATCCATAGATCGAATACTCACTAGACTCCAATGCTTTCCTCCGCCACTGCTGCTATCTCTACACATCAACTGAAGCATTCACAATCGTTAGTAAAATAATACAATTAAACCGACAAAAGTGAATAGCTAGCAGTCTTCAGCTACATAAATAAATCAACTGGTTAGAAATAAATCCTAACCTTAATTTATTACGAGTGCGCACTCTAAACTCATAAACGTTTATTAATTTAATATGCATTTTGTGGAATCACCCGCTATGGAATCACCCATGTACACACTAAATTAATGAAACGCCCGAAAAGGACAGGTGTCCCCATCAACTTCTCGCACAAAGAATCCACTTTGTGTATGAGCCCCGGTCATCAAATTTTACGGAATCCACCGTAAAATCTCACGAAATCCACCGTGGCACGGAATCCACCGTGAAATATGCCTCCTGGCATCAGAGGCTCTCCTTGGGTGTGGAAGAGGTGAAGAAAGCATCACTTTGCACACATGCAAAAAGAGGAGAGAAGGCGGTTCGAGTCTCACAAAGTGTTGTAGAAGCTCTGCTGAAATCAAGCACCAAGAATGTTGAGAAATAGACAAATGATGTATGCTCCAAGAAGAGCTGTCCTGAATCCCATATGCACAGTGAGGATAGTGGAGAAGCTGGAAAGCTATAAAATCATTTACTTGGTTCACTTTCTTAAATGAATGCTATTGTACTTTGTACTTAGAGTCTGTAACTCTATCCACTCAAGATTGTGTTTATGAGTCCAGGCTAATCTATATTGGAACCTAATTCACCTGAGTAAAAGTCTGTGTCTAGTCATCAATCTTCTTCATGTCGCTTTCTTACGAGTTCAAGCCTCCATAGCTAAACTATGTTCAAGATCCATGTTTGCTAACATGGTATCAAAGCCATGGTGAGCTCAGTTTAGCTCTTCCTCCTACATCTCCAACTTATCATAGCTCAACTTCAGCTCAGGACAAGTGGTTGAGTTCATCTCCTACTTTATTTTCACACACCTCTTCTTGGCCACCATAGCTAGACTACACCTACCTTCAGTGGAGCTCTTAGATCTCATCATACAAACAATTTCATCTTGAGGTGTCTTCTAAGAAGCTCTTCCTCTGCTCCTAGCACAACTCCCTATCACATCAAAGTGTGACATTATCCATTGTGGAGCCCAGCATTACCAAAATCGAACATCGTTGTCTCTATTGCGCCTTGTGATAGTTGTACAGTTTGTGTGACGTGTGGAGGCTGCGATTCATCCTGCCCATATGGGGCATTCAAAGCCTATACTATAGGCTGTCCCCCATCCAATCCTTGGCCCGAATGGTTGTGCCTAGCTCCTACCGCAACAAAAAAAGCAGGGTTGTCTGAAACCCTAAACAGTGGAAGCCATAGCCAAGAACTCAAAAAGCTTGGCAACCTTGTCTTTTCTCATCGGCATCATCAATAGTGACCTTGATCACTCTGAAATTATCTCTGAAGCCTACTACAGATTTGGAAGGATCCAAGGAGATTCAAAGATTACCTAGCAACATCGAGCCAAATATCAAGATCTTCAAGACATAGTATCTATTGATACTCAAATAGTACTTCTTGGCACTTGAGTTTTTAAGCTTACTCAAAAGTAACTCACCTTCTGATTCCAATTTCGAAGAACATTCTCAGGTTGTGTAAGGATTTAAAGCCACAATTATCAAATCCCTTGTAAATCTCAATCTTTTTATAGAAGGATAGACACTGCCCAAGAGTTCTCGTGGTAAGACCTCCTACTAAGATGACTGAAGTGGAACAGATAGCAAAGTTTAATGGTGAAGGCTTTCATGCTTGGAAGGAGAAGATCATGTACCATCTTATGCGGAAAGACGTGTGGGACTTGTTTGAAGATGATGCAGATAACAATAAGGAAGATGATGAAGATGTGTTCGTTGAAGAAGACCAGTTCAAAACCAAAGAATGGAAGAAGATGAATAACAAGGCACTAGGAACCATTGCCTAGGGACTAAGTGATGATGTGCTACATCATATATCTGGCATTAGAAATGCTAGAACCGCTTGGGAGGGACTTGACAGAATGTTTGGTACCCAAGCAAAGAACTCAAATGTAAAATTACTCATACAGTTTTATAAACCAGATATCAAAGACAATGCTTCTATGACCATGCACATTAACAAGTTCAAGTGCCTGAAAACCCAACTTGCAACTCTTAAGAAGAATATTAATGAAGATGAAGCAATAGCCATACTGCTTGCAAGTGTAAATAAGGATCCATATGAGAACCTTGTGTCCACTCTAAGTAATGTTCCGAGTCTCTCACTCAAATATATTGAGCACTCACTGCTTGATGGAGAAAGAAAATTTAAAAGCAAAGATGTAAAAGAGAGCAGCTCAAGGGAAAACCTCTTATACATTAGAGGAGCTACTAGACCCAAGGGAAGAGGTCGAGGATTCAACACTGACAAAAAGAGTCAGATGACATGTCATTATTGTGGTAAAACTGGCCATATTATCAATGAATGCTTCCACAAGAAAAGAGCACCGCAAATGCAGAATGACGACCACCAAAGTCAATTCATGAATGAAGAAGAAGCAAAAGAAACTTCCGCTACCATCAACTACTCTGACAGATTGTTCTAAGGAAATTGTTCCCATAGTGGATCTCTATGTTTCCCTTAGTGGATTTGATTTGTAAAACCCTTGCCAAATATGTAAAGTCTCAAGCTTTAACTTGACTAGGCTGCCTATGAGCTAGTCTTCCGGGCCATATTATCATGTAGGGGGGGTAAAAGCGAGCAAGTGTAGGGACTCATCATTTGAGGGGGGTGTTGAGAAATAGACAAATGATGTATGCTCCAAGAAGAGCTGTCATGTATCCCATATGCACAGTGAGGATAGTGGAGAAGCTGAAAAGCTATAAAAGCATGTACTTGGTTCACTTTCTTAAATGAATGCTATTGTACTTTGTACTTAGAGTCTGTAACTCTATCCACTCAAGATTGTGTTTATGAGTCCAAGCTAATCTATCTTGGAACCTAATTCACCTGAGTAAAAGTCTATGTCTAGTCATCAATCTTCTTCATGTCTCTTGCTTACGAGTTCAAGCCTCCATAGGTAAACTATGTTCAAGATCCATATTTGCTAACAAAGAAGAGAGCCCTACACATATTGTGTAGGAGAGAAGAAGAGAAATCAAGAAGATCAAAGAAGCCAACTTCCGAGCTGTGCAAGTGCTCATCAATTATATACGGTGCAAGGTTCTGTGTAAGTTCAAGCTTGCCAACCCCCGAGTTGTGCAAGTGTTGCGGAAGCTCTACTAAAATCAAGCTCCAAGAGGAGATCCCTATACATATTGTGTAGGAGAGAAGGAGAGATTCAAGAAGGATCAAAAGATGACAACTTCCAAGTTATGCAAGTGTTAGCCTGTTGTATATCGTGCAAGGAACCGTGATCTTGTTCCCAAGATCTACAAGTTAAGAACCGGTTTATGTGTAACAAAGGAGCTTGCTCCTTTTCAATAATATAACTCCACAAGGCAGGGGGGACGGAGGGGACTGGTCCATCTTCCAATCCCTAGTGTGTTGTCAAACCCTCTATCTCTCTGTCTTTCTCTCTACATCTTTATTTTCTCTCATCTGTTCTCTCTTTGCACCAGCATAATATTGGCCATATATCTTTTACGTATATAAGAAGGTCAAGCATGTATCTCGGATCTTATAACAATGGTATTAGAGTAGGTCTCTTTGATTTTCTCAAAGTAAAGGTGATCCTTGCAAGAAGAAGGTAAAGATGGCAATTGATGAAGTGCCTACAAATGAGCAATTACAAGCTCAATTGACAGAGTATCATAGCTTGTTGGAGATTCCTCAAGTGGGTCAATTGATTGACAACTTAACGACAAGGGAAGAAGCTGCTTATGAAGGACTGAATCCTCCAAAATATGGTGATACTGAGGAAACACCATTGCACCAATTGATGGTGAAGGTGCAAAGCATTCAATTGCTGAGAAGCTTCCTAGAAGGAAGAAGGACTCTTGGGTCAAGAAGAATAAAAAGACCTCACCTCGAGTGAGGCAGATACGGAGGAAGTCATCTCCCTCAGCAACCAACTACTCCCATGATTACTCAAGTTCCTCCTCATCATCATCATCTTTTAGTTCCTAGTCTCTTAGTTCTAAGTCTCGTGCAATCCGCAAATGGACCAAGAGGGACCATAAGAGGAGCAAGCTTAAGAGGACTAAGACTTTCAAGTCTAGGGATAAGGACATAAAGTTTGACTCTTACTCCTGTAAGAGAGATCATGCTTACGCATTAGCCTTTGTCAGGCAATTTGAAGTTACTTTTTCTTATGGTAATTTCTCAAAAAAGTCCAAGCTCAAGCATGTAGGCTTGCACTTGAAAGACACCCTAGCAATTGGTGGTTGACTCTCATTTTGGAGGGAAGGAAACCTATGACATGGAAAAAGTTCAAGCAGAATTTTTATGCTCAGTTCTTGCCTCCTGATTTTGAGAATGATGTCAAAAAGGAAGTTTGAAGTTGGCCTACTCCCTCATTTACACAGAACCATGAAGGTGTATCCACATGAAACCTTATCTCACATGATGGAGTCTGTCATCATAGCTGAAAGTTTGCATACACCTGGTACATCTCGAAAGTTGGAGGTGAGTTCTTATAGAGATAGACAAGAGCAACTCTATGATCAACCAAGAGACATGACTAATCAAAAAAGACCTACCTCTACCCATGACCAATATTCAAAGTCTGAGGGTAACAAGAAGAAGCACAAGTATCTCTCACCCTCTAACATACAAAAGTACAAAGAGGAAGGAAGGTGCTTTCTTTGTGGTGAGTTAGGGCATATGAAGCCTGATTGTCCTCACAAAAGGAAGGAAGCAAATGTAGTTAAAGATCCTCCTTCGACATCCTCAAATTCTATTCTAGATGTACAAGCTAACACTCATTCAAATGAGAAGAAGAGACAACTCTTAAAGGGTTGGGGGACACTCAAAAATCAATGAGTTTTGATGCTCTTTGATCCAGGGTCCACATATAATTTTGTGTCAGCAGATACTTTTGAAAGGCTACAAATTCCATCGGATCGATTGGGAACACCAATTGGATTAGGTTCAGCATTTGAAGGACTTACAACCAATTTTACTCCTATCCAAGGGAAGTTGAATCTTAGAATTGGGGATTACTACGACCAAGAATCTTTTCTGCTTTCACCCATAGGTAACTGTGATGTTATCTTAGGTATGCCTTGGCATTACAAGATTAAAACTCTTCCCGATTTTCTTAAGAAGACCCTTGCATTTTCAATTCAAGGGTCAGAACAAAGTGTGCATTGCTGATGCTGGAGATTGGCCTCTGCCAATGGTTAGTCATGTTAGCATTTCTAAATAAATGAAGAAAGTTATTTCTGCGTACATGATTTTTGTGGGAGAGTCAAAAGAATCTAATGATTCAAGGGCACTTGATGCCTCTAATGAGCACACAATACCAACTAATGCTTCTAAGTCTTAGACTTTAAAAGAACCCCTCTCTTTAATTGATCAAGCCAAAAATGATTTTTTTAGACAATATGAAGATTGTTTTGGTGATTCACTCCTAGGAGAGCTACCTCCTAAGCACCCAGAAGATCACACAATTGATATTATCCCAGGCAGTTCACCACCTAACCAACTGCCTTACCGAGTAAGTGCAAGTCAGCAAGAGGAGATCCTAAAACAAGTAAATGAACTGTTGGAAAAAGGGTTAGTTCAACCTAGCTCTTCTACATACTGCTCTCTAGTCTTACTTGTTCAAAAGAAAGAAGGTTATTTCCGTATGTGCATAGACTACAGATCTTTGAACAAGATCACAATCAAGAATCATTTTCCTATCCCAAGGATAGATAATATCTTGGATAAGTTGCAAGGGGCTAGTATCTTTAGTCACATTGATCTCAAGACCGGCTATCACTAGATATGGATATCACCTAAAAATGCTCATAAGACAGCTTTTCCTACAATGTTTGGACTATACGAGTTCTTAGTCATACCATTTGATTTGACTAATGCACCTGCCACATTCAATCGAATGATGGAGAGAATTTTCAGACCTCACTCAAAGTTCACATGTGTCTTCTTTGATGACATTCTAATATTTTCAAGGTCTGAAGAAGAGCATAGAAAACATCTATCTATTTATTTTCAAGAGCTTTGCAAGCATAGACTGTTGAGATATCGAGCTCCACTTGTGATATGCCAGGGTGACCGTTGTGCATTTATGTCACCGACGTGTTAGTTGCAGATGCGGTTGGTACACCGCCCATGAATAATAGCTAGATGACAGCTATCCTTATCTACTCTAGTTTGTGGCTCAGTTAGTATGCCACCTTAGTTATTTGAGTTTGGTTTGAGACCCATATATAGGGTTCTTCTATTTCTTTGTATGAGAGTTCTTTTTTGGCTTACACAACTAAGAAGAGGAAAACAATTTTCAGCCTCCACCTCTGTGTGTATTCCCCCATTGTGCAAGCAAGAAAGCTACAAGTGAGACTCCTTCCTTCTCTCCCACAATCTTGACATGATATCAGAGCCTTGTTCGTGGTAAGGAGCTCAAGAAAGCAAGCCAACCTTGCGGTGTTCTGGTAAGAGGAGCAGTGTTGCTTTCATTTTCTGTTTTGGGAGCAGATCTCTACAGGTAGCACAGCCGGAAATTGCAAGAGTGCATTGTCTCAGGTTGAGACGCCCTTCGCGGTGAAGCAAGAGGGCAGTATATGCTGCGGGCAAGGGCTTTAGCCCTCGACGACCTTGTTTTTTTTATTTGAGGCCATTTCGGGGCCTGTTTTGGAGGCGGAAGTTTTCTGCACGCACTCAGGAAAAGGCTCAGTTTTATGCTGTGCAGCCACTGTTCTACAGGTCGGTGAAAAGTTACTGTAGAAATTGCATCGTATGCTTGTGCGCAGAGACATTGGGAGTTTCAGAATTATCCTTGGTTCCTGTTTATGCAAAATCGTCACTAGGAAGTGACTGTGTGGTCAAATACCACTTTCGCCAGTTTTGCAGATTTGCCCTTGTGAGGGTGAAGCTGTGTTTTTTGCAGTGACAGAATTTTTTGCAGTGTTCTGTAATGGCGTCTGATTCTCTCTCACAGATTGTCACTGAAAAGCTTGACAAGAACAACTTCCAAGCATGGAAGTTTAGAATGACGAATTTCCTTATGGGAAAAGGATATTGGGAATTTGTTGCAGGAAATGAAGAAGAACCAGTTCTTCCTGATGTTCCCAATCAACAGCAAATGCAGGCATTTAAAGCATGGCATGAGAGAGCCACGAAAGTTATGTACTGGCTGTCTATCAATATTTCAGACTCTATGATTGTGCATATTCAGGATGCAAGTACGCCAAAGGAGGCATGGGATACTTTGTCAAAAATGTATAGCACAAATACTCAAGCCAGGAAAATGCAGCTCAAGCAAGAGTTGCATAATGTGCAAAGAGAAAATATGAGCATCAATGACTACCACATGAAGGTGAAGAAGATTGCAGATGCACTTGCTTCCATTGGGTCGCCAGTGGAAGATGATGATTTAGTTTCTGTGACCTTGAATGGTCTAGGAAAGGATTATGCACAGTTTCGGACTTCCACTTCAGTTCGTGAAAGATTTCCTGATTTTGAGGAGTTGATTGCTCTTCTAATTTCTGAGGAGCAAAGAAATGGTGGTGCATCTTCTTCAGGAGGAACTTCAAAAGAAACTGTCTTCTACTCAAATGCTGGAAGAGGTAGAGGCAGAGGTAGAGGAGGCCGATTTGGAGGCCGTGGTAGAAATCAGAATATACAGCAAACTCAAGAAAACCAGTCCTATTCAGGAGGACGTGGTAACTCTAGAGGCAGGGGGAGCCAAAGAGGTCGTGGTGGATGGCAAAGAGGCCAAAATGCAAACAGCAATGTTGAATGCTACTACTGTGGTAAAATGGGTCACATGGCTAAAGACTGCTATAAAAAGCAGAATGACATCATGAATGGAAAATTGCAACAAGGAAATTATGCATCTTCTAGTAGACAGGGTGATGAGAGAAATGAGCATTTATTTATGGTGCAGCACATGAACAATTCTGTGACAAGTGCAAAAGAAAGCAATGATGTATGGTATGTTGACTCAGGTGCATCAAACCACATGACAGGTCATGCAGAATGGATGGAGGATGCAAGGAAAATGGAAAAACCAGGATTTGTGGAGACTGGTGATGATACTGCACATCCTATTGTGCAGATTGGAAAAATTCCTTTGTCTATGCAAGATGGGAAAAAGAAATACCTGTCCGATGTATTTTATGTCCCAAATATCACCAAGAATCTAGTTCCTATTGGTCAAATGGTTGAACAGGGCTTGCAGGTCAGATTTAATCCTCATGGATGCTTTGTTGAGGATATGAAAAATAAAGGTCGCTTGATAGCAAAAGGAAAGAAGAAGGGCAGAATGTTTACGTTGGATGCAGACATGTCTGAATTGAGTGCAGCAATGTTTGCACATGGGACCGGTGTAGTTGCAGATATTGATATCTGGCATAAACGCATTGGTCATGTTAATGTACAGTGACTTAAATCAATGCAGGCCCAAAATATTGTTGCAGGATTGCCCAAATTCAAGGTTGCAGAAATGCATAAGGTATGTGAAGCCTGTCAGTTTGGAAAACATGCAAGGAAACCGTTTCCTAGACATGTTCAAGAGAGTGAGAAGCCATTGGAATTAATCCACTCTGATGTGTGGACTACTAAAGCTGCATCTCTTGGAGGCTATCATTATTTTGTCAGTTTTATTGATGACTATAGCAGAAAAGTTTGGGTGTATTTTATGAAAAAAAAAAGTGAAGTTTTTGGGCACTTCAAAACTCTTAAAGCTATGGTTGAAAAAGAAACAGGCATGCAGATAAAATGCCTAAGGTCAGATGGAGGGGAGAGTACCTCTCAAATGAGTTTGCAAGGTTCTTGTAGGAGCATGGCATAAAGCAGCAATATTCATGCATTCATACCCCACAACAAAATGGAATTGCAGAAAGGAAAAACAGGCATATTGGAGAGGTATCTCGTGCCATGCTCAATGAAAAAGACTTGCCAGATTTTTATTGGGCTGAAGCAGTTGCTACAGCAGTCTACATAATGAACAGGACTCCCACTGCAGCAATACATGGGATGACTTCAGAGGAGAGGTATACTGGTAGAAAACCAGATATTTCTCATTTGAAAATTTTTTGTTGCATTGCCTATGTACATGTGCCAGATGAGTTGAGATCCAAGTTGGATCCAAAAGCTGAGAAGTGCATCTTTATTGGTTACTCTCTGCAGCAAAAAGGGTATAGATGCTATAACCCTTCTACTCGAAAGTTTACAGTGAGCAGAGATGTTGTTTTTGATGAGATGAGTACCTGGTATAAACCAGTAAATGTGATTGATGATGTAGATGCACAAAAGGGTAATGCTGCACAGAATTCATAGCAGCAGTCACAAAGTATTAGTGGACCTGGAGCATCCTCTAGTAGTGGTTCACATTCTTCACCATGGACAGGCAGATTGAGATCAGGAGAATCTTCTCAAAGCAATGCAGATAGTGGTATGCAGGTATCACGAAAAGGAAAAGAGAAGGTTGATCAGCCCATGTTTGATGTGAATGCAGGTCACTCTTATGTGGATGGTGAATCCAGTGGCTCAGAACAAAGCATTGATGATGAGTTGGGTATTCCTTCTATTGTTACACCTGGAGTAAGGAAGACCAGGGATGTTTTGAGAGCACCTGGGAGTGAACCTATTCTGCGCAGGTCTACGAGAGCTAGGTATCCTGTGGATAGGCTGAAATATGATGGATTTACAGCCATTCACTATGCATATATGGTCAAAGTGATACAAGAACCAGAACCCACTTCTTTTGAGCAAGCCATGGGAAAAGAAAAATGGGAGAAAGCCATGGATGAAGAAATGGATGCCTTGGAAGCAAATGCTACATGGGAATTGGTACATTTGCCTAAAGGTAAGAATGCAATTGGCTGTAAGTGGGTTTATAAGGTGAAGCACAATGCAGATGGTTTTGTGAACAGATACAAGGCAAGATTAGTAGTCAAGGGGTATGCACAAACATATGTCATTGACTATGAAGAAACATTCAGTCCGGTTGCAAGGATGGCAACCGTAAGAGCAGTCATTGCTATGGCTGCATCAAAGGAATGGTCTTTACATCAGATGGATGTAAAGAATGCCTTCTTGCATGGTGATTTGCAAGAAGAGGTATATATGGAGCAGCCACCAGGTTATGTGCATGATGTTCATCCTGAGTTTGTTTGCAGGTTGAAGAAAGCCTTATATGGCTTGAAGCAAGCACCTAGAGCATGGTTTGACAAGATAGGACAGTATCTTGTCACTATTGGCTTTCAGATTTCCAAGGCAAATTTCTCACTTTATGTGAGAAAAACAGAGAAAGATATTATGCTACTTGTCATTTATGTTGATGATTTGATTATGACAGGTGACAGTGATGAAGATATCCTTCATGTGAAAATGCTATTGAAGCAGAAGTTTGAGATGAAGGATTTGGGAGAACTGCGTTATTTCTTGGGCATTGAGGTGATTAGATCACCAAATGGGATACAGCTCTTGCAGAGGCAGTATGGATTGGACATGCTGTCCAAATATGAGATGACAGGCTATAAACCTATTTCAGTTCCTTTGGAGCAGAATGTGAAGCTGAGCACAGATGCAGGTGAGCTTCTGGAAGATCCTACTATGTACAGACGCATAGTAAGAAGTTTGATTTATATGACTATTACCAGGCCAGATTTGAGCTATGCTGTTGGATTGGTAAGCCCAAGGAAACCGCATTTGGATGCGGCTAGATGTATACTCAGGTATGTGAAGTCCACATTGCAGTATGGACTATTTTATGAGACTGGGGTTCAGATATAGTTGCATGGATAGACTGATGCTGATTGGACTGGTAGCATCTCTGATAGACGATCTACCAGTGGATATGTGTTCTCTTTTGGGAGTGCTGCAGTCACTTGGAGCAGCAAGAAACAGCCTACAGTTGCCTTGTCAAGCACAGAGGCCGAGTACAGGGGTGCAGCAATGGCTGCATGTGAGGTAGCTTGGTTGCATAAGCTACTTTATGATATGCATCAGGCTACAGATGGGCCAGTTGTCATTTATTGTGACAACATGAGTAGTATACACTTGGCAAATAACCCAGTCTATCATGCTAGAACAAAGCACATTGAGGTGCATTATCACTATGTGCGAGAGAGGGTTTTACTAGGTCTTATTGATCTAGTTTATGTCAGCACAGAGGATCAGGTAGCTGACATATTTACGAAGGCATTGGGTGCAGAGAAGCTGCGCAAGTTCAGAGACCTGCTTGGTGTGCAGGAATTGGGATTGAGCTCGAGGGGGAGTGTTGAGATATCGAGCTCCACTCGTGATATGCCAGGGTGACCGTTGTGCATTTATGTCATCGATGTGTTAGTTGCAGATGCGGTTGGTACACCGCCCATGAATAATAGCTAGATGACAGCTATCCTTATCTACTCTAGTTTGTGGCTCAGTTAGTATGCCACCTTAGTTATTTGAGTTTGGTTTGAGACCCATATATAGGGTTCTTCTATTTCTTTGTATGAGAGTTCTTTTTTGGCTTACACAACTAAGAAGAGGAAAACAATTTTCAGCCTCCACCTCTGTGTGTATTCCCCCATTGTGCAAGCAAGAAAGCTACAAGTGAGACTCCTTCCTTCTCTCCCACAATCTTGACATAGACTATAGGTCAATGCTAAGAAGGGTGAATTTTTCCTTTCAGAAATTCATTACTTTGGCCATATTGTTTCTCACAATCTGGTGAGAATGGATCCTGAGAAGATTCAAGCCATTGTTAATTGGTCTACTACTACTTCTGTACATGAAGTTAGAAGTTTCTTGGGCCTATATTCATAGTATAGGAGATTTATATGAGGTTTTGTGTATGTTACATCTCCTCTACATAACCTTACTAAGAAGTGAATGCCTTTTTGCTGGGGATCAAGGCAACTACAAGCCTTTAAAAGAATTAAGTTTCTTGTGACTCAAGAACTAGTTCTCATAGTTTTGGATCTTCAAAAACCTTTTGAAGTTCACTGCGATGCTTCTAGGGATTGTATTGGAGCTGTACTTAACCAAGAGCATCATGAAGTAGCATTTGAGATGCAACGCCTCAAGGATCATGAGCTATATGCTCCAGTATATGAGAAAGAGCTTATAGCAGTGGTACATGCTCTCCAAGTATGGAAACACTATTTACTTGGTACAGATTTTGTTATTAAAACAAATCACCAGTGTCTAAGATACTTCCTCACTCAGAAGAAGCTCTCAGAGAAATAGATGCATTGGGAAAATTTCTTATCTATGTTTCACTTTCAAATCCTTCACACATTTGGAACTAAGAACCCAAAATGTATGTAGCTGATTCTGACTTCTCGACCATATGGGATCAGCTTAACTCAAGTCAGTTGATTACACCTTACTCAATTCGAGATGGTTATTTGTATCATCATCAAGAAATTTGTGTAGCATTACCATTGTAACACAAGGTAATTGATGAAGCACATGCATCTCCATATGCTAGGCATAGGGGTATTCTACAGACTACTCAAGCATTGGAAAGATATTTATTTTGGCCCACTCTTAGAGCTGACATTGAAAGATATGTCTGCGAGTGCAAGATATGCCAAAAAGTAAAGTATAACAGGCATAAACCACCTGGTCTATTGAAACCATTACCTATATCCTATAGCAGCCAGGATACAGGAGTCGTGGGGTACACTAACTCTAATTATGCAGGACATGCAGATAGTAGGAAGTCCACTTCCGGCTATGTATTCACCTATGCTGAAGGTGTTGTTTCTTGGATGTCCAGGGTGCAGAAATGCACGGCCCTTTCTACTACAGAGGCCGAGTATGTTGCAGCCACTGAGGCTTGCAAGGAGGCCATTTGGTTAGGTCGTTTAGTTGCTAACCTTGGTATTGATGCTATCCCTACACTGCATTCGGATTTTATGAGTGCTACTGAGTTAGCCAAGAATCCGGTCTTCCATGCGAAGACAAAACACATTGAGTTGAGGTATCACTTCATGCGTGGGGTTGTTGAGGATAAGTCTGTTGATCTTGTCAAGATCTCGACTGATCAGAATCCTGCAGATCTGCTCACGAAAAAGCCTCTCTGCAGAGCGCTTTGCCTTCCACAGGAGGTTGATGGGCGTGGGATGAGATGACATCTTTCCTCATCTTTTTGTATATGTGTACATGTTGTACTGTCTTTTTTCTTTTTCTTTTCACTCCTCACTAGGGCAGATTCGCCTTTAAGTGGGAGGTTGTTGGGGGTAAAGGCACCTCTGCCTAGCTGCCCATGTATTACTACACTGATAGGCACCGCCACTGCACACTACAGGTGGCGGGTGCCCGTCACCATCACTTTATTCTTTATTCTTTTAGTGACAATTTGAATAAAGAAAGGCCCGGTCAAACATTGTGACTGTTGGAGTTCCCATTTCTAGTCTCTCTCTTTCTTGCTCTTGCTCTCCTTCCATAGCTCTTGAGTCCAACCTTTGATCAAATGCTCCCTTTCACTTTGAAATTATCTCTAAAGCCTACTGCAAATCTGGAAGGATCCAAGGATATTCAAAGATTACCTAGCAACATCGAGCCAAATATCAAGATCTTCAAGACATAGTATCTATTGATACTCAAATAGTGCTTCTTGGCACTTGAGTTTTTAAGCTTTACTTAAAAGTAACTCACCTTCTGACTCCAATTTCGAAGAACATTCTCAGGCTGTGTAATGATTTAAAGTCACAATTATCAAATCCCTTGTAAATCTCAATCTTCTTGTAGAAGGATAGACACTGCCCGAGAGTTCTCGTGGTAAGACCTCCTACTAAGATGACTGAAGTGGAACAGATAGCAAAGTTTAATGGTGAAGGATTTCATGCTTGGAAGGAGAAGACCATGTACCATCTTATCCGGAAAGACTTGTGGGACTTGTTTGAAGATGATGCAGATAACAAGAAGGAAGATGATGAAGATGTGTTCGTTGAAGAAGACCAATTCAAAACCAAAGAATGGAAGCAAATGAATAACAAGGCAATAGGAATCATTGCCTAGGGACTAAGTGATGATGTGCTACATCATATATCTGGCATTAGAAATGCTAGAACCACTTGGGAGGAACTTGACAGAATGTTTGGTACCCAAGCAAAGAACTCAAATGTAAAATTACTCATACAGTTTTATAAACCAGATATCAAAGACATTGCTTCTATGACCACACACATTAACAAGTTCAAGAGCGTGAAAACCCAACTTGCAACTCTTAAGAAGAATATTGATGAACATGAAGCAATAGCCATACTGCTTGCAAGTGTAAATAAGAATCCATATGAGAACCTTGTGTCCACTCTAAGCAATGTTCCGAGTCTCTCACTCAAATATATTGAGCACTCACTGCTTGATGGAGAAAGAAAATTTAAAAGCAAAGATATAAAAGAAAGCGGCTAAAGGAAAAACCTCTTATACATTAGAGGAGCTACTGGACCCAAGGGAAGAGGTCGAGGATTCAACATTGACAACAGGAGTCGGATGACATGTCATTATTTTGGTAAAACTGCCCATATTATCAATGAATGCTTCCATAAGAAAAGAGCACCGTAGATGCAGAATGACAACCACCAAAATCAATTCATGAATGAAGAAGAAGAAGAAGAAACTTCCGCTACCATCAACAACTCTGTCAGATTGTTCTTGTGCTTCTTCTTGTTACCCTCAGACTTTGAATATTGGTCATGGGTAGAGGTAGGTCTTTTTTGATTAGTCGTGTCTCTTGGTTGATCATAGAGTTGCTCTTGTCTATGCTCTATAAGAACTCATCTCCAACTTTCGAGATGTACCAGGTGTATGCAAACTTTCAACTATGATGACAGACTCCATCATACGAGATAAGGTTTCATGTGGATACACCTTCATGGTTCTGTGTAAATGAGGGAGTAGGCCAACTTCAAACTTCCTTTTTGACATCATTCTCAAAATTAGGAGGCAAGAACTAAGCATAAAACTACTGCTTGAACTTTTTCCAAGTCGTAGGTTTCCTTCCCTCCAAAATGAGAGTCAACCACCAATTGCTAGGGTGTCTTTCAAGTGCAAGCCTACATGCCCGAGCTTGGACTTTTCTGAGAAATTACCATAAGAAAAAGCAACTTCAAATCGCTTGACAAAGGCTAACGCTTAAGCATGATCTCTCTTACAAGAGTAAGAGTCAAACTTTATGTCCTTATCCCTAGACTTGAAAGTCTTAGTCTTCTTAAGCTTGCTCCTCTTATGGTCCCTCTTGGTCCGTTTGCGGATTGCATGAGACTTAGAACCAAGAGAGTAGGAACTGGAAGATGACGAGGAGGAGGAGGAACTTGAGTAATCATGGGAGTAGTTGGTTGCTGAAGGAGATGACTTCCTCCTTATCTGCCTCACTCAAGGTGAGGTCTTTTTACTCTTCTTGACCCGAGAGTCCTTCTTTCTTCTAGGAAGCTTCTCAGCAATTGAATGCTTTGCACCTTCACCATCAATTGGTGCAATGGTGTTTCCTCCCATATCACCATCTTTTGGAGGATTCAGTCCTTCATAAGAAGCTTCTTCCCTTGCCCTTAAGCTGTCAATCAATTGATGTACTTGATGAATCTCCAACAAGCTATGATACTTTGTCAATTGATCTTGTAATTGCTCACTTGTAGGCACTTCATCAATTGCCATCTTTGCCTTCTTCTTGCAAGGATCACCTTTACTTTGAGAAAATCAAAGAGACCTGCTCTGATACCATTGTTATAAGATCCAAGATACACACTCGACCTTCTTATATACGTAAAAGATATATGGTCAATATTATACTAGCACAGACAGAGAATAGATGAGAGAAAAGAAAGATGTAGAGATAAAGAGAGAGAGACAGAGGGTTTGACAACACACTAGGGATTGGAAGATGGACCAGTCCCCCCCCCTTGTGGAGTTATATTATTGACAAGTAGCAAGCTCCTCCATTACACATAAACCAATTCTTAACTTGTAGATCTTGGAAACAAGATCACGGTTCCTTGCACGGTATACAACCGGCTAACACTTGCATAACTTGGAAGTTGGCATCTTTTGATCCTTCTTGAGTCTCTCCTTCTCTCCTACACAATGGGTAGGGATCTCCTCTTCGAGCTTGATTTCAGTAAAGCTTCCACAACACTTGCACAACTCCGGGGTTGGCAACCTTCAACTTACACATAACCTTGTACGGTATTTAACCGACGAGCACTTGCACACCTCGGAAGTTGGCTCCTTTGATCTTCTTGATTTCTCTTCTTCTCTCCTACACAATATGTGTAGGGCTCTCTTCTTTGTTAGCAAACATGGATCTTGAACATAGTTTGGATATGGAGGCTTGAACTCGTAAGCAAGAGACATGAAGAAGACTGATGACTAGACACAGACTTTTACTCAGGTAAATTAGGTTCCAAGATAGATTAGCTTGGACTCATAAACACAATCTTGAGTGGATAGAATTACAGACTCTAAGTACAAAGTACAATGTCATTCATTTAAGAAAGTGAACCAAGTACATGCTTTTATAGCTTTCAAGCTTCTCCACTATCCTCACTATGCATATGGGATTCATGACAGCTCTTCTTGGAGCATACATCATTTGTCTATTTCTCAACACCCCCCTCAAATGATGAGTCCCTACACTTGCTGGCTTTTGCTCTCCCTACATGATAATATGGCCCGGAAGACTAGCTCATAGGCAGCCTAGTCAAGTTAAAGCTTGAGACTTTACATATTTGGCAAGGGTTTTACAAATAAAATCCACTAAGGGAAACATAGAGATCCACTATGGGAACAAATTCCTTAGAAGTATCTCTCACCCTCTAAGATACAAAAGTACAAAGAGGAAGGAAGGTTCTTTCTTTGTGGTGAGTTAGGGCATATGAAGCCTGATTATCCTCACAAAAGGAAGGAAGTAAATGTAGTTAAAGATCCTCCTTCAACATCCTCAAATTCTATTCTGGATGTGCAAGCTAACACTCATTCAAATGAGAAGAAGAGACAACTCTTAAAGGGTCGGGGGACACTCAGCAATCAATGATTTCTGATACTCTTTGATCCAGGGTCCACAGATAATTTTGTGTAAGAAGATACTCCTAAAAGGCTACAAATTCCATCGGATCGATTGGGAACACCAATTGGATTAGGTTCAGCATTTGAAGGACTTACAACCAATTCTACTCCTATCCGGGGGAAGTTGAATCTTAGAATTGGGGATTACTACAATCGAGAACATAGGTAATTGTGATGTTATCTTAGGTATGCCTTGGCATTACAAGATTAAACCTCTTCCCGATTTTCTTAAGAAGACCCTTGCATTTTCAATTCAAGGGTCAGAACATAGTGTGCATTGCTGATGCTGGAGATTGGCCTCTGCCAATGGTTAGTCATGTTAGCATTTCTAAATAAATGAAGAAAGTTATTTCTGCGTTCATGATTTTTGTGGGAGAGTCAAAAGAATCTAATGATTCAAGGGCACTTGATGCCTCTAATGAGCACACAATACCAACTAATGCTTCTAAGTCTTAGACTTTAAAAGAACCCCTCTCTTTAATTGATCAAGCCAAAAATGATATTTTTAGACAATATGAAGATTGTTTTGGTGATTCACTCCTAGGAGAGCTACCTCCTAAGCACCTAGAAGATCACACAATTGATCTTATCCCAGGCAGTTCACCACCTAACCAACTGCCTTACCGAGTAAGTGCAAGTCAACAAGAAGAGATCCTAAAACAAGTAAATGAATTGTTGGAAAAAGGGTTAGTTCAACCTAGCTTTTCTCCGTACTTCTCTCTAGTCTTACTTGTTCAAAAGAAAGAAGGTTATTTCCGTATGTGCATAGACTACAGATCTTTGAACAAGATCACAATCAAGATTCATTTTTCTATCCCAAGGATAGATAATAACTTGGATAAGTTGCAAGGGGCTAGTATCTTTAGTCACGTTGATCTCAAGACCTGCTATCACTAGATATGGATATCACCTAAAAATGCTCATAAGACAACGTTTCCTACAATGTTTGGACTATACGAGTTCTTGGTCATACCATTTGATTTTACTAATGCACCCGCCACATTCAATCGAATGATGCAGAGAATTTTCAGACCTCACTCAAAGTTCACATGCGTCTTCTTTGATGACATTCTAATATTTTCACGGTCTGAAGAAGAGCATAGAAAACATCTATCTATTTATTTTCAAGAGCTTCGCAAGCATAGACTATAGGTCAATGCTAAGAAGGGTGAATTTTTCCTTTCAGAAATTCATTACTTTGGCCATATTGTTTCTCACAATCTGGTGAAAATGGATCCTGAGAAGATTCAAACCATTGTTAATTGGCCTACTACTACTTTTGTACATGAAGTTAGAAGTTTCTTGGGCCTATATTCATAGTATAGGAGATTTATATGAGGTTTTGTGTATGTTACATCTCCTCTACATAACCTTACTAAGAAGTGAATGCCTTTTTGCTGGGGATCAAGGCAACTACAAGCCTTTGAAATAATTAAGTTTCTTGAGACTCAAGAACTAGTTCTCATAGTTTTGGATCTTCAAAAACCTTTTGAAGTTCACTACGATGATTCTGGGGATTGTATTGGAGCTATACTTAACCAAGAGCATCATGCAGTAGCATTTGAGAGGCAACGCCTCAAGGATCATGAGCTATATGCTCCAGTATATGAGAAAGAGCTTATAGCAATGGTACATGCTCTCCAAGTATGGAAACACTATTTACTTGGTACAGATTTTGTTATTAAAACAAATCACCAGTGTCTAAGATGCTTCCTCACTCAGAAGAAGCTCTCAGAGAAATAGATGCATTGAGAAAATTTCTTATCTATATTTCACTTTCAAATCCTTCACACATTTGGAACTAAGAATGTGGTAGCAGATGCTCTATGACGGTGACCTCGAGTGAATGCAATCACAACTGTTTACCATAACAAGTTCATGGATTTACCCAAAATGTATGTAGCTGATTCTGACTTCTCGACCATATGGGATCAGCTTAACTCAAGTCAGTTGATTACACCTTACTCGATTCGAGATGGTTATTTGTATCATCATCAAGAAATTTGTGTAGCATTACCATTGTAACACAAGGTAATTGATGAAGCACATGCATCTCCATATGCTAGACATAGGGGTATTCTACAGACTACTCAAGCATTGGAAAGATATTTATTTTGGCCCACTCTTAGAGCTGACATTGAAAGATATGTCTGCGAGTGCAAGATATGCCAAAAAGTAAAGTATGACAGGCATAAATCGCGTGGTCTATTGAAGCCATTACATATTCCCAATGAGTCTTGGGAAAGTATATCCATGGACTTTATCATGGAGATTCCTTGCACACAAGCATGCAATGATGCAATCTAGACTATCATTGATAGATTCAGTAAGCAAGTTCACTTTATGTCTATGCAAAAGACAATCAAAGCCGATCATATGGCTAAACTATTCATTGCTCATATTTTCAAGCATCATGGCATGCCTAAGTCTTTTATGAGTGATCGAGATCCGTGCATGACCAATCTCTTTTGCCAAGCTCTCTTCAAGAACCTCAGGACTCGGCTAAAGTTTTCATCCTCTTATCATCCTCAAACTGATGGGCAGAGTGAAAGTGCTGATTCTACTTTTCTGGACCTTTTGAAATCCTATGTCTCTAATAATTAAAGAGAACAGGAAAAGTATTTGCCTTTAGTAGAGATTGCATACAATAACACGGTGCACTCTAGTAGTGGTAAGGCACCCTTTGAGATCATCTATAGTAATCCCTTTTTACCAGCCATTCTTCTTACAAAGAATAAGATCTTTGCAAGTAGATGAGTTTGTTAGAGACATTGATATAGCTTACACTCAAGTAAAAGTTGCTATCCAAAGGACACAAGAGAAGCATAAATGTGAAGTTGATAAGCATCATCAGAAGTTAGATCTCAAGTTGGGACAATATGTTCTTCTTAAGTTTGAAAAGGCTCGCTTGAAGAAGCAGAAAGGTCAAAAGGGTAAATTGGTTAAGCTTTCAAATAGCTATTATGGCCCTTTTAAGATCACAGATAAGATAAACGATGTGACTTTTTGTTTGGATATACCAAGTCATTGGAACATTCATAATGCTTTCCATATAAGTTTTCTACATCCCTATATTGGAGAACCTCAAATGGAACTAATCAAGGAAGATTTACCTAACATAGAAGAAACAGAAGAGTTCCTTGTGCCTGAAAGAATTTTACACCATCAGGACAATACTCTAAGGTCAGGTAAGATATTAGGGAAGTATATGGTTAAGTTTAAGAATTATCCCCCATTGGATGCTTAGTTTATTAGTGAGAAAGAACAACAAGACTTTCCAGATCTTCTTAAGGACTATATATCCCCTCTATAGTTGAGGTCAACTCTTTAGAAGCCAGAGGGATGTCACTAAATTGATTGCTTATTACACTGTTGTGATGCTATGCAAACACTGTGTGAAAGAGTATGGAATACATCATCATGTGACTTTCTTATTGATGATCAAGAGAGTCAATGTGATCTAAGTCATTAGTACTAGTGTGAGTGGCATGGATTATCTAAAAATACTAGATTTTTGGATAATTTTAGCCTATTTTTGATAATATTTATTGTAAAAATTCAAAAAAGTTAAAAAACCTTCTAAATTAGGACGACATGCAAAAAGCAAGTTGCTTTTTCAGCCAATTAGGAGATTTTTCATAAAAAAGGTAGATTAGTGAAATCGTGCACGTTGCGATCGCTGTTGACAGGCTAAAAACTGCACTTTAAACTAAAAGAAGAAGAAGGAATTGGGAGATCCCCGATCAGGTGTCCTAGGGTTTACCTCCCTTCCGAAGCCAACGGAGCCATCAGATTTGGGTTTCGAGTAGCAAAGAAGGAGCTGTTATTTCTGATCTACGTTTTTGTTCTACGAGAGAGCTCCAAGAGATCTAATGCTTGGAGAGTGCTTCTGAGTAGTGCCAGACAAAGGATTTCAGTTTTTATCAATACATATTGATTTGATTCATTGTGTTTTGTTATTATTGTGTTTACGTCTTGTCTATTCTTTATCTTCTCTTCCATCTCCTATCTCTACTTTCTTCTACCTCTGATTGCCGGTGGATTCGACCTTTCGACAAAAATCCCTCCAACATTGGTGAACCCGACATGAAAGGTCATCAAAAGGAAAGACAAGATGGGAGAACCTTTGAGTATAATTTCCTGTGATGTTTTGCAACAGTTGGTGCAAAATATGAATATGCTTATGCAGGTACAACAACAACAATAGGTGATGCAGGCTTCTGCTCAAACAGAAAGTGTTGTGATGAGATGAAGTTGTTCGATGGCAGGAATGTATCTGCATGAGATGAAGTTGTTCAATGGTAGGAATGTATATACATATGTACATACCTATGCTCAGAAGATGGAATTCTTTGGGGTGGCTCAACCTGCATGGAGCCGGTATTTTGTACGTGTTATTGTACATAAAATGAATATGCAGATTAGTGAATTATACATGCAGGATGCTAGCTAGGTAGCTTTCAAAAAGACACTCAGGGAAAAATTTTACATTGAAGATACAAGTTTTATTACACACAAGACTTTTCATGAGTGGATTTTACAACCCAATAAGGTCTTGTGGCTACATAATTGTTAAGAGAATTTAAAAGTTGATTTGAGCAGTTGGATCTTGCAGAATAGCAAGCTCTTGCAAGCCAAAAAAATGAATTGTTTCTATAGGTAGCTGATCCTGAGCTTCAAGAGAAACTTGATGCTTTGCTGGAGGATCAGACTATAGAGACAGGTCTGAAAACAGAGTGGAGACATGTCAAGGAAGTTGTTGCTGCACTTGTGAAGAAGCATAGAAGAAGAGAAAGATTGCATGTCTCTAACTTGCCCACTGTTGCAGGCAAGATAGTTGATGTATCTAGTAAGCCACCTACTTCTATGGCTAATCCTATGGCTGTACCTGCTATTGTTCCCTCTATTAGGGAAGATGTCTTAGATGAATTGGTCAAAGGCATGCGGGATCTTCAATTGAAGGTTACAAAATTGGATGAAAAAGGACAAGAGGATAGAGGACGGGTAGCAGCCCCTAAGCCAGGAAAAACATGTATGTGGTGTGATAATTTGCAACATGAGAGAAAGGATTGTGATGCCTATCAGGAGACCTTGGGACAACAGCTCATCTTTTGGAAAGATGGCAAGATCCATGCACAAGAAACAGGATTGCCTCTTTCTTTGAATTTTGGAAAGTGAGGAATGCAGAAGTTATTGGAAGACTTGCCTGTTCGAAATGCTTATGCTGCGGTACATGCTTCTACTTTTGGTCTATAGTTGGATAGAATGCATAGCGGTCCAAAGGCTGAAATATGGACACATGCTTTACATGCAACTGAAAAGAGAAAGGTTACTGATAGTGAAATGTCTCATGCAAGGCAAGACATTCGTGACATAATTGATTGGGAATCAACTGTAGATGCATATTTAGTGTATGCATATTTAGCAAAGGTACAAAATAGAGATGTACTTGTGGAAGAAAAACGAAAAGAGATGAAGATAATGCATGGACATCTAAAAGAATGACAAGAAGAAGTGTGGATCAGCCTAAAGCTGCAAATCAGCCACCTCCCGAGCATGTTATGGAAGAGGTCAATCACGAGCAAAAACAAGATAGCAAACAAGAGGGCAAAAAAGAAGGGTAAGCAGCTAGCTCGGGGGCGGGGGGGAGAGGGGGGGAGGTCACTCATGAATATATGTATATATAACGTGAGTTCAAAATAAGGGGTTTTTAAAATATCATTTTTATACATTTTTTACATACAGAAGGGTCTCATATAAAGGGTTTACTTATAGATTTAACATAAAAGGGTTGTTTTTTATTTAAGAAAAAGTCATAGATTAGGATATTTATAAATATGCCATGAGCGCACGCTATATAGAGAATATATATATAGTGATCCCCTCGAGGTAGCCAAGATATAAGTTGCAGTCTGACATTGAGACAACCACAGATCTTAAGAAGGTTCTTGACAAACAAATCCTAAATAGTCTGGTGGAATTCACCTTGGGAGAGGTGCCTGGCATTGCCAAGCAAGAATTTCATGATGAGATCATTGGCATAATTAAGAGGAAGGGTCAGTTTCTTGGTGATACCACTAGTGCATTGATGCAATTTGAAGAGGAAATTGGTTTGTTGGGTATTCGGGCCGAATATGAGCATGAAGTAAGTATTGTATTATCTATGCAAGATCCTATTAATCAGTGGATAGCATGTGGAAAAGAGAAGAAAAATGTTGAAAATGCATTGTCTTGTAGTAATATGCATGGTGGAGTAAGGCAGATGCAACAATATGGGGAAGAGACTCTAGGATTTATTCCTCGAAGTCACTACACAAGAAATCATTGGGTCAGGGCTACCACTAAAACGGTAGTGAAAATAGGGGAACGTGAAACTCCTTGTGTTGCTTTACTTGACCATGGGTCTGAGATAAATGTCATTGAGCGTGGATTGTATGAAAATGGTGCATGGCCTATAGATATTGATCATGGTTGGCGTATGAGAGCTGCAAATAATTCTTTGAGAGAGCTTTATGCTGCATGTCCTAATGTAAAAGTGACAATTGGTGATGTACAAGAAGAGCAACACTTCTTCATGCAAGATAATTCCTCATATGCATTTTGGATTTTCATTAAGCATTGTTATAATGCGGGGCTACAGTAGTGTTTTTCAGAGGATGTACTCGCCTCTTGATGGAATGAAGCGTGTATTTACTATTGGTTAAAATGGTGCATGGCCTATAGATATTGATCACGGTTGGCGTATGAGAGCTGCACATAATTCTTTGAGAGAGCTTTATGCTGCATGTCCTAATGTAAAAGTGACAATTGGTGATGTACAAGAAGAGCAACACTTCTTCGTGCAAGATAATTCCTCATATGCATTTTGGATTTTCATTAAGCATTGTTATAATGCGGGGCTACAGTAGTGTTTTTCAGAGGATGTACTCGCCTCTTGATGGAATGAAGCGTGTGTTTACTATTGGTTATTCTCAATTTACAACAAACAGTTCATGTTGGTTTAAGCCTATGGAATCTATGTGCAAGGCTAAACGCATATCTATGAAACGGGCTAGCTGAAAATGAAGGCATTTCAAGCATATTTTACGGGCTGAATATTAATGATACTATGGCTAAAATTTCAGCAATTATGCATGCAAAAAATGAGGCTGAAAATAAAGTGTTGTCAGTATGTTCTTTGGACATGTATGATGTCATAGCATTGTTTGCTCAGCAGAAAGAATTACAATGGGTCGAAGCACTTTTGGAGACAAAGTATAAGAGACTTGACAAAAAGGTGAAACCAATTGCTTTGCCACTTCCACCAGAGAGTGAGGGCTTGTATGAAAAAGTGTCAAGGCAGCCAAGCTTACAGGATCCTAAAGATACAAGTCATCAGTTTACATCTGAAACATTACAGGAATTGAAAGTTGGTGCAAAAGGGTTTCTTTTACTTGTTGAGAGAGACTGTTTTATGCACATGTTGGCTAGGCATGGAAAGGCATTTGCATTTCAGCCAAGTGAAGTAGGTTTTGTGGATCCAAATGTTGTCTCTCCTATGGTAATATTTACTGTGCCACATGTACCATGGAACTTGAGGCCTATTCCAATGCCTAAAGCTTACTTGCCAAAGCTGATGGATTTGCTAAATGAAAAGATTCACATGAAGATCTTGGAGCCCTCTTCAGCCCCGTACTCAAATTGTTGGTTTACTATGCCCAAAAATAATGGGGGCTTTGAGATTTATTCAAGACATGCAATCTTTCAATAAAGTGATAATAAGAAATGTGGGTGCAAGTCATGTGGTTGATGAATTTGCGTAGGCTTTTGCAGGCAGAGCGATCTATTCTATGGGTGATCTTTACTCGGGGTATGATCAATTTCAGCTTGCAATTGAAAGCAGGGATATCACAACCATGAAGACTCCCTTGGGGTTAGTACATATGTGTACTCTCCCACAGGGTGCAACAAACTCAGTGGCACACATGACAAATGCTATGAATAGGGTACTTAGGGATTTTATACCACAATTGACAATGCTCTTCTTGGATGATTTTCCAATCAAAGGGTGTGCAGTGGATGAAAAGAATGAAGAGGTGGATGCTCATGGATGCAGACAGTTTGTTGCAGACCATATTGTGGATTGTGAGAGGATTTTGACGCGTCTAGAAGAGGTGCATTTAACTCTTTCTGGACAAAAGTTTATATTTGGAGTTGAAGAGGTTTTGATTGTTGGGCATGTGTGGGCCCTATGGGCAAAGACCATCACCAACAAAAATAGATGGGATTGATGGAATGCAAGATGTATGCACGAATGTATCAGAGGTGTGTAGATTCTTGGGTGCATGTGTGTTCTATTTGATATGGATTCCTCACTTTGCACATGTAGCCGATGCTCTAGGAAAGGTCAGAGATTTCATTGGGAAAGGAAGCATCAAAAAGCAATGAAGAAATTGAAGCAGCTCCTAAAATATACTCCTACATTGAGAAAGGTTGATTATTCACATGGAAAACCTATCATTATTATTGTTAATACAAGCCCAATCGGGATTGGATGGGAAATTGGGGAAGATGATGAGGAAGGGCAAAGATATGCAATATGCTTTGGTGCTAAAGTATTGACTGAACGACAGAGAAGGTATCCATAGGTAAAAAGAGAATTATAGGAAATTGTGACAGCCCTTAAATGTGATAAGGAGTATTTTATGGGTGCTCATGTAGTCATTGAGACCGATTGTTAGTCGGTATTGGATGTGATTACTAGTTGTGCTACCCCAGACATTGCTATGCTCTCGTGCATTGCATACATCAAATCTTTGAACCCTAAATTTCAGCATATTATAGGAAGAGATAACCCATTGACAGACATGTTATCTCGGGCAGCTATGAGAATGAAGATGGGATGATGGATGAGGAGGAAGAAGATGAATTTCTTGCGGCTGAAAATGATGTTGTAAGAGTGAATTTAGCAATGCAAGCTTGGACAACAAAGAGAAGAAACTTTAGATGTTTTCATCTTGTGCTTCTAGAAGACAAATATGCAAGAGAGTGGCTGAGAATTGGTCAATACCTCAGTACATTAACAAAGAGAGATGAATGGTCAGATGAGGAGTTTAAAAATATCAAGAGGAAAGCCTATGGGTTTTTCTTAAAAGATGGATACTTATGGAAACATGCTAAAAAGAAACAGGGTATGCTATTGCGAGTTTTGGGTGATAGAACTTCATAAGTAAATGTTATGCAAGAATTTCATGAGAGCTTGTGGGCTGGTCATCATAGAGGTGTTTGGGGTACTTTTGCAAAGATCAAAGAAAGATATTGGTGGCAGGGTATGTATAAGGATGTTGTTCACTTTGTGGAAACATGTACGACATGTCAAATGTATTCATTTGTGAGACATTGGGATGGATTGCAACCCACATATCCATTGTCTCTTCATTTTAAGTGGGTGGTGGATTTAGTCACAATGCCGACAAGTCTTTGGCAAATGAGATATCTTGTGCTTGCTCGTGAAGACTTGACTAATCAAGTGGAAGGGAGAGCTCTTCGTACTAAGACAACAAATGCAGTGTGTACTTTTCTCTTAGAAGAGAACTTTGTCGATATGGTTGTGTGGGAAAAATTACAGCAAATTAAGGGTGAGCTAGATGTAGATGAGGCTCATGATTTCTTTGCACGGTTGGGGATAAAGCTTGCTTTAACTTCAGCCAATAACCTTGAAGGAAATGAAAAAAGTGAAAGAGGTCATCCACCTATTGTGAAGGCATTAGCAAAAGCATGTGGAGAGAAGGTAAAAGAGTGGCCACGATTGCTCCCTTATGCCTTGTGGACTGATAGAACAACTCATAGTGTTGTTACAGGATATATGTCTACAGAATTGATGTATGGTCAAAAACCTATCATATCGATAGAAGAGATGGCAGTCACATGGAGTGTGCTACCTTGGGAAGAAGAGTTGAATCGAGAGGAGTTGTTGGCCTTGCACATTAGACAATTGGAAAGAAAGTCAAAAGACATAGAGACAGTGATTGCAAAATTAAGGGCAACAAGGATACAGAACAAGAAACGATTTGACAAAAGACATAGACTTAGACCAAGAACCATACAAGATGGGGATTGGGTATTGGTTTATGATAGGTAGTTTAGACAACCATTATAGCATGCATAAAGTTTCCAAAATATGGTTTGGACCCTATGTGGTAAGACAAGTATTTGATAATGCTACTTATGCATTAAATGAGCTGGATAGAACAGCCATAAACCTTCCAGTAGCAAGGAAAATAATAAAATTATTCCAAAGGCAAGGATCTAATACCTATGAGTTACCAAAATTGGAAGAAAATAGTGGCCATGATACAGGGGTTAGCCAAGAAGATATGGAAGATGAAGAAGTCAAGGATATGGTTGCAAAGGATGAGGAGGACTCAAAATCCATTGACAACTAGGATTTTGGCACATACCGGAGGATGTGCAAGTTCAAAGGGGGTGGATGTTGTGATGCTATGTGGACACAGTGTGAAAAAGCATGGAATGCATCATCATGTAACTTTCTTATTGATAATCAAGAGAGTCAATGTGATCTGAGTCATTAGTACTAGTGTGAGTGGCATGGATTATCCAAAAATACTAGATTTTTTTATAATTTTAGCCTATTTTTTATATTATTTATTATAAAAATCCAAAAAAGTTAGAAAAGCTTTTAGATTAGGATGGCATGCAAAAAGTAAGTTGCTTTTTCAGTCAATTAGAAAAATTTTCATTAAAAAAGCAGATTGACAAAATCGTGTGCACCGCGATCGTTGTTGATAGGCTGAAAACTACACTTTGAACTGGAAGAAGAGGAAGAAGTGAGCTAGGAGATCCCTGACCAGGTGTTTTGGGTGTCTTGGGATTTTACCCCCCTTTCGAAGCCAACGGAGCCATCAGATTTGGGTTTCGAGCAGCAGAGAATGAGCTATTATTTTTTATCCACGTTTTTTTTCTACAAGGGAGCTCCAGGAGATCTAATGCCCAGAGAGTGCTTCTGAGTAGTGCCAGACAGGATTTCAAGTTCTATCAATACATATTGATTTGATTCATTGTGCTTTGTCATTATTGTGTTTACCTCTTGTGTATTCTTTATATTCTCTTCCATCTTCTATCTCTATTTTCTTCTACCTCTGATCCTCGGTGGATTTAACCTTTCGACAAAAACCCCTCTGACAACGCATTCTCTATTTAGTAAATTTATATCAATAAATTAATGACTCACTTTTCTTTAAGTGTTGATGATGATCTAGCATGGCCATGAGACCATTTAGAGACCAGTATCCCTAGTGCATCACTTAATGGGGTGATCAGAGCACTGTGACTGGGATATCTGGTACATGCAGTACAAGTTATGAAGGGGGAAGGATGTGTCTGCCAAGTGTAAGAGTGTACACAAGAACCAAGGAGTTACACATAATTGAAGATGGATTGAGTTCTAAGAAGAGGAAGTGCATTAGCATTGTGTATATGTATTTATGTGTGCATCCAGGGATGCCTGGGAATGTTTACTTATGTGTAATGAGCATTGCATTCATTTGAGGTCATCCTCTCCCTTACAAGTCAAGGTTTAAGGTCTTTTCTCTCTTAATGAATTAAGGAGATAAGTAATTCTTTCACTAAGAAAGACGAGAGAGGTAATTCTCTCACTAAGAAAGACTAGAGATGTGAACCTTCTTTAAGTGAGGAGAGAAGTGAATTTCTCTTTCTAAGGTCCAAGATGACACAAGCTTTTGTGTGGAAGTCAATCTTAAGGTTGAGACCCAAAGCAATCTAATGAACTCTCCTTATCTATGGCACAAGGTGGTTGCATGGACCATAAGTTAAGAATAGAGTTTAAAAATCTGCTTTTCTTAAAATAGACATGGTGAATCCATTTTTAAAATATCTTGCAATAAAAATCCGATCTCTAAAAATGGCCCACTAAGGTTATTAGAAACGACAAGATCTACAACTTTTGTGTTGGGTGTTTTTCCATCCAAGCAACGCACAGAGAGATATTCCAAAATTGGTGCTACAGAGTAAGTCCTGGAGCAGCCACATCTTACATGAAGATCAACCTTTCCAATCTTGGCACTCAAGTCTCTCTCTAAGAAGAGAAGTTCTTGGAGCCTATAAAAGGGAGGCTCTCCTTAGGTGAGGAAGAGGTGAAGGAAGCATCACTTTGCATGCATGCAAGAGGAGGAGAGAAGGTGGTTCGAGTTTCACAAAGTGCTGGAGAATGCTAAAATCAAGCCCCAAGAAGAGAGCCCTACACATATTGTGTAGGAGAGAAGAAGAGAAATCAAGAAGATCAAAGGAGCCAACTTCCGAGCTGTGCAAGTGCTCTCGGTTAAATACCATGCAAGGTTATGTGTAAGTTGAAGGTCGCCAACCCCGGAGTTGTGCAAGTGTTGTGGAAGCTTTACTGAAATCAAGCTCGAAGAGGAGATCCCTACACATATTGTGTAGGAGAGAAGGAGAGACTCAAGAAGGATCAAAAGATGCCAACTTCCAAGTTATGCAAGTGTTAGCCGGTTGTATACCGTGCAAGGAACCGTGATCTTGTTTCCAAGATCTACAAGTTAAGAATTGGTTTATGTGTAACGGAGGAGCTTGCTACTTGTCAATAATATAACTCCACAAGGGGGGGGGACTAGTCCATCTTCATCCCTAGTGTGTTGTCAAACCCTCTGTCTCTCTCTCTTTATCTCTACATCTTTCTTTTCTCACATCTATTCTCTCTTTGTGCTAGTATAATATTGACCATATATCTTTTACATATATAAGAAGGTCGAGTGTGTATCTCGGATCTTATAACAGGATATACAAGCTTATTAGGAATGATGGCTTGGTGGGAACAAGTCTATTAGAAACATATCCTAAAACTCATTGACAAAGAGATCTAAAGATAATAAGAAAGTAACTACCATACACCGTTTGGAGCATTGAGGTTAGTGCACATATCATAGTAGTAGCATAATGATTTATAACTTTGGTTCTCACACATTTTGACAACGTGTATCTTCCAAGGATTGAACCTATGACATCCAAAGTGACATCCACATATTTGAGTCAAAAGCAAAAGGTCCACAAAGCCAATCAAGAAGCACTACATTAACTTCTCTCAATGTGACCTTTTCTTCCTTCTAATGGGAAGAATCCTTCAAGAAGGAGTTCGCACATCGGTTTTGTGTAGATGCATCTTAATTGTTAAATACAAGTTTATTTGTAAGTATTTTTATTTTTTTATGTCAATTCTTAGTAATAATCAATATTAGAGTATTTAAAAAAAATTTACATGGTGCAACAGATAGAATTTGAGCTAGAAGTATAGAATACACATCAAATATGAGAATAATAGAAATTACTTTAATTCTAAATGAATTGATATAAAGATGGCTCTATCTACCCATGCACTTTCACTATGTAGCTTAGATGGTGATCTAGATAGATGATAGGCAAAGTGCTTAAGACTTGCTGGAAAAACTCTGATTGGGAGAAAGATAGATTGATGTTGGCTTGGGAGGGCCTTTCTTTAATAGCCCAAGAAGGTAGTCTAGTCAACCTATTCGATCATATTATGAACCTTCCCTAGTCGGTTACAAAAAATTCAAATGAATATTTCGTTTACCATCAGATATTCTTGATAACTCCTATACCCTGTAATCCGATGCATTGTGCATTGAGTTGCTACCAGCGTAGCTACTCTATCTAGCCCAAAGGCTAAATCCACAACAATCATCTTTTTTGCCATCTAGTCACATAGACCTCATTTGACTTACAACCCAACCAATGTCCCCAACCAATGTCCCTCGGCTCACACATGGATTCTCATAATGGGGGCCTTACAACTTAAGCACTATGCATCATTAGCGGTAACTTATGAGGGTGGGGCATTGAGCATAACTAATACCCCCCCTCAATGTCCACCCACAAGTGAACTACATCCTTAACCGAATCTCTAAAGATGGACTTGAAGCACATCCTTCCTAAAAGATTTGATGAAGATATTTGCTCCATTCTCCTTCTTGGACAGTAGACAAGGTCTACTATCCCATCCTCGATCAAATCATGCATATAGTGATACTAGATCTCAATGTGTTTGGTGCGCATATGAAAAATTGGAATTTTGGCAATGTCAATGTATGTGTGATTATCACATCTTAGTACTATTGGATCTTAATCCTATACTCCCATATGCCATAGAATCCTCCTTAACCATACTACTTCACATGCAACAAAACATTCTACCTTGCACTTTGCTTTGGTAGAAGACAATGCCATTATTGGTTGCTTCTTACTCATCCAATAAAAGATTCCTGAATCCAAAGAGAGATAATATCTAGAAACCGATTTCTTAGAATCATTGTCACCTGCCTAGTCTGAGTCATAGTTTTCCATAAGAGAACTTCTAGAACTATATGTGATACCATACTTAAGAGTTCTCTTCAAGTATCTAAGCACCCACATCCTAGCCCCATCTCTGATGAGAAAGGAGGAAGGTAGACTCTCCTTCACCCAATCAAGAGTATTCTTGAGCCACTCAACCTCTTATTAAGACAATGCCACATCACTTAGTCTTTTTGCTTTCATGAATAGTAGGGCCATTGGATTCTAAATATCACCTTCTTAAATAAATTTTTATGGAGCTTCATTTATACCCTTACATAAGGGCTTTCCACATAGACACAAGTTTCTAAGCAATATTAGATCCCCTAATTTTGGCTTAGGGGGACTTGTTATATGTAAACCTTCTATATCATGTGCATTCAAGGCCTAATTAAAAGTACCCTTATCTATGAATTTTTCAAAAAAAAACACACCCCTTTTCTATTTAATCTATGAATGACCCCTTTACATGGCACTCTT
The DNA here is from genome assembly GCF_053477565.2 of Lygodium microphyllum. NCBI lineage: Eukaryota > Viridiplantae > Streptophyta > Polypodiopsida > Schizaeales > Lygodiaceae > Lygodium > Lygodium microphyllum. The sequence continues at coordinate 4,815,909 of NC_141140.1, read as the reverse complement.
TTGTATGTAAAAAATGTGTAAGAATGGTATTTTAAAAATCTCTTCTTTTGTATCCACTAGATATGTTTAGATTTTCTTAGTGAACAACACCCCCCCGCCCCCCCCCCCCCCCCCCCCCAAAAAAAAAAACCAATATTTGGCCTTGTTTGCCACAAACACACAATCATCCCTCCATCCAAATCAAAACTTGTAGGGATGCAAATGAGCACACTCAATTAGAGCTCTGGACATCACAAGTTAGGGTTGAAAGCCATCTATGCCTTTTAGTCATTTGAAAGGTACTCTCTAAGGTTTCAACATCAAAGACTACAACCAAACACCTCCTTACTACGAAGTAGGAATTAGTTGTTCCCAAAGGATACCTTTGAAGCCTATATCTCAAACCCAAGAAGGAAGACCCTCAAAGCTAAGAAATACCAATTTAGTCTTGTGAGAACTAATGACTGAGCTTAAAACTTTAGCAAGGTCATGACATCATGTATTAAAGCTTTAGCTAAAACTTGTCAATGCAAATTTTGATCATATATATCCATTTGTAGTTACTACTATGGATTGGGAACTTCACCCCCTAATATGTCTCATTAAATACACATTAGCAAACGGTTGTGACCTATATACATCATAAAAAACTTCAAGCTCTAAATTCCAAGTCTAATCCATAAGTTATTGACAATTCCAATACATAGATGAATCATGATAAACCCTAAGTATTTTAAGATATTGCTACATTATGTAAAGAATGAGAGCACATGAGAACCGGGGGGAAATACCCAGTCATTGGGGTATACAAGGTATAAGAGACCCAATTTCAAGCATCCATGTATTATCAAGAACTAACCCTTCACCTTCCTCTCAACTTCCATGGCTTCCCTTCCCATAACCAAATTTTAAGATGTAACTTGCCAAGAAGGACTCTCAAAACTTAGTGAAGGTTTTATCTATGACTACTTTTTAAAAGTGAATCTTATTCTTCTTCCCCCCAAGCTTTTTGAGAGCTACCATGGATGTTCTAGTCCAGAACCTCCAACATGTCCCTTCCTCCTCCAAGTCACCAAAGACATCAACAGAAGAATTCCTAACATCCCAAGCTTGAGATTGAGTAGTGGTTGGAGTGTCACTATCAGTATGTGGACTCTAGGCCCTTACTCTAGGCAACCCCCCACATTTTCTAATGCAAATCACACTAGTAAGCCTATCATTCTCTTGCCTCTCATCAATAGCAACCATCATCAAGCTTTTCTTCCTTAGTCTTTAAGCAACAATTATGGAGTCTTGCTCTGAGATTGGACCTCTTTCCTTTAGCATTGGAGCCCCACACCTTGAAAACCCTAATATAGAGTAGTGGACAGTTTTGGGCTGCCATGGATTCTTCAATCAAACTTACTCAAACTAAGGGGCTTTAGCTCCTTAACCCCATGACCACTCTCCTACAAGCTCTCTTGATCATTGAAGCATTGGAGGATAATTTGGAAGGATTGGTACAAGGATGAAGAGGATCTGATGGGAACAAAAATGGGCCGGCACTAGATATGGCACTAGTCGGACCTCATGCACAAAACAGACACCTCCACCACCACACAGCCTCACAGTCCAGGAGCGCCTGTAATAACTAAATGCACACTAAATACTTCTAATATTGTGTTTGTAGCTAGATAATATTCCAACAACACCTTCCCCAAAACCCCTAAAAGGCGGTATCCCACACATATTGGCAATAAGTGCCACGTATCACAGACACAGGAGGCACCCCATCGGCTAATTGTCGTGGCCCCACTGCAGCTCTCCTACATCTTGGGGATTGGCTCCTCGATGTGATGCTTTTACATATAAATACATTTGCACAAAACTCCTCTCTTTTCAGTGAGATCCAGGAGATACCATATTTCTTACCAATAATTTTCCCCACAAAACGAACGGCTATCCTATGGCAAGGGGAATCTCACCCTCTCAAACGTGGGTCAACTGTAATTCAAACAATTGTTATGCATTTCCAGGAGTTGATACCACCTGTATGATCAATACAATAGTGGATGTCTCATTGTGCACAAATATTTATGTTTCGAAATCAGCCTATGTGCTAGTACGCAAACAGTCTTTCCATGAATTCCAACTAATATGTATATGCTTAGTTGCAAGAATCTAGCACCAAGGCGAACCTTGTGCTACTAGATCCCTTATTTTCGAATCGGCCGTTTCCTAAATGCTATGCATAGAAAGAAACCAATCAGAATTTATATTATTTCAGCCCTCAAACTGTTGCACAAAATCCTACTCCCCCTCACCGTTTAAGTTTTGCTTCGTTGCATAGGTGTACAAAGATTATTTTGTCATGATTTCGTGTATAAAGAGCAATAAATCACACACTATAAGATAGGGAAAATTGAGGCCAAACCTCATGATTTGCCCTACCATACATCCACAACTACTTATCATATTTTTTTGTATTTTTCTAAGGCATATTCCTATTTTTTCTCTTATTTTCTCCCATTTTTATATATTTTCCTCTATTTTTCCAATAAAAATTTGATATATTTTTAGAGCTGTGACTCTTGATTTTTAGAACAACAAAAATATATATTTTATTATAATTTTATCCCATGTGTATTGGTTTATCCCACCAAAAAACACCAAAAACCCCATCTTTCCCATAAAAACCATGTTTTAAAGGTTTCTAAAAATTATTTTCAGCAATTTGACTTTTTTTTTTTCATCACGCAAGTATAGAAAACTTCTTGCCAGAGGGTCATGAACTCAAGGAAGGTTTTTTTGGACGACCTCCAACACGTATGAATGCCCAAAGCTGGTACAAGATGAAAATGGTCCGCACGAAGTCACATCCAAACGGAATGCTGGGGTTCTCGTTTTTCTTGGATGACCTCCAATAGTACGAATACTCAAAGCTGGTACGAGCTAAAAATGGTCCACACGAAGTCACATCCAAACGAAATGCAGCAGTTCTCAGTTTTCTACGAGTTGTCATATTGAACCCACTTATAGATCAACCACTTGTTGGATCCCATGCATATTTTCAAGAATGTGGGCAGCTTGCTATGGGACCACATCATAGGAAAGAGAGACACTATAGGGGCACGAATGGATTTGAAGGAGGTAGACAACATGGAGGCACTTTAGCTGCAATCGAGTGCTGATAGTCGCTTGCAGCTATCTCGCACTCCTTGGGTTTTGTTCACTAAAGAAGAGCCCATTGTGAAGCAAATAATCAAGTCTATCCGCACTCCGATGGGCGTGATGCATTCTCTCAAGTCTGCATTTTCTAAAGACGACCAATTATCAGGGCTAAAATTCCATGATTGGCATAAGATATGTTAGATTTGTACTATGAATGGATTGTAAGTGGCCTGCGTATTTTGCTATTTGGAGTGTAGCCATTGTTCATAATGCTTTCTCATTTGTGGCAATTTGTACTACTGATTGCAATCGCAAGATGCCTTACTCCAGAAATACGTGGGGCAATTTACAGGTTGTCGACTTTAGAGCAATGGATCTCATAGAAGGAGATTAACATATCCTCTATTGAATCCTCGAGGTGGGGAGCAGTGGAGATGGTCTGTCTCTTTGAGAAATACCTGCCTACCAGCATGCTCATGATATAAATCCACCTTCTTGTGCATCTTGTAGATGAAGTGGAGATTGCTAGACCTGTCTATACGCGATGGATGTTCTTCTTGGAGCGCTTCATGAAAACCCTGAAAGGCTTTGTGCGACAATAAGCTCGACCAGAAGGTAGCATGGCTGAAGGTTGGTTGGTATTTGAGGCGCTAGTGCATATTTCACAATAGCTACCAACGATGGATTCACACAATAGTATGCTATGGTCATTGAAGGACGATGATAGACTGACGAGAGATGTGGTGGTTGGAAATTGGGTAGAAAAAAGAATGGATGCTGCAATGGAGGAGAAAGTGAATCGCTTTTGTATGTTGCACCATGCCTCTATGGAAATGTGGCTCGCTAGGTACCAGCAAGTTAGGCAAGATCGAGAGGAAGCACGATCTGAATTTCAACGTAGTACACACCATCGACCGATTCGATATCCCAAGGGCATGGAGGAGATGCCACGGTTTATGTTAACACAATGGTTGCATGGAGCTTTGAATGCAGTGTCTCAGGAAGGGGTGGAGGTCTCAATCGAGGGCTAGAAATTCTCGAGGGGATGTAGTACAAAGGTGATGATGTGTTTAGGGTTTGTCGTATCTATATTTTATATGGGACAACTAATTGAGTGTTTCAATGTACAGTACAAAATATATAGTGCAACGTGGTCGCACGGACGACATTTCCGCGTGGAACGTATTGACAAAATGCGCTCCTCAACAGACTGTGGTATCATGGCAAGGTTCGAGTAAGAGAGCCGACGACGAGCAACGAATCCAAATACAATTATAGATGAGATGGAGTATTTTGGGAACTTACAAAGTATTGTTATGGTGGATTACCATAGCTTCTCCATGATAATATTCAATGTGCAGTGGTTCAAAGTGGTACTTGAAGGAGCTCAAGCACAATTCGACAAGGTCCATCTAGATTTCTCGAAATAGATTCCAAAAAAAAATGGATGGATTTGCATGGCACCTTTGTGTTGTAGGTCCATTGTGAACAGGTGCATGAACTCATTTGTTTTTTAATTGTATTACGACATGGTACATGTCATAATAGTTAAATCTCTCTTGTACGTGATTGTGAACATGTAATCTTCTATCCAAACCCCTGATAACCTCAATGGTGGTATGTTATACATTCGGCTCCCCGAAGTGCGAGAGTATATGATCAAAGCGATGTTTCGAGCATAGATGAGGACAATATGCAAATAGAGAAATCGATATTGCAAGGGGTGGAGGCCACTGAAAGATTGGAGCATGTAGAGGAGCTAGCATCGGGTAACAATGATAGAAATACAAGAGTCCAAGAATTCTTTGGAGAACGAGGTGGACTTATCCTTTTGTGGTGACATGTTTATCGACCTTCCAGTGTATGCCGAGTTGTATCAGGAGATTGACATGGGACGATAGGATACTTCATACTTGGAGCATCCACCTACTCAATTCGTTGATGAATCGCTTATAAGGATACATAAGATATGCATTTTAAGTAAGATCATTTTTTAAAGATTTATATTACTATGCTTTGTATGATTTAAATTGATTATGCTAACATCATTTTTTGTCTGTGCAGGTGACCTTTGTGGATACTTAGATCATCAAGATGAGTCAAGGGATGAGCAATGAGCAGTTGTAGGAGATCTTCACGAGCATGTCTCTAGATCAGATGGCGAGATTCAGAGACATGGCGAACCAAGAGCTGTCTCAGACACTGTCAGGCCGCTCTATTAGATCTCCTTCGGTGACCTTTGTGGATACTTAGATCATCAAGATGAGTCGAGGGATGAGCAATGAGAACCTGTAGGAGATCTTCACGAACATGTCTCCAGATCAAATGGCGAGATTCAGAGACATGGCGGACTAAGAGCTGTCTCAGACACTGTCAAGCCGCTCTATTAGATTTACTTCGTTGCGATCTGATGCTTCAGTTTCGAGCAGATGACTACAACAAAAAGGCTCCATAGACGCGCTTGTAGACGCAATATTTGAACTGTGATAAAAAATGTCAGGCACGTTTATTACCACGTCTATTGCTGCGTCTACAAATTCACGTCTAAATGCACGCTTATAGTCAGAGTTACACGCCCATATAGATGCACGTATTGACGCGCTACGTAAATATATAATCATTTATAAAAAAGTGGGTATATTCATATTTTTTGTCTATACACGCATGCATCTACGCGTCTAAAAAAGTGTTTACTCTGCAAGTTTTTGACGAGAATAGATGCGCATTTATCCTGCAATTTAGACGCGCTGATAGACACGCAAAACAGAGGTATGAAAAAAAAACCAGAGAGTTTTTTTCCCCCATCAACATCAAATTGTATGCTTAGAAAAAACAGAGAAAGATTATTTCGAAGATTTTTGTACTGAAAACAAAACAATGTATGTAGAACACAAAATTTCATATATATAGATGAAACATTTTTACATGATGAGTTCTAGTGCTTGTGACCTCAAGCATGGTCATGGTCGCAAGCACTAGCTGAAAGTAATACATATTAAAAATGAAAATTACAAGCTAAAGGGAGGCATGCATGCATGGGGCTCCTCTACATCTCCTTAGAAGAGGCATCATCATCGCTACCACCATTGTTGCCTGTGCCGCTGCCGTTGCCACCACTGCTACTGCGAGTCCCCCCTTTGCTATCCTCAATTGCATCAGGGTTCGCCTACACAAAGGATTAAGGTATATAAATACCATTACAAACAATAAATTAGAGTTACCTATACTTTTCATGTAAAAAATAAAACATACATCTTTTGGTGGTGGAATCCTCATGGCACGATTATATTGCTCCTCCGTGATGAGTCCCTCCTCATAGAAATGTTGCCAAGTGGATGCCTAGTTATGATCTCGATGGTAGCCTACCTCTCTAGGAGTAGGCTACCTCTCTAGGAGTAGGCATCCTACCAACGATATGATACTACAAAATAATTTGAATATACAACGTATTAGAACACACTACATAATGAAGTGAAACAAATTACAAAATTTAATTTTAAAAAAAATCAAAGAATACTTACAAACTCAACCTCCTATGACTCCCTGCCACCCGATCCATAGTGTGACGATCCCATGGTTGCCATCTGGATACATCGCGCCTCTGCATGCTGGTGACTTATCATTTTCTCTGTTGTTCTCTTCTTGGCCTCTTTCCACTCCCTGCAGTGGCAATTGGGTGGTTGGCCATATCCAAGGCGCCCCTGCTCTTGTCTTCGCGGTGACTCCTCAGCGCGCGTCATAAGGTGAGACCTCTTGTTATGAAGCACGTCTCTCACCTTTGACCATCCCCAATCATTTGAGAATCGTGAATTCTTGGGATTAGGATACCTTCTATGTACTGCCCACAGCACCTCTTGCCACAAACCATTTTTTTTGTCCTTGAAGGGAATCATGCAATCTTTGTATGTGGCATACATGACACTCCTCAAGTAGGCTATCACTTGCCTCCCTCACAGTCATGCAAGATACCACCAACATCAGTGACAGAGTAGTACATTTGTGGAGGCTCATCTCTCATTTCCCGGTGAGGATGATCGAGAGCCACCTCCTAGGCAACCCCCACAAAGCCCTTGACCTCCTCGTCCTCCCGCACGACTCTCCCTTCTCCCTCAACGGGCACTACCGTCTACCTCACTCGATGCACGTGCTTCTGCAGATGCACGTGCTTCGGCCGATCCATGTACTTCAGCTGATCCCTGTGCATCAGCTGATCTGTGTGTATGCATAGTGCGTGGAGTACCTGTTAGTAGAGGTGTGCCAAGGTTTGGTGTTTGTGCGGCACTGCTAGGCAAAGATGTGATAGGTGTCCCAGACATCACACTGAAAACCTCCTCTGCAGTGGGAGGGCGACCAAGATAATTGGTCATCTCCCCCATGAATTGCTCCTTGTTTGGAAAACCTCCAAAAAAGCTACTAACACCTCTAGAAAACTCCGCTAAGGTGTTATTCATGCGTTCCAACTCAGGATCAGTGCTGGAAGATCCAAGATTCCACATCTATACAAGAAAAATCATATTATCTTGTGCAGATAAAACATATTATATGATGTGTCTATATCTGTGTCTCTGTACGCGTCTGTCAGTGCATCTATTTCCACGCCTATACCTGTGTCTACACTGTCATCTGGACGTGCTGACAGACGCGCATAGTCGGACCATTTTTTTCAAACTTGGTTTAAAAATGAGCAAAAAAACCTCCATAGATGATAATCTATAGCATGTAAAGAGAGAGAGAGAGAGAGAGAGAGAGAGAGAGAGAGAGAGAGAGACAAACAGACAGAGAAAGCAAACAAGATTGAGAGAGAGAAGAAGAACTCACCTTCTTTGCTTGTTCCGACGGGTGGAGGCTAGGTTGCAAGCTCCTTGTCCTCCTTCTCCCTTCCCTTGCTAAGTTGCTTGAATCTTCTTCTCTTCCTTGTTGTTTGGCTCTTGTTCTTTACTCTTTGGCTCTTCTTTCCTCCTGTCCTCTTTTTACTCTTATTTCCTTCCCTCATTGTCGTCATGAAGTGATAGATAGACATGAGTAGTGATGTCGAGCTCGAACTGCAGAAAACACGCAAAAATACAGGAAAGCATAGGTTTGAAAAGAAAGCCACAACTTAATAAAAAAAAGTAAATATTTTCGTAGCGCGTCTGTAAGTGCGTGTAATTACACGTGTATATGCGCAGATAATACCTATTACACGCACTGATAGACGCATAGGAACAATTAAACTAATTAGATGCTAGCTTTAATTGGTTGTTTTTGGATCAACATGACATGACTTTCCTAATCTTTCAATATCAAAATTTTTACCTCCATGTTGTAAGTATCAATGCATACATTTAGGGAATATGACACATATAGATTGTATGTGTATAATGGTCCAACAAATCAAGCCTCTTTCTTATTTGCAGGCATTATATATTGTAGTTAAACTCTAACAGTTTATATTGTGCAAAAAGGTGTCATTGATTTAAGCTAAGATCTTGATCTACATTGCTATTCATACAATTTCATTTATGTTGGGTTGGCCAATCTGCTTGATTAATGCACGATATGCTTGATATAATGTTTTTGATTGAGAATACTGGTGAAATATATAGAAAATCTTGAAATAAGAGATGGTACACTAGCAAATCAATTGACCTATGTGGTGACATATATAACAAAGCTTGATGATAAGAGATAACACATTGGCAAGTCAATTGGCACATATGTGGTGACTTACTAGACCATCCCACTTGCAATTGCATGCAAGTATCAATAGGTGGATAAAGCACAAATGGTTTTTAGCTAGAGAGAGATAATGCAATGAAGGTGTATATGAAAGAGATAGAGAAAGGCATATTATCCATCAATCAATCAAAGATATGTACATGAAGTGACTTGATATAGTAATTAGAGTATCGTCATTTTTAGGATGCTCCATTGACTTCTGCAAGTTCCCATAACCTTGAAGTAGATAGCCAACCACACTGTCCATGGAAGGAAAACTTGAACTCATCAAATTAACCAAGTTAATTTACTTATACATTTCATAGATAAGAGATTTGTAGTTGGCTTGTTGATATTGCAAAATATCCTTACAGTGATCTATTTTAGTCACCAACAAGTGGATTGATTAGTTCTCTCTCTCTCTCTCTCTATATATATATATATATATATATATATATATATATATTGCACATGCACAAGTCAATCTTTGATCTATAAGTTTTAGCCATGGCTAGGTTAAGTGCACAATAGATGCAACATGTGCATGTATCAATCACTTCTTTGATAATTATGTCGTATATACATCCAATCATCATGCCCTATCCAATCACATTTGTATAAGGCATGATTGGATGTATATAGGGCATGAAATCACATATATATAATTAGCTTTAAATGATTGGATGTATATTTGTAATACTCAGAAAGAAGTAAAGTTGGTAATGTATATCATGTCCTATATATGTATGCCCTATACATGTATATCATGTCGTATATACATGTATATCATGTCCTTATGATCCTATACATGTATATCATGTCCTTATGATCCAGGTGTAATTATGTCGTATATACATCCAATCATGCCCTATCCAATCACATTTGTATAGGGCATGATTGGATGTATAGAGGGTATGAAATCACACATATATAATTAGCTTTGAATGATTGGATGTATATTTGTAATACTTAGAAAGAAGAAAAGTTGGTAATGTATTCAAACAAATACTAGCTGTTAAGAGGTTTGGTCATATTTAGGGACTTTATGAGAAATGAAAAAATGTGCATTTATTTTCGCATCTATAGGCACGTTTATAAACGCAGATATATAGACGCGTTCTGTATACTAGCGTAAATAGACGCGCTAATACACGTGCTTATAAACGCGCCTGCTTTTTCGCGTGTACAGTGCGCGTCTATAGGGCCTTTCTCTTGTAGTGCGAGGTCGACGCTCCAGACTTGGGCCAGACGGAGGGAGTGGTTTACGGGGATGCTGCAGAGATCCGAATGCAGTGAACTACTCCTCACTCTCGTGGTGGTTTCAGAGAGCGTGGCTCATGTGGTTGCTGTGGAGGCACGGATGCGGTGTCTCCGTCTCGCCATTCTGCTAGAGTTGCATCACCTCCAGGATTTGTTAGACATGTGGGGATGTCTACTCCACTCACTCCGGCCATCCGTAGGTGGCACCCCTATGGGTGCTACTCCGATAGATACTACCTCGGTCGGTATACCATATGTACAGGGGTCTCTTGGATATGCCCTGGAGCGTGGTTGCAGGTGGGGGAGGAACCATCTTAGACATATCCCAAAGGGGTATGCCTACCTTGTAGATGATAGGTCAGGAGCCATCATCATGAATGATGAGGGGAGAAGGGGGATGGCTTGTATGAGAGAGTTGTGCCAGCAAGTTTTTCGGCACAACGTCTTTGATCATTGGAAGAACATATCGGAGGGGAGTAAGGACTACATAGTAGCATCCTTGTATGAGGAGTTTCCGGTACCAGCCACAACATATGGGTTTTCTACGAGCTGGATGATGGAGTGCATGCATGCATATATGTCACACAGACAATCGGACGCACGCGAGGCACTCAAGAGTGGGGCTGCAAAGCCCGGGTGGCTAGATGCGGACGACTGGCGCTAACTCAGGGAGGAGGCTATAGATTCTCCAGGATGTTGGAGACAGAAGCGCGAGGCAGCGAGGGTATGCTTAGAGGCTGGAGTAGTCCATCATCTTGGAAGTGGCGGCCACAATACATATCTGGAGGACTTTGTAAGTTTTTCTTTTATTTTGCTTGCTTATTTTTTTGCAATATCCTTGTCAAGATTGTGGGAGAGAAGGAAGGAGTCTCACTTGTAGCTTTCTTGCTTGCACAATGGGGGAAGACACAAGGGTGGAGGCTGAAAACAGTTTTCCTCTTCTTAGTTGTGTAAGCCAAAAGAACTCTCATACAAAGAAATAGAAGAACCCTATATATGGGTCTCAAACCAAACTCAACTAACTAAGGTGGCATACTAACTGAGCCACGAACTAGAGTAGATAAGGATAGCTATCATGTAGCTATTATTCATGGGCGGTGTACCAACCGCATCTGCAACTAACACGTCGGTGACATAAATGCACAACGGTCACCCTGGCATATCACGAGTGGAGCTCGATATCTCAACACTCCCCCTCAAGCTCAATCCCAATTCCTGTACACCAAGCAGGTCTCTGAACTTGCGCAGCTTCTCTGCGCCCAATGCCTTCGTAAATATGTCAGCTACCTGATCCTCTGTGCTGACATAAACTAGATCAATAAGACCTAGTAAAACCCTCTCCCGCACATAGTGATAATGCACCTCAATGTGCTTTGTTCTAGCATGATAGACTGGGTTATTTGCCAAGTGTATACTACTCATGTTGTCACAATAAATGGCAACTGGCCCATCTGTAGACTGATGCATATCATAAAGTAGCTTATGCAACCAAGCTACCTCACATGCAGCCATTGCTGCACCCCTGTACTCAGCCTCTGTGCTTGACAAGGCAACTGTAGGCTGTTTCTTGCTGCTCCAAGTGACTGCAGCACTCCCAAAAGAGAACACATATCCATTGGTAGATCGTCTATCAGAAATACTACCAGCCCAATCAGCATCAGTGTATCCATGCAGCTGTATCTGAACCCCAGTCTCATAAAATAGTCCATACTGCAATGTGGACTTCACATACCTGAGTATGCGTCTAGCCGCATCCAAATGCGATTTCCTTGGAGCCTGCATAAACTGACTTACCAATCCAACAGCATAGCTCAAATCTGGCCTGGTAATAGTCATATAAATCAAGCTTCCTACTATGCGTCTGTACATAGTAGGGTCTTCCAAAAGCTCACCTGCATCTGCGCTCAGCTTCACATTCTGCTCCAAAGGAACTGAAATAGGCTTACAGCCTGTCATCCCATATTTGGACAGCATGTCCAATCCATACTGCCTCTGCAAGAGCTGTATCCCACTTGGTGATCTAATCACCTCAATGCCCAAGAAATAACGTAGCTCTCCCAAATCCTTCATCTCAAACTTCTGCTTCAATAGCATTTTCACATGAAGGATATCTTCATCACTGTCACCTGTCATAATCAAATCATCAACATAAATGACAAGTAGCATAATACCTTTCTCTGTTTTTCTCACATAAAGTGAGAAATCTGCCTTGGAAATCTGAAAGCCAATAGTGACAAGATACTGTCCTATCTTGTCAGACCATGCTCTAGGTGCTTGCTTCAAGCCATACAAGGCTTTCTTCAACCTGCAAACAAACTCAGGATAAACAGCATGCACATAACCTGGTGGCTGCTCCATATAGACCTCTTCTTGCAAATCACCATGCAAGAAGGCATTATTTACATCCATCTGATGTAAAGACCATCCCTTTGATGCAGCCATAGCAATGAATGCTCTTACGGTTGCCATCCTTGCAACCGGACTGAATGTTTCTTCATAGTCAATGCCATATGTTTGTGCATACTCCTTGACTACTAATCTTGCCTTGTATCTATTCATAGAACCATCTGCATTGTGCTTCACCTTATAAACCCACTTACAGCCAATTGCGTTTTTACCTTTAGGCAAAGGTACCAATTCCCATGTAGCATTTGCTTCCAAGACATCCATTTCTTCATCCATGGCTTTCTCCCATTTTTCTTTTCCCATGGCTTCCTCAAAAGAAGTGGGTTCTGGTTCCTGTATCACTTTAACCATATATACATAGTGAATGGCTGTAAATCCATCATATTTCAGCCTATCCACAGGATACCTAGCTCTCGTAGACCTGCGCAAAGTAGGTTCACTCCCAGGTGCTCTTAAAACATCCCTGGTCTTCCTTACTCCAGGTGTAACAATAGAAGGAATACCCAACTCATCATCAATGCTCTGTTCTGAGCCACTGGATTCACCATCCACATAAGAGTGACCTGCATTCACATCAAACATGGACTGATCAACCTTCTCTTTTCCTTTTCGTGATACCTGCATACCACTATCTGCATTGCTTTGAGAAGATTCTCCTGATCTCAATCTGCATGTCCATGGCGAAGAATGTGAACCACTGCTAGAGGACGCTCCAGGTCCACTAATATTTTGTGACTACTGCTGTGAATTCTGTGCAGCATTACCATTTTGTGCATCTACATCATCAATCACATTTACTGGTTTATACCAGCTACTCATCTCATCAAAAACAACATCTCTGCTCATTGTAAACTTACGAGTAGAAGGGTTATAGCATCTATACCCTTTTTGTTGCAGAGAGTAACCAATAAAGATGCACTTCTCAGCTTTTGGATCCAACTTGGATCTCAACTCATCTGGCACATGTACATAGGCAATGCAACCAAAAATTTTCAAATGAGAAATATCTGGTTTCCTACCAGTATACCTCTCCTCTGGAGTCATTCCATGTATTGCTGCAGTGGGAGTCCTGTTCATTATGTAGACTGCTGTAGCAACTGTTTCAGCCCAATAAAAATATGGCAAGTCTTTTTCATTAAGCATGGCACGAGATACCTCTCCAATATGCCTGTTTTTTCTTTCTGCAATTCCATTTTGCTGTGGGGTATGACTGCATGAATATTGATGCTTTATGCCATGCTCCTGCAAGAACCTTGCAAACTCATTTGAGAGGTACTCTCCCCCTCCATCTGACCTTAGGCATTTTATTTGCAGGCCTGTTTCTTTTTCAACCATAGCTTTAAGAGTTTTGAAATGCCCAAAAACTTCACTTTTCTTTTTCATAAAATACACCCAAACTTTTCTGCTATAGTCGTCAATAAAAGTTACAAAATAATGACAGCCTCCAAGAGATGCAGCTTTAGTAGTCCACACATCAGAGTGGATTAATTCCAATGGCTTCTTACTCTCTTGAACATGTCTAGGAAATGGTTTCCTTGCCTGTTTTCCAAACTGACAGGCTTCACATACCTTATGCATTTCTGCAACCTTGAATTTTGGCAATCCTGCAACAATATTTTGGGCCTGCATTGATTTAAGTCGCTGTACATTAACATGACCAATGCGTTTATGCCAGATATCAATATCTGCAACTACACCAGTCCCATGTGCAAACATTGCTGCACTCAATTCAGACATGTCTGCATCCAACGTAAACATTCTGCCCTTCTTCTTTCCTTTTGCTATAAAGTGACCTTTATTTTTCATATCCTCAACAAAGCATCCATGAGGATTAAATCTGACCTGCAAGCCCTGCTCAACCATTTGACTGACAGAAACCAGATTCTTGGTGATATTCGGGACATGAAATACATCGGAAATGTATTTCTTTTTCCCATCCTGCATAGACAAGGGAATTTTTCCAATCTGCACAATAGGATGTGCAGTATCATCACCAGTCTCCACAAATCCTGGTTTTTCCATTTTCCTTGCATCCTCCATCCATTCTGCATGACCTGTCATGTGGTTTGATGCACCTGAGTCAACATACCATACATCATTGCTTTCTTCTGCACTTGTCACAGAATTGTTCATGTGCTGCACCATGAACAAATGCTCATTTCTGTCATCACCCTGCCTGCTAGAAGATGCATAATTCCCTTGTTGCAGTTTTCCATTCATGATGTCATTCTGCTTTTTATAGCAGTCTTTAGCCATATGACCCATTTTACCACAGTAGTAGCATTCAACATTATTGTTTGCATTTTGACCTCTTTGCCATCCACCACGACCTCTTTGGCTCCCCCTGCCTCTAGAGTTACCACGTCCTCCTTCATAGGACTGGTTTTCTTGAGTTTGCTGCATATTCTGATTTCTACCACGGCCTCCAAATCGGCCTCCTCTACCTCTGCCTCTACCTCTTCCAGCATTTGAGTAGAAGACAGCTTCTTTTGAAGTTCCTCCTGAAGAAGATGCACCACCATTTCTCGGTTCCTCAGAAATTAGAAGAGCAATCAACTCCTCAAAATCAGGAAATCTTTCACGAACTGAAATGGATGTCCGAAACTGTGCATAATCCTTTCCTAGACCATTCAAGGTCACAGAAACTAAATCATCATCTTCCACTGGTGACCCAATGGAAGCAAGTGCATCTGCAATCTTCTTCACCTTCATGTGGTAGTCGTTGATGCTCATATTTTCTCTTTGCACATTGTGCAACTCTTGCTTGAGCTGCATTTTCCTGGCTTACGTATTTGTGCTATACATTTTTGACAGAGTATCCCATGCCTCCTTTGGCGTACTTGCATCCTGAATATGCACAATCATAGAGTCTGAAATACTGATAGACAGCCAATACATAACTTTCCTGGCTCTCTCATGCCATGCTTTGAATGCCTGCATTTGCTGTTGATTGGGAACATCAGGAAAAACTGGTTCTTCATTTCCTGCAACAAATTCCCAATATCCTTTTCCCATAAGGAAATTCGTCATTCTAAACTTCCATGCCTGGAAGTTGTTCTTGTCAAGCTTTTCAGTGACAATCTGTGAAAGAGAATCAGACGCCATTACAGAACACTGCGAAAAATTCTGTCACTGCAAAAAACTCAGCTTCACCCTCACAAGGGCAAATCTGCAAAACTGGCGAAAGTGGTATTTGACCACACAGTCACTTCCTAGTGACGATTTTGCATCAACAGGCAACAGGGATGATTCTGTAACTCCCAATGTCTCTGCGCACAAGCATACGATGCAATTTCTACACAAACTTTTCACCGACCTGTAGAACAGTGGCTGCACAGCATAAAACTGGGCCTTTTCCTGAGTGCGTACAGAAAACTTCCGCCTCCAAAACAGGCCCCGAAATGGCCTCAAATAAAAAAAACAAGGTCGCCAAGGCCTAAAGCCCTATCCCGCAGCATATACTGCCCTCTTGCTTCACCGCGAAGGGCGTCTCAACCTGAGACAATGCACTCCTGGACTTTCCGGCTGTGCTACCTGCAGAGATCTGCTCCCAAAACAGAAAATGAAAGCAACATTGCTCCTCTTACCAGAACACCGCGAGCTTGGCTTGCTTTCTTGAGCTCCTTACCACGAACAAGGATCTGATACCATGTCAAGATTGTGGGAGAGAAGGAAGGAGTCTCACTTGTAGCTTTCTTGCTTGCACAATGGGGGAAGACACAAGGGTGGAGGCTGAAAACAGTTTTCCTCTTCTTAGTTGTGTAAGCCAAAAGAACTCTCATACAAAGAAATAGAAGAACCCTATATATGGGTCTCAAACCAAACTCAACTAACTAAGGTGGCATACTAACTGAGCCACGAACTAGAGTAGATAAGGATAGCTATCATGTAGCTATTATTCATGGGCGGTGTACCAACCGCATCTGCAACTAACACGTCGGTGACATAAATGCACAACGGTCACCCTGGCATATCACGAGTGGAGCTCGATATCTCAACAATCCTTTGTACTGACAATCATGTTTCTAACAATTGTATTTTGTTTTCTTTGCAGCACTCCATTACAAATCACAATTCGATCAGCCTTGACACTCGATATGCAGAGAGGCACGGTCTCAGTGCAATATGTGTAGACATTTTCTATGTAGCAATGATATCTTGCCATGATTGTACCGATCGCTTTCATTATGCGATCATGTATTTATTTCATGTATCAGTGTTATGATTTAAGTACACTTTGTCTTTATTTACAGAGCATTGTACACATTTATGAAACTATTTTGTATGGCCCAAATAAAGCACATAGTGCTATATGTGGCAGGGCAACTTATTGCCCTGCCACAATTTTATTTTTTCCCTGTTACCGTCGCTATTAGCGTCACAAATTTACTGTATGCATCGCTATTAGCATCGTTATTAGCGTCGTAAAGTGTCGTTATTAGCGTCATTATCAACTGATACTGATGTAAATAGCGACGCTAATAACGACTGTTCTATGGCGTTGCCAATAACGACGCTCTTTGCAACGATGGGGGTAAATTTATTTATTAACATTTTTGTCTCTTTTAACGTCGGTATAAGGCCTATATCTTGTAGTGCTTGTTATTCAATAAAATAGCTTGCCAATAGGAGAGTGAAACATCACATGTCTTGCATTGACAAATTCAATGTATTTCTAGTATTTTGGTCTTTTTTGGAAAACTATAATCAACATTCAATAAGCTTTAATCAATAAGGAAGCAATCAATAAGAAATCAACAAGGAAGAGGATCAACTAAGCAATCAATAAGAAATCAATAAGGAAGATAATAAGTTAAGTGATCAAGGAAGATAAGTTACACAATTAAGACAGTGATATTTTCATGGATGATAAGATTGAAGATCATGGTTTTCTCTTTTTCCCTTATTGATTTTGAGCAAGATGATACAACTACTAAGTTGGATTCTAATGAAGAGACTTTGTAAGTACATGAAATGCCACTATACATAGTGCAAAATGTACCATCTTTGGATATATTTATTAACCAAACCCATGTTTCTAGCATGGAGGATATTATTTCAAAATATTGCACTATTTTATTTGAAGAAATTTAGCAAGTTTATCCAAGTTTGAAAAAATATCCAAGTGGATTGCCCATATGTGCAGTTTTCAAGGCAATAAGTTTCAACAGAGCAAATTATTAAATTTTAAACTTATTTAATACTTTGGTAAAGATATCCATGACTTGGTCATTGGTTTGACATGTACAAAGTTTGTCTCTCCATCTATGACTTTTTCTTTGATAAAGCCATAGTGTGTTTCAATATCTTTTACCCTAGCATGATAGATTAGGTTCTTTAAGTATAATACTACTAATGTTATCATAATACATGACATCTCCATCTATCTCAATCCCCATGTCACAAGAGTGACTAGTATTATGCACTAGATTAGATTCCTCGAGCAAAGTTGTTGAGCTGAAATGTTTGACCGTTCAATTAAGTGATGTATTCTTAGCTCTCTAGTTGATCTTTAAATTAAAAAAAACCTACTTAACACCCAATCCAAATATTAAAAGTTCAAAAGAGTCTATATATTTATCCTTTTAAAATTGAAAAAAAAAATGAAAGAGAGAAATGAAAGAAAAAAATTAAAAAAAACGCCCTGAGACTGCAGGGTTTGAAAAAACAAAAACAAAAACCAAAAGAAGATAACCATCGCCTCTGAGGTCCTGGTAGGCTGTAGGGATTTCCTTGACGGGTGCCCTACATCCGATGCCTTGCATCTCTTTGGGGTGGGACCTTTTGGAAGGAGAATAAATGTATATACTCGTTTGACACTGAAAAGAATGTTATTAAAACTTAAAATTAAAAGAAAAACTTTGGACACTTGGAAGCAAGGGATCATTGGCTGGTTGTTCTAGTAGAACATGGAGGGTTAGCAGCTAAACCCTAGGAGTCCTATTTGGTGTTGTAGTATTAGTTTTCTTTGTTTGGGTTTTTTGTTAAGTAACGATCTTATTAGTGAGGCTATTTCAGAAGCAATATTTCTAGTAGGATAGTAGTGTGGCAATTTATTGCCTAGAGAGATTATTGTTGTTTAGCGGCTCTAGAAAGCTTCCTAGTTGGTATATTCTATGCAATGGATAAAGCTATATTATGCATTTAAATGGGGAGAGTGAGTAAGGGAAAGTTATTTTGCACAAGTTTTTACATAATTTCCTTGACTAATTTCCTTGACACATTTGTATTGTTTGCATTACAATATGACACACCTAAGTATTTTTCTGCTTTTCCAGTGTCTACTTGTTGTCCATGTGCGGTTTTGCAAATCTTGTACTTGTGCTCGCGAGGATGCTTCACAATTAAGTGGGGGAGAGTATATTTTTTCTTTCGAAGTTGCGTAGCAGTGCTCATGGTAGTTGTGTTCGTGATGCTGAATGTTCGTGATGTAGCTGTGCTCGTGAGGACACTTCGCAATTAAGTGGGGGAGAATGACAACACCTAAAAACATGCCATCTATTGCAATAATTTCTTGGAAAATTTGTATATAAGTGACACCCTATTACAAACTTTTTATCTTAATTTACTATAGATGCGGTGTTCATTGTTGCTGTCTTTGGAGGCTGTGTCCTTGCAGTTCGGCTAGGAAATGTCGATACAAAACTCAACCTTTGGCCTATGTACAAATAAGAAAAGCTCTTATATCTCATTTGCAAGGCATAGGCTATGGAGACCAAGAATTAGAGACTGTAGGACTTTGTAAAATGAAGTCCTTTGAGCTTATGCAATCCACATCCTTAGAGCCACTAGAAATCATGTCATCCATGGAAGATTATGCAGTTCCCTTTGAGTTTGATGAGCCTAGGTTACAACAAAGGAGAATTGTGTCAAAGCCCTCAATAGAAAATTGAGATGGCACTAAAGGTACAAGAGCGTTACACAAAGATGATCCATCATTGTGGATTCCCACTCATAAGACGTCTGACCATCCCCTTAGCTTCCAAGGATATGAATAACAGCAAGAGAACCTAGAAGAACTAGAGAGAACTCACTAAAACTCGAAGTGTGCCAACTGTATGAAGCATAGCAACATCACTAGCTCGCAATATCGACGAAGCCACCTAGTATTTACAAAGGGCCTTTTTGCCAACTAGGTAGTGTCAAGGATAGCTAGAAAACAACATATGAAGTGAAAAGGATATAGTGACAAGAAATGGGCACACCAAGTGGGAACAATTAGTTGGAATAGATTTTACATTTCTTGTTAGGACAATGCTTAGGTTATGGTCAAGGTCATGGAGGAGATCGAGGTGGTGAATATGGGTGTGGTAGTTATGCGTGGAAAAGGGGGGATGCAAACTGCCGAGAGGAGGGAAGAGATGCCATCATCTGCATGAGAGAAGGAGAGAAAAAAGGTCACCATGGTCTGTGATTCTGTGACACAGAGAGAGAGAGAGAGATTACTATCAGATGGGAGCGCAAGTAGGGATCGGTCGTGTGCTTCTCCTGTGTGTATGTGATGCCAGCATCTTCTCCGCTTACGTTACCCAAGGCGTTCTGCAAGAGACTCTCTCAACGAAGAGATTTGGTCTTGATGGCCAGAGATTCAAGCACTTGCCGTTCCTGAATTTTGCACAAAATGTGTGCTTCTTTACGCCCTTGCAGATGATCTCTCTCACAGAGAGAGAGAGAGAGAGAGAGAGAGAGAGAGAGAGAGAGAGAGAATAAAAACTTGGTCATTTGGCAAGAAGGGAGGGATAATTATGAAGGGGGGAAGAAAGAAGAGAGGGCGCCTGCAATGGAGGGATGATTTGACTCAAAGACTACACGATTGATGCTCCTAAAGCCCAAACAAGATCCATAAATCATCACAAACATCAATTGAATCCCAATTTCACTTCTGCTCCATCTCTCTCTCTTCTTCACAATGGCAAATTTGGAGCCTCAATGTACTTGGGCAAACTGAGATCATAGGCTGGTAGAAGAATTTCTTCTCGTCAAATCGCTCTATCTCGTGCAGGATTTGGTGGGCAGATTAAAAAGATATTGAATTAGTCTCCATCTCCATCATAAGTCATCGCCTCCTCAACTCAAAACCATAGCTAAAATTAACTCTTCATTAAGAGTTTAATCCTTTTAAACCCTTTAAGGGTGGTTTACATTGAGCTAAAGAGCAATAGAGTGCGAGAGATCGAAGGAGAAAAAAAAAACTATAGTATAAGCTCATGATGGAGATGATTGGCTGGAGGATATCCTTGGCTGGACTGCAGGAGGACACGGTCTCCAAGGACGTGACGACGACCCGCGGTTTAACACGTAAGCATTTTAATTCATTTATCTAAAATAAATGATATAGTATGAGTAAATGTTCAGTTTAATATTTTTAGAAAATGCCTTGAAACCTGTTTTCCTGTGTTGAATTATTTTTTGCATTTATGTGCACCTGAAAATATTTTCTAAAAATCAAAAATAGTAAAAATGCTCTAAAATGGTTCAAAATTGACATATATGAATTTTCACAAAATGTTTGGTTGATCCAATATGACTTATGACATTTTTATGATAAAGGCTATTTTTTTAGGAGTTTACTAAAAAAATTCATAATATTTAAAGGTTATTTAATATATTTAAAAATTCAAAAATGGTTATTTTTAAAGAAAAAGCATAGTTTCCATTTAAATAAAATGTGTTATTTATCAATGAAAATTATAGATTCCTAGTGAAAGGCTGAAAAGATAGTTTTTGAGTTGTTAGTGATTTTTTTTAAGGATTAAAAGAAAAGAAACAATAATTTAATAATATTTTCCTTAAAGAAATGCTTGCGTTAAGATATGGTGTTTTGATTTTGATAAATAGAGATTATCCGTGGTGTGGAAATTTATGAAATATGGGAGGGTAAGAATAAGAAGCTTAATAATACTTTGTAATAATTAATAATGTCAGGTTGCAGCTACAATATTTGGTTTAAATTAAAAGCAACATAAAAATGAGATGAAGTCTTAGCGTCTATATTAAATGTTTACATTTTATTTACATTTATAGAAATCTGATGATTGAAAGAATTATGAGTGGAAGGTCACTAGGACTAACTAATAACTTAAAGGGAAATATGGGGATTTAAAATAAACTATGTAAACAATCACATGTTTAGTGCAACAACTCTTAGGAGTTAGCTTGCCGACCTGGTTAAAAGTGGCTTGGTCTTTGGCCAGTCAGTTTGAAAGATTACTTAGATGCATTTTGATTTCCTCCTGTGGTACCTAAGGCTTCCTTTGCATCATTTCTAGCATTCTTACTATTTTCTCTACCTCTTTTTGGAGTTTCTATACTTTATCATTGATTTGTTTCTTTATAGGGCCTTTCTCTATCCCCTCTAGTGTTGATGATACCTTGGATATTGGTGTGCTAGTTTCTTTTTGTGGCAGTGGTGCTTTTCTTGCTTATGATTTCCTCATGGCTTCTTCTATTATTTTTGTCAAGATTCCCTGAATCCTACTAATGTGGCTTTTGTGATGGCTTTCTTCCTATCTACACCCTTTCTCAATGGTAGGCCATGCCTTGATTCCTTAGGTCCTTGTGTTCCTACATCTAGGGTCTGGCCATTGCATGGGTAGTTTCCTTAATATAAGCATTATAGTTTTGCTTACCTATGGTTTCCACCACTAGATCCTCTAGCATTCCTACATGAATTTTGTTTATTGTCAAGTTTTACTGGTACTACAGGAGTGTATGGATTATCTTTTCTTGAAACTGTAGGGTATGGATTGAGATGTCTTCTATCCTTACTCCATCATTGGTGTTCACCTTTTGCTTATCCACTCCCAGCCTAATGAAGACATTTTACCATTCACCTCCTCTATGGTGACCATACCACTTCATTTGTCAGGGCCATGAGAAGTAAGGAATTTTGTGTATAGTCCACTATGTCTTCAAACTTCTCCATATATATTTACAAGGTGTGTTAATTTGTCCACTAGTTCCTTTACTTTTGGGTCTTGGCAACCACCTCGATAAGGTTTCAAATATTTTGATATATGAGATGTCGACACTTCTAGACCTCCATCATCATAAGGTCATATCTTACCTACTCCTCCTTTGTGAATGGTAGTTGGGATTTTCTTACTTTTTCTTAGATAACCTTCTCACTAGCCCTTGTCATTTCAAAAGGACCTAAAAACAACAAATACTACTGAGACAATTTCGTTAATGAGAAAAAATTCTTCTACTTACTTAACAAAAATTTTCAATTCTATTAATGTATAGCGCATTATCAATGTCTAGTATAGTCCCATCAATCCTCCCGCCTCTGAAATCAATGCAATACCTCCTAGGATTGCAAAGGGTGAAATGTGGATTTGTTGATTCATTGGTGTGTATTTTTTGGGCTATAGTTGAAGCACTTAATTATATACAAAGGGATATCATACACAAATATTCTTGTAGCAAAAAATCATAAAATTGAGGGTTGTATTTCATTGGTCATTATTTGGCAGTGAGCCTCTCCCACTATGCACATAAGGTGAACTTTTCTTGCAAAAATATAGACTCAAATTTTGCAAGTTGATCAAAAGTTTCCCTACAACCTTCGATGTTGTTTCTACACAACTACAGTCAAAAGAGATCATTATCCATCCCTTGAGAGCTTTTTCTCATGATATTCGAGTAGCAATAAGCTCCTCAACAATGAGCGGATGCTTGATACAAGCAAGATAGAGATTTCACTGCATCAATCATACCCTCATCAAGGAGGACTAGATCTAGGCTATCATAGCTTCGAGCAAATAGGGGGAAGGCCTTGTGAAGGCATTTAATACATATGATGATGTCTTCATTGGTATGAATGACCATATCAAATACTAGCTCTAAGGCCTCTTATAAGAGAATATTCGGTCTAGAGGCAGATTTGATTTTGTAGGGCATGTCTAATTGAGACGACTAGTTGATTTGGATGGAGTATTCAATTGACATTTAGTTTATATATCCTTATAATTAGATGAGATTTTTATTTGTAGTGGTTGTTGTTGGCCTTTAGTGGCTATTATGGAAGAAATTATTTCATCTTGTGATTGTGCCATGCAACCATTCTCATTCCATGGTAGTGAAGCATCGAAAGAGTTGGAGGTTCCAAGGAAAGTTTGTCACAAAGGGTGCTTTATATTTCTTTCCACTGTTCATGGCCTTTTCAATTATTTCTTATTGAAGTACTTAGCTATCTTTTGTGGTCAACATGTTTGATGAGTATTCCTATTGGATTGTGTCATAGCAGACATTTTCTTTTTGTATAACAACATAGGATTAGAAATTTGTAACAACATGGATCTAGAACATGTCTTGAGGCGAAAGCTATGGAGGTTGGAAGAGAAAGAGCGAGTTCATGAAGACACTGACATGACTGACTGTTACACAAGTGAATTAGGTTCCAAGATGGAAGCTTGGACTCATAAATACAATCTTGTATATAGGCTAACAATGATATAGAGACTTTACTGAAGGACAAAAGTACTATGACATTGCATTAGAAAAGAGAGTAAGTACAATGCTTTATAGAAAACTGGATGGTAGCACTTCTCCTACTGTGCTTATGGGATTCTATTCCTGAATCCACATTTCTCCACAAAAAGAGGCTAAGTAGGCGTGATTGCAGAAATCTCAACACCCATCCTCAATCATAACCAGAAGTACAAAGTGTGTAGAGGCTTTAGTGAGAGCAACACCTACAAACTGTGGGCACACCATAAACATGGCAAAACACCATAGGATATCACAGAAAAGGCTAAGTATGGGTACCACAAACATGGTATCATGGCACAGTTGAGGATGGCTTAGTATGTCTCAGGTCCTCTCTCTGCTCTCTTAGCTCTCCTCCATCATTGCCTAGCTCAATGCTAACTCATGGCTTCATATTCAGCTCCATTCCCACCTTCATCTTCACTCAAACTTCTTATCTGCCATAGCCAAACAGCACATAGCTCTGATTGAGCTCTTGGATCTTGCAATAGAGGCATTATTTCTACATGCTTCCTTCTAAGGAATTTTCCCTGACTTCAAGACGCTTCATCATGTCACAAAAATTGTCCACATTAGGCAACTCATAGCCTAGCATTGCCGTTTTCTTGGCTTGCTGCCTCATTCTGCGCCTCTCTGCATCTGTACAATGGCATGCTCTCTGTGCTGTGCAATCTAGCAAGGGATCATGGGGTTTTGGTAGCCTATCTACCAAGCTTAATTTCTATATAATTTTTTTTGGAAATGATGCACTACAGCTCCTGCAATCTGTGAAAAACCACGCTACCTTGCAAACCCTAACTATGACTGCCATAGCCAAGAACTCAAAGCTTCATCTTTTTCATTATTTTCTCTCTCCTGACACTCAAACGAAGCCTCTTCCACTTTGATCCACTGTATCTAAAGTTGTCCAGTACTTTATTCAGCATCAAATCAAGGAGGGGAGGTTCTGAAGGTCTCAAGCTTCGAGCCAGAAGCATCAGTATCTCTTGATACTATTCATCTAATGTCTTTTGACACTTGTGCTTATCAAGTACACTCAAGATCAATTCTTTTGCTGCTGAAATTTGAGAGTTTTGAAGCTAATTTGTTGTTGATCCTCCAACTCCAGCATGGGCAAGGACTCTCTGACAATTCGCTTCAAAGGGGTCAGATTCCACACTTGGCAGACCCACATCAAGCTCATCCTAATGAAGAAGGGTCTTTGGGCCATCACCAGTGCAAAAGAGAAGAAGCCTCGTGATGTGGACCTTGCAGTCACTTGGAAAACAAATGATGATAAGGCTCAAGCCATTATCAAACTGGAGCTAGATGACAGCTATATCCACCATGTGGATAATTGTGATACTTCCAAGGATACATGGAAGAGACTTGACACTTTGTTTGGTGTACAGTCTAAGTCATCAAAGTATGGTCTCTTGATTGAATTTTTCAGGCTTGAAATGAAGTCCAGCACATCACTTGCCACACATCTAAATTACATGTGAAAGGACTTCTAACTCAACTTGCAGGAATCAACATTAAAATGGAAAAAGATATTTGCATTGGTGTTCTACTCAAAAGTTTGCCTCCTGAATATAATAATGTATCAACAACTCTAATCAATATGCCAAACCCTGAGCTTGTTGATATCTAGGCATCATTGTTAGAGGAGGAAAAGAAGCTAAAAACTAAGTAAAAACCAAGCACCTCTAGAGATGAACAAGCATTATATGTTGGCAACATGTACAAAGGCAAGAAGGACCAGTTTTTCTGTGACTTTTGCAAAAGGACCGGACACACCGAGAAGTTCTGCCACACTAGAAAGAGGTCCCAAAAGGCCTATCTAGTTGATGTTAAAGAATAAGAAGAACATGGAGCAAAATAAGAAGAAGAAGAAGAAGAAAACCACCAGGAGAAGGAAAAACCTCATAAGTCCTTCTATTTGGATAAACTTTTTTAGCCTTGTATTTCCTAGCCCTAATGCTTCTTCGGACATAAACTTGTAAACTCCTCATGTAGCCTTGTATTACATCCTCTATACACTTTGTGAGGCCCCTATTATAGCCTTTGGATGTCCACCATGTTTGTGGTACCCACACTTAGCCTTTTCTGCGACAACCTTTGCCACTCTAATCCATTGAATCTGAAGTTGTCCAGCACTTTGTTCAGCATCAAATCAAGGAGGGGAGATTCTGAAGGTCTCAAGCTTCGAGCCACAAGCATCAGTATCTCTTGATATTATTCATCTAGCATGGCTTGAGGCAGAAGCTATGGAGGTTGGAAGAGAAAGAGTGAGTTCATGAAGACACTGACATGACAGACTATTACACAAGTGAATTAGGTTCCAAGATGGAGGCTTGGACACTCATAAACACAATCTTGTGTATAGATTGACAATGATACAAAGACTTTATTGAAGGATAAAAGTACTATGACTTTGCATTATAAAATAGAGCAAGTACAATGCTTTATAGGAAATTGGATGGTAGCACTTCTCCTACTATGCTTATGGGATTCTAGTCCTAAGCCCACACTACTCCACACAAAGAGGTTAAGTAGGTGTGATTGCAGAAATCTCAACACAATTAAAGTCTGGCATTATGCCACTTGTTTTCTTGGCCATTTCTATGGTTTGAACAATGGTTGGGATTGTGATCAAGATGGGTTAGTTGGGAGTGATGGTACCACTATAGCCTTGGTGGTTGGGGACTAATGGTTGTGAAGTCATTGTCAACTATATCCATGTATTGCCTACATATAGCGTTATACTCATAGTAGTGCTTTTGTGAAGCAGATTTCCTTGCCTTTTTAAACCCATGTGATTTTGGCATGGTTATAATGTTTGTGCCTTTATTTTGATTGATGTGAAGCATATTTATGTGCCTTTTTAACATGAGAGTTACCTCTGTGCTTTTGCATTCAACTTTGGAAATTCTTTTTTTGACATGTCACATCCAATTTAGTTGTCTTGCTCACTAGTTCTTGGTGGTGTGTTTGATCTTAGAGTAGCTCATTGAACAAGGTTTTACCCCCATCTTGGGGGTGTACTCAATGAGGTTGAAGATGTTGGTAGTATTACTACCCACTTCAAAGACACAAATGTGCCCTTTCGTAAATCCATGATGATTCATACATTGGATGGTGCTAGGAAAATTCATTGTGTGTCATAATCAGCTGTGCACTTTGCATGGCATTTGAATAGTTAACTCAATAAGGCCTCTTTTCCAAATCCTTCTATGTTAGGTAGCATGTAAAAAATGGTAGGGATACTTTCACTCTGGACAATCAACATCATTTGGAATTTTCCTAATAGGGTGTAAGCAAGATACAGAGAGCACTACATATGCAGATGTCTAGATGTCTCGGGCTCTTTTCTTATTGGAGCTACACCAACATAGAGAGCACCCCTACAGATTTAGGAGTAGACACATGGAGACACATATAATGTAGAAACACAGAGTTCTATAGAGTATTGAATACTCCCTCTACCACAATAGAGCTCCCATCAGATTGACTATTGGCCCCACCCTAAGGAGTCACCATAGACACAACCATCAAGAGATATAAAGCACATCATCCATACCCAACTGGCCCATACCCCTAAAGAGGCATCATCTATAGATATAGATGATACTACATCATTATCGGGGAACCATGCCGACACAATGCTTCACTCTCTTTATGTTAGATAGGCCCATGAGAGATATCTTGGGATGCAAGTGCCCCAAGAGCAATTCCACAATGTATCTAGTTTTGACATTATTTGGTATTAACCATCTATGTACTTTTGATTCTCCATTTAGTTAGTCATAACATTAGATGATAGTTGTTTAGGGACTTGGGAAAATTCATTGACTTTTAGATGTAAAATTTTGGTCTCATAGGATAACTTGGCCTTTTGTAGATGTTAATATAACTTTGTTTCTTTCTCTCACTCTCCTTTTTCTTCATTTCTTTCTTCTATCCCTGCTTTCTTTCTTCACTCTCACACTTGGTCAAACTGGCATCACCACTACCACTACCACTTCTTCTTCTTCTTCTTCTTCTTCTTCTTCTATGTTAGGTAGCATATAAAAGGTTATTAGTACAATGTATTAGAAAACCTAAGTATATTACATTCTCTTCCCCTTCTTTTGGAAAATCTCTCCATTGTTCAAGGAATCATTGAAGAGTGTAGTTTCTAAGGGGCTTCTCCCTAACTTCAAGTATTTTCTCTCAAGCTATACCTCAAGGACTCCTTCAATTAACATTATAATTTTTTCATCTCATCAAGGAGATGATTAGGGTTACAGATGTAGGATTATTGAAGGATGACATGAAATACATTGTTGACTTTGAGATAAGGTAAAATTTTTAGACTATAAGCATCTCTACTAAGACATTTAATAATCTTTTAGGATCCACAGTACCTTGGATGGAGTTTCATTTCCCAAAAGATTGTAGACTTCTTTGTGGATAGACTCGTAAGAAGACAATGTCTTCCTCTGATGCCAAGAGGCATATTCCACAGTGGATTTCGTGAGGTTTTTCGATGGATTCCGTAAAACTAAAGGCATATTCCACGGTGGATTCTGTCAATTTTTTAGGTGGATTTTGTACTATATGTATTTGTCAGGGCTCATACACAAGGTGGATTCCTTGTGCGAGAAGTTGACGGGGACGCCTATCCTTTTCGGGCATCAAATTGATTTAATTTGCATGTGGGTGATTCCACAGCGGGTGATTCCACAAAATACATATTTAAATTAATGGACATTTATGAGTTTAGATTGCACTCATATTAAATTAAGATTATGATATAGTTCCTGCCTATTTAATTATTTTTGTAGCTCAAGACTGCTAGATATTCACTTTTGTGGATTTTATCTTATTATTTTCTAACAAATGTGAATGCTTTAGTTGATGTGTAGAGCAAGCAGCAGTGGCATTGGGAAGCATCGGGCAATTGCGTGTATCTAGATTATATATAAGAAATTATCATTTTTATGGGCGTGTGCCTTATCACTAAAGGCGTGGTGTCAATATTTATTTAGGCGTGCTTATTCATTAAAGCACTTAACAAACATTTATTCTTTTGTGTGCACATAGGCGCTCAATTAAATATTTCATTATTTGACATTGTATTTGGGCACAGCCCAACTTTTGGGACGCCCAAATGCTTTACTCTTTATTTGGGCAAAAGCAAACACAAAACCCAAAAGCATGCTAATTGTAAATTGGGCTATTTTTTTGCTTGGATATTAATAAATTTATAAATACATGCCTTATGAAGTGCTCACACAAGGCATGGGGGGAGATTGCACCCATTTTGTCTTTTTGTCTCATGTCGTGCAAACTCTTTTCTTGCTTTAATGAAGCTTTTGTAGAGTTTTTATTCTTGGGGACCTTTCGGAGTTCACTGCGTATGCATACAGCATCCGATTTGTGCATCATTGGTATCAGAACAAAGCTAAGATCGAGGGCTTCCAACCGCTTACCATCTCGCAGAAGACAAAGCTCCGAGAATGAATGAGCTCTACAGGTTGTCTCGCAACGAACCGTCAATACCAGCATGTTCTTGGCGGTGAAGAACCCCCTGCTGTGCTGTCAAATTGCAAAGGACCTCTCCTAGGAGGTGGAGGACCACTCACGAAGCTACTTTATAAATACATATTTTTTTCCTCTCTCTCTCAAACAGAAATTGCTAAGTTTAATATCAATTACTAAGCTTATTGTTTAAGCTTAAAGCTTAGGCTCCAAAATTCAATCATTAGCGGTGGCAAGACGAACTGATCAGCGTCGATGTCATCCACGACATGAGGCCGTCTTGCACGTAGACTTTGATTATTTGTTTAAGCTTTTATTAAAAATCTTAAAGCTAAGCTTTCCTAAAGCTTCAATTCAACCTTTAACCCCCTATCTAGTGGGTGTTCACACCGAGTTTATTATGAACTTGTTTTGCAATTCCACCAAGCCTCTGTTCCTACCTACACTTTGGCAAAGTTGATTTCCAGAAAGCAGACTGTCACACACAGTCTATACAGAAGAATTTCTCACTTGGAAGGAAATTGTCATCAATTTTCGTACCCGCGAAAGAAGCAAGATCGTTAAAAAAAAAGCAAGCCTTGTAAACCCAAATTTGAGCTATGCTCATCCCTCTAACGAGATTTCAAGTGTATGGGACTGTTTGAGATATTTGCAGGATGTCCAATCAAAACATGGAAGATTTTATAGGTGAAGGTGATTTACCATAGCCTATTATGGAGCAAAAATTGGACCTAATTATGATGCAACTTCAAGAAGAACGAAGAGCACGTCAAAATTTGCAAGCACAACTAGCTACATTTCAATGATCCAATGTCGATCAAGAAGAAGCGCAACTTGAAGATGTTATTCAATGTACGATTGATGCAACACTTGAAGCACAGTCTCTCAAGAAAGAAGCCAAGATAAGTAAACAAAATTTCAAATTTCGTACTTTTAATAGGCAACGTGACAAACAAATTGTTCTTGCTTTCATCAATCAGTTTGATGATTATTTTCATAAAGAACAATATGTTGAAAAAGATAAACTTAAATGTGTCACCAACCATTTAGTTCACAAAGCATCATTATGGTGGACTGTTGTCCGCAAGAGTATTGATTGTCCCTCTACTTCAGAGGCTAGATACAAGTTAAAGTAAGATGAAACATTACAACACTCGCTATAAAGGTGTTTAGAACATATTTGAGAAGATTAAGAAAATATATTAGTGGTAGGGAATCTAGAATGATATTTTACACTTTATGGAACCATGTAGTACATATCAAATATATTCTGTAGTGGAACATAGACACATGTTGTAGCCAACCTATTCTTTGTCTCTTAATTATAAATGGGTGGTAGATTTGGTAACCATGCTTATAGGACTTTGAAAAATGACATACCTCATGCTTGGGTGGACATGCACTTTGGCTGGTAAGAATTTTCTTCCACCTCAATTCCATGAAAAAGCAACCAAACAGTGGGATCTTCTGCAACAAAGAGATCGTGAATCCATACCTCGCAATACACCGAGTATTTCTGGAGTGCCTTACTGCAACTTTGAATGCTTGAAGATGTTCTTGAGGCAATCCACAAGTGCAAGTATATGTCCGGTTTGCTTGGTTACTTCTATGCCAAAGTGAACATGTTCAAGCTAAAGACTTTCAAGGATGTGATTTCTTTAGCGCATGATGTTGAAGATAAAATTCATGGATGAGAAAAGTGACCACAACAATTTTCAACTAATGGTAACTTTGGTACAAAGCAATTCAATTCTGACTTTTGAAGATTCAATCAAAATCTGTTTGTTTCTTCTTCTTTCCATAAACCCTGGATCCGACCCCCTGCTTTACCATCAAACACAAATTCAAACCCTAAGCCTTCTCTCCTACCAAATCCCAACATATCTGAATTTCCAGCCATTACCAATAATGTTTCCAAAGCAAAGTCTATAGTTTGCTACAAGTGTCAACAACTTGGACACTTAGCAGTGAATTGTCAATCCAAGAAGCCAACTGTTCAAATCAATTACTTGGGAGTGACGAAAGACGAAGACCATGAAGATATGCCAAACTTCACTGAAGATGATGATGATATTAGCGATACTTCAGATACCTTACCAAGTATGCCAAATCCTCATTCATTATTAACGATGAAATGTTTTGTGCATGGTCAAGAAAAAATTATTTTGCATGACTATGGAAGCACACATGATTTTATTTCTGCAAAGTTGATAAAAGAATTGAATTTATCTACTGTTCCAACTCATTATCGCATAAAGGCTACATTCTTAGGTACTAGATACAGTGGCATAGAAGAAGTTCATGATTTAGAAATTAAAATTGGTGATTATGTCGAACGCAAAAAAAATTTGGTTGTGCCTTTGCAAGCTAGTGATATTATTTTAGGAATTCCTTGGTGTCACAAATACAATCCCGACCTAGATTATTCCACACATTCCATGAAAATTTATTCTAATGGAAAACAAATCACATTACATGGATCACATACCTTTGATAATTTTCCCTTGCTTAGTCACACACATGCTAAATGTGCATTGAGAAAATGTAGCAAATCATACTTAGTATACGTAAATGAAATTGAAGCTAAGGAAAATCAGATATATCCTGGGCATGCACAATTTCTTTCACAATTTAAAGATTGTTTTGATGTTGATTTATCCCCTCGTTTATCATCTACATGTCCTGAAGATCATTAAATAGATTTAATCCCAGGTTCTCAACCACCATCATGTAAAGCACCTTATAGACATAATTAGATTGAGCAGAAAGAAATCCAAGCACAAGTTGAAGAACTGTTGAGAACCGAGGACTCATTAAGACCAATAGTTTCCCTTTTGGTGCACCTATCCTATTAGTTAAGAAGAAAAATAATACCTATAGAATGTGCATTGACTATCGTGCCCTAAAAGATCACTGTTAAGAATAGATATCCAATCCCTAGGGTAGACAGCCTCATGGATAAACTACAAGGAGCCACTATTTTTAGCAAGATAAATCTCAATATTTGGATATCATCAAGTACGATTGGATACACCTGACATTTTCAAGACTGCATTTAGAACTTAGTTTGGTCATTATGAATTTCTTGTTATGCCTTTCGGTGTGACCAATGCACCAGCTACATTCAGTCGTATGATGAATCAAATTTTTCTTTGATGATATATTGGTTTTCAGTAAGAATGAGAATGAGCATTGTGAACATCTATTGTTGGGTTTCAAATTGTTGAAAGAGAATCAATTATATCCTAACCTTCACAGGAGTGAATTTTTTCAAACCCAAATTGAATATTTAGGTCACATTGTTTCTTTTGATGGTATTCGTGTTGATCCTAAAAAGATAGAGGCAATTTTGAATTGTCCAATCCTTAAAAATATGCATGAGTTACGTTCTTTCTTAGGCCTTGCCAGATTTTATAGAAAACTTGTAAGAAAATTTTCATTACTTGCATTGCCTTTAACGAAATTGTTAAAGAAAGGTGTTGTATATCATTGGTCTGACAATCAACAAAAGTCTTTTGATTTACTGAAACATGCTTTAACACATACACATGTTTTGCAATTATCTTCTTTTGATCGACCATTCTTTCTAGTAGTCACTGATACTAGCGAATCAGGAATAGGAGTTGTTCTCATGCAAGATTCACATTCCATAGCCTATTCTAGTTGCAAACATAAATCCTCTGAACTGAAGTATTTTACCTATGATAAAGAATTGTTAGCTGTAGTTCAAGCCTTACGTCAATGGAAACACTATTTAATGGGATCCAAATTTATGATCAAAACTGACCAACAAAGTATCAAACATCTTCCTAGTCAACCACAAATTTCTGACCGTCATATTAAATGGATTGCTTTCATTCAAAGTTTCCATCTACTTATCCAATATCAACCTGGTAGATCAAAGAATGTTGTTGCCAATGTATTGAGTAGAAGACCAAGTATCCATAATATTTCCATTCTATCTTTTGATTCCCTTATTCCTATGAAGGATACATAACACCATGAACACAGTGTTCAAGCTGATTGGAATAAATTTGTTGCTAATAACTAGAATTCCAATTGATTCTTTTTCTTATTCTGATGGATTTATGTTTTATGAGAAAAGATTGTGTGTCACTATTCCATTTAGATCATTTGTATTGCACGAAATTCATTGTCCTCCATATCAAGGCCATAGAGGTATTATTTCCACTTTAAGAACATTGATTGAAGATGTTTACTAGCCACAAATGGAATCTGATCTTTCTAACTTTGTTTCTGAGTGTTTAATTTATCAAAGAGTCAAGCAACACCATGGTAAGTAATATGGTTTGTTAATGTCTTTACCAATTCCTGAACCTCCATGGGAATATATTTCAATGGATTTTATAACTGGTTTACCTAACACACAAGCTAATCATGATATGATTTGGACTATAGTAGATCGATTTAACAAACAAGCATATTTTCTACCATGCAAGAAAACATTCTGCATCTCAAGCTGCACAATTGTTTTTGTAGATTGTTTTCACTAACCATGATTTACCAAACGCTATTATTTCTGATCGTGATTCTAGATTCTATAACAATTTTTGGACTACTTTGTTTGCTAATTTGGGTACTAAGATTGATTTCTCATCTGCATTCCATCTGGAAACTGAGGGCTGAAATGATGAACGGGTTGCCTCTTACCCATCCAACCTCCAATCCTCACTAAGAGAACTAAAGAGGGGCACCACCTAGCCAAAGGGAGGATGGGCTAGGATATCCCTTTTCTCAAAGAGAATCAAGAGAACCAAGACGCAAATTTACAAGAGAGAATATATGTACTAGACCCATATTGGAATATAAGAGAGAGAGATGAGAGGAGAGGGAGATAAGAGGAGAAGAGGTAGAAGAAACTTGCCATTATGCTATATGGAATGAGAAGATGAGAAGAGAGGGAGATTATAGGAGAAGAGGTAGAGGAAGCTTGTCATTATACTACATAATAAAAGAACTTACTCATAGCTTATCTCAAAGAGATTAGGATATTCTAGAATGCTCTCATGGACTTGTCATTGTCCTTCCTCCCCCCTCTTCATTCTCCATGGGCTCTTTATATAGCCTCCATGAAGGATTAGATTAAGCTAATCTTCTTGATTAACATAATCTTAGATGATGTATGACATCTTTGAAAATATGGAGTATAGTGGATGGGACAAGTCCCCACCTTGGTCATCATGCAAGAAGCC
This sequence comes from Lygodium microphyllum, assembly GCF_053477565.2. Classification (NCBI taxonomy): domain Eukaryota; kingdom Viridiplantae; phylum Streptophyta; class Polypodiopsida; order Schizaeales; family Lygodiaceae; genus Lygodium; species Lygodium microphyllum. Next base: position 4,781,209 of record NC_141140.1, on the reverse strand, counting down.
AAGTGGTGGTAGACAAAATAGAGAAATGGAGCTAGATTACAAGAGGTGGGTTCCCAAAGCACATTATTGTAATATATTTACAAGAAGGACAGAGTGGAAAGTTGGTGTGGTGAAAGAGAGAAGAAAATTGCATGTAGCCAGCAGTCTGCGCCTTCGTAACTTCAAATCCGTGAGGAATTTGAAAAAAGTTTCTTCTGCAACTTTGTAGACGAGGTCGAAACCGATTGGGCATCGCGAGAATTTTCTTGAAATTCGCTTTTTCTTAGGAGTTATTGAGATGATAAAAAACGGCTTCTAAAAGCTGCTTTGACTTTAGTCCCCCATATGTATATAAATACATATAAGCATGTGACAAAAGGGGTCCATGCTTGTAAGCTTTTGTGCAAGATCCAAGTGACACCATGATGTGGATATTGACTTGTGTGCTAGGGTGAGGTGTCCTCTAATGATGGTGATAGATTCCAAATCTTAGTGATGCAAACGGAGCCCATGTGCAGTTGGAGGCTAGTCCTTTGAAAAATCTATGCATTCACTCAACTCCTAGGTGTAATCCATTTTCATCTTCACTAAGATAACTATCCCTTTTACCCTTTACATTGACATGCCTTCTAAGAACTTGTTCCCCCCATTTGCTAGAGTTATCATAATCGAGAAGCAATGTAGCATACCTAGTGCTTGAAGAGTAAACCCAAAGTGATATGGTAAGCTCTTGATAGGGGCTTTGGCCAAATTTTGTGGTAATAATCCGGATTGTAAAAAACCCGGATCATTAGCCCTCCCCTTAGGCTAGAGGTATTCATGCCTCTAGCTTGATAATGATGGTCCAATAGAGCAAGGAGGACTGCACCCCCTCATTGGTGGCTCTTCATTGAATGAGTGCTCCAAAGTGTTCATATTTCTTTGAAAATAAGGCTTCAGTCGCCATCCATTTACCCTTGTCTTGTGAACCTTCCCATCCATGTCACCTAGCTTATAGCTGCCATTTGGATATCTCCTTATAACCATGAATGGCCCTTTCCACTTGAACACAAGTTTAGCATCCTTTCTGTTATTAAAGCGGTTATCATAACATAGCACAAGTGATCCTTCCCTTATGTGTTTGCTAGCCAACTTCTTATTAAATGCCTTCCTTCTCTCTTCAGCTTGCATGGAATAGTGTTGGACTGCTGCTTCTCTGTCTAACTCTAGCCTCTCTAGATCCAAGATCCTTTCCTCTAACTTGTTATCTTGATTCTTCTCTCGACTGGCTACTAAAACACGCAAACTGGCCAGTTCCACCTCTATAGGAAGCAAAGCCTCTTGGCCATAGACGAGGTGAAATGGAGTATAGCCAAGTGAGGTTCTAAATGAAGTCCTGTAAGCCCAAAGAGCTGCATTCAATTTTTTATCCCAGTGCTTGGGGTGCATGTGTACCTGCTTGGTAAATATCTTACAAATCAGCCCATTCACTTTTTCGACCAAACCATTACACTGTGGATAGTAGGGAGTAGAATGCATGTGCTTGATTTTTAGCCTTTCCATTAGCTCCCCTACTAGGTTCGCCCTAAAACCGGGACCCCGATCAGAGATAATTTCCAAAGGTGTGCCAAACCTGCAACAAATATTTTCAAACACAAATTTTCCCACTTCTTGGGCTGTGATCCTACTAGTTGCTGAAGCCTCTGCCCACCTCGTCATGTAGTCTACTCCCATTATGATGTATTCCTTGCCAGATTGAGTTTGTGGGAGTGGCCCTATTGCATCAATCCCCCATTTCTCAAATGGGCCATATGTAGTTATGGGATTTTGTTCCTCATGCACTAGCTTCCTTGGTCCGCCTTTTGGCAATCGTCACAAGTGCGGCACCAATGTTGCACATCTCGATGTAGACTAGGCCACACAAAACCGGCTTGGAGAATCTTCCTGCTGGTTATTTCTTGAGCAAAATGTCCGCCACAAACCCCTTCATGGCAGCTCTTAATCACATCTATAATCTCCTTTGCTGTTGGCACCCTTCTAAGCATTGCATCCTTTCCTTTGCAATACAACACATCATTTATCAAGCGGTATTTAGTGGCCTTAGTAGCTAGCCACCTTTTCTCACTCTTACTCATATGTGTAGGTGCCTCACCTTGCTCAAGAAAATAAAGCACATCTTGTAGTTGAAACTTACCCTGAAACAAGGGAAGCTTTACTGTAATGATTCCCACCATTACCTCTTTCAAATTTTCAGCTGCTAGAGCATCTGCGTCACCATTTGCGCACCTTGGCACAAAATAGATTTGAGCTTTCTGTAGCTTTCTCATGAGAGTTTTAGCTTCCATCATTTTCACTGCTAAGTTATCATTTTTACAAGCCCAGATTCCTTTCATTTGCTTAACAATGAGCATAGAATCCCCAAAAACATTAAGTCGAGTGACACCATGTGAAAGACACCACCTCAAACCTAAAAGCAAGGCTTGATATTCTGCCTCATTATTAGAATGGACATCCTCCAAGCTAATACCTTCTCCATAAAGTTTGTCACCTTCGGGACTGAACACCACTATTATTGCTGCCGCTCTATCTTTAATACGCTTGTAGGCCCCATTGAAGTAGAGGGCATGGGCATTCTCCACCCATGGCGGCTCCTCAAGAGGAGGTGTCTCCTCTTTTACCTTTCCCTTCTCCTTTTCCTTCTTTTGATGGCATCTATGGGTCAATAAATCAGCTAGGCAAGCTCGAGTGGAATCCTCCACCTTAAAGGTGTAGTCAAACTCTTGGAGTTGTATCACCCACTTAGCGATTCTAACTGAAACATCCATGTGTTGTAAGGCATAGGGAAAATGCTCTTCTGTCGTGATCACTGTGAATGGCCTAGGGAGAAGATAAGGACGAAACTTTCTTATAGCAAACATTAGAGACAAAACCATCACCTCGACCATCTTGTACCCTCGTTCTAATGCTGTCATTACTCTACTAGAAAAGTAAACCGGTCTCATTAGTCCAGTTTTAGCATCTTTTTGTATTAGTGTTGCCCCTAGAGCATCTTCCCCAAAACTCGGATTGACAAAAAACTCTTGATCCCAACAAGGCTGTAAAATTATAGGAAGGGTGCTAAGAGCCTTCTTCACCTCGTGAAAGCACCTTTCACTGTCGTCACTCCAGAGGAGCTCCTCAGAGTGGGTTAACTGTTGCAGTGGAAATATTAATTGGGAGAGGAGATGAATGAACCGCCCCATATATCGCACCTTCTGAATGAAAGAGGTTAGTTGCTTCACAAAAGATGGTGATGGCACTGCCAATAGGGCCTTAACTTTGTTTGGATCTGCTTCAATGCCCCTCTCACTTACGACATGCCCTAACAAAGTTACACTGCTTTCACCAATGCGACACTTCTCATGGTTTAATTGCCCCCCCATTTGTGCAAGGCAGTTGAAAGCTTCATCCACCTTCCCTAGATGTAGAGCCTTAGAACTATAAATACAAAAGTCATCAATAAAGACCCTAATGGATTTTCCAAAATATGGTTGGAAGACATAATTCATGAATCGCTGGAAGGTAGCTGGGGCATTTGTTAATCCAAATGGCATTACTTTGTAAGCAAAACAACCCCAAGGTGTAATGAAGGTGGTCTTCTGTTGATCCTCCTCAGCTATTCGAATCTGGAAATAACCTGAATACCCATCACAAACAGTGTATCTCTCATGCCCGGCCACCTCGTTAAGTATTTCATCCTGAAAGGGAAGAGGAAAGTGATCTCTCTTAGTTGCAGCATTTAGCGGCTTGTAATCCACACAAATCCTCCATTTTCCATTCTTCTTGGGTATCACTACCACAGGTGAAACCCACTCTGATTCCCCTATTGGATAGATGAAGCCTGCCTTTAAAAGTCGTTGCATCTCAATGAGTAGAGCATTTTGTTGAACTACTCCCAATCGTCGTAGTCGTTGCACCACTGGTCGTGCTCCCTCTTTTAGATTAATGTGATGTTGTACTGCTATCACACCTGTGATGTGTTCATAATCAGAAATAAAAAGTGCAGAGTGTTTTACCACCACTTCCATGTAGGCTGCCTTCTCCTCAACTGATAGATCCTTAGCCAACATTTTTTCTAACCCCTCCTTCTCGACCTTTGGAAGCTGCTGCGGAATTTCACTACTAGAAGGTCCTTTTAATGTAATCCCCATCACTTCTAGAGAGCTTTCTTCCTCCTCATTAGAAGACTCTCCCTCTGTCATAGATGACCAACCCTCGCTGGAACTCCATTCATCAGCGGTGGTCTCTAACACAAGATCCTCCTATCGGCCCTCCTTCATGTTGTAGATAGTGCTCTTCCATTTTTTATGCAGCCCCTTTTGTGGCCTTAGCTCTAAAGCCCCTGTCTCCCAATCTTGTCTGGCTTTCATTCCCATTAGCCATGGTCGCCCAAGAATGAGCGGATAGCCGTCCCCCTTCACTGGCATCACATACATGTCAAGCTCCAATTGCACTCCACACACCTTTACCTTGACTTTCTTTATAACTCCCAAATAATTTACTACTACATTGTTAGCCATTTTGGCCCCAAATTTAGTAGTTTCATTTACCTCTAATCCCAAATGATGCATCAACTTTTCCGTCATGACACAAATCTCTGCACCTCCATCCACATATGTCTTTGACACTCTCTGCCCATTGATTTCGGCTTCCACTAGAGGCACAATATTTTTCATCTTTCTAGCCTGGATTGCATTCACATGTCTATTCTTCATGGGTCTAATGCTTACCATCTTTGACCATTGTCGCCGCACTGTTGGAGATAGATGTAGTAATTGGGGCCATGAAATTTTTTGCCCTTGATTCCTTACATCAGCAAAGCAAATCATAAGCTCTAGTACCTTTACCCAGGGAAAAATCATCTGGCTCAATGTGTCGGCGTGAGCGAGCCCTCCTCTTTTTACTGTTGCATGTCTTTGCAGCCATTGATGACTCTGCCTCCTCTTCCATATTTTCAACCTCCTTTGGTGGTGTAGACTCCATTCTCTCAATTCTCCGGGCTTTCTTCACCGGCATTGCTTCAACCTCTACTACTTTGGCCTTCTCTTTGACATCACTCTCATCTAAACTAATTATCCTAACATCATGATTCTCTGGCGGTTGGACAGGCAAGGGCGGCACCTCTGCAAGTGGTCGAGGATGCTGGAGAACTTGAACTGGTGGTGGAGGCCCTGGATTCGGTGGAACAAACCTTTCCCTAGGTGGTGTCACTTGTTGTCCCCTCCTTCTTGGTTGGAACCCATTTCTTGGAAAACGCCTAGGATGAGGGCAAAAGTACATATCATGGCCAATCTCCCGACAATTATAGCAAACATACTCTCTTTCTTGTCTCCTTGGACCTCGATTGCCTTCATTTATGAGGGGAGGGGGTCGTACTCCTTGCACCAAATTTAACGAAAGGCTTTCAAGTTGATTAGTAATGCGTTGTAGGAGCTCTTGCTGTGGTATCTCCGGTTCAGGTGGGGCCTCTGCTATTTCTCTAGGCCTTGGCATGGTTGGTAAAACCTGCATGGGCTCAACTCCCCCCTTCAACTGGGCTTGATACTTCAATTTTCTATCTTTCTCCCTCGCATAAGTGATTGATTCTTCATAGGATGTGGGAAACTTTCCTTTGACCTTCTCCCTTAGTAGAGGATGGAGTCCGGCTAGAAAACAATCTTTCTTAAGGCAATCAGGTACTCTTTCTCCCTCGGCTAAAGAGGCTGTCCATTTATCCCACAATTTTATAAACATGCCTTCATAGGCTTGGTACTCCCCTGCTATAGTTTGACGAAGATCTAAGAGCTGTCTCCAAATATCTTCAGGTGGCTCTATATCTTGGTACTTGTGCATGAATACGGTCTTGAGATCCTCCCAATTACCCTTTGTAGCCTCTGAGAGAGCTTGATACCACACTCGAGCATCACCCTTTAGAACTAAAGGAAAGGCCCGTACTTTGGTTGCTTCATCATCCCGGCCTGTGACTAGAAAGGCCATCTCTAAGTCATCCAAAAAGTCCAGAGATTTCTCCCCTTTGTGCCCAAAAAAACTTGAAAAAACCATGATAAGAAGATGTTGATCTCGCTCAATACAAAATAAAGATGAACACGTCTAGGTCCAAGTCATATCTTATTAAGGGTAGAATAAATGGATTTACAGATGCATTAATCTCAGCAAGACGACGAGGGCCCAATAAGACCCTTATAATATTTTGAAACCTGAGCTTTGTGCTAACAATTATATGCACGGTTTGTCTAGCAAGTGGACGGATAGGTCCGTACAAGTCCCTATGGTTCATGGGATACACTTAGAGTAGAATGAATATGTGTACATTAAAGGAGATGTTATAATCCAAAATAGGGAGTATTATGGGATCAGGAGACAATAAGATCTCTCTCAAACTCTCAGCTCCAAAACAGAAGACCAACCTTTGCTGAAAATGTATCTTTCTACTAATGCACACATCCACCCGAATGTTTTGAACCGATTGAAAGTTGTAGAAAGTAGGAGTAGTCATTTATGCATTAACTACAAATTTACACTACAAACTTTCATGAAGCGTGTCGTTGAAGCTATGGCCTCTTAGATCCCACCATTCGAGAGATGCGAAGGATTTGCTCACCACTGATTAGCGTAGCTTTTGTGTGACCATCATCAGCCTTGTAAAGTTCATAGGCTTCGATAGCTATCTTTTCAATTACTTTGAGTCTTCTTGCTAGTAGTAGTTGAAGCGCATCACCATATGTAGCCTCTCGCCAATACCGCACACCATTGATGTGTAACTCACCCTCCAAAAACTTGTTAATCCCCGAATTTGAAAGCGCCTTCACCACTTGAAGACGAAGCTCTGTAGGGAGTGTCTTTACACTAGACACCAAGCACTCAACACAATGCCTTGACCTAGAGACTTGATGAGAGCAAGATTTCTCATGAATCAAAGAAGGGTGTGTGTAATTAACTTGCTTTACCTGCATACGTGCCGTTTGTCGATAAAGATCCTTCTTCTCTTGAGCTTCTTTTGAAGACCATAGCGGTACTCTTGAGCGGTGAATCCCTTGAATAGGGTTTGATGAAGATTCCTCCTTAGTGATTTCTTGACACACACTCATTGAAGAAGAGGACAACTCCTTAGATGTTTCTTTCTTCATGGAAGTTGTAGAGCGTAGCTTGAGAACTCCTCAGTGGGGGCACCAAAAATGAGGGCTAAAATGATGAACGGGTTGCCTCTTATCCATCCAACCTCCAATCCTCACTAAGAGAACTAAAGAGGGGCGCCACCTAGCCAAAGGGAGGATGGGCTAGGACATCCCTTTTCTCAAAGAGAATCAAGAGAACCAAGACACAAATTTACAAGAGAGAATCTATGTACTAGATCCATATTGGAATATAAGAGAGAGAGATGAGATGAGAGGGAGACAAGAGGAGAAGAGGTAGAAGAAACTTGCCATTATGCTACATGGAATGAGAAGATGAGAAGAGAGGGAGATAATAGGAGAAGAGGTAGATGAAGCTTGCCATTATACTACATAATAAAAGAACTTACTCATAGCTTACCTCAAAGAGATGAGGATATTCTAGAATGCTCTCATGGACTTGTCATTGTCCTTCCTCCCCACTCTTCATTCTCCATGGCCTCTTTATATAGCCTCCATGAAGGATTAGATTAAGCTAATCTTCTTGATTAACATAATCTTAGATTATGTATGGCATCTTTGAAAATATGGAGTATAGTGGATGGGACAAGTCTCCACCTTGGTCATCATGCAAGAAGCCAAGTGGTGGTAGACAAAATAGAGAAATGGAGCTAGATTACAAGAGGTGGGTGCCCAAAGCACATTATTATAATATATTTACAAGAAGGACAGAGTGGAAAGTTGGTGTGGTGAAAGAGAGAAGAAAATTGCATGTAGCCAGCAGTCTGCGCCTTCGTAACTTCAAATCCGTGAGAAATTTGAAAAAAGTTTCTTCTGCAACTTTGTAGACGAGGTCGAAACCGATCGGGCATCGCGAGAATTTTCTTAAAATTCGCTTTTTCTTAGGAGTTATTGAGATGATAAAAAAACGGCTTCTAAAAGCTGCTTTGACTTTAGTCCCCCATATGTATATAAATACATATAAGCATGTGACAAAAGGGGTCCATGCTTGTAAGCTTTTGTGCAAGATCCAAGTGACACCATGATGTGGATATTGACTTGTGTGCTAGGGTGAGGTGTCCTCTAATGATGGTGATAGATTCCAAATCTTAGTGATGCAAACGGAGCCCATGTGCAGTTGGAGGCTAGTCTTTTGAAAAATCTATGCATTCACTCAACTCCTAGGTGTAATCCATTTTCATCTTCACTAAGATAACTATCCCTTTTACCCTTTACATTGACATGCCTTCTAAGAACTTGTTCCCCCCATTTGCTAGAGTTATCATAATCGAGAAGCAATGTAGCATACCTAGTGCTTGAAGAGTAAACCCAAAGTGATATGGTAAGCTCTTGATAGGGGCTTTGGCCAAATTTTGTGGTAATAATCCGGGTTGTAAAAAACCCGGATCAGAAACCAATGGGCAAACATAAGCTACTAATAGTACAATTCTAGATCTTTTGCGTGCATACACAATTTCAAAACCACAAACATGGGATGCACACTTACAGTTACTTCAATTTGCATACAATAATACACTCTACATAGCTACTAAAAAAAAACCTTTTGAAATCATTTATGGACATAGATTGCTTACACATATTACATCACTGTCAAACAAAGTTAAAGCTGTTGATCATATTGCCACTACACATGCTACTATTTTTGCTGAAGTTAAAGATATGATTGCGAAAGCCAAGCAATTATGCACTAAACAAGCTCATAAAAAAAGAAAAGCCATGAATTTCAATGTTGAAGATTATATTTGGTTACGCATTGAAAAGAGAAGATTGGAAAGTGTTGAGAAACACCCTGCTGTTAAGTGAGCCCCTAGATTTTATGGACCTTTCAAAATAATTCACAAGATCAATGGCAATGCATTTAAATTAGAACTATCTCAACACTTGAAGATACATAATACTTTTCATATCAGTTTACTACGACCTTTTAGAGGCTAATTACCTATCCACCTTGTCTATGAAAACCCTCCTTTGTTAGAAGAAGAAACTGAAATTATTGAACCTGAAACTATTCTAGATACTAACTTTATGACCACTAGAACTGGCCCTAGATATTCTAAATATTTGGTTAAGTTTAAAAATCATCCTATTGAAGAAGTCCAATGAATGCACGCATGCGACCTAAGTGATTATCCCTCACTGCTCCCTCCACATTGAGCTAATAGCAATTGAGGACAATAGCTATCCCACCCCGGGTGTATGATGCCAAGAGACATATTCCACGGTGGATTTCGTGAGGTTTTTTTATGAATTCCATAAAACCAGAGACATATTGCATTATGGATTCCGTGAGATTTTTCATTGGTGGATTCCGTAAAACTATATGCATTTGTTTGGGCTCGTACATAAGGTGGATTTCTTGTGCGAGAAGTTGACGGGGACACCTGTCCTTTTCTGTCATCAGATTAATTTAATGTGCAGATGGGTGATTCCACAGCCGGTGATTTCGCAAAATACATATTTAAATTAATGGACATTTATGAGTTTAGAGTACACTCGTATTAAATTAAGGTTAGGACAGAGTTTCAATCTATTTAATTATTTTGTAGCTGAAGATTGCTAGGTATTCACTTTTGTGGGTTTTATCTTATTATTTTCTAACAATTGTGAATGCTTCAGTTGATGTGTAGAGTAGGCACAGTGGCATTAGGAAGCACTGGCGATGGCGTGTATTTAGATTACCTAGAAGAAATTATCATTTTTTATGGGCGCGTGTCGTATCACTAAAGGCATGGTGTTAATATTTATTTAGGCGCGCTTATTTATTAAAGCGCTTTGACAAAACATTTATTCATTATTTGATATTGTATTTGGGCACAGCTCAACTTTTGGGATGCCCAAACGCTTTACTCTTTACTTAGGAAAAAGCAAACACAAAAGCCAAAAGCATGCTAATTGTAAATTGGGTTATTCTTGAGCTTGGAGATTAATAAATTTATAAATACATGCCTTGTGAAGCGCTCGCATAAGGCATGGGGGGAGATTGCACCCATTTTGTCTTTTTGTCTCATGTCATGCAAACTCTTTTCTTGCTTTAATGAAGCTTTTGTAGAGTTCTTTGTTCTTAGGGACCTTTTTGAGTTCCCTACGTGCACATACATCATCTGATTTGCGCACTAGTGGTATTAGAGTGAAGCTGAGATCGAGGGCTTCCAATCACTTACCATCTCGCGTGAAGACAAAGCTCCAAGAATGAACGGGCTCTACAGGTTGTCTCGTAATGAACCGTCAATCACCGCGTGTTCTTGGCGGTGAAAAACCCCTTGTTGTGCTGTCAAATCGCAAAGGACCTCTCCTAGGAGGCGAAGGACCACTCGCAAAGCTACTTTATAAATACATATTTTTTTTCCTCTCTCTCTCAGACAGAAATTGCTAATTTTAATATCAATTACTAAGCTTATTGTTTAAGCTTAAAGATCAAGCTCCAAAATTCAATCATTAGCGGCGGCATGACGAACTGATCACCGTCAATGTCATCCACGACATGCTGCCGTCTTGTACGTAGACTTTGATGATTTGTTTAAGATTTTCTTAAAAAGCTTAAAGCTAAGCTTTACTAAGGCTTCAATTTGATCTTTAACCCCCTATCTAGTGGGTGTTCACATTGAGTTTATTATGAACTTGTTTTGCAACTCCACCAAGCCTCTGTTCTTACTTGCACTTTGGTAAAGTTGATTTTCAACAAGTAGACTGTCACACGCAGTCTATTCAAAAGAATTTCTCGCTTGCAAGAAGGCTATCATTAATTGCCGTACCTCAAAAGAAGCAAGATCGTTTTAAAAAAAGCAAGCCTTGTAAACCCAAATTTGAGCTATGCTCATCCCTCTAATGAGATTTCGAGTGTGTGAGGTTGTTTGAGATATTTGTAAGATGTCTGATTAAAACATGGAAGATTATATGGGTGAAGGTGATTTGCCATAGCCAACTATGGAGCAAAATTTGGACCTAATTATGATGCAACTTTATAAGAGTGAAGAGCATGTCAAAATTTACAAGCACATTTGGCTATAGTTCAGCGATCCACTCTCGATCAAGAAGGAGCGCAACTTGAAGATGTTATTGGACGTACGATTGATGTGACACTCGAAGCATAGTCTCTCAACAAAGAAGCCAAGATAAGTAAAAGAAATTTTAAATTCCGTACTTTTAATGTGCAATGTGACAGAAAAATTGTTATTGCTTTCATCAGTCAATTTGATGATTATTTCCATGAAGAACAATATGCTGAAAAAGATAAACTTCAATGCGCCACTAACCATTTAGCAGACAGAGCATCATTATGGTGGATTGTTGTCCGTAAGAGTATTGATTGTCCCTCTACTTGGGAGTCCTTTCAAAAGAAAGTTTTGCCGAATTTTCTTCCACCTCAATTCCATGAAAAAGCAATCAAACAGTAGGATCTTCTGCAACAAAGAGATCGTGAAGCCATACCGCAATACACTGCTGGAGTGCCTTACTACAACTTCGAATGCTTGAATATGTTCCTGAGGCGATCCACAAGCACAAGTATATGTCTGGTTTGCTTGGTCACTTCTATGCCGAAGTGGACATGTTCAAGCCAAAGACTTTCAATGATGCGATTTCTTTAGCACATGATGCTGAAGATAAAATTCGTGGATGAGAAAAACGACCACAATAATTTTCAACTAACGGTAACTTTGGTACAAAGTAATTCAATTCTAACTTTCAAAGATTCAATCGAAATCGCTTTGTTCTTTTTTCTTTTTGTTAACCCTAAATCCCAGACCCCGTGCTCTACCACCATCAAACACAAATTCAAACCCTAAGCCTTCTCTCCTATCAAATCCCAACATACCCAAATTTTCAACTATTACCAATAATGTTTCCAAAGCAAAGTCTATAGTTTGCTACAAGTGTCAACAACCTGGGCACTTAGCAATGAATTGTTAATCCAAGAAGCCAACTATTCAACTCAATTACTTGGGAGCGACGAAAGACGAAGACCATGAAGATATACCAAACTTCAGTGAAGATGATGATGATATCGACGATGCTTTAGATACTTTACCAAGTATGCCAAATCCTCATTCATTATTAACGATGAAATATTTTGTATGGTCAAGAAAAGATTGTTTTGCATAACGATAAAAGCATGTATGATTTTATTTTTGCAAAGTTGGTAAAAGAATTAAATTTATCTATTGTTTCAACTCATTATCGCATAAAGGCTAATTCTTAGGCACTAGATACAATGGTATATAAGAAGTTCATGATTTAGAAATTAAAATTGGTGATTATATCGAACGCAAAAATTTCTTGGTTATACCTTTGTAAGCTAGTGATATTATTTTAGGAATGCCTTGTCGTCACAAATATAATCTCGGCATAGATTATTCCACACGTTCCATGAAAATTTATTCTAACAAAAAATAAATCACATTACATGAATCGCAGACCTTTGATAATTTTTCCTTGCTTAGTCACACACATGCTAAACGTGCATTAAGAAAATGTAGTAAATCATACTTAGTATACGTGAATGAAATTGAAGTTAAGGAAAATCATATGCATCCTAGGCATGCACAATTTTTTTCACAAATTAAAGATTATTTTGCTCTTGATTTACCCTCGGGTTTACTACCTATACGTCCTAAAGATCATAAAATAGATTTAATCCCAAGTTCTCAACCACCATCATGTAAAGCACCTTATAGACATAATTAGATTAAGCAAAAAGAAATCCAAGCATAAGTTGAAGAACTGTTCAGAACTGAGAACTCATTAGGCCCACTAATTCCCCACATGTCCTATTAGTTAAGAAGAAAAGTAATACCTATATAGAATGTGCATTGACTACGGTGCCCTAAACAAGATCACTATTAAGAATAGATATCCGATCCCTAGGGTAGACAACCTCATGGATAAACTATAAGGAGCTACTATTTTTAGCAAGATAAATCTCAATATTTGGATATCATCAAGTACGATTGGATACACCTAACATTTTCAAGACTGCATTTAGAACTTAGTTTGGTCATTATGAATTCCTTGTTATGCATTTCGGTTTGACTAATGCACCAGCTACATTCAATCGTATGATGAATCGAATATTTTTGAAGTATCAAAATTGTGTCATTGTTTTCTTTTGATGATATATTGGTTTTCAATAAGAATGAGAATAAGCATTGTGAACATCTATTGTTGGCTTTCAATTTGTTAAAAGAGAATCAATAATATGCTAATCTTGATAAGAGTGAATTTTTCCAAATCCAAATTAAATACCTAGGTCACATTGTTTCTTCTAATGGTATTCGTGTTGATCCTAAAAAGATAGAGGCAATTTTGAATTGGTCAATCCCTAAAAATGTGCACGAGTTATGTTCTTTCTTAGGCCTTGCCGGCTTTTATAGAAAATTTGTAAGAAATTTTTCATTACTTGCATTGCCTTTAACGAAATTGTTAAAGAAAGGTGTTGTATATCATTGATTTGATAATCAACAAAAGTCTTTTGATTTATTGAAATATGCTTTAATACATGCAACTTTTTTACAATTATTTGATTTTAATCGATCATTCTTTCTAGTAGTCACTGATGCTAGCGAATCAAGAATAGGAGCTATCCTCATGCAAGATTCAGATCCCATAGTCTATTCTAGTTGCAAATATAAACCCTCTGAACTGAAGTATTCTGCCTATGATAAAGAATTGTTAGCTGTAGTCCCAAGCCTTATGTCAATGGAAACGCTATCTAATGGGATCCAACTTTATGATCAAAACTGACCAACAAAGTATCAAGCATCTTCTTAGTCAACCACAAATTTCTGACCATCATATTAAATGGGTTGCTTTCATTCAAAGTCTCCATCGACTTATCCAATATCAACCTGGTATAGAGAATGTTATTACCAATGCATTGAGTAGAACACCAAGTATCCATAATATTTCCGTTCTATATTTTGATTCCCTTATTCCTATGAAGGATACATATGACCATGACCCCAATTTTTAAGCTGATTGAAATAAATTAGTTGCTAATAACTGGATTCCAATTGATTCTTTGTCTTATTCTGGTGGATTTATGTTTTATGAGAAAAGTTTGTGTGTCACTATTCCATTTAGATAATTTGTATTGCATGAAATTCATTGACCTCTATATCAAGACCATAGAGGTATTATTTTCACTTTAAGAATATTGGTTGAAGATTTTTACTAGCCACAAATGGAATCTAATATTTCTAACTTTGTTTCTAAGTGTTTAATTTGTCAAAGAGTCAAGCAACACCATGGTAAGCAAAATGGTTTGTCAATGTCTTTACCAATTCCTAAACATCCATGGGAACATATTTCAATGGATTTTATAACTGGTTTACCTAACACACAAGCTAATCATGATATGATTTGAACTATAGTAGATCAATTTAACAAACAAGCATATTTTCTACCATGCAAGAAAACATTAACTGCATCTCAAGTTGCATAATTGTTTTTAAAGACTATTTTCACTAACCATGGTTTACCAAAAGTTATTATTTCTGATCGTGATTCTAGATTTTGTAATAATTTTTGAACTACTTTGTTTGGTAATTTGGATACTAAGATTGATTTCTCATATGCATTTCATCCTGAAACCAATGAGCAAATAGAAGCTACTAGTAGTACAATTCTAGATCTTTTGCGTACATACACAATTTCAAAACCACAAACATGGGATACACACTTACAGCTACTTCAATTTGCATATAATAATACACTCTACATAGCTACTCAAAAATAACCTTTTGAAATCATTTATGGACATAGATTGCTTACACCTATTCCATCATTATCAAACAAAGTTAAAGCTGTTGATCATATTGCCACTACACATGCTACTATTTTTGCTGAAGTTAAAGATATGATTGCGAAAGCCAAGCAATCATATACTAAACAAGCTCATAATAAAAGAAAAGCCATGAGTTTCAATGTTGATGATTATATTTGGTTACGCATTGAAAAGAGAAGATTGGAAAGTGTTGAGAAACACCCTGTTGTTAAGTTAGCCCCTAGATTTTATGGACCTTTCAAAATAATTCACAAGATCAATGACAATGTATTTAAATTAGAACTACCCCAACCCTCAAAGATACATAATACTTTTCATATCAGTTTACTACAACCTTTTAGAGGCCAATTATATGTCCACCTTGTTTATGAGATCCCCCCTTTGTTAGTAGAAGAAACTGAAATTATTGAACCCGAAACTATTCTAAATACTAACTTTATGACCACTAGAATTGGCCGTAGATATTCTAGATATTTGGTTAAGTTTAAAAATAATCCTATTGAAGAAGCCCAATGGATGTACATCTGTGACCTAAGTGCTTACCCCTCACTGCTCCCTCCACATTGAGCTAATAGCAATTGAGGACAATTGCTATTCCACCCCGAGGATATGATGCCAAGAGACATATTCCATGGTGGATTTCGTGAGGTTTTTCGGTGGATTCCGTAAACTTAAAGGCATATTCCATGGTGGATTCCATGAGTTTTTTTTGTGGATTCTATAAAACTATATGTGTTTGCCGGGGCTCGTACACAAGGTGGATTCCTTGTGCGAGAAGTTGACGGGGACACTTGTCCTTTTCGAGCATCAGATTAATTTAATTTGCATGTGGGTGATTCCACATCGGGTGATTCTGCAAAATACATATTTAAATCATTGGACGTTTATGAGTTTAGAGTGCACTTGTATTAAATTAAGATTAGGACAGAGTTCCAACCTATTTAATTATTTTGTAGCTAAAGACTGCTAGGTATTCACTTTTTTGGGTTTTATCTTATTATTTTGTAACAATTGTGAATGCTTCAGTTGATCTGTAGAGCAAGCAGTGGCGGCGTTGGGAAGCATCGAGCGATGTCGTGTATTCAAATTACCTAGAAAAAATTATCATTTTTTATGGACGCATATCTTATTACTAAAGGCATGGTATCAATATTTATTTAGGTATGCTTATTTATTGAAGCACTTGACAAACATTTATTCTTTTGTATGCGCATAGATGCTCAGCTAAATATTTCATTATTTGACATTGTATTTGGACATAGCCTGACTTTTGGGATGCCCAAACACTTTACTCTTTATTTGGGCAAAAGCAAACACAAAAGCCAAAAGCATGCTAATTGTAAATTGGGCTATTTTTTAGCTTGGAGATTAATAAATTCATAAATACATGTCTTGTGAAGCGCTCATACAAGGCATGGGGGGAGATTGTACCCAATTTGTCTTTTTGTCTCATGTCGTGCAAACTCTTTTCTTGCTCTTTAATGAAACTTTTGTAGAGTTCTTTGTTCTTGGGGACCTTCTGGAGTTCACTACACGCGTATACAACATTTGATATGCGCACCATCCTCTCTGGAAAACTGAGGGATCTTCCTTGGATTCTTGTAGGCCTTCTGCTAATATTGGGCTACTTAATATCATGGTGGGTAGACTTGGTTTGCTCTTTTATATCCTCTAGTATTTTCTTGGAAGCTTTGACCCTCACAATGGAGGTTGGAAAAATCTAGAGATAAGCACCCTTGTCATACCGTGCCTAAAAGAAAGTCCTTCCAATATTCTAGTAATGTGAAGCGTTGTAAGCAAACTTAGTTAGAGGCAAGTATTCAATCCATTTCCTTGACTCTCTACACAATAGGTATTTAGAATATCTTTCAAAACACGATTAAATATTTTATTGTATCCATCAATTTGAGGGTGATAGGATCTGCTCAAACAAAGTTCATCACTAATGGCTTGAAAGAGGCAGGTCCAAAACTTGAAGGTGAAAAGTGAATGGCTAGCACTAATAATTCTCTTAGGTAGCCCATGCAATTGAAAGATATTCATGATAAACAACTTAGAAATGTCAGATGCCTTAAAGATATTCTTCATAGGAATGATGTGTATTATCTTGGTCAGCATATCGATAATGACTTGGATGGAATCATATCCACCTTGCACCAAATACAAAATCTATGCTGATATATTCCCACTGTATTTGAGGAATATCGAGAGGATGTAACTCTCCTAGTGACTTGATCATTTCAGCTTTAACTCACCAGGTAACTCAAACATTGAGTGACAAACCTCAATGCATCAATTGTCATCCCAAATCAATACTAGCTCTTCCTTACATCATTCACCATCTTCATATACTCGAGATGTCTAGCTACATGACTATCATGTGCTTCCTATAAGATTCTCTTTTTTTATGTCCAAATAGTTGAGAATGCACAACCTATACTAATAGTATAAGAGCTCACCTTCTATATCGTTGGACTATTTTCTTTATTTCAAGGCATTTTGGATCATTGGAAAATTTAGCAGCTACTAATTCCTAAATGGGACTACTAGGCATGGAAATTAAGCTTCTAAGAAGCCCTGCTTAGTCATTTCTATGGGAGTAAAGATTTGAGAAAGGCTTTTTGATTGGGAGCATCACCCACCACATTATCTTCCTTGGGCAGTATTTGATCTCAAAATCAAATTTTCTTAGTACTTCAATCCATCTCCTCTATCTCATTGAGGTCTACCTAGGTGAAAATCCACTTGAGACTTTTTTATCCGTCAACACAAGCATGGATCTTCTACCAAGCAAGTAGCGACACCAATGATTTAGTGCATAAATGACAACTAGAAGCTCCACATCATGCGTGACATAGTCTTCTCATAAGGTTTGAGCTTATGAGAAGAGTATGGTATTGAGGTATTTAGCATGTATGATCGAAAGCCACATGGACTCAAGTAATAAGACTTCCAGGCACCACGAGATGAATTTCCTTAAAAGAAGATTAGAAGAAAAAATAGCATATCAAACTATGTTGAAATCCATCTACATATTAGGATTATGGCATAAGAGCTTATGTCAAAACAATATATAGTATATACTTTAGCATATAGACTAAGAACCGAGGCTATGGCTTAGTATTTAACCCGAATATATTCAGCACATATGCACTTGAATCAATGTACATGAGTTTGGACAACAAACAATGCATCTATGGCTTATTATACATTATTTCAGGCATACATTTGAATCTTCATACTGACAACAAACAAAGTGTCAATGGCTCAAAAATAGTCATGTATATTCATGAGAATAGTACATAACCTATGTAGCCCAAATATAACTAAAAATTCTTCTTTCAGCTTCAAACATCAATCTTGGATTCCACAATAGCAATAATGCAAGATACATCAAAACAGTCTACAAAAACCCTTGAGTTGGGATAGTCAAGAGCAATGTTTTGAAATTGAACATTGAGAGGACTCTATGAATAACAATAGGTTGCATAAAATACCTATTGAAATCAGTCCACATCAACAAGAAACTTCATGTTTTAGTCCACAACTACCTTGCAGATGGTTTCACTCACAAATTTGTAAATATATAACATGGACTCATAAGATATTATTTAAATACCATCTTTACACAATTTTTAGATACAAAAGGGTCCCATATAAAGGGGTTATTCATAGATTGAAAAGAAAATGGATGTGTTTTATGTAGAGGAAATGCATAGATAAGGGTATTTTTAAATAGGCCTTGAAGTACACGTAATATAGAGTGTTTGTTTATAGTAAACCCCATGAGACCACCACCTAGAGATTGCTTCTCCCTAGCGTAGGCTCAAAAAAGTTGTACGTATGGGCATCCATGATATAAGGGAGTTTTAGGATAGATATATAGTATTGGCAGTGGAACTGGCATACAGAAAAAGTAAAGTGGGAGGCTCACTCATGGTATCATGCGCCAAGTAGTCAATAGGGAGGTTAGAGGTATCTTCAACCTCATAATTATTGGTAGGGATTAACTAGCTACAACTACACATTTGGGCCGCACAATTCTAGGGGCATGGCAATAAATCCATTGGTTCATGGTCATCATCTCTCCTTGTCCATGTACCATAGATTTTTCTAGCCCTTGTGAAATATATAAGATTGAACCAAGTGAAGTCTCTTTGCCCAAAGTATCCATAAGTTGTATTCTAGGCTGTTTCAAGCCATATAAAACTTTTTTCAACTTGCAAACCAAGTGTTCTGAGCCCTCAACTGCAAAACCAATGAGTTGTTGTACATATACTTCCTCATGAAGTTCCCCATGTAAAAATGTGATTTTAATATCCAACTGATGTACAGTCCATCCATAATGAGCAGCCAAAGCAACCATAGACCTTATGGTCGTCATGCGGGAAGTAGAAGCAAATGTCTCCTCATAGTCAATGCCTTTCTTCTGTGCATAGCCTTTAGCTACAAGCCTTGCCTTGTATTTATCAAGGGATCAATCTACATTCCATTTTAGCTTGTAGACCCATTTTGTTCCAATGGCTTTCTTCCCAAATGGCAAAGACACCAAATCCCATGTTCTATAGTTAGGTCCACATGGATGGAGTAGTAGGCAATTGTCATACCCCTATGTAGGTATTGGGACCAAGCACGAACTTGGGAAAAGTGGTAAGTTGGAGTAAAAATCAACTCCATGGTACAATATATGTCCTCTCTCAAGGTGAAGCTACACTAAGATCCCACCTGATAGACTATGGGAAACAACTCATGAAAGTGGTGCAACTCATATTGCGAAAGGCCAGGAAGAATGAAAAATAATAATTTCCTCTTCAAGGCATCATTACTTTTTCTTCATTTCATTTTCAAACTATCATCAAATAGATTTTTCCATAACACTATCCTCTAATTGTTATTACTTACCTTTTTCTTTTGTGTTATTCATGTGGCTATAGACCTTCTCTCTTAGGTCTATATCCACCTTCTTTTTATTCTAACAAAGTAAGTGTTGGATCAATATTCTTTTGCTTAATGAGGTTGTTGTATATAGAGGTAACACAACTATTAAGCATGTCGCTACATACATTCTACACTCATTGTCCTCTTTAGATCACCATCAAAGCTCATAAAAGTGCATAGGTGGGCAAAGCCTTGAACCATCATTTGTATCGAATTTGTAAATGGAAAAAGCATTTATTTCATTGTCTCCTAGTCTCTCTTGTACTTTGTTCCTTGTTATCTTTCATTGTGATCTATTTTGTTACACCATTGCAGTATGAAATTAAACAATGTAACCTTGGTTTTACCAAGATTGCTTAAAAATCCAACATCCTATGCATAGAAGTATAGCACATCCAAATGTCTTTGTGGCCCATGTGGAGAATTGGCTATCAACATAATATCACACGCATATACTAAGAGGGATATCCAAGTACCTGTCAACAAACGTCCTCTATTCCCTCCCATGGAGATGTAATAAAAAAAGTCATCAATGTATAATCCAAAGAGTAGTGGCGAGAGAGGTCATTCCTAATACTGTTCACTCCAATGATGGAGTGAAGAGGGCTTGAAAGACCCTCATGTGTCCATACTTTGCCAACCACCCTATCATGCAATGCTAGAATGCCCTAAATGAGCTCTCTAGACCCTCCCATATCATATTACATGCATATTAATCTAGCTCTCAAGACTATCATTCAAAAGCTATCCACAAAGCAATAGTAGCTCTCTCTCCCATGGGCTCTACTCTCCATAATAACGTGTATTTGTGAAGTCTATCAATCAGCTCTTGAGCAATGCTCTTTGTAAAGAAAGGAACTATTTGTATGTAGAGTGTTGGTGGATCATAGAAAAAACACTAATATGCTATTGTGCAATGATTGGTTGTGTGATGTTTTCATGATTTGAGAGCTGTAAAGGGCATCATTGAACTCTAACCTTTGAAAAGTAAGAATCATGGCTCAAAAATAGTTTTGGTACAAGTCACTCTTGAAATAAGCTAGGAAAGCCCTTTTTTTCAACCATGTGAGGTGTCTAAAGAGTAGCTTTCTATGTTCATGGATAGTGGATCTCAAAGCCACCTTGCAAGTTCTAGTCTAGCGATACTCATCATCATACTAGCTATTTCAACACGTCAACTCAAGGAAAGCTCACTATGTGGATCACGAGGGAAGAGTGTAATTGCTACTACATGTAAGGCCACCCGCAAATGATGTGTGAACTCAAGTAGTGAAATGTGGGAGTCATCATACAATAGTCTAAAGACCACTCTTGAGTGCATACCCACAATCTCTCTAGAGAGGAGAGACTATGAGATCATGGACATGGAGAGTGAGCACAAATAGGGAGTGGGTGCTAGTACATAATCCACCATGTTGGAACCAGGTCTGATGATAGCATGTGAATGCACGTGAAAGGTGATATCTTGTTATTCCACAAAGTACAGCTAGTCCAAGTGTGATATGCATCTTAATGACGTACCTCCCATACTCTTTGCATTTCCCCACATCATGTGAGATAACTCCATCCCAAACTCTACCAAATCCTACTCCTATCACATCTACTCCAATGTATCAAACATGGCACTCAATGGTCGAATGTGATAACATTAAAATATCACAATAACCCTTTCTCAAAAGCTTGTATTTTCCTATTTCAAGACATTATGACACTTAAAAGGAATAGCACCCAAAAATAACACCAAAACTAATAGAAATCACCACATGCTTCAAAGTAAGATGACAACAAAACAAGAGCCATTGCTAATTATATAGAATACAAAAAATCATAATTGTAGCCTCTTATAGCTACAAACATGGTACAACACCACTACTTTTATGGCTATGATCAATGGAATAGGATGTAGATTAGAAGGGCATGTCCACATTACAACTCACTCTTCAATGAATTTGATGTCTACCACTATGGAAGAACCAACAATCTTCTCTTTGGAAGTAGTGAATACAAAGCATCTCTCCGAATTAGATATACTTGCACCTCCATACTTGTAGTCCTCATCCAAGAAAGTAAACTCTCAACCTAGGGCTCACACACCAACAATATGAGCATCACAATCCTCTATAACTCCAAAAAGGTGGGCAAGTCGAAACCCTTGGATTACCTTCACTTGAGGACTCAACTCTACAAGCCACTTCCACACTTCTTTGAGCATCCTAGTAGTCATCGGGCCTTTGATATGAGAATGTATGGCCTTCTGACCTCCATGCTCTCATCACTAGCACTACAATTGCCTCCAAACTAGCTTTAAACTTGTGACTCTCCAATCCCGGCCTTTAGCACCTCCACCAAAAGTTTTTATTTGCATCCTTCTTGCCTCCTTGTAGTTGCTACTTTCATAATTACCTCTTTCCTTCACAACTACTACCACCCTCTTATACTCAATGGTACCTCCATATCACCACTTTGCTTTTGCTTTGTTAAAGTGTTTTAAAGGATTATTTCTTTCTTCTTCACTAGTTTGCAAAGTAACACTATAAGCAATGCTAATCGCACTATATTTTCTTGCCATCAACCTTATATTGTCAACATCATCTCCATAATTTTGCCTTTTCCAACCATGTTGGTGTCTCTCATCTTCAATTTCATCGCCACCTCACTTCCTTGCCACACACTGATTGCTCTAGCTTGATATCCACATCATCACGCACTTTCTAGGATGGCTATGCCACATCAACATACCTACTAAGTTAGCAAGTGGCTAAGCCCACTAGGCCACCGTCCACCGCTTCATGCTTTCCCCAAACTTACACCCCAAGGAGGCTCCAATCTCTACATCATCATGGTCTTGCATCGAACAAAAATCTCAAAATAGATACCCATGACTCTAGGGAAAACCCTAGTAGTCATGGGAGAAGGTGTGTAGCTTTTCCCCACAAAACCATAAGAAACCTATGTGCTCAAACCATCCAAAATCGATATATTCAAAAGGCACAAAAGAGTTCCTATTATCACTTAACGTAGCCAATCATTCCATCCTTAATCCAATTTAGGCCCTTAGCAAAAAGTCTTACAACATCATGGAAGAGAAGTAGGATATGGCAATCTACAAGGTGTGTTTCTTACCTCATACCCTTGCCCACTATATGTAGCTTACTCATCTTAACAAATTATGTCGACTAATGGATATAGTTCCTCTCTAAACAAGATTGGCATCATGTAAGCCATGGTTGTCATGCATAGTATGTGTCTCCATCCTACATACTGACTCCCACATGTATTTAGTCACATATGGAAGCGTGCTATGCAAACCTCGATGTGTCTTTAAATAGAAGGTAATGTCACAACCTCTGAAAGTCTCCTCAAATGTAACAACATTAAATTGTTAGTGAGTCATTATAGTCTTGTACTACTAATTTCACACTAATCACATAGATCTCAAATTGTGAATTTGTGGTTATCCAAAATCATGACTCTTTCTCCCTTTTAAATGGCAATCTTGCCTTCCTAGCTACTTAATTTTGGGTATACACTCCCTCATGTGGGCTACCTAAGTGTAGCAATAAGGTGGTCTCTCAAAAACACAATTGTTTCTATTTATGTTCTACTTTGCATTAAGAAGTCACTCTTAGCGTCCATTATCAAGAATGCAATTTATTAGCCTCCATTATGGAGAAGTTGCAAAATGAGAACATGTTCCTTTGAGCTCTTGCCCATTCCATTCTACTTCTTTGGTCTTTCACCTACACTCCAAGTTAATGTCTGTAAGGCTATTTCCCATGTAAATCCTTTGGCCTTGAACTTTGCTGGACTTTTAGCCCAACCACTTGTACATATAGCACACATACCTTCCTTTATTGTCCTTCCCAAGTATCATTAATGATAATCCTAGTAAAAGTAGCATTTGTGAGCTACTATTTGCCCTTTTTTCTACTTGACTCCATTGTTCAAGGTTTAGGGCCTAGGATTTAAGATTTAGGGTTGAGTTCTATGCTATTTGTTTCTAAAGGATAGGATGTTGTAATAAAGGACTATTGGGCTATAGTAAAAGCATACGATAGTGATTGCAATGTGAAAGAAGCACCAAGATAAGGCACGAGTGGGGCATGAGCACGAGTAAGGTGAGGGCATGGGATTCAACAGTTAGAGATTGTCACACAATCATGTTCCTCTTTGTGTGAGAGAGATGTATGACGGGAGAGTCAAGGTCATACTAAAAGAAGGGAGGTGTTCCATGTCGATCCCATATCCTATGAACCATTGATCCACTTTTGTATACCATGAGCTCTCATGTCATGTTTTGCTAGTTATCTGGAAGTCTCAAAATCTCTCCTAAGCAATCTATTTGGGTGCATGCCTCATACTTTGTATATATAGTTGATGGCTTGGAAGAGAGCCTCTATCATCATGGGGGATGCTGCAAACTCTGCTCTAAGGATCTCATGTGGTACAAATGGTTTGATGTGCATCACCCATGAGAGCATGGTAATTTGGAGTTCATAGTTATGTATCCACGCCAAGGGTCCAAATTGGTGTTCCGTGCATCATGGCTGGCTACGACCAATGTGTCAAATAACCACCTCTGTCTACGAGGATCATGGAACTGTGCCTAATGACACTGTCTCTCTAGCATGGATAGTGTAGCATATCCTCTTGTGACTGGATCTCCAACTACATGTGCAATCTCCCAACAAACATGGTAAACTGCGATTCCCAAGTAGATATATGGAGCCATCGTTTCTACCTATCTTGCTTCTAGAGTGAGGACCAATCTCCTGCATACTGGGGCGTGTGGAAGAACAGGATCTTGGTTTCCCAAGAGTAACGATCAATACATGCTGTGTGTAGAAGTCATGTACAATGAAGATATTGCTGTAGGCCCTCTTGCAACTCAAAGACCAAGACAATATCAGGAGTACAAGGCATAATAGAGACCAATTTACCTGATCAACCCCGTTTTCTACTCATGTGAAATGCTCTATCTCGTCGATGTAGAGTCCAAAGAATGTAGGAGAGAGAGGGCATCATTGCTTCATGCTGATCTCAGTAGAGACCACATCTAAAAGTCATCTTGGGCATTTGGCTCGGCCTACCACCCTCTCATATAACACATAGATGCCTAGATTATGTTTTATGGGATCCAAGTGTCTGGAGCCTCTCAAGTAGTTTATCTCATAGAACCATGTCAAATGCTTTGCAGAAATCCACAAAGCAGTAGTCTCTTCTTCTTGGCTTCTGCCTACTCAATCATAGCTCTCAAGGTGAAGATGTGTTCTACTGTAGAGAACCCTCATCTGAATCAAGCCTATCTTGTAGCTCTCAATCCCTGTCTCTCAGCATAGGTTCTCAACTTGGCCTCCATTACTACTTCATAGATCTTGGCTAGTGTGTGCCCCACCATAACAGTCATGTAGTTGCCTAGATGTATAATGTCTCCAAATTTGTGGATAGGCACAATGGTGTACATAGTCAGTCCTCTAGAATACCTTCCACTAGTGCCTTGTTTAACATAAATGCAAGGAGTGCTCACCCTGTATACCTGTATAATCCATCAATTATCCATGATGTAGATGCTCAATGGCTTTTTTTACCATATCATGTGTGAAGGTGGATGTGGTAGGTCAAGGCTCTGTGGGGTGTGGGGTTGGCAGACTAGTATCGCACATCATATAACCTCTTTGCATACAAGTGCCAAATCTCTGGATCTCCTATGGATGTGGGTCAGCTAGCTCACATAATCTGCACCATACGGTGACTGCATCCCTGCTCATGAATAGATGGTACAAATCCCAATACTATATGCTCGCTTCGTACGGTGGGTCAGAGTTCTCATCAGTCTATGAGTCCCCCCTCTCTAAGATCTGCCCTAGTCCTCTCCAGATCTGGAAGTGTCTATAGAGCTCTTTGCACTCATCATACCATCTGTTCTGGGGTATGGTCCCAAGCCAAACATGTTCCCCTAGTATATGTGGAGCGTGGAAAGCTCTGGACAGGAGCTGAGTGTAGGATGGACTAATGTGGGAGGTGAGTGTTGCCAAAGAAGCAGCGTGTTCAAAGTGGGTAAGACCACTGTATACATGGTGACTATATATATGTCAGCTAGCTCGTGTGTAGTAAAAGGTGGTATGTTGAGTATATGTGATAGCTAGTGCTTGTGCATATGGTGAAGTGGCCATGGTGAGAGATAAGTAGGTGTGATCTGCACCAATTGGATAGGGAGGACCAGCCAGTCCCTTTCCTTCTCTGTCAACAAAAATCTATTCCTAGCCTCTTCCATAGAGATCCAAGCCAGATTGCATGAGTCCTCCAAGTCTTTCCATTGTGTAAGACCTTTGCAGTGTAGCTGCAGCACCTTCTTTGGACTCATCCATAATAATTCCTTAGTATCCACCATGACAGCTGCTGTAAACCACGTAGACATATTTAAGGGAAGAATCCCCCTTCTCAGAAGGCCACCATTCCAACTGAACCAACGCCTTGCTCCAAGCATCTACCAGTAGCTCAGAAACATCTGAGGCTCTTATTCTAATTTTGGCTCCACAAAAAAGAAGTCTGTGATACAAATCCAGCCCTGGCCATACCTTACTCTCATCAGGGCCTTAGAGATCCATGCACGCAATATCACACCCACAGCTGTCCTGAAATCTGGAGCTTCTACAACCATTTCAGACTGAACTTAATTTGATCCCCAAGCCACCCATCGGTTTCCTGGAGGTGACCTAAGGTCAGAAAACGTAAGGCCGAGAATGATAAACATCATTCTTCCAAAGGATTTGCCCCAGATGCTCCCAGAAAGACTTGCTGAATGGAAGTACCATAGCCACAAAAACTGTGTAGGAATGAGGACGACTTGGTCATCATGGGATGTGTCTTCTCGAATATTCAATAAACTCGCACTTATTATTAAAAAGCTTCAGAATGCTTTTCTTGCTAAAAAGGTCTGGACGGGATACAAGTCAAGACTCAAAGGTGTATCTCGCCATCAATTTCTTCAGCATCAACATTTATTGATGCAAATCATTTTAGAAGAGGAAAACCATCTAGGCCCATCCTATTTTGCAAGCATACATTGAAAATAGTGTACTTGCTTGGTTTCGGTTTTCTGCAATTTAGGGATTGGAACAAACCTGCTCTAAATAACTGTCATAGGATGTCTCTACGGTGTATTCTTACTCATTCAAACAAACAAGAATTAGACTTAAGCTAGCAGACTTGAGCTAGTGGTTCGATGAACAAAAATATAGACCTAAGGAGCTAGAAATTGCAAGAACAAAGATCAAGAGCTCAGCAGATTTCAGATTCTCCTATTTTTGCACATCAGTAGAGAAGCCATTGCTACAATTGCCAGCTCCCATACTCTTATCCACAATGAGTTCAAACACAAAATGGGGCATCCATGGAAGTGGCTTATGGCTTCCGCTGAGGACATTATATTTTGGGTTGAATTATACAGAAGAAGAGCTCTCTTTCTCGTAGCAAGCATCCTCTTCTTCAACCACCTCCTCCAAACTCCTGTAGATACGAACAAGCCATCAATTCCCAATCGCATCCTATTAAGTCCACATTTGCACAGTTCACATTTGCACACATATGTTTAAACCAGTGATAAAATTGGCATTAGTCGTAAGGTAAAAAAGTCACTTTTATTTGGACCCTTCACAAAAGAGGCACACGCTCTTCAACGTTAAAAGTTTTAGCAAAACCATTTCAGGGAATGTGATCTACACAAGACATAAGTTGGGTTAAACCCATGTGGGGAGCAGGAATACGTTTCATGACACAATTGAGAACACTTTTGTAAACTCAAGAAACCTGAAAATGTTAATGCCCTAATAATTAACACCACAAAATTTCTTGTCAGATGGAAAATTAAATGCAAAACAGCTTAGCATAAAAGCTATACAATCTCATAAAATAACCATGACTGGATAAAATATATAATGTTTTCAATAGCTCTAATTAGCTTTGCTTACTGTTGTTTTTGTTAATTTTATTGCACATTTCACGGTAAATCTTGTCTAGGTAGTGGTTGTCTAGCTGAAAATTATCAAACCTTTCAATATAACTCAAACACATTGGTAAAGTCTCAACAAAAAAATTTTGTTGTACATTCACAAGACTTCAAATACACTCAACTAGGACTTTTAAAGGTTTTGTGGCTTACCGCCACTTCTTGTGGATTACATGCCCAATGTTAATGATCACACAAATCAAGCTTAAGAAAGGGAAAACGGTTGACATAATAGCAGCAAGACAAGGCAAACCAGTAAAAGAGCAAGAACCGGCCCATTTTTTACTTTTTTTTGGGGAGAAATGAAATGATGTATTAATATCTGCAAAAGGTCAAAATGACCTATGAGACTATGAGTTACAGCCATCTGTCTGCCTCACGTAGTGACTGGGATAATAAACTCATGGTAGCACTATGGGCCTACAGAACAACCTACAAGATGGCCGTAGGACAAATGCCATTCAAGCTTACCTACGGGATCAAAGCGATCCTGCCAGTGGAGTTTCTCGTTCCAAGCTTGAAAGTGGCAGTACAAGAGAGATCGGATGGAAAGGAGGCATGGACAAAACGCCTGGCTAAGATAGAACGCCTTTTTGAGACCCGACTCCTAGCCACCCATGTGCTAATCTGCGAAAAGGCAAGACGCAAGAGCTAGTTTAACAAGCATGTCAAACAACGTGATTTTGAGCACGGCGACCTAGTGCTACTATACTCTGTAAGGGGCCATAAGCAAAAGATGAAGTTTAGAGAATTGAGGCCTTTCAGAGTCCGCAAAATTAGTCAAACTGGCAACATAGAGCTTGAGACCCTAGAAGAAGAGGGCATAGGCTTCTTCAATGGCAGTCGCCTTAAGAAGTACTACCCCCCAACACATCCACTCCACAAGCCTCAAATGCTAGAACCCCTTGTAAACGTGAGAGTTGCCACTATCACCGAGCTTGAGGAAGAGGACGAGGAAACGGTAGAACCTGCCTACCTACGCATATCAGTGACTACCCAAAAGACACACGTCTTTGACGTGCTTATTGACGAGGGATTTGACGTGCTTATTGACGAGGAATTTGACTGTAATATCCTTACGCACGACCATTGGACCCACAAGTAGAGAGCAGCACATCAATTGAGCCGCAAGACCAATCCATCACACAAGTGACCGACAAATACCCCATTGAATCATCGATGAGGCAAGCATCAGTAGTTGAGCTATTCAGCTCAACCAAACCCTATCCTTCTGCAAGCCTTAGACCCTCCTATAAAAGCGGAGATCCATCCTTATGTTGGCCTCAGACCTAGCCGCAAATACAAGGGACAACCTCGTCACCTGTATCAGATGCTTGGACACCACATTCACCACGCTAGCCAAGAGCTATGAACGAATGGACTTAAGCCTCCTCAACGAGACATTAGTAATGGAAGTGCACTCCTTACCATGTACTTGGGAGGAATATGAGTTTGTGTTCATTAAGATTCTTGAGGTAGCCAAGGAATTGATCGCCAACAAGATCTCTCGAGAGCAAGCTCACACACAACGGCTGAACACATCCTATCCCAGGAGCAAAGTCTCTACAACAAGCCAGGAGCTAGAAGAGTTGACAAAGCTAGCCGACTCGGACTCCTTTCTGTGAAGATGGTATTTTCTACATCTCCAATGGGAACAAGAGGGCTGCCAAATTATGACCAACATCGAGCAAAGACGTGCAATCAAAACCGCTGAGTACGACCCCACCTATGTGGCTCCTACCTCGTTCAAAGTCTTTGCTATCACGCACGAATGACCTTTAGAGAAACATGTCATGGCCCATCCCTATTTGGATCGACTCTTGACTAGGAAAGAACTACACGTTGCCAGCAAGATCAACTCTGGAGACTACCTAACCGATGTCCTTACCTACCTTACACACATACGCATAGGCCTCAAATCATGGACAGTCACGCCCACTTGAAGTATAACCCAAACTTCTACAATTGGCTCATGACGAAGTAAAAGCACAGCAAGCATGTGCTTAATGTCCTTAACCCTTCATTCTCCAATCATAGGAAGGATTTTCATCATTCCAGAAGGGGAGGGAGTACGGTGGAAAAGAAAACATTACTTGAACTTCAGAACTTCAAACCAAATTTTTTAAAAAAAGGGGGGTTCAAAAGCAAAAAAGAATGAATAAAAGGAACTCGTACTTGAAGAAAATCTTTTATGGAATTCATGCTTGGAATGCGTGGACTGCTTGAAGTATAAAAAGTTTCTATTCCTTATTACTGAAACGTCGCACCGTTCCATAATGTTCAATCTTAAACTTTTTCCTTGTTTGCAAAAAGTACTCTCAAAGAAGCTAATTGTAAGTTATTGTGCCCTATCAGGGACTCCAGATGGCACGCCAACTTCCATTCTTAGAGGAAGAGCACAGCAGGTACTGATTGGCCACTGAAACACAAGTTTGCAACCATCTGAAGTACCACAGCATCAGCAATTTGGATGAGCTAGTAAACAAGGAAGGAGTGGTAAGACAAATAATCCACCAGTGCAATCTCCGTAGATACATAGAGAAGGTGGGCCAGAAGATCAACCACGGAAAATTCATCGAATTCTTGAGAACCTTTGACACACGGAAGAACAATGGTATGGTAACTATCAAGAAGGAAGGCTATCCTAAAAGGATAGAAGTTGTGCTTGGCCCAAAGATAGTGGAAAAGGCCTTAGGGTTGGCCAACACACAAGGGAAGAAACTGAAGAGAAACGTTTATAGCATATTGAAGATGCTCAAGACAAAGGTTCACACCAATGACGGGATCAGTCTAGCAAACATCCTTAACCCTGTCATCCAGCCAAGATGGTGCATGCCCTGTTTTCTAGTCACAGATACAATACCCTCATGGCTCATATTCCATTGTCGATGCTTGAAAGTATTGTAGCAAGGGCCCTAGATGAAGTAAACCTAAATGCCTATGTCCGCAAGACGATTAAATCATCAGCAAAGGCATTATCATCAAACCAGAGGCCTGCAAGAGGGAAGTCACTAGCTACCATAGCTGAATTGGACCGAAAAATACTTGCATCAAAAGCATTCCTGATAGGGTTTGGAGGGATACTGACCGCCATCATCCAAGAAGCTATGGGAGAGATGGGAAGGGAAGAGGAAGTAGAGGAGACTCTAGAGGGATCCCCCATCCAAGAGCAACACCTCTCCCTATTCCCACAAAGCCCATCAACATCTCCGAAAGAGAGAAAGGTGGGAAACAAAGAAGCGAGCAAGCCACAGAAAGAGAAGGCAAAAAGAGTGAACCTCAAGAAATAAGAGAGTTTAACCCCAAGCTCAACAGCAACCGGAGAAGTCTAGTGAAAGGACCGTGAGTGAGCAAAGTGGAAAGGGTTCGGTCCCATCAAGCCAAGGGAACCAAAAGAAAATCTTTCTAAAAATTCCAAGCAAGAAGAAAAAGCCAGAAGAAGAGGAGGAAGGCCTACGGAAGGTAGAAGAAGAATGCCAAAGGATGAGGAAGAACAAAAGGAACAAGCAACAAGAGAAGAAAGAAAGACTAAGGAGAGAAGAGGATAAGCAAATGGCTCTTGCCATTAGGCTGTTGGTCGAGCAACCCTTCCGCACCAAAGAGCAAGCCAGAAGGAGCCTAGATGATGCGCCTAGAACCAGCTCCGCAACAGCAAAAGCCACTAGAGGACCCATGGTGGAAGGCAAAGGGAAGGCCCCATTGGAAACCGCCACCGCCCATCATGGTTGCCACCGCTACTACCACCCAAGAAACCATAGATGTTGCAGTGGACCAAAGCAACGTGATGGCTTGGGTGCAATACCTAGTCAACACGGTGTAGCATCTTGAACCAACACCCATTGAAGGATCCCCCATACTAGGAACAAAGAGGCCTGCCACTATGGACGTTGAGTCCAAGAATAACCCAAAGAAGGCCAAGGTGAAAGCCTCAACCATGTCCATACCCTCGGCCATGCCATGGTCGATGCAATATGATGAGTACGTCCAGGGACTCCTAAGCCAGCTAGAAAGAATAAAAGAGGAGAAAAAGGTAGCACTGGCAGAGCTAGAAACTAAAAAGGAAACATTCTCAGCCTACCAACTCGAAAAAACACACCAAACATCCATCCAGCAAAGGCAAATAAGTGATTCGAGGGAAGAGTTGGAAGCCAAACATGCAATAGAAGGGAAAACGGAGGAGAAAGTTGCAAAAGAGCCCCATGGCGAGGGAAGCAGAGAATAGGTGATACTAGAGGAGGACTTTTGAACCCTCCTGCAAAGCAGAATGAACAGATGTAAGAGTACCTCAACCAGCTAAAGAGAATCATAGATGAGCTCACTAAGGAGGTAGAAAGGGTTAGGACCCAAGCCTATGTAGAGTGCAGAAAGGAGAAACAACAAAAGGAAGAGCTGCTCAAGAAACTACGTGAGGCCAAGGCACAAAGAGACCAAGTGGTAGCCAAAAAACTAATAGAGATGGAAACCAATTTCAAGTGGCTCTCTTAGAACGAGAACGACTAGCAGAGCAACTAAACTGCCTCAAACAGCAAAAAGAGAAAATGCTTAAAATCTAAAAGGAGCAAAAGCATATGGCCATGATGCTATCTCAGTACCAAAATCAAGGCGTAGAGAGGATAGCAAAAAGGCTAAGGCGTGGGAGGAACAGACCGTTAGAAGACTCAAAGATCTCGTCGAACGCCTCGCCTTGGCAGAAAGCGAACGAATCATGACACTGGCAAGAGCAGAAACAACGGAGGCAAGTCTTGAGGTCCAACAACAGGCCTTTCTGAACACAATCCTACATGTGACTCAAGCTAAGGGTGAAGATACCATGAAAGGGCTGCGAAGAAATCTAGAACTTACAAGACGAGCCATGAGATATGGCCGCCATGAAAGAATGCCGGTAAAGAGTACCAGCCTAAGGACAGAGCAACAATGACAACACCTGAGGCAGACTAGGCTAGGAGCTGGAGGAGTTAGGATTTGGAGGCCTGAACAACTAGCTCAACCACCCACTGTAGCTCCAACCGAACTACCAAGAGAAGAAGGGCTAGACTTCAAACAAGACCAAGACGAAGAAGAACAACCGCAAGTGCCGAGCCCAGCAAAATAAGCGAAGCATACACAAAAGAGCAGAGTGAGGAAGCCACTCCTGAGAGGGCTGTGAAAAGAAAGCACAGGCAGAGAGAGCAGGTAGAGCTAGCACAAAGGAGACTCCAAGCAAGACCGCAGCAAGTTCCTAAGGTCTAGGTTCCACAAAGAGAGAAATGCCACCCTGTAAACTAGGCCCAAGAACTGCCTATTTGGGAGCAATGGGAGAATCAAATCCGACCCTTCGAGTTCTCTTTGCGCTATCCTCGTTCTTTAGACAGAGTTCTATTTGTAAGGGTGATGGAGCAAGTGATCAAGTTTGCGCAGCGGCTAGGGAATAGGTGGACAGAGGAGAGAAGAAAACACCCCATAAGGTGGCAAAGAGAGCTCGAGATTATTGGAAAGACAAGGTTTGGGAGATTTCAAAGACCGTCAATGGATACGAAGCCCAACCACAATGGTGGCGACATGTCTAGGACACCAACCTTGATGCTTGGATGGCCTTCTACGGCACCATACCAAACGAGCAAAACAACCCTACCTACATGCCATATCCGCGGAGAATGAGGGTAGATTACGACTAGGAAATATATGGCAGGTACGACTTTCCAAGGATCTACAATGTGAATGCAGAAAGCCCAGAGGAGTGCCTAATCTTCACTGAGCGAGACATCTGCCCATCCATCACACACTTCCTCAACTAGTTCTCATCTTGCCCCAACCCCGTTACCACATATGATTATCTTAGGATTCTTAGGATTTTGCTCAAACAAAAGCCCACGGCAAAAGAGGCCCGACTCCCACCACTCTTTTTTTAATCTAAATGTAAGTATTGATAGTTGCACGATGGCCTAATGATGAGCCCTCATCAACGAGTGCTCACAAATGCCATGGGACTAGCACTCGGCTAGGAGGGGGGTAATGTTAACCCCAATGCAAAGAAAGCAAAAAGAAAATTAAAAATATGTAGGGCAAAGTGGAAAAAGGCGGTCCGGCTAAAGAAAAAGGAGGAAAAAAGGCCAAAAACATAAGGACAGCCTTAAAGGTTCAGGGCAAGCGTAAAAGCGGAAAGGCACATTTTAAATATAGAAGCGCACTCTAAATCCTTATAAAAGAACGTCAAGCTCCCTCCTGTGCAATTTATAAATGTAGACAGGCATGGGTGAAGACACAATGCGAATAGGAAGAAAATAGGAAAAAGAGGACCTAGGCTAAAATGGCCGGTCATGTAAAAAAGGGATGAATGCCCAAGGGGGATTCGGGTATTGTGTAAAAAGGCAAAAAGTGAATGAAGAAGCTCATTCTTGTGTAGCCAAAACTAGCTCTCTTCTTCTCTTCTTCTTCTTCTTATTCTTGCTTGCTTGAGCTAGTCTTGAGAGAGGGAGTGTGAGGGAGTGAGGGAGTGAGTGTGTGAGGGTGAGGAACCATGGTGGAGAAGCTCTCCATCTTCTCCTCTCTTCTTCTTCTCATCTCTTGTCTAGCGCGCAGCAATGGAGCATGGAGCTTGGAGCTTCAGGATCGAGCTTGGTTGAGCTTGTACCTTGGATCATGGACTACTGGAGTGCTTGTGGTAGGACTCAGTAGGCAACTCGATCGAGCATGGAGATAAGCTCACTATACTCATAGGTGTGAGAGCACATACAGCTATGTGAGAGGTAGCCATTGCACTTGTCTTGAAACGCTTGAAACAACAAGTAGTCCGTGGGTTTTGGCGGTCAAGCGAGAAGCTCCCATAGTGGAGACCAATTACCTTGAAAATGGCATATAAGGCATTGGCCAAGAAGATTTGCAGCCCACTCTAACCCATCCTCCCAGACATCATTCATGACACAGATAGGTTTTGTTTAGGATAGGAGTATCATGGATAACATGTTCACTTTCTTTGAGGCCACTAAGTGGGCACTCACATTGCAGCCAGAGGATGGGCATGCTTCTAGATTTTGAGAAGGCCTATGATGGGACTTCCTATAGGGCACCATGGCACAGCTCAGCTTCCCCAAAAAATGGATCAGCAGCATGTCTGCATTAGAAGGGCAACTACCAAGAGGGTACTCATGGAATGACAACAGGGGGCTCAGTTTTGGCTAGAGAGATCTGTTCATCAGAGCTGTCCACTTGCCCCATATCTCTTCCTACACTTTGCGAAGGCAATGTCCTACTTTTTCTGCTTGGGAGTGAGCGGCTTACAGGGCCTCATGCTTCTTGTGAGGGAGGAGAGTTAGCTGGTAGATTCAGAGTATGTTGATGGCACGGCGCTCTATGTCAAGAATGATGAGATGATGCTAGAGAAAGTGAGACTAGCTTGCGCATGGCTGCAAGTGCCAAAATCAACTCGTGAAAGTTGATTTTCTTACAGATCCAGATTTGAGCACCAAGTAGAGCACCCACTTGGGCTTCAAATGGGTGTCAAGGGGACAGACAATATCTTGGATTCCAAGTGGATTGGCATAACTCTAGCCAAGCAGTTAATCTCGATACTTGACTCCATCAAGCCAAAGCTAACCTGCTAGAGCATGGTTCGCCTCTCACTCGCAAGTAGGGTCCTAGTGGTCAACCAACTCATCCTGGTGGGAGCCTAGTACAATGCTTCCTGCTGGTGTTCCTCCTTGTCATGTGTGGTACAACTATGCCACCTGCTGCAAAATTTTCTTTGGGATGGTTCCAATGGGTCTAGAAATTCTTGTGCCAAGGTGGCTTTGGTAACTATCATCATATTGCTCACAGGGGGGCTAGGGATAATTGACCCAAAGTATCCAAGTCTGGCCCTGATGGGCAAGCTAGTGGTACATAGGCTCACGCCTAGTGATCAGATGTGGAAAGTCCTCCATGAGGGCTTGTAGGAGTGCAGACCATAGCCAGATGGGCAGTAAAGACCATCCTTGAGATGGATCTTCACATCAGCTCAAAGCATGCAACCTAGATCCATTTTCCTTTGCAGCTTGCTACAGATTTGACAGGGCCTGCACAAGGCCCTCGTTTAGAGGCCCCATTTGTCAAGAGGAGATTGACCAACAGTCTGTGGTTTGGGACCCCTAGGTCTGAGACTGTGATAGGCTTTAAATTGGAGAGCACCCTCACATCTAGTGGGATAGCCAGGAGGCTGGCCCTGCTTGCACTTAGGGTATGGCAACAGATTTACAGGATAGTGGATCGAGAGAATTTACAGAAGGCATCTGGCTGCTAGCAGGGAGCTGATGCCAGGAGAAGGGAGATTGATGCATTGATCTTACAAGAGTGGTTGTATCCTCCCGTCATAGAGCCGGTGCAGCGTGGAGAGGTGCGGACAGTTAGGTTCTCATCAATGGGTATCCCCCTACAGGTGACAAGTAGAGTGGGTGGTGCCTCTCACAATGGTCTCTTCATAGTGCAGGCCAGTGAGCAGCTAGTCTTTGACAAAGGTCAGCATGACAAGAATCTATTAGCTATTCCCTGGAGGAGGATTTGTGGTATCATACTCCAGGGAAGACATTGGTGCTGGACCCATACATATCCTGGATTAATTTCCAGGAATGGCACCTCTAGATTTGGGAGAGTGGGCCTCTAGATGAGCTAGAGTAGGACCCTAGAGAGTGGCTTTGGCCGGCCACAATAGTTGCCAAGAAACCGCATAGCTTCTTGGCCTATACAATCAAGATCATAAGACATATACTGATGCAAGAGTTTGGTGCCCTCCCATAGCAGGCATTGGCCAAACATAGTATTAGGGATGCCTTCTGACCAACCTTTTGGTGACACCTACGGGATAGTTGGAGGCCACGGAAGGTGTCATACTTCCCTTGGCTCCTCGCACATGGAGGTTGGGTTGTCAACTCGTTGACCCAAATGCAGCATGATGGAGTCTGCCAAGCCCTACCAACACTTGTACTTGGAAACTCCAAAGTGTTGCCTCTAGTCATGCAAGGCACCACAATTGGTGTAGAGAGGAGCTCGTTGTATTCTCCATCATGTAGCACCTAATCTGTGCATATCTTGGGGGGGACCTTTGTTGGCAGGCAGTTAGTCAGGGCTGCCACCTATTGTATGGGGCTAAGATGCACGACACAATTTTCATCATTGAAGTAAGTTGTGCTATGATTGGCTTGGATGCACTATTCATCCACTAGGTATTGGAGACCACAATAGAGCAAAGATGTGGCAGATCATTGGTGGCCTCACATGATGCCACATTTGGAAGGCATGCTGTCAAATATTTTTGGCAACAAGTGCCTATCCGTACACACAACCTTGGCAGAGCTTTGGACTTCCATCATCTACTCCCTCCAAAACTACTAGGACTAGGTGCAAGGCATTCTTAGGCTCGCAAGGAGCTCCACCGTCCTCATTTTTTACTCACCTAGGGTGGCCACAACCTATTCATTCAATGTAGGCCCGCCAACCTAGGTTGTGGTATACTCCTCCATGGCTTCTTTCCCCAAAACCCCCAAGACTGCCTGGAGAGACTTGTATATATGATTGTTTTATGACTTTGTTTCAGCTCCGACTAGAATGTTGAGCACACGTACTTTGATGTAAACATCTTCGGAGTAATACAATTAGCCACCATTTGTGAGAGTACGACACACTCTTCCACTCCCGGTCCTCCGGACATGGGAGTTTAGGGGTCAATTTTCACCTTGCATAATGTGTTTGTTGCATTCAGCATTGTATCTATTCATTCATTTTTCAATTTCATTATCTTTTGTGTGTATGGTCTCTGTGTTTACCATGACCCTAGCTATATTTATTTATCAATATGAGTGTTTGTCATACGATTGTATTTGTATTTTGTAGATGAGCATTTCTTTACATGGTATCAGAGCTAGGTACTCACTAAAGAAACCTAGGCCCTTGATCGGAGAGCTCCATCTTCGAGTGTGGACAAGACCTTACATCTAATCTTCTTGGAGATCATAGATACAAGAGGTCTCTCCATCAACCTCCAGCCATCATAAGTGTGACCTAACTGGTGTGTGGTGATCAGGATTGGGCCCCCATATCTGTACTCCATAAAATAGTATGGATGTGATCAACATATCAAAGAGCCACAACTTAGAGTAGGGTTCTTGAAATTGTACCTAAGAGCACATTCTCTCCAAATCAAGTGTATCCTCATGTGAGTCTAGTGTCTATTGCCTCTCGCATAGAGAAAGTGGGACTTGTAAACAAGACTCCTAAGTATGTATAAGAATCCACATACTCCAACTCCTTCTACCCATATGTGAACTTCGATGTTGATCTTGTGACCCATTGTGGTTTAGTATTAAACACCTAAACCTTGGTTTTACTACGGTTCACTAAAAGCCCACTATCCACTACATAAGAAAATAATGCATCCAAATGTCTCTGTAACCCCTATTGAGTCAACTATCCATACAATTTGTTGTGCTACAGCCATTTTATACATGGTGTGACTGGAGGTTTGTGCTTCCGGATGATTTCAAAAAGAGGTCTGCTAACCAGATATATCATTAGATGGTGGAGGCCAAGAGCTGAGTCACTACAAAGGTTAATAAATTATGGCACATTCGGGATGGCAAAAAGAAGTGGCAGGAAAGATTCATTTAGCTTGGAAGTCCAAGGTTCCGTATCAGGGTAAAGTCTTCATGTGGAGACTGCTGATTGGTGGTCTTCCAACTAGAGAGCTGCTGCGTGCTCGAAAGATCTCTGCTCGTCGTCATGTATTCTACACTACATGTGATGAAACATTGGTTCATCTTTTTGTCTCTTGCCCCGTTGCTTGACAGATCTGGAGTTTTATTTCCCACGTGTGGTTCTCGGCAACTCAACACTGGATAACACCCCGTTCGTGGATTATGGAAAAGCTGCCCTCTATGTCTTCTTTGCATTCTGATTATTCCTATCTTTTCCATTTCCTTAGATGGACTGCGCTGTGGCATATTTGGCGTACTCGGAATGCCTTTATCTTTGATTCAATTTCAAGCATCCATGGTCATGTGGCCCGTGTTCGAGGCTTAGTGCTATGGCAGATTTCCTCTATGATATCAGCTGACCTGGTTCTTCCTGACATTGCTGCTCCCTGGCTGGCTATTGTTTGCTCTACTCCAAATGTTCTTTCTATGTGACTTCTGTGTTAAAGTCCCGGTAGTCTTTCGTCACTTTCTCTAATGACCTGATGGTCTGATGTAACAAAAAGAAAGAGAGATAGAGAGAATGTTGGCCTGATGGTCTAATGTAAATATTTACTACTTAATTCAATCATCTTCACAAAAGAGAGAGAGAGAGTGTGTGTGTGTGTGTGAGTGGGAGCTAAATTACCCATTACCGAAAAAAAAAAAGATATTGGGAAACAGTAAGAAGAGAGTGTTATATATAATATACGTATATGTATATATGTGTATATATACATATATCTATATGTATATATGCATATATAAATATTTGTATACATATAGTAGAAAGAGAGAAAAATAGAGAGAGATAGTGAGATGAAGTAAGAAAATATAGAGGAGAGAAAGAGTACGAGTTAGAGATGGAAAGAGTGAAAATAAAGGGACAAGGTTTAGAAATCCCATCGACAATTCCCTTTCCATACACTCCTAATATCGTATCCTCCATCCTCATCACTACCCTGTTTTTCATACTCTCACTGGCCTACTCTCCACACAAATCTTGTATCACCCCTCTCTCTAACCTAACTTTACCACCCATTAAAGATCATCATTCCCTCTACTTTACTAAGTCACAATTTCAAGGGCAAACAAGTGCTTGAGGACCAGCAAGGACCTGAGAAAGAAAGTATAACAAGAATATCTTAGAAGAATTTGCACAAGAAGCATGCCCCTAAGCGAAGAAATGTGAAAGCTAGACGAGAAGTGGTGCATACAAACAATATCCATGTTGCTCCAACTCAAGTTCGGGTGCTCTCTTTGTGTTTAAAAGTACTTTTTAATATAATAGAGGAGTGATTGTGCATGATAAGGTGTTGCACCAAAGCCCTATGATATAGGAAAGGCATCAAGATATATCATCTTGATTTGCACGGGATTGTATATATGTCTCTTAAGTAGATAAACTCATTATTTCCCTTTTGTGGAATATTACAAGAGATTGTTAGACTATCGTTACATTTTAAATAGGATTTGTAGTTGTTATAGAAAAGGGAATGTTGATGCATGAAGATACTTGTTTGAAGTATTAAGAAGCTATGTTACTTGATTTGGAAAGCGGTGATTTCCTAAATGACAAACTATTTGCCTTGTTTTTTATTGAACCTTGGAAAAACTTGTAAGGCAATGAGTCGACGAACCCTAAGTCTCTCGCCGAGATTCCCTCACCAAGAATCAGTTTTGTCTTGGATGCTAGGACCGGCACCAATGATGAGAGGTCTCTCCCTAGGCATGGGGAAACTAGTGGGGCTCTAGCTGTAATTTCCATCGTGTGCTTAATACCAAACTTAGATAGAGTAGAAACCTTGTGAGCCCGAGATAGGTTCTCTCAGAAGGCCCCAACATTAGCTATGGGCAGATTGGTGGATTGTACCCATGGCAATTTGACATGGGTATCCAAGTACTTTGAATACAGATCCTGGTGTAAGGGACAGAATGCAGATATGGCATTGCACCTTGGAGAAGCTATGGATTAACACTAAGTTTGATACTGTTTTCAAAAGACTGTTTGAAATTGTATTCATATCCACACCTAATTTATGTGAAAGAACATTGTTTTAAACAAAGGGTTAATTAATGAAGGTGATTTCTATATGTCTGACTAAGTTGTGCTAGATTAATTAGAAAACTAAAGAAATTGTTTTATGGGAAGCAGGTGGTTAGATCCCCAACAGATCTTTCCAATGGCACGGTGATCTCAGTTAGTCAAGAGGTTTCCATCATAATTTGAATTTTAGATTAGGCAAAGCTAGAGGGGCTATGAACATTGGTTGTCCTAGTGTGCCATCTTAGAACACAACCAGTGCCGTTTTAGGGGAGCTGAGGTTGAGACTATACCTCATGGGTAGAGGGGTCAATGCACATCGCTCACCCTTGTTTCTCTCCCTCTTTGAACCAAGCGTGGCAATGGCTTGCTTCGGCTTGAGGGATGATGGCAAGTGTAGTCACCTTAGAAGCTAACGCTACATGGTTGATAAGAGATCGTGGTATCTTATATTAGGTCCTCGTTTTTAGGTCAAACCTTGTGGAGTTGAGGTGGACCTTCCCTTCCTAGTTAGACTTAAGTAGTTCAATGTTACGAATGTCCCGTTATTCGAAGAAGTTTCGAAAGACAATGATCTTGATTTCTTCTTGATGGGCCACTAAAACATGTGCTATTGATATTCGTTAGATAGGCACATTACAATATCAAAGTGACAACTAATGGAGCTTCTCTATCTCCTCCCTAAGAGATATCAGCAATCCCATCACTGTATGGGCCAAACAATATTGAAGAAAGGAGGCATCCCTGCTTCATCCCGATGGTGCAATGAACTGGCATTGAAAGGCCTTCAAGTGTCCATACTCTACTAGGAAGCCTCTCATATAGTGCTGGAATGCCCCCACTGAGATCCTTCAGCACTCCCAATAGCATATAGCCTGTGTATCAACCTATCACTTGGTACTATGTCAAAGACCTTGTGAAAATCTACAAAGCAGTAATAGATTTATCGATCATGAGCTCTACCCTCAATAATCACTTCAATGTGAGGATATGATCCAATGTAGAGAAGCCTCTTCTAAAGCCAACCTACCCTTGAGCTCTAGGACCCCATCTCTCTATCCAATTTCTGAACTCATGCTCAAGAATGGAGACATAGAACGTGATTCATGTATGTCTAACCATAATAGTCTGATAGTTACTGGGTAGAGTAGTATCACCTAACTTGAGGAGAGCCACAATAGTGTTTGTGCTCTAGCTCTCTAGGAGGCCTTTGCATATGGCTTTGTTAAATATGTGAACTAACAGTCCTGCCACCAAGTCCTTAACATGAATGAAGTGATTGACTACTAATCCATCACAATCATGTGCCTTGGCCCTTGCCTCTACTGAGTCTGTCAATAGTATCATGGACCCTACTCTCTATAAGGAAAGTGGTGGTCTCTCAGCAAGGCTTTGGTGGATTACGGAAGGGATGTTGACCTGCTATAGTGTAGAGACTAGTTGCATATACTCTCCATGTGTCAGGGGATGTAATTGATGTGCTCGAGCATGTTCTCTAAGAATTCTCTTGGCCTCTCTAGAATCCTCCCTGAGGAACAACTGGTACGAGTCCCTCTCTAACTGGGCTAAGAATGCTCTCTTCTTCCACCACATGAAGCCTCTAATGAGTTGTCCCTATCTGTGGATAGCATATTCCAATGCCACATCTCTCTATAGATGAGATCTAGTCTCATGACACTCATACCAGTTGGTTCAAGGTATCACCCCAGTGGAGCCTCTCTCTGTAGGCGATGAGTATCACATCTAGCAGAGAACACAATGCATTCACATTTTGTTCAATTGCAAGTACTCATGGTCATGTGAACCATGTTTGACGATCGTTAGTATAGCAAGTTAGTTCCACGATCTCTAATGGTGTACTCCTTAGAGATGTGGCTACTCCATGGATGGATATCATCTATACCACCCTAGTGTGCCCGCTCCATGATTCCCTTCTCCTATCAAGACAGCCCTAAGTTTCTTGTACCCTTTCAGCTTCTTGTGTAATTTTCTACTATACTTGAGTCTGCATCATTGGCTACAAAGCCATTTCTAAATATTCATATTCATTAATTCAAACTTTTTCATGAGAGAGAGAGAGAGAGAGAGAGAGAGAGAAATGAAATAGAGATGGCTAATGGGCCTTCGCCATGCTAAGCATGAGGAGGTTGCCCTAAAACACTGATATCCTGCAACTACCTCTTTAACCAGCCTTCCTTCTGTGGATGGGTGGTAATTCCTTGATTAGAGAAGTAAAATTTATTATAAAACTGAGAAATGCAAAATAACTTACAATCTTGGACAATGGACACCCTCTTGGTTCCAAAACTTACGCCCCTTTCGGTATTTCTTTAACTTAATTGAAGAAAAGTTGATGCACAATGGGATTCTCCCAATCCCTTTCGGTATTCTAATTCCCCTTGCTATCCAAAATGGCTAGCAAGTCTACAATCTCATTTGCCCCTTGATACGAACAGTCAATTGGCCTTTTCTTACTTTGATGGAGATGGAAAATGCCCTGAATTCATTCATTTGTTGGTCCCTCCACTTGAATTTAACTAAACACAGCTTCAACTCTAGTGAATCTAGATCTTGGAGCTTCCAATTTCTGGCACGCTTCCCAAGGCTACTACTAAATCCTAAATTCTACTACAAATTAGGGTTTACAACACAGAAATCTGAAATTTCTCAGCCTCTGGTGATCTCAATGCTGTAATCTTCAAAGCAAGGTTGTAAAAAGGTTAGGAGATGAGAGACAATGCTGAGGAGAGAGAAAATTCAGACATTCTTCGTAAAGAACTAAAGAAAATCAGTCATTTGCTGTTGTTGCCTTGTCTCAACAACTTGTAGATGCAAAGAACTAAAGAAAATCAGTCATTTACTGTTGTTTCCCTATGCCTACAAATCAAACCAACGGCATCTCCTCCCTCTCTCTTGCAAGTTGAATGCACTAAAATGCCTCTCTCCAGTCTCTAAATACATTTTTCAGTCTTGCATGGACATTTTTGAGAAGTGGCAGCCGATGCTAAAAAATATATATGATTAGCCAATAATTAAATTGGCT
The DNA here is from genome assembly GCF_053477565.2 of Lygodium microphyllum. NCBI lineage: Eukaryota > Viridiplantae > Streptophyta > Polypodiopsida > Schizaeales > Lygodiaceae > Lygodium > Lygodium microphyllum. Next base: position 4,737,590 of record NC_141140.1, on the reverse strand, counting down.
AGGCAACTTCTATTCTTAAGTGGCTCTGCGTCATCTCTGACCATCAAATTGGTATTAGGTACCATTAAATGTCACTTCTCTAGTGTCACCAACAACTGACACTTATGGCCAAATGAATGACCCAGGCCAACAACAGGCACTGGATACCACCAAGTACTTGTGCAACATAACTTATAGCAATATGCCTTTGACATCCCATGATTTTCTCGGGTCCTGGGCTTGTAAATTTACTCTAACCCCAGTTACATCTCACATGTGCAACATTTACTTAACCATGTCATTAGAAATCAATCCATATGTTAAATGAGGTTTCAAAAATACATGTCCGCATGATAGCCCTCCTTAAAATCCTTGCAATTGTCCTCGATTGCACTGCCAGATGCATCAAAAGCAAAATAATGGATTAGAATTTCCACAAGGTTTCATAGTTAACACAAGATTGCGCACTGCTACTCAACCATTCCATATGCCCAACACATGCTGAAAATTACCAGACAACATAACATAATATAAGACTCACAAAGAATCTCAAAAACATTGCCAAATTATCATGTGACATGTCTATTTCTCAGGAGCTCGACTCATTTGGCAAAACCAAATCATAGCATAGCATAACCAAGCATAAACCAAGCCTAAATTATCAATGGCATCATGACATATCCTACTGTCCATGAACCAAATGTAAACCATTGAAAATTGAGCATAATCTAATCATAAACTAATCACTTGCTGATCTAAGAACTCATCATAAACTGCTGCAAATGTGACCCCAAAGTAATCACAAACTCATTGCAAAAACTGACCAGCAATCAATGCAAAAACTAATGCAAAACTAATTGCAAAAGTGGCCATAAACGGTTCTCAAGCTGATCCAAAACTAAGCTGAAACTATTTCATACCAAATTGCTCATAAGCTGATGCAAAAGTATAGTTCCAGTGCCCAAGTGAAACTCATACTCATCTGCATGCATCTCACAGTGACTAGTATACTAAGTAGTGACCTCATGGCAAACATACTGTCAGCACAATACCTTGGATGCATGTTGAATACATCCGAGATCCACTACATACGAGAGTTGTCCATAACTGGAGGAGTCGAAGTGCTACCTCCCCCTCGAGCATCAAGCAATACTTTGAACCCTTGCTCTGTTGAACCAGACGAAGCTCGAGCTAAAGTCGGCTGCTAATTGAAAGGCATCTAGATAGAGCTGAAAAATTGAGGATGGTCTGCCAAGTCATCCTCTTCCATCCATTTGTGAATAATTCTGAAATTTCACGGAGTATCTCCTCGAAACTTTACCTTTGACCTTTCTTTCCTTATGTGCCAAAATCTACTCAGGTACCAAAATATCATCTAGCTCCTCAACCTCAGGCTGAATTTCAGCAGACATATCCTTTGGTACATCACCATGAAAAGGCCTTACCAAGCTGACATGAAAGGTATCGTGTATCTGCCAATGTGAAGGTAATTTTCAGCTAATATGCCACATTGTTGATCTTCTCCAACACCTGGAAGGGACCATAGTATCTCATACTCAATTTGGGATACAATCTTTCTCTTCCTTTTATCTTTTTCAGTCTTGTCTTTTCAAAACGCAAAAATACCTAATTGCCCTCTACAAACTACAAAGGACGTCTGTGGCAATCAACTGCCCTCTTTTGCTTTTCTTGCGATCTTTGAAGTGCATATTTTATCTTTGCACAGACTACATCTAAGTTTTCCACATAACGATCAACCTCAAAGATCTTTCCTTAGTTTGCAACATAGGTGGTACCTTCTTGCCACCCTCAACCACCTCAAATGGAGCTTTGCTTGTAGAACTATGCACTGTGTTGTTGTAAGCAAACTCAACCAAGGGCAAATATTGCTCCCATTGTGTCTTGTGTTCTGAAACATAGCACCTTAAAATATCTAACACTCTGGAATTTGTTTCCTCAAACTGACCATCTATCTGCAAATGAAAGGATGATAAGAATTTCAGCATGGTACCCATATTCTCAAACAACTCCTTCCAAAATAAACTAGTCATCCAAGGGTCTCGATCACTAATGATCGACTCTGGCATATCATGATACTTAAAGATATGTTGCAAAAACAATCGTCCCATATGATCAACCTTTATTTTCTTCCTCACCAGAATAAAATGGGCTTGTTTGTTAAACCTACAAATGATAGTCCAGATCCCATCATTCCCTGTGGGTGACTTAGGAAGCTAAAAAATAAAGTCCATTGCAATGCTCTGCCAAGGCCCATCTATAATAGGTAAAGACTGCAACAAACTCAGCATCTTCTGCCTATCATGCTTTACCTTCTGACATACCATGCATGTCTTAACAAACTCTTCTACATCATGCCTCAAAGCCAGCCAATAAAAGAAATGCTCCACTACCTTGATCGTGGCCTATATCCTACATACGAAGAAGCATGACTTTCAATGATAACTCTAGCCCTTAACTGCTTTGTGATACATAGTCGTCCATGCATCATCAAAATCCATCTCTTAGCACAAAGTGTTCATACCTTGGGTCCTTGCAAAGCTAATCATAAACATTAGCAAAGTCCGAATCAGCAACATATTGCTCTTTCATGGCATCCAACTCAATGTGATAAACCATACTGAGGGCTGAAATTTGTGGCTTACGTGACAGTCCATTAGTCACAACATTCTTTTTACCATCAATATGTACAATTTGAAAGTAAAACATAGAGAGAAAATTTGCCCATCTCATATGCTTCTCTGACAACTTCGTCTGCATCGAAAAGAATCTCAAAGTTTGATGGTCTGTTTACACTATAAAATCAGCCCCCAACAAACAATGTTTCCACATAGATAGTGCATGAATTACAATGAATAGCTCTTTCTCATAGACTTGTAAATTCTTTTCTGCACTGTGGAGAATTCGGCCACAACTCGGTCGTTCTGCATAAGAACAACTGTGGAGAATTCGGCTCTCATAAGTCACAACTCGGCCATTCTGCATAAGAACAACCCCAATGTTGTTACCACATGCATCACATTGAACTATGAATGAATTCCTTAGATCGAGCAACACAAGCACAGAATCTGAAGTCATCTTTTCCTTCAACTTTTCAAATACTGAAATTTCCACTGCTATCCATCTAAATGGCACATCCTTCTTTTATGAAGCATGCAATGGCGATGCAATTTCAGCAAATCCACGTATATACTATAAGTAGTAAGAACATAAGCCCAAGAAGTTGCGGATCTCATGCACATTCCTCAAAAGTAGCCATGATCGTATTGCCTCAACCTTTGCAGGGTCCATGCGAATACCATCAACCCGATATAATATGCCCCAAAAAGTGGATTTCATGCAAGAAAATTTCACTTTTCTTGTCATTGTTATCCAACCTATACTCATGCACTTCATTGAACGTAATGTCTAAGTATCTTCTATGCTCTACCTTGTTCTTTGAATAGACAATCATGGAATCAAAGAAAGTACCCACAAATCCTCTATGTGTTCTAAAGATGCGATCTATCATCAAATTAGAAGTGACAAGAGCATTAGTGAGGATGTAGCAATGTGCCGACAAGCTGGCAAAATTGTATGAAGAGCTGCAAGAAGAAATGAAGAATGTCCAAGACACCACAGAAATGCTAGAAGCAACACGAGAGGAAAGAGCACGCACGTATCAAAAGGAGATAGAAAAGTTGAAATAGGAGGCAACCTTGGAGCAGGAGGAGCAAAAGAGATTGGAGAGAGAGATTGAAGATAAAGAGCAAAGATTGATGGCCCTAGCACAAAGGCAAGCGAAGAGCCTTGAAGAAATGAAAAAGAGAGCAGAAGATTGGGCTAATCATAATGAAAAAAGAGTCAAGGACTTGGCATACCATCTAGCCCGTGTGGAAGGAGATAAAGTGTCAGCGGAAGGAGAGCAAGACGACAGAGGCTGCTTAAGTGAGCCTAGAGACTCAACAACGTACCTTCCTTAACACAATCCTAGATATCACTCAAACAAAAGAATAGGAGGCCATTGAACCATTGAAGAGAAAGTTAGGGATTGCTTGGAGTGCCCTAAGAGCACGATTGCATATGCCAGCAAGTCCAAAAGACATAACAAGAAAGTCATACAATCCAAAAGATGTTCTAAAAGTTGTCTTAGGCACATCTTCCGGTCTAATGTGTATTTGATGATACCCACTTTTCAAATCTATACAGCTAAATATGGCTACCCCTTGCAATCTATCCATAGCATCATCGATCTGAGGAATTGAAAAGCAATTCTTTATCATGATCTTGTTCAGAGCACAATAATCAATGCATATATACCATGAACCATTCTTTTTTTGCACCAAAAGCACTGGAGAACAAAAAGAAGATAAGCCGGGCTGAATCAGCCCTTTTTCTAACAGTTCATTCACCTAACTCATAATCTCCTCCTCATGGGCTGCACTAACTCTGTAGGATGGCTTATTAGGTCGGCTACTTCTAGGGATAAAATCTATGCCATGATCTTCTGGCCTTTCAAGTGGTAGCTACCCTGGAAGTGACTAAGAGAAGCAATCAACATACATTTCTAGAAATGGCATGCAATGAATCTCAATCTTAGACATGTTTCTAACATTCTCACTATCATCTTTATCCTTAGTAAAAACCAAGTATGCTGAAAGATGATTTTTCATTACTTTAGAAATGGCAACTGCAGATACAACAGGGATAGATTCACCTTTCAACCTTACATCAAGCATGAGTATATTTTCCTTATGCTGAATAGTGATCTTTTTTGCACAAGAATCAATAACTGCATGCATATAGTGACACCATGGCATACCAAGCAATACATCACAATCCTCAAGTGAAACAATGAAGAACTCTTCGCTATCAACATATCCCTGTATATGCAACCAAAACTTTCTAATGAGCGGTGTGACGAGCTCTGCATGGCCTTTACATGCCATTTAAACTTCCCCCATGGCTCCCATCTCATCCTCTCTGATGCCTAGACAGGCCACCATGTCAATAGAGATGAAGTTGACTTGTGCACCATTATCAAAGAAAATCAATGCATGCAGATCCCCAATTTTGCTCCATGTTCCGCACAACGTAATAGCATCATCATTGGGCTGATCACTAGAAACATGGAGCACCAATCCCACTAATGTTTTGGGTTGATCACTAACAACATCGAGCACCAATCCCACTGATGTTTTGGGATTCTTTCCTTTAGAATCTCCCCAATTTTCTTTGACCATCAGATTGGCATTGGTACCATCAAACGCCATTTCTCTAGTGTCACCAACTGACACTTATGGCCAAATGAATGGCCTAGGCCGACAACTAGTACTAGATACCACCAAGTACCTGTGCAACATAACTTATAGCAACTTCTGCCTTTGACATCCCGTAATTTCCTCAAGTCTCGGGCTCGTAAATTTACTCTAACCCCAGTTACACCTCACATGTGCAACATTTACTTAACCATGTGATTCAAAATTAACCCACATGTTAAATGAGGTTTCAAAAATACATGTCCTCAGGACAGCCTCACACGCTCTCTACAAAATAATGCATGCTATCCTATGCTATGCACAAGTAGAAGTAGTGTGAGAGAAAGAATACCAAGGGACGCCTTTGCCCCACCTGTGACTTGGGCTATTCTCTGTGTCTAGTGCTCCCTCCCTAGGCAGCCTTGCAAGCGTCCCACTTTGACACCCTATCAGCTATCTTGTCCATCAATATGCCTTGCAATGCGCAGGACCAAGCTACCTATCTAGACAGAGATTTTGCGACTCTTGAGGCTCTACCTAGGCATGCACAATCTAGAGCAGCAAGAGAGAGCGACAGTCTGTGCCTGCACTCTACAAGGTTCTGAATTGATGTCTCCTCATGGACTACATTGAGTCACCTCCTGGGGCCACAAAGCTAGCAATGGATGTCAAAGATGCTGCACTCAAGGTTGAAGATGATGCAGTAGAGAAAGATATGGTGCTTTGCACTGAACAGATGGTTTTTTCTCCTCGTGAATTTCAACCTTCTATCAAAAGCAACAAGCATGAAGAATTTCCAGCAACCTCTGAGGCCCCTAGCTTCGGTGTTTCTCAGTCACACTTGTATCCCCAAGTGGCATCTATCTTGCAAGATTCACCAGAACCCAATGGGGAGCAGTTGTTGGAGCTTGCCAACTCTCATTTGGAGGAGTATATTGAGCATAATCATCCAGCTATGCTTGTTGGTGGAGAGGAAGAGATTTTGAATGCGCATGTAAACAATCATGAGGTTCTCCACTCCTTTTCAGCTTTTCATGAGGCGGTATTATTCTCTTCACTGGCCAGATTCCAATTTGCCTAGGATCTACCACCGGTTGACATCCCTTCTTCCAAGTGACAATGTGAAGGAGATTTTTGCTGGTCAGCATGGTTTCTATGAGGTTGTACTCCGTTCCACCTCCGCCTGAGATTTCCTTCTTCATCGGCAGCCCCTCTTTTTTGAGAAACAGTTGGTGCATATTGTTTAATGGCATCCACTAGAGCCAATTTCCAAAGCCTACTCAGCAGGCATGTCTAGTATGGTTGGAAGTGGAGCAACTATTTATTGGGCCCTCCTTAAGGATGCTATGGCTACAGTTGGTCATGTTTTGGTACCCCCTAGTCTAAAGGTAGCTAATAGAAATCGGTTGTGTATGCTATAGAACATAGCCAAAAAGAGACCCAACTAGTTGCATCTCAATTGCAAAGGTATGCAACTTGTTTGGTTTCAACTCAAATGGGGTACTTTTGCTGGACATTGCTTCTCTAGGTCGACTAGGTCACTTCTTGGCAGAATGTTCCAATTGGAAGAACACTTTGGTGCACCAACCCATGGGTAACAATCACACTATGACCCTCTTCCCACTCATTTCCACTACATCCTTGTTTTGCTAATATTTGCCATTCTGAGTATGCACGATCCATCAAATTCTGTAGATTAAGGTTGGTCAACCATATTTTAGTAGCCTCCCCCCCCCCAGTGGCTATTTCTCTTCCCTAAAGAGTTTCAAAGTTCCGAGTGGAAAAAAAGATAGGAAGAACATTCTTCCAAGGTCGATCCTCGTAATTGAATGGCCTTCGCAATTGTAATAAAGTGGGTTTTTCTCCCACATGCCTAGCAAGAAAAAGGTCGCAATAAACTAGGCTTTTCAATTCCTTAAGAGGTTTGGCTAGAAGATTTGCAACATAACTAAGGATTCTTCTCAAAAACCATACATGGGTTATTGGACATGCCAATTTTGATATACCCCATTCGATACCTTCATACCCTAGAATCAGTGAATTCAACTTCGCATTGTTTGCAAAAATTGGAGGCTTTTTCCTCATTATCAAATGATCGGTAGTTTCCGCAAGCACATACTCCACTCTTTGTGGGACCAAATATTCTTTCACAAAATAAACCATCTCTTTCTGGTTTATGAGTCTTGTAATGCAATGTATAAGGTTAATTAACTTGCCCAACAACTGCTCCATTCGGTAGTTCCCTCTCAGCCCAACTACGAATTTGCTCAGGGAAGGCAATTTCAATATGAAGCTGCTGATAATTGGTTCAGTGAATCATAATATAAGAATTTCCTATTGGATAACAATGACACACTGACCCTCTAGCTTGCTGACCGATAGATTACTCCTCCTAGCCAGCCTAAACCCCAACACCAAGCTCCTCCTTCATATGCAGAGGTTCACAGATGGATGGAAGTCTGACGCAATAAAGAAAAGCCAAGGAGACTTCGGTGCTTGCAATCCCTGTTGACCCTTCTTCCTCGCCAGATCCCCCCCCTCCCCCCCGTACTTATGCACATCGTTGAGACAAATCCTCAGATGCACCGATTGCTCGAGTCTCTTTCCCCAAGGATCCACAACTCCCTGAAGAGTAGCAATAGCCACAGCACACCCATGACCTTCCAACCTAGCTCGCCTTTGATGCTATTGGTCGTGTCATTACTCCATGGGACTACAAGTATCCACGATCTACTTCCCACCTTGTAGATGGTCCCTCCACCTCACGGGCTGCACCACAAAGGCCCAACCCTTTTGCAATGTTAGGAGATTTCTTTGAAGATGGCGTTCTAGACACTTTGGCTACAAAGGTCCAAGCCCATGCGGCCAAATCTCGTCTGCACTCTTGAGTCTATGTAGTCCCAAGGTGCCTCTTGCAACCTCATCCTTTTGTGCATGTTGAAGCCATTGTATTATACGATGGCCTAGAGCCACATTGTGCTTTGTAATCTTGTTTTCATGTACTTTTTTTCGTAATTAATATAAATTACCCATTATGAAAAAAAAAATGAAATGATATATTAACATTTGCAAAAGGCCAAAATGCCCTATGAGACCAACAATTACAAGCAGAAAACCATGATGTTACAACTGTCCAATAAAATAGTGAGTGTACATGAATAGTTAAAATAGTGAGTGTACATCAATAGTTAAAAAGGGGACAAAAACTATATAGTCAAAATACAATGAGCCTAATTGGTACAATCATGGGTGAAAATATTAAGAGATACGATTCCTTGCTCCGGAATGAGCAATAATCCCTTGTATCCTCCTCTACATGTGCAATTGGTGCTTGTATCGAGGTCTAGGATGTCTAGATTGCCCACATTGGATCACTCAATCAATCACTACCCCTTGTGTGGATATAACTTGTGATTGCACCTATGTTGGAGTCTCCTCAATACTCCTAGTAGATGTAGAGTGAGATTGCGATTGCTCTAAAGACCCATGGAAACTTTGGATAAAGGAATTTGTAGACTCCCTTTGGGTAGGCTTGTGATGGCCCACTACTCTGCTCCTGAGTAGTTTCTCACTAAGCCGCCGTATCTCAAGGAGAGAGAGGCTCAAGCACCATTTGTCAGTTTAGTACATAATTCTCCAAAGTGGTCCTAACCATCTCTGAATAGACAATGAAATCAGCCTTGAATCTCATAGTATGCTGGGCAGCCACAAATATAGTGCTCCTCTGTCACTAGATCCAACTAACACATCTGGCAAATGTGTTTGTCTAGGGGCATGGATCTATATCTACCAATCTCAATCTATAGTTGGAGTGAAGAGGTGTGAAACTAGCCAATAGCACATCTTACTCCATGAGAAAGGTGGCTGTCCATATATTTCATATGGACTCTAAAGCCATCCCTTGTGGTATGGAGAAGATGCTTTCGGTAGAAAGTCTTCTTAGTCCCTAGTTTCTATGTCAGTGTCAACCATGTGCTCCTATGCTTTCAACACTTTTCTTCGTCAGCCTCTACTCCGACTAGTGGTTATTGCACTTGGGATCTGCCTCCGATGGATGACACACATCAACACCTCCCTCAGCCTACTCCACCAAGAGCCACCAGCTGTTGGACAGCTCTACCCTTGAGCATCTTGTAAATTCTTTCCTTCATTTACATCATTTATACATTCACTTTTGAGTTCTCTTCTTCTCTATTTGTGTTTAGGTTTTTTGTATTTTGTGTTTTGAGTTTCAAGTTTTGCATTTTGCATTTAGGGTTTGAGTTTTGCACGTCACTGTTTGAGTCCTTGTGTTTTAGTCATGGCCATACATTCTGTGTTTTCTCAATGCAAACCCTAGCATATCTTCACATGGTAATAGAGCCCGTACTCTTGTAAAGAGCATCGTGCAGATATTGTGGAGTCTTGGTTTAGTGCAAGGCACATGAACAACACGTAACTTATTCATAATGTCCCAGGGTCCTCCTTCTCAAGTTCCCACGATGTCTTATCAAGCTTCTCCATCATTGGAAGCCCTAAGGAGGTATTATGGACTCTACAAGGAAGACGACATCCCACCTTCACCTTCACCTTCTTTTCATTCTCCTATTCAAGAGTTCAATCACTTGATAGAGGAGGAGCTTGAAGAGTATTGGCACATCAAGTATAGTCAAGATTACACCCCTACTACCATCTTTGCTACTACATCCGAATCAATTGGTGAGATCACCTCTCCAATCATGGAGGACATATGACATTGGGACAACTAGCAACCCATCTTCATCTCAACCATGCACAATGTTAGGTTCTTACAACCCCTTTGGGTTGTATGAATCAAAACCCTCTCTTGTTTTTCCTCTTGGTATGCATGACCTAGATGATTTTCAGTATGTAAACTTCAATAGAGGGGACTCTCGAAGCAAACATCCTTCAACAAGTATATCTACATCTTCTATTTTGTTTGAGCATGTAAACGACTCTTCTCAAATCCCTCCTATCCCACCCTTTTCTGATCCACACCTTGATTTCCTCTCTTCTTCATTCCAAAACCTCAAATTCCACTCCACTTCCCTATCCAACACACTAGGAGTTGGATCCCATAGTTTTTCCATACGTGAATCAAACGTCAAACGCAAACGCGTATGAAAGTATGAAACGAGTATGATTCGGACCCTAGACCTGAATCATACGTGACCCCAATTTTTTAACATATTCTTAACAAAATATGAGAAAAATACACAACTTTAAGATATGATAAACATGATAAACATGTGCTAATTTCAAAATAAAAGAACAATGCACAACTCTTGAACTTTGAAGACTGAGACTCGAGAGTTTGAGTCAATATAGAAGGATTCATGATTCATCATTCAACTTTCAAGGAATTGACATGATACATGATACATCTGTCATCAAGATTCAAGCCAAGTTGCCCAATGCCAACTACATAGTAGTCTAAAAACTGAAAGGAAACAACCAAAAGCAAAACTGAAAACTGCATAATAGAGTCACATCATATATCATGATTCATGATTCATATGTCATCAACTAATCTACTCATCATCTTCATCATTCTCAAGAGTGCAGTCCTCCTCCTCGTCCTCCTCCTCCTCATCCTCCTCCTCCTCCTCATCCTCATCCTCATCCTCATCCTCATCCTCATCATCGTCATCATCATCCTCCTCCCTCTGATGTGGACCAAGAGAACTCGAGCCAGGAGCATCACTAGTGCTTGCTTCCCTCTGTGGCACTGGCAATGAGGCTACGATGTCCTCTTCCTCTCGTATCTGCTGCAATGCAAGCAATCTATCATCATCCTTCTCCTTGTTAAGCATGTCCAATGTAACCTCAATCTTTTCATAGCCTGATTCCTTAATTTTATTGATAACACGAAGGTTTGTATGAATATATACAAGCTGCTCAGTACGTTTTGGAAGCAATTTATTCCTTCTCTTTGTTTGAATCAATGAAAATGTGCTTCAATTTCTCTCACAAGGAGAGGCACAAGATCCTTGTGAGAGTATTCTTAAAGTCAATTGCTGCAATCTAGGTACGCATGGGCCAAATGTCTCCCACCATTTCACACCCTGATGCATTCTTTTCTCATCTCTTGCAAGTGGCCGAGAAAATGCACTTGATTCCGACTTGTACATGTCAAGCTCATCACATAGAACACCCTGCATATCCACATCATATTTTGTGTACCTCTCTATCACTGTCATCCATCCTTCATGCACCTCCTTATCGCTATCAGGATTCATGGCTCTCCAAACAGGATGCAAAACAAAGGGTGAGTGCATCATATCCCATCTGTCAACACAAAGGCCTTTGATTTCTTGCACCCTAAACTTCAAGTTCAAAGACTGCATAGTGCAGACTCAGTCAACATTTTTTAATTTAAAAAAACGTCAAGTCTGATATGGGGTTTTCAGACGTCTGTTTTTCAGACGTTTATAGACGTCTGAAATTCATTTCACACGCGTCTGAAAACAACTATGTTGGATCCTTTATCTCTGCTCCTAGCATTTTCTCTTTCTCAACACCATATTCTACCTACCCTCACTTTACTACCTCTTTGCACCATGGTACATCGTTAGGGGGAATGCCACCCTTTAACATTGTGCCTTCCATATTCCCACAAATGAGCACTTTTTTCCACCCTAGGCCAGCTTCGATAAGCATCCCTCTCACTACCCCTGGTCACTCACCTCCCCATTCATCGACCTTCCACACGCAAAGATTCCCATCCTCTGCTTATGGTGCAGTGTTACACACTCCATGGGTCACTCCTACACAAGGATTTCCGCCTTCTTCTCCACATGTCCCTCTCTCTCCTCGATGGGCTACTCGTGCGGTCACTGTATCCATGCCTAGTCAATCCATGTCCACATTTGAATCCACTGTGCACACTTTCCGCATGCATGATGGCACTCTAGGATTAATTCCCATGTGTACTTCACTCCTCGACCCTATCCACCCTATCCCCAGTACACACCTTATCCATCTCCTACCACTCCTGTTGCAATAGCCAAAAATGCCTTCACAAATAAGACTCATTTTAATGTGTCCAATTTCACTACTTCATCCAACTTCATGCAACAAGTGCTTGAATCTCAGGGCCTTTGGGACCTCGTCATTGGTCTAGAGCCTGTCTAGAGCCTATGTTGGACCCTTGATTATCTTACCCTGAACACATCCGTCAATGGAGAGCTCGCAATGCCACAGTCAACATTAAGCTTATGCAAGGGTTGCTTCCCGAGTTTCACTCTTAGTTATACCATTTACCCCTCGCATCTGAGAGTTGGAATCATCTCGTTGACCACTATGTGGCATGAGATCACACTCAACATATCAATCTTGACTTCGAGCTTCAGAAGCATTCCATTAAGGAGGATGATTCTTGCTGAGTTTGCCACTACTAGCTCCCCAAAGTTAGATGACGATCAAGTTACATTTTTTTCTAACAAGCTCCTTGAAAAGTATTTCCACTTCGTCCAACACATCATCATGTTGCCCTGATTGCTAACCTTCTATGATAGGTGGTTACTACACTCGAGATCCATCTCTCATGGACGACACAGATCAACACCTCCCTCAGCCTGCTCCCACAAGAGCCACCAATTGTTGGACAGCTCTGCCCTTGAGCATTACATTCTTTCCTTGATTTACACCATCGATTCATTCACTTCAAAGTTCTCTTTCTTGTTTATTGGTCTTTGTGTTTTCGCTTTTGCATTTTCGGTTTTGAGTTTTGCATTTTACGTTTAGTGTTTGATTTTTGCACGTCACTATTTGAGTCCTTGTGTTTCCATTCATGGTTGTACATTCTATGTTTCCTCAATGCATACCCTAGCATAACTTCACAAGGTCGTGCACCCTTACTTGGACTCAGCTTGGAGGCATCTGTGAGATGTATATTGGCCCATCCTTGTACATTGCCCACTTCTCTATCTCTCAAGCTTGTCCCATCTGCTCCATATAGGACTTTTTGTGCAGCACTTGTGTCCTCGAATGATCATCTCCCAAATATATTATCTTTCCTTTCTAAGCTCCTCTCTTGCTAAGAAAATCTTCTCAGCTTAGCCCACTTAGGAATTTTTAGGATCAAGGTCTCTATCTAGTCTACTCTCCAGTCTGATCTTTGACTTGTGAGAGGTGAGAGAATGCACAAAAATCGAAGCTCAAGCTCGGTTGCAAGTACAGTTGACGGTGAAGAGAGTGTGTGAGTGTGATAGCACGACACCCAATGCAATACTCAAAGAGTGTAATATGCAAGTACAAAGTACAACCCTTAGACCTTACGGTTGCAAGACTGTGTTCACACCTGAAAGATGTAAAATACGATAAGTGCCCAAACTGTGTAACATAGGTACATAAAATAAAAAGAAATAAATCTAGGGAAAAAAACATCTTGTGAGGAGAGTAAAAAGTACCCGAGTGTCCTACTGAGGATCACCGATACTCCTCTGTGAGCATAGGCGTGAGTCAAACCCAACAAACCCCCCTGGAGTGAAGAGTGATCAAAATAAAATGGTCATCCACCAAAGGCGATCAAATTTAAAGCATTGTGAAATGCTTCAAATTTGTCATGAGGAAGAGCTTTGGTAAAGATGTCTGCCACATTACTAGTGGTAGGACAATCAACAAGGCTGATATCACCTACATGTAGCCTCTCTCTGACAAAGTGATAGTCGATCTCGATGTGTTTCGTGCGTGCATGAAACACTCAATTCCGTGCCACTGCAATAGCACTCTGACTCTCAGTGAACAAAGGAGTAGGCTCCTTGACAAATACATTCAAATCAGCCAACAAGCATCTAAGCCATATGCATTCAAATATGGTAGTGAAAGCTGCCTTATAGTCAACTTCACATGATGATGTGGCAATAGTGGATTGTTTCTTGCTAAGTCAAGAGATGCAAGATGAGCCAAGAAAGAAACAATTACCACTGGTGGAGTGATGAGAATCATAATCACCAGCCTAATTAGAATCACTGTAAGCATGTAAGTGTAGTGGACCCCCCTTGGCATAAAGCAAACCAAGAGTCCTAGTACCCTGCAAGTAACGGAAAACATGCTTGACAGCTTGCCAATGTGACATGAGTGGCTGATATATATATCTGCTCAGGGCTAAAACTGCAAACTGTATGTCTAGCCTTCTGTTGTATAAGTAAATGAGACATCTAACTACTGGAGCATACGTATGGATATCAAACAAATCACAGTCATCATGCAAGGACAGCTTGAGTCTAGGTTTCATTGATATAAAGACTAGCTTGCAATCCTATAAGCCAAACCTCTCAAGAAGTCTACCAATGTATCGAGACTGCGATAATCCAATGCCTCTAGCACCATGAATCAACTGAATGCCCAAGTAATAGTGCAAAGACCCCAAATCTGACATCTCAAAAGTTTGCTGCAAATTTTGTTTGAATGCTGAAATCTGATCAGCATCTGTCCCTGTAGGCAGAAGATCATCAACACAAATATATATGACTAGCAAGGATCCCCCCTCTTTACATACGTAAAGGGTAGACTCTAATGAGTTGTTTATGAACCCTTGGCTGAGTAAAAAGGCATCAATCTTTGCATACCAAGCTCAAGGAGCTTGCTTCAAACCATATAGACCCTTTTTCAGCTTGTACACCAAGTGTTCAAATCCCGCAACTACTAAACCAATGGGCTACTGTACATACACTTCTTCTTGAAGTTCCCCATGTAAAAATGCAATCTTTATATCAAGCTGGGGCACAATCCATCCATAATGGGTAGCCAAAGCAACCATTGACCTAATGGTAGTCATGTGGGATGTAGGAGCAAATGTCTCCTCATAGTCAATGCATGTCTTCTGTGCGTAGCCTTTAGCCACAAGCTTCGCCTTATATTTATCAATGGATCCATTTGCATTCCTTTTCAGCTTATAGACCCACTTTATACCAATGGCTTTCTTCCCAACAGGAAAAGACACTAAATCCCATCTTTGATTCTTTATGATGGAATCAAACTCAGCTTGCATAGTTGCCATCCAATGCAGACTCTGTTGTGCATCCTCAAAACATTGAGGCTCCTCATCATCAAGTGTATCTACTGCCATAACAAACTCCACGGTATGTGCTCCATCATGCATACGAGCTTGCCTTCTAGTATGACCAGTAATAGGAGCATCCAAATGACTGTCTTTCATAGTCTGCAAATACCATCTAGGCATCTACCTAGCTTCCTGACTGTGTACAGGCTCTTACTGAATTTCAAATTCAGCACCTTGCTGAATATTCAGATCATAGGCTGATTTTCTGCATTACCCAATAGAGCAGCTGGCTAAACATTAGGTTCACTTGCTAAAACTTTAGTTGGATCACCGAAAGAAATGGGCAGTGACCCTTCAAATACATCATTGGCAACCTCATATGTATCAAAACCAACGGGGGATAATTCTGATTTTTCATCGAAAACCACATCCCTATTGACAAATACCTTCTTAGAGACAGGATCATATAATCTATATCCTTTGCTCTCACTGCTGTACCCCACAAAAATGGATTTAACAGTCTTGTTATCCAACTTCTTCCTGAGAACCTTGGAAATGTGTGCATATGCAAGACACCCAAAAGTACGACAATGTCCAATAGAAGGTTTCCGGTTGTTCCAAGCCTTAAAAGGTGTGACATTCTTTAATGCCTTGGTGGGACACCTGTTCAAAACATGGCAAGCACACATAACTGCTTCCATCCAAAAACAGTGTGGCAACCTCTTTGCTTTCAACATACATCTGGCGATCTCCATGAGTGATGGATTCTTCCTCTCTGCAATCCCATTCTACTATGGAGTATAGTAGTGTACTAATGGACAATGCGTTTCTGCTTCAAAAAAGAATTAAGCATAGAAGACATGTATCCCCCCCCCCTTCAGTCTAAACGGAGATTCTTAACCCTACAACCAGATTGATTTTCAGCAAGTGCTACAAAAGCCAAAAAATGCATCATACACTTGTGACTTTCTCACCAAAGAGTAGACCCAGCAAAAGCGAGTAAAGTCATCAATGAAAGTGACAAAATAGTAACAGCCACCCAATGACTTTGTCTGCATAGGGCTACACACATCCAAGTACACAATGTGTAATCTTGTAGTTGCTCTAAAAGCAACATCATGAGGAAATGAAAGATGATATATTTTTACTAAAATACACCCCTCGCATATATGCTCGAGAGGTCTCTCCAAGAGAGGTGAACCATGAAGCATCTACATACACTACATAAGCATCAAGCTACCATAGTTTACATGCCCCATGCACTCTGCCTATGACATAGCAGAAGTGAGAGTAGACGCTAGATAGACCAACTAATCAACTAAATAAGCATATATCTCATATAATCCATGACATAAAGTGCCAATCAAAACCAAAGTCATGTATTCCTTATCTCTGATCATACATCTGTCATCATAAAAGGTGAGTTGCAAACCACACCTTGCCAAAGAAGAAATAGATACCAAATTCTTCTTTATATCTGGCACAAACAAGGCATCCTATAAGCGGAGAATAGAGCCATCAATGGCTGTCAACACAATCTTCCCAATGCCTCTAATAGGGTAGGATGCATTGTTGGCACACTGTACGGACTTGCCAACAAGGGCTGTAATAACAGAAGAAAACAAATCCTTGTGGGCTATGATATGCCTAGAAGCACCATTGTCAAAAAACCATATGCTCATATCCTCAATAGAGCTAAATGCTCTATCAGCCCAAGAAGAGTCATAACTGCATGTGTAAAAACAACAATCTTGATCTGCAACAAAAGACGCGGACTAAGTAGCAGTTATGTAAAAAGAGAGAGCGCGATGCGCGATTGCTGTTTTTAGGCAGTAAACAGCACTCCGAAGGGGGAGATGAAGGAGTAATCTGGCATATTTCTGGCCAAGTGTGCAGATATTTTACCCCCCTTTCGGAGCCAATGCAAGCATCAGATTGGCGATCTGAGCAGCATAGAGGAATGTATTATTTTATACACGTTTTTGTCTATCAGAGTTATATCTTCTCATAATGCTGAAAGAAACTGACAGGCTTCATCTCTGTTAGTATTCTTCTAGATTTTCTAATTCCTTTTTTTTTAGTATTCTTCTACGTCTTCAATTTCTTCGAACCCCTTCTCTTCCGTCTACTCCTCTCCCTAAATCTACCTTCACCCTGCTGTCTCTTATATTCAAGAACTTGGCTTGAAACCTTCAACCCTTCTCTTTTCTCTACCATCTCCGGAGTCTAAGCTCTTAAACCTCCATACATTCTTCTCTTGCCAAACCCTTGTGGTAACCTTCAACCCTATGCGCTGCGACAGCATAGGGCAGGCGCATGTAGTGGCGGATAGGTCAGGGGGCAGACTAGAGCAAGGGTGTTGGAGGTTGAACCGCTGCAAGCAGAAGTGTTGCATGCAGAGGCACTGCCTGCTCAGGTGGCGCGCAGGGAACTGACAGTGTCTAGCACAGGGAGGGGCGGATTGGAGTAGGCTGGCTGTGCAGTCGAGCAGGACTAGCGGGTGTAGGCCAGGTGAAAGCAAAAGGTGCCTATCGAATGGCGCTGCAAGTCTGGTAGTGGCGGACAAGCTGGACAAAATGCCGAGGAGCTGGAGCGTGGCGGCTCAGCTCTAGCAGTGGCCACAAGCTGGGCTGAGCAGAGGGCTGCTCTGATACCAAATGTGAGAGGTGAGAGAATGCACAGAGATCGAAGCTCAAGCTCAGTTGCAAGTACAATTGACAGTGAAGAGAATGTGTGAGTGTGATAACACGACACCCAATGCAATAATCAAAGAGTGTAAGATGCAAGTACAAAGTACAACCCTTAAACCTTAGGGTTCCAAGAGTGTAAGATGCAAATCCAAAGTACAACCCTTAAACCTTAGGGTTCCAAGAGTGCATTCACACCCAAAAGGCATAAAACACAATAAGTGCCCAAACTATGTAACATAGGCACATAAAATAAAAAGAAATAAATCTGGGGGAAAAAACCTCTTGTAAGGAGAGTAAAAAGTGGCCCAATGTCCTACTGAGGATCAGCAATGCTCCTCTATGAGCGTAGGCATGAGTCAAACCCAACATGACTGTATGCCATGTGTCAATTGCAGTCCCCTCAGTTTCCTCCTCCCCTGCCTCGTGTACAATGAGCTCTTCAAGTTCCTATGCTGTCTCTCCTGTCCCCCATTTTTGACAGCCTCAACCCATTTTGCCTCCATCCTCTCTGTGAGTTCCTCCTAAGCCTTCATAATTTCATCAGGGTGGGCCCACGTGTCTTGCAGGATCTTTCCCTCTCTTCTATGTTGCTCTTTGTTCACTTCAGGGTCTCAATTTTTTGCTTTTGTATGTGTAGAGATTCGAGATCTTTGACCTTTTGACCTTGCTGTTCAATCTTTGAATCCTGGCCAGTCAGTTTTTCCTGTAAGGCACAGATTCTTTTGTTGAACTCCTGTTTTGACTCTAGTGATTCCTGCATCAGCCTGTTTTTTCTGTTTCAGTATTTCCCTTCTCAACTTGATGCGTAGCACCTCTACAAGCTTTGCTGCATTCTTATTTCCATGTGATGTTTTTTCACCCTTTTCAAATTTTAAGCATTCCAGAGTGCATTGATTTCAAAAAACTCTGGGAAATCAAAACTTCCAGACAGGCTTTCTTGTTTCAGTCTGATCTGAGGTCTGTTGTTCAGGTACCTTCAGTGCAGGCAGCTGCAGACAGTTGTAGACAGGCAAGAACTGTCTGATTATGTGCAGATGACAGGCATGTGGCATCTAGATGACAGAGTGGTGGCAGGATCTGTCGGATCATAAGGCTCATTGTATACATCGTTCCTTAATTCAGTACTTCATGAAGAAAAAGAAGGGAGGTGTCTGCCATGGAAAAAAAGAACTTTGCAAGGCTTGGCATATCCAGCAGGCATATTAGGGGGTCCTGAGCCCCTCCTACTCATGTAGCCTCCACAAATATGGTAAAACTGTGCTTACGGCTCCCTAGAGGGACCCTCATTTTATGAAAGGCTAAGAGCTTGGTTGGTTTAGGACCCTTGGAAATCAACAAAGCCATGCTTGGACTGAGCAAAATATGAATTGAAAGCCATTCAATGGACTTCACTTTTGTATACGCATAATGCTGCAACCAACTGTAAAACTTACCCCAGAGAAACATCATCAAACAAAGTTACCGAAGTGTTCTTCCTGCAAGGATAAATACAAGCACAGACAATTAGAACTCCAGGAACCTGAAGACAGACCAAGCTGGACATTAAATTCACAAAATTAGGTTAAGGATGTTGTTGTCCATCTGTTACTCTATGTTTTGATAGTATACTGAACATAGATCCCTTGTATTCAGTTAATGTGTTACAAAAGAAACATTACTGTCAATAGCCATGTGAGAAGTTGGTTATGTTTACTGTCAGCATAATATTCTTGTTACCTCCAGTATCTGTTTAATTGTTGATTTTTATGTTCAGTTGGAGTTTCCTCTGGCCTATTTTCAAAGTCAAGTAAGTCATTCAAAGAGTATTCATCCTCAAGGACTTTTGAACTGTCATCCAGCTCTCCACCATCTGAAGTTCCATTAATATTGGAAGATCCAGTGTTTTCAATTGACTCCAATTTTGAAGTATTGTTTATACCTTTTAAAGCTGGTAAAAATGAAGAAAGGGAAACATTTGAAAATACCATATTAAGGGTTAATAAGGACAGAAAAAGAGCAACACAATAAAAATGAGACAAGAGATAGCAATACAAAACGATTAAACAGTTACAGTTTCACCTTCACATCCAGCAACATATGGCAGTCTGTATGTGTTATCATTTCCATTATCTCCTTTCTATTATTTTCCTCTTGAACATGAGGTCCATAAACAAGTGTGACAGTGTTGCATCATACAGCATTTTAATGTGAGACTCAACTTATGCTTCTCTTCCCATGCCAACAGACAAAACTGACACATATTTGTGGATCTATTCCCCATAAAGAGCAGCCCATGAGCATGCTGCAACATGCTGAAGCAGGCAAAACCCCTAGTGCTCCTCACTCACCATGGTGGTGTGGCCAGCCATATCCAGAGTTTGCCTTGCCTTGTTCTGAGAGCAATATTAAACCCTTCGCCAAGCACACAGAACCATCATGCCATTGAAAATATTCTATTAGCAATCCAAGGAGGTGAAGTCCCATACAAACTTACATCCAAGCTAAAAAGAATTGCAAATGGTGGTCGAGGGGGAGCACCTCCTGAGGCACATTCTCAGGCTAATTGTGTACTGGAAATGGCACCTTACCACCAACATTCGTAAAACTACCTTTGAAAAAGGATCCAACATATGCCTCGTCCCCTTATAAGATGGTTGATACAACTCACCAAAATCTGCTAATTCTCAGTAGGTAAATGATGGACACAGAGAGCAGTTATTACTGGAGGTAATCTCCAGGTTTCTCTATCCTGTGCCTCCACAGCCATGTCGATGGATGGTTCATTTGGAGTAGCGAGTGGACTGGCATCCATAAAGATATCATACTTGCATAAAGTTGGGTCCATAGCATCAGCCTTTGATGGGACTAAAGTTTCATCTAACAAAGATGAGCTGACGCATGCTTGAGTACTAAGTAATACTTACTTTCATCTCCACACACTGCAAAGTTTTTGGGTCCTGGGAAGTTCTGAATGGAGGTGGTGGATATTGTACCCGAATTTTGACTATCTAAAGCACCTGAGCATTGTTTTGCAAAGTAACCAGTCAACCCCATAACCTCCTCTGGGCAGATTGCAAGACTCTGAATCTGGTTGTATGAAATGGAGGGTTGTGCCCTTGAAAAAACTCCCTACATTTAGTGTCCCCTTTACAAGCCCAAGATCTCAACTATGCCTATGACAAAAACATATCCTTCTATCCTCCAGATTCACCAAGGCTGTGCTAGGTTTCATCTCCTGTTTTTGGACTAGGGATCCCCTTGGTGAGTCTAAAAAAGATGCTAGTCTATGCAGGACATCCCCTTTCCATGTATGTCCTCAGTACTTGCTAGGATTTTCTTAAATTCTGGGTACAGAGCAAGGAATCCCTATCCCAGTCTGTTGAAGACATTGAAGTTCGCAAGGCCCCTCTTAAGAGCCTAGGGGTGCTCTCCTCCCTTGAAAACTCTTGCTTTTCCCTCAACACCACTTCTTTGCTCAGTTGCGACACAAACTCCGCATTCCTGAAATGTACTGCCAATCTTTGTGCCACATCTGGCATCTCACCTCTTTGCTTTCATACTCAGAGTCAAAGATCTGAAAAGTTGTGGCATTAGCCCATCTAGAGAAATGACAATGGAAACATGGTTCAAGAGAGCAGCAGCTACAAGTTGCCCCTGACTGCAGCCCTAGTTACGCCTCAAATACTCTGTATTGCTTTCCTTGGCCTAGTACATGCTCCTGAAAGGCCCTCCAGTCCGATTCCCACCCCAACAGAATATGCTTGCATATTCCCCAATGGAGATTGAGGAAGCAAGCCACCACCAGTTGCCCAAGGTGTTGTGGCAATTTCTAGTCGTAATGGTTCATCATAAACATAATCACACATGTAAACAAATGCCTAGCAGGCTCAAGGTAGATCTATTTAGAAATTATGGTGAAACTAAGTTGAAGCATTTGGCAACCAACCATGGTCGTCTGATGCAGCTTGATCAGTTGATGTTCGAACTTGATAATTTCTTGTTGGAAATGTTGCATTGCTTGCTGAACCAATGGGGGCGAGCCTGCAGTCAGAAGCTCTAAAGTGTAAAACTACCACCAGGAACTCCAACTCATCATGGAAATTAGTGAATGTATTTGCTCAAAAGTACTAAATATTACCCTCCTTTTTGCCCCATAGGAGGTAAACTCGTAGTCAAAGAGGAAGATGATGATCTTCTGGTCAAATTTGACTTGTCTAAATCTGCCTGTAACTCATTAGAGTCAGCACTCTCTGGGGTTCTTCTTAGTGCCAGCTTTGCAAAGCTCCCACTTAAGCTTACTGTGGTGTTTTGCTGGTGAACAAAACAGTAACCCAACAGAACAAAAGCAACATGTCAATTTATAAAGGTAAGTTATAACAACAAAATTTTACATATCTAAGGCTTATATCTACTATGCAATTTCTATAGTGCTTCATATATAGAAGATGCAAATGAAGAGTTACTTCACAGTTTAATATGGGAAGGAATCATTGTTTCATCTATAAAGCTTGATTACTCACTAACCTTAAGATTGAAAAACCACAAAAGGAGATGTAAAATAGCCTCAACAAATGAGGTTTTTTTCTTTTGAAAGTTAAGAAGTGGCTACTTTTATCTCTAAGAATTCAAGAAGTTACAAGGCTTGAAAGCATGGCTAGAGGGAAAACACATGGCAACATGGGACAAGGGATCAGAACAAGGACACAAGCTAAGTGCCCGGGGGAAGGGATAGGAGTAGGTATTCTTGTTGATATCTCATCACACGCCATGCCTTGTTTAAGCAATAATCCACCTTAATGGAATACTTTTCCACCATTTTTCCTTGAGTAGATAGCTTTTGGGCAATTGGACTACCAAAGATTCCCCAAATACTAAGCTCTTCTTGGATTAATTGCCAGATCCTACTAAAGGGTTTGGCAACGTTCCTTGAGAGAAAGATAAAAGCCAATGGATATCTCATAGAAAGAAAAAGCATTTGACTTCCAGGATTTGAAAAAAGGCATTGGCAACTTTGTTGATTGCATTGTGCCTTATTGTAACAAATCTCAAAGTCAAACTCCTGCATAAGCTCTGCCCATCTTGTCTTTTCAGCATAAACTCCTACATAACCATTTCAATGTTTGGAAACATTGATTAAGCTCACTAGTTCAAACAACAAGCAAACGACTGCTTCTTCTTACTCTAGATATCATCTTCAGCAAGTTAGGCAAGGATTCAGTAATTTAGCACAATCCTTAATGAACTTCTAGAAAAACCTAGTGAAGCCTAAGAAAGATCTAGCATATCTAATGTTCCTCAAAATAGGCTAATCAAGCACTACTCGTACTTTTTTGGAGTCAATCCTAATGCCATTACCAAGATGACATGACCGAGTTACAAAAGCTCTATATGAAAGAACTCACAATAGCTTTACAAATAACCACTCTCCCTAAGTGACATAAGACAATGTGCAAGTGATTCATTGTTCGTCCAATGACTTACTATAAACAAGTAATCTAATGTTTCATGAAACGGTAGGATTCCATTAGGTAAATCTAACAGAAAGACATCAATGAATTCATATAACAATTGATCTAGATATGTACTTGTTGAGAATGTAAGCTTTGGTGTTTGTATGTGTATATGAAATCACTATATGTGCTAGAGACTATATGGGGCATAACATGCATGTGAGATGTGGAGAGAAGCTTGCCACATAGGTGTACACATGTAAAGTGTGGGCAATAGTGTGTTACATGGGGACATGCATGGAAAGTCTGAGGCTACATAAATGAGGCCTCGTCTCTTTTATATATGTAACCATTTTATGCAATGAAAAATGGAGAATGACTATTGAGTTTGCAATTTGGATTTTGAAATGAGGCCTTGTACCAACACTGCACAGAAAAGAGACTTCAGTCAGATAGTGGAGCCATTGCTGATAGTGGATGGTATTAAAGCAACTTCTTTGTCAAGACACAAGAAATATGCAGATAAATTAAAAAACCGGTTGTCATCTTGCATGACGGATTAGAGAAGGCACAAGACGCTGATGCTGCAGCAAAGAATCAAGCAGTCGGTTTCAGATGCATCAACCAAACATGAACATGGCATACCAAAGATAGAGTCTGTGGTCATACAGCAGAGGAGGAGGCTGGCATACAGTCAGCCTGCCTGCTAGCTAATACCTAAGACAGCTCAGCATTCAGATAAGAAGCTGCAATGGCCATGGGAATAGGAAGCACAGTGTCAAGTTCAACAAGCTATGGCAAACTGAGATGTTATGTGACAGATTATGCAGCACTATAGCATGTTAATGATAATGACAATTAGCAAGGAGGAGAATCCACACTCAGATTGGCCTTAAACATAGGCTTTAGGTGTCGTGATGGTGTAGCTATGGGCACATATGTGACAAACTGAGCATGACAACACTCCAGAGAGAACAAAGCAACAAGGTTTTACAATAGTAAGGCAGCAACCTGAGTGGCGACAGAGTCCAGATTATTCTATGGTGACCTCAGATCGAAACTGAGTCATGACAGAACTGCAGCAGCGGTAAGGTTGCATGGCAGCAAACTGCAGCAGCGGTAAGGTTGCAGTGGCATCCATGGCAAAACTGCAGTTCTGCTTCTCATGTGAGAAGGTTTTAGTAGTCGCACTAATATAGAGCGCATACAACCAACCATTGTTGGTTAGTTAAACCAGTGTCAGAAAAATAGGAGCTCGACCAAATTCCCGTAATGCACACATGGCCATTGGTATCACTGCCACTTTGGCTGCCGTGGTTAGTAATTTTGTAGGTTGCAAGGAACAAAAAGCAACCTTTTGAAGGTGGTTTTCATCGCACACAAAGACATGTATCCCAAAATTGAAGTTTCACCATGGTCAATCTCAAGAACACAGACTCTTCTGACAGTAATTGGGCAGAGTGTGGTTAAACCTTGAGTTACATAAAGTGAGGCTGCCATATCATAAAGCATTCACCATGGTATGGTGTGCACATACCATGGTTGGTCATGTGCGCACCATATGAGGGTTATAGCCCATATTATGGTAGATGGTGAGATAAATAAGACATGAGAAGAAGAAGAAAAAGAAAAAGACCTAATGTGGCAAAACATTGTCTTTCTATTTAGAAAAACTAGTATTTTAATTTCCTTTTTTGAGCCTGTTCAGACAAGTAAATGTATGTAAGTGGAGATGTCCATCCATGTGCTCATAGGTAATTGTATGTATACCCATGTGATCCTAATAAGAATTTGTATCACCCATCGCATGAGGGTACTTCTACCCAAGCCTTGTAGAGCTCAAAAGCAATTGCTTATATGCATGTAAATCTTGACATATGTTCGAGACAAGGTTGCACAAGAATTGGCTTGTGTGGGGTCATCTACCCAAGATTGAAAAAGATATGGTAAGTGTCCATCGTATGGACTATGCACATGTTGGATGCATGAATGGCTTTGTCATACCTTTCCCGAGCATTGCACTGCTGAGCTAAAAATGCATTAGCCTAACTTAAATAGCCCCAAAACATGCTTAATTAATGAAGAAAACCTTTTATTTTAAAAAGAAATATGATCCTAGAGAGTTACTATGTCCCACATGCAAAACCCTAATTTGAGTGCCCCAAACTTTCTATAAATAGGCATGCAGCCCACCACTCTCCCTTAATCTCGTTTTTGCAAGTTTTAGAAGCCATAACTCTGCTGCCCACAACCCGTTCACGGAGGAGGGCATTGTGGTCAGAGCTTCCACCAGCCATCTACTACCATCTAGCCTCCAATTCCAGTCTTCGTCAAGCATATGCTGCTGTTGCCAAGCCTATGGAGGCTCCTTGATCCATGATTGACATATTTTTTGCCAAAAACGTCTCTTTTATAGGTTTTGGGCCACTTTTGCGCTTTAAATTTGGCTCCTAAAAGTCAGCTCTCATTGGCAACCACGGGATAGGGTGACTCAGCTTATCAAACCCACAAATTGATTTGCACAAATATAAACCATAAAGAGCATCAAGCTACTATAAATAAAAATACGCAACATAACACAACACAGCTCTCACCCTACCCCCTGAAAAAATCAAAGTATGAAGTCCACAAGGGGTAGGCCAAGCATAGTCAAATAGAGATCCAAAGCTAGTCGCTAACCAATTGCTCTAGCACATATCGACTAAGAAGAGCTATCAAATGACTCATCCTAAGTGGTGCTCTGATCTACCTACCTGACCTAGGGCAACTGGACTAGGAACTATAGCCTAGTTTATTGAAAATTATATATTTTACCATTTTATCACTTTTTTTTTTCCTTCAGCACTTTGTACTCAAGCATATAAAAAGGAGGGGGTTGAGTGTATTGTGGCCCAATAAGAATAGGGCATCGGCCTGAGGTCATCAGCCTCAAGTCATGATAAGGTTATCGCCTTACTTCACATAAAATGACAGCTTTTTAACCAATTCAGTGCATGAATATGTTGGGTATTTGACTCACGCCTTACTTACCCCTACGCTCATATGGGAGTGTCGGTGATCAGTAGGACACTGGGGCACTTTTTACTCTCGGTAAGACAGGTTTTTTCCCCCAGACTTATGGTCTTATTGTCGTATGTACTTATGTGCTTATGTTACACACATTTGGGCACTTAGTGTGTGTCGGGTGTGAACACCCCCCTACAACCCTAAGGTTTAAGGGTTGTACTTTGTACTTTCAGATTACACTCATTCAATCTATTCTCTTGGGTGTCGTGCTTCAACTCTGTCTCTCACTCTCACACTGTCTACTGAATCTCTGCTGTACCTTGATCCTCTGTTCTCACATTTGGTATCAGAGCAGTCCTCAGTCAGCAGCAGCCAGCAGTCCCCGCCAGTTTTGCCCCCGTGTCGCCAGCTCCAGTCGCCAGTCTGTCAGCCCGTCAGTGCCTACGACCGTCAGCCCGTCAGCACCTGACAGCCCGTCGTCAGTACTGTCAGAAGTTCGTACCAGACAGTCCGCCCGTCAACGTCATACGGTCTGCGCAGCCTGACTCCTCCCACAGCTCGAGACTGTTCGATTGTCCGCCTGCAGTCCGCCCGCCAGACGACTCGACTGTCTGCGTCGCCTATCGTCCACGTCAGCAGCCCTTCGTCAAACGACGCCCGCCAGACGACCTACCACGCGCAGCCCGCCGTTTTAAAACGTTCACGTCAGCAGCTCGCGACTGGTTATCACGCCAGACGACCTGCTCGTCTGAGGACCACATCAGCCTGTCCTGCGCCGTCAAACTGCCCGCCGACCAGCACACGCCAGTCTGCTCCACGTCAGGTAAAATTTTCAACAAATTTTTTTAATTTCAGCCCAGAACACAGTTCTGGAAGCGGAGGTTCACATGCGGCAAGCACAGAACAAGTGGGGGGATAAATTTCATGCAAATTTCTGGACTGGATTGTCAGAAATTTTGGGGCTTTTGTGTATTTGGAGGATAGTTGCATTTGAACTGCTGATACAGTCATAGAAAGACTGTTTTTGACAGAAATTTTGGCAAAAATTTTGGGGATTTTGAGATAACAGTGATGCAGTGCACTGTTTGCACCTTGAGAAGCGTGCATTAAAAGACAATTTTCTGACAGAGTACGCCCTTGCACATTAATTGCAGAAACGTATTTGCTGCAATTTCTGGAAATTTGCAGATTTCCAGTTAATACTGCTTTGACATTGCTCATTTTGTCTTTGGAAATTTGTCATTCTGGCAAATCAAGGAGGTGATGTTTTTACGTATGTATCCAAGGAAGACAGACTGGACGGAAACAACTATTCCCTTTGGTCATTCATGATGAAGAATGTATTAGTGGCCAAGAATTTATGGGATTATGTCAGTGGAGAGGAAACTCGACCGGGAGTTGTAGCTCTCGTTACTCCTCCTCCCCAAGGCGCACATGGACAACGGGGACCTCAGTCCGCTCCACCTCAGCAACTTCCACCCAGAACTGCAGCTCAAAAAGCTTGGGATACCCGTGATGCACAGGCCTTGTCGCTGATTGCTCTGGCAGTTCAGCGGTCCATCATACCTCATATCCGTTCGGCATCTTCTTCACGAGATGTATGGTTGACTTTGGAGCATATGTTTGCAGTAAAAAATGAGACTCGGATCTCTTTCTTGAAGAAAGAGTTGGAAACTCTGAAGATGTATGAAGGTGATTCTATGCAGGATCACTTAAACAAGATTCAGGACTTGAGGGAACAGCTCATGAATGTAGATGAGTATTTTTCGGATGCACAGTTGATATCCACCACCTTGAATTCCTTACCTCCTTCGTACTTGTCTTTTCATACTGCATTGAACCTCACCATGAGGATTGCTGAGCACCCACTCACTTTTATTCAGCTGGTTAGCTTGCTTCTAGAGGAGGAGCAAACACGGAAAAATAGTGGTGTGGATGCTATAGTCTCTGAGCAGGCTTTTATGGCAAGACAGAAAGGCAAGAACAGCAAGGTGAAAAATGCTCCACAGAGTTCTGGCACTTCGGGCACATCGCAGAATCAGTCACAAGGGGGGACGCAACCAAAGAAAGGAAAACGTCATTATTGTAAGAAGCCCGGCCACTATATCACTGAGTGCAGAAAGCGCATTGCCAAAGAGAAGAAGGAGTCAGGAATGTCTGTTTCTACTACTCCTTCCACTGCTAGTGAGTCCGCGTCCTTTGTTGTGGACAGGGACTATTGTTTTTACACTTGCAGTTATGACATCTCTTGGGCCGATAGAGCACTTACCTCTATAGAGGATGCTGACACTTGGTTCTTTGACAGTGGTGCTTCTAGACATATCACATCTCGCAGAGATTTGTTTGCTTCAGTTAGTGCACCTCCCATTGGGAAATCGGTACAGTGTGCCAATAATGCATCATACCCTGTTCGTGGTATTGGGGAGATTCAGCTCACAGCCATTGATGGCTCTATTCTCCGCCTGCAGGATGCTTTGTTTGTGCCTGGAATAAAGAAGAATTTGCTTTCTATTTCTTCTTTGGCACGTTGTGGTATGCAGGTCACCTTTGATGATGACCGTTGCATGGTTCGAGAAAAAGAATGCATGACTTTGGTCTTGACAGGATCTTTGTGTCATGGTTTATATGAGTTGGATGCTCTTTCAGTAGATCAGTCAGCATACTTGACATCCACTCTTACTCCTGCTATGATACAGGCGGAGTTATGGCATGTTCGTTTAGGGCATGTAAACTTTGGCAGCTTGATGCTTTTACAGCGTACTCAGATGCTGGATGGTTTACCTCTCTTGGAGAGACCTCCTGAGCACTTATGCGAGGGATGCATTTTGGGGAAACTGCATCGGTTCTCATTTCCTCGTGATGTTGCTTTTAGAGCAACAATCAGATTGCAGTTGGTGCATTCAGATGTTTGTGGGACTATGCAGACCATGTCATTGGGTGGTTGTTATTATTTTGTGACATTCATTGATGACTTCACACGTTTTTGCTGGGTCTATTGTTTGAAAAAGAAGTCAGAAGTGTATGATGCATTTTTGGCTTTCAGTGCACTTCTTAAAAATCAATCTGGATGCCACATTAAGACTCTCCGTTCGGACCGAGGGGGGGGAATACATGTCCTCTATGCTGAATTTTTTTTTGCAGCAGAAGGGCATAGTACATCAGTATACTACAGCTTATACTCCACAGCAGAATGGGGTAGCAGAGAGGAAAAATCGGTCACTCATGGAGATGGCCAGATGTATGCTGAAGGCAAAGAGCTTGCCTCATAGTTTTTGGATGGAAGCAGTCATGTGTGCTTGCCATATTTTGAACAGATGCCCTACCAAAGCCTTGAAGACCATCACACCATTTGAGGCTTGGAACAGCCGTAAACCTTCGGTTGGTCACTTTCGTACCTTTGGGTGTCTTGCCTATGCCCATATTCCACAGGTACTTAGAAGAAAATTGGACAACAAGGCAGTTAAGTGCATTTTTATGGGATATAGCAATGAGAGCAAAGGCTACAAACTCTATGATCCCGCTACGAAGAAGGTTTTTGTCAGCAGGGATGTTGTTTTTGATGAAAAATCAGAATTATCCTTGGCTGGTTTGGACACATATCAAGCTGCCTCTGATGTTTTTGAAGGGCTGCTACCCATTACTTTTGGTGATTCAGCTGGAGGTTCACAAAATGAACCTAATGTTCAGCCAGCTGCTCCTATGGAAAGTGCAGAAATTCAGCCATTGGCTGATCGGAATACTTAGCATCATGCTGAAACAGAAATTCAGCAAGAGCTTGCACACAGCCAGGATGCTAGACAGCTACCTAGATGATATTTGCAGACTATGCAAGATAGTCCTTTGGATGCACCCATGGCTGGTCGTACTAGAAGGCAAACTCGTTTGCATGATTCAGCACATACTATGGTGTTTATTATGGCAGCAAGTACTTTTGATAATGAAGAGCCTGAATGTTATGAGGATGCACAACACAATGTGCATTGGATGGCAGCCATGCAAGCTGAATTAGATTCTATTACTAAGAATCAAACTTGGGATTTGGTGTCCTTGCCATTTGGGAAGAAAGCCATTGGAACGAAATGGGTCTACAAATTGAAAACAAAAGCAGATGGATCCATTGATAAATACAAGGCACGGCTGGTAGCTAAAGGCTACGCATAGAAAAAGGGCATTGATTATGAGGAGACATTTGCTCCTACTTCCCGTATGACGACCATCAGGTCTATGATTGCTTTGGCTGCACATTATGGTTGGACAGTACATCAGCTAGATATCAAGACTGCATTTTTACATGGGGAACTTCAGGAGGAAGTTTATGTACAGCAGCCCATTGGTTTTGCAATTGAAGGCTCAGAACATTTGGTATGCAAGCTCAAAAAGGCACTATATGGTTTAAAACAAGCTCCTAGAGCTTGGTATGAAAAGATAGATGCTTTCTTGCTTGGTCAGGGGTTTCTAAACAGCTCATCTGAGTCTACCCTTTACGTATGTAAAGAAGGGGGATCTATGCTGATTTTATGTCTTTATGTTGATGACCTTTTGCTC
Organism: Lygodium microphyllum; assembly: GCF_053477565.2. Taxonomy (NCBI): domain Eukaryota; kingdom Viridiplantae; phylum Streptophyta; class Polypodiopsida; order Schizaeales; family Lygodiaceae; genus Lygodium; species Lygodium microphyllum. The sequence continues at coordinate 4,706,680 of NC_141140.1, read as the reverse complement.
ACTGGAACACATGCTGATCAGATTTCAGCATTCAAACAAAATTTGCAGCAAACTTTTGACATGTCTGACTTGGGAGTTTTGTATTACTACTTGCGCATCCAGTTCATACATAATGCTCGAGGTATTGGGTTATCACAGTCAAGGTAGATTGGGCAGCTTCTTGAGAAATTTGGCTTACAGGATTGCAAGCCAGTTAGTACTCCCATGGAACCTGGACTGAAACTGTCATTACATGATGACAGTGATTTGTTTGATATACATACATATGCTCCTGCAGTTGGATGTCTTATCTATCTATGCAATACTAGGCCGGACATACAGTTTGCAGTTTCAGCTTTGAGCAGGTATATGCATCAGCCACGTATGTCACATTGGCAAGCTGTCAAGCGTGTTTTTCGCTACTTGCAGGGTACTCATTCTCTTGGGTTGCTTTATGCCAAGGGGGGACCACTGCATTTACATGCTTACAGTGATTCTGATTGGGCTGGTGATTATGATACACGTCACTCTACTAGTGGCAATTGTTTCTTTCTTGGCACTTCTTGCATTTCTTGGCTTAGCAAGAAACAATCCACTGTTGCACATTGTCATGTGAAGCTGAATACAAGGCAGCTTTCACTACCACAGTTGAATGCGTATGGCTTAGACGCTTGCTAGCTGATTTAGATGTATCTGTTACTGAGCCTACTCCATTGTTCACTAACAGTCAGAGTGCCATTGCAGTGGCACGGAACCCAGTGTTTCATGCTCACACGAAACACATTGAGATTCACTATCACTTTGTCAGAGAGAGGCTACATGCAGGTGATATCAGCCTTGTCTATTGTCCTACCACCAGTAATGTGGCAGACATCTTCACCAAAGCTCTTCCTCCTGACAAATTTGAAGCATTTCGCGATGCTTTAAATTTGATATCCTTTGGTGGCGGATGATCCTTGTACTCTTGATCACTCTTCACTCTAGGGGGGTTTGTTGGGTATTTGACTCACGCCTTACTTACGCCTACGCTCATATGGGAGTGTCGGTGATCAGTAGGACACTGGGGCACTTTTTACTCTCGGTAGGAGAGGTCTTTTCCCCCAGACTTATGGTCTTATTGTCGTATGTACTTATGTGCTTATGTTACACACATTTGGGCACTTAGTGTGTGTCGGGTGTGAACACCCCCCTACAACCCTAAGGTTTAAGGGTTGTACTTTGTACTTTCAGATTACACTCATTTAGTCTATTCTCTTGGGTGTCGTGCTTCAACTCTGTCTCTCACTCTCACACTGTCTACTGAATCTCTGTTGTACCTTGATCCTCTGTTCTCACAGAATAGTCATTTATAATTCACGTTTCGCAATCATGGTTAAAAGAAACACACGTTAATTTCTGTTCATGAGATACACTTGCATCGTTAGACAAAACCCTAGACTTTTATAGATGCAAGTCACATGTGATCCGGTGCATTAGAATGAGTACTTGTTGCCAGGAATAAAGAGAGATAAAAGCCGTTTAGGAGGTACAACTATACTAAACGCACAATATGCATGATGGTTAAGGTTGATTGGGAAATCCTGCATAGAACCGCACTAAGACAATTGGAAGGATCGCATGCATCTAGACTGCATCTTTAAAGTCTAAATGAAGAATCATGTGTTGCCATGTGTGTTATCTGAGCTTGGTTGGAATTAGAGATTAAAGGACCCTTGGTTGGTTTGCGAATAAGGCATGTCCGTTGCCTTGACTGGCCGACTAATGCTTGAGTTAGGGACTAAGATACCCTAAGGTGAAACCCAAGGGAAAAGGGCAAGTATAAGTCAACTTACCAAGACCATTTGCTTGCGTAATCTTGTTTGAAATTATTGGGATCTCGCCAAGTCGCGAAAAGACCCAAGAACGGATGCTGGGAGCATCCGGGAAAAAAAAACGAGTCACACCTTAGCAGTCGGTCGCACAAATGACCTCCAAAATGTTCGTGCTTGTACTTAGGTACATTATTTGATCTCTTTGCTCAAGGAACTAATTCAAGGAAAACACTTAATGCTTCAGAGATCCTGGGTATCAATAGGTGAGATGACCGCTAGAAGGAAGCCTCCCCATCCAAGGGTAGAAGAATAAGGTAAAAGGCGTCCACCAGGGTGTGCGAAGGATTGAGCGGTGGATGGGGACCCCCTTTGAAACTGGAGAAATAGGAGCCCCCTCTAAAGTCGCAGTAGATGCAGATGCCCCCTCGGAGGACAAAGATCATTGCCCTGTGAATTCCCCCTCTAAGGTAGATAGGGAATCAAAAAACTCATGAATCACGGACTCCAAAATTTCTGAGGATGAAGGAAGTGCCGCCGGTCCTGCCGAGGAAGGTATCTGGGGTAGTGAATAACTCCCAGAGGTGGCCTCTTGATCTTGAGTAGGCGAGGGTGAAGGGTAGGGCTCAGACTGAGCAATGAGTGGGCAACAGTCGCTGCTTCTCAATGGAGCGGACCAGGAAGCCGAAGAAGAGAAAGGAGTCAAGCAGCCATTGTCTCTCAGAGGAGCGGACTGGCAAGGAGATGGTATCAAACAATCACTATCCCTCAATGGAGCAGACTGCAGGTGCGCAGGCCGTGGTAGCCATTGTACCCAAAAATAGGTGGAAGAAGACTTCTGCTAACATTGCAACGATCTCCGAGAGGTGGTAGACCCAATCGATCCTCCATGTGGTGCTCGAAAAGACTAAGTGTGCATCGGATACGTCTTATTGCCTTGAGCATAGTACTTTGATAGCCGATGCAGAACGATCTCTGTGGCCCAAAAAGGAGAGGTGGCAAAGGTAGTGCCAGGTAGGAGACGCATATACTCCGGGAGGGTGGGGAGCAAAGGTCAAAGTTGGCAAGCATCGGCGGTGTGTCTGGTGATGCCACAATAGGAGCACCCAATAGATTGGTCATCTGTTGGTAAAGAAGCCATGGGTATCAGTGTACCTTGTTGAAGAAGAAAGAGGTCAGCCACGAACCATGAACTACAATGTCCATCTCAAGGGCTAGGAGAACAATGGAAGGACTGGAAGTGAGCTGCCAGTGGGAGGAGGATGCGACCAACAGCAAGAGGTTGCAACCACTAGGAAAAACATAGGTGAGGAGAGAAAAATACTAAAAACACAAGTGAGGAGAGAGAAAGACTAAAAACGCAAGAAAAACCAGCAGCAACAGCCAGTATGCTGAAATCAGCTCCGAACAGTGTCTAGTAAGCTGGAAACAGGTGCCAGACTGTTATAGAAAGCAATGGCCAGCTTAGACCGCGATGTCCACGTACGAGTGTGGGCAGCAAGCTGAAATACCTAAAACCTGCAAAAACGAAATCATTTTCTAAATGGAGAGTGATCAGCAAAAATCGATCTACTGTAAACAGCTACAAACTACAAGCGGAAGGCTGGAAACAAGCGCCAAACTGTAGTTGATAGCAAGGGACAACTGAGACTGCGATGTCCTCCACAAAAGGGATGTGGGCAGCAAGCTGAAAACACCTGAAACCTACAAAAACGAGATTTTGATGTAGCGGAAGAACAGAACTGGATGCCGAGCCCGCCACCGGTCTTTGCCGTCATTGGAGTGGAGGATCTTTGATGTTGTTTGAGCAGATCCAACTTTGATACCATGTCAAAAGATGACGTACTAGCAAGACAGTAGGGTTTGCGGGGAGGAACACGGAGTGAACTCGGCAGACATGGAGAAGAGAAGAGAAGAGGAGAGAAGAAACTCTGATGAATGGAATGATGAAGTTCTGAATCATGGAGTGAATGTGATACAAGGGAACAAGGGTGCCGTAGCACAAGAAAGATGATGATTCTCCTGAAGGGGTGTGAGGACAATGGAGAGGTTGGAGAGAAGAGGTGACGGACTGAATGAATCAATCGTGTTGAATGAGTGACAAAGGCAACCTATAAATAGGCAAGAGACTGTCTAGGGTGGTGCAAAGAGGGAGGGCGTCAGCTATCTAGGATAGCGCTCCACTATGGGCGTCCAACCTCTTTTTCGGGTTGTCCATTGTGAAAACCTAAACGCAAAACGCGAAACCCTAAACGCTGAACGCAAAACTATGGGTGAAGGGTTTCTCAACATCATGCACAAGCACAAGCAAGCAAGAACAAGAAGAAGAAAAAGAATAGGAGAGCTAGTTTTGGCCACACACAAGAATGAGCTTCTTCGTTCACTTTTTTCCTTTTATACAAGCCCTAATCCCCTTTGGGCACCCATTCCTTTTTTACATGACCGGCCATTTTAGCCTAAGTCCTCTTTTCCTATTTCCTTCCTATTTACATTGTGCCTTTATCCATGCCCACCGTCTACATTTACAAATTGCATGGAAGAGAGCCTGACGCTCTCTTATAAAAATTTAGGGTGGAACTTTGCATTTAAAATGCGCCTTTCCTCTTTTGCCCTTGTCCTTAACTTTTAAGGTTGTCCTGCACTTTTGGCCCTTTTTCCTCCTATTTCTTTAGTCGGGCCACCTTTTTCTGATTTGCCCTGCATCTTTTTAATTTTCTTTTTTGCTTTCTTTGCACTAGGGTTAACACTGAGTATCCACACCTTCTTGCCCAAATCTCTACCATGGGGCTCCTAAGTCCTCGAACAAACAAGTCACATTGTTTCTAAACAAGCTACCAAGGAGATACTTCCATTTTGTGCAACAAGTAATCTCATAGCCTACTATACCCACATTGTATGAATTTGAGTGTCAACTACTATGTTACACTCAGATGTTCGATCAATTTCATAGTTTGACCTCTACAGTGGGGACTCTCGTTGCTTCTAATCAAAAGGGGAAGCAAGGGAAGGTAAAACAAAATCGACATTCCACTCAAAATCAAAATCAAACTAGTAAGACCCTCCCAGTTATCTCTAAAACTTGGGTGGTAGAATGTATTGAAGAAAAATCGGTATTGTCAACATTATCATAAGGCTGGCCACTTTGATGATGAGTGTCAATCAAAGGCAAGAGGCACAACACCAAAGGCTAAAACTTAGACCATGGTTATCAAGTACAAAAGATACGGTACACTACGGTACAATAAAATACAGTGTTAAATGGTATCTTATGATTTTATAGGTACGGTGTCAAAATAATAGGTATGCTCTAATATCATGTCAAAATAAGCGGTGTTAAATGGTACCTTAGATTTTATAGGTACAGTGTCAAAAATAACAGGTATGCTCTAATACCATGTCAAAATAAGCAACAGTGCAGAGAGACAATAAGGTTGGCGGGGAGTTACACAGAGTATGTACGGCAAACACTGAGAGCAAAGAGAAACTTAGAAACACAAAAAGAACACAGTGATGATGCACTAAATCATGCTATGAGAAGAAAGCTAATACAGCGAAGCCGAACCTCAAAAGATAACTACACTGTCCTGTCTAAATCAAGCGATAGCACCTGTGAAACATCTGCACAATGAAGGGAGTGAAACGCAGTCCTCCAAGTAGTGAGCTATCGATGTAATCACTATAAGGTGAAAGACAACTGTCGAGGGAGCGGACCAGAGTCCTAATGACATCCGAGATATACAAGGTGATCACCAACTATCGAGGGAGCTAACCACAGTCCTCTGATGCCAAGGAGTAACGTGGATAGTAAAACGCAAATCCTAGAGTATCGGAGCTATCAAACGTAGGGAGAGCAGTCCAAGTGTCGATGCCACATGGATAATGATGATGGTAGATGATGGAGGACGAGCCAGGCTGCAAAAACGCAAGTCCTTGCAGTCCCTATGATAGACGAGTGATAAAATCACTCACATTAAGTGTAGACCAACACCAGAGGCTAGGATGGTGATGCCGAGCTGGCGATGATGATGCTAGGCAGCAAGGAGAAGACCTCCAGACTGAAAAACGCATGTGAAGGTGGAGCCTGAAGGAGAAGGGTGGTTGCACCAAGCAAATGATGGTGACGCCATGTGGAAGATGCTCCAAACGCAAGGCCTGATGATGGAACAGGGTGCCTAAAGCAAAAGAGGAATGGTGAAGGCAGCCATGAGAGCCATGAACCGCAATATCATCCTAAAGGGGTATGAGGGCAATAGAAGGGACTGATGAGAGAGGGCAAGGGTGTTTGATGAGGAAGGAAGAGGGGTGAAGAATGACTAAAAATTGAGGTGGTTAGTAAAGAATGAATGAAGTGACTGCCTAATTAGGCATAACCTATTAAGTTGTCTAGGGTGGCTCACCATTGTGTGGGTGGCCATTGAAAAAGTGGCCAAAATGTGGGCACTAGCCCTTTTTGAGATTGTCAGTGAGAAACCCTAAATGAAAAGTGTAAACTGAAGAAGTGGATTCTGAACACTGTTGAGCTAAAAATGCATTAGCCTGACTTAAACAGCCCCAAAACATGCTTAATTAATGAAGAAAACCTCTTATTGTGTCCCACATGAAAAACCCTAATTTTGATGCCCCAAACTTTCTATAAATATGCATACGGCCCACCACTCTCCCTCAATCTCTTTTTTGCATGTTTCAGGAGCCGTATCTTTGATGCTCGCACCCTATTTGCGAAGGACATCCCCGTTAGAGCTTCCATCAACCACCTGCTACCATCTGGCGCATAATTCTAACCTTCCATGCATGTTTGCTGTTGTCGCTAGGTCCCAGGAGTTATCGCCTACAATTAGGTGTTGTTGCCTACAATTGATTGCTACCGCTACCAAGTTGACAACTACTCCCAAGATCTTCCCTCTCCTCTAAATGCTGCATTTTGGTTTTCTGGCTGCTGCCCTAACATTCTCTCACCACTATCTTCTACGTTTGCACCTAACAGCTATTGTGCAGATTTTCCCTCTCCCTAGGTACTTACGTTTTTAGTCTTTCCTCTCCTGCATTGCTATCTGCATCAGATCTAGTCTTCCTTCGCTACATTTGCTGGTATTCAACACTCAGAGGTTGCCTTTGCTGCGATTCGGGATCCATTCGGAGTACAACACACTCTACCTTGATCCCAGAGATACGAGAGTTCGAGATTCAGTATTCACTACATATTGTGTTTGTTGAGCATTGTTTATTCATTATTCATTCACTTTATTATTCATTGTGTTTACTATCCTTGAGTTACCCTAACCGTAACCCCAACTCTGTTTTGATTTTATCAGTATGTGCTTTGTCGTACAATTGGTTTTCATGCTTTTTTCACTTAGAGCATTTCTCCACAAACACCCCCTCTCACGCCCAAAAAGGGATGAAGAAAAATGAACGAAGAGAGATACGATGAAGAAGAAGAAGATCCCAGAGATCCAAGATTTCCACCTAAAAAGTAACTTAAAGTAAAGAACAGTAGATGGGATAAACTGTAGAACTTGACTCCACCTTAGGAGAGAAGCCACTAGCTCCGTAACTCCATGCTAAAAGGAATTCAAAGGTCTCGTCACCAAGTTGCAGCTAAATCTCCAAGGCCCCGATGTAGGTGGCCTCTGAGGATCCTGGGTATCAAGAGGAGAAATGATTGCTCGAAGATAGCCATCCCCAAAGAGTAAATGGTAGGTGACAAACCTCATGATGAGGAGGTGCCCCCTTTGAGGGTGGAGGTACATCCCCCTATAAGGGCAAAGAAGGTACATCCCCCTATGAATCCCTCTCGGTGAGAAATAGGGACTCTAAAAACTCATGAATCACAGACTCTGAATCATTTGAAGATGATGAAGGAAGTATCGTCGAACGTGCCTGAAGAAGGTATCCAGGGTGTCAAACGCCCAAAGGTGGCCTCTTGAACCTAAGTAGTCGAGGGTGGAAAAAGATAAGACTTATGCTAAGACAAGGGTGGGCAATAGCCATTGTCTCTTAGTGGAGTGGACTACGAAGCCAAAGTAATAGAAGTTGTTGAACAATCACTATCTCTCGAAGGAGCAGACTGCTGAGGAAACGGTATCCAACAATCACTATCTCTCAGGGAAACGGTGTCGTGATGCTACGCATCGCCACTACGAACCTAAGGGTGGAGTTTTTCACCAGGATTTTGATCGCATTAGTCAGTGTCATTAGAAATTTATTTTTGTGTGTGTCTTTTTGTTTGCATGACGCACGAGCACAGGTAGTTAGGCTAGGCACAATTTCTTCTGTGCATTCATAATTTTTTGTGTGGAAGCATCGTTTGCATAACTGCATTACATGGTTTTTTATTTGCAAACCGCATGAATGATTGGGCACGAAATTCTCTTTCAAAATCATATTTTTGTTAGGGCACAATGCATGGAAAAACAAGTTCATATGAAGGAATCCGTTTTGTAGACTCAAGGATTAAAGAAAAAGGTCATGATGTTGATCCTTCACTTTGGACTTTCCCCATGTGACTCAATTCGAATGTTGCCAGTGCAGATGATATATGTGAAATTGGTTTAACATTTAGCAACCTACAAAAGCTAAAAGGGCATATTGAGCAAAAGGTGGTTATATTTTGTCGGCTTCAACTGACAAAGAAAAGATATTTTGCATGAGTGAGAAAGCATTTGCAGCAAACATACGCTATGGGGGTGCAATTCCTTGGATCATCAACATCTGGAGTGCTAGATTTTCAACATGATCAGCAAAGTGTTGATAGCAACTAAGTTGTACTTCCAGAGGCCAAAGGGTGCTCAAGTGTTCAACAAATTGCTGCAGAGACTGATTCCGAGATATGCTAAATTTTGTCCAAGTGCGATTCATTTTGCATCTAATGCCTTGATACAAATTTTTGAGTGGAGTGAGGACTTAGTTTTCGAAGATGAGGATTTTGATGGTGTTGAATTCAAGACTGTGAAAGCATGCTTAACAGGCATGCTAGAACTTTCATCTGCAGCAGTAGCTGCAGCTTCTGAAGTATGCAGCAGTAAAATGCAGCAATAGAATGTTGCAGTAGAACAAAGTGATGGCAGCATACGCGAAGGGGCTGGACCACCACGTGGTGGGAATCTGATGACTGAGATCAGCACACAAGGGTGAGAAACCTACACGTAAGAGATATGACTCAATGGGGGCACCCTGTCTATTTATAGATGAGGATGGACCCTCCCAAATTAGGGTTTAACTGAACTCTCTCGAACCACTCCCTGTTTTAGGGTTTTCTTTAAATTAGTTTTAGGGTTTTCTTTAAATTAGCCTTGTTTTGGGGTTGTTTAAGTGGCTAATCAGCATGGAATGCATTTCTTAGCTCAACACCCCTCTTAGGCCCAAAACAGGGTGTGAAGAGAAGGCCAACCCAGTTTGCCCAAGGTGTCCTATCCCAAAGCAACCAGGGTATCGCACAAAGGGTGCACAATGGCTGCCTCCAATGGCCTACCAAGACTATAGAGGCAATGGTTATCTTACCAAAGGAGTCCCAAGTAGTCATCCCAGAGAGGAGAGAGCATCAGACAAAGGGTGCTCGTCGACTACCCAGTGGCCTACCAAGCCCTACAAAGGTGGATGGAACTATAATGAACCTGATTTTTTTTAAAACATGAGAGATGGTTTGCAAGGTCGATTGAGTAGAAGACGAGAGAATGAGAAGGGATGATTAGGTCCAACCCATCACAAAATAGACAAGCTACCCATCACTGGAGGATGTCGATGATGAGGGAGTGGTGAGGAAGTAATAGTGGCATGGTGAATGAACCGCGAGTGGAAACAACTTAGGATCCATCTAGTGGTGCTCTGCACAATAAGTATGCTACATCCTATGAAATGCGCATGCAGCAAATGCCACTTGGATAGTGTCCCTCGTGGGAAAATTCTTCACTTGCCCATGCAATGCAAAGGGTGAAGGTACAACAGGGGGGAGGGGGGAGGGGGGGAAGGCCGATGTTGAAGACAAGTGCCAAAACTTATAGAATACTAAGAAGGGTAGGAACCCCTTGTCAACCTAGAATGGCAACATCGAAGGAGGAAAAGGAACCAAATGCCAGTCTTCATGTGGTGCCGAGAACCATTATGAGAACAAGCATCCCGACTGGAAGAGTGAGGTAGAAGCCACCACCATGATAGCATCAAGAGAGATACTGAACAATTCGCCTCGGGAGGGGAAGCCTCCATGCTGGTAGAAGAGCAAAACTCCTAGAAAGATGAAACCATGAAGGAAACGGTGTGTATCCCATGTCTCTAGCCCAGGTAGAACTAGACAAACCTATATGTTAGCCGTGTGCTGAAAACAAAATCTGCAAAAGAGAGTAAGATCTACAATCACAAAGGTCTGTAGGGAGATTCTCTAAAAAGAAAAAGAAAATTGAAATTAAAAATGAACTGAATGAACAAGTGCAATAATGCAAATGCGTATATGTGTGTAAATGCAGCAGAAGACTTGAAAATGAAAGGCTAAGTGTGTGTCACCATTGCATACGGCAAGGTGGGGAAGAAGGCCTAGAAGGTGCAGTGGAGTTCCTGGGAAGGAATGCATAAAGTGCAATAGGATAAGTGCTAGCAAACCAATCAGTCAACCCCTCAGGAGTAGAGTAGAATGGCCGTTGAGGCTGTCCGTGTGCCACGTGTCCAGCAGCCATGGGGGCTGAAGAAGTAGATGGGATAGCAGCGAGAGGCATAGCCCTACTAGACTATGTAGTCGTAGTAGTTTGCTATGGTTTTCTGGGAGGAAGACCTCGGGCCTTGGTATAACTCTCCTTGTCCACATGGCCAACCTCTGACAATGAGTGCAATATCTATTTTTCTTAGAAATTTTCTGCCAAAGGTGTCAAGGTTCTTTATTTCCGTTGGAGGAAGAACTGTCACCCTTGGTTTGGCTTGCCTTCGCATCTTACGAGTTCTTGCCACTATTGATTTTCCCTCCCGAAGAGGAGGAGACCAACACGTGCCCCTCTGAATAGATGTAAGTGGACGACTTCTTGTGGACTTGATCATGCAGTCTCGCGTAACGCAATAACTGACACTCAAACTCATAGAAGGTTGGCAATCTAGGCAGTGAGATAATGTGCTGGATAAAATGGAAGTATTTGTCAAGCAATTCGTTCAAGAAGAATGTGACCTAATTGTCATCTAACTTCGTAGAGCCAGTAGTGGCAAACTCGGCTAGTAACCTCCGATATTCAGGCAACTTGACTTTCAAACAATCCCCTTCCTTAATGGAAATTTCTTAAAGTTCAAAGTCGATGTTATACATCGAGTACGATATCTAGTCACATAGCGGTCGATGAGATGACTCCAACGTTCCGATGCAAGAGGGAAATGTTTTAACTGAGAGTGAAACTCAAGAAGCAAACCCTGCATTAGCTCGACATTGGTTGTGGCATTGCAAGCTCTCCATAGACGGATGTAATCGGGTGGGCTAGGTGAGGATCTAGGCACAGGCTCAAGACCAACAACAAGGTCCCAAAGACCCTCAGACTCAAGCACTTGCTGTATATAGTTCAACCAAGTAGTGAAATTCAACCCATTGAAACGAGTCTTATCTGTGAAGACATTCTTGGCCAAGGCAACAGGAGTGGTAGTGCTCGGATAAGGTGGATAGGGTGGGTATTGTGATGGAAAGGAGTACACTTGGGAATGGGTCCCATAATGCCCACCGGGCATTCAAGAAGTGTGCACGAGGATCTAAATGTGTGCATGGGATGACTAGGCATGGGAATTGTCGCCGCATGAGGATCCCATGGTGGAGAGATAGGGACACGTGGAGCAGAGGATGGAAATCCCTACGTAGGAGTGGCCCATAAAAGGTGGCCAGCCTCACCAACTGATCCAGAAGGAGTAGCAAAACTGGAAGAAGGGGTGTCTTCTAGTCCATACTTGTTGCATAGGTACTCCTCAAACTCCTCCTCTGTGAGATTAATGAAATCTGGAATATCTAGCATGGGTGTAAACATAGAGGGTGATGGTGAGGGTGAATATGGAGTGTCGTCCTCCTCGCCGAGTCCATATTGCCTCCTCAGGGCCTCCAACAATGGAAAAGCCTGATAAGACATCATGGGGTCACGAGAAGGTGTCTGTGACATTATGATTCAATTACGAGTCCTAATGTGTGCCTCATGCAAAGACTAGCACTCCACAATATCCACAAGATACTCTTTATAAGAGCACCAGCTCCGACACCATATGAAGAAGAGTGTGGAGGCACTGCTAGGGTTTGCACTGAGGAAACATAGAGTGTACGACCACGATAGAAGCACAACGAGACAAACACAGACTCAGAAATCAAAACTCAAACCCTAAACGCAAAACTCAAAACTCAAACACAAACAAAAGAAGGGATAGAAAGAACACAACTCTAAAGTGAATGAATGTTGTAAATGAATGTAAGAGTATACAGTGTGCCCAAGGGGAGAGCAATGGGTCGAAGAGTGACGTCCACTGAAGACGGATCCCAAGTGATGTGACCATTAGTTGGAGTGACAAAGTGAGAGAAACACCAAACATTAATCACCAAAGTGTGAGGAGACTAACGCGACTGCAAAGGATGATGCTTGATGATGTAGACGAAGCAATAAAATGCAGCAGTAGAATGCCGCAGTAGAACGTTGCAGTAAAACACGACAGTAGAACGCCACAATAAAACACCGCAATAGAATGCCGTAGTAAAACACGGCAGTAAAATGCAACAGTAGAACGAGATGATGGCAATAATTGCGAAGGTTGGACCGCCACGTGGTGGGAATATAATGGCTGAGATCTACACACAAGGGTGAGAAACCTCCACGAAAGAGATGGGACTGAATGGGAACAGCCTATCTATTTATAGATGAGAATGGACCCTCCCAAATTAGGGTTTCACTGAACTCTCTCAAACTGCTCCCTGTTTTAGGATTTTCATTAAATTAAGCTTGTTTTGGAGTTTTTTAAGTGGCTAATCAGCATGGAATGCATTTCTTAGCTCAACAAGTGCATGGGGATAGACGTATATACTCCTGGGATAAGGGAACAAAGGTCCATGTTGGCAAGCATTAATGGGGGTTCCGATGATGCCAAAAGAGAAGCACCGAAAGTCTATCCATCTACCTGTGGAGAAGGCATAGCAGCGAAGTGTCAACCTATAAAAGGATGGGGGGGTGAAAGAGAAAGAGAAGGGTATCTCTGTCTCCCAATGATAAAGTGGAAATTGTGAGATGGGAGGATCGAGGTACAGTTGGGATTCAGTAGACAGTGTGAGAGTGAGAGACAGAGTTGAAGCACAACACCCAAGAGAATAGACTGAATGAGTGTAACCAGAAAGTACAAAGTACAACCCTTAAACCTTAGGGTTGTAGGGGGTGTTCACACCTGACACACACTAAGTGCCCAAATGTGTGTAACATAAGCACATAAGTACATATGACAATAAAACCATAAGTCTAGGGGAAAAAACCTCTCCTACCGAGAGTAAAAAGTGCCCCAGTGTCCTACTGATCACCGACACTCCCATATGAGCGTAGGCGCAAGTGAGGCGTGCGTGAGTCAAATACCCAACAAACCCCCCTTGGAGTGAAGAGTGATCAAGAGTACAAGGATCATCCGCCACCAAAGGATATCAAATTTAAAGCATCGCGAAATGCTTCAAATTTGTCACGAGGAAGAGCTTTGGTGAAGATGTCTGCCACATTATTGGTGGTAGGACAATAGACAAGGCTGATATCACCTGCATGTAGCCTCTCTGTGACAAAGTGATAATGGATCTCAATGTGTTTCGTGCGAGCATGAAACACTGGGTTCCGTGCCATTGCAATGGCACTCTGACTGTCAGTGAACAAAGGAAAAGGCTCCGTAACAGATACATTCAAATCAGCTAGCAAGCGTCTAAGCCATACGCATTCAACTGTGGTAGTGAAAGCTACCTTGTATTCAGCTTCACATGACGATGTGGCAACAATGGATTGTTTCTTGCTAAGCCAAGAAATGCAAGAAGAGCCAAGAAAGAAACAATTGCCACTAGTGGAGTGACGTGTATCATAATCACCAGCCCAATCAGAATCAGTGTAACTGCAGTGGTCCCCCCTTGGCATAAAGCAACCCAAGAGAACGAGTACCCTGCAGGTAGCGAAAAACACGCTTGACAGCTTGCCAATGTGACATACGTGGCTGATGCATATACCTGCTCAAAGCTCAAACTGCAAACTATATGTCCGGCCTAGTATTGCAGAGATAGATAAGACATCCAATTGCAAGAGCATATGTATGTATATCAAACAAATCACTGTCATCATGTAATGACAGTTTCAGTCCAGGTTCCATGGGAGTACAAACTGGCTTCCAATCCTGTAAGCCAAACTTCTCAAGAAGCTGCCCAATATACCTTGACTGTGATAGCCCAATACCTCGACCATTATGTATGAACTGGATGCCTAAGCAAGAAAGCATCTATTTTTGCATACCAAGCTCTAGGAGCTTGTTTCAAACCATATAGTGCCTTTTTGAGCTTGCATATCAAATGTTCTGAGCCTTCAACTACAAAACCAATGGGCTGTTGTACATAAACTTCCTCCTGAAGTTCCCCATGTAAAAATGCAGTCTTGATATCTAGCTGATGCACTGTCCAACCATAATGTGCAGCCAAAGCAATCATAGATCTAATGGTCGTCATACGGGAAGTAGGAACAAATGTCTCCTTTGTGAGATCAGAGGATCGAGGTACAGCTGGGATTCAGTAGACAGTGTGAGAGTGAGAGACGGAGTTGAAGCACGACACCCAAGAGAAATAGACTGAATGAGTGTAACCTGAAAGTACAAAGTACAACCCTTAAACCTTAGGGTTGTAGGGGGTGTTCACACCCGACACACACTAAGTGCCCAAATGTGTGTAACATAAGCACATAAGTACATACGACAATAAGACCATAAGTCTGAGAGGAAAAACCTCTCCTACCGAGAGTAAAAAGTGCCCCAGTGTCCTACTGATCACCGACACTCCCATATGAGCGCAGGCATAAGTAAGGCATGAGTCAAATACCCAACAAACCCCCCTGGAGTGAAGAGTGATCAAGAGTACAAGGATCATCCGCCACCAAAGGATATCAAATTTAAAGCATCTCGAAATGCTTCAAATTTGTCATGAGGAAGAGCTTTGGTAAAGATGTTTGCCACATTACTAGTGGTAGGACAATAGACAAGGCTGATATCACCTGCATGTAGCCTCTCTCTGACAAAGTGATAGTGAATCTCAATGTGTTTCGTGCGAGCATGAAACACTGGGTTCCATGCCACTGCAATGGCACTCTGACTGTCAGTGAACAAAGGAGTAGGCTCAGTAACAAATACATCCAAATCAGCTAGCAAGCGTCTAAGCCATACGCATTCAACTGTGGTAGTGAAAGCTGCCTTGTATTCAGCTTCACATGACGATGTGGCAACAATGGATTGTTTCTTGCTAAGCCAAGAAATGCAAGAAGAGCCAAGAAAGAAACAATTGCCACTAGTGGAGTGACGTGTATCATAATCACCAGCCCAATCAGAATCAATGTAAGCATGTAACCGCAGTGGTCCCCCCTTGGCATAAAGCAACCCAAGAGAACGAGTACCCTGCAAGTAGTGAAAAACACGCTTGACAGCTTGCGAATGTGACATACATGGCTGATGCATATACCTGCTCAAAGCTGAAACTGCAAACTGTATGTCCGGCCTAGTATTGCATAGATAGATAAGGCATCCAACTGCAGGAGCATATGTATGTATATCAAACAAATCACTGTCATCATGTAATGACAGTTTCAGTCCAGGTTCCATGGGAGTACAAACTGGCTTGCAATCCTGTAAGCCAAACTTCTCAAGAAGCTGCCCAATATACCTTGACTGTGATAACCCAATACCTCGAGCATTATGTATGAACTGGATGCCCAAGTAGTAGTGCAAAACTCCCAAGTCAGACAGGTCAAAAGTTTGCTGCAAATTTTGTTTGAATGCTGAAATCTGATCAGCATGTGTTCCAGTGAGCAAAAGGTCATCAACATAAAGACATAAAATCAGCATAGATCCCCCTTCTTTACATACGTAAAGGGTAGACTCAGATGAGCTGTTTAGAAACCCCTGACCAAGCAAGAAAGCATCTATTTTTTCATACCAAGCTCTAGGAGCTTGTTTCAAACCGTATAGTGCCTTTTTGAGCTTGCATACCAAATGTTCTGAGCCTTCAACTGCAAAACCAATGGGCTGCCGTACATAAACTTCCTCCTGAAGTTCCCCATGTAAAAATGCAGTCTTGATATCTAGCTGATGTACTGTCCAACCATAATGTGCAGCCAAAGCAATCATAGACCTGATGGTCGTCATACGGGAAGTAGGAGCAAATGTCTCCTCATAATCAATGCCCTTTTTCTGTGCGTAGCCTTTAGCTACCAGCCGTGCCTTGTATTTATCAATGGATCCATCTGCTTTGCTTTTCAATTTGTAGACCCATTTCGTTCCAATGGCTTTCTTCCCAAATGGCAAGGACACCAAATCCCAAGTTTGATTCTTAGTAATAGAATCTAATTCAGCTTGCATGGCTGCCATCCAATGCACACTGTGTTGTGCATCCTCATAACATTCAGGCTCTTCATTATCAAAAGTACTTGCTGCCATAATAAACTCCATGGTATGTGCTGAATCATGCAAACGAGTTTGCCTTCTAGTACGACCAGCCATGGGTGCATCCAAAGGACTATCTTGCATAGTCTGCAAATACCATCTAGGTAACTGTCTAGCATCCTGACTGTGTACAAGCTCTTGCTGAATTTCAGTTTCAGCATGATGCTGAATCTTTCGATTAGCCAATGGCTGAATTTCTGCACTTTCCATAGGAGCTGTTGGTTGAACATTAGGTTCATTTTCTGAACCTCCAGCTGAATCACCAAAAGTAATGGGCAGCAGCCCTTCAAAAACATCACGGGCAGCCTGATATGTGTCCAAACCAGCCAAGGATAATTCTGATTTTTCATCAAAAACAACATCCCTGTTGACAAAAACCTTCTTCGTAACGGGATCATAGAGTCTGTAGCCTTTGCTCTCATTGCTATATCCCATAAAAATGCACTTAACAGCCTTGTTGTCCAATTTTTTTCTAAGTACCTGTGGAATATGGGCATAGGCAAGACACCCAAAGGTACGAAAGTGACCAACAGAAGGTTTACGGCTGTTCCAAGCCTCAAATGGTGTGATGGTCTTCAAGGCTTTGGTAGGGCATCTGTTCAAAATATGGCAAGCACACATGACTGCTTCCATCCAAAAACTATGAGGCAAGCTCTTTGCCTTCAGCATACATCTGGCCATCTCCATGAGTCACCGATTTTTCCTCTCTGCTACCCCATTCTACTGTGGAGTATAAGCTGTAGTATACTGATGGACTATGCCCTTCTGCTGCAAAAAGGAATTCAGCATAGAGGACATGTATTCCCCCCCTCGGTCCGAACGGAGAGTCTTAATCTTGCATCCAGATTGGTTTTCAACAAGTGCACTGAAAGCCAAAAATGCATCATACACTTCTGACTTCTTTTTCAAACAGTTGACCCAGCAAAACCGTGTAAAGTCATCAATGAATGTCACAAAATAATAACAACCACCCAATGACATGGTCTGCATAGGCCCACAAACATCTGAATGCACCAACTGCAATCTGGTTGTTGCTCTAAAAGCAACATCACGAGGAAATGAGAACCGATGCATTTTCCCCAAAATGCATCCCTCGCATAAGTGCTCAGGAGGTCTCTCCAAGAGAGGTAAGCCATCCAGCATCTGAGTACGCTACAAAAGTATCAAGCTGCCAAAGTTTACATGCCCCAAACGAGCGTGCCATAACTCCACCCGTATCATAGCAGGAGTAAGAGTGGATGTCAAGTATGCCGACTGATCTACTGAAAGAGCATCCAACTCATATAAACCATGACACAAAGATCCTGTCAAGACCAAAGTCATGCGTTCTTTCTCTCTAACCATGCAACGGTCATCATCAAAGGTGACCTGCAAACCACAATGTGCCAAAGAAGAAATAGAAAGTAAATTCTTCTTGATTCCAAGCACAAACAAAGCATCCTGCAGGCGGAGAATAGAGCCATCAATGGCTGTGAGCTGAATCTCCCCAATACCACGAACAGGGTATGATGCATTATTGGCACACTGTACCGATTTCCCAACGGGAGGTACACTAACTGAATCAAACAAATCTCTGCGAGATGTAATATGTCTAGAAGCACCACTGTCAAAGAACCAAGTGTCAGCATCCTCTGTAGAGCTAAGTGCTCTATCGGCCCAAGAGATGTCATAACTGCAAGTGTAAAAACAATAGTCCGTGTCCACAACAAAGGACGCGGACTCACTAGCAGTGGAAGGAGTAGTAGAAACAGACATTCCTGACTCCTTCTTCTTCTCTTTGGCAATGCGTTTCCTACACTCGGTAATATAATGGCCGGGCTTCTTACAATAATGACATTTTCCTTTTTTAGCTTGCGTCCCCCCTTGTGTCTGATTCTGCGATGTGCCCGAAGTGCCAGAACTCTGTGGAGCATTTTTCACCTTGCTGTTTTTGCCTTTCTGTCTTGCCACAAAAGCCTGCTCAGAGACTATAGCATCCACACCACTATTTTTCCGTGTTTGCTCCTCCTCTAGAAGCAAACTAACCAGCTGAATAAAATTGAGTGGGTACTCAGCAATCCTCATGGTGAGGTTCAATGCAGTATGAAAAGACAAGTATGAAGGAGGTAAGAAATTCAAGGTGGTGGATATCAACTGTGCATCTGAAAAATACTCATCTACATTCATGAGCTGTTCCCTCAAGTCTTGAATCTTATTTAAGTGATCCTGCATAGAATCACCCTCATGCATCTTCAAAGTTTCCAACTCTTTCTTCAAGAAAGAGATTCTAGTCTCATTCTTTCCTGCAAACATATGCTCCAAAGTCAACCATGCATCTCGTGAAGAAAATGCTGAACGGATATGAGGTATGATGGACCACTGAACTGCCAGAGCAATCAGCGACAAGGCCTGTGCATCACGTGTATCCCAAGCTTTTTGAGCTGCAGTTCTTGGAGGAAGTGGCTGAGGTGGAGCGGGCTGAGGTCCCCGTTGTCCACGTGCGCCATGGGGAGGAGGAGTAACGGGAGCTACAACTCCCGGTCGAGTTTCCTCTCCACTGACATAATCCCATAAATTCTTGGCCACTAATACATTCTTCATCATGAATGACCAAAGCGAATAGTTGTTTCCGTCCAATCTATCTTCCTTGGATACATACGTAAAGACATCACCTCCCTGATTTGCCATGATGACAAATTTCCAAAGACAAAATGAGCAATGTCAATGCAGTATGAACTGGAAATCTGCAAATTTCCAGAAATTGCAGCAAACACGCTTCTGCAATCAATGTGCAAGGGCGTACTCTATCAGAAAAAAACTGTCTTTTAATGCACGCTTCCCAAGGTGCAAACAGTGCACTGCAACACTGTTATATCAAAATCCCCAAAATTTTTGCCAAAATTTCTGTCAAAACAGTCTTTCTGTGACTGTACCAGCAGTTCATATGCAACTGTCCCCAAAATACACAAAAGCCCCAAAATTTTTGATGATCCAGTCCAAAAATTTGCATCAAATTTATCCCACACCTGTGCTGTGCCTGCGGTCCCTGCTGCGTATGAACCTCCTCTGCCAGAAATTGATTCTCGACTAAAATTAAAAAATTTTGTTTTTTAAGAAAAACACACCTGACGTGGTCAGGGCAGACGAGCAGAGTGGCAGGTCTGACGTGGACTGGGCAGGCGGGCGGCCGTTTGGGCAGACGCGATGGCGCTGGTGACGTTTACAGCTAACGTGGACTCGTTAGGCGGGCGGGCTGGACAATCGGGAGCAGACGTTGCAAGTTGCTGGTCGTCAAGCGGTCTGACGGAAGTCTGAAGTCGCGTGGGCGAACAGTCGAGCCAGCTGGTGACAGTGCTGACGAACAGGATCACAGTCGACTTAGCTGGCGCCTGGGCTGACGAGGGCAGCGCTGACGAACAGCGCGCTGGTGGAGCTGCGCTGGCGGGTGGCGCTGACCTGGCGGATTGCGCTGACCTGGCGGGTGGAGCAGCACGCTGTATTCTGGAGCTGCGCATTGTAACGCTGGCAGACTGACGGGGGCAGGGGCACGCTCGGCAGGCGAGCGGCTCTCTGACGCTGGCGACTGTTGGCGAACAGCACTGGCGTGCTGAAGACTGACGACTTGCACACTGCAGGCAGGAGCTGAGTTCAGAGCTGTGCTCTGAACTCAAATGTGAGATGGGAGGATCGAGGTACAGCTGGGATTCAGTAGACAGTGTGAGAGTGAGAGACAGAGTTGAAGCACGACACCCAAGAGAATAGACTGAATGAGTGTAACCAGAAAGTACAAAGTACAACCCTTAAACCTTAGGGTTGTAGGGGGTGTTCACACCCGACACACACTAAGTGCCCAAATGTGTGTAACATAAGCACATAAGTACATACGACAATAAGACCATAAGTCTGGGGGAAAAAACCTCTCCTACCGAGAGTAAAAAGTGCCCCAGTGTTCTACTGATCACCGACACTCCCATATGAGCTAGGCACAAGTGAGGCGTGCGTGAGTCAAATACCCAACAGAAATGAAGGGAGAAATCAGTAGATGATGCCGAACCTGCAACTTGTCTTTGCCTTCTCTGATGAACAGGATCTTTAGCTCTCTAAGCTCCTGCACTCTGATACCATGTCAAAATAAGCAACCATGCAGAGAGACAGTAGGGTTTGCGAGGAGTAATACAGAGTGTGTACCGCAAACACTAAGAGAGAAAAGAAACTCAAATTCACAAGAAGAACACGGTGATGATGCACTGAATCATGCTATGAGAAGAAAAGCTCATACTCTAGAGCCAAAGCTCAAAAGATAATTGCATTGTCTTGTCTAAATCAGGTGGCAGCACCACCTGTGGAAAATCTACACAATAAAGGAAGCAAAAAGCAATCCTCTGAGAGGTGGGCTATCAATGTTATCACTTGAAGATGAAAGACAACTATCGAGGGAGCGAACTGCAATCCTCTAATGACGTCAAAGATGTGGAAGATGATCCCAGCTATATCGACGGAGCGCGAACCGCAATCCTCTAATGCCAGAGAGTGACTTCGGCAGCAAAACGCAAATCCCAAAGTATTGGAGCTATCAAATGCAAGGAGAGCATCCCAGATGTTGATACACCAAGTGGATAATGATGACGCCAAATGATGACAGATTCAACCGCCTGTCTCCACCTACTCCATCCCCTCCACCCGCCCCGACAATTCCACCCCCCCGCCCGCCCTACTGTCCCCACCATACCTTCACTGTTGTCCCCCCCCCCCCCCCGGCCTGCTGTCTCCGCCATACCCACCTTGTTGTCCCTGCCATACCCTTGCTGTTGTCCCCCCCCCTGCCCACTAGGCCACCCTCTGATCCAGAAACCCCCCCCCTCCCCGGGGCGCTGCCTCCATCCGTAATCTCGGTTCCATCCACAATGTCCAACACCCCCCCAACCGCCAAAAAACAGTAGCCTTCCCCCCCTTCGCCATTGTTCCCCCCCACCCTCTAGTTGTTCCCTCTCCTGCAGCAACTTTCCCCCTCAGGTAGCACCGCGATGTGATTGGTTGTTTTCTCAAAAGAAACGCGCAATGGAAACCTCTGGTCAAACACCGACGCAGTCAATAAGTGCTCCCCAGTCAAACACCTTGTGTATCATCCTCTCTGAGGAACAGTTCTTAGCCATCTAAGCTAAGGAGCTAGAGCTGAAAGAAACAGCGATTTATGGTCAGGTAGTAGGACATTCCCCAACCAGGGCCCAACTAAGGGACTGGCTTCACTCCACGCTGCGCATCGGCACAACGTAGATCATGAAGGCAGTCCTAATGGGCCAAGGGATCTTCATGGTCAGGCTCAGTTCAACAAACGCAACTCGCGAGTTACTTGCCAATTCACCATATGCGTCCACGAAGGGGCTCATATACATGGTCCCTTGGTACAGTGGCTTTACCGTGGAGGCATTTGCACTCCACAACAGGTCTCTTTGGCACCCAGTCCTCCCTGGTCACAGAGGAGATGGGACACTCCCTCCTAGTCCCCCTTCAGAGAGAAGGAACTAGAGGAGGCTTTCCATACACAAGATGGGCAGAAATGCCCGGGAGAGGATGGCCTCTCTAAGGCCTTCTTCACTACCTACTAGGAAGTGGTGAAGGGCCCCCTACTGATGGCCTTCCAGGAGATTTTCACTTCAGGACAGATGCCACAAAGTCTTTCGACAAGCCTTATTAGTCTTCTCCCCAAAGGGGGAGACCGGTTGGAGCTTTCTCAGTGGAGACCAATCACCTTATTGTCAGCGGCCTATAAGGCACTGGCAAAGATGATTGATAGGCAACTACGCCCCGTGCTTCCAAACATCATCCATGGGACACAAACAGGCTTTGTCCAGGATAGGAGTATCCTAGACAATGTATTTACCTTCTTTGAGGCGACAAAGTGGGCTCAGCACAGTGGGTAGAGATTGGCCATACTACTCTTGAATTTTGAGAAAGCTTATGACAAGGTGAACTGGGATTTCCTAGAGGGCACCATGGTGAGGTTGGGATTCCCCCAAGTTTGGATTCACAGGGTCTCCGCCCTTTACAGATCGGCCAGCAGGATTCTCATGGGCGGAAGGCGAGGGGAGGAGTTTCGGCTGGAGAGATCGGTTCGACAGGACTGCCCCCTGGCCCCATACATGTTTCTACTCTTTGCAAAGGCGATGTCTCACTTCCTCAGGTCACGTGTGAGCGGATTACGCGGCCTCTGACTTCCAGTGAAAGAGGAGACTGAGTTGTTATACTCAGAGTATGCAGATGATACAACACTCTACATAGAGGACGATGAGTTGATGCTGGAGAGAGTGAGGCTGGCTCTTGAAGTGTTCTGTTCTGCAGCGGGAGCGAAAATCAACTGGTGAAAGTCGATTGGTTTCCTCACAGACCTGGACTAGCACGGAGTGGGGCATCCACCTGGGATTTAGATGGGTGAGCAAAGGGCATACCGTCCGGTACATAGGTTTCCAGGTGGGACTCGACATCACTCCTACCCAGTAGTTTCTTCCTGTCCTTGATTCTATTCAGAGGAAACTGACCTACTGGAGCACAGCTCGCCTCTCACTAGTCGACCGAGCCTTGGTGGTTAACCAAGTCCTCCTAGCAACGGCCTAGTGCATCGCCTCGTGTTGGTGCTTCTCCTCTTCATGCGTAGTGCAACTTCGCCACCTAGTGCAGAATTTCCTTTGGTCAGGGTCAGATGGTTCCAGGGATTCCAAGGCCAAGGTGGCGTGGGCGACCATCATACGGCATCAATCAGAGGGAGGGCTTGGGATCATAGACCCAGAGTATCAGAGTATGGCCCTCTTGGGCAAGCTAGTTGTCCACGAGTGGAGTTGAGGAGAAGGGAGATAGACGCAACAATACCTCTGGAGTGGCTTGCTTCCCCAAGATATGAGAGCTAATAGAGCTTGGGGAGGTATGGGCAGCTAGATTTTGACCAGCAAGCATCCCCCTACATGTGGCAAGTAGAGTGGGCGGTGCCCTGCAAGGGACTTTCTTCGCCCAGGAGAGGGGGCGTCTGGCCCTTAACAAAGGGCAGCAGGATAAGGGGATAGCCACCCTTTCGTGGAGGAGGATTCGGGTGGTGGGCCTTCAGGGAAAGACATAGCGACGACTGGACCCCTATGTTTTATGGAAGGAGCGCAGGGAGTGGCGTCTTTGGATCTGGGAGGGCAAACCACTTAATAAGCTGGAGTGGAATCCAGGAGAGTGGCTATGGCCGGCCACTGTGGTCGCCAAGAAGCCATCCAAGTTTCTGAAGTGCACTGCCAGGATTGGCAAAAACGTACTGATGCAGGAGGATATGGATTAGGCACCGTCACGTAGCAGGTAGTCTGCGGAGCACAACATCACGAAGCCTTTCCGACAGACCTTCTGGCGTCGCCTATGGGATAGATGGAGGCCGAGGAGGGTGTCGTATTTCTTATGGTTGGTGACACATGGAGGCTTGGCGGTGGGAAGTTGGCTTGCCCAGATGCAAAAGGAGGGAGGTTGTAAGCGCTACACACAGCAGCCTTTGGAAACCCCAAAGCGCTGCCTTTGGTCATGTGAGGAGGCGTAGCTTGTGTGGAGAGGAGCATGCCGCATCCTTCACCGTATATCACCCAGCCTTGGATGTATCTCATGGGGAGCTTTCTGTTGGCAGGCAGTCAGTCAAGGCCGTCACCTTCTGTATGAGGTCGGGATGCAAGACACCATATTCATTATCGAGGTAGGGTCTTGGGCAATGGTCCGTTTGGAGGCTCTACCCATCCACCACGTATTGGAGCCCACAGTAGACCGCTCGGAGATATGGGAGATCATAGGGAGTCTTAACTGGATGACATATCTGGAAGGCATGGTGTTAGAAGGCTTTCGGCGGCGGAGAGAGACTTTCAATACAGGCGACCTTAGCGGAGCTCTGGACCTCCATCATCCACTCCCTCCGCGGCCGATGGGACCAGGTGCAGGGCGAGTCCAGGGCTCGTCAAGAGCTCCGTTGTCATTTCATGCGCACTTGGGGCGGCGAGGACCTGTTCTTCATAATGCAGGCAGACAACCCCAGTTGGCAATACACCCCCCCCCCCCAATGGCTTCTTGCCCTCATCCCCCCCAGACGGCCTTGAGAGGCTTGTATACATGATGTAGATGTGACTTTGCATCAGCTCCAGCTAGTCTGTTGAGCATGAGCACCCCATTGTAATCAGTTTTTTTTTAGTAATATAATCAGCCACATTTTACTTGCCAAAAAAATATCGTTGCAAATCCATGGATGGGCTTACACATCCATGCCCATCTCTTCTCTGCTATGTCAATGATGTGTGCATGCTGTGACTCTATGATCACCATGCAAGCCCGTGCCTCCACCAATGCTGCTCTAAAGAAGTGAACAAAAAGGCCCATAGTAGACCCCTCGCAATCACCCATACATAACATCCTATAAAAGGGAAGTCACAGCAATCACGATCCCATGAACCCTCTGCCAAGACTACTCATCAAGGCACTACTCAATGTAGCAAACACAACATGTAGTGAAGAATACTAAACCCCAAACTCCCATGTCTTGAGGTACTAAACCCCAAACTCCCATGTCTTGAGGACCACGGCAAAGACTATGAGCTAGAGTGTGTCATACTCTGACGGACCCCAAAATGTAGCAAGGCATCTGCAGATGTGTCTAGCACTAGGATGCTACATCAATGATAGATGGGTAGAAGCCAAGCTGTAAACTGCAAACGCAGTAAGAAGATGATGATGTGGCAGCTGGTGATGCACAAGATTGGAAAAATGCAGCTCTTGGAGGTCACGAACAGGCTGAACGGCAGCAGTTGGCAGAAAACAGAGCTGTCCAAGGTCTCCAAGCTTCAAGCGGCAGCAAAACAGGCTGAAATGCAGAGTCTGCGGCAGTGTGTGGCAATAAACACAGATTTTTGATCATGACAGCAGCCACCTAGATGACAAGCAATGGAGAGATGGCTGGAAACATTCCAACTCTGCAATGGATGGCTGAGAAGTTGGTGCTCGATCGTAGATGAGAATGGGGGACAGCTTTTGACTGAGATATCCTCTGCAAAGCTCTAGCACTTGCAGGCTAAAAAAAATGAGATTGTAACTGGATGGAGAGCAACATGCACCTATTTATAGAAATTTTGGAATGCCAGACCATTTAAGGGGCTATGTGAGAAAAGAGAGTTTTAGGTCCACAAGAAGGCATCTCTTTTCCTCATACTACAAGGTCACCCTGTAGCCTCAAAAAAGTCTCTAGGGTGAAGACATCCTGGAGGTCTATAGAATGTGCCATTATCCATGGCTGCACCTCACAATCCAAATGTACCAAGCAATAATACTAGCGATCAGCTCCCGTGTATGGCATTGTCCTCTTCCTCAAATGTTGATCAATCATAAGAAAAGAGTGGCTCCCCTGAAAATCCACATATCCACATGTTAGACCTCTATCTTTGACTTAAGCTACAGCTCCCCCAAGTCGCAATCACAGTCTCCACTGTGTTGTGAAAAAACATCTTAAGGGCTCTCCTCATACCTCCTAGGCTCTAGGATAGCCCCACCGGTAGTGTCTCTATGTCTCCTCTAGCTCACCACATGTCACACATGCCACTAGGTCCCCACCATATCCAAGCCTTGTATCAACTGCTAAGCTCCTGTGAGCTAATCGCTATGGGAAGACAGATATCCTCCTAGGCCTAAAGCTGTCACCTAGCATCCTTCAAAAGTCTTACAGGAAATGGTCTAAGATGCCAATGGAGAGTCGCTGATGGTTGTGCTTTGATCCTCCTCATTTGAATCCTCCTCCCCAACCTAGTAGTGTATCCAAAGAAGGCCACATTGCATGGCCTATCAAGGAATGGCAGCCCTCCATTACCACTTTCCTAGATCCCACTGTAATCTCTAAGGAGCCTCCTCTAATAAGCCCAGTGTCTGCATCCATCTAACAAGTGGGTGGCTATATCTAGGTCAATATACCACCTCCTCTCACAATGTGCAACTACTTTGGTTTTCTATATAGGACATCCTATGAACTCTACCAAATTTCAAGTCCTCTCAATGAAGGAATCCATACTCCACTGTGAAAGTGAATAATCTATCTCTACCAGTCACAATGACCCCAAGGAGGATGTCCCCATTGGAGAAGAGCCCAATCACGGTCTGAAAAGTGTCTTTCTGTCCTCTAGTTAGGAGGTACTCTCTACATCATGGCCTCTATCATAGCGCTAGCATCCTTGAGCTCTATAATCTCTATATCTGTATCTCCTGCAGTAGCTCCTGAAACGTAACCAATCTCCCATTGAGGCAACAACCTGTATAGAGAACCTCCCCCCTGCCTAGTAGGATCATCCTAGCAAGATTCTTTTGTAGTCAATATCCAGATATAAAGCATTGAATCCTGCAATGGGTATGAACAACCAGATCCATAGATAGCATTCTTAGAGAGAGTTATAAAGCTGTTAAATATTGTCCGGTTCAAAGCCACATACCTCTTCCTTTAAGTACGACTCTAAAATATCCACTAAAATTGGAGCTCGTTCATCATCTTCGCTTCCTCCAGCATCTGACTTCTGACCCAACTTTTCTTTCAGCTCTGATTTCCAAAATTCTTTTGGCTGAAATACAAGTTTTTCCTCAAACCCAGGTTATGCAATTGTTTATCCAAAAGGAAATTGTCTCTGACAAGATCGTACATTAAAAAATCAACAGAAAATTCACTGATGCTTGGATGTGTGAGTAAATCCACTTTACCAAGTTGCACTCTGGTAAGTACACTTTTAAAGTGTGGTCGAGCTTGCACCAGTCTAAATAATCACATATAAGTGCTGTCAGTAGCTTACCTGCGAAACATGGCAGCCCTCAACAAAGATGCAACTTGCACTAAACCATGTGGATATGACCCAGCACTAAATTACAACACATGAACTCAAACTCTTTATTTTGCTATTATTTCAACTTGATTTATTCCCAACTTACCATAATCCACATAAAATGCATAAGGTCATTGGCTTCATGAAAACCAGTTATATAACTGTGCAATGAATACAGCAGTTGAAGCTCTTAGATACTCTCATAGCCATTAGGATTCAACTACAACATTGATAAAAATACATATAGATATGCCAAATTTAGCATCTTCTCCTTGGTATGATGCTTTAAATGCACATGCAAGTATCAGTCTCCATGCTTTCTTCTCAAGTACAGTCCCTAGAACAAAATAGTCAACACAGATTGATGTCCTTGATGCATAACATAAGACAGTAATGTGTCT
This sequence comes from Lygodium microphyllum, assembly GCF_053477565.2. Lineage (NCBI taxonomy): Eukaryota > Viridiplantae > Streptophyta > Polypodiopsida > Schizaeales > Lygodiaceae > Lygodium > Lygodium microphyllum. The sequence continues at coordinate 4,679,014 of NC_141140.1, read as the reverse complement.
GAAATTGTCACTAGTTTAATCATTATCAACGTGAATACTGAAATTGACTACATGTTGGGTTTGACTCATGCCTATGCTCACAGGAGAGTGTCGGTGATCTTCAATAGGACACTAGAGCACTTTTTACTCTCCGTAAGAGAGGTTTTTCCCCCTAGATTTATTTCTTTTATTTTATGTGCCTATCTTACACAATTTGGGCACTTATCGTGTTTTACACTCTTCGGGTGTGAACACCCTCTTACAACCCTAAGGTTTAAGGGTTGTACTTTGTACTTGCACCTTACACTTCAGACTATTTGAATTGGGTGTAGTGCTCTCACACTCTTTACTCTCAATTTTACTCTCAGCTGAGCTTCTATCTGTCCATCTCACATTTGGTATCAGAGCAGAGCTTCAGCTCAGCTGACCTCTCAGCCATCGTCAGCAGCTCCTTGGCCATCATTAGTAGCTCCACCACCACCAGCCAGCATGTCAGCTCCCAGGCAGCGCCTCTGCCTGCGTTGCCACCACCAGACTAGATGAGCATTGCTGCAGCCAGTCCAGCTCCTTGCACTCCTTCCTGCAGCACCCCACCAGCCCTGCGCCGCCACCTGAGCCAGACGCCACCATCAGTCTGCTGACTGCACCGGCCCGTTGCCTGTGCGACCTGTGCCACCAATCAGGCACGTGCCAGCCCACGTCACCACCAGCAGAAGACACCCCGTCTATTCACCACCTACACCTCTGCTTCCTAGCTCGCCAGCACCAACTAATGCTGCCCGCTAATCCCTGATGCAGCCTGGTCTGCACCACCACCAGCTGAAGCTTCGCCTTTAGTCGCCTCCATTGCCAGAATGACCAGTTGAGCCACCAGCTCGGCCACCCATATCAGAGGTAACAAAATATAAAATTTATCAATTTTTTATTCAAATTTAATTCTCTGGAAGGGGCTTTTGCCTGGACAAGCAATCTCTATTCCACCACGTGTCTACGACACAATTATTGCAGAGATTTTGTGAATTTTAGGTTAGACATTTGGGGCTTTTGTTGTCAACTCAGAGATTGGCAAATGTACATCCGTGACAGTCTGAAATAGACTGATTTTGTGCATTTTGGGACAAGAAATTTTGGTGCTTTTGCATTTTCAGTGTTGCTGAGCATTTATTGCACCTTGGATAGCATGCATTTCAAACAGTTGTTGACAGAGTGTGATTAAATTTGCTAATTACAGCAAAGTACTTGCTGTAATTTCTGGAAATTCTGAGATTTCCAGGTTGGGCCAGCTTGAGATATTGCTCTTTTGCTCTCTGATTAGTGACATTTATCATGGCAAATCAGGGAGGTGATGTATTCACATATATATCCAATGAGGATAGGTTGGATGGCAACAACTATTCCCTCTCGTCCTTTATGATGAAGAATGTATTGATTGCAAAGAATCTTTGGGATTATGTCAGCAGTGAAGAAGTTAGGCCCGGAGTTGTGGCTCCTACTACTACTCGTCCAGGAGCAGGTGGACAATGGGCAACTCAGCCTATTCAGCTCACTCTTGCTCGGCCACTTCCCAAGAGATCAGCAGCACAAAACACTTGGGATACATGGGATGCACAGGCTTTGTTGCTTATTGCATTGGCAATGGTCTATTATCCCTCACATTCAGTCTACAGCTTCTTCACGAGAAGCATAGCTGACCTTAGAGTAGATGTTTGCTGGAAAAAATAAGACACACATCGTTTTCTTGAAGAAAGAGCTTGAGACTGTGAAGTTGGATGAGGGTGATTCTATGCAAGATCATCTAAATAAAATTCAGGACTTGCATGAGCAGCTTATGAATGTAGATGAGTATTACTCAGATGTACAGTTAATATCTACAACCTTGAATTCATTGCCACCCTCGTATTTGGCTTTTCATACGGCCTTGAACCTCACCATGAGGATTTTCCCACAACCACTTACATTCCTTCATTTGGTCAATTTACTCTTAAAGGAAGAGCAAACAAGAAAGAACAATGGTGTAGAAGTCATAGCATCTGAGTAGGCTCTTATGGCAAGGTAGAAGGACAAGGGCAGCCAAGCTAGAAATGCTCCACAAAGCTCTCGAACTTCAGGCACTTCACAGGGCAACAAGAAATAGGAGGGCCACAAGCCAACAAGGGCAAGTGCCACTATTCCAAAAAGCCACAACACTACATCACTGAACGTAGAAAGCGTATAGCCAAGGAAAAGGAGTCAAGGATGTCTATTTCTGACACACCTTATACTACCATTGAGTCCACGTCCTTTGTTGCAGACAGGGACTCTTATTTTTTCACATGTAGCTATGACTCTTCTTGGGCTGATAGAGCATTTAGCTCTAGTAACCATTTAGCTCTATTGAGGATGCAAGCACATGGTTTTTTGACAGTGGTGCTTCCAGGCACATCACATCTCGCAGAGATTTGTTTACTTCTGTTATTGCAGCCCTGGTTGGCAAGTTTGTACAATGTGTCAACAATGCATCATACCCTATTACAAGCATTGGGGAGATTGTGTTGACATCCATTGATGGCTCTATTATCCGCTTGCAAGATGCCTTGTTTGTGCTAGGCATAAATAAGAATTTGTTATCTATTTCTTCTTTGGCAAGGTATGGTTTGCAAGTCATCTTTAATGATGACAGATGTATGGTCAAAGATAAGGAACATATAACTTTGGTTTTAATAGGCACTCTATGTCATGGGTTATATGAGTTGGATGCTTTTTCAGTTGATCAGTCAGTTTATCTAGCGTCCACTCTCACTCCTGCTATGTCACAAGCAAAGTTATGGCATGCTCGCATGGGGCATATAAACTATGGTAGCTTGATGCTTATGCAACGTACACAGATGCTTGATGGTTTACCTCTCTTGAAGAGACCTCCTGAGCATATATGCAAGGGATGTATTTCGAGAGAAATGCATCATTTTTCATTTCCCCCTGATGTTGCTTTTAGAGTAACTGCCAAATTACAGATTCTGCACTCAAATGTATGTGGCCATATGCATACAAAGTCATTGGGTGGCTATTACTATTCTGTCACTTTCATTGATGACTTTACTCGTTTCTACTGGGTCTAATCTTTGGTGAAAAAGTCAGAAGTGTATGGTGCATTTTTTGCCTTTTGTAGCACTTGCCGAAAATCAATCTAGCTGCAGGGTAAAGACTCTTCCTTCACACCGAGGGGGGAAATACATATCCTCTATGCTGAATTCTTTTTTGAAGCAAAAAGGCATTGTTCATCAGTATACTATTGCTTATACTCCACAGCAGAATGGGATTGTAGAAAGGAAGAATTGGTCACTTATGGAGATGGCCAGATGTATGCTGAAAGCAAAGAGCTTGCCACACTGTTTTTGGATGGGAGCAGCTATGTGTGCTTGCCATGTTTTAAATAGGTGTCCCACCAAGGCATTAAAAAATGCCATGCCTTTTGAGGCTTGGAACAGCTGGAAACCTTCTATTGGACATTTTCGCACTTTTGTGTCCTGCATATGCACACATTCTCAAGGTACTCAAGAAGAGGTTGGATAACAAGGCTGTTAAATGCATTTTTGTGGGGTACAATAGTGAGAGCAAAGGGCTGCTCTCTGTTTCTATCGGTGATATAGCAATGACTTCAGTAAGTGAACTTAATGTTCAGCTAGCTGCTCCATTGGGTAATGCAAAAAATGAGCGCATGGTTGATCTGAATATTCAGCAAGAGCTTGTACACAGTCAAGAGGCTAGGCAGATGCCTAGATGGTATTTGCAGACTATGAAAGATAGTTGTTTGGATGCTCCTATTGCTGGTAGTATTAGAAGGCAATCTCGTATGCATGATGGTGCGCATACCATGGAGTTTGTTATGGCAGAAGATACATTTGATGATGAGGAGCCTAAATGTTTTAAGGATGTACAACATAGTGTGCATTGGGTGACAGCAATGCAAGCTGAGTTTGATTCCATCATAAAGAATCAAACATGGGATTTAGTGTCCTTGCTTGTTGGGAAGAAAGCCATTGATACAAACTGGGTCTATAAGCTAAAAAGGAATGCAGATGGATCCATTGATAAATATAAGACCAGGCTTATGGCCAAGGGCTATGCACAGACGAAAGGTAGTGACTATGAGGAGATATTCACTCCTACATCCCGCATGACTACCATTAGGTCTATGGTTGCTTCGGCTGCCCATTATGGATGGATTGTGCATCAACTTGATATAAAGACTACATTTTTACATGGAGAACTTCAAGAAGAAGTGTATGTATAGCAGCCCATTGGTTTTGAAATTGAGGGATCCGAACACTTGGTCTGCAAGCTGAAAAAGGCTTTATATGGTTTGAAACAAGCTCCTCAAGCTTGATATGCAAAGATTGATGCCTTTTTACTCAGCCAAAGTTTCATAAACAGCTCATCATAGTCTACCCTTTACATATGTAAAGAGGGGGGATCCTTACTAGTTATATGTATGTATGTTGATAATCTTTTGCTTACAGAGACACATGCTCATTAGATTTCAGCATTCAAACAGAATTTGCAGCAAACTTTCGAGATGTCAGATTTGGAGCCTTTGCACTATTACTTGGGCATTCAATTCATTCATGATGCTAGAGGCATTGGATTGTCACAGTCCAGATACATTGGTAAGATTCTTGAGAGGTTTGGCTGCTTGGGACAGGTAATAAGTGAGACATGGGTTTAGAGTGTTGAGCTAAAATATGCATTACTTGCTGATTAGCCTCTTAAACAGTCCCAAAACACACTAAAAATGCTCTTTTAGAGTAAAACCCTAAAACAAGGAGCAATTCGAGAGAGTTCAATGGAAACCCTAAAATGGGGAGCAGTTCGAGAGAGTTTAGTGGAAATCCTAATTTTTGGGGCGCCCTTCCACATCTATAAATAGACAGGCTGTCCCCATTCAATGATTATCCTTGTTTGCAGGTTACACCAGCCCACACACCCTCTGCTGCTGTTGGCGCCCAGTTTCCAACTTGCAGCTCGCCTCCATCTGTTGTCTAGCCATCATCAACTGCAACCACATTATCTTCAGCCTGTCCATTGTTGTAGGCGACAGCTCTCAGCTGCTGGCAACTGCTCCAAACTGTCTCAAGCTGCTGCTCAGCCTGCTGTCCATCATCTCCAGGGTCAACTAGCCTGTATTTTCAGCATTGTAGGCCCTGACACTCTCAGACACTATTTCAGCCTGATATTTACAACAGACTGTGCACAGTTTCCAGCCTCCGATCGGTGGTACACTGCTACATTTACCAATTTCCAGCCTCAAGGTAACAGCAGCTGTAATGGAAACACAGCCTGCAGTGAATACATGGCAGGTTGTTATGGCAGGCAGGACTGAAAATGCAGATCTGATGATGATGTCAGCAGTAACCATAGCCTGATCAGGAATGAACAGCAGAAGGCAACAGCTAGAGAAGGGAAAATGCAGACAGCAGCACGTAATACAGCAGCAAATCCAGCCTATCAAGTGAGGAAGAAGGCTGATCTCAAGTGCCAGCTGAAAACAGCAGATTGAATTGAGATATCTTCCATAGATGGGGTGTGGATAGCAAAGATAGGTGCCAGAAATCTGCAAAACAGGAATTGGGTTGAGTGGTGGGAAGCCTATCTATATATAAAAGTGTGGATTCTCCCAAATTAGGGTTTGACCTATGGGACATATACACTCTCTAGGAACACGCACTGTTTAATGAAACTTTGGTGATTATTAAGTTTTGGCACTGCAATAAAGAGCTAATCAGGTTATAATGCATTTTTAAAGCTCAACTTTGGAAGGGGGCAATGAGGCTCTACTAGCTTGTGGTAAGAGTGTGTAGTGTGAGATGAGGGGCAGATCAAAGCTCGGTTGAGAGTACAATTGACAGTGAAGACTATGAGAGCACGATACCCAATGCAATAATCTAAAGTACAACCCCTAAACCTTAGGGTTGTAAGAGGGTGTTCACACCCGAAGAGTGCAAAATACAATAAGTGCCCAAAACTATGTAACATAGGTACATAAAATAAAAGAAATAAATCTAGGGAGAAAAACTCTCGTACAAAGAGTAAAAAATGCACCAATGTCGTACTAAAGATCACCGACACTCCTTTGTGAGCGTAGGCGTGAGTCAAACCCAACAAACCCCCCTAGAATGAAGAGTGATCAAGATACAAGGGACATCCACCAAAGGAGTGTCAAAAGATGACGTACCGGTGAGACAGTAGGGTTTGAGGGGAGGAACACGGAGTGGACTCGGCAAACATGGAGAAGAGAAGAGAAGAGAAGAGAGAAGAAACTCTTATGAATGGAATGATGAAGACCTAAATTATAGAGTGAATGTGATACAAGGGAACAAGGGTGCCGTAGCACAAGGACGATGATGAAGACAACCACGAACCACGAACAGCAATGTCCTCCTGAAGGGGTGTGAGGGTAGTGGAGAGGCTGGAGAGAAGAGGTGACAGACTGAATGAATCAACCATAAGAAATGAATGAGAGAGTGGCCTATAAATAGGCATAGTTAGTCTAGGATGGCACCCTTTTTTGGGGCTGCAAACCCTAAACGCAAACCCTAAACGCAAAACGTAAAAACACAAAAACGCAAACTGTGGGTGAAGAGCGAAGGGTTTCTCAACACCCCCTCTCAGGCCCAAGAATGGAAACAAGAGAAAAGTGAGGTGGAGATGCAATGCTACATGCTAAAGAATGCTCATGCAACAAGTGCCACTTGGACAGTGTCCCTCTTGGGAAAATTGTTTACTTGCCCAAGCGCCCTAGTACAAAGATGATGAAACATGCAATGCATAGGAGAAATGTCGGACTTTGTGTGGTATCGAGAACCATAAGGATATGCCTGTACTTGATCTTGGGAGTTGGCTCCATGCTGACCAAGTGACCAAGGTGAGAAGAAGAGGAGGAAGAAGATATAGAGGATCCCTAAGATCCAAGATTTCCACCGGAAAGGGAGCCTTCAATAAAGAACAGTAGACAGAGGGAACTAGAGAACCCGAAACTCAACCTCGGGAGAGAATCCACTAGCTCCGTGCATCCATGCTAGAAGGAATACGAAGGCCTTGTCACCAAGTCGCGGCTGAACCTCCGAGGTCCCGATCTAGGTGGTACCTAAAGATCCTGGGTATCAATAGAAGAGATGACTGGTCAAAGACAACCACCCCAAGAAGGTAGAGGATGGGTGAAGAACTTCATATAGAGTAGGTTCCCCCTTTAAGGTGGGAGGTGGAGGGGCCCCCACTGAAGTCAAAGAAGAAGTAGATGCCCCCGCTGAGGGCAAAGAAATAACATCCCCCTCAGAATCCCCATCCCCCTCAAAATCCCCCTCTGAAGTAGATAGGGAATACAAAAACTCATGGATCACGGACTCTGAAATGTCTGATGATGAAGGAAGTGCCGCCGGTCGTGCGGAAGAAGGTATCTGGGGTGTCAAAGAGCTCCCAGAGGTAGCCTCTTGAACTTGAGTAGTCGAGGGTGGGGAAGGGTGGGACTCAGAATGAGCAAGAGGTGGGCAATAGTCGCTGTCTCTCACTGGAGCAAACTAAGTAGCCGAAGAAGAAAAAGGAGTTGAGCAGCCAGTGTCTCTCGAAGGAGCAAACTGACGAGGAGACGATATCAAATAATCACTGTCTCTCAATGGAGCGGACTGTAGATCCATAGGTCGTGGAAGCCACTGTACCTAAAAATAAGTGGGAGAAGATTTTCGCTAGCATTGCGACGATCTCCAGGAGGTCGTAGCGCCAATCGATCCTCCATGTGCTCGGAAGGACTTAGTATGCATCGGATGCATCTTATTGCCTTGAGCATAGTACTCTGATAGCTGATGCAGAATGATCTTTGTGGCCTAGAAAGGAGAGGTGGCACAAGGAGTGCCTAGTGGAAGACGCATATACTCTGGAGGGGTGGAGAGCAAGGGTCGAAGTCGGCAAGCATCGGTAGTGTATTCGCTGATGCCGCAGTAGGAGCACCCAGTAGTCTGGTCATCTGTTGATAAAGAAGCCATGGATACCAGTGTGCCTTGCTGAAGAAGGAAGAGGTCAGCCACCATGAACCACGAACTGCAATATCTGCCTCAAGGGGTGTGAGGTCAGTGTGAAGCACGAACCGCAATGTCAGCCTCAAGGGGTGGGAGGGTAGTGGAAGGGCTGAAAGTGAGCTGCCAGTGGGAGGAGGATGCGATCAGCAATAAGAGATTGCAATCACTAGGAAAACGTAGGTGAGAAGAGAGAAAGACTAAAAACGCAGGCAACAGGACTATGATGATGTGGCAGGCTGTACGGCGGCAAGTCTGCACAGGAATAGCAGTCGCCTCGCTGGAATCAACTCCAAAATACATGAAGAGGGCTGGAAATCAGGCACCAACTGATAGAGACAGCAATGGACAGCTTCGGCTGAGATATCCTCTGCGAACGGGGTGTGGGTGTTAGACAGATCATAGCCTGCACAGTCAGTCGGACTGTGCAGTCGGACTGCCACGTGGCAGTCCGACTGTCAGCAGCCCAGTCGGCTGCCGACTTATTCAGGCTGCGCCCTATTTTCTGGCGCCCCATTTCAGGCAGTTTTTCGACTATTTATAGTCGATGTTTCCAGCAGTCTGGTCACTATTCTCTGTCGCAGATTACAGACCGGTGCCGTGCAGATTTCTGTCTCTGTTCGCAGATTTCTGACAGCAGACAGTGCAGACTGCAGCAGACTTCGAGGTGGACAGCAGGTCGCATCGTCGAGGTGGAGACACGCAGTCCAGCGCACTGCGCCCGTGTATATCTTTGTATTCAGCATTCTTTATACAGCAGATCTTCAGTGTACACTGTCTCTTTCTCTCCCTTCTCTCTCTGCGTTCTCTCACTCTCAGTCCTACGCTTCCGCACCGCTGCACTCTGACATGGTATCAGAGCAGTGTATGAGGGCTGACTGAGCGCAGAATCAACCTGAAGAGGAGTTTCCATCGCGACACAAATTTGCGTTTTTTGCGTTTAAGGGCAGACAGGAGGGCTGCGCCTTGGAACAAGGCTGAAACGAGTGTGGGCGCACAGGAAAGGAGTACAGGTGGTGGATTTGCTGCTGTTTACTGCTGTTTGTCGCGGAGAAAGTTTGAGTTTTCAACCTAAAAGTGCAGGTTTTGCTTTTTCATCGCCTCCGGCGGGTAAAGAAGTTTCGGGACACTGAAGAGCCTTAGCAGGCTGAGTCTACTCAGTCAGAGGGGGCTGCTTTTGCGTTTGAGAAGGCATTGCAGGTGAAGATGTCTACAGAGATGGACCTGGAGTTCCAGGCGATTATGGACCGGAAGGTGCCTGTCCTACCGGCTCTTCCTACAGATCAGAAGCTCGACGGCGACAACTACCGCATTTGGCGCGTTATGATGTTGGCCATTCTGGAGTCCTATGATTTGGCGGAGTTGGTACAGGAAGATATTGACCGGCCCTCGGTAAGAGATGAGTCCAAACTCTCTTCCGATGCTCGTGCGGAGTTGGCCAGGGCCCAGTCTCATTGGGACAAACTGAATGCCCGGATTCGATCCTTTCTCTTTCTATCATGCACTACAGCCGTGATCGCTCACATCGAGCACTTGACGGTGGCTCGTGAGATATGGCTGGAGCTTGATCAAATGTACAATCGGATGACCCTAATGAAGAGGGTTTCTTTGGAGGTACAGATGCGGACCTTGTCCGTCAATAAGTCTTCTTCGCTAAGGGAACACATTAATAAGCTAAGGCAGCTACAGATGCAGGTTCAGAATGCGGGGAAGCCGATCTCCTCCGAAGACATGGCGATTACACTCTTGTCCCAGTTGCCGCCACGATTCGGTACATTTTACTCTGCCCTTATTGCTTCAGGGCGAGAGTCTACTCTTCGGTGGGAGGAGTTGGTTCCTATGGTCTTGGACCAAGAGGAACAGTTAAAGGGACAGAAAGCTTCCAAGACGGAGGCGTTGACAGGTCAAGCCTCTCAGAAGAAGGGGAAGGACCAAAAGAAGAAGAAGGGGGATAACAAGTCCAAGAAGGACAAGGAGAAGGACAAGGACAAAGACTCCACATGCCATATTTGTGGAAAGACTGGCCATTGGAAGAAGGATTGCCCTGACAAAGACACGAAGGACACCTTCACAGAATGCTTCTGATGCTGCGATGGCGGCCTCCCAATCTCGAGAGTGGATTATTGATAGTGGTGCCTCACGGCACATGACTCCTTCATCAGATGGTGTTGCCCAGCTGCGACCTTCGCGTAGGCAGGTTCTCATTGGAGACAGCTCTTCTGTTTCTATTGCAGGTCGGGGTAAGATGCAACTTATTCCGGATGGACGAGGTGGCACCCATACCTCAGAGGTTTTGCATGTACCAGGTTTGGGGTACCATCTCCTTTCAGTCCATAAGATTTGCTCCCTTGGTCTTCTGGTGGAGTTTGACAGTTCTACAGTGCGAGTCCTTGATCGTGAATCGAGGAAGGTTCTATCATCTGGATATGAAGAGAACGGCATTTACAAACTGAAGTCTTCCACTGCCCTCTCTACTCTTCTTCTTACCTCACAGTCACAGTCTGAATTATGGCATGCTAGGTATGGTCACCTGAACTATGACTATCTTCGGAAGGCGTCACGGGGACAGCTTGTTCGAGGGTTGCCGGATATAGTGGTGAGCCAGCAGCCATGTGTCTCCTGCATAAGGGGGAAGCAGCATAGGGATGCCATTCCCCACACCGCTTCGCGGCGGTCTACTTCACCGATGGAGTTAGTATCTACGGATCTATGTGGCCCTATGAGGAATGAGTCCCTACGTGGGAGCTCGTACTTCATGCTGATCGTGGATGACTATAGCAGGATGACATGGGCCTACTTTTTGGCACTAAAATCAGAAGCTTTCTCGCACTTCAAGGATTGGCTTCTCTTTGAGGAGAACCGATCAGGCCGGAAGTTGAAGACCTTGCGATCCGACAAGGGAGGTGAATTTGTCTCTAATGAATTTGCTCGGTTTTGTGCAGATAGAGGAATTCACCAGGAGTTTGCCAATACGAATACTCCACAAGAAAATGGTATTCTCGAACGGAAGAACCGCAGTGTGATCGAGATGGCGCGCACCATGATGGAGCACCGACAGACCCCCCAGGTTCTGTGGGCCGAGGCTGTGGCTACTGCAGTCCACATTCTTAACCGATCTCCTACTTCGGCCGTGGAAGGGATGACTCCATTTGAGGCGTATTTTGGGTCGAAGCCAGATGTTTCTTACTTTCGGGTCTTTGGGTGTGATGCCTATGTTCACATTCCCAAAGCTCACCGTGACAAATTCGAAGCGGCTTCCCGCAAACAGGTATTTGTTGGCTACAGCTCCCAGTCCCAAGGCTACCGACTCTATGATCCCGTCAAGCGGGATGTATATACTAGCCGTGATGTGCGGTTTGTGGAGGTTCCGGCTTCTTCAACGGGTGAGGAGCATCCCGTTCTTGGAGATCCAGGGGAGAGTTTGGCTCCTTCTACAGTTCCACTGGAGCCTGTGCCGTTTGATTATGATTCTGTTTCTGACACAGAGTCTACAGTTCCACCGGATCCTTCTGAGGAGTTACCACCGGTGGACATTCCAGAGTCTTCTACTGATGGAGAACGACGAGGGGAGGTTCGGCCTCCTCCTCGCTGGGCCCGTGACACACTCCGTGATTCAGGGATTGAGGGGGTTCCTGAGGAGTGGGGACCGCAGGATGGTCCGCGGCGGTCACGGAGGCACCAGGCGCATTCTTCGGAGCTTGTGTGCTCCAATTATTGTTTGATGTCCCGAGTTATGCAGGATCGAGAGCCCACCTCCGTGAAGGAGGCTTTACAGTCCGCCCCATGGAAGAAAGCTATGGAAGCTGAGTTGGAAGCTATTGAGAGGAATGGCACTTGGTCACTTGTGCCACGCCCCCCGAAGAAGAAGGTGATTGGAGTCAAGTGGGTCTTTAAGACCAAATATCTCAGTGATGGTACTTTGGATAAGCACAAGGCTCGCCTTGTTGCTAAGGGTTTTGCCCAGCGCCCAGGGATTGACTGTCATGACACCTTTGCCCCTACAGCTCGTATGGCAACCATTAGAGCTGTTCTTGCTTTGGCTGGCCATAGGAGATGGCCTGTTTATCAGCTGGATGTGAAGTCGGCCTTCCTGAATGGTGATTTGAAGGAGGAGATCTACGTTGAGCAGCCTCCTGGCTTTGGTTCTTCAGATGGGAAAGTCTACAGGTTGAAGAAGGCCCTGTATGGTCTCAAGCAGGCCCCGCGAGCTTGGAACGAGAAGATTGATTCGTTCCTCCAATCTCAGTTGGGATATCGGCGGTCCAAGGCCGATCCGCAGCTGTATGTTCACACTTCCGAGGATGGTTGTGTGCTGTTTGTATTATATGTTGATGATTTGATTGTCACAGGTGATGATGCACAGCAGGTCCAGGAGACAAAGTCAGCTTTACATCGAACGTTCGAGATGACGGATTTGGGGCTACTCCATTTCTTTTTAGGACATGAGATTTTTCAGTCTCAGAGGGGGATCTTTCTCTCCCAACAGAGATATGTACAGGAGCTCTTGGTGTCTTTTGAGATGGAAGACTGTCGGGCCCTCTCTACTCCTATGGATCCGAACTGGAAGGCCACTTCCCACTCAGCTTCTCCTTTGGCGGATGCTTCCCGCTATCGACAGTTGATAGGGTCTTTGATTTGGCTTCTCAACACGAGGGTTGATCTATGTTTTGCTGTTGGGCTCTTGGCAGGGTTCATGAGTGAACCTAAGACGGTGCATTGGCAGGCTGCTCAGAGGATACTTCGGTATCTGAGGGGGACGTCTGATTTGGGGATTCATTACCCCGCAGGGACAGATGGGTCAGATCTTGTACTTGCAGGTTGGAGCGACTCGGATTGGGCCGGTGACGTGGACCACAGGCGGTCTACAACAGGTTACTGCTTTACTTTGGGTGCAGGTGTTATTTCATGGAGTAGCAAGAAGCAGCCCACGGTAGCCCTTTCGTCTACTGAGGCGGAGTATCGGGCCGCGTCTTCCACCACATGCGAGGTTGTGTGGCTTCGGAGACTGTTGAAGGAGCTTGGGTGCCCCCAGACTCGTCCTACATTGCTGCGATGTGACAATGAGAGTTGCATTGCCTTGGCGAGGAATCCTGTTTTTCATGCCCGGACGAAGCACATTGAGATCCAGTACCACTTCATCCGAGAAAAGCTTTTGGATGAGACCATCACTGTGGAGTATTGCAAGACGGAGGATAATCTTGCGGATTTGTTCACGAAGGCGCTTCCTCAGGCTCTACTTCGGCAACATTCCAGATCCCTCAGGCTTCTGCCCTGTCCAGGCTCTGAGAGGGGGTGTTAGACAGATCATAGCCTGCACAGTCAGTCGGACTGTGCAGTCGGACTGCCACGTGGCAGTCCGACTGTCAGCAGCCCAGTCGGCTGCATTTAATGCAGCCGACTTATTCAGGCTGCGCCCTATTTTCTGGCGCCCCATTTCAGGCAGTTTTTCGACTATTTATAGTCGATGTTTCCAGCAGTCTGGTCACTATTCTCTGTCGCAGATTACAGACCGGTGCCATGCAGATTTCTGTCTCTGTTCGCAGATTTCTGACAGCAGACAGTGCAGACTGCAGCAGACTTCGAGGTGGACAGCAGGTCGCATCGTCGAGGTGGAGACACGCAGTCCAGCGCACTGCGCCCGTGTATATCTTTGTATTCAGCATTCTTTATACAGCAGATCTTCAGTGTACACTGTCTCTTTCTCTCCCTTCTCTCTCTGCGTTCTCTCACTCTCAGTCCTACGCTTCCGCACCGCTGCACTCTGACAGTGGGCAATAAGCTGAAACACCTGAAATCTGCAAAAACGAGATTTTAATGTAGCAAAAAAAGAAGAGAAGTGGATGATGAACCCACCACCGGTCTTTGCCTTCACTCGAATGGAGGATCTTCGCTGCTAGGTGAGCAGATCCAGCTCTGATACCATGTTAAAAGATGATATACCAGCGAGACAATAGGGTTTGCGGGGAGAAACACGGAGTGAACTCGGAAAACATGGAGAAGAGAAGAGAAGAGAGAAGAAACTCCGATGAATGGAATGATGAAGACCTGAATTATAGAGTGAATATGATACAAGGGAACAAGGGTGCCGTAGCACAAGGAAGATGATGAAGACAGCCACAAACCACGAACCGCAATGTTCTCCTGAAGGGGTGTGAGGGTAGTGGAGAGGCTGGAGAGAAGAGGTGACAGACTGAATGAATCAGCCGTAAGAAATGAATGAGAGAGTAGCCTATAAATAGGCACAGTTAGTCTAGGATGGCTCCAATTTTTGGGGCTGCAAACCCTAAACGCAAAACGCAGAAACGCAAAAACGCAAACTGCGGGTGAAGGGTGAAGGGTTTCTCAACAAGGAGATCAAATTTAAAGCATTGCGAAATGCTTCAAATTTATCACGAGGAAGAGCTTTGGTGAAGATGTCTACCACATTACTGATGATAGGACGAAAGACAAGGCTAATGTCACCTGCATATAGCCTCTCTCCGACAAAGTGATAATGGATCTCAATGTGTTTCGTGCGTGCATGAAAGACCTGGTTCCATGCCATTGCAATGGCACTCTGACTGTCAATGAACAAAGGATTAGGCACCGTGATAGATATATCCAAATCAGCTAACAAGCGTCTAAGCCATACGCATTTAACTATGGTAGTAAAAGCTGCCTTGTATTCAACTACACATGACGATATGGCAACAGTGGATTGTTTCTTGTTAAGCTGAGAGATGCAAGATGAGCCAAGAAAGAAACACTTGCCACTAGTGGAGTAACAAGAATCATAATCACCAGCCCAATCAGAATCACTGTAAGCATGTAAGTGCAGTGATCCCCCCTTGGCATAAAGCAATCCAAGAATTCTAGTACCCTGCAAGTAACGGAAAACACACTTGACAACTTGCCAATGTGACATGCGTGGCTGACGCATATATCTACTCAAGGTTGAAACTGCAAACTATATGTCTAGCCTTCTATTGCATAAGTAAATAAGACATCCAACTGCTAGAGCATATATATGGATATCAAACAAGTCATCGTTATCCTGCAATGACAGCGCAGTCCAGGATCCATCGGTGTACAAACTGGCTTGCAATCCTATAAGCCAAACCTCTCAAGAAGTTTACCAATGTATCTCAACTGTGACAATCCAATGCCTCTAGCATCATCAATGAACTAAATGCCCAAGTAATAGTGCAAAGGCCCCAAATCTGACATCTCAAAAGTTTGCTGCAAATTCTTTTTAAATCTTGAAATCTCATCAGCATGTGTCCCTGTAAGCAAAAGATCATCAACATATAGACATACGACCAGCAAGAATCCCCCCTCCTTACAAACGTAAAGGGTAGACTCTAATGAGTTGTTTATGAATCCTTGGCTGAGTAAAAAGGCATCAATCTTTGCATACCAAGCTCGAGGAGCTTGCTTCAAACCATATAAAGCCATTTTCAGTTTACAGACCAAGTGTTCGGATCCCTTGGTTGTACATACACTTTTTCTTGAAGTTTTCCATGTAAAAATGACGTCTTTATATCAAGTTGATGCACAGTCCATCCACCATAATAGGCAACCCTAGACCTAATGGTAGTCATGTGGGATGTAGGAGCAAATGTCTCCTCATAGTCAATACCTTTCTTTTGTGTGTAACCCTTGGCCACAAGCCTAGCCTTATATTTGTCAATGGATCCATCTGCATTCCTTTTCAGCTTATACACCTACTTTGTACCAATGGCTTTCTTCCCAACAGGCAAGGACACTAAATCCCATGTTTGATTCTATATGAAATCAAACTTAGCTTGCATTGCTGCCATTCAATGCACACTTTGTTGTGCATCCTTAAAACATTCACGCTCCTCATCATTGACTATATCTGCTACCGTAACAAACTCCATGGTATATACACTATCGTGCATACGAGCTTGTCTTCTAGTACAACCAGCAATAGAAGCATCCAAATGACTATCTTTCATAGTCTCCAAATACCATCTAGGCATTTGTCTAGCCTCCTGATTGTGTACAAGCTCTTGCTTAATTTCAAATTTAACACCTTGCTGAAAATTCAAATTAGCCATGGGCTCATTTTTTGCATTATCCAATGGAGCAGCTGGCTCAACATTAAGTTCACTTTGCTGAAGCCAGTCCATTCAAAGATTTGGTGTCAACGAAGCTATGAGTGCTGTGCATATCCACTAAAATACGTGCAACCTTGCCATTGATGATACCTTTGAGTCTAAGTGTACTTTCTCCTTTGCATCCGGTCCATGCATCATGTGAAATAGTACACAATGAAGCATGAGAATCATGAGTGCTGTAACTAGCCTTTCTCCTCAGATAGGGTGGTAAATCCTTGATTACAACTTAATTACAGCAGCAAACAATTAATATAAATCTGAAAATATAAATTTACCTACTGATCTTGGACAATGCACACCCAATTGGCCCCAAAATTGGCGCCCCTTTCGGTATTTCTTTAGCTTTATTGAAGAAAAAGTTTATTTACAATGGGATTCTCCCGATCCCCTTCACAATCCAAACTCCCTTGCTGTCTAAAGTGACCAGCAAGTCTTCAATCTATTTTGCCCCTTGATTCGGACACTTAATTGGCCTTCACCCACTTCATGAATGATGGAAATGCCCCAAATTCAATGGCTGTCTAGTCCTCCACCTGAATTTAGCTAGAATTCACCTTCAGCCCTAAAAATTCCAAGTCTTGGAGCTTCCAATTTCTAGCACGCTTTCCAAGGCTGCTGCTGCCAAAACCTAATTTCTGTTATAAATTAGGGTTTACAACAAAGAAATTTGCAATTTCTCAATCTCCAAGGGTCCAAATGCTAAGATCTTCGGAGCAAGGCTGTGAAATGGCTGGGAGATGAGAGAGAAAGCTATAGAGAGAGAAACTTCAGAGTTCTGTTGCGAAGAATGACTGAAAATCAGTCAAATGTAACTGTTGCCCTGCCACAACAGCTTGTAGATGCAAAGAACTGAAAAAAATCAGTCATTTACTGTTGTTGCCTTGTCTCAATAGCTTGTAGATGCTGTCACCTGCTGTTGATTGGTCTTCTCCTCCCCTAGCTGCCTCAGAAGGTCCTCCAATGACTGCAAATCAGACCAGCATCATCTCCTTCCTCCCTCTTGCAGAGGCCGAATACACTAAAAATATCTCTCTCCAACCTCTAAAGACGTTTTTCAATCTTGCATGGGCATTTTCTACAAATGGCAGCCTTTCCAAATAGTTTTTCCAGTATTATTCATAATTAAATATTAATTTTTTATCTTTAAATACTTAAAATTAATCTAATAATTATTTTGGTGCCATGAAAAATAATTTGACTAGCCAATAATTAAATTGGCTAGGCATCTTCCACTCCCGAGTGTCTTTGCATCCCCTTTGACCATCAGATTGGTATTAGGTACCATTAAACGCCACTTCTCTAGTGTTACCAACTGACACTTATGGCCAAATGAATGACCTAGGCTAACAATTGACACTAGATACCACCAAGTACCTGTGCAATATAACTTATAGTAACGTTTGCCTTTGACATCTGGTGATTCCTCAGCTCTCGGGCTCGTAAATTTACTCTAACCCTAGTTACACCTCACATGTGCAACATTTACTTGATCGTGTGATTAAAAATTAATCCACATGTTAAGTGAGGCTTCAAAAATACATGTCCTCATAACAACCCTCCGCCTTGAAATAATTGCAATCGTCCTCAATTGCACTGTCAAATGCATTAAAAGCAAAGTACTACACTGAAATTTCCATAGGGCATCACAGTCAACACAACATTGTGCACTACTGTTCGACCATTCCATATGCCCAACATATACTGCAAATTACCAGCCAACATATCATAACATAAGACTCACAAAGAATCCCAAAAACATTGCCAAATTATCATGTGACATGTCTATTTCTCATGAGCTCAACTCATCTGGCAAAACCAAACCATAATATAGCAAAAACCAAGCATAAACCATGGCTGAAACATCAATGGCATCATAACATATGATGTTGTCCATGGAACTAGATGTAAACCATTGAAAACTGAGCATAATCTGATCATAAACTGATCACTTGCTGATCTAAGAACTAATCACAAATTGCTGCAAATGTGACTCCAAATTAATCACAAACTCATTGCAAAAAACTGACTAGCAATCAATGCAAAAACTGATGCAAAACTGATCTAAAAAGTGACCATAAACGGCTCTCAAGCTGATCAAAAACTGAGTTGAATACCATTGAATATCAATGATCATACGCTGAAAACCAACATTCGATAATCAGCCCCTGATGATCATTAACTGATGCTACACCAAGCATAACCAATGCCATACTAAGCATAACTGATTGCACACTGAGCATAACGGATCCAAATGTACAGTTTCAAAGCTGCAATGAAAATCATACTGATCTGCATACCAAACATAGTGACTAGTACACTAAGTAGTGACCTCATGGCAAACATACTGTCAGCGCACTACCTTGGATGCTTGTTGAATACATCCGAGATCCACTACATACGAGAGCTGTCCATAACTGAGGAGCAGAGGTGCTAGCTCCCTCACAAGCATCAAGTAATACTCTGGACCTCTACTCTACGGAACCTGATTGAGCCCGAACTAAAGTCGGCTCTAACTGGAAAGCATCAAGGTAAAGCTACAACAACTAAGGATGGTCTGTCAAGTCATCCTCCTCCATCCATTTGGCATCCATTGGTGAATAATTCTAAAACTTCACCAAGTACCTTGTGGAACCCTTACCCCTGATCTTCCTCTCTTTGTGTGCCAAAATCTGCTCTGGTACCAATATTTCATCAAGCTTTTCAACCTCCAACTAAATTTCAGCAAATACATCCTCTAGCACATCTCCATGAAAAGGTCTAAGCAAGCTCACATGAAAGACATTGTGTATCTGTCAATGTGAAGGCAATTTTAGTCTATATGCCACATCATTGATCTTCTCCAACACCTGGATGGCCCATAGTATCTCATAGACAACTTTGGATACAATCACTCTTTGCCCTTATCTTTCTCTGCGATCTGTTCCTCTTTCCAGCCCTATTTTCAGATCTGCCCTGATTTTCAGCTTTATTTTCAGATTTACCCTTTTTCTCAGCCTTTGCCTCTTTGGCATGTGACTTGGCATCATCATTGCGGAATCTTGCATCCTTTCCATGCAGCAATGTGTTAGCTGTAGTGGCAGTTTCTATAAGCTGAGACATGCTGAAAACAGTGGACTCAATGCAAAAATCCCGAATACCCTTGGCAAACCACAAATATACTTCTCCACCTGCTCATGGAGGGGTATTGTGCAATAAGAAGTAACTGGCAATAATGCATCCCAAAACTTCTATCCATATGGCCCGCTTTGTGCCCCAGGCATCATGCCTATGCTGCTATACATGGGATTAGGCATTCCACTTGCATTACCCGGATACATTGGGTGTTGTGAGCCATGCATTGGCTGCTGCATACCATAGGGATTTCTGCCATACATTCCCGTATGCAGTGTTTGTCAAACCATAGCATGAAAAATGGTACCACCACCAAAGTATCCTTCCTGTCCCATGCTTGCATGTGCATGATTGCCTTGCTGCCAATGTTCCCATGGATTGGCACTACCAAGTTGGCCATGCATTTGCACTTGCTACCCCACAAATACCAATTGTTTGTGCTCATTAGGCATTTTGGGCTCTTCTAAAGAACGGTTAGGCATTTCCTTCAATTCTTGTGGCTGTCCTGAAGCTGTAGAAGGTGTCTTCTTCTCTTTGCCTTTGTTGTCCTTCTTTGGGGCATTCAAGAATCGAGTAAACTGGGGATCCTTTGCCAATTCAGTAAAAAGATTTGCTGTTGTACGTATTCGATCCTTAAAGCTATCATCAAATTCTTCAGTCCCTTGCTGGTCATCAGCCTCTTTATGCATTGAAGTGCCAACATTTGGGTCATTTTCCACATTTTCAGCATGTTGTCCATGCTAAGAACCATGCCCAACATCAATCATTGCATTTCCCCCTTCACCACATGCTTGACCAAGGAGTGATGCATCCTCTCCACTTGATCCCGTATCACCATGTGAAGACATGCTTGCTATAATTCACTGCTGAGAACAATTTCAGCAATAATGCAATAGTCCCAAGTTGCAATTAAGTACCACGGGCCCACCAATTCAAAGGATTTCATGGTGTATCGGCAACGGGCAATGAAACAATGTAACCAGCCTTCCTCCTCGGATAGGGTGGTAAATCTTTGATTACAACTTAATTACAATAGCAAACAATTAATGCAAATCTGAAAATACAAATTTACCTACTGATCTTGGACAATGCACACCCAATTGGCCCCATTGGCGCTCCTTTCGGTATTTCTTTAGCTTTATTGAAGAAAAAGTTGATTTACAATGGGATTCTCCTGATCCCCTTCGCATTCCAAACTCCCTTGCTATCCAAAGTGACCAGCAAGTCTTCAATCTATTTTGCCCCTTGATTCGGACACTTAATTGGCCTTCACCCATTTCATGGATTATGAAAATACCCCAAATTCAATGGCTGGCTAGTCCTCCACCTGAATTTAGCTGAAATTCACCTTCAATCGTAAAAATTCCAAGCCTTGGAGCTTCCAATTTCTGGCACGCTTCCTGAGACTGTTGCTAAACCCTAATTTCTGCTGTAAATTAGGGTTTATAACAAAGAAATTTGCAATTTCTCAACCTCCAAGGGTCCAAATGCTGAGATCTTCAGAGCAAGGCTATGAAATGGCTGAGAGATGAGAGAAAAAGCTATAGAGAGAGAAACTTCAGAGTTTTGTCGCGAAGAATGACTGAAAATCAATTCAATGCAGCTGCTGCCCTGCCACAACAGCTTGTAGATACAAAGAACCTAAAAAAATCAATCATTTACTGTTGTTGCCTTGTCTCAACAACTTGTAGATACTGTTACCTGCTGTTGATTGGTCTTGTTCTCCCCTAGCTACCTCAGAAGGTCCTTCAATGACTACAAATCAAACCAGCAACATCTCCTCTCTCTCTCTTGCAGGCTGAATACACTAAAAATGCCTCTCTCCGGCCTCTAAAGACATTTTTCAATCTTCATGGGCATTTTTGACAAATGACAGCCTTTTCAAATGGTTTTTCCAGCATTATCCATAATTAAATATTAATTTTCAGTCTTTAAATACTGAAAATCAATCTAATAATTATTTTGGTACTCTGAAAAATAATCTAACTAACCAATAATTAAATTGGCTAGACATCTTCCACTCCCGAGTGTCTTTGCGTCACCTTTGACCATCAGATTGGCATTAGGTATCATTAAACGTCACTTCTCTAGTGTCACAACTGACACTTATGGCCAAATGAATGACCTAGGCCAACAATTGACACTAGATATCACCAAGTACCTGTGCAATATAACTTATAGTAACGTTTGCCTTTGACATCCGGTGATTTCCTCGAGTCTCAGGCTCGTAATTTTACTCTAACCCTAGTTACACCTCACATGTGCAACATTTACTTAATCATGTGATTAAAAATTAATCCACATGTTAAGTGAGACTTCAAAAATACATGTCCTAATGACAAGTGTCACCTGGATCAAATAGAAATCCGTCCATAGGATCATAGAATTCTTCATTACATCAACCATTGGGTAAGCATCAACATGCAATAGATTTCCCTCATATTCCTCTTCTTCTTCAACTTCAACATCTTGAATGATCATCATATTGATTTTTGAATTCTTGGCTTTGCACTTCAGCTTATGATTTTGTAACCACTTCTCCCAACATTTGAAACATAATCCTTTGCTATGCATTTCTCTAAGCTTGTCATGAGGGAGGAAGTTGTTGTTAGAACTGTTTTGGGACAGTTTAGGAGATTTTCAGCTCTAGAAAAATTACCTCTTGTTTCAGCCACATTTCTGAAATTTTGCCCCTATATCTCTGCATAATTTCCACCTAGTTTAGAGGCACAAATAGTGGGAAAATTTGGCACTTTGCTGTTATAACTATTTAGATTGTTATAACCCCTATTTTCTTGCTTTATTGTATCTCTTGATTGGCTGAAAACTTGCCTATATTTTGTGGTTGGTTGGAAAAATTATTGCCCATATTCCTTTGCTGAAAATTTTCTGCATCTCTCTTGTACTTCAAGGAATATCTTTCAGCCAATTGTATGGCCTCGTGTAAAGTTTTTGGCTGTTAAGCTCCTACCTCTGATAATAGGGCAAGATCAAAACCAAAAATGTATTTATTCAACTTAGGGAAATCTGAAATGCCTTCAACATATATGGAGAGATTCAAGTAGGTATTGAAGTAGTCTCTAATGGGCATTCCTCTTTGAGCACATGCATACCATCTTCTTTGGAGCCTTTCTTTTTCCAAAGGGGAAACAAAAACATCAATCATTGCTTGCTTAAACTCCTCCCAAGTGAGAAAGCTTTGCCCAATCTTGTGCATGTAATGCCACCAAGTATGGGCATAACCTTCAAGATAAAGAGAGATGAAATAAATCATGGCTTCTTCACTTCTAAGATAAAGGGTAAAGTATAATTCATGCTTATTAATCCATTCCTCCCACTCCAAAGGTGAAGCGTTATTCCCTTTGAAATTAGTGATATTGATCTTTTCCTTATACTCCTTTTCATTGTAAGATGGTGGCCCATAAGAATGTTGCTTCCATGAATAGCATCAATGTTCAATCATCCAACAAAAATCCAAGTTAAGAAGGTAGTGAGTAGCATTTATGCAATCAATTTGACATCAACATTTGAATGGGCAAAAAAGAGAATTTATCAAGCAATCATAATTAGTCCTAGGTTGAATTCTACATGCCATTCAATGGGGATTAAGAGGATCTATTACACTCAATCTCTCTTTATCAACTGTAGGATTGGTTCAATAATTGGATGAAAAGAGACTTACCTCTTTAATGTTGATGAAGAGTAGTAGATAAACCCCAGCCAATCAATATTCAGCATAAACCACCATCCATGGATCAAAATTGAAGATCATAAGGCCGGCTTCAAGAAAGCTTTGTCCAATACCATTGCTCCCATGTAATTTTCAGCTCCTGATCAATAAGATTGCTCCAATGCATCAAGAGAATCCAAGGCTTTGATAGAAGTCTACAATGTTTTGTTGGAGAAGATTCTTTGAGCTTTGAAGAGTGTAAATGTTTTATAGAATCAAGGATTCCAAGAATTTTCAGGCATTGCCATATTCAAGAGACTGAAAATGCCTTCAATCTTGAAGAAATACTTCAATGTAAGATCAATATTGATGAAATAGCTTCAATTAAACCTTCCCACGGTTGTAGACAACAAGAGCCCCATGAATTGAAGCCTTAGGAAGTAAAATTTGATGAAGATTGATTGATGGTTGCCCTGTTTTGCCCCAATCTGAGATGAGGAAAATGCTTCAATCTTGCTTGGAAGCTCCAATATTTGCCCAATGTCGGTTGTAGATGCTTCACTTCTTGAAGTTAAAAGGCACCAAACCTTCAAGAAATTTCTGAAATCTTCATGCTGTCCATTTTCAGCCATAGCTAGGGTTGTGAAGAAAGCTTCAAAGTTGAAGGAGAGTGAAAGATCGAGTATCAAAAGGCAAGCACTTAATGTCAAGGCTGCATTAATCATTTAAATGAGGGAGAAGCTTCAATGATGAAGTAGGTTGCTGATTTTTCCCAAGGAGAGCAAGGCTGAAAAATGGCACAAACTGTCCTGGCCTCTTCCTGTTCCACATGATCATTATTTTACTAAAGACTGAGCAATAGGATAGTCTACAAGTTGCTTGAGACATTAGGGATCATTCTTTGAAGGTTTCATGAAGAGATATGGCCATGGCAAGGAGATATGAGAAGAGAACTCCATCGAAGTTTTCAGCAAGAAGCTTGAAAAGAGGAAACAGAAGCTTGCTCCAAAAAGTAACCATAGTTTAACCCTTCTAAACCCTATTTAGGCTTCAGTTAAGTCCATGATCCTTCAAAATGGCCCGAAATTGAGCACGAACCACCAAAATGACCTTGAATCTGCCATTATTTCTTCATCATTCTTCAAGACCATCAAATTTAGTCACGACTTACTATAGAGACCATAACTAGTCACGGTTTTCACTATGTCAAATCCTGTGACTAATTCTTGTCCTCCAGTTACTCTGTGCCCAATTTGGTAACCAGATCCACCATGAAAATGGCATTCCCATTGAATCAAAGATGTGCTCTGATACCAATGTAAAGAAGCTAACGTTGAGAAACCCTTCACCCGCAGTTTGCGTTTTTGCGTTTTTGCGTTTTGCATTTAGGGTTTGCAGCTCCAAAAAGGGGCGCCACCTTAGACTAACTGTGCCTATTTATAGGCCACTCTCTCATTCATTCCTTACTACTAATCCTTCAGTCCGTCACTCCCACTCTCTCTTTGTCAATCTTCTGACACTCTCTCTCTTTCATCATCTCTCTCTCTCCTCTCCTACCACCATCTTCACACTCGTAGCGCCATCCTTCATCTCCAGTTGGTTGCGTTTATGGTAGCAATGTGTCCCTCTTCAACTGGCATCCATCCTCCATTGTTGGCGACAACATCTTCTGTGCTCCTACACCTTGCGTTCAGAGTCCACACTCTCTTCGCGTCAGCATCCACCCTATCTGGCATCATTCTCCACCCTTCTGGTGGCTCCACCTTCTTGCATTTGGCTACCAGGGAGATTCCTCACCATCCGGCATCTCTCTCCAATAGGCGTCACCTTTATCAGAGGCAGTTACACCTTTTGTTTGGTTCTTGGCTGCTTCCCACCATTCTGATGTCACTCCATTAGCTGGCGTCACCTCATCAGGCTTGCGTTTGCAGACAAAGGCTTCATCGGCTGTCTCCCTGCTCGTAGGTACCACTCTTTATCCCTACATTTGCAGATTTAGAGCCTCCTTACCCTTTGATAGCAGTCTCCTTGCTTTAGGCGACACCTCCTTATCTTGCGTTTGCAGACTCAGAGGCTTCTTCGACAGTCTTCCTGCACTCTAGGGCTTCCTTTGTGACACCACCCTTGTATCAAATTCACTTCATCAACATGATTCATCTTTCATCATCTTCTGTGTTACTTTTTTATCTCAGTGTTTGCCGTACACACTTTGTGTTTTCCCTCACAAACCCTACTGTCTCTCTGGTCACTTAGTCATTTTGACAAATTTCCATAGGAAACCATTAAACTGAAGATACAAAGAAAGAGACTAAAATGCCAAGAAATCATAGCCAAGATGGCTGGGCATGAAATGATATTACCATGTTTGGCTGAGAATCAAGCAATGAGAGGCTATAGCATGGTATGCATCCCAAGCTATGGCAGCCAAGAGTATGCACCCTCTTAGATGGTGGGAGGTTGAGACCTCAAATATAAAATGTTGTAAAATGGCAAATAGATCCTTGGCTAGTTACAACTTAGCCTTTTATACTTAACCCTAATACGCTAAATATTGGCTAAGGTATGAAGGCATTTTTACTCTATTACAACCACTCACATAACTCCAAAGATTCTTTGCAATCAACACATTCTTCATCATAAACGACTATAAGGAATAGTTGTTGGCATCCAACCTATCCTCCTTGGACACATATGTAAATACATCACCTCCCTAATTGGCCATGATAATTGTCACTGATCAAGGAGAAAAAGAGCAATACTTCAGCTGGACCAACGTGAAGATCTCAGAATTTCCAAAAATTACAGCAAGCACTTTGCTGTAATTAACAAATTTTATCACACACTGTCAAAAATTGTATGAAGTACACGCTGTCCAAGTGCAAACAATGCTCACCAACACTAAAAATGCAAAAGCCCCAAAATTTCATGTCCCAAAATGCACGAAATTGGTCTATTTCAGACTATCACTATTGTACATTCGCCAATCTCTGAACTGACAACAAAAGGCCCAAAATTTTGATCCAAATTTGCACAAAATCTTTGTGTGAAATGTGTTCCAAACACTTGCTAAAGCAGAGAGATATTGCCCGTGCACAAGCCCCTTCCAAGAGATGAACTTTGAATTTTAAAAAAATTGAAAAAAAAATTGAAGGATTTTTTTTGTTTACCTCCGTGCTCAAGCTAGAGACGGGCAGGCTATACAGATGGTGCTCAAGAACAGGAGGCATTGGCGTTGAGGGTAGCCAAGGCTAGGAGCCAAAGACGGAAGCGCTGGAAGCTGACACTAAGGGCGGCCAGACCAGGAGCCAAAGGCAGAAGCGCTCCCTGCAAAATGGCAGACCTGGCAGGCGACGAGGGCCAGGGGGTAGGCGCGCACAGCTGGAGGGGTGAGGTGCAGTAGGCAGGGCCCTGCAGGCAAAGGCACCGCCTACTCAGGTGGCGCAGGGAGCTGGCATCGTCAGGCAAACTGAGGCACTGCATAGGCAGAAACGCTGCCTGGGACGGTGCTGCAGGCGCTGCCTGCAGGAAACGGCCTGGTCCGGCAGGCAGTTAGTGCCCGCTGCAGGTGCTGGAGACAGATTGGCTGCTGCTGTTGCTAGCAGACAGGGCCAGGCCAGGCGACATTGGATGTGCTGCTCAGGAAGGCAGGGGAGACCTGTGGACAAGGTGGTGGTGTCTGGAGCTGAATGCCAAGAAGCTGGAGCTGCGAGCTGGCAGCTCAGCTATGGCGGTGGCCAGGGGGGCTGAGCTAAGCAGAGTGTTGCTCTGATACCAAACATGAGAGTGGAGAGAATGCACAGAGATCAAAGCTCAAGCTCAGCTGCAAGTACAGTTGACAGTGAAGAGTATGTGTGAGTGTAATAGCACGACACCCAATGCAATCATCAAAAGAGTGTAAGGTGCAAGTACAAAGTACAACCCTTAAACCTTAGGGCTGTAAGAGGGTGTTCACACTTGAAAGGTGTAAAACACAAAAAGTGCCCAAATTGTGTAACATAGGTACATAAAATGAAAGGAAATAAATCTAGGGGAAAAAACCTCTCGTAAGGAGAGTAAAAAATGCCCCAATGTCCTACTAAGGATCACCGACACTCCTCTGTGAGCATAGGCATGAGTCAAACCCAACAAAATCTATTAACATGTTTGGTGTATTTGTATCCCAACTTTGGGTATCAGAACTTGCACAACATTTTTTGTTTCACTTTTGCCAAAGCCATGAGGTCATTGACCCTACTGGCTTGTTTTCCCCAGAGATGGAAGATGCTTCAAGTCTGAAACAGTGTTTGAGGGATGTAGTTCAATCCAGTCCCATATTAAAGACCAATCACAAGGTAGATTATTTGTTGAAAACATCGTTAGATAAGAGCAATTCCTCAGTAAAGATTTAATACGCATTGCTGCATAGCACTATTACAAGTGAGAGATGGTTACTTGTCAAAGCAAAGAACCTTGACTTGCTTCTCAAAAGCATGTCCGAGGTTACCAGTAGGAGATGCATGAAGCTGTTTTGTGCGTTCATTACAGCTACCGAGCATAGCGAATGATTGATTCCCATCATTCTCTAGAGCTCTATCCTCCTCCTCTATTGCAGCAAAAACATTTGCCCTTAATTCAGCCTGCAGACTCACATAAACACAAGGACATTGTTCAACTTGCCAATTGACAGACTGATCTGATCACCTACATCACATAAGCTATGTGCTTTTAAAAAAACAGATTAAGAAAATAATGATACAAGAAACACTCAGTCCCAATTTTCCAAAACCTAACTGCATTTTTCTTCAAAAAAGGCAATCGGTATTTGAACAGGAAAAATGAATTGATTTAATCAATCTAAATCCATCCCATTAGATCAACCACAAAAACCGGGAAATCACTCTGCTTTAAAGAGTAACACACCTTAGACAGTTTTCTGCAAGGTATTCTAACACTGAAACACAAAGAATTCAACATGCCTTGATGTTTCTATAAATTAGTGGAACACAAGTGCCAAACTGATCCTAAATTTCTAGAGCAAGAATCTCAATTAACCATATCTTGCACGATCCTAAGGTTCCAAAGCACGTATCTCAATAAACAATGACGGAAAAAAACAATGGACCTTTTGCAACTCATTTAGGTCCATGATCTTGAATCATTCGTTAGGGTTTCTGACAAGGCTTATAAAGAAGGCTTTAGGGAAAGAGAAACGATTAGGAATACAGAGGAAAGGCCTGGCATTGTTTTGAACATTTTATTCTTTTTAGGTAGTACCTGGGTGGGCTTGTGAGGAACACTATGGTTTGCATAAAAAACAGTGTATGACAACATATAACTAAGGAATGAACTCAAAGATTAGGGTAGCGAGTGAATGAAGACTGATAGAACAGAATACAATAAACAAACTAATGCTCTAGATGCATGGAATGCAATCAAGTGTTCAAGAGGGGAAGGCTGTCCAGCAGCCACTGTCTCTCTAGGAGTGGGCTGAGGAATGCTAAAAGACTGTGTTGTCCTCTAGAATGGGTGTTCCATACATTCCAGGTGCAGTAGACCATGGTCGGTCAAGAAGACTGAAAAAGCTGAACAGCCACCAACATGAAATCAAGGACAAGAGGTGTCTGGAGGCTGTTCAAGGGGAGGTGTCAGGTTGGAGCTGCAGGTTCAGACTGAAACACATAAGCAGAGACCACACTTGCAAGTTGGATGGTGTCACCTATCTGATGATTATGTCAGCTGATTTTTCATCTTATGTTGCATCTCACAACTAGGAAAGTGTCAGAATGGTATGGAGCACAGAAGAGCAAGAACGCCCGCACTCCTAATAGGCTATTCATTCAAGCTTTGTAATAGACTTTCCCCTTGTTATGTATTTTATTGATATGGATGTCCCTTATGAGGCTGCTTTGTATTTTGCAGTTTGCCTTGGGAGACTTTAGCCCAAGGAGTCTTAATAGAATGTTTCTCTTCTATGAAGGAAAACAAAAATACCTGAACCCAAAGGTAATGAACTCCGGAACTGGATCCATATACCAAGGTTCAGGAGTGTGTACAAAAGCACAGGATGTGGCAACCAACAGAGTGCTCCTGGTCTCCCTCTCTCCAACAGGATGCAATCTGTTGGTATCAGATACATGTGAGATGGAGGATAGACAGCCTATAAATAGGTTGTATTAATACATCAGAAAAAGCAGGTCTGCCAGCATTAAATCTGCTGCTCTTAGAAATGAAATGCACTCTGATTGAGTCCCTTACACCCATGATATATATATATATATATATATATATATATATATATATATATATCACTAACACCCTCTCTCAAATCATGGGTGAGGACAAAAATATATACTGTGATGAAAGACACACCATAATACATATATGAATACCCAAGCAGTGGGTGATCAAGCCACCTCCAAGGTGCCTCGAAAAGACACTAATGTCAATGTTGAACCAATCCCTAATCATAGAGTGTAGAAATAGCCCAATCTTGATACCTCATGAACTCACTTTGCAGAAAACAATATCAAGACACGGATGTCAATGTTGATTGTACCAATCCCTAATCATAGAGAGTAGAAATAGCCCAATCTTGATACCTCATGAACTCGCTTTGCAGAAAACAATATCAAGTCCATGGTTCCCTACCTTCAAACAAATTGCCAAAGTGTCCCCTCATTTTGAACAGAATAGGAGCAAAGACTACTTGTCACAATACAACAGAAAAAGAACTTTTATCCTTTTGAATTAATTTACATAGTCAAATATTTATTAAATTGTATCCTTTCTAATGAAGAGATATTTAGAAAAGTACATTAGACCTGTCCACTGATGAGTGGTCGTTAGTTATGGTGGACCCACACAATGGGTTAGAAGAAAGATAGTACACACCTCCACCTAAATGACCCAATTGCGCACCTATGACTAGAACTCAAGCTTATCAAGGTCTAACTTGCACATAAAAAGGATTAATGCCTTGAAGTGTGGGTTAGATCCACTAGAATAGATAGTTACAATCAACAAGATGACATGATCATGAAAAAGTTGTACAATGTGTATATGTAGGACAAAAGTTAAGAATGCATATATCTTTGCATAGAAAACTCCTATGAGGATTTCAGCAATGTTAATGTTTTTGTCATGTATTGGAAAAGAGCTTTCATATTATTCTCATATTCGAAGCCCCTAAATTTTAGGGGATCCCTAAACATTAGGAGCCTCGGATTGTGTTAGCATTCCCTGCATTTCATGCTGGTCATCTCCTGGTTGTGAGCTCCATTAGAGTGTAATGGACACATTGGAGATCTAACAGCCCATGCATTTGAGTTTCCAGCCTTGCATTTCAGTCTTTTTGGAGTGTTTGTGCATGTACGCTACCAAATAATGATCTAGTTCCAGTGTATTTCAACTTTGTGGCTCAAATGGACATTGCTCAAACTGAAAGCGATTGTTTGACCAGGTGGCAACATGTTTTGCCACATTCAGCCAGCATTTAATGCTGCAGACTGGGCTAATCAAGGCCTGGGGTTGGTCGGCCTCTTAAAGCCATGTCTCTAGGCAGGATGCTACTTATAGCAGCCATCCTTTGCTGCCTCACACACAATTCAGCCTACCACTCTCCTTGTTCAGTCTGCAGTCTCTCTCTCTCATGAACCTGATCCAGTGCCCTCACTGATGCCTTGGGCTACATGCAGGGACTCATCAATCTAGCTTGTATTCAGCATTCATTTTCATATCATTGCAATCTATTCCTTCCTTTCTCTGCATTCATTTCAATCTCTCTCTTCCCTTCTCTCTCCATGTCTGTGATTCTCTTCTATTGTACACTCACATAAGCAACTACTCCAAATTACTAGCGACAATTATTCCCATCGAGGCAACCTATTGACACAAGCATTATGGCGTTGTTCATGACTCCTTTGGCAATTGCAAAGCATCAGATGTAATAAATTCCACCTTGAATGGTGTCTTATGGCAAGAGATTTATATTGATCAATCTCCATCAACTAACACTCCGGAAGAGAGTACTCAATATGGCTAGTACAACCTACTAGAGCTAGGGTCATGAATCATCTCATTATTTACAAAGGGATGAAGAAGTGGCCCAAATCCAGATTCACTAACTTGCTTTCAACCTACTCACTCCACCACGGTGGATTATGTACTAGGTTCCATTGAAACGATAGAACTAGTTAGCTCCTTCACCATCCCCCCTTGTCCAATCTGAGTAGATCATATCTACCTATCCCTCACCATATTCTCATCCCCACACCCATAGGTGTCAGCAATTACCCACATCCATCTCACAATGTCACTAAGACATGAAATTTTAATGCTTTGCTTAGCATTTGATTAAAAGTTAATCAAATGTGCTAATATCACTTGCACATGTGCGATGCAAGTCAATTATTTCACAATGTGGGACTTAGGACCCCGAGATATCAGTTGTGTGCCAAAGGCAAAAGTTGTAATAAGTTATGTTTGACAAGTACTAGTAGGTGGTACCCGGTGTCACATTTTGGCCTAGACTAATTTATTGGCTACTAATGTCAATGGGGTGTTATTAGAGACTAAGCATTAATAAATTAATTAATGCCGATCTAAGGGCTAATAATTGCTCAGGGATACTTGGAAGACAAATTGGCCTAGCCAATTTAATTATTGGCTGGTGAAATTAATTTTTTGAGCACTAGAAAAATCATTAAATTAATTTTTAGAATTAATATTCTGAAAATTAGTTTAATAAGCTAGATAATGCTAGAAAATGGGATTTAGAAGGCTTCCACTTGGCGAAACTTACCCATGCAAGTAGAAAAAACGTTTTTCAAGACTGGTGGAAGACTATTCCAGCCATTGTAAGAGAGAATGAGACTACTAGAGAGCAAGGACCGGTTGCTAATGTGATTTGCAGCCACCAAGGATCAGTCCTACAACATGTGACAATAGTTTGGAGCCCTCTAGGAGTAGGTGATAGCAACCCAAGGTCCTTCTGGTGCAAATGACAGCATATAGAAGGGGGCAATAATCTTTCTAGTAGTCCTAAGCTATAGATGACTGCTTCCATGGCTATTTGAGCAAGGCAGCAGCAATTTTCAGTATTTCTCGCAATGAAACTCTCAAATTTCTCTCTCTACAGCATTCTCCTTCATCTCCCAACCATCTATCGAGTTATCTCAACAATTTCCAATAGTTTGAGCCATCCGAGAAAGAGATCTCAGTCAATCTCTGCTATAAACCCAAATTTACAGCAAAAATTAGGGTTTCGACAACTGTCTCGAGATGCATGCTTCAAATTGAGGACCTAGGACTTGAATTTCAGCAATTGAAATTAAGAAATTTCAAGGAGATTCAAGAGACTAGTCAGCCAATATTAGATTTGGAGCTGAATTTGTCTTTCAAGGAGCAAGGTGAAGGCCAATCCCCAAGCAAACCAAGGGGCAAATTGGTTTGAAGGCTTGCCAGTCAGTTTTAACAGCAAAAAACAGTTAGATTAGCAGAGGAGATCAAAGGATTTGAATTGTAATCCTTCCATTTGCAATTTACGATTAAAAAATACCACAAGGTGTGCCAGTTTTGGGGCCAACAAGGTATCCAATGTCCAAGATTAAAGTGGTAAAGTGTGCATTTTCAGTTTATGTTAATTTTACGGTTGCTATAATTAGTGCTTAATCAAGTTGTTTACCACCCTATCTCAGAAGAAAGGCTCATTTCATAGTTCCACCATTGGGATACCATCAATTCCCTTGACTTGATAGGCTTGAGGTACCTGATTGAAGGTCACAAGCTTTGCTCTAGTGCTGAAATTATATTCAGCTGAGCATTACAACAAGAATGTCTTCAAATAGTGAAATGGGATCAAGCAAGGATGATGCCTCTCAATTTGAAAATTCACAAAGTATTGGGGAAAATGCAATGCACATAGCATGGACAGCAAGCTGATAATGTAGGTTTAAATCAAAATGTGGATCCTTCTAGGCCTTTAGAAGTTGATGATCAACAAGAGGAAGAAGAATTTAATTATTAATTTAAAGATCAACTGCGGATAGCAGCTGAAATGATTATGCAATGGGCAAATGACCCTCAATTCATGTGCTTTTTGTACCCCTTAAAAGAGGGCGACAAAAGCAAGAAGAGGAAATCACCTTCAAGAGCTTTGGGACAGCAAGATGCACCAAAGAAAGAGCCAATATAGCAGCACGATGTTCCAAATGTGATAGTGAGTATAAGCAAAGGATACCAGTGGGGCAATTGTTGGGTTTTGACTCACGGCTATGCTCACAAAGGAGTGTCGATGATGTATAGTAGAACACTGGAGCATTTTTTACTCTCTGTAAGAGAGGTTTTCTCCCCCATTCGCATTATTTTCTATTTACAAGTGTTTATTTTACAAAGTTCGGTCACTTACCGCACTTTATACACTTTCAGGTGTGAACGCACCTTAAGACACTTACAACCCTAAGGTCTAAGGTTTGTACTTTGTACTTTTTACACACGCATTGAGAATTGGATCGTGTGTCGAGTTGTGTCTACACTCTCACTCTCTCTCTCTCCACTATTCACTCTGTTTTGAGCTGGCTGCCATGTCTATCTTAAACATTTGGCAGTAGAACTCCCAAGTTTGTCGAGCTCTTCGTCAACTTTGACTGTCCAACAAAATTTGACTGTCCAACAACGTCTCAATTGCTTCCCACTGTCCAGTTGCCGCCCCCCCCACGTTGTGCCGCCCCGTGGTCTGATTCTTGCACTCTACTCTACCTGCACCCGCTACCAGCAACAGCTGCCGCCTACAGCACTGCCTGTGCGCAACGGTCCCCAACCTCCCTTGCGTATCATCTGCAAGGCCACCGATGCCTATCCAATCCCGCCAATGCCTCCTCCAACTCCTACCATCTTGCTTGCCAAGTCCACGTGTGCCGCCAGCTCTAGCGCCCCTGTACTCTACCTCCGCCACTAGATCCACCAGGTCCTCCAGCTCATCGTGGACGCCGCCTACCAACTTGGGCAGCTCGAGCATCAACCCGGCTCGTGTCTCGGAGGTGACAAGTATATTTCATTATTTTATTCAAAAAATCAAAGCTACAACAAGGAGCCTTCTATATGAAATGTACATTTCTATTCGAGAAAGTGCTTTTGGATAGAAATTGCAGAAATTTCTTGGAATCCGGCTTAGACAATTGTTTGGGAGCTTTTGCATGTTTAGCAGACATTGGCACATGTACTCAAGATTCAATCTGAAATTGACTGAAATTTTGCACTTTGGACAACTCAATTTTGGACCTTTTGCATTTTTTGTGCTATTGAGCACAGTTCATGCATTGCACAACATGCTATTTGCTGAAAACTTTGGATATTTCAGCCAATTGGACAGTTGTGATCAAGTGTGACACAGTTTTGTTAATTACAGCTTGGTGTTTGCTGTAATTTCTAGAAATTTGTTGTGGATATTTCAGCACATCGGGTAGTTGTGATCAAGTGTGACATAGTTTTGTTAATTACAGCTTAGTGTTTGCTGTAATTTCTGGAAATTTGTAGATTTTCAAGTTATTCCAGCTTTGCTTATTGCTCTTGCACCTTTTGGAGGAGTAACATTTATCATGGCCAATCAAGAACTGACTAATGTATTCACTTATGTATCTAAAGAGGATATTTTGGACAGCAATAACTATTCTCTATGGTCCTTCATGATGAAGAATGTGCTTATTGCTAAAAATCTTTGGGAGTATGTTAGTGGTGAAGAAGTCCATCTTGGAGTTGTGGCTCCTACACTCCTCCCCAAGGAGGACGTGGTCAGCGGCCAGCTCCAACTCAGCCACTACCCCAAAGAACAGCTTTACAGAAGGCTTGGGACACTCAAGATGCCCAAGCATTGTCACCGATTGCATTATCAGTTCAACGGTTCATAATCCTGCATATACGATATGCTACTTCTTCAACAGTGGCATAGCTTACACTTGAGCAAATGTTTGCTGTAAAAAAAAAAGCACACATTTCTTTCTTGAAAATGTGAATATGGACGAAGGTGATACTATGTAGGATCATCTTAACAAAATCCAGAACTTAAGTGAGCACTTGATGAATGTAGATGAGTGTTATTCTAATGCACAGATGATCTCTACTACTTTGAATTCCTTACCACCCTCCTTGGCCTTTCACACGACATTGAATCTCACAATGAGAATTTCTCCACAATCACTTACCTTTCTTTAGTTGGTTAGTTTACTACTAAAAGAAGAGCAAACAAGGAAGAACAATGTGGTGGATGTTGTAGCCTCTGAACAAGTTTTATGGCAAGACAAAAGGGCAAGGGCAATCAGTCTAGGAATGCTCCATAGAGTTCTGGAAGTTTTGGTACTTCACAAAGCAACAAGAAGCAAGGGGCATACAAGCCAAGAAAGACAAGTGTCATTATTGTAAAAAACTAGGTCATTACATCACAAAATGCAAAAAACGCATTGCCAAAGAGGAGTCTGGGAGATATGTTTCTGATGCAACCTCTACTGCTACTACTACAGAGTCCACATCGTTTGTTGTTGACCATGACTACTGTTTTTACACTTGCGATTATGATTCTTCTTGGACAGATAGACCATTCAGCTCTATAGAGGATGCTAGCACTTGGTTCTTTGACGGTGGTACTTCTAAGCACATTACATCCTACAAGGATTTGTTTACCTCTGTTCTTGCAACTCCTACTAGCGAGTCTGTGCAATGTGCCAACAATACATCTTATGCTATTAGAAGTGCTGGAGAGATTGCCTTGAAAGCCATTGATGGCTCTACTTTCCATTTGCACGATGCATTATATGTTCTAGGACAAAAGAATTTATTGTCCATTTCTTCTTCAGTAAAGTGTGGAAGGCAAGTCACATTTGATAATAACAAATGCATAGTTAGGGATAAGAAACTCTTGACTTTGGTATTGACTGGCACATTATGTCATGGACTCTACGAGTTAGATGCTCATTAGATTGATCGGTCAATCTATTTGGCATCTACTATTACTCCTACTATGTCACAAGTAGAGTCATGGCACGCTCGTATGGGGCATGTTAACTATGGCAATTTGATGCTTATGCAGTGTACTCAGATGTTAGATGGTTTACCTCTCTTGGAGAAACCTCCTGAGCATCTTTGTCAGAGATGCATTTTGGAAAAAATGCATCAATTCTCTTCTCCTCATAATGTTGCTTTTAAGCCAACGGCCAGGTTGCAGATTGTGCATTCGGACGTATATAGACCTATACAGACAAAGTCATTGGGTGGATGCTATTATTTCATCACCTTCATTGATGACTTTACTTGCTTTTGTTGGGTCTATTCACTAGTGAAAAAGTTAGAGGTGTATAATGCATTCTTGGCTTTTATTACACTTGTGGAAAATCAATCTAGTTGTCGGATTAAGATACTCCATTCGGATTTAGGGAAGGAATACATGTCTTATTTGCTAAATAACTTTTAGAAGCAAAAAGACATTGCACATCAGTATACTACTACATATACTCCACAACATAATGGGGTTGCAGAAAGCAAGAATCAATCACTCATAGAGATGGCCAGATGTATGCTGAAAGCTAAAAATTTGCCACATCGTTTTTGGATGCAAGCAATTATGTGTGCTTGTCACGTCTTGAATAGATGCCCTGCCAAGGCATTTGAAAAATGTCATGTCTTTTAAGGCTTGGAACAGCCGTAAACCTTCAGTTAGCCACTTTCGTACTTTTGGGTGTCTTGCATATGCTCATATTTCCAAAGTATTGACAAAGAAGATGGACAATAAGGTTGTGAAGTGCATATTTGTGGGGTACAACAGTGAGAGCAAAGAATACATATTGTATGACCCTATTTCCAAGAAAGTCTTTGTCAGTAGGGATGTGATTTTTTATGAAAAGTCAGAATTATCTCTTGCTGGTTTTGACACATATCAAGCTGCAAATGATGTGTTTAAAGGGTTGTTGCCTATTTCTTTTGGTGACATAGCTAAAGCTTCATTAAATGAACAAAATGTTTAGCCAGCCGCTCCATTAAACAATGCAGAAATTCAGCCTATAGTTGATCTGAATATTCAGCAAGACGCTAAATTTGAGGATCATCAAGAGCATGCACATAATCAGGAGGCTAGACAAATGCCTAGATGGTACTTGTAGACTTTAAAAAATAGTCATTTGGATGCTCCTCTTGCTGGTCGTACTAGAAGACAAGTACGTCTACATAATCATGCTAATACAATGGAGTTTGTTATGGCAACGCAAACACTTGATGATGAGAAGCCTAATTAAATTAAGGATGCACAACAACAGAGTATGCATTGGATGGCAGCATTGCAAGTTGAATTTGATTCTATCACGAAGAATCAAACATGGGATTTAGTGACATTGCTTGTTGCAAAGAAAGCCATTGGTACTAAATGGGTCTATAAGCTGAAAAAAGAAAAGTGAATGGATCCATTGATAAGTACAAAGCTAGCACAGCATCAGTGACGGCACCAGATTAGGCTGATGATGTGACGACAACACTGGAGATAGAGAAAGATGATGGAGTCAGAGTGTGCACCTACCAAGGAAGAAAGAAGATGAATGCTATAAATAACTACCAAGTGGAAAACAGCTATAAAAAGCCACAAAATCTCTAAACTAGCCGACTGCAATCTGGAAATGCCATAACTGCCGGCAACTAGCATTGGATGCTAATCATGGCACAATAAATGCCTTTAAAAAATGCTAGATGGCCACCAAAAATCCCAACTGGCAAGGACAATGTCTAGTAGGTGTGGATAGCCAAGGAAATGTAGAAATTGTCCATGGAAAACACACTAAAACCCAACAAACAAAAGAAATGCACCCAAATAGCCACTCTAGAATGAGTAGCCTCCCCCATTAAAACACATGACAAACCTATCAAAGCTCCAAAAGTCCTCGTCTGACTCAAACTGAGACTCACATGCAGAAGATGACAAGGCATGACAAACAAGACTGTTAATAGCTTCTTGCCAAGGGCACTTTCAAATCCAAGGCCTAAGTTTTTCCAAAGAGTACCTGGCTCTGATACCATGTAAAGTAATGCCCTAATGCAAAAACTACAAATACAATCATACAACAAAGCAGAAACTTATAACAGAATACAATTAGGGTTAGGGTAACTTAGAGACAAAACAACATAAATAATCTAGGATAAATGAATCCGAATAATACAATGCTCATATAGTAAACACACTATGCAATGAATGAATATTATACCTCGGACTCGTGTCTAGAGGACCGAGGTAGAGGTAATGAGCTGGAGAGTGTGTCATACTCCGACAGATCCCGAACCACAGCAAGGCAGTCTCTAAAGGCGTCTCACAGCAGCAAATGCGGTAATGTGGTAGTTGGATCAGACATAAGGATGCTACAATCTGCAAACGCAGGCAGCAATGATAATGTGGCAGCAAATGTAGTAATGTGGTAGTTGGACCAGGCATAAGGATGCTACAATCTGCAAACGCAGGTAGCAATGATAATGTGGCAGCTGTTCGGACCTGCAGTCAGCAAAATGCAGATTTGAAGATGACATGGCAAGCAGGGCACAGTAGATGGCAGCAAAACACAGCAGTCTACAGGTCATGGACAGCTGGGCAAATGGCAGCAAAGGAGGGTAGAAAACAGTGAACATAGGCTGTCCAGCCCTGAACAGCAGTAGCCAGCAGTAGACAGCTCCGGAACAGCAGCAAAAGGCTGAGCAACAAATGCCAAGAGAGGAGAGAGAGAGAGAGAGAGAGAGAAATGAAATGATATATTAACGTCTACAAAAGGCCAAAATGACCTATGAGACCATGAGTTACAATCATGTATATGATGATACAACTGTCTCGGCAAGATATGTAGCACAAAGCAAAATAAGAAAGGAATCTAACTATGGCTATGTGTAAAACATAGAGCTCTATCTAGTAATAATGAGCTCCATATAGTACAATCTCATGTGGGTATGGAGGGCCTAGCTCTAGTCTGAGCAATAATCCACTGTATCCACCTATGAAGGTGTCCGTCGGTGTCTATGTCAAGACCTAGGACGTCTAGATCGGCTAAGCTAAACATCCCAATCAATCAGTACTCCTTGATTGTGTATGGACTATGGTAGTGAGAGAGTCCCTCTTGTGGACTAGGGCTGTAACTATATTGAAGACTCCTGAGTCTCCTTTGCAAAGAAGTCTATGAGCTGCCTTTGTAAAGGGCCCTGGAGCAGTTGTACTCCTAAGGTGCATGTCATAAAGCCATCATATCTCAAGGAAAAAGAGGCCAAGGCATCGCTGATCAGTAAAATTCACGACTCTGGATAGTGGTCCAAATCCATCTGTAAAGAGACAATGGAAACGGCCACGCATCTCATAATACGCTGGGCAGCGGCAGATATAATGGTCCTCTGTCTCTAGCTCTAACTGATATATCTAGCATATGTGCTCCTCTGGTGGGATGGATCTATATCTGCCAATCTCAATCTGTAGTTGATGTGAGGATGTGGGCAACTTGGCAATAGTACATCTAATCCCCTGGGAAAGGTGGGTGTCCATGTATCTCGAGTGAACAATAAATCCATCATCTATAGTACGAAGGAAATGCTCACGGTAGAAAGCCGTCTTTGTCCCTAGCTCCTGCCCTAGTATCAACCATGTTTGCATAATATCCAACTGGATAAGATCCATCCTAATGATCTTGCAAATCTCTAGCTTGCTCAAATCAAGAGATGGTGCATCAAGGGAGTACTAGAAGGGGGGTAACTTGTCCATACTAAAGCCATGTAGCTCAAACCAGGCCGACATCTATGTGAGAGTGAAGGTCAAGATTGAATTTCAGCACAGAAAACAGTAGACAATAGAGAGTGAAGCACGACACCCAATGCAATAGTCTGAAAGAGTGTAAACTGAAAGTACAAGGTACAACCCATAAACCTTAGGGTTGTAGGGGGGTGTTCACACTCGAACACAGTAAGTGCCCGTAAGTGTGTGTCATAAGCACATACTAAATAATACCATAAGTACCATAAGTCTGGGGAAAACAACCTCTCCTACCGAGAGTAAAAAGTGCCCCAGTGTCCTATTGATCACCGACACTCCGATGTGAGCGGCGTAGGCATAAGTGAGGCGTGAGTGAAATACCCAACAAACCCCCCTAGAGTGAAGAGTGATCAAGTGTACAAGGATCATCCGCCACCAAAGGAGATCAAATTTAAAGCATGACAAAATGCTTCAAATTTCTCACGAGGAAGAGCTTTGGTGAAGACATCTGCCACATTACTGGTGGTAGGACAATAAACAAGGCTGATATCACCTGCATGTAGCCTCTCTCTGACAAAGTGATAATATATCTCAATGTGTTTCGTGCGTGCATGAAACACTGGGTTCCGTTGTCGTCGTGTCAAGTAGATGGCTCATATCCAAGTCATCAAGCTCATAAGTAGAAGACTCTCTTCGTTTGAAGAGCTTGATACGTTTACCGGCTATTGGTACCTTGACCATGGTCCCATCCATTTCAGCCAAAGTATAAGTAGCATTATCATGTACTACTTTCACCACATATGGTCCAAACCATTGCTTGGCTAACTTCCTATGAGCACTATATTGATTGTCCAGGCTGCTGTCATAGACAAGTACCCAATCATTCTCTTGAATAGCTCTTGGACGCAGTCGATGATGCTTATCAAACCTCTTCTTATTCTTCAATCTTGCTGCCTTCAGCCTTTCAATGGCTGTCTTGACATCTTCTGGCCTTCTTTTAAGCTGCCTTATGCGCAAATCAGCAACTCTTCTCTATTTATGCCTTCATCCCAAGGCAAGATACTCCATGTGACAATAGACTTCTCAATAGGCTTAATAGGTGGCTGCCCATATATTAGTTCAGCCGGCATATAACCTGTTACTGCACTATGGATAGTTCTATCAGCCCATAATGCGAATGGTAGCATTCTAGACCATTCTCTCATCTTTCCTCTACAAGATTTCACCAATGCTTTGAGAATTGGTTGATGACCTCTTTCATTTTTACCATTGCCTTCAGGATTGTAGGCTAATGTAAGAGATCACAAATCATCGGCATCCAATTCTCCTCTATCAGCAGTTACTTTGGCAACACAGCCATACCTGCAAAATACTTCTTCAAGTAAAAATCTACAAACGGCTTGAGTAGACTTTGTTGTCAAGGCTTTTCCTTCCACTTGATTTGTGAGATCTTCTCTAGCAAGTACTAGATATCTCATGTTCCAAATTCCTGTAGGCATGGTTACTAAATCAATAACCCATCTATAGTGAATGGATAATGGAAAGGTAGGCTAAAGCCCACCTCTATGCTTAACCATAGAGTACATTTGACAAACATGACAAGACTCAACAAAATGCTGAATGTCTTTATACATGTTTTGCCACCAAAATTTCTCTTTTATTTTGGCAAAAGTGCCCCATATGCCTCTATGACCAGCCAATAGGCTTTCATGAAATTCTTGCATGACCAGTCTTTGAGTCTTCTTGTCTCCTAAGACACAAACAGGCGCCCTTCCTTTCTTTTTCGCATGCCTCCAAAAGTAGCCATCGTTGAGAAAAAAGCCATAAGCTTTTCTCTTGATTCTCTTGAACTCTTCATTAGTTCAATCTTCCTTCTTTGTCATAGTGCTCAGAAATTGGCCAATTTTTAGCCAATCACCTGCATAATATTCTTCTTTAAAGTGTGAACAAACCATAACAAAACATTGAGCATGCTGTCTTTCAGCTGCCCACTGTCCTTCTATGGTTGTTTCTTCTTTCTTTACTGCTATAAATTTTGTAAAAGCAGCTGAACCTATTGTACTTGCTGTAATTAATGTTGTACCTACATTTTTGACAGCTGAACCTATTAGCCTGCTCTATTATCATTCTCAGTCTGTCATCTCCTGGTTGTGAGCTCTTGTCAGAGTCTAACAGGAGA
Source organism: Lygodium microphyllum (assembly GCF_053477565.2). Classification (NCBI taxonomy): domain Eukaryota; kingdom Viridiplantae; phylum Streptophyta; class Polypodiopsida; order Schizaeales; family Lygodiaceae; genus Lygodium; species Lygodium microphyllum. The sequence goes on along the minus strand of NC_141140.1, from coordinate 4,637,187 downwards.
CAGAGGAGCTCTGTCAGCTTGGTAGCTATTGTTTTTGTCTGCATTCAGCTTCCGGGAGTCACACAGCCCACACTGGGCCTTTTGGTGTGCAGTCGGCCCAGATTTCTAGGCAGGTCGGCCAGATCTAGCCAAGTCGGCCAGATTTGGCAGGTCGGCCAGTTTTCTGGCCTGGGGCTATATATAGCAGCCCCCCAGTCAGTTCTAGCATTGTCTTCTGCAGGTTCAGCACACTCTCCGTCCTCTCCCACTCCGGCATTGGTGCTACCATTGCTTTCAATCTATTCTGGTGCCCTCACTGACGCTCCGGGCTGTGTACAGGGACTGATCAATCCATTTCAGTGTATTCAGCATTCATCTCAATGAGTGCAGACTTTCTTCCTTCATTCCCTGCTTTCTCTCTCCCCTCCTCTGTGTTCGTATTCTTCTTCTGTTGCGCACTCTCACAAAGGCTAGGCTTGTTGCCAAGGGTTTTGCACAACGCGCAGGATTGGACTACTTCGAGACTTTTGCTCCTACAGCTAGGATGTCCACCATTCGAGTTCTTTTGGCTCTTGCCGCTCACCACCGTTGGCCTGTTTATCACATGGACGTCAAGTCCGCTTTTCTGAATGGCGTCCTTGAGGAGGAGATTTATGTTACGCAGCCTCCTGGTTTTCTTGTGCAGGGGAAGGAGGATCATGTCTACATGCTCCGGAAGGCTCTTTATGGCTTGAAGCAGGCTCCTCGTGCTTGGTACCAGAGGATTGACCGCTTCTTTCTACAGAGTGGCTTTGCGTGCTCCGCTCATGATCCCAACCTCTATTTACCGGGTGTGGATTCTCTTTCTGTTTTCCTTATTTTGTATGTCGATGATCTTATCATTACAGGGAGCGACACTCAGCAGGTGAAGCATACTCGGTCCATTCTTCAGCAGGAGTTTGACATGATGGATCTAGGGATCCTTCACTTCTTTCTAGGACTGGAGATCTATCAGATGGCACAGGGCATCTTTATCTCGCAGCACAGGTACATCTCCGAGCTTCTTTCGGAGTTTGGTATGGTCGCGTGTCGGCCTATTTCTTGCCCCATGGACCCTGAGTCCAAGCTTTTGGCAGATGGAGTTCCCCTTACAGATGCCACTCGTTACAAGTGCCTTGTCGGCTCTCTTATCTGGCTGCTTCACACTCGGCCGGATATCTCTTTTGTGGTGGCTTTGTTGTCTTCTTTTATGAAGACTCCTACACAGGATCACTGGCAGGCAGCCTTGCGTGTTCTTCGCTATTTACAGGGGACTCGATCCTTCGGGATCATGTATGGAGATGGGATTACCCTTTCTGGATGGAGTGATTCTGATTGGGCAGGTGATGTGGATTCGAGACGATCCACTACAAGTTATGCTTTCACCCTTGGATCCGGTGCTCTCTTGGAGCAGTAAGAAGCAGCCTACTGTGGCACTTTCTTCTACAGAGGCTGAGTATCGGGCCCTATGTTCGACCGCTATGGAGGCCGTTTGGCTCCGTCGCTTACTGGCAGAGATTGGCTTTTCCCAGACCGGACCTACAGAGCTGCGCGTGGACAACCAGAGTGCTCTTGCTCTGGCAAAGAACCCGGTGTTTCATGCTCGCACGAAGCACATTGAGGTTCAGTATCACTATGTTCGAGAGCGGATCGTGGCTTCGGAGCTGGTGGTGGTCTATTGTCCTACGGCGGCCAATGCGGCTCACGAAGCCTTTGTTCATTCAGCATCATTTTTCTTTGCTGTAAACTCATGTACAGCACCCACAGATAGCCAGAAACTGGCCCCATCCATCCCCATCATCATCCCCCGCTTCTCCATTATCAAATTCCTCCATATTCCCTCTTCTATCACTGCTGTTTTACAGGACAGTAAACCTGTAAATTCATTACAGCACCTCCTTCTCGAGCTCTTTCTTCCATTTTAGCAACAAGAAGCAAGCCCTATCCATGTACTGCTAATCAACGATGAAGAAAGGCTGATTTCTCCTCTTTCTTCTCTCATACTGTAAAGAAATCAGTTCTTATCATTGCATAATAGATATTGCATGTGTGTTTGTACATCTTTGCATGATCTTGTGAGAGTGAGAATTACTTCTCCTCACTCTCAGGTTGATTGTAACTGAGCTCTTTCCTAAGGGACTTGGGTTGAGCAGAAATACATTCCTTCGGGTGGGGGGGTTGCCTATCTTCAACCCTCAATCTTGTCTCCATTACTTTTACATTTTCATGGCTGTAATTTTGTGAGTAATTTTCATTTTCAGCTTTAAGTGTTCATTCTCTTTTATATTAAATCTCGAAAACAAGCGAATATCTTAATTGTTAAGCATACTACGTTCTTCGGGGCATTTAGACAAATTAATGAAAAAGGATACAAATTCTCTTTCTATAGAGTTGTGACACTCAACAAGCTCCAAAGTCTATGCAAGAAAGTCACGGTTTGAAAAAGAGCCTTTGCCACTATGAGTGGTGCTCCCATCTCGGGTCTGACGATCTCATGTAGTATAGAGGGCATACTCCGGATCATCTGTGAAATCATCAATACTAGGGGTCTCTCCGTCTTCTCCCATCCCATATATATCTCCTCTCCCTTGGGTAGTGGCTGATCCTATGTGGGTCTTCACGTATAATAGAGGCTCGATCCCCATATGGGAATCCCATATAGAAGTGCTAGTATGACCAAAATGTCAAAGACCCATAGCTTCATTCGTCGAGGTTCCTAAAATTGTATATGTGTGCATTGGCTCTCCATCCACCCTACAGCCGCATAGCCTCGTGTCAATCTATCCTCTACTACCCTCCTAAAAGTGAATCTCAGCCCTAAAAATGTAATCCCCAAGTAAACATATATGAAAGGGGGCACTAAAAATGTAATCCCCAAGTAAACATATCTCTAGACCACCTCCACTGTCTTGACTCTCCTCTCCATATATGAAAGGGGACACTAATCGCCGAATCCATTGGGTGGAAGTATTAAGCACCATAACCTTGGTTTTCCCAAGGTTCACTATGGGATCCCTATCTTAATAGAAGGCCTGTAGTGCACCTAGGTGGTGTTGCAATCGCTCTAGTGTGCTAGAGATAAGGACGATATCATCTCCATACAATAATATGGGTATCAATGCTCCTCTGAAGCAAGATCCCTCCCCTCCAAGTCTATCAATGTAATCTGATATCTCATTAATATAAAGCCCGAATAGAGTAGGCAAGAGTGGGCATCCGTGTTTCACTCCAATGGTAATAATGATCTCCTCCGACAACCCTCCTAGTGCTCATACTCGTCCTATGACAAACTCATATAGTGCTAGTATCCCCCATCTTATCTTAATCATGGCCTCCAACTCCTACACACACACACACACACACAGAAACTAGAGTAGATACTAGAGAGCTATTGGAGGGAGCCGTTGAGGAAGACAACATGCCAAAAAAGGGGGAAAAACGGTCAAGTTTGACCATGGGTAGGTGCAATTGACCAGGGCAATAGATCTAGAAGCTAACCGAATGAGCTCAAACGAGTTGAATGGGATGGGACAGCTTGGATGGGTCAACCCATCAGTCAGATGGAGACAACCATAGACTTATCTAAATCTACATCAAAGCATGAGGATTTGGAGTATTCTTGCTATCACTGCCGTTGTCTCCTCTATCTAGCATTACACCATCTCTGGTGTGCCACATCGCTCCTCCTTCAAGGCCTAGATCTACTACCTCCCTTATCCCTAAATGAGGCCTACCACCACTATTGTGACCCGGGGCATTCCAATACTAAGTGTCCAATCATCCTACCGGCAAAACACTAGCTAGGGAGTCCTGTGTATGACACTTGCTGGATGAGAAAGCCCCAGTGGACAAAGGGTATCCTAATGATCCGAGGAAGGATATATAGAGACTATGTAGATACAATCACTCTGATAGATGGGTATCGGCGTGGGCCCTCTAAGATTGCATCAAGAAAGGTTCTATGTCTTTGTAAAACATGGCCAAAGGCACCACCAATCTCATGCAAGAATGGAGTGAAGTACTCATGAAGGCCGAGAAAGGAGATAGTGATGGTGGTGCCATCCCCACATGCTAAGTAGTCTCAATCCGCAATCCATCCGTCAAAGTGAGCCACTAACAACCTAACATCAAGTGGACTGTTGACTAGCACTACCTCTATCTGCATCCCTTCCCCAGGGGAACAATTCATGTGACCCTAGCTAGGGTGCCGGTGAAAGCCACCTAGATGGAGTCTTTTAGAATGTGGATCTCCAGCCAATATAACTTAAGCACGAAACAAAATATAGTCTCATCAAGATAACCCAAAAGAAAATCATGAGACATCCACCATATTATGTGAATACACGAAAGCAAAGCCTCTTTGTAAGGAGTTCAACAATTTTGCCTCATGCGAGCACATGTAAAAGAGGCTTTTGTGCATCACTCCTTTCAGCTTTTAGCATACATAAGTGCTGGTCTAGTTCTTTCCCAATGGATCCCATATACATGCTATCCCAACAAGCTCAAAGTGATTTGATAGATGCTATCTACTACTTCATGTAGTTGTTCAGGGCCATAGGTTGATTTTTCTTTGCCAATGGCCATCTCTCTTAACAATTGGCGTAGTACCACAAAGATGCCTCCAGCTAGAAGATTGTCTACGGAGAAGGCATTAAATTGGTAGATGGATTAATAACAATTTGGGCAAGTGATGTTGCCAACCCGGACATTTGATAGATTTGGATGAGAAGGTGCTCTTGCCACCGGCAGGTCTACTCCACGCAATTTTTTGCCTTACTCTTAGAGAAGTGTTAATGCATTAGCATTTCCATGGTTCACATTGCAACGTGCGAGTCCACTACCACAACTCCTAGTTTTCCACATTTTTTTTGTAAGGGCTCCAAGGACACGTATGGTAGCAAGGTATCAAGTATACAAGTGTAAGTGTAGTTAACCTAGAGATGTAGTTGCACGGATTAAAGATCCATCATGCTCCTGGTATTCTTCAGAAAGTAACGTTGTTTTTCCAAGAGATTAGTAGCCTGCTTCTCAAGCTTTACAATCCCGATACGGCCTTCATCACAGCCATCTTTGCCGGAGAGAGTTCCTACATTTGAGAATCATGTTTCGCTATTGCAGCAGGAAGTCCCCGAATCCGAGCTCTTCTGCTACGTACATGGAGTCAGACGTTATGACAACAAGGTCTGATTACAGCACGCTATAATGTGCGTAGGCTCAATGAGCTTTAAAAGTATGAGTCAACTAGACATATGTCTGATGGAAAGGCCAATGTGGTATGATAAGCACGAATGGAACGGACCTCGAATCAACGCAGTACGATATGGGAAACAATATCTTCATGTGAAAGACGGAAGTAATCTGCCAAGAAAGGCTTAGAGCTAGAGCATTTTGCCATGGTAGGGAGGAATCACTGTGAATGAAAATGCAGAACGCAGAGAGAGAGAGAGAGAGAGAGAGAGAGGTCTGTGTTGGTTGTGTCTTTGTGTGTGTTTGTCTTACGCGGATGCGGGCGAGAACGCCCTTCTTCTCGAGGGTGCGCGTGACGAGCGTTTTGAGGTCCATCATTTCGCGCGTGTAGTCGTCCATCGCTAGTCTCAAGTGAGGTCTCTTCTCTGCGATTCAACAGCCGTTGCTGTTACCCGTGCTCGATTGCTAGCGTGAGCGCACCCCAACAAGAGTGTTATGTGTATGTGCATGAACGAAAGAGCGTGCGCGTGAGAGAGAGAGAGAGAGAGAGATTACGAAAAAAAAGAGAGAGAGAGAGAGAGAGAGAGAGAGGGGCAAAAAATTATTTTTCCTAAGACAATGCCACAAGAAGACGTGCCAAGTTCCCAAACATTTCACCACCTTTTGTGTGCAAGCCAATGATTAGTTATGGCCCTACCCATAATACCATGTAAGGTAGTAGAGCACTTTGCTCTTTATTGGTGCTTTTGATGTGGAGACATTTCACTTGCACCCCAAGCAAGTCACTTAACATACGCATCGATGTTATCACTAGCCTAATGAATCAAACATATGTAGAACAATAGCAATGGTGGACCTCTCATATCGTGCCTCTTAAGTGGAGCAAGAAAGCTTTAATAACAAATGGAGAGAGAAAAGGCACATTGCTACTCAACAATATGCGCCAATCAATTTCTGCCTCATCATATTAACTTGCTCCAAGTAATGAAGTACCCTCAATTCTGAGTGTATGTCACGTACCACAACAAGTACCTATTTTTTGGGGTGAAAGTCGATAAGCACATGACACACGTAGCTAGGTAATAATTTTGGAGTCCAAGTCGATTGACCAAAGCATGGCCTAGATCTAATATGCTTCGCCTCTTTGAAGCAATTTTTTATGTCAAATTAGCTATTCAAAAGGTGCCACGTAGCATTCATGCTAGAAAGAGATCGACATAGGGAGAGAAGAAGGTCATGACATAGACCAATCACAAGCAAGTATGTTGTGCTTTAACAAGTTAGTGCCTCAAAAAACTCACTTAAATTGGAAAAGGAGTGATCTCTTCAACTACAAGATATGTGTATCTCCTTCTAAGGGGCACCATGTTTTACTAATGCATCTACATACAAATAGAAATATAAAGAATAACAAATATCATGCAAGTAAGCATTATGACTCTTCAAAAAAAGGATTATAATAACTTATTTAGAAGCATTAGATAAGGAGAAAGACAAATTAGTACCTATAAGGTAAGGGGGATAGTAGTAGCATAGCAACCCCCCCCCCCTACAATGATAGTGCAATCCCCTTTAAAGAGACTACACAAGAGCTAGTTAAGAGGCATTGATTCTATGATTTGATTGGGAAGAAAGAAAGTGTTGAGTGTGTTGAAGTACTACAAAACATGTTCTTCTATTGGGGAAGGCTTACAACTCTTTTGTGAGCAAGTTTTACCATAGTAAAATAGCTTTGTGAGCTTTAATTAGGACGAGTGGAGTGTAGAGCCTCATCCTTTTTTCTCACCTTGCCTTACTCCTCCCAACCTTCTCACTATAAAATTTGCCCAAATTTCAAACATAGCAAGTTCTTGAAATGGAAGTCATGTGTCTGCAACATAATATTGGCCCCCTTATCGTGCATGTTAGTTCATTCCATGCTAAGCCTTACATGTAAGTACATTCAATGCTAAGCCTTAGATGTAAGAATAGTAATTATCATTTCATCAAATATCTAGAAATAACTAAAAAGCTAAGTAAAAACTCAAAGTAATTGGAGAAATTTATTTAGAAAAGATTTAGGAAGGAGGTGAATAAGAGGACAAATTAAGACCTCTACTTGTAAGAGCATTCAATGGCAAAAGCCTTACGTGTAAGAGCAAGCATTGCCAATCTAGTAAATATTTAATAAAATAATTTGGAAATTCAAGCAAGGACCCAAAAATGTTAATATTTATCTTACAACCAACTTCATATTCCCATGTATACATTTGAAGACTAACATTTTAATGTTAATGACTTTCGCTCATTTGAAGCAATCTTTCTTGATGTGACCCTTCGATACTCTACATCCTTTTGTGTGTGTGACTTGTCTCTTTCACAAGATTTCCCCCTTGTAACAAACCTCGTCCTCATGATATGTGCATTGGAGCTTCTTGTGCCTATAGTGATCTTCCTCTTAGCTGCTTCAATAAGCAAGCAACTCTCAATTTTTACGCTAGTTGAATCACCCCTAGGTGTTGAATTGCTTATAGCTGTCTTGAAAGTATCCCAACTTTCAAGTAAAGCAACAACTAACAATATGTGTTCAATTGAGTCCTAAAAAGCAATACTTTAAGTTGAAAACCAATTGAAAATTGTGTTGAACTCATTTAAATGATTGTACTTGCATGTCCCATCTTCCATGTGAAGATCAATGAGCCTTTTTAGCCAACACGCCTCAAATGCATTACTCTACTTATCATAAAGATCGCAAAGTTTTTTCCATACACCAAAAGCACCATCATCTGTGTCCTTACATTGAAGTGCACCAACTTAGGAAGAGTTAACATGATGATAGAGTGTGTAAGCCCATCCAAGTCATCCCTTCATCCTATTCATGCATCCGTACTCCTAATCATCCCTATTTCTTTGAGCTTCGCGCCTTTTCATTTACTAAGCTTAACATGCTTCTTCTACACCAAAACATTGTAGACATGCTCCTTCTCGTAAGAGAAGGTAGTGCCATTCGACTTCTCAACATTGAAATTTACATTCTCAAAAGAAGATAATGAAGCCATCACATCTGCTATGAATGCAAACCGAGAAGCAACCGAATGAAATTTACATTCTCGAAAGAAGATAATGAAGCCATCACATCTGCTATGAATGCAAACCAAGAAGCAACCGAATGATCCCAATTGCACCAATAATAAGACCAATAATCTCACAACCCAAATGCCAATTGTAATGGCCAATCAATGGCAAACACAATGCCAAATTAAATGAGTACCAATACATCACAAGTTCATATCCACACCTAAATACATCAATTGTCCATTAGCAATATACAATTAACAAAACTACAATCTCGATAGTAAAAATGCATGGCCCCATACATACCAAAGTGTCTATGCAATGGATAGCATGCTCAACCCCTTCCACATGATGCTTTTAGCTCATATAAGCAATGGTAACCCCAACAAATATCTTGTTGTTATTCAAAAATTAGATGGCTTGTAGTTATTCAGATTAGACGTCATGTTGTTATTCATATCAAATGGCCTATTGTTATTCAAATCTATAGCTACCCAAGCCACATTCAAAGCTAATCTACAACGACCCAAATCGCAATCAAAGCTTATGTCTTGACCCCAAACAAGGCTACCCATAAACAATTTCTCAAAATATTACTATTGCCTACTAGTTTTCAAATGCTATAGTTGCCAAAAAATGGCTTTTAAATGGTATTAGTACTACTGCACAAATTGTTGTTATGTATGCTAAAATTCACTAGCTTAAATCCCCAAAAGATTGCTCACAACAACTCAGAGAACTAAGAGAAAAACACTGCCAAATGCATGTTATGAATGGTAGCAACGATGTTGCTATGTGCTACTATAAATGGTAGCAAATAGTTATTGCAAAAATGGCAATGCTAGTATTGCAATTTTGCTACTATAAATGGTAGTAATAATGCTCATCTTTACTACTTAGAAGGCTATTGAAAGAAAATAGCATGTTTGCATGCTGAAAATGATAGTAATAACACTATTGTCTATTATTGAAAATTTGTGAGAAATACGGATCTAGAGCATGGCAGCTATGGTGGCTCATAGAGCAACACTAGACTCATGAGTACTTGGACATAGCAGCTATGGTAGCTCATAGAGCAACACTAGACTCATGAGTACTTGGACATGACAAGAATCAAGACTTGTTTAGAAGTACAAATACAAGAAAAATCAAGTACACTAAGTTGAAGAACAAAAGGACAATGACATTGCATTCATCATATATGAAAGTGACATCCAAGTACAATGTTATATAGAGCAAGGAAGGTGGCAGCTTGCCCCTCTATGCCTATGGGATTCAAGTAGCCTACATATCCTCAGTCCATTTGCTTCATACAAAGAGGCAGCATGGATTTGATTACAAATCTCAACACCCCTCCTCAATCACAACCAGAAAGTACAAAGTGTGTAGAGGCTTTAGTGAGCACCACCTACAAAGTGTGGGCATACCACAAACATGGTAAATTCCAAAGGCTTCACAAAAAAGGCTACGTGTGGGTACCACAAACATGGTGGACATCCAGAGGCTCTAATAGGGACCTCACAAAGTGTACAGAGGCTGTAGTACAAGGTTACATGAGGAGTTTACAAGCTTATGTCAAAAGCATTAGGGCTAGGCGATACAAGGCTAAAAAAGTCTATCAAAATAGGAGTAGAAGGATTGATGAGGCTTGTCCTTTTCCTAGTGGTCTTCTTATTATTCTTCCTTTGCTTCATGGTCTTCTTCTTCTTTAGTAGCAGCAAGATAGGCCTTTTGAGACCTCTTTCTGGAGTTGCAGAATTTCTCCGTGTGTCCAGTTCTTTTGCAAAAGTCACAGAATAGTTTGTCCTTATTCCCTTTGTACATGTTACTGATATACAACATTTGTTCATCTTTAGAGGTGCTTGGTTCTTCCTTTGACTTTATCTTCTTTTCCCCCTTCTAGCAAGGAAGCTTTAATGTCAACCAATTTAGGGTTTAGCATGTTGATTAAAGTGGTTGAAACATTGTCATAATCAAGATGCAAACTTTTTAGCAGGACACCAATACAAATATATTCATCCATCTTGAGATCAATCCCTCCAAGCTGAGTAATGAGAATTTCCATGTAGTTTAAATGAGTTGCAAGAGATGTGTTAGGTTTCATATCTAGCCTGAAAAATTCAATCAGTAATCCATACTTAGATGACTTTGATTGTGCACCAAACAAAGTATCTAATTTCTTCCATGTATCATTAGAGGTTTCACAAGTATCCACATTGTGGATGTAGTTGTCATCCAATTCCAATTTGATAATGGCATGTGACTTATCATCATTATTTTGCCATGTGACTGCAAGGTTCGCATCCCAAGGCTTCTTCTCTTTGCCATTTGTGATGCCCCAGAGACCCTTCTTCATTAGGATGAGCTTGATGCAAGTCCTGCCAGGTGTGAAACCCGACCCCTTTGAATCGAACTGTCGGCGAGTCTTGCCCATGTTGAGGTTGCAAGATCAGCAACAAATTAGCTCCAAAAATTTTAGATTTCAATAGGAGAAGAGTTGAGCACGAGTGCCAAGAAGCACTAGGTGATTAGTATAAAGAGATACTAGGTGACTAGTATGCCCTTTGAACTTAGATTAGTATCTAATTAGATTAGTATAAAGAAATCTTCAAAGATGTTTGAGGTCTTCAAGGTGTTGCAAGTCCGAGTCTTCCCCTTCTTTATTTGATGCTAGAGTAGTATAAAAACTCAGATTTGATCAAAGGTAAAGCTGATTGTGTCAGATGACACAAGTGACAAGAGTCACTAGATTAGTGTCAAGAGACACTATGCTTGACTATGCTTCAATCTTGCCAAAAAAAAATCACCAAGATCTCCCCTCCTAAATGATTTGTTGTGAGAATGTATGCCAAATCCAATAATATTTGAGTGGTAACACTATGGCTTGAGTGGCAAGAGAGAAAATGAAGAAGAGATAAATCTTTTAAAAGATTGGCTATGGAGTCTTCATTAGGGTTTTCGTGCTAGCGTGGTTTTCTGCTCTATGTGCATTGTAGACTTGATCATTTCCCAAACTTTTTACATGGATAGAAAGCCTATCTCATGGGCTTTCAAAACCCCATGGTGGTGGCCCAGATCGCAGTGCGTAGGAAGAGCAGAGACAGTACAAATAGGGTATGTCTATTCAGGCTGCGAACACAAATTTCCATAATGACGGACTACAAAGTGATCAATGTCAAACATTTTCATGATAGAAAGTTGTGCCCTGACTTCAGAAACATTTCCCTAGAACGAAGCATGAAGAAATATGGATTGTAGGAGTAGATCAAGAAGCTCCAAGTGGGCTGGGTACTGTCTAGCTATGGCAGACAAGAGGGCAAAGTAAAGATGGAGGTGTAAAATGAGTTCATGCACTCAAGCCCATTTGGGAGAGGAGTGAGAGGAGACCTATAGGAGAAGAGAGGTGAGCTAAAACATGTTAAGCCATGCTCAGTTGTGCTCAGATACCATGTGAGAAACACGAATCTAGAGCATGGCAGCTATGGTGGCTCATAGCACAACATTAGACTCATGAGTACCTGGACATGATAGGAATCAAGACTTGATTAGAAGTACAAACACAAGCAAATCAAGTACACTAAGCTGAAGAACAAAAGGACAATGACATTGCATTCATCATATATGAAAGTGACATACAAGTACAATGTTATATAGAATAGGGTAGGTGGCAGTCTTCCCCTCTATGCCTATGGGATTCAAGTAGCTTGCATATCCTCAGCCCATCTACTTCATACAAAGAGGCAGCATGGATGTGATTGCAAATCTATAAAAAAAAATGTAGCACTTTCCTACTACAAATGGTGCATGACAACAACTCCTCTTATTACTACATTCACTAAGAAATGGAGCTTCTATCTCCTTTATGTATGTTAAAAAATTTGACAAGAAACCACTCCTCTAATACTAGTTGATAGTAGAGGATCCATGAGAGAGAGAGAGAGATAGAGAAAGAGAGAAAGAGAGAGGGGGGGAGGAGGAGGAGGAGGAGAAATAAAGAAATTTATATTAACGTCTATAAAAGGCCAAATCGGTCTATGAGACCAAAATGTTGCATCTGAAAGTAAAGGAATTTTCCCAAGTTCCAAAATAGTTGTCATCTAAAGCTGTGACTAACTAAATGGAGAATAAAAATACATAGCTTATGAATACAAAATAATGTCAAAATAGATACAATGTGGAACTACTTTGGGCATACATCATCCCAAGCTATCTCTCATGGGTCTATCTAACATAGAGAGACTAAAGCAACGAGGTAGGGTTCTTGATGACAATGTAGTATCCTATGTGTTTAGCTGATGCCCCCTTCAAGGGCATGGATGATAGGCCATGGGGCTATGTCTAGGGTGACTCCTGGGGGTGGGGCCACTAATTGGTCTAATGGGGGCTCAACTCTCGAGTCTATAAGAGGTGCTCTATATCAAAGTAGCTCCAGTAAGAAGAGCATGAGACATCTCTAATCAAGAAAATCCATCACCTTGGATAATCACTCAAATCCCTCTCTAAATAGGAAATGGAAGCATACTCTAATCTCATAATACATTGTGCATCAGCATATGTAGTGCTCCTCTGTTTGGCTTGAGCTATATAGCTGGAAAATCCTATCCTATGTAGAGAGGGAGTTTGCACCATATCTTCTTGTATCAATTTTTAGCTTGTGTGAGGATGTATGGAGCTATCCAATGGTGTGTCATAAACTATGAGACAAGTGTGAATCCATGTAACTTGGATGGGTAACAAAGCCATTAGGAGATACATGCAAAAGATGTTTCCAATAGAAAGCCATCTTCATTCCTAGATCCTTAGTAGGTGTCATCCTTGTCATGGTTGTGTGTAGTTGAATAATGTCCATCCTCATGATGCAATTCAACTCCTCTCAATTGAGCTCCAAGTGAGAGCAATCCAAGCTATAAGGGTGGAAGATGACCCATGTGTAATCCATGTAGCTATAGCCATGCCTCAATTCGAGAATACCAAAACAAAGACACACACACAAAACACACAAAAGTATTTGTGGATGTGTTGTATACTCTAATTTTCTATTATCTACCCACATGGCTATAAGTATTTGGCCTTTACCCTGATTCATTTGAAAAACCTATAGATAACATAGTAGGGGTGGCTCACTTGTTGAATGTACAAGATATCATACCAAGAATGGATGCATGTATTTCAAGGAAACACATTCATCATGTGTACCTCGATGGGCTAAAGAAACTATGCAATTGTTACCGTGTTCCCGCAGTTACCGTATTCCCGCAGCATAGAGGAGCAGAAAATGGAAAAAATGGAAATAGCAAAAAGGCGTAGGATAAAAGTAGAAAAAGGCGCCTTGACTGGGAGCTAGTCCCTGAAAAATTAAAATGTTCGGGCACGACCCTCAGAAAGCTTCGGTGTTGGCCCGAGGCAACAAAAGAATTAAAATGTGGAAACGCCCCCGAATCTTTGTAAAAGAGTACCAGGCTCACTCCTGTGCAAAGTGTACGCATTAGTTGGGAATAGGATAAATTAGAATGGTGGGAAATGGAAAAAGGGCCTAGGCTATGGCCAGCCATGTAAAAGAGGGAAAAGGGGATGACCGCCCAAAAAGGATTTAGGGCTTTGTATATAAAGTTGAAAAGTGAATGAGAAGCTCATTCTTCGGTGTGTGGAAAAAAGAGTCTTCTTCTTCCTCTCTTCTTCTCTCCTTCTTGCTTGTGTGTGCTCTTGAGAGAGGGAGTGTGAGAGTGTGAGTGTGTGTGAGAGTGAGGGATCAAGAGGGTGAAGCTCTTCACCATCTCCTATTCTCTTCTTCTCTTCTCTTCTCTTCTCTTCTCTTGCGCGCGCGGCTATGGAGGATGGAGCTTGGAGATGGAGGAGGCTTGAGGATGCTTGAGCTAGCATCAAGAATCGTGGAGCTACCGAAGTGCAAGAGAGAGGAGGGTACTCGATCAGGCATCAAGGTAAGCTCACTACACTCGTAGGATTGACGGTGTGTCGGCTAGGTGAGAGATAGCCATTAGAGCTCGCTTGGAACGCTTGAAACAATAAGCGGTCCGTGGGTCTTGGCGGTTGAGCGAAAGCTTCCACATTTTAGTTTCGTTGTCGGGACCAACGAATTCAAGCTTGAGCACTTGCACGCTTCATATCGAGCATCGAAGTAGGGTACTCATCCCCGAAACGGAGCTTGAGATAGGTAGGAAGTTGGGTGTTTTTAATCTTCAAAACAAGTAAGTATTTTGGGATATTTTGGTTATTTGATGATTGGAAAGCATGGAGGATCTACTTCAGTTTTTTGCCTTCGATCTTCGTTGCATTTAGCGTAGGTTAGAGTTAGGAAATCGAACCGGAAAAGGGTAGGGTTTACTGTTTCAAAACAGGGCAAAACAGGGAAAAATCGTGCAAAATGCGCAAAATGCTCTTTAATGAGGCCTAAGATTGACAAAAGAGTGATCGGGGGCGTCAACGCCGCATTTGGGAAGCCATATAAGACCCAGGAGGCCAACAATAGAGAGCTCATTTGTGCCATTTCAGTGAGAGAGAGAGAGAGAGAGAGAGAGAGAGAGAGAGAGAGAGAGAGCTAGAGAGCCCCAGCCTATGTGATTCGATCGCATCACCGACGCACTTACCGACCCGTTCAGGTATACAAACCTCTCCCTCTACTTCCCTAGATAGGATCTGGAAGTGCATGACCATGGCACCGGCCTACATTGGGTGAAACGATCGAATTCGCATTCATGCGGGTTGCGCGCACTGTGTTCAGCCTGTCCGAGTGGCCTCTCTTGGGCCGAGTCCCAGAATCGGCTCTCAGCCCTTCTCACTCGGCCCACTTGGCCAAACCCTAGTCGGCCCTCGGCCCATCTGAGGCAACTGTCCGAGTCAACCCACTCGGCCATCCGAGTCAAAGCTCTTTGCCACATGGCACATTCGGCCCTCGGCCCGCTCGGCCCGTCCGAGCAACCCGTCCGAGTCTCGAATTCGGCACTCGGCCACACCCGGGATTCGGCCCTCGGCCAAGCGCCATTCGGCCCGTCTGAATTACCTTGTCCGAACCTGCCATTCGGCCATCCGAATAAAAATCATCCGAGTCAAATCCGGAAATTCGGCCCTCGACGCCGTGCCTCGGCTCGTCCAACTGACCGACTCGGACCCTGCAATTCGGACCAGTTGGTCCGAGTGTAACTTTTTGTCAAATCTGTCAGAAATTTGGCTCGACCCGGCAAATACGCATTAGCGCAACTTATCGAAACCCTTCGGGTGCTCAGAACTTGATTCTAGCACACGTGATAAGAGAAATTGTAGTACACAGCCACTTAGCAGCTAGCAGTAGATAGTTGAGGGACCCAAGGACTTGGACGCGAGCCACTGAATCGTAAAACCCGATCGACCGGAAGCGAACAAGGCAACATACAAGGAAACCCTAAACCCTGACTAAATGGCCAGAAAATGGACCTACAAGCCTATCAGGCCGAAACAAGCGAGAGTGAGTAAGACGCCGGGGAATTGCTTGCGGCACTCACATTGAATTTCCGCACTTGAAGTACACTTAAGAAAGCTGAAAGCCTGATTGGGCACAAGTGCACAAGAAACAACACACTCACCGAGTGACCATAAATTGAGGGTTGTATTCACTAATCAAAGGAACTCACTCAGATAAATCGCTTAAGGAACCCACTAGTAGGAGAAGACCCCAAGACTTAGACAGGTGCGTGAGTGCCCTACTACTAGGACCTGGAGAAGACACGAAGACACGGAAAGCAACAATATAGAGGATTGAATGCTGCTGGAGCTGCTTGGATTGATTGACAACCTCGTGGAGCTGGAAGCAGAAACAATGTCAGGATCAAGCGGCGAACGAGGAGAGGACCAATTAGACTTAGGAGAATTTCCAACCTCAGTCCAGGAACTGGTCCACGACTACGATCTACTCATCACTAAGACCGTGATCTAGGGCAGATGTGTAGAGGAAGTGGTAGCTAACCTAGAAGAAGAGAGAAGAGCGATCAAGAGAGCGCTAGAAGGCATAATTGCCTACAACCATGAGCAAAGGGCTAGAAGGCTACAGCAAGACATAGATATGTACGAGGCTAGATGAGTGCTAGACCTAGTTGGAGTGGCCAAATCCGGACCAAATGTAGAGAGGGAATGGGCAGCAGGGGCTGACATGACATTGAGCGAACTGGTAGCAAAGCGACTTGTGGACAATAAGTCCGTTGAACAGGGCGCTACTGCCCTAGCCCATCGCGCTACTATCGGGATTGGGAGTCACGCAAGGGGCTAAATGGCACGCTAGAATCCCCATAGTAGCAAAATAACTAGCTAGATACGAACCTAGCAGTGACCCGTACAGCTTCATGGAGCAGTTTGAGCAAGTATGTGAGGCAAATGGTCTTACTGACCTTGCATAGTGAGCTCAAGCTTTCGGCCTGTGCTTAGGCGATAAGGAGAGGACTTGGTATTCTAGTCTAGATGATGCAGAACGTACGAACCTTGTTTGCCTTAAGGGTCTCTTCATCAAGAGGTTTTCGAAGGCAGGGTATTCGAATAACCTCATCGTTAGGTTAATGAATATTAGTCACAAAGGGAGAAGGAGGACGTTAGGGATTACGTCACTCAGGTGTGTAGCCTCTACAAAAGAATCCCTGCCAATGAGCGACCTACCGAGAGGGCAGTGTCTACAGTGTTCATGAACGGGATTTGGAGCGAGGAGCTCTACAAGGCTTTGGCCAGTAACTCCACCTTGCAACGAGATGTGCTAGCTAGAGTTTTCGAGGAGGCAATACGCGTAGATGATCAACTCAGGGAACGCAGCATGAGGACTACCAACCGAGAAAGTGTAAGCCATAGGGACCCTGAGAGATCAACTACTTCAGGGGAAAAAGCAACTGCTAGTGTGCAGGATAAGGGAAAGAGTGTAGACCACGACCAGGGGATGGCAAAGATGAGAATGGAGATTGCACAGTTGCAAGAGCTCGTGAGGAAGCCTGTGAGATTACATGTACAATGTATATACTGCGGCGGCAATCACCTCCCAATTGAGTGCCAAGATCTTAGATCTCGGTCATGCTCAAATTGTGGTAGATTCGGGCATGATGCATTACATTGCAGAGTGCCGAGGAGATTCCCATATGCACAGCAGTACAACCCTCCATACCTAGGTAATAGGCCATCCAATTTCTTTGGGAGGGGAGCCTAGTTAGCTCTTCCAGCACTAATTGACTCAAGACCTGCCGTGCCTAGGCTAGAGATGAACCCAACTGGTATACCCAGGCCACCAGGGCCTTTTGTAACCCACCCATCTAGCGATGCTCCTGTTCACTTTGTGGAGGAACCTGATGAGGAAGAAACATATGTCAACCCGTACATATCCTATGACGAGGAGGGCAACCCAGTCCTGATGGACTATCGGCCAGTGCCAGTGATGGCTTTAGGAAGAGGAAGAGGTAGAGGCTTTGGAGGGCCCAGCCAGGATCCAGTCACATTCTGGACTTGCGGCCACTCAGGCCACATTTCATCACGCTGCCCAAAACGAGAGTAAGCTAACAAGGACAAAGCGGATCTCCGATGCACAGAGTGTGGAATCACACATCTATTTTTTGACTGTCCTAGGCAGAAGCCATCAACCAGCTCTGCCAACATGCCATCGGTGCCTTTGGGGCTCTTTGGAGTGGAAACCTTTGGTAGTGAGGATACGCCCATCCCACTACATGCTATGACGCGAGATCAAACAAAACAGGTAGGCATCTCCTTGCCAGGGCCAAGTAACCTTGACGCAACCTCAATAGGAAAGAAAATCCGGAGGAGACGGAAAAAGAGAACCGATGCAAAGATAACTCTTAAAACCGAGGAAGCGACTACGTTAGTAACGGGAAAGAAGGTCACAGACGCAGAGGCAGAGACCTCAGCTCCTAAGACAGCCGAGCTAGGGAGTGCCAAGGTAGGGGAATATCCCCACCCCAAATGGCAGCTTGAGGCTATAGCTAAGGTCAAGGAGTGGGTCAAGGACGCCCAAAAGCACCTCAAGGATGCTAAACCCATATTAGAAGCTCCTATTGACGATTTCTCCAGCGTGAGCACACCAATCTCACCTTCAAAACCACAAGCTACGAGCATACCTGCACCACTGGGGGCAACTCAACAGAGCAAGGCCATGGGGAAACTTGCCAGGGCAGACAGAACGCATGGCCTAGAAATGCTAGCCTCAGGGGAAGACAAGAGCCCAGTAGCCTCCTCACAACCTTGTTGTCTACTCCAGTAACTCTAAGCTTGGAAGATCTGCTTAGACAAAATCATTCATTGTGGCAGGAGTTAAAAGACTTGATGGAGGGACACACAGGACTTGCGGGTGCTGATCCGCAAGATCATGATGCAGTTACACAGATCCCAAGTCTAACTCTACACTCAAATCCTAAGTCTTTGCACATCAATGCTTTTTGGGAAGGCACTGAAATGCATGCAGTTTTACCCGTCCTAGCCTTAGGAGATATGACACGAAAAGGAATTGTAGACACAGGCGCAGGTGTTAGCGTACTAAACCATGGAGTCTTAGAGGCATGGGGAAACCCTCCTGTAGAGACTGCCAGATTTAATGTCACGTTAGCACATGGAATGAAGGTAAGACCATTCGGGGTCTTAAACAATTGGCCAGTAAGGATTGGCGGTGTGCAATTTTCAATAAAGTTCATTGCCATGAAGGGAGTGGATTACGATATACTATTAGGCCGACCTTGGATGAGGAATGCGTGTGTCATTGAGGACTGGGGCAATGGTTTGATTTTCCTAGGGAACAGAACTAGTGCAGTAAGAGTAGAGATGGACACTTGGAAGACGACCCCTGTTGACCTAGATGTCATCTCAGCTATGCTGAAAGGCGATACACAAACAACCAAACCCTATGGATCACTCACTAAATATATTCCTTGCCCTGAGGATGAGAGGGATTGGATGCACGTTTTGGCAACCATTGACCTACCAATCTCGGATGAGGAAGAACTATATCGGCAGGTTGCTAAAGCCGCAACCATGCCAATTGAGGAGCCAATTGTGCCACTCTGCATGATGGCATGAAGCTCACTCAACCCAGGCAAACCAGCCTCGTTCCATATCCCCAGCAACAAACTAGAGCTTCAAGAAATCGTAGAGTATCTGACCAATAAACTAAAAAGTAACCTGGCTGCTAACTTAAAACCTCTACATGCTCTATTAGCTAAGCCAGAATGGAAATGGACCAAGGTCCACGACCTGAATTTGTTATATAACTGGGCTTTAGTTACTGATGACACGGAGATTGAAGAGGAAAGCTTAGGTGATGATGAGCAGTCAAAAGGACAGGACTCTGATGATGAGGAGTATGAGGACTGTCACTCTACGGGAGAGGAGAGTGAAGAAGAGATAGATACAATAGAATATGACACGGAAGGAAAAGCGATAGAACAAATCAAGGCAGCCTCAAGGCCTAGGAGAGGAAGGACTAGTCAGAACGAAAAAGGAATCATACGAATGGAGTGTGACAGATCCTGGCTAGAACGCATAGGAGCCGTGGATTATGAGCAAGCCGGAGTGGCATGACCATGGGTAATCCCAGTGCTCAAGACGGATGCAGCTACTGAACTACGACCCCCTGGGGAAACACCTTCCTCAAGTAAGGGGTGTGAGTTTAACTCAGAGTCGGAAGTCAGCACTGAGAGTGATCCCGAGATACCAAAACCTTCTAAAGTCAAATGCACCAAGGGAGACTTGCCAGTCCACCTAAGGCGCAGGAGACTAAAGGAGGAGGCTAGGAAGCAAGCAAAGGACTTAGAAGCAGAAAGGCAAAAGAAACCGCATGATCTACCCAAATGGTTTACAAAATTTAAAAAGGGTGACAGAGTGGCGATTTTGCTAGGAGCAAAAAGACAAGGCCAAACTAATGAACCAATTGAGGGACCCGCCAAAGTCAAGGAAGTTAACTTGGCTAGGGAAGGTGAAAAGCCAAGACCTGTATTCATTGCTGATGACTTGACGGAGGATGAGGAGACCCAACTTGTTGCACTCTTGCAAGAGCACATTAACGTATTTGCCTGGACATTGGATGAACTTAAGGGAGTCGACCCTAGGGTTGTGACTCATAATATCCCAATGGTCATTGATGCAGTGCCAACGAAACAACGACCTTATCCCATGAATACCAAACACGCCCATGCAGTAAAAGAGGAGATTGATAAACTCATGAGGGCAGGATTCATATATGAGATCGAGCACATGGGCTGGGTATCACCTATCATGATTGTCATGAGGAAAAACGGAAAAATCCGAGTGTGCGTGAACTACAAGAAAGTGAATGCCGCTACAAAGAGGGATAACTATCCTTTACCTTACACCGAGCACATGCTCGAGAGGGTAGCAAATAAAGAATCCCACAGCTTTCTGGATGGTTTCTCGGGCTATAATCAAGTGCAAGTACACCTCGACGACAGGCACAAGACTGCCTTTGCCACAGAATGGGGTGTATTCGCCTACATTGTCATGCCCTTTCGGCTGATGAATGCACCTGCGACTTTTCAACGCCTAATGTGCACTATCTTTGAGGACATGCTTAGGCGCGAACTAGAAGTGTTTGTAGACGACTTGTGCTTACACTCTAGTTGGGCCGAACACTTAGAGAAATTGAGAGCTGTCTTTGAAAGGTGTAGGTTGTACCACCTCTCGTTGAACCCCTTAAAGTGCCAGTTCTGGGTGAAACACGGATGCATCTTAGGGCACGTAGTGTCAAGGAACGACATTGCCACTGACTTTTCTAAAGTCAGTGTCATTGTTGACTTACCGCCACCCGATAGCTACAAGGAAGTTCAGTGTTTCTTAGGACACACTGGATATTATCGACGCTTTGTACTAAATTACGCACTAATTACTAGACCATTATACAAGCTGTTGATAGTGTTCGAGTGGACTGAGGAATGCCAGCGCGCATATGAGGAGTTGAAAAAGGCTTATGAGCCCCAGACTGGAACGTAACGTTTCATGTACACATAGACGCCTCTAAGTTCGCTATTGGAGCCGTGTTATGCCAGCTTGGTGAATATAACTTAGATTACCTGGTCAGTTTTGCCAACAGGCAGCTCACAGAGACCGAGACGAACTATTCCATGACAGAAAGAGAGGGGTTGGCCATGGTATTTGCGGTAAAGAAATTTAGGCATTATCTATTGGCCATTCCCTTTGTCTTCTTTGTTGACCATCAAGCCTTCTGTATCTTGTGATCAAGCCTTGCGCTACGAGACGCATAGCTAGATGGTTACTCCTTCTACTAGAGTTTTACTTCTCTGTGGTTGTACGCAAAGGAAAGCAGTATTACATAGCTGACCACATGTCCCGCATACCCACAGGAGAAGCCGCTGGACAAGGCATACCTGACAATTTACCGGATGCTCATCTCTTTAACTTGTCTAGCGAGAGAGAATTGTTCAAAGCTGATCTGGCGCCGTATTGGGCCGATGACATAGTGCAAGTGCTAGAGAGCGGACTACCTGAGCGACCCATTGAGAAGGCCAGGCTGAGAAGACTTATCCTAAAAATTCATCCATACCAACTGATAGCCGGCCAACTCTACAAGTTGGGACAAGACGGTTTATTGCACAGATGCGTATATGAGCATGAGATGCACGATGCATTGAAAGAAGCACATGGTGGAATCGCTGGAGGACACTTTAGAGGGGACACAACAGCCCGAAAGGTGCTACAATCACAACTATGGTGGCCCACCCTTTTCTGCGATGTAGCTAAATTCGTAAAGCACTGCGATGAGTGCCAAAGGACCAAAGTACCTGTGCGGAAAGACAAGATGGAGTTGACCTTTGTCATAGCCCGACAACCCTTCGAAAAATGGGGCATTGATTTCGTTGGACCTATTAGTCCTGCGGCACAATATTCCCAAGCTCACTACATCATAGTGGCAATCAATTATCTAACGAAGTGGGCAGAGGCACGAGCCACGAGGAAGAATGATGCTAGAACCACAGCAAAGTTCTTATGGGAGCAGGTCATTTCACGGTTTGACTGTCCAATCGAACTTGTAAGCGACCAAGGCGCGCACTTCATTAATGAGGTGATTTCCCACTTACTCTCTACCTTCCTAATAATTCATCGGAAGTCCTCTCCCTATTACCCTCAGGCTAATGGCCAAGCCGAATCCATGAATAAAATCTTAGTCAACGTGCTTACAAAGGTAGTGTCTACTTCAAGAAGTGACTGGGACAACAAGCTAATGGCGGCCTTGTGGGCCTATCGCACGGCTGTAGGACAGACGCCTTTTAGGCTGACGTACAGAACTGAAGCCATTTTACCCTTAGAATTCTTCATTCCTAGCTTAAGGATAGCAGTCCAGGAGCGTTGGGAGGGAAGAGAGGCTTGGACCAATCGCTTAGTGGAGCTAGAGCGCCTAACGGAGACCCGACTCCTCGCCACTCACTCTCTGATTTGTGAGAAGGCTCGACGAAAGATGTGGTTTGACAAGCATGTCAAACAACAAGACTTTGAACAAGGGGACCTTGTTCTGCTATACTTTGTAAAAGGACATAAACAGAAGATAAAGTTTCGGGGGCTAGGGCCTTTCAGAGTACGCATGATTGGTAGAACAGGGAATGTTGAGTTAGAGACACTTGAAGGCGAAGAAATAGGCTTTTTTAATGGCAGCCGCATAAAGAAGTACTATCCTCCTTCCCATCCATTACATGAGCCACCCATGCTAGAACCCCCAATGAACGTCTGCATGGCTACTATAACTGACCTTACAGATCAGGATGAAGAAGTAGTGGCACCGGCGTATCTACAAATCACAGTCACAGCAGGAGCGACGTATTCTTTCGATGCCTTGATTGATGAAGGTGCCAACTACAACATCTTGACGCATGACCATTGGACACGCATTGGTCAACCGAAACTATAGCCCACTAATGCCAAACTCACCCCGTTTGGGGGTACTGCTTATTCACTCCTAGGGAAGTGCAAGGTAGTCGTTTCTATCGAGTTTGAAAGTTTCCCAGCTTTCTTCCATGTGTTGACTGACACTAAAGGAGCCGGTAATGTGTCACTATTGGGTTGTACTTTCAAGAAGCAAATGAACTGTAATGTGGATTACAACCTAAACCGCATTCATCTTGCTATAGACAATGTGCGTATAGTGACGACTTTCAGCAAGGTTTGTCCTGGTTCCTCCACCATTACGAAGCCACCGGTAGAAACCCCTGTGACCACGCTCCGGCCCGAGTCTAAACAGAAGAAAACTACGGCCTCATGCCAGGCTCTTGACCCTAGGCCCAAACCCACCAAGAGTGCTCACAAGGCCAAGGAGTCCAAGCTTATATGTGTGCCAAAACGGCAAAGACCACATCTAGGTAGACCACCCAAACGTGATCCTAAACGCCAAAATAATCAGCCATCACGGCCTAAGAGGCAATCTAGACGCTATCGACATAGACACACAACCACGCCGCGATGGATCCCCAAAGATCTCTTGCGAGCACAAGGATACTACGAGGGCAACCCCTGGATTTGGGTGCCTAAAAATGGCCAGTGAAAAAGCTCATCTACAAGCAGTCTCACCCCAGTGAGGGAGGCTTGCACACGTGGTGCCCAAGGCATAGTCAGCAAACCATTGCCCATTGTGGCTAGTAAGCCCCAACTCATCTATTGACCGAAGCAAACGCCACAAGCCTTAAACTTACCTAATCCAGAGACCTTAAAAACCCCCATGACTGCTCACTCAGAACCCTGCACAACTCCCATGCCCCCAGAGCTTCCTACAGCACCTCAAAGTGCTTCGGAGTGCAAAGCCCAATCTGTGACACTAATGATGGAGTCACCACTATCTAGTCCAGTTGCACCATCCCCACCAATAGGTCTTAAACCTTCCTATGGGATACAACCTTTCCTCTCCTTGGCTAAAGACCTCGCCGCGACTTCTGGGGATGACTTGATAACCTGCATCAAGATGTTGGACAAAACTTTCACTACATTTGCTAGAAGTTATGAGAGGCTAGACCTAGGTCTTCTTGACAAAACACTTGCTTCGGATGTTCGTGCATTACCATGCACTTGGGAAGAATACGAACTTATGACCACTAAATTCCCCAAAATTGCTACCAAACTGATAGCAAACGACGAAATCTCAAAGGAGCAAGCTGCCCTCAGAAGACTAATCACTTCATATCATAAGCCTCCTCGTTCTGTTCCTGAACACGAGTTGCAAGAGCTCACGCAGATGGCAAGCTCGCCTTCCATGTATGCAGCAGTGGTTTGCTCTGAGAATCCAATGGGAGAAAAAAGGTTGCCGGATAATGACCAATGCTGAGCAACGCAGGGCAGTTAAAACCATCAAATATGACCCTACTTATGTGGCACCTATCTCGTTTAGGGTTTTGGCCATCACTCGTAACCAGCATTTAGACGACCATGTGCTTGCTCACCCCTACATTGACCAATTCCTCACGGAAGAGGAATTACATGTTGCTAGCCGCCTTAATATTGGAGATCTCTTTCACGATGTCTTGACCTACATCTCCCAAGTCTCCATCCAACCGTCTGCTCTTGATTGTCATGCTCAACTGGAATACAATCCAAAATTCTACATGTGGCTACTTCACACGTAACTCCTACCCCAACATGCCCAAAGCCCCTCACCTTTTAACCTCCAATCCTAGGAAGGATTCTTTTCTAAGCCAGAAGGGAAGGAGTATGTGGGTATGTGGTGAAGGTGAAAGGAATCAGATAGGAAATGAATAAAAAGGGGGTACAGTAAAGTAAAGGTAGTGAAAAGCATAAGCATATAGTATGAAAAAATGGCTTCATAAGAAATTCATTCAAGAGTTTTTATTCTCACATAAACAGCAAAGTGATATGTGAAAAATGCTAACGAAAGTTACGAATTATGGCAGGAGCAGAAAATGTCGCAGCAAGACCGCACCCATCGACTCCCGTTCACAGATGAGGAAAGGGAGCAATATCGCATCCATCTAGAGAACCACGCCTTTGGCCAGCTCAAGTTCCAAACCATCCACAACATCGAAGTCGTGGTGGCCAAGGAGGAAGCAGCCAGGAGGATAGTGGAACAATGCAACCTTACAAAGTATATTGAAAAATTCTCGCAGGAGCCGGATCACCTAAAATGCGTAGAATTCCTCAGAACATACAATCCGGACCAAGAAGGTGGTATTGTAACAGTGAGCCGAGGAGAGGGTGCAAAGCAGGTGCAAGTCCGGTTGGATCCAGCCTTGGTGGAGAAGGCTTTGGGATTGGTACCAAGGACAGAAAGGAGACAAAAAAGGGATGTTTATGCCTTGCTGAAAATGAAGAAGGAAGTGGTGCTCACGAATGACGGCATAAGCATCTAGGACATCCCTGACACAGAAGCCAGGTTGCAGGCCAAGTTGGTGCACGTGCTCTTCTCCAGCCAGCATTACAATTCCTTAATGCATCGAATTAGCGTGCCAGTGCTGGAGAATGTAGCAGGCCACACCCTAGACGAAGTAGATTGGAATGGGTACGTGCCAGAAACGATTGATCAAGTGGCCAAAGCGCTAGCCCTAGGAAGTGCACCAACAGGAGCAGAATCCCCGGCTTCTAAAGTTACGGAAAGGAAGAAAGCCTCCTCCAAGGCCTCCTTCATCGGGTACGGAGGAGTCCTGACTGCACTCATTCAGGAGGCAGTAAAGGAAGCACAGGAGGTGGAGGAGGGAGAAGGAGAGACGCCGGAGAGGTCGCCTCCTCGCCAGGACAAAGACGGGTCCACCGATAGAACGGAAATAGAATAAGAAGGAGAGGGACAGACTAGCAAAAAGACAATCAGGACAATGAAGAAGAAGGCGACGTAGAGGAAGAAGAAGAATGACGAAGGCAGGAAGAGGGAAAGGGAAGACTTGGAAAGGGCAGAGAAGGAATCCCTGAAAGAAGCAAAGGAGAGAGAGAGAACAAAGAGACATGAGGAGGAGAGGGAAAAAGAGGAGTTACAGAAAGCAAAGGAGGCGTCAAAACAAGAAGCAGAAGAGGAGAAAAGGAGGGAAAAAGAACAGAAAGGGAAAAAGAAGGAGGAGCAGAAAAAAAGGGAGGAGGAAAGGAAGAGAAAAGTGGATGAGGAGGAGGAGGAGCTACGAAGAAAGGAGGAAGAGGACCTGACGGAGGCCACCCACCAGTCCATTGAACAACAGTGCCGAGCAAATAAACTAAGGAACGTGAGCCCGCGCAGAGAAGAGGGGCTAGGGTCTAGCACACAGGTGCCAAAGTTTGTGCCACCTCTAGTCCCTGAAGGCAAGGGCAAGGCCCCGCTCCATCCGATCCCTACCCTCCTGGTGCCTTCCGCGGAACTCACCACCATCACCCCCAGCATCCCGACTAGTGCAGATGTGTCAAACTTCATGGCGTGGATGCTGTATTTCATCAACAAGGAGATGGGTCAGGGGCAGAGCATGGAGACTACGACCACAGGACAGAAAAGGTAGAGCACGGATGCGGAGTCCAGGCAAGAGCCCAAAAAGCAAAAAGTCGAAGCCTCAACCTCTCCCATTCACACAACGATTACGCCTTCGGCTAATTACGATGAATACGTCGCCGAGCTGCTCTCCCAATTGGAGAGAGTGAAGGAGGAACGCAAGATAGCCGTGGCTGAGTTGGCAGCTGAGAAGGAAATAGTGGCCGCCTTCCAGCTGGATAAGACAAGAATGATAGCCTTGCAACAGCGGGAGATTGCAAATCTGAGACAAGAACTGAAGGCTAGAGATGAGAGGAAGGAACACTGGAGGCAGCTGCTCGAAAACAAGACTCAAGAGTTAGTAAACATGCAAAGAGAGCACAAGCTCCTAATAGTGCAGTACCAGGAGCTTGCTGCGCAATCTGCTCAGATTGATGCACTCGTGATGGAGCTGAATGCCAGGGACGAAGAAAGAAAACGAGGCATGGAGGAGCAGCAGGAGGAACTCAAGCATCTAAAAGATCAGCTGACCTCTGAAAGAGGAGAACAAGAGAGGCTAGTCAGGGAATAGAGGATTATGAGCAGAAAATCATGATGCTGACCTTAAGACAGGGAGAGGACTTGGAAGTAATGAGCAAAAGGGCAGAGGAGTGGGCCGCGCACAACGAAAAGAGGGTGAAGACACTGGCACAGCACCTTGCTCTGACAGAAAAGGAGAAAATCATCGTGGAGAGCAAGGCGGAGGCAGCCCAAGTGGCCTTCAGCACTCAACAGAAGGCCTTCTTCGACACTATCCTGGACGCCATGCACGCAGTGCAAGGAGAGCCACTGGAGGCAATGCAAAGAAAGCTCGGCATGGCAAGAAGAGCCCTACATGCTAGACTGCAGATGCCACCATTACCTGTAGAGGTTAGGCTGAGTTTGGATGAATAGTATGCATATTATCCTCACACCACTGAGCCAATAACATAACATAAATTTGATAACCCATTAACTATATTGAGAATTACTTCTTCTTCTTCTTCTTCTTCTCTCTCTCTCTCTCTCTCTCTCTCTCTCTCTCTCTCTCTCTCTCTCTCTCTCTCTCTCTCTCTCTCTCTCTCGGATGAAGCAGCACACGCAGAACGGCAGGGGGAAGAAGCAGAGCTGGAAATCGATGTGAATCGATTCAGGGAAGACGTAGTCCCACAACCCCCCTCGCCACAGGTCCAAGAGCCACCACAAGGGGACCCAGCCTGCAGAAAGAAAAGCCGTCTCTAAAGAGAGATGCAAAAAGCTAGTGGAGGAGGCCAGACAAAAACTGAGAGCCAAGCCAGCCGTGCTACCATCCGCGCCTCTCCCTCCGTGCCCAGATGATCTTCCCGCAGGATTCCACGCAGAACTGGTGGTGTGGGAGGTACAGGAACTAGGAAAGGACCCATTCCCCTTTAGTTTCCTCCTATCCAACAGTCTGTGGAGGGTCCTGCCGCTCAAAGTGATGGACGAGGTAATCGCAGTCGGTGGTCGGTTGGGGAAAAAATGGCTGGAAGAGCGGGAAAAGACCCCAACCTCTTGGGGCACAGAAGCGGCCGACTACTGGCAAGATAAGGTTTTTGAAATCCCCCACACTGTACAAAACTACAAGAGCCAACCCCTGTGGAGGAGGCGAGTATGCAACATAAGCATGCTCATTTGGATGGCGTTTTGTAATACCCTGCCATTCGAGTGGAACGACCCTACCTACATGGCGTACCCTCGAAGGGTAGGGGTAGATTTTGATGCCACCCTCCACGGGCGGTATGACTTTCCCATTATTTATAACTCCACTGTGGTATCCTTTGAGAACGCCCTTCTTTTTACTATAGAAAGCCTAGACGAGTCTATGATGCGCTTCCTTGCGGACTTCTCCTCATGTCCTGACCCCGCTTTTATAACCACTTGTAATTATCTTAGGTTACTTAGGCTACTTCTTAAGCAGGACCCGACTCCACAAGAGCGTGGCCTGCCTCCCCTATTCTTTGACCCTAACGCTATAGATAACTACGCCATGGCTCGTCTCATGATGAGGGCTAGTCTCCTTCACTCTTTTTGCCTAGCCCTCTTAGAAGACATGAACGACAGCCAATTCACTAGATGCAACCACCCCTTCCTCTCCACCACCTCCCTTCATGTACGCATGAATCTGAAAGATTACATGCAAAGTCGCCGGTTTTTGAGCAAGTCTATCCGACCCCCTTCTCCTCCTCATTCCGATCAAGACAATTAGGCCTATGTATCATTTCAAAAAAAAAAAAAAAGCACCACAATCACTGTACCTAGGGTTCTCCCTAGCTCCCTCCCCCACTTCACGCTTAGGGCACATCAAGGACAGGACTTTCAGACCTGTCACCCTAAGACTCGCACCGCACCTCCAACGAAGCACGAACTGGGTCCTCAAGTGTGGGACGTTACCAAGGGCTTACCCAAGGTTAGACCCATCTCCTAGTTCCACTGTCACAAGCACCACCCACTACACGGCGAGCAGACACACCCCTTAGGGAGTGCACAACTTTTCTTGCCAGGTTATGTTCGACTCTCAAGAAACGGCTACCCATGGAAGAAGATCACCCACGGCACCCTTTAATGACCCAAACTTCTTTTCATGTGCCAGCATCCAGCCCTGCTGATAGCCACCATGATCGAACCATGTCAAGGTAGAACTGCCATTGGCATAGATCTTGGAACCTCATCATTTGAAGATCCATGCCCAATGCCTCAAGATCCATGGATTGCTTATTGATTCCACAAGCCTAAAGACCTTCAACTCAAACTGAAGACTTTCAACTCAAAGACAAGGATCTTCAATCAAAGCCACGTGTTTCAAGACAAACAGCGTTCGGGGGGTTTCTCCAGAATAAATCCCTCCAATACCATCCTCCTAAGGGATTGCTTATT
Organism: Lygodium microphyllum; assembly: GCF_053477565.2. NCBI lineage: Eukaryota > Viridiplantae > Streptophyta > Polypodiopsida > Schizaeales > Lygodiaceae > Lygodium > Lygodium microphyllum. The sequence continues at coordinate 4,607,621 of NC_141140.1, read as the reverse complement.
GCTTCAAGTGTTTCTGATACTCAAAAGATGACTGGCTACATAAGGGGTGCCATAACAGGGTGAAAGATGCCGAGTATCTTCATGGAGCCTAAGGCACGCCGGAATCTTTCCTGGTCATCATCCCCAACCTCCATCACCTATCATTCCCCCAACCACCCACCTACCGGTTCCGCCTAACTAGCCACTACGTCCCACTGCAGTGCCATGGGACTGGCACTTGGCTAGGAGGGGGTAATGTTACCGTGTTCCTGCAGTTACCGTGTTCCCGCAGTATAGAGGAGCAGAAAATGGAAAAAATGGAAATACCAAAAAGGCGCAGGATAAAAGCAGAAAAAGGCGCCTTGATCGAGAGCCATCAGTCCTGAAAAATTCAAATGTTCGGCACGACCCTCAGAAAGCTTTGGTGTCAGCCCGAGGCAATAAAAGAATTAAAATGCGGAAGTGCCCCCGAATCTTTGTAAAAGAGTGCCAGGCTCACTCCTGTGCAAAGTGTATGCATTAGTTGGGAATAGGATAGATTAGAATGGTGGGAAATGGAAAAAGGGCCTAGGCTACGGCCAACCATGTAAAAGAGGGAAAAGGGGATGACCGCCCAAAAAGGATTTAGGGCTTTGTATATAAAGTTAAAAAGTGAATGAGAAGCTCATTCTTTGGTGTGTGGCAAAAAGAGTCTTCTTCTTCCTCTCTTCTTCTCTCCTTCTTGCTTGTGTGTGCTCTTGAGAGAGGGAGTGTGAGAGTGTGAGGGAGTGAGTGTGTGTGAGAGTGAGGGATCAAGAGGGTGAAGCTCTTCACCATCTCCTCTTCTCTTCTTCTCTTCTCTTCTCTTCTCTTCTCTTCTCTTCTCTTGCATGCGCGGCTATGGAGGATGGAGCTTGGAGATGGAGGAGGCTTGAGGATGCTTGAGGAGGGTACTCGATCGGGCATCAAGGTAAGCTCACTACACTCGTAGGATCGACGGCACGTCGGCTAGGTGAGAGATAGCCATTAGAGCTCGCTTGGAACGCTTGAAACAATAAGCGGTCCGTGGGTCTTGGCGGTCGAGCGAAAGTTCCCACAGCAATAGTTTTAAGTCAAATTGACAAGTTAATATTTGTTTAGGGTCAATACTGTCAATAAATCTAAAGTGAAGTTCTTAACAATTACAAAGGATTTCCAAACCTATGTGGAAGGAAAAAAGGAATCTTTAGAATTTGATATTGTACTAGCTAAACTAGGTGCCTACTCGTTGATTTTGGGAAGAGCTTGGCTTATTAGTATGAAGAGTAGACAAGACTAATATAGAACAAAATTGTATCTTGATAAGCATACACAACAAAGGGTGATCTTTGACATGGAATAAGTTTGGTCATGGTACATGGATAACAAATTGTTTAATTATGATAGTGAATGAGAAATGGAGTGTATTACAATCTTTGAATCTAGGAAAGATGATGAAGATAGTTGGAAATCCAACATGTTTGCAAGAGGTGTGGGATTTATTTGGCTTATCTATTTAGGGAGTATGGGAGGATATAAAAAGAAGGGACTTCCACATGTTTAATAAAGACTTTGGATCCAAACCTATCCCATGAAGAGAAAGAGAAATAGTTGCAACTATTTTACATGTATCCCAAAATTGTTCCAATTGAATATCACTAGTTAAGAGGAATGAAAAACACATCACATTGATTTAAAGCAAGGCTTTAAACTTCTTGTTAAAACTTAAAATGTATTAGTAAACTTCAAAGGGATGTTATTACAAGTCCAAAACCTACTTGAAGCTAGTTTCATTTACTATTGAGATGATTTTGAGTGTGGTATTTTAGTAGTAATCACCTCAAATAATAGTGAAAATGAAATATATGCATGTACTTTAGATCTTTGAATGGAGTGACCAAAAGAGATAATTTCATTATCCTTCTATGATAAGATCCTAGATTAGGATGCTTTCAAGTTAAAATTGCAAAAGAAAACAATGGTCACCATTCCTTGGGACTATTTTTTCTTTAGGGTGCTATCTTTTGGATTTCTCAATGTGTAGTCTCTAGAGATGGACTAACTAATTTTTTTCTCCATTGCTTGGTAAATCTCTTAAAGTTTCATGTATGAAATGTACCTATTATTCCAGACTCTTACATCCTAAAATGTTAGATGAAGCCTTTGGGAGATTAGATAAGGATATACTTCAACTAAAGTTGATTAAGTGCCAAAAAGTTAGAACAAAAGTAACTCTTATAAGGCATGAAGTGTTTGAGAATGATGTATCACCTAAACAGAAGGAAATAGAGACCTTGCTCTATAAGTTTCCCCCACCACCAGCAAGAATTCTCGACATTTGTACACAAGGTCCATTCTTTATCTAGGTCTTTTAATATGTTAATTGAGTATGTGTATCCATTGTAGAATATCACATAACAATACTCATTTTAAATTATTTTCAAACAACCAAAGGGAAACTTGGTATCTTAACTGTTTTGAAGCCTTGGATTTGAATACTTTGTTCTATATTAATTTTAGTGTGGCAAACCATAGAATTGGTGTTGCACTCTTGTGGGAACATTCAATAGAATATAGTCTCTTGGCATGTCCACCTCTCACATTGATGGCTCTAGCTGTCAGTGTCCATCTCTTGCCTACTTTCCTTGTTTGCCAACAAATACGAGCGAGTAATAAAAGAATACAAGAAATTTGAGAATGCTCAACAATACCTCTACTTATTTGTTTTAGTCTAGATTCCAAAGCTAAATATCATGTTAGAATTTAATAGATGCTATTTTTTATGATAATATTTTTATGAGGTAAATTTTTAAGTTATTGAAATTGGTTAACATTTCCCCTCCTAAATGAGTTCCTTGGAACTCTTTGTCAAAGAAGGTAGATGGCAAAAGTATGCATTGTAGGCATAGAATGCTAGGGCTTAAGTGGTAGGGTTTGATGAAGGAGCAATGGTTATTGTTGAACATGAAGTAGAAGGTTATTGCAATGGCTTATCCTCTAGGTTGTCACAGCTAAGTATGTTGGATCACTATTGTGTAGAGGATACCATTGTTGATGTCAGTACTCTTGATTTGGTAAATCCTTTGTTTTATGTCAATGGAGCAACTAGAAAGGGCTAATTTGAAGGTGTGAAGGAACGAAAAACTGGGCTGCAAAATTAGAGTTGAAGATATGTGACTCTTCATGAGCTACATGAAGTGAAATTGCTACCTATGAGAGTGCTAATCTTGTCATGCATTATATATATACAAGATTGGGAGATGGATCCCAACACTAAATGGGCCAACTCATTATAAATTCTAGTGCAAACAATACATGAGTGCATGTGCTTACATAAGCAAGGCAATGTGGGTCATCAATGCACTATTTACTTAAAGGATTTGTATAGTTGGCTTGAGTTTATGTGTCTTGATGGCCTCTTATTTGAATGACATGATGACAAAATGTCACGATGATTTGGTTGATAAAGATGCTCAATCATGGCTTAAAGTAATTAAGAGGCCCTTTCATTTGTTTTCCTTTTAGTAGCTTGAAGATTTGTATCATCAAAGTGGTTACTTGTTCTTATAATTTGCTATCATCTTATGAAATTGTGAGTGTAGCATATAGTAAGCCTAAAGACTACTCTAAATTTCCTCTTTTTCATTCATAATGCAATCTTGCTATGTGTCATTTTGTTGTTTGTAGGGTGCCATTTCATTCATGTACCATGACACTTTGGTTTATTTATTCAATGTTATTTAGAGAGACACCACTAGTAGAGGTAGAGATTATACTAAAGCTTTGCAAGTTTGTCAATTTGGTTGGCCTACTAGTCAACAAGGATATGTATGCAACCACATCTATCAATAAGAATGGACTTGTGATACAACTTGCAAGATGCAACTCTTCCTTTATAAGGATCTTATCTATCAATGGGTGGTATAATACCACTTTCGTGAGAGTCTATTTTGTGCATGAGCCATTAGCTTGATTGATGTTGTGGTTATGTGGGTGGGGTGTCATATTGTTAAGCCTTTTAGCTCTTATGTACTCTACCTTTTGGTCATTATACTGCTACCTATTTGTATTAGCTCTATTCTAATCGCTATATTGGATTTAGGGTTGTAGGAATACACACCTAAAGCTTGAAGAAGAAGAAGCTTGAAAGCAAACAAAATGTGTATTGAGGGGGTTTTATGTAGAAGATTTACAAGGCTAAGTATACCCTAGAGTGAATAGGCACATATACAAGGCCAAGGGGAAAAGCCTCTTAATGAGGGATAAAAGTGCCCCAATGATCCTAGTTGTGTTCACACACATCACTGCTTATATTGTAATAAATCCTCCTTGGGATGCTAGTGTAAAGGCCAATGGCCAAGGGTTGAGCAGGCACACATTGTACTAAAACACAGTATAAAATCATATAGATAATGAATAACAAGGGTAATTTAGTATCCACAAAAAACTTGTTGTGTACTTTGCTTCTCTCTCTCTCTCTCTCTCTCTCTCTCTCTCTCTCTCTCTCTCTCTCTCTCTCTCTCTCTCTCTCTCTCTCTCTCTCTCTCTCTCTCTCTCTCTCTCTCTCTCTCTCAAGGCTAAAGAGTTTGTGGATCCTTTGTTCATGAGTTTTTCTTCTCATGAAGTGTCACACGTTAATACCTTGGGAAGCTCTGTGCCTTTGGATATATCAAAGTGGTTGAATGATTATGTTAAAAATGAAAATGTTCATGAAGATGTTGTGATTACAGGTGTCAAGAAAAAAGTTAGATTCTCCAAGGTTAAGATGGAGAATATGCCAATGCCTAAGACTAGTGATTCTTTGCAGTAGCAGGGTATTGGTTGCAAGGTTGCATCGGTTTATGACTGAAATGCATGCTAATGGTGTAGTGAAGTTGGATGTAGTGCAAGATTTGTAAGAGCAATTGGCATCTATGAAGACTAAAAAGGACACAATGAATTGAAATGGAAAAGATGAGGAAATTGCATGACAATGAGGTTGGTGCTTTGAGAAGGCAAATTGATGAGTATGTGGATATGCTAGGTAAATGTAAATTGTCTTCTGTTGCCTTCAAAGAATGGATAGCTAATATGCAAGATAAATTCAATGGTGAACTTGATTTGTTGGATAAGGAGAATGCTAAGTTGAAGGTTGAAAGAGTACTTTTGGATGCCCGTTTGCAACCTCTTCTTAAAGTGGAAAAACAAATCTTGAGTGATATGGAGGGTGATCTTGATGGGTCTATTTTTACGTAGCAAGATTTGGCATCCATGAGAGCTACTTTGACTTCTTTTATGCACGATCAGTGGGCTAGTATAGCCCCTAGGATGTCACATGTAATATCTAGGCCATATGCAGTTTTGCTTGTATCTGAGACATTGGAGGCATTGCTACATATGAGAAAGACATGTTGAAGGAGAAATCGGATGCTTTACAGATCAGGGAGCTTACAATGGATAAGATTCATGATATGGATGTTTTACCTCTTGGATCACATGAGCAACATGACTAGGTGCAGTCTATTATGCATTGCCATGATGCTCATGAGCCTCATAGTTCATGAGTTACTTTGATGTACCATTGTCAGATCTGTTTCTCTCTTTGTCCATCATACTTACTTTATATTTGATATCTATGCCTCTAGGATTCTACCTTTATGTTTTGTTTTGATTGTCTTTTGGGGGGATTGTGCAACTATAGTAGAGGGCTATAAGTATCCTACTAGATAGGCTCTACTTGTGGTTACTATTTGTGGCTTAGTTCATGGTGCAAGGCTGTGAGTAAGGTATAATTTTTCTCACTAGATATGTCAGGTTTTGGATAAGGCATTTTGACTTCATGGATCATTCAAGGGTTCGAGTCATGGCTATGCCAGCCATCCATCGGGCTATGCCAAGTGTTAGCCATTGGCTTGACACTACATTTACCCTTAGAATGGTGTATTACATTAGTCATTGTTATTTCCTGTGTGAAGCAGCCTTTATATGTCTTATCTTATGAAGTTTGCTACCTCATGAAGTGCAATTTTGGGGCAGTTGCAAAAACATGACCCGATGAGGTATTTTGTGTATTATTCTCATAGATTTGGTCATATGTGATGTCTATGTCTAATGTATGATGGATTTACCTGAATATATTGAGGATATGGTAGTTGACGCTATCATTTATGGTGTATTTGTCTTATTTGCAGCGTGTTTCATATGTTGTGCTTCTCATTTTTTGATCTATAGTGTTGAATATAGTATGTTTATGCTTCTATGTGGTTAGTTCTGAGTTTCTATGGTTTCTGGATGCGATATTGAGTATTTACCCCATGAAGCATTGTTTGTTCTGTTATGTATTCTGCATAGATAGGGCAACAACAGGCACTTTCAAAAATGTAGATCAAATCGCTATGTATACTGAGACACACCAACATAGTCGTACACATTTACCAAAGGTATGATATAGATGGGGGAGAGTTTTTTGTCCCTAGTTATGCACTACGGAGGGGATCAAAGGATCTAGATGTGTAGTTGTACTATTTGGGGAGGTGCTCCATGATTGAATGCATGCCATACATAGAGATACCAAGGCACGATACCTATGGATCCAAGGATGTATAGATGGACTTAGAGGGCTATATATACCAATTATTTGATTTCCACCAATCAATTCTAGATATGCACCATTAAGAGATGCAAAAAACAAGCCCCCTTACATGCAATTATATGAGGATATTTTATGGTTTTCTAGCATGGGACATATACTACTAGTCAGAGATTTTAATGCATGCACAGGTACTGACATAATGATGTATGACACACATGATGCCATGTATTGAGAGATTGCCCTAGAGGATAGAATATGCAAAGATTATCATGTGACACTAGGAAGATAATAGAGTGTACGAGACACTTCATCGAATCATGGAATGCACATAGGATGGTCATCTTTAATAGCATTTCATAATGGCCAAGTTAAGGAGGGCTCACATGTTGGAATCCCAAGGGGGGGATCGAGTATAGTAGACTATTTAATTGGATTGCCTGCTTTGCTACCATATATTATTGACTTTACCCTTTCAAGCAGACATATTAGTTCAATAGCAGATCATGCATATTTGAGTTTTACAATGACACGAGGTGGCACCAAGAGCTCACTTGTCATTCTAGTTTCTAGATATCCTAGATACTAGTTTCTACAAGAGGCGGCTCATGTATATTAAACTATAGCATGATGGATTATTTTCTATGGACCAATATTTCTTTTTGGAGGAAATTGAGCTATCTAAGATACTACACATAGGTAAGTTTGATTGAACTTTTGATGCCTAGTATAAAGAAAGAAATGGGCATATCTAGCCAAACTAGAGGTAGAGATATACCGGTGCAAGGCAACGAGGTCACAAAATATGTTTCAATAAATGCATTCAAGCACCCTATCAAAGGTATGGTATAGGTATGCAAAGAACCTCTATGATGTAGAATTTTAGCCCCCTATGTCCGCCTCGCCCATCTTGCAGTTTATTCCTTACTATAGGGATGGTGACAGACACAATTCATAGAGTACAAATTGGAAATGCATAATATCATGATGCCTTGTTTTTGGGGAACGTTTTATAGATGCATATGAACTTCTTTCTCTATTATTGATACAAAATTTCAATCAAATCATGTCTGAGGGCTTTTTGGCAAGTTCGACAGAGCATACCATTGTATTATTGTTGAAGAGTGAGAACCCTACGATACTGGAGCATTATAGGACAATCGTGATTGGTTACTAAATGGCCAATATATATGCGTGCATACATGGGCAAATAGATATAGAGCACGAGGGTAGGTAGGTTTCAGGAGGGGGTTCATAAAGGTTGATCATATATTGACCTTAGTGTTATCATAGAAGAAAAGGTAGGGCATATGGGAAGAGGCTTTATTATTGTTTTGAGGAATTTCACAAAGCATTCAACACTATGTCTCGAGCCAAGCTCATGCAATGACCACAATATATGGTCGGTGCATGCTCTAGGAGGGCTTTTTGATATGATGGATAGTACTATTGGGGTGAAGTAGGGATGCCCACTTTCACCTACTCCCTTTGGCATTTATGTTGATCAGCTCTCAAATTATGTGGATAGATTAAGAGGACCATGTTCGAGCTTGGCTAACATATCAATACCCATTTTGTTGCATGCCGATGATGTGGTATCAATCATGGATTCACACAAGGGCTTGAAAACACTACAAGCATTTTGGATAAATAGAGGATTGACAATGAACTTTAGGAAGACCAAGGTGATGGTGTTCAATACCACACAAGCTTGGGTGACCCAACTCGAACATCATTTTACTCTTGGTGGGGATATGGTTGAGTATGCTAAATCTTATATATGTCTGAGAGTCGCATTTACACAACCTACATTTTCATTATCACGAGATGTAGCGGTTGCTAGGTTGGATATAGGTTATGCAACACTTGGAGCACTTAAGGGAAAATGTGTGCATGCTCAATTCAAAGAACCCTGAGCTAAATTATGACTACTTGATATACAGATCCCAAATATGGGAACAAAGTCTTTGCAAAAAGACTCGCAAGAGTATTGAGGAGCCACTAGTGATGATGATTGCTTGCATGATAAGAAGCAAACCATTGGTACCTCACCATAGTGAACAAATTGCACATTTTGGCGGTCCTTGTTGATGTTGTTTTTTAACATTAACTATCAAGTCATGGGTTTTCTTTCCTTTTATACAAATTTGTCCTACAATTATATCCTGATTGGATTGATGTGGTATTTTATATGTAATGCATTGGTGGTGAAGGTCATCCACATGGATGGCCTCGTTTAGAACACTATTGATGTTGGAGTAATCAAGTTTAAAGTTCCCAACCAAGGTTTCATAGATTCTTTCATCATGGATGCCCTTGATGAAGGCTTTTGTGATGACTACCTTAGTGGTGGGTTTCTCTATGGTAAGGATCCAGTTGTACTAACTTTGAACCTTTGAGACATAATCTCTCATGCTTTTATCCTCTAATTGCTTGATATTCATCAGTCGAACATTGAGATTTTTCCCATAACCGCATATCCAACTTTAGTTACGTGTTTGATAAACATGTCCTTAAGTAGTATGAAAGATGCTTTCTCATCAATGTTATCTAGATGGTAAATGAGGTTTGGCCCGTCTCTCCTAAGCAAAATTTGAAAGCTCGTGCTTACTTGGCATCACCAAGAAGGTTATTGGCTTTGCAAGCTTGGTCAAATTATTTGATAGAGCTGTAGGGATCATCACCAACATGGTACTTGTCTAGTTGTTTTGTGATGAATGGATTTTTTGTTCGATCTATAGCACTTGGGGTCTTTCCAATTATAGTTACAATACTAAGTGTGATGCAGATCACTACTTGCATCATATTAGAACGATCAAACAAGCATTGTTGCGATAAGATCCAAGAGGAAATCCTATGATGACTTGTTACTCTTGCATTCAACAACGTTTTGCATATATGCTCTATTTTTGCTTATATGGTTGCAAGCTAGTATCATTATTGAGATCTCACAATCGGTTGAGGGTGTTTGTCCCTTGGCCTTGCAACTCTCAAAGTTTCATTTCCATGGTCTTACAGGTCATGATTAAGATGTCAAACTTTGTAGCTTGTTGGAAGCTATTAATTGACTCTTGGAAGTCATTCGAAGCATCTCTTGAGCCCTTACTTCTCTCCATTGTGCTTAGTGTTGTCCTCGTGGTTTCTCTTGCCTCTAGATGGACTAATTGGATAACTCGGTTGAAAGGTCACAAATAGGGCTATTTTCAATGTCTGTAGATATGCTAGGACTAGGATCTCTACTTGATATGGGAGTTGGAAGGTTGCATCCACTCTATCAATGCATCTGCCTACGTCATGAACTAAGTCCTAGGTATTCATGCCAGTTCATTGTTATGGTCCTTATATTTTATCCCTGGTTTTCTTAATTTTCCTATCCTTATCTTTATATTGTTACTATTCTTGAATATTTACCAAACATGTTTTCTTGATTACTGAGAGTTGAAAATATGAGTGGATTGTCCCTTACCCACCTAGCATCCAATCCTCACTAAGAGAACTAAAGAAGGGCACCGCCTAGCCACCAATGGAGGATGGGCTAGGACATCCCTTTCCTAAGTGAATAGAAAGAACCAAAACACAACTTCACAAGAGAGAATTTGTAGCCCATCTTAAGGGAAATAAAGATGATGGAAGATTAAGAGAGGTGATGGCTCCTAATTTATCCCATGAACATATATATAACATGAGGAAATAGAGATTCCCCGCCAATAAATCATATGGCAAGTCTTACTTAATAAGCTTAAGTATGAATGTAGAGGGAGAATTAGAAGAGAGTACATATGATCTGGACACCATATGATCTAGACGTCATATTAGAATATGAGAGAGAGGGAGAGAGTTAAGAAGAGAGGGGGACAAGAGGAGAAGAGGTAGAGGAAGCTTGCCATTATGTATTCATGGAATGCTATATTAAAAAAAAAAAACTCACTCATAGCTTACCTTAAAGATATGGACTAGGATGAGTGTGTTGCATAATGTGCTCTTAGTGTCTCCCCTTTGGGCTTTGTGATCTAGAGTGCTCTCATGTACTTGTGATTGTGTCTCTTTACATCTCTATGGGCACCTTATATAGCCTCTATGAGGGATTAGATTAAGTTAATCTTCTTGATTAACATAATCCTAGATGATGTATGGCATCTTTGATAATACAGAGAATAATGGATGGGACAAGTCCCCACCTTGGTCATCATGCAAGAAGCCAAGGGTGGTGGTAGACAAGCTAGAGAAAGGGAGCTAGATTACAAGAGGTGGGTGCCCAAAGCACATTATTATAATATATTTACAAGAATGATAAAATTAAAAGTTGATGTGATAAGGGTGAAAGAGAGAAGAAAATTGCCTGTAGTCAACAGTCTACACCTTCGTAACTTCAAATTAGTGAAGAATCTGAAAAATGTTTCTTCTACAACTTTGTAGGCCACCAAGTCGAAATCGGTCGGGGTGCACAGGAATTCGATTTTCCTTGGGATTTATTTAAAATTATTAAAAAAGGCTTCCAAAGGCTACTTTGACTTCAATTTCTTATATACATATAAGCATGTGACAGAGGGGATCCATGCTTGTTAGCTTTTGTGTAAGATCCAAATGACACCATGATGTGGACATTAACTTGTATACAAGGGTGAGGTATCCTCTAATGATGGTAATAGATCCCAAATCTTAGTGATGCAGGTGGAACCCAAGTGTAGTTGGAGGCTAGTCCTTTGAAAAAATCTATACGCTCACTCAACCCCTAGGTGTAATCCATTTCCATCTTTACTAAGATAACCTATCCCTTTTACCTTTTACATTGACATTCCTCCTAAGAACTTGTTTTTCCACTTGCTAGAGTTATCATAATCGAGAAGCAATGTAGTATACCTAGTGCTTGAAGAGTAAACCCAAAGTGATAAGATGTAGATTTTAAGTTATGGGTAAGGCTCTTGATAGGGGTTTTGGCCAAATTTTGTGGTAGAAATCCGATTTGTAAAAAACCCGGATCAATTACAATTCAGCTTGTGCTTGTGCGCTGTGCATAAAAATAAACGTTCTCTTTTCCTCAAACAGTGTGTGTAATGACATTTTATATGTAGCACCTTAACTTCTCAAGCAAATATGTTTTTTGGATAAAGTTGAAAGTGGGCTCTTTGGATTTCTTTGATTGTCTATTTTGCATTTTTGAGTTTATCTTTCCTATTGATTTTCTTCTATTGTTGTGGTCAATATCCTTCCCATTCAATATGTGTGTGTCTGTGTGCGTGCATGCGTGCCTGCGTGCACACATTCACATATGCATATGCACTTCTGTGATTACATGCTAATGGTAGGATGCAATGACTAAGTGGAGGTTCACTAGTGCATGTGTACGTTAGGCTACATGGAAAGAAGGTGCATTAATGTGTGCCTTCACTACTATTGTGTAGGGGGTTAGAGTATTGGAATATTTGCAAGCTATATGCTAGAATGAATAGATGGGGGTGGCATAGGGTAAGGCATGTTAATGCGTGTGAGTACTAAGTGATGTGTATTAGTACATGTGCACTAATAGTATGCATACATGTTGTGTAGTGTACTTCGGACTAACTTACGTGGTGTAAGTATGCAAGATAAACTAGCACAAGTGTTCATGGTGTGCCAATATGTTGTGCATGGGTGATGTGAGTACAAGCACCCTATTGTAATGCACTACTGTGCTAGGATGGTTATCAAGTGTACTTGGCAAGATATCTCCTCTATTCTCTAAGCACTCTAGAGCTCTCCCCTTGCAAACATGATGAGTGTCAAGGGTTGTGAGAGAAGGAGACTTCTTACAATTTTTATGTTATGCCTATGTGCACTACTAGGTCTAAAGGGGTAAGTGCACAAGGGGGTCTTAAAGTAGCACTCTTGCATAGATGTCCTCTATTGTAATGCACTGAGATGTGCACTGGTACACTATAATAGTTCACTAGAGTAATGGCACATATGTAGGTTATGCAATGAATCAAAGTGACCTAAGGTATATGCACTAAGCTAAGTGTAGTGAGCACGAGGAGCTACGCATGCAAGGGTGGTACAATAGTGTGCTAGTGCATGTGCAATTATGTACATGTGCAAGGGTTATCCATTGTTGCAATGGTTGCAATGTACTAAGGTTGTTTATGGGTCTCCCTAAGGTAAGCAAATGTTGGTTGAGAAGAAGGGTGTACCAAGATGCACTTAAGGACTGAATTTAGTGTGCTAAGTTAGTGCATAGTGCACATGCACTGTGCACAAGTGTGACTGTGTACAAGTACAGAGTAATTTATGTGTAATATGATGTGCAATTCTAAAGTGCAATGCACTATGTAGACTATGTGCAAGTACAAAATGTACATGTGAGTGCAAGTGCATAGTGCACATGGGTGCAAGTATGCCTTAAGTGCAAGAGTACCCAAGTGCACTGAAGTGCACATACAAGTGCACTCAAGAATACACGAGCACACATAAGTGCACAATGATTGTCTTAGTGCTTATCTGTACTAGGTTGTACAAGTGCACACAAGTGCATATGCATGTGCCATGTCAATGTCAATATGTGCCAATGTTAATGCAAGTGCACCTAAGTATACTAAAGTGCATGCAAGTGCACATGTGTGCTAGGTGAGCCTAGATGCAAGGTTTACAAATAGTGGACTTAGAGTGGATGAGGGTGTGGGCACAAGTGCATGTGCATATATGCCATCGTGCGTGACAGTGCTAGTGCCAATGCTAGTGCACATGTGTGCACACTAGTGCATGTACATGTAAAAGTACAGACTAGTGCATTGCAAGGTTTCACCTTCCTCCCTCATGCTTCCCTTTTGAACCTCCCTTGCAAACAAGGTGGTGTTGGGGTTGGTGTTGAGGGAAACGAGGCTCTTGCAAGCACATATGGGTATGGCATAGTGTCGTGCACTTGGGGTGGTAGTGCACATTGGGTGTACATGGGATCTAAATGAATATCCTAACAATGAGTGCACTAAGGTGTGTATGTATACTACAAGTGATTATGCAAGGTTGTGTGGAAGGTGTAGTGGAGTAAGTGGGATAGTGCACAAGTGTATGTGCACTAGGATAGTACACTAGTGCACAAGGTTATGCATAGTGTAGATAGGTGTTGTGCACTAGGGATAGTGCAATAAAGGTTGCAAGGTGAGGCTTAGTGCACAGTAGTGCACTAGAAGTAAGTATGGGAGACAGGTGATGGTCTATTAGTGCACTTGATGCCAGGAGGCATATTTCACGGTGGATTCCCTGCCACGGTGGATTCCGTGAGGTTTTATGGTGGATTCCGTAAACTTTTTTGACCGGGGCTCATACACAAAGTGGATTCTTTCTGCAAGAAGTTGATGGGGATGCCTATCCTTTTCGGGCATTTCATTAATTTAGTGTGTACATGGGTGATTCCATAGCGGGTGATTCTGCAAAATACATATTAAATTAATGAGTTTAGAGTGCGCACTCGTGATAAATTAAGGTTAGGATTGATTTCTAACCAGTTGATTTATTTATGTAGCTGAAGACTGCTAGGTATTCACTTTTGTCGGTTTAATTTTATTATTTTACTAACAATTGTGAATGCTTCAGTTGATTTGTAGAGATAGCAGCAGTGGTGGCGGAGGAAAGCATTGGAGGATAGTGTGTATTCGAGTTATCACTTATATTTTGATGGGCATATACCTTAAGCATGGCGCCTATATTTTGTCGCGCCTATTTATTGAGGCGTTGGATATTTATTTATTATTTTGTATGCGCATGGACGCACGATTATGATATTTGTATTTGGACATTGTATTGGGTATGCCTGACTCTTTGGGCGCCCGCCCATCTACCACCTGGATTACCTTCTTCACGTCCTGAAGATCACAAATTAGATTTAATTCCTGGTACACAACCACCTTGTAAAGCACCATATAGGCATAACCAGATAGATCATAAAGAAATTCAAAATCAAATTGAGGAATTATTAAATAGAGGATTAATTAGACCTAGTAGTTCTCCATTTGGCGCACCTATTTTGTTGGTAAAGAAGAAAAATAATACTTATCGTATGTACATTGATTATCGTGCCCTAAATAAGATTACTGTAAAGAATAGATATCCAATCCCTAGGGTCGATGATCTTATGGATAAACTATAAGGTTCTGCCATATTTAGTAAAATAGATCTTAAATCTGGTTATCATCAGGTGAGATTAGATAAATCTGACATATTCAAGACTGCATTTAGAACACAATTTGGTTATTATGAAATTTTAGTGATGCCTTTTGGATTGACTAACGCACCTGCTACATTTAGTAGAATGATGAATCGTATATTTTTGAAATATCAGCATTGTGTTATTGTATTCTTTGATGATATCTTAGTATTCAGTAAAAATGAGAAAGAACATTATGAACATTTGTCTTTGGATTTCAAGTTGTTGAAAGATAATCAATTGTATGCTAATCCGAAAAAGAGTGAGTTCTTTCAAACAGAAATTGAATATCTAGGTCATATTGTGTCATCAGAAGGTATTAAGGTTGACCCTAAGAAGATAGAAGCAATATTGAACTGGCCAAAACCTAAAAATGTGCATGAGTTACGTTCTTTTCTAGGTCTTGCTAGTTTTTACAGGAAATTTGTGCGAAATTTTTCATTACTTGCTTTGTCTTTGACTAAACTTTTAAAGAAAGGTATTGTTTATCATTGGTCTAATAATCAACAGAAATCTTTTGATTTATTGAAACATGCATTAACCATGCTCTTGTATTACAACTACCTGATTTTAATAGACCATTCTTTTTAGTAGTTACTGATGCTAGCGAATCTGGAATAGGAGCCGTATTTATGCAAGATAATCATCCAATAGCCTATTCTAGTTGTAAACTGAAACCCTCCGAACTTAAATATTCCACATATGATAAAGAATTATTAACTGTGGTACAAGCTTTAAGACAATGGAAACATTACTTAATGGGTTCTGAGTTTATGATTAAGACTGATCAACAAAGTATTAGACATCTCCTTAGTCAACCCCAAATATCTGATCGACATATCAAATGGGCAGCTTTTATTCAGAGTTTTCATCCCCTTATTCAATATCAACCAGGTAAAGAAAATGTAGTGGCTGATGCATTAAGTAGAAGATCGACCATTCATAATATTTCTGTTATATCATTTGATTCTTTAACCCCTATGAAAGATACTTATCATCAGGACATTACTTTTCAATCTGATTGGAATAAATTAGTTGGAAATAACTGGTTTCCTATTGATTCACTGTCTTACAATGATGGATTCATGTTTTATGAAAAGAGATTATGTGTTACAGTTCCATTTAGATCTTTTGTTTTGAATGAGATTCATTGTCCTCCATATCAAGGTCATAGAGGTATCATATCTACTTTGCGTATATTGACTGAAGATTTTTATTGGCCACATATGGACACTGATGTATCTAACTTTGTTTCTGAATGTTTGGTTTATCAAAGAATTAAGAGACATCATGGTAAACAGTATGGATGACTTATGCCTTTATCTATTCCATCAAGACCATGGGAACAAATTTCTATGTGAAGGGGAGCTACAAGCTCTACCCCGAGACCTACGGACCACTTATTGCTCAAGTGTTTCGAACCGAGCAATCATGGCTACCTCTCACATAGCCGACGTGCAATGCCTACCTTACGGGTGTAGTGAGCTTACCTTGATGCTCGATCGAGTACCCTCCTCTTTCTTGCACACCGGCGGTAGCTCCACGATCCTTGAGGCAAGCTCAAGCAACCTCAATCCCTCTCTCATGAGCTTCATCCTCCATAGCCACACGCGAGACAAGAGAAGAGAAGAGAGGAGGGGAAGCTGAAGAGAGAAGATGGAGAGCTTCTTCTCCAAGATCCCTCACTCTCACACAATCACTCCCTCACTCCCTCACACTCTCTCAATCCCTCTCTCAAGCACAAGCCAGAAGGCAAGAAACAAGAGAAGAAGAAGAAGAAGCTTTGGCCACACACAAGAATGAGCTTCTCATTCACTTTTGAACTTTATATACATGCCCTCCCTTCTTTGTGCGGTCATCCCCTTTTTTACATGGCCGGCCATTAGCCTAGGCCCATTTCTCATTTCCCACCATTCTAAACTATCATATTCCCAACTAATACATACAATTTGCACAGGAGTGAGCCTGGCACTCTTTTACAAGGATTCAGGAGCGCTTTCATACTTAATGGTGCGCTTTTTACTCTTTTACTTTCCTTGGGTGACTCTAAGACTTCCTGAGGGTCGTGCCCATGCTTTTAATTTTTTCAGGGTCTGGTTATCGGTTAAGGTGCCTTTTTCTTCCTTTTGTCCTGCTCCTTTTGCTATTTCCTTTTTTCCATTTCCCGCTCCTCTGTGCTGCGGTAAACATTACCCCCCTCCTAGCCAAGTGCCAGTCCCTTTGGCATTGTGGTGGGAAGTAGTGGGATAGATGATGCTGTTGCTAGGTGGAACTGGTGGGTAGATGACACTGATGCTTGTGAGTGAGAGGTGATGGATTTTGATGACGATGACCAAGAGAGATTTCGGCGTGCTTTAGACTTCATGAAAATGCTCGGGATTTCACACACAGTTGTGGCTCCCATTCTGCGATGGTTGATAGAGGTTCCAATTGGCTGGTGGAAAATAGGTAGTTGGTTATCCTTTGGTCAACAGAAACGCTTGATCAATAAGCAATCCCTTAGGAGAATGGTGTTGGAGGGATTTATCCTGGAGAAACCCCCCTGAACTCTGTCTTGACAAAGGTTTGATTTGTCTTCGCATGAAAGATCTTTGTCTTTGTTTTTAATATCTTGTTATCCTAAGGATCCTTGTCTTGGATTTGAAGATCTTCAGCTTTGATTTCAAGATCTTCAGCTTTGATTTCAAGATCTTCAATGCTGAGCTGAAGATCTTGAACCTTGCATTGAAAATCTTCAGGCTTGTGGAATCAATAAGTGATCCGTAGATCTTGAGGCAGTAGGCATGCATCTTTGGAAGATGAGGTTCCAAAATCTAAGCCAATGGCAGATCCATCACTGGGTTTTCCTTCTGCTTGATTTGGTTCAGTCATGGCAGCCACCATCAGTAGGCGGATGATTGGCAACATGAAATCTATTGAGCCATTTAAACCTTCGCAGTAAAGCTCCTGAAGTTGTAGTAATGGAGTCATGTCCGACTCATGGAAAAATTCATTGTCATTGGAGGATGTAGTGGATGATCTTCTTCAGCCAAGTAGCCAGTTCTTGAAACACAAACATAACCTGCATGAAAAGTTGTGCACTTCCTAGGGGGTGTGTCTGTCTCACTGTGTAGTGCATGGTGCCCGTGCCAGTGGAACTGGGAGATGGATCTAACCTTGGGCAAGCCCTTGGTAATGTCCCACACTTGAGGAACCAATTCGTGCATCGTTGGAGGTGTGGTGCAAAACTTAGGGTGACAGGTCTGAAATTCCTGCCCTTGATGTGCCCTAAGTGTGAAGTGGGGAAGGGGCTAGGGAGAACCCTAGATGCAGTGAGTGTGGTGCACAATAACAATGAAGGGAGACTGCAAGCACATGTGAAGTGTTCTCCTTGTTAACTTGCTTAGTAGTAGATTCATCTTTCAGCTTTGTTATTTTTTGCTATTGTCTTTCTCTCCAGTCACCTTGTCTTTGTTTCCTTGTGGCTTTTTCTCTCTTTTCTATCATTTTTTTTCTTTTCTTTTCTTTTCTTTTCTTTTTTTGCTTTTTTTTTGAGAATGAGAGAGGGAGTACAATTGTCAAGGCATATCACACCCATTTAATCACGGGGCGATCGCAGGCATTGAGATAAGAATGTGTGACTTTGTAGGTATTCTTTAATATCGGCCTTAGCTCTCAGAGGAGTGGTTGACAAGAAAGGGTGATTACACCTTGTGAAGCGGGTGTCACTCATATTTTCTAAGAGCTCTAGAAAGAAGGAAGAAAGGAGAGTAGCCCGCATCATTAACCTAGTCATAGCTCTACTATCTATTCCTAGGTTGATATCAAAGAAGAGTGGGGGGAGATGGGCTTCCTCTGCTATGGGTTTTTGGAGTAGCAGGAATTTGATAAGTCGAAGGTAATTACAAGTGGTCAAAAACACTGGGTCTGGGCAGGAAGAGAAGTCTGCAAGGAAACGATTTATAGAAGGAAGTATATCTTCTAACCTAAACACTAATCATTCCTCAGGGCTCCTAGCATTTACATTATATATTTTTAGGAAGTCGTAATCCCCATGCAAGTCTCTATCATAGTCCACTCCATGCCTATGGGTGTAGGGCATGTAGATAGGATCATTGCGCTCTTCGGGGAGTGAACTGCAAAAGGCGGTCCATGCATCAAAATTGGTGTCCCAAATCCTCCTCCGCCATTTCGGCTGTGCCTCGTAGCCTTGGACTATTTTGGGAACCAGATTGATCTTATCTTCCCAGTAATCCTGTGGTTCTTGTCGCCACCTAGTTATTATCATGCTCCTCTCTTCAATCCACCTGTTTGCAAGTTCATTAGCCAGATCCTTGATCTTGGCTAAGACTCCTAAAGGCAGGGCCCGGTCCAGAGAGCATGGGAAAGCAAATGAGAGCTCAAATGGCCTTTTCTGAAACTCTCGCTGACGCCAGATGACCAACTCCTGGGGGCAGTCTACAGGATGTGCATCACCTCTCAGTGGCATGGGCTCTTCGGGAAGTTGTCTTGGAATTGTGGGTGCTCGGCGTTGGGCCTCCTCAGCTAATTCTTGTCTTCTCCTCCTTGCTGCAACTATATGCTCAGGCAGATGGGCATCTGCAGGTTCTTCCTGTGGGAGATCGGGTTGAGGCAGACTCGGCATTCTTTGTTGCTCTTCTTCATCACCTTGCTCGAAATCCGGACCCTCTTCGATATGTCGCTCAACCACAGATGGGATGACTGGCGGTGGTGGTGGTGGCTGTTCATGCTCCTCAAAACCTAGCTCCTTGAGCTCAGCAGAGTGGAAAGGCCCGTACAATGTAAGTAGTGGAATTGTTGCTCCTTAGTGATCCCTATACTCGTTGGGAGCGCCCGCTCTTGAAGACCATATCTTAGAGCTTGGGTGGTCAGCTCCAACTTTCTTTTCACCTTTTCCACTGGATCATCGCCCTCAGCTTGTGTGACATGGAGTACTGTGTTGAGGAAGGCGTGCCGCTGTGTTTTAGTAGTTATTTCGGCAGCTTCAACCCTGCTTCTGCAAACAAGCATCCTTTCGCATTCTGCCACTGCCAAGCGTTTAGTCAAGTCTCTCATCCTATCAAAATTATTCCTTTCCCAATCCATAGCTCTTTCTTCCATCCTTTTTCTCTCTTCCTCCAGTTGGCTCGCCAAGGTGGTCACTACCTGTTGCTACTCATTTGTTAAAAACCACAACTGGTTCCTTTCTCTTAACTTCTGAGCCAACTGCTCTTTAGCAATTCCTTTGACTTGATCTACAATGCCGAGCCTTTGGTGCTCCTCAGCCAGTACTTCTGATTTTTCCTGTACCAACTGCTCTTGGCTTTGGATCTCAGCAAGGAATAGCCTTTTTTTATTGAAAGCCATGGCCATGAGGGCCTCTACATCTTCCTGGGAGGCCTCCAACGCATCTTGTAATCTTTGCGCTTCATCTTGTAGCCGTTTTGCTTCTGCTGCTGAGACTCCTGGCCCTTCACTCTTCAAAAACTCGATTTCACTTATTAATCTGTTTTGTTCTTCTAGCTCTTGCCACAAACGAAGCTCCATGGTAAGTTCTTGTGGTGTACTGGCTTCGCCTTCCTGAACCTCCTGTCTTAGCATTTCCACTTCAGCGACCTTTTGCTGTAGATCATTGTATTGTTGCACTAGTAGCTTTAGACTCCTTTGCTCTGCCACCAGGTTCTGCACTTCGTCTTCCAGCCTTTGTCTAAGGCGGCTTTCATTGTCCTGGGCTTCCTTTGCTTTTGCTACTAGCTAGTCCTGCAAGGCCTTCATTTCTCTTCATCGGTCGGCTCCCTGCCTTGAGACTTCTAGCCTAAGAGCAGCTGACATTTCTTTTTATTTTTCTAGCTCCATCAAGGCCACTTTCTTCTCTTCCTTTGCCTTGTCTAGTTGTACCAGTAGCTCAGCCACATATGCGTCATAGTCAGTGTCGGCAGCCATGGGAGTATGGGGTGTGGTGGTTGATGCCTCCAGCCTTTGTCTTTTAGGGTCTTGCCGTGACTCTGCATTTGTGCACAGCGGGCCTTTTCAATCTGGTTTTTGGCACAATCTCAGCCACTTTGCTCACTAGCATTTGCATCATGTTCATTAGCTGTGCCGCTGTGTCGAGGGGAGGTGTGGGTTGTGTGGTGGTTATAGTCGTGGTTTCAATCGTTGCAGGCACAAAAGTGAAAGGAACTGGATGTAGTAGAGACTTGCCCTTGCCTACAACCACTGGAGCTGCTTCCACACTTGAACTAGCTTCGGCTTTATGACGGGGGCTCACAGGTTCGAGCTCTCCACCCCCGTGGGTCTCTTCCATAGATCTTCAACTCGGCCAGCTCCTTCAGTCTCTGCTCTTCAGCTTCTTCTTCTGCCCTTCTTTTCCTGTCCTCTTCTACCTTCTTTGATTCTTCTCTTATCTTTGCAAGCGCTTCCTCCTCTTTTCTCCTTCTTTCTTCCTCAGCCCTCCTAGACTCTCTTTGAGCCCTCTTGATTTCAGCTCGTTCTTCTTTGCTTAATTCCTCTTTTCTTTCCTTCTATCTCCTGTCCCCTTTCTTTTGTCCTTCTGGTTTGCTTGCTTGTGTAGGCGGCACCTCCTGTTCTCCCTTGTCACTTCTCGTTCTTTCACTTGATTCTTCTCCTTCGTGGTGAGGTGGGCTTTGATGTGCAGCTTGCTCTTCCATGACTCCAGCATCCTTCATTGCTTCATTTATGATGGCTGTCAAAATATCACCATATCTAATTGTGGCCGCCGTTGAGGCAGGGGATTCTCCTCCTGCTGGTGCTTCCGCTGGAGTGAGAAGGGTAGCTGAGCTTTGAATGGTTTTCTGCACGAGCCCATTCTAGTCTACCTCCTTAGGGACTCGTGCTGCGATGCTTTCTAACAACGGGACCCTGATCCTGTTCATCAATGCGTTGTACCTTTGGCCCGAGAAGAGTGTGTGGATCATCTTCACTTGCATCTTCACTGCTGGATCCAGGATGTCAGCCAAGCTGATTCCATCCACTGTGTGCACCTCTTCTTTCTTTACCCCCAACATGGCATAAACATCCCTTCTCGGCCGCCTCTCTTTCTTGAGTACGAGCCCCAAGGCCTTCTCTACGATTGCTGCATTGAGGAGCACTTCAATTCTTCTTTCCTGCTCCCCTGTCCTCACTGCGACAGTGCCACAGTTCCTACCCTTGTCAAAGTTCCTCAGAAATTCAGCACACATGCCGTAATCCACGGCCTGCCCCACCTTTTCCACATACTTGTGGAGGTGGCATCTGTCCACCAATTCTTTGATTGCAGGTTCCTCCAAGATGGCTTCATCCAGGTTCAGCGTCATTGTACATGCGATCTCACAGGCTTCCTTACCATCTCTTGCAACCGTGCAATCTCCATTCTCATTTCTGCCATCCCCTGGTCGTGGTCTACACTCTTTCCCTTATCCTCCACACTAGTAGTTGCTTTTTTCCCCGAAGTAGTTGATCTCTCAGGGTCCCTCTGGCTTGCACTCTCTCGGTTGGTAGTCCTCACGCTGCGTTCCCTGAGTTGATCATCTACACATATTGCCTCCTCGAAAACTCTAGCTAGCACGTCTTGTTGCAAGGTGGAGTTACTGGCCAAAGCCTTGTAGAGCTCCTCACTCCGAATCCCGTTCATGAACACTGTAGACACTACCCTCTCGATAGGTCGCTCATTGGTAGGGATTCTCTTATAGAGGCTACGCACCTGAGTGACGTAATCCCTAACGTCTTCCTTCTCCACTGATATTCATCAACCTAACAATGAGGTTATCTGAATACCCTACTTCCGAAAACCTCTTGATGAAGAGGCCCTTAAGGCGAACAAAGTTCGTACGTTTTGTGTCATCTAGACTAGAATACCAAGTCCTCTCCTTATCGCCTAAGCACAGGCCGAAAGCCTGTCCTTTAGCCCCTTGCATGACTCCTAATCCCGATAGTAGCGCGGTGGCTAGGGCAGTAGCGCTCTGTTCAATGGAGTATTGTCCAAGAGTCGCTTTGCTACCAGTTCGCTCAATGTCATGTCAGCCTCTGCTTCCCATTCCCTCTCTAGATTCGGTCAAGATTTGGCCGCTCCAGCTAGGTCTAGCACTCGTCTAGCCTCGTACATATCTACGTCTTGCTGTAGCCTTCTAGCCCTTTGCTCATGGTTGTAGGCAATTATGCCTTCTAGCGCTCTCTTGATTGCTCTTCTCTCTTCTTCCAGGTTTGCTACCACTTCCTCTATAGGTCTGCCCTGGATCACGGTCCTGGTGACTAGATCGTAGTTGTGGACCAGTTTCCCGGACTGAGGTTGGAAATTCTCCTAAGTCTAATTGGTCCTCTCCTCGTTCGCCTCTTGATCCCGACATTGTTTCTGCTTCCAGCTCCACAAGGTTGTCAATAAATCCAAGCAGCTCCGGTAGCATCCAATCCTCTATATTGTTGCTTTCCGTGTCTTCGTGTCTTCTCCAGGTCCTACTAGTAGGGCACTCAGGCACTTGTCTAAGTCTTGGGGTCTTCTCCTACTAGTGGGTTCCTTAATGTTATTAGATATCCTGATGTGTTCCTTGTTATTTGAAAGCAGCTGCAATCCTTATTCACACATTATGCTTAGTGCTTTCGTGGTGCTTGGTGTGAAAATAGGCTTTTCTCTTTTCTTGCAGTGCAAACTTAGTGGAACACAAGAGTGAAGTGCTCATGCAAAAAGTGTTTAATGTGAACTCCACTCTGTTTCTCTCCACATTCTTAGCCTGATTTGAGTTCTAAGCTTGGTTCTTGGCTATTCTATGGTCTTTCTGAAGGTTTGTGCTACGTTTTCTATTCTGCTCTAAGTTCGATTGGTCTCTGAGGTTCTCATGATCAAACTGGGTCTTGGGGGTGTTCAAGGTTGTGTCCTGGGGGTCAAGTATGTGGCAGGGTCAACTAAAGATCCTTATTTTTCCTTTTGGCAGGATGGTCCGATTCCCAAAATCGGACAGGGCTGGTCCAACTCTAGTAGTTGGATGGTCCGATTCTAAGAATCGGATAGGGCTGGTCCGACTCTAGTAGTCAGACAGTCCGATTCTTGCAGTCGGACAGCATGGTCCGACTCCCTTAGTCGGACGGTCCGATTCTTGCAGTCGGACAGCGTGGTCCGACTCCATCAGTCGGACGGTTTGATTCTTGCAGCCGGACAGCGTGGTCCGACTCCCTCAGTCGAACGGTCCGACTATGATGGGCGGTCCGAGTGCCACATGGCACGTTCGATTGGACTATCCGATTCTGGGAATCGGATAGGGCTGGTCCGACTCTAGTAGTCGGACGGTCCGATTCTTGGAATCGGACGGTCCGACTCTAGGACTCGGGTGGTCCGATTCTGGGAATCGGACCACTGAGACATGGTCCAACTGCGTATGGCGGCAGGTGCGATTTCGATGCATTTTGATCCCACTTGACGCCTGCTACACACAATCACAAGAGACATTCCAGATCTGATTAGGGCACTACTAAGAAGCACCAGACTCACCTGGAGCAACAGAAATAGATGGCACCCAGAATCGTGATAGCGCTCCCTCTTCCTAGTAACCAGAAGCTCTATCTCTCTCTCTCACAAAGCTAACCAGAGAAATGAGGTTTGTCCTGGCCTCCCAAGCCTCTTAAGGTCCTTTCCTAGCACTGCAAAACCTTAAAGCCAATTCCCTTTTCCCTGTTTTACCTAGAAATTTGAATCTGGTCCCCTGTTTTCAACAATAGCCAAAACCTCTGTTTTCTCTTTTCTTAACCTAATCTAACCTTAATCTAGTGCAGCCAAAATGCAAAACAGAGATGCAAAATGGTAGTCCTACACTAATGCTTCCAACAAACCAAAACACTTACTTGTTTCACGGATTAAAACCTCATAAATCTCCTAGCTATCTCGAGCACCGGTTCAGGCTGCAGACCCTACTTCTATACTCGATTTGATACGTGCGGCGCTCAAGGCTCGATTCCGCCGGTCCTGGCAACGGAATCAAAATGAAGGGGAGCTACAAGCTCTACCCCGAGACATACGGACCACTTATTGCTCAAGTGTTTCGAACCAAGCGGCCATGGCTACCTCTCACATAGCCGATGTGCAATGCCTACCTTATGGGTGTAGTGAGCTTACCTTGATGCTCGATCGAGTACCCTCCTCTTTCTTGCACACCGATAGCTCCACGATCCTTGAGGCAAGCTCAAGCAACCTCAATCCCTCTCCCATGAGCTTCATCCTCCATAACCACGCGCGAGACAAGAGAAGAGAAGAGAGGAGGGGAAGATAAAGAGAGAAGATGGAGATCTTCTTCTCCAAGATCCCTCACTCTCACACAATCACTCCCTCACTCCCTCACACTCTCTCAATCCCTCTCTCAAGCACAAGCAAGAAGGCAAGAAATAAGAGAAGAAGAAGAAGAAGCTTTGGCCACACACAAGAATGAGCTTCTCATTCACTTTTGAACTTTATATACATGCCCTCCCTTCTTTGGGCGGTCATCCCCTTCTTTACATGGCCGGCCATTAACCTAGGCCCATTTCTCATTTCCCACCATTCTAATCTATCATATTCCCAACTAATGCATACAATTTGCACAGGAGTGAGCCTGGCGCTCTTTTACAAGGATTCGGGAGCGCTTTCACACTTAATGGTGCACTTTTTACTCTTTTACTTTCCTTGGGCGACTCTAAGACTTCCTGAGGGTCGTGCCCGTACTTTTAATTTTTTCAGGGTCTGGTTACCGGTTAAGGCACCTTTTTCTTCCTTTTGTCTTGCGCCTTTTGCTATTTCCTTTTTTCCATTTCCCGCTCCTTTGTGCTACGGTAAACACTATGAATTTTATTACTGGTTTACCTAATACTAAAGCTAACCATGATATGATTTGGACTGTAGTAGACTAGTTTAGTAAACAAGCATATTTCATTACATGTAAGAAAACTTTAATAGCATCTCAGGCAGCACAATTGTTTTTGAAAACTAGGATTATTTCTGACCAAAAGTTATTATTTCTGACCGTGATTCTAGATTTTGTAACAACTTTTGGATTACTTTGTTTGCTAACCTAGGAACAAAGATTGATTTCTCATCTGCATTTTATCCTGAAACTAATGGACAAACAGAAGCCACTAACAGTACTATTTTAGATTTATTGCGTGGTTGCACTATTTCTAAACCACAGACATGGGGCACACACTTACATTTACTGCAGTTTGCATATAACAATACACCACACACATCTACAAAGAAAGCACCGTTTGAAGTGATTTATGGTTATAGATTGTCTACACCTGTTGCATCTTTATCAAATAGAATTCAGAGTGGTGATGATATTGTTAATATGCACGCTACTATTTTTTATGAGGTTAAAGATATGATTGCCAAAGCCCAGCAATCATATACAAAACAAGCCAATAAGAAAAGACAGGCTATGAATTTCAAAGTTGATGACTATGTTTGGTTAAGAATAGAAAAACGTAGATTACAAAGTGTAGATAAGCATCCAGTTGTAAAATTAGCACCTAGATTCTATGGACCATTTAAGATCATTCACAAAATCAATGACAATGCATTCAAGTTAGAACTACCACCTCATTGGAAAATTCACAACACATTTCACATTAGTTTATTATGACCCTTTAGATGCCAATTACTTGTACACCCTGTTTATGAAAACCCACCTTTACTAGATAAAGAGACTGAAATTCTTGAGCCTGAAGCTATCATAGATACTGACTTTATGACCACTAGAACTGGCCGTAGATATTCTAGCTATTTGGTCAAGTTTAAAAACCATCATGTTGAAGAGGCTCAATGGATGCATGCTAGAGACTTAAATGCTTTCCTCACTCTGTTAGCTCCACATTGAGCTAATAGCAATTGAGGACAATTGATATCCCACCCCGGGGGTATGATGCCAGGAGGCATATTTCACGGTGGATTCCGTGCCACGGTGAATTCCGTGAGGTTTTACGGTGGATTCCGTAAACTTTGATGACCGGGGCTCATACACAAAGTGGATTCTTTGTGCGAGAAGTTGATGGGGACGCCTATCCTTTTCGGGCGTTTCATTAATTTAGTGTGTACATGGGTGATTCCATAGCGGGTGATTCCGCAAAATGCATATTAAATTAATAAACGTTTATGAGTTTAGAGTGCCACTCGTAATAAATTAAGGTTAGGATTGATTTCTAACCAGTTGATTTATTTATGTAGCTGAAGACTGCTAGATATTTACTTTTGTCGGTTTAATTGTATTATTTTACTAACGATTGTGAATGCTTCAGTTGATGTGTACAGATAGCAGTAGTGGCAGAGGAAAGCATTGGAGGATAGCGAGTATTCGATTTATCATTTATATTTTGATGGGCGCATACCTTAGGCATGGCGCCTATATTTTGTCGTGCCTATTTATTGAGGTGTTGGATATTTATTTATTATTTTGTATGCGCATGGGCGCACGATTATGTTATTTGTGCTTGGACATTGTATTGGGCATGCCAGACTCTTTGGGCACCGCCCGTTAGCTTTATTCCTATTTTGTGCTAAAGCAAACTCAAAAGCTAAAAGCTTGCTATTTTGTAATTTGGGCTATTATTTGAGCTTGAAGATGATTATTACATAAAATACATGCTTTGTGGAGCGCTCACACAAGGTATGGGGGGAGATTGCACCCAATTGGTCTCTTGTTCATGTCGTGCATGCTTTCTACCTTGAGTTTTGTGCAAAAAGTAGAGTTCTTTTGTTCTTGGGGACCTTCTGGCGTTCACTACACGAGCATACAGTATCCGATCTGTGCACCAGCACTTGGGTGATGGATTATGTGCAAGTGTACATGCGCTAGTGCAGTGCATTAGGCTTAGTGCACAAGGTGAAGATAGTGTACTATGATATGCATGGTGCTAATGGGTGACTACACTAGTACATGTGCCGATATCAATGCCTATGTGAGTGTATGTGTATGTTGCATGTGCAAATGCATGCTCACTTCAATTGCACACTAGTGCACTAGGGTGTATGTAAGTGCACAAGAAAGGCTTCTCCATCTTCCCTTACTCCCCCTTGGCCCTCCCTTGCAAATAGGGTAGGATTTGGGGCTGCAAAGAAGGATGAGGGGCTCTTCGTGTGTGTGCACTAGGGTCAACTAGAATGCAAACTCTGTGGTAAATACACTACAATGTGCTATAGTGTGAGAGTCATTTGTAGTAGTGCACTAGTGCAAGGTGCAGTGCATTATGACAAGTCCTAAGGTGCAAGGTGAGTGCATAGATGTGTAGAGGCTATTGTGCAAGTGTAAGAGGTACTTAAAGGTATGTGTGAAATGCAAGGTGCAAGCCAAGTACACCCAAGAGCACATGGGTGTGTTAATGCAAGTGCATGTGCACTAGAGTACATAAGAGTACACACAAGCACAAATGGGTGCACATGGCTACACAAAAGTGTACATCAATGCACATAAGTGTACTAGGGTGTAGGGTCTATTTTTTTTATTTACTATGACTAGTGGGATGGCATAGTGGCACTATGATGTGCCTTGTTCCTTTCTCCTTCAACCCTCAACCCTGCCTTGTGAATAAGATGGGCACCTAACCAAAGAGAGTCAAGGAAGGAGGGATTGGATCAAGAGCCTAATCCATCATGGGTGCCTAGTATCATATGCATGCATAGTGGAGTGCATGAAGGGTATGCAAGGTTCAAGTGCACATGGTGTATGTATCGATGCAAGTGTCAGTGCATGTGTCATTGTGTGTGCATATGCCAATGTGCATACTAGTACATTGGTGCAAGATTGTACACAATGTGGTCCTCACAGAGGTCGAAAGAAGAAATTCAAACCCAACTAAGTTTTCTAGATTGGAAAATAACCAAAGTTTTGACTTTAATCAATGTAACACATGTAACACATGTAATGCACCTCAACCAAAGATTGTTTGATGGGACTATGTCCCCTACAAACTCTTTCGTAAATGCAGCCCACTTCCTCAGTAGATAGATGCATGAACAAAATCATAAATTTGAGTGCAGCCTTACCTCTACAAGGGTTGGGCTGAATAAGACTTCCCTTAGTTCTACTCATTGTGGCTCTTTCCTTCCTTAGATACCTTAGATAGTCTCTTACGTTTTCTCAATGGCTCCTTTTTCTTCTCAATCACTCCTCCCATATAGTGGTAGTAATGGATGGGTTGGAGGCCTTGAGCTTTCAAATATAAGAATGCCCCTTGCTTTTAGCAAAAAGCCCCTTGTTAAACTAACTCCTTGCTTTCAAGTTTAAGCAACTCTTGTGCTTGCATATCATCAAAAACATGAACCAAATCCTTTGCCAAGCAATCCAATATCCAATTATTGTGCCTCTTTTTCCTGCCACTATTGGCTATCCAAATACTTTGAAATTGAGCTATGGAAACCTCCAAGTTGAGCCTTAATGGCTTCCTTAATCAAAGTACCTATTTGACTAAAATCCGAGAACTCAATGTGATAAGAATTGTACCTCTTTTCAATATAGACAACAAGCACCAATGTCACAGGAAAGCTTAACTCCTCCACCTTGCTGCAAAGCTTGACTCCTCATGCTCCTCACTCCAACCATCAACTCTCAAGAATGATGCTCTTATGCAAGTTGAGAGGTAGCCATGGTGGGATGCAAACTCAATGGAATATTTTACACACACACACATACAATCTCAAGAAAGCCAAAATGGCCTATGAGACACCATGTAATCTCTAATGGAGAACAACAATGAAATTTGA
Source organism: Lygodium microphyllum (assembly GCF_053477565.2). Taxonomy (NCBI): domain Eukaryota; kingdom Viridiplantae; phylum Streptophyta; class Polypodiopsida; order Schizaeales; family Lygodiaceae; genus Lygodium; species Lygodium microphyllum. The sequence goes on along the minus strand of NC_141140.1, from coordinate 4,578,212 downwards.
AATGAGTAACTATGACTATTGCAAGTATAGGCTATCATTATTTTTAAGACAATCAATGATCCAGGAGTTGATATTTCCTCACTAAACTTACCCCAAGGAACCGCTTGTCTATCCTATAGCCTAGGAATCCTCACACACTCCACGTTGGTCATTTATTTAGTAATCAAGTGCTATGCATCCAGGTTTTATACCATGTGGCATGCAAAATGCAGAAGTGTATGACCATTGTGCGAAAACATTCTATGATTAGAAATCAACCACGTTGGTGTGCCACTACGTGGACATGATGTGAAAAACTCTGGAGTGCATCATGATCCAATGTTCTGATTGATCAAGAGAGTCAATGTAATCTGAGTCATTAGTACTAGAGTGAGTGCCATGAATGGTCTAAAAATACTAGATTTTTGGACGATTTTAGCTTACTTTTTATATTATTTATTGTTAAAATTTTGAAAAAGTTAGAAAACCTTCTAGATTAAAATGGCATGCAAAAAGCAAGTGGCTTTTTTAGCCAATTATTGGATTTTTCATAAAAAAGATAGAGGGACAAAATCGCGCACATCGCGATCGCTATTAATAGGGTGAAAACTGCACTTTGAACTAGAAGAAGAAGAAGGAGTGATCTAGGAGATCCCTGACTAGATGTCTTGGTGTTTTACCCCCCTTTCGAAGCCAATGGAGTCATCAAATTTGGGTTCCGAGCAACAGAGAATGAACTATTATTTTGATGTACGTTTTTGGTCTATGAAGGAGCTCTAGGAGATCTAATGCTTGGAGATTGCTTTTGAGTAGAGCCAGACAAGGGATTCTAGGTTTTATTAATACATATTGATTCAATTCATTGTACTTTGTCTTTATCATGTTTACCTCTTGTCTATTCTTTTTCTTCTCTTCCATCTTCTATCTCTACCTCCTTCCATCTCCGATCCCCAGTGGATACGACCATTCGACAAAAACCCCTCTGACATTGGTGAACCTGAAGTGAAAGATCGTCACAAGAAGGAAAGACAATATGGGAGAACCTTCAAACACAATCTCCATTGATGTTTTGCAACAGTTGGTGCAAAATATGAACATGCTTATGCAGGTACAACAACAACAGGTGATGCAAGCTTCTGCTCAAACAAAAAGCATTGTGATGAATGCTCTACAAGTAATTGAGCGTGAGATGAAGTTATTCATACAGGGGCTAGCCAAGAAGATATGGAAGATGAAGAAGCAAAGGATATGGTTTCAGAGGATAAGGAGGACTCAGAATCATGTGACAACTAGGATTTTGGCACATACCGAAGGATGTGCAGATTCAAAGGGGGTGGATGTCATGCCACTACGCGGACACCGTGTGAAAAACTTTGGAGTGCATCATCATCCGACGTTCTCATTGATCAAGAGAGTCAATGTGATCTAAGTTATTAGTACTAGTGTGAGTGGCATGAATGGTCCAAAAATACTAGCTTTCTGGACAATTTTAGCATATTTTTTATATTATTTATTGTAAAAAAGTCGAAAAATTTAGAAAAGCTTCTAAATTAGGATGGCATGCAAAAAAGCAAGTGGCTTTTTCAACCAGTTATTGGATTTTTCATAAAAAGAAAGAGAGATAAAATTGCATGCAATCATGATTGATGTTGAAAGGCTAAAAACTGCACAACTAGAAGAAGAAGAATGAGTAATTAGGGAGATCCCTGAGAAGGTGTCCTGAAGTTTTACCCCCTTTCGAAGCCAACGGAGCCATTAGATTTGGGTTTCGAGCAACAGAGAAGGAACTGTTATTTTGATGTACGTTTTTGGTATACGGAGGAGCTCTAGGAGATCTAATGCCTAGAGATTGCTTCTGAGTAGAGCAGACAAGGGATTCTAGGTTTTGTTAATACATATTGATTCAATTCATTGTGCTTTGTCTTTATAGTGTTTACCTCTTGTATATTCTTTTTCTTCTCTTCCATCTCCTACTCTACTTCCTTCCATCTCTGATCCTCAGTGGATACGACCTTTTGACAAAAACCCCTCTGACAATGTGGTGTGCAAAACAATCCTTTAATGAAATGATTTTCACCCTGCGCCTTATTGCAGCGTTGCTAGAGCTTAGCACCGAGTTTCCTCGTGCTACTAGTCTCCTTAAACTTAAATTATTATCGGTCTATATGTTATGCATAAACCAAAATAATCAAAATTTTATGTATTTCCAGCAACTAAACACACTCACAAATACTCTCTCTCCCTAATCGTTTAGGTTTTGCTGCGTTGCATAAGTGTAGAGTTCATTTGTATGTCATTTTCTATATGAAAAGCGAAAAACTGAAACATATAAACAAGAATGAGCTGAGGTTTAATCCCCATGCCTCAACCTTGGTAAACATCTACAAACATTAATCATATTTTTTCCTTATTATTTATCGTGAAAAACCTAAAATTTCTCGTTCTCTATTTATTTCTATTTAGTTTTGTAAAAAAATATTAAAAATTAGAATTATGAGCTCTCACTAATCAAGTGCACTCAATCCCATTTTTATATTCATTTTCATTTCGTGGAAACTCAAAACACTCACTAAAATCCCCAATTTCCATGATTTCTTCAAAAACTATACTTTACGGGTTTTACATATTTTGAGAAAAAATGACTATATCATCAAAATTTCTGGTTTTTTCTTTCATTTCAAAGATAACTCAGCATATGCATCCAGTATCGATCATCATCAATCATTTCCTTCAATTATCTTTCATCAAATGAAGAAAAATAACACTTACTCATAGAAACCCATGTGTTCAAGGAGTGTATCCCGAGATTGAGAGACCATTGATGCTTCTCTCTTGCCGCTGACGTGCTCTCCATCTGCGATCCATGTCCTCTACCACTCCATCAACATCATTTTCTTCAAAATTGTCATCACCCCCCACCCCCTTCGCTCTTTCATTGATCCATATGAACAGCTGCTAAGAGGAGAGAGGAGAGAGGAGAGAGAAATACTAGAAAATCATATTTTTAAATCCTCCATTAAAACAGGCAAGCTTACAACCATCTTGTTCCTCTCTCTATCTTCATTGATGATCTCCCCCTCTCTCTCCAAACGGATGTGTATCGGAGAGGCACCGAGCAATTTTGAGGTGTCTTTGTTCGACTGTTTTTTCATTAGTTTCAAGGCTTTTATTAAGCCTAAGGTTAAAACTTTAAAATAACCGGTTCGGTTTTTTTGAATTCACACTATCCTGCAAGTGGATATTTTGATTTTGGATGGGCAAACATACTCAGATTTGAGATCCGTCTGGACAGGCGGCTTTGCAACATCAAAATCTACAAATCTGGCCTTTGTCACACACTTTTTGGCTCCTAGATCTAGTAGCTACTTTATAACGCCAAACCTTGTGGAGATTAAATGGGGAGTCAAATGACCTCCGATCGACAAATGATACTTGCGTTGGATTCTTGACGTTGAAATGCATCTAGGAAAACTCCAACTCAACCATATGCCACCATTTGATTTTTCATGAAAATTGGCTCTTTGACACCTCTCGAGCACTTTGCGGCTCCAAAACGGGCTCCAATGCTTCAAGAACAGGTCCTAAAATCCACATCTCATTGGTGACCATGGGATAGGGTGACTCAGCCCGTCAAATCCCATGAACAAATCTGCACATAAACATAGCCACAAAGAGCATCAAGCTGATACAAAAAATACACAACAAAACACATCACATCTTTCACCTTACCCCTTGACAAAACCAAGGCATGAAATCCACAAGGAGTAGGGATAGCATAATCTGACAGAAATCCCAAAGCTAGTCACTAACCAACTGCTCCAACACAGCCAAGCTAAAAAGAACTATCAAAGAGGTGATCTTAAGTGGTGGTCTGAACTACCTACCGAACTATGGACAACTCAACCAGGAGCTCCTACTAGGCAAGGACTCCTATAGATATATCAAAATTTTTATTTTTCAGCATATTTTTCTTCTAGACCTTTAATGGTTTTTTTTCATACTCGAGCGTGTAAAAAGGAGGGAGTTGAGCGTAGTGACCCAAGGAGAATAAGGCATCAGGCCTTAGATCTTGTCCCAGTACCCACGATCCTACCAAGCGCTCGCGAGGCGACACTTAATCATTTTTCCTGTTCATCTTCCACTCACTTTTATTTTCATTGCAACCTTCTATTATTTTTATTTGTTCATCTAGATGCCACCCCTAGAAAGACAAGGCATCGATGACTCATCCCCAGGAACCCACCAGACCTCTGCAAGGCGATAAGCACAGCTCAAGGATTTTGTTTTCTTTCATTTTCTATTGTTTATAAGGGTTAGAACCCCTTTTTACAAACCTCTATATATTTTTATTCTTCAGATATTCATGATTTTGCTTATTTGCATATATTTTTCTAGCAAGCTTTTCTACCCGCCTCACAACTAACAAAAACTCCGAGAACGGCCACCTAGCAAGTCATCAAAACAAGGTCACTAGGATTGCCTTCTAAAAATAGGCCTTTCAGTGCCTAACAATGCCTTTGCAGCAGGAGACAACAACTGCTTAGACCTCCCACAAACGTACCTAACCTAAACTTGGGACTTCATGCCTAGATTGCCGGTCCCCAACAAACAAAAAGAAGGTAACCCCTACATATGCATATATCATTATCTGCTTAAGGAAAAAAGACTCAGAAAGGGGAAGAAACCACCTGGAATGGCCACAAAAAGCTCCTCTGCAACAAAGGCTCCCTCTAGTGGCTTCATCAACATGTATGATACAGTCACTAAAATAGAAAACCTTTAAATGTACCTGCACCAAACAAACATAGGGCCCTCTTGACCTAAAGAAATAAAAAAATTTAATCAACCAATTACATGGTTTTCTTGGCATATACATTACATCATACTAACCATAATACTATGGACGGCATAAAAGATGAGGACTAGCCTCATGCTACTCATGCAAGTCAGTTGACAGCTTGATCTTGGACTTTTGTAGATCCACTAGCCCAAGCCTTTCTACTGATATCTCAGTAATAAAGGCCATCTCTTCTTGGGTACTGTGAGCTGAATGAATGACCTCATTGGCTTATATATCTCATCTCCATCTCCTTGGTTGTCATTCAAACGGATCAATCGTCCCAACTTTCCAGAAACTCCTCCTACAGAGAGAATCAAGGATTTATGATTATTCAACCCTTCCCTATTTGGATCATTACATGTATCAATGGTACAACCCAAACTAGCTAGAGCTTCATGCCTAGGCACATCACATGGATGTAGCTTAAGGCAGTGCATATTGTCATATGTGTCCTTATGGCCAATGATCTCATACACTTGGGATATCATCAAGGCATATCCACATGGAATTCATGGCTCCTCATCTGACACACCAACCATATATTTAGAAATTTTGGGTCTCCAAACCCATCTCATATTCCTTTTTATATTCTTATACTGTCTCATTTTTCCGCATTGGTTTAATGGACTCAAAGCAGACTTATTGCTATAGCTAGATAGCCTCACATCCTTAAGAATACTATTGAGCACAGGTGGACCTTTAGCATCATGTATCTTCTTCATATGAGATGTCTTTACTTGCCTTTGTCCACACTGCAGCTTCTTATTCATAAGAACCATGCTTTTACCGATAGGAATAGCATCTACTCGAAAGTATGATTCATCCATAACTTGGACCTGTCTCTCAAGAGCCTTACTAGGAGCACCACTAGAACCACTGATGGGACACTCATCCACACTCATAGGCCCGATGGTTCTATAAATTTTGCCAATGCAACTACCTCTCGTAGAAGTGTTGCAAACCCTAATGGGGCTTACTTGGCTTGGAATCTTTTTATCCCCAAGAGGCATCTTATCACTACTCATAGGATTGCCATTTTTTGCTTGGAGATTTTGGCTACCAAGATCCCCTGCCAAGGTTGTCTTGGTATTAGCAAATGAATCTTCTCCTTTTGTAGAAAAGGCTGGATATTTGGATGCACTTGCACTAAAAGGGGGAAACTCCAAAAGTTTTCCCAACATCTTTGGATATATTGCTCATGGTCAATTACGTGCATCTTGGCCTCACTTAATGACTTAGGATCTTGCATCCTCACTTAGATGTGTATATTAATCTCTAAGCCACTTATAAAGAGATCACATAGCACATCACCTAGCAATGCAGCAACCCTTATTGGCCAAAGCCTAAGAATATCATCAAAGGCTTTAGCATATTCTTTAGCAGAAGGATAAGACTCTTGTCTAATCTGCATAAGCTGTCCTAAAACCTGGGTTGTAGGCACCTTCTTTTCATATTCATCTAAAAATTTATCACATAGCTCATCGAATGATTTAATCGACCCTCTTAGGAGGCTCCAGTACCATTTCCTAGCCTCTCCCTTCAAGATGCTAGAGAACACAAGAATCCAATGTGTGTCATCAAACCCACTTGCAAGGCCCGTTAAGCCGTATTCCTTTAAGTGCAACATTGCTTCCTCATTTACCAGCCCACGAAACACTGGAAGATCCCTATAAGAAGGAGGGCATTTAGTCCTCTTTCTTGGGATTAGCATTGCGTCACTAAAATCTTCATATTCATCATGACCTAATTCCAGTATCTTAGGGTTTCTCACCTCTTCCATTTCCACCTCTACTGGTGTAGGAAGGTTAATACAATCCTTAACGTCCCTTTCTACCAACTCATAAAGTGGTCTAGGGAGGCCTATAGCTCTTAGCATGTCATTTCGATCCTTTCTTAGAGGATCTTCCTTATCTTGCCTCGTCCTAGGAAATTCCATGATGGCTTTATCTAAGAGCTTCTGCCCCTCATCAAAAGCAAACTTATCCCTAGCACTTAGAACCTGCAGATTGTGCCTTTTAAGCCACGATTTTCCCTTTACAACTAGGGCTTCTAATATCCTTATGATACCTAAAATTTTGGCACGATGCCCCACACATTGGATGTTTCGGCCATAGCTTTACTCCATTGTATGTCGATTTTTTCCCATGGCACTACGATTTAACATAATCACTTGTTGATGCCATGACCGCCATAGCTTCCAACATACACATTCCATGCCCTCTAGGTTGATGGATGGTTATGCATGATTTCTCTTGGGTGGAGACCACACCGAGGCATACCTTGGCCCATGCCATCACATTAGAGGGTGGAGTAACCACTAATTGGTTACTCCTTTGATCACATAAATTATATTCTATAGAGGACTCATACTCTACATAACTAACTAAGTCCATCAATAATTTTTGTATAGGGAAACCCAAGGTTTTCCATCCTTGAACGAAGCCCATTTTATGAGCACCTCAACACACTCCTAATGGAAATTATAAACTTAGGTCCCTTTACATCCTAGATTCAGAAACTGCCAGTTATACGTGGCTCTTGGCAAACGCACCACCTGTCGGGACCAAAAACGGGCCCGACACTGGCTCTCTAGGACTAGCCAAACCTCTAAGACACACAAGACACCCCACACGGCCTTGTAGCCAGAAGCATCTAAGGGACACACTATACTAAACTCTAATATTGATATTCTGTTTGTAAAAAAATGTAGTCCAACATTTTCCCTCCCCTACTTCTCAGAGGGAGATCCCATACACATTGGTATAATATACCACGTATCACATACATAGGAGGCAACCTCCCTACTGAGTACCACGGCCCCACTGCAGCTCTCTTACATCTCGGGGATTGGCCCCTTGATGCACTTCTCCCACATAAAGGACAAACATATACGCTCAACTCTTTTATGTATTGAATGATCCAAGAGTTGATATTTCCTCACTAAACTTATCCCAAGGAACGGCCAACCTAGGAATCCTCACACACTTCACATTTGTCATTTATTTAGCAATCAATCCAGGTTTTATACCATGTGGCATGCAAAATGTAGAAGTGTATAACCATTGTGCAAAAATATTCCATGATTAGAAATCAACCACCTGGTGTGTAAAACAATCCTTTAATGATTTTCAGCCTGTGTATTATTACGGCATTGCTAGATCCTAGCATCAAGTTTCCTTGTGCTACTAGTCTCCTTAAATTTGAATTATTATCGGCCTAAATGTTATGCATAAACCAAATTAATCAGAATTTTATGTATTTCCATCAACTAAACACACTCACAAATACTCTCTCCCCCTAACTGTTTAGGTTTTGCAACATTACATAGGTGTAGGATTCATTTGTATGTCATTTTCCATATGGAAAGCAATAAAAACGCACTGAAACATATAAACAAGGATGAGTGAGGCTTAATTCCCATGCCTCAACCTTGCTAAATATTCCCAAACATTAATCATATTTTGTTCTAATTATTTATCACGAAAAATCTAATTTTTCCCATTTTTCTCTACTTATTTCTATTTGTTTTTTCAAAAAATTATGAAAAAATAAAAATTATGAACTCTCACTTATCAAAGGCACTCAACCTATTTTTATATTTATTTTTTTTCCATGGGAACTCAAAACACTCACTAAAACTCCCAATTTCCATTATTTCTTCAAAAACCGCACTCTGCGGGTTTTACATCTTTTGAGTAATAGTATCTCTCTCCAATCTATGTCATCATGAACACTATCTTTGTTTTCCATCTGCCATAGCCATACTCTAGATCTGGCATTTTAACACCCAAGTCTTGTTGGTCTCTAGTATAGCCATCTCCTCATCCATTTTATTATATCCCAATGAGCATGACCAATAGCATCCTCAAAACAATTGGCCTCAATATCCTCAATCATCTATACCACATAAGCATAATGGTAAGCTATATAACCTTCAAAACCAAATCTTTTAATAGAGTATCGAACCCTGCTAGATCTACGTACAACTAGATCACTTAGTAGAGCCTTTATATTACCATATGCTCTCTACACACCTAATGTCTTGATTGAGGAATACCAAGCTTATCATCCAAACTCTCTAAATCATTGGAATTTCCATCAAACCCCAAATGACTAGTAGATGCATCATTACTATCATACACTTTCTTCTTCTCTTTATCTTTACCTGCAACTCTAGTAGATGCACCTAAAGATGTGGGACTACTCCTTAGTCTCCCAAACCAAGAGATAACTGTAGATGCAGTACTAGATGATGTTTTTAGTCCACCAAGGATCCATGATTCTTACTTTTCTTTCTACACATAACTATCATGGTGATCATCATCATCCAATGCATCACTACTAGATGCATACCAACTGCTCATCTCATAAAAAACAACTTCTCTGCTCACTTTGAGCTCGCATGTGATAGGGTTATAACAATGATACTCTTTTTGCTCTAAAGAGTATTCAATGAAGTTACATTTTTCAACCTTTGGATCAAGCTCCTTTCGCAACTTATCTAGCATATGAACATATGCAATACAGCCAAATACTTTCAAGTGTGATATATCGGGCTTCTTACATGTAAAGCATTCTTTGGGAGACATCACATGAACTACAACTGTAGAAGTTTTGTTCAGAATATAGACAGTACTATGAATAGCTTTGGACCAAAAATATTTTGGTAAATTTTTTTCAACCATCAATACACATGCAACTTTTACAATATGCCTATTTTTTCTCTCTACAATCCCATTTTGCTACGAGGTATACCTACAAGTAAATTGTCTCTTTACCCCATGAGACCTCGAGAAGTTATTGAACCCATTAGAGAGGCCCTCTCCTTCTCCATGTGACCTTAAGCATTTAACTTTGAAGCCTATTTTTATTTCGACACCAATCTTGAAAGTTTTAAAGTGCTCAAACATATCACTCTTTTCCTTCATGAAATTCACCCATAGCTTGCTTGAACAATCATCAATTAAAATGATAAAGTATTTGTTGCCACCAAGAGATATGTTTTGTGTAGGCTCCCAAATATCTATATGCACAACATCAAGTATATTTTTGCTCACATCTCTATTGTGCAAAAAATGTTGTGTTGCTTGCTTAGTAAACTGACATGTTTCACACACGTTATGAAACTCTACAACTCTAAAAGTAGGCAACTGTGTCACCAACTTAGATTGTATTAATTTTTCCATACCTACTTTTTATCGCTAATTATAAGTATACTTGAGATACTAACAATATATTCTTGTAGTTAGTTGCACAAATTATATTATCATTATAATATTAAACATACTCAATTTCTAAAAAGGCCTTCAAAATGGCATGTACAAAGAAAGTGTTTATTAGTCCTAATTATTAAAAGAAAATTTAAACATGATACTTTTGACCATGTGACCAAAACTATAGAGCTCTCCCTACCTTTAAATTTTTCACAGCCTCCTAAAAACTGCATTTCACCAAATTGTTGATTTAACCTATTTTGCTAGTTATTACAAGTATGTCCCATACCACATCCTGTTAAAGAGGATCTACTACATCCCCTTCCTGAACTTGAATAAAATGCTTAGACCTATTCACCACTTCTTTTAAATGATTCACCTTGCATGTTGATCTCTTTAGTGATCATGAGAGAGATTGACTCGCCAAATTTTGAAAATGGCTTCCATGTATACACAGAAGTGGTAAAAAATTTTCAAGTCTTTTCATTATTAAGGCCACCCAAAGTAGATTAAAGTAAATCATTATCATCAGGCATTGCATCAATGGTTGCTAAGGCATCTGTAATGCTTATCATCTTTAAAACATACTCATTTATAGACATCTTTCCTTTCTTTAAGGTATTCAACTTTGGCTCGAGTTGAATCTGCCATGCCTTCATGTTTACTAAAAACATATTCTTGAAGATTGTCTGAGCTCCATGTGAAGTTTTTACATTTTTGATATGCCCCAACATAGTGTTATCAATAACTATAGATAGCCAATACATTACCTCTTTGTCGTTTCCATTCCATTCTTTCCATACCTTTAATTCTTTTGCAGTCATAGGATCACTTAGCTCTGGCTTCTTTTCCTCACCTGAAACAAACTCATAGAGGCCTTTTCCAAAAATAAGAAAGTTTACCACACAAAACTTCCTTTATGGATAGTTGCTATTTTCTAGCTTTTCAATGATGGAGTTTCCATAGTTCTCTTCCATTATCATAAAAATTGATACAAAATAGCAAGCAAGCCTTCTATAACCTTTTACAACAAGTGCACATCAACACACCAAGCAGCCTCTTTCACTGAATGCTCGAAAGTACATGTATTATGCAAGATGTTTGTATATAAAACTTATGTCTACTCCCCAGCAAATACCTCAAAACTTATAGACTCAAAATTCGTAACCTGTGTACCCACTTTCGATTGACATAATCAAAATTGCAGTATACCCCGAAACTATTATTCATAACTTTCTAGCTCTAAAACCAAGCCTAAAACGATCTCAAATGGCTTAAAATGCAATGGTCATGCCCTAAAGTGCCTATTTGCACAATATATAATGCTTTGCTCATACACCAAATTTCACAGCAATCTAAGATTTTTACACTACTCTACTTCGAGTGCCTACACAAGCACTATCCAAGAGAAAAAGTGAAAGAATAGGAGAGCTTCTTACCCATTTATTGCTTGCTCAAATTCTTGCTTCTTCTCCTTCACTTTAGGCTTCAAAACTAACATCTCTCAATGGCATAGCCCTAATACCATGTCATGATTTGCATGGTGGGGAAACTTGCTTGAGCTATTGCGCCAAACATACACTATACACACAAGAGGAAGCTCACTCAAGAACACGAGAAGAGAAATGGAATGAAAAATGTTATCTTGCTGGTTTCTTATTTTCTTTCATACACTATATAATGCACATGAAGTATAAATAAGATACAATATCAAGGAAAGTGGCCTATTAAGTCAAATAATGCATAACTAACTATACTACTTGATTGACACTATAACTATGCCACTTGTAGGTAGGTGCAATAAATAAAATCTAATAAGTGATAAGTTGGTGGCTATGTAAGAGTCATAATGACCATCAACGGGTTATCTGTAGATGTATGGACCCTTCTAACCGAGTGATCTGTCTATCAATGTCTGTAGGTGTTGAGTATGCCATCTCAACATCTTTGTGTAGAGCCTTCAAAAGGAGGGATGGTATGCATTGGCTTGGAGAATTTGAGAGTTTGGGTGATAATCCAATGGCCACAAAAAGAAGACAAGTTGCCACCCCCAACACTAGTGCTTCATAAGTTTTCTCTTCAAGTCATGCCACCTAGGTTTCCGTATCTCTTGTCTTGTTAATTAATTGATAGTTAGATTAGCTATGGCCAAAATAGAGCAACATAGATCCTAGAATCAGAGCTAGAATCTTGCTTTAGGAAAAGTGGAGAGAAGATTAATGAATTTACAAATGTAGATAGATTCTTCATGTAAGTAAAGGGACTGAACAACTATGAGAAAGTAGAAATTAGGATTAATGTTTTTTTTATATCCTATAGCAAAGTACATGTCATGGGCCTCTTCATATCAAGAGAAGCATAGGAAAAGACATAGATGCAAGTCAACAAGTATTGACCCTCACACATAATATAGGAAATTCAAGAGGAAGTTTACATGCCAAGTGAAGGAAAATGTGGAGAGTAATAGCTAGAAAGTAATTTCCATGTAGTCTTTATTCCATTCATGCCCTAACAGAATCACAAAAAAAACATGGTTAATATAAACATTATGCCATTGCCATAAATAGCAAAGGCAAATAAAGATGGAAAGGCAATAAAAGCACAAATTGAACAAAGGTGCAAGGCATTAAGAAAATTTTAGAATATTTAAAAGTAAATCCTTTGACCTATGTGACTATAATATTTTTCAATTAATACCATGGGGGTTAATTATGTGTAATATTGATTTGAGAGCAAGGCTTGACACCCATGCATGTTGTAATATTCTTCAGTGTTGGAAAGGAAGATCTGTGGCAGCAAGTGTGTGGGCACTCACTTTCTGTTACTTTTAGAAAATCAACTAATGTAAACTAAATATATGTGCATAAAGTAAGAAAGATCAACCAAAGCCAAATTAAATGAAGTGGATAAGCCAAAAAGTGAATGGAAAAGCTCATTATTGTGGTGTTTAATCTTGATACCTCTCTTCTTCTTCTTACTTCTACTCCATATTCTTGTGCTTTATCTTGAGAGTGAGAGAGATAGTGAGTGACTTGGGAGCTGAAGCTTCTCTCTTGCTTCATGTTCTTCTCCCTTCTTTGTAGGTGAGAGGTGGAGTGGAGGAGTGAATAGTTTCTTTTTTTATTATCTTCTTTTCTTCTCAAACATCAAGCACTTGCGAATTTGATCGAGAGATATAGAATCTAGTAGAGGTGGATCCAAATGCACCACTCAAATATTGGAGCTACTTGTGAGTCTTTGAATCATAACATCAATGTGAAGCTTACTATATCCTTTTGTCGATTTGCACATTTTTTGTTTCATGAAGTTTAAGAGAGGAGTGAGTAGATTGATTAAAGAGAGAGACATATTATTTAAGTGAGAGATACCTGTACCTAATTTGATTGGAGTGCTTGAAATAATAAGCATTCTATCAACTTTTGTATTTCCTATAAAGCTTCAACGAAAGCAATAACACATTTAGGCAAAGTAAAGATCTATAGAGTAACACCACTACTTGAAAGACTTATGAATGTTGATCATGGATTCAAAGGAGAATCTAATAGCTTGTCCCATGCATTAACATTTGGTTTTAAAAGATGAGATGATTCAATAGTTGGACTACACAAGGCCAATTGGCATGCCACCAATGACGGTACAAAAATAATGAAAGCTACTTGACACAATAGACAAAGGTCAAGTGGTGACAAGGCCATCATAACATTGCATTTAGGGCCTTACAATGGACTTAGGAGAGATATAGTTCCTCATGGAGGTGGTCGAAAGATAGGGTTTCAAATGATCATGCGTGTAATGTTATAGAGTTTTAGAAGACAAATTTGTCAACATCAGTGGCTTAGACTCTACAACGAGTCAATATGTTTTCCCCAGCTTGATCAAGAGCTTGTAAATTAATAAAATGAACTTAAGTAAAATAAATTTTCTTTCAAAATGTACAATAGTTTGTCTTTATGTTGTGCCAAAAGAATGTGTAATTAACCCTTTGTAACAAGCTAATTAAGGAAGTTGCTTTTATATACTTCACAATGTGATAATGTGTCCTATTTTAAAAAACCAAAACTAGGCTAGGTACATAGGGTGGGAAGTGGGTGGATGAAAGGTGACAAGGATCGAGTAAGAGAGCATGGAGGTGAGAGCTATGGCAAATGGAGCAAGAGCAAGAAAGAGAGAGACTCCAAATGTGGGAACTCCAACAGTCACAATGTGTGACCGGCCTTCCATTTATTCAGATGTCACTGAAAGAATAAAGAATGAAGTTGACAATGATGGGTGCCCGCCACCTGCAGTATGCAGGTGTGGGTACTATTAGTGTAGTAATACATGGATTGCTGGGGAGAGGCGCCTTTACCCCCAACAACCTCAAGCGAATCTGCATCAATGAGGAGTGAGAAGAAAAAGTAAAAAAAGACAATACAACATGTATATAGATACAAGAGGATGAGCAAAGACGTTATCTCATCCAACGCCCATCAACTTCTTAAGAAAGGCAAAGTGCTCTATAGACAGGCTTTTTGTGAGCAAGTCTACAAGATTCTGGTTAGTTGAGATCTTGACAAGGTCAATAGACTTGTCCTCAACAACCCCACGAATGAAGTGATACCTCACCTCAATATGTTTTGTCTTTGCATGGAAGACTGGATTCTTAGCTAACTAGATAGCACTCATAGAATCCGAATATAGTGTAGGGATAGCATCTGCAATACCAATGTAGTGTAGGGATAGCATCTGCAATACCAAGGTCAACAACCAAATGACCCAACCAAATGGCCTTCTTGCAAGCCTCAGTTGGCTGCAATATACTCGGCCTCTGTAGTAGAAAGAGCCGTGCATTTCTACATCCTAGGCATCTATGAAACAGCACCTCTAGCAAAAGTGAACACATAGCCAGAGGTGGACTTCCTACTATTTGCATGTCCTGCATAGTTAGAGTCAATGTATCCCATGATTCCTGTATCCTCTCGCTGGCATAACATATGCACAAATCAAAAATGCCCTTCAGGTACCTCATGGTACCCTTCACAGCATCCCAATGCCTCTTACCAGGTGTAGCCATACAACTATCAAGATTGTGGGAGAGAAGGAAGGAGTCTCACTTGTAGCTTTCTCGCTTGCACAATGGGGGAATACACACAAAGATGGAGGCTGAAAACGGTTTTCCTCTTCTTAGTTGTGTAAGCCAAAAGAACTCTAGTACAAAGAAATAGAAGAACCCTATATATGGGTCTCAAACCAAACTCAACTAACTAAGGTGGCATACTAACTGAGCCACGAACTAGAGTAGATAAGGATAGCTGTCATCTAGCTATTATTCATGGGCGGTGTACCAACCGCATCTGTAGCTAACAAGTCGGTGATATAAATACACAATGGTCACCCTGGCATATCACGAGTGGAGCTTGATATCTCAATACTCCCCCTCTAGCTCAATCCCAATTCCTGCACACCAAGCAGGTCTCTGAACTTGCGTAGCTTCTCTGTACCCAATGCCTTCGTAAATATGTCAGCTACCTGATCCTCTGTGCTGACATAAACTAGATCAATAAGACCTAGTAAAACCCTCTCCCGCACATAGTGATAATGCACCTCAATGTGCTTTATTCTAGCATGATAGACTGGGTTATTTGCCAAGTGTATACTACTCATGTTGTCACAATAAATGACAACTGGCCCATCTGTAGGAGGATGATGCATATCATAAAGTAGCTTATGCAACCAAGTTACCTCACATGCAGCCATTGCTGCGCCCCTGTACTCAGCCTCTGTGCTCGACAAGGCAACTGTAGGTTGTTTCTTGCTGCTCCAAGTGACTGCAGCACTCCCAAAAAAGAACATATATCCACTGGTAGATCGTTTATTAGAAATACTACCAGCCCAATCAACATCAGTGTATCCATGCAACTGTATCTGAACACCAGTCTCATAAAGTAGTCCATACTGCAATGTGGACTTCACATACCTGAGTATGCGTCTAGCCGCATCCAAATGTGGTTTCCTCGGAGCCTGTATAAACTGACTTACCAATCCAACAGCATAGCTCAAATCTGGCCTAGTAATAGTCATATAAATCAAACTTGCTACTATGCGTCTGTACATAGTAGGGTCTTCCAGAAGCTCACCTGCATTTGCGCTCAGCCTCACATTCTGCTCCAAAGGAACTGAAATAGGCTTACAGCCTGTCATCCCATATTTGGACAGCATGTCCAATCCATACTGCCTCATCAAGAGCCATATCCCACTTGGTGATCTAATCACCTCAATGCCCAAGAAATAACGCAGCTCTCCCAAATCCTTCATCTCAAACTTATGCTTCAATAGCATTTTCATATGAAGGATATCTTCATCACTATCACCTGTCATAATCAAATCATCAACATAAATGACAAGTAGCATAATACCTTTCTTTGTTTTTCTCACATAAAGTGAGAAATCTGCCTTGGAAATCTGAAAGCCAATAGTGACAAGATACTGTCCTATCTTGTCAGACCATGCTGTAGGTGCTTGCTTCAAGCCATACAAGGCTTTCTTCAACCTGCAAACAAACTCAAGATAAACAGCATGCACATAACCTGGTGGCTACTCTATATAGACCCTTTCTTGCAAATCACCATGCAAGAAGGCATTCTTTACATCCATCTGATGTAAAGACCATCCCTTTGATGCAGCCATAGCAATGACTGCTCTTACAGTTGCCATCCTTGCAACCGGACTCAATGTTTCTTCATAATCAATGCCATATGTTTGTGCATACCCATTGACTACTAATCTTGCCTTGTATCTATTCACAGAACCATCTGCATTGTGTTTCACCTTATAAACCCACTTACAACCAATTGCATTCTTATCTTTAGGCAAAGGTACTAATTCTCATATAGCATTTGCTTCCAAGGCATCCATTTCCTCATCCATGGCTTTCTTCCATTTTTCTTTTCCCATGGCTTGCTCAAAAGAAGTGGGTTCTGGTTCTTGTATCACCTTGACCATATAGGCATAGTGAATGGCTGTAAATCCATCATATTTCAGCCTATCCACAGGATACCTAGCTCTGGTAGACCTGCGCAAAGTAGGTTCACTCCCAGGTGCTCTCAAAACATCCCTGGTCTTCCTTACTCCAGGTGTAACAATAGACGGAATACCCAACTCATCATCAATGCTCTGTTCTGAGCCACTGGATTCACCATCCACATAAGAGTGACCTACATTCACATCAAACATGGGCTGATCTACCTTCTCTTTTCCTTTTCGTAATACTTGCATACCACTATCTGCATTGCTTTGAGAAGATTCTCTTGATCTCAATCTGCCTGTCCATGGCAAAGAATGTAAACCACTACTAGAGGACGCTCCAGGTCCACTAATATCTAATGACTGCTACTGTGAATTCTGTGCAGCATTACCATTTTGTGCATCTACATTATCAATCATATTTACTGGTTTATACCAGCTACTCATCTCATAAAAAACAACATCTCTGCTCACTATAAACTTACGAGTAAAAGGGTTATAGCATCTATACCCTTTTTGCTGCAGAGAGTAACCAATAAAGATGCACTTCTCAGATTTTGGATCCAACTTGGATCTCAACTCATTTGGCACATGAACATAGGCAATGCAACCAAAAATTTTCAAATGAGAAATATCTTGTTTCCTACCAGTATACCTCTCCTCTGGAGTCATGCCATGTATTGCTGTAGTGGGAGTCCTGTTCATTATGTAGACTGCTGTAGCAACTACCTCAACCCAGTAAAAATCTGGCAGGTCTTTTTCATTGAGCATGGCACGAGATACCTCTCCAATATGCCTGTTTTTTCTTTCTACAATTCCATTTTGCTGTGGGGTATGACTACATGAATATTGCAGCTTTATACCATGCTCCTGCAAGAACCTTGCAAACTCATTTGAGAGATACTCTCCCCCTCCATCTGACCTTAGGCATTTTATTTGCAGGCATGTTTCTTTTTCAACCATAGCTTTAAGAGTTTTGAAATGCCCAAAAACTTCACTTTTCTTTTTCATAAAATACACCCAAACTTTTTTGCTATAGTCATCAATAAAAGTGGCAAAATAATGACAGCCTCCAATAGATGCAGCTTTAGTAGTCAACACATCAGAGTGGATTAATTCCAATGGCTTCTTACTCTCTTGAACATGTCTAGGAAATGGTTTCCTTGCCTGTTTTCCAAATTGACAGGCTTCACATACCTTATGCATTTCTACAACCTTGAATTTAGGCAATCCTGCAACAATATTTTGGGCTTGCATTGATTTAAGTCGCTGTACATTAACATGACCAATGTGTTTATGATAGATATCAATATCTGCAACTACACCGATCCCATGTGCAAACATTGCAACACTCAATTCAGGCATGTTTGCATCCAACGTAAACATTCTGTCCTTCTTCTTTCCTTTTGCTATCAAGCAACCTTTATTTTTCATATCTTCAACAAAGCATCCATGAGAATTAAATCTAACCTTCAAGCCCTGCTCAACCATTTGACCAACAGAAACTAAGCTCTTGGTGATATTTGGGACATGAAATACATCCGACAGGTATTTCTTTTTCCCGTCCTGCATAAACAAAGGAATTTTTCCAATCTGCACAATAGGATGTGCAATATCATCACCAATCTCCACAAATCCTAGTTTTTTCATTTTCCTTGTATCCTGCATCCATTTTGCATGACCTGTCATGTGGTTTGATGCACCTGAGTCAACATACCACACATCATTGCTTTCTTCTGCACTTGTCACAGAATTGGTCATGTGCTGCACCATAAACAAATGCTCATTTCTGCCATCACCCTGTCTACTAGAAGATGCATAATTCCCTTGTTGCAATTTTTCATTCATGATGTTATTCTGCTTTTTATAGCAGTCTTTAGCCATATGACCCATTTGACCACAGTAGTAGCATTCAACATTGCTATTTGCATTTTGGCCTCTTTGCCATCCACTACGACCTCTTTGGCTCCCCCTACCTCTAGAGTTACCACGTCCTCCTCCATAGGACTGGTTTTCTTGAGTTTGCTGCATATTCTGATTTCTACCACGGCCTCCAGATCGGCCTCCTCTACCTCTGCCTCTACCTCTTCCAGCATTTGAGTAGAAGACAACTTCTTTTGAAGTTTCTCTTGAAAAAGATGCACCACCATTTCTCTGCTCCTCAGAAATTAGAAGAGCAATCAACTCCTCAAAATCAAAAATCTTTCACGGACGGAAATGGATGTTCGAAACTGTGCATAATCCTTTCCTAGACCATTCAAGGTCACAGAAACTAAATCATCATCTTCCACTGGCGACCCAATGGAAGCAAGTGCATCTGCAATCTTCTTCACCTTCATGTGGTAGTCATTGATGCTCATACTTTCTCTTTGCACATTGTGCAACTCTTGCTTGAGCTGCATTTTCCTGGCTTGCGTATTTGTGCTATACATTTTTGACAAAGTATCCCATGCCTCCTTTGGTGTACTTGCATCCTGAATATGCACAATCATAGAGTCTGAAATACTGATAGACAGCCAGTACATAACTTTTTTGGGTCTCTCATTCCATCCTTTAAATGCATGCATTTGTTGTTGATTGGGAACATCAGGAAGAACTGGTTCTTCTTTGTTTCCTGCAACGAATTCCCAATATCCTTTTCCCATAAGAAAATTCGTCATTCTAAACTTCCATGCTTGGAAGTTGTTCTTGTCAAGCTTTTCAGTGACAATCTGTGAAAGAGAATCAGACGCCATTACAGAACAAACACAAGAGCAAAACTGACAAAAGTGGTATTTGACCACACAGTCACTTCCTAGTGACGATTTTGCATCAAGAAGCAACAAGGATGATTCTGTAACTCCCAATGTCTCTGCGCACAGGCATACGATGAAATTTCTATGGTAACTTTTCACCGATCTGTAGATCAATGGTCACATAGCAAAAAACTGGGCCTTTTCTCGAGTGCGTGTGGAAAACTTCCGCCTCCAAAACAGGCCCCGAAATGGCCTCGAATAAAAAAAACAGGGCAACCAAGGGCTAAAAACCTTTCCCGCAGCATATACTGCCCTCTTGCTACACCACGAAGGACGTCTCAATCTAAGACAATGCACTCTTGCACTTTTCGGCTATGCTACCTGCAGAGACTTGCTCCCAAAACAGAAAAATGAAAGCAACACTGGTCCTCTTATCAGAACACCGCGAACTTGGTTTGCTTTCTTGAGCTCCTTACCACGAACAAGGCTCTGATACCATGTCAAGATTGTGGGAGAGAAGGAAGGAGTCTCACTTGTAGCTTTCTTGCTTGCACAATGGGGGAATACACACAAAGGTGGAGGCTGAAAATAGTTTTCCTCTTCTTAGTTATGTAAGCCAAAAGAACTCTAATACAAAGAAATAGAAGAACCCTATATATGGGTCTCAAACCAAACTCAACTAACTAAGGTGGCATACTAACTGAGCCACGAACTAGAGTAGATAAGGATAGCTGTCATCTAGCTATTATTTATGGGCAGTGTACCAACAGCATCTGCAGCTAACAAGTCGATGATATAAATGCACAACCGCCCATGAATAATAGCTATCATCTAGCTATTATTCATGGGCTGTGTACCAACCGCATCTGCAGCTAACAAGTCGATGACATAAATGCACAACGGTCACCCTGGCATATCATGAGTGGAGCTCGATATCTCAACAACAACGTGCCACAACACCAACTGTAAAAGTAATATCCAGATGGGTGGCTATCATGGCATACATAAGACTGCCCACTATGGATGCATAGGGAATCTTGGCCATCTCGGCCCTCTACTCATATATTTGCGGACAATAGACCTGTGATACCTTCACATGAGAAGGAATGGACATTGAATAGGCTTTACATCATGCATATAGAAGTGCCCAAGGACTTTATGAATGTACTCTCTCTGTGATAGATAGAGTAGCCCTTGATGCCTATCACTCGTAATGTGCATATCAAGAATATGAGAGGCTTGTCCCAGATATTTCATCTCAAATCTCTTCTTAACATGAGTCTTAAGAGCATCTAGCTCATCATGATTTTTTCCTACCAAAAGCATGTCATTCACATAGAGTACCAAAATCAATAAAGATCCATCATGGGCTTTCTTCGTGTACAAGCACGGATCCATAGCACTACAGATGTAGCCCTGTGCTGCATTATTGCATTGAATAAGCCATAAAGACTTTTCCTCAATTTGTACACTAGGTGTTCCCTGCCAAGCTCTACAAAGTCCTTAAGCTACTCCATGTAAATCTCATCATGCAAGTCTCCATGTAAGAAAGTCGTCTTGACATCCAACTGATACAAGTCCAAGTCAAGCTATGCAACCAAAGCCAAGACTAAGCGTAGGGTGGTCATCTTAACCACTAGAAAGAAGACCCCATCAAAGTCACAACCATGCTTCTGCTTAAAACCCTTTGCTACCAATCTGGACTTTTATGCCGGCCTGGGGTGTCCAAGGGTACTTTTCAACTTCTACACCCACTTGCAAGGCAAAGCCTCTTGCAACTAGGCAAGGAAACCAAATTCCATGTATGATTCTTATGCAATGAGTCGATCTCGAACTACATAGCCCTCTCCTAGGAGTGACTATCACCCTTGTGCATATCCTCATTATAGGTGAGAGGCTCTGCTATATCTGTAACCAATATATAATTTAGGGATTGCTCATAGCAGTCAAGAGGTCGTCTATCTCTAATAGAATGCCTCAATGCAGGCTGTGTTGCCTGTCCAATATTCTATCTAACATCCTGGCCATGAGGATCAGTCGACAGTATAGGTTGTCTAGCTAGCTGTGTGGGAGCAAGGGGCTCCTCTTGAAAGATAACCCTATGTATCTCAACAACTTTCTCATGTTGCATATGCATTTTGTCCTCATGGAACACAACATCATGCTTGCGCATCACTTTCCACGCCTGTTGATCCCAAAGATGATATCCCATCTCGTCTACATCTCCATAGCCAAGGAAAATGTATTTCACACTTTTAGGATCGAGCTTATTGCATTTATCCTTAGGCACATTGAAAAATTCCTCACATCCAAAGATACACAAATGAGCATATGAGAGAGGCTTTCCTATCCATACCTCCTCTGCAACCAAAGTCAATACCACTACAAGGTGAACTGTTAATGAGATGCACAACAGTAGAGACTACCTCAGCCCCAAAAATACTGTGGTACACTTGCTTGGCTAAGCATACTGCAAACCCTCTCCTGGATAGTCCTATTCATATGCTTAGCCATATCATTCTGGGGAGGGTGTAAGGGGTAGTCAATTGACGCTTAATACCCTGCTCATCACAAAACTACTCAAAGACACACGAGATGTTCTCACCCCTGTTATCGATCCTTAGGCATTTTAGCCTATGCCTAGATTGATTCTCTGCTAAAGCAAGCCAACGTTGAAAGATGGCCAAGACATCAAATTTATACTTTATGGGATAAGCCCAAACCTTATGTGAATAATTGTTAATAAATGTGACAATGTACTTTGCACCCCCTAATGATTGACAAGGCATGGGTCCACATATATCTAAATGCACAATAGCCAAAGACTCACCCATGCATGGAATACTAGACTTTTTATCTGAATTCTTAGTCTGCTTGCCATATAAACAATGATCACACAACTCAAAATGCGAACTCAAAAGGCGGAAGATACTGCAAAGCACTAAGCATTTTCATTCCCTTAAGTGACACATGTCTGAGATGAGTATGCCAAAGAGATAAATGTGGGATAGAACCCACTGACAAAACATGGTCAAAAGTACCATATGCAAGAACAAGCCTACCATGAGTTATCTTCCATACAGAATCACCAAAGCATATATGAAAACCCATATCATCAACCTACCCAACAGACATAAGGCTTTTAGTTAGTGTGGATACATGATGTACATTATGCACAATAAAAGTTGTACCAAAGGGAAACTGTAGAGTTGACATCACCAATGCCAACAATAGCAAAAGATCGATTATCACCTAAGTGCACAATACTAGATACACTGCGATAGATATAAAATCACTCACGATAGGGGGTCACATGAAAAGACGCACCCAAATCCAAGAGCCAACACTGTGCATGAATAAATTGAGCCTCGGTCAACTAGAGGCATCACATGAAGAGGCTACTAAGATGTAGTCACGATCGAACTCCTCAGGTTGCATGACATTTATCTCCTCAATCTTTACATTGGACTTTGCAAGTATAATGCTGCGATCATTGGATTTCTCCTGCACTCTTTCTTTCCCCTTTTCTTTGCACTTGTCATCATGCAACTGAAGCTCCAAGTGGCAAAGAAGCTCAAACAATATAGGTAGCATGCATCACTGACATATGCTTCAAAGCATGTACCAACAAGTCATGCATAGACTATAGGTATAACCTCTGTCACAAAGCATGCCAATTGTGGGAGCTTTCGCTCAACCGCCAAGACCCACAAACCGCTTATTGCTTCAAGTGTTCCAAGCCGAGCACTAATGGCTACCTCTCACATAGCCGACGCGCCATCCATATCTATAGTTGTAGTGAGCTTATCTCCATGCCGATCGAGTTACCTCCTCTCCCACGCACTCCGGTAGCTCCATGATCCAAGTGCAAGCTTCAAGCAAGCTCCACACTTCAAGCTCCATTGCCACGAGCAAGACAAGAGAAGATAAGATAAGAGAAGAAGAGAGAAGAAGATGGAGAGCTTCTCCTCCCCGGTCCCTCACCCTCACACACTCACTCCCTCATACTCTCACTCTTCCTCTCTCAAGCACAAGCTCAAGTAAGCAAGAAGAAGAAGAAGAGGAGGAGGAGGAGACCCACTTTTGGCCACACACAAGAATGAGCTTCTCATTCACTTTTCAACTTTATATACAAAACCCTAAATCCCTTTTGGGCGGTCATCCCCTTATCCCCTTTTTTACATGACCGACCGTGGCCTAGGCCCTTTTTCTCATTGTCCTCCTATCTTTCTAGCTTCCTTTCTACCTCCCATCTACCCTTACAAATTGCACAGGTGAGAGCTCGACACTCTTTAAATTAAATCATAATGCGCTTGTGCTCTTTTACAAAAGTATTGACTTGCGCTTTTTCTTGTGCGCCTTTTTTCTTTATTTAGGACCTTTTTGCACTTCTTGTGTTTCCGTATTTTTCTTGGCACGCCTTCGTCTTCCGTTTTACTTTTGCCTTAGTCTTTGTCTTTTGCTTTAGGTTTTTCAGATTTTCCACCTTATTCGTCTAAGGGTTAACATTACCCCCCTCCTAGATGAGTGACAGTCCCATGGCACTCACACTAGTAGGTAGCAGGCGTTCGCATGCACCGAAGACATGGGTTGTAAAGACATCTGTGGTTGCCTTAGAGGATTTTTGGTGGTGGGGAGATGAAGGTTATTGGGGCACTTTGTTGGCGTGGGTGGCTGGTGGTAGGATGGTTAGAATTGGGGGTAGAGCTATTCGCTGTTAAGAATTGTGTTAGGCTAGGATAGGTATTGGTTTTTGGGGATTTTGCACATGACGAATCTTGGTGGGCTTGTAGGATGATAAAGGATAAGAATTCAAAGTTGAGGGTCGATGAAGAGCAAATGACACTTTCGTTGGAGTCTTCAATACCTGCATTGAAAACCTCTCATATGTGGTCTCTCCCTCGGGGTAGTGCTAGTCTTCTATATCAGGCACAAGATATAGTTCAATTAGTTTGGGAGACAGGTCGAACTCTAAGCAAGTTGAGAGTATTGTCTTGCACTTGAGAACCCAAACTGTGTATATATTTTGGTGCAGATATTATGTGAGTGCTCGTGCATACTTAGATATTACGTAGTTAAAAGACCGCGGGCTGGTTTCTCGTAACAACGTGTGGATGAAGCAAAGTTGTCCATGGTGAGAATAAGTACACGTGAAGGTGTATGAGACATCCTTTGCGTTGTGACTACACGACGTAGCATAATTGAACACAGGGACACATCACTTTTGGTAGCTGGTAGCTATTGGACTTGTGTGATGAGGACAGTGTACTTTTCATGGCCATTCGTACGGTGCTTACCACGATTGAGTGCAATGGTGTTAAGGCAAAGTACAAGATGGAATCGTGCGAATGGGTCAGGGTGACAAGTCTAGCCATAGGCGAGACAAGCTCCCTGGGTATGTCTTGCCCTTGATGTGCCCTGAACAATTGTGGGTGATGCGAGAGGGATAGGGGACTAGGGATGGAGCCAGCCAACCAAGGTCATTAGATGTACCTAATTTGAGGAGCCCTAGGTGTTGTGATGTGATCGTGGGTGCTTCTTAGCTTTTTGTTTCTTGGCTTTTCTTTGCTTTTCTCTCTTTTTTTTTGTTTTGGACTTGCCTGAGTACAACCATTGCAATATGGTGAGGCTATCAGCCTTTCAGTGGGAAAAAAGTTGTGGCAGGATGGCCTTTGTTAAGCAGCTTATACAACGTAGGGGCTACTTTATTTGTATAAGGCGGGGCGAGTCCAGGTTGTCAGGCGACTGAGGCTGTGCTAGTGAGGCTAGGCGGGGAAGATGTCAATCGGGACCTGAATGGTGTAGTCCCTGGCCGCAACTGTTTCCAGAATGCTTTTTAATAATGCATCAAATTCCTGCTTGTCTCGAGCTGCCCTCTTCTCTTTCGAGCACCTAGTGCTCGACATCTAGTGGGGGCTTGCACGGTTGGTGTTGTCACACCCCGTGTGCTCCCTTGAGCCCTCGTCCTCTTGGCTTGGGGAGTTTTCGGCCTGCATCTTGGGCGGTGTCCTTTGGGGTCTCTTTTCAACGCATACCTCTTTAGGGTAGGCACATAGCATTATGATGGGGGCGCTAGTGTCTTATGCTCCCTCGGACGGCCGAGAGCTTCCTTGTAGGCCAGCTACATTATGTGGTCCATGACTGCTACCATAGGAGAACCTGCAAAAATGAGAACCAAGGGTTAGGCCCTGAGGCAAGATAAAACTATTCGCATGGGCGGGATTACACAGTGGGTTACTAAGCGCATATGATGAGGAGGGATGAGGTGAGGCATGCAGTATTTGTTGTAAAGGGATGGCCCCAGTTATGATATTCGTCTTGCTTTGACTGTGGAGTGTATTCTAGCTATAGCAGATCTTGGCTTATGCTAAGTTGCATGGATGGTTATCATGGAGTGGAGCAGGGCTCGTCCCCGAAAGGATAGATCAAAAAGGGGAAAGGTGTATCGAAGGGGGCGGTGCCCCGTCTACGCCATCAGAGATGTTGGTCAGGGATTCCTATGGCGATAATGAGGGTTGCATGCCCTCCACCTAGAGGTGGGAATGGTCACATGACTTCTAAATGTGTGGTGAGAGGAGGACTTAAGGAGCTCAGCCTGTCAAACCCAACTCTTTTCCATGTGCTTGGCTATCATTGCTTGTGTGTGTTGATATTATCTATACAGGATCACAAAATTCATTGTTTATTTATGTACATATTTATGAATCCATGTCACTTCATGAGGATAAAAACCAACTGTAGAACTTCGGATTGTACTGGAGTGTGGCACACGCATCCAGTACTCGTGGCAACTTACTCAATAACGATAGATATTTTACAACATCGAGTAGCATGATACCTTGTCCGAGTCTACTGGCAACATGTAACTCCTCCTCAATGAGAACCTTATTAGCCAAAGAGTTCTCTTGGCTCGTTCGAGCTAAGTCCGTACCTCGAATGGCAGTCAGCACACTCAAAAGGAAGTTGGTGCCACATAGGTCGGGTCTCTTTGAGACCGCCATTTGGCCAATCGCTCCTCTGAGACTATCATAATTTGGGCTCCTAGTTCGGCCATTGCAACACGGTTTTCAAACCAACGTTTTTCAAATTGACTTCGACCCTCTGACTATCACTTTAGTTGCTCTATCTCTAAGAGATTTGTTTAGCAGAGCACATCATTGAATGTTACAGTTAATCGTAGTTCATCAACTTCCTCGTCAGAGGTGAGTCGCATGCGTTCATGCAGGAGCCTATCATAGTGCTCGTTAAGATGTTCTTGCTCTTCCCAGGATAGGGGAAATGGCAAGTATTCTTCAAGCTGCTCCTTAGGGATTGCGCCCATGTCTGCAAGGAAATAGACACATGCAAATACCTTGAGCTTAGCATCCAACTCAGTTAAGCATTCTGCAACACTTCTATGTTCAATGAGGGCCTACTTGGTTGCTATCTCATGCAAGGTTCTAGGAGTTTCCCTAGGCTTTAGCATAGCTGGGGGCTCAAGCCTAGATGAGCAAGATTAGTCAATGCTAGGATTGCTTATGCTCTCGGGGTTTGTGTGTTTTTCCTGAGGTTTTGTTGCTATTGTGCCATGGTTGTCCTCGGATGCGATTGGTATAGATTTTCACCCTATTGTGATAGTGTTCTATCCACTCTTGATTGGTCAATGTGAGTTCTGTTGTCGCTGGATTGAGTGTTGCAAGCAACCAGTAATGATGATGGTTGCTTTGACTTATCAAAACACACGGATGTGTCTGAGGTTTCACCTCTGTTAGGGGAGATGGCAATGGGTTCATTGGTGGATGGGCCTGATATTTTATTTCTCAACTCTTTAGTGCTCTTGATCTCGATCTTATTGGCATCTACCACCAATTGCAATTACCATTGTTTTCGTTGTTTTGTCCTCTTTTTCTTGGGCAATTGTGGTGTCTCCTTTAAGGACTCAGGACCCTGAGCTAGGTCAGTCGTTGATGTGCTTAGCTGGGTCTTAGCACTCTCTTTCTCTTGTGTGCTCTCATGGGATTTAACTGTGACCTGTTGAACATCCTTGCTAGGTTGATTGGTCAGATGCATTCTCTCCTTGGCCACCTCTTTGAGAGATTTCTCCTCAAGCCTAGGCTTTAGGTGGTTTGGAAGTGTTGGAGGTGTCAACGATGTTGGTTGTGATGCCTCTTCCATAGGTGAATTGCTAAGTACGTATTCTACAAGGGGTGTCGTCGCAGCCAAAGGCTATGACTGCTGTGATCCTTGATTGGAAGTAGTAGCAGCTAGTTCGATGGACCGGCTACTGTTAGTAGATTGCAGTGTCAGGTCCTCAGGAAAATCGGAAGTGGTTGTGTCTTTTGTTTCCCTTTGAGCATTCACTTGTGCAGATTGAGCCTTGATCTAGCCATGGTGGGTTGCATAGGCATATCCTTGGGTCAAGAGCTATGGGTGGTGTTATGTTTCACCTCTCGAACATTTGGAAGCTTAACTGGAGATAGAGATTGGGATTGAGCAGCTGCACTTAACGACTGCTATTGTGCTTCTTATGTCCATCTAGGGGAAGATGGTGTAGGAGACTTGGGACTCCTAAGTGGCTTTGACACTGGTGGCTAGAAGATTTGCTAGTGGCTATTAGATGATTGTGCCATTTACTTTACTTTGTTGAGAAATCTGTCTTCTTACGAGTAGTGTTGTGGCTCTAGTGCTCGTTATCCTCTTGGGAAGTCAAAATCTCCTTGAGCACTAGTGGTCTTTGTGCACGCTCAATGGTTACATCTAACATCTGCTTATTAAGCATGCTAGGCTGAGGATCTACCCTTTGATTAGTCCCATTTGGTTTTCTGATTTAGATCATGAGGGGCTCGGGTCACTCCAATGTTCTTGACTCGAGACTTGGTTTGTCGTTTAGATTTTCTCCTATGCTTATTTTCTCTTGATACAATCTGGCCTTCAGCTAATAGAGGAGGTTTAACAGGGGGTTTTGGTATCCAAATCCATCGATTACCTGTGTAATACCCTTGTGCATATAGCAACGCTTTGGATATCCATCTCGGCATTGTGCTGGCTCTCCATCGATGTCTTTGTCTATAAGGCTTGGGCTTCTTTCGGGGTCTTCTACGATATTTGTAAGACCAAAGCCCATCCTTGGCATTGTCTCCTAACCTTCTCGTTTCAAGCTTGGCCTCACTCACTGGTTCTCATTGTTCAACATGTGCTTCAATCAACTCTTTCAACAGGTCCTTACTCTCATTACTAGGCTTACCTGTTATGTCAGAACCTTCCTTGCCTTTCCCTCGAGGTTCAATGAGGTCACTCTTACTAAAGGTTGTGATTATCCTCACACCTGGTAGTGTCAAGAGTATCCTCTATGCTACATAATCGGCCTCACACTTGGACGACCTTTTGAAAGGTCATCCAAGGAGGGTTTCCTTTCCACAACTAGCACTATTTGGAGGAACGTGGAATAGGGCAGGAAAGCTTTCCATTTCAATGGTTACAAGGATTTTGCACTTCCCCATAAGTGCTTGTGGGTGTCCCCGTAAGGACTAAGAGTTGCATTAGTCGGTGTGAGCTCTGGTTGGTCTAGTAGGGTCCATGCTTCATAGGTCAATATATTAAAATATACTCCTTCATCAATCAGAGCATCGATAGTGTCCTCTCTTTTCGCAATGAGTTTGACCCTAAGATAAGCAGGCGGTACTATGTCTTCATCTTCCGAGTCTTGGCTTATAAATTTAAGCATTCTCACAAATGCCATTAAGTCTCCAACTGTACGACCAGATGTGGATTCCCCACTGATGTCTTGGATCATCTATGCAGTGCTATACAAGGAGCATCTATCGTGAGGACTGTCATGTCTAGTCATCCTTGTAGTTGTAGCTTGATGTTGTTGCTTTTCTCTTTGACTAGATGCAGTCCAAATGCAACACATACGCATTTTTGCAGTGTGGCCTTTTTGCCCTTGTTGGCTAGATTGGCCCATTGAGGTTCTAGGGTCTCTGTTTGTCTTTGTTTGGGTATGGGCTTTTGGTTGCTCTTTTGCAGGTGAGAATCTATACTCGTCTAGACCATTACTACACTAGGGTCTAATTTGGAGAACCCGTTACGGCACGCATTTTCTCTCCAACCTACTTGAGGGAGGTGTAGAGAGGGCAAAGTCCCCTCTGCGGGGATCCGAGGGGCAGTCCCCTTGGCCTGCAAGGCCGTTACGGTAAATGCCATGCACAATTTGAGGGATCATTTGTAGCCAAATTTTTAACTACTTGCTCTAGATTTCAGCCCAGTGATAGATCTATGATGTCGTTTCGACTCTATATGGTCTCTCGGTCAGTTTTAGGGTCTACAAGTCAAAATTTGAAAAAATCCAAATTCGACCCAACAGGTCCGAATTGCAGGGGTCGAATGCCCAATTTGGCACGTCCGAATGGCTGAGGGTTGAATGAGAAAGGGCTGAATGTAACTAGGCTAAATGTCAAATTCGGCCAGTCCGAGAGTGCGCTTGTTGTCCGAGGGTCGAGTGGCCGAGTCGGGTGGGCCGAGTCGGGTGGGCCAAGTCAAGTGGGCCGAGGGCCGAGTGGTGAATTCGGCCAGGCCGAATGTCAACTTGTGCGAGTGGGGTTGGGCCGAGTCGGTAGGGCTGAGGGTCGAATTTCAAAGTTGGTCCAAATGCTTCACTCGAACGGGCCGAGCGAGAGTCGTCCGAGTGTTAGTGGGCCAAATGGCCAAATGGTATGAGGGCCGATTGGCTGAGTGGTCCGAGGGCCGATTCTGGGACTCGGCCTAGAATTCCCGTCACTCAAACGGGCCGAGCACAAGGGCCGAGCGCGACCCGATTTTTTGCCGGACTTCAAAGAATTCTTCTCACCAAGCAATCGAGGGGTTCCTACTGCTGAGCACCCCAATTTCCAAGTTACTCATGTAAAAGAAGGTGTGGAATTACCTGGGCTAGGCAAATAACTTCGAGATTACCAAATCAAAGCAGGTCCACGCAATGAAGCTCTCTCCCTCTCTCGTGCTCTCTTGAAACCCTCCAATGCAAAATGTGGCCTTTCTTGCTACTCCTGGCCCCTTATCACCCTGCCCAGGCCTGTACTCGCCTTAGTGTTGCTCCCTTCACCAACATTTAACCCAAAATTTCATTTTTTGCCCTTCTTTTTCCTGTTTTAGCTTGTTATACAGCAACAGAAAATCCTACTATTTGCTCCAATTTTTTGCTCCTATCCTTTCTAAATGCAAGAAAAAATCACAAGGGAACTACCTACACTACTCCATCATGCTTTTCCAAGTCCAAAAACTAAAAACCTACTTGCTAAGGAGATCGAATACCTCTTCAAACTCGCTCTCTTCCTACCTATCTACCTCAAGGACCGGTTCGGGGAAAACCCTACCTCGATTCTCAATTCGAAGCACGCAAGCGCTCAAGGCTTGAATCCATTGGTCCTAGCAACGAAATCAAAATGTGGGAGCTTTCGCTCAACTACCAAGACCCATGAACCGCTTATTGCTTCAAGCGTTCCAAGCCGAGCACTAATGGCTACCTCTCACATAGCCGACGTGCCATCCATATCTACGGGTGTAGTGAGCTTACCTCCATGCCGATCAAGTTACCTCCTCTCCCATGCACTTCGATAACTCCACAATCCACGTGCAAGCTTCAAGCAAGCTCCATCCTCAAGCTCCACTCTTCAAGCTCCACTGCTAGGAGCAAGACAAGACAAGAGAAGAGAAGAGAAGAGAAGAAGAGAGGAGAAGATGGAGAGCTTCTCCTCCCCGGTCCCTCACCCTCACACACACTCACTCCCTCACACTCTCACTCTCCCTCTCTCAAGCACAAGCTCAAGCAAGCAAAAAGAAGAAGAAGAAGAAGAGGAGGAGACCCACTTTTGGCCACACACAAGAATGAGCTTCTCATTCACTTTTCAACTTTATATACAAAACCCTAAATCCCTTTTGGGTGGTCATCCCCTTATCCCCTTTTTTACATGGCCGACTCTTTTTCCCATTGTCCTCCTATCTTCCTAGTTTCCTTCCTACCGTCCATCTACCCTTACAAATTGCATGGGTGAGAGCCCGATACTCTTTAAATTAAATCATAATGCGCTTGTGCTCTTTTACAAAAGTATTGACTTGCGCTTTTTCTTGTGCGCCTTTTTTCTTTATTTAGGACTTTTCTGCACTTCTTGTGTTTACATAATTTTCTTGTTGCGCCTTCGTCTTCCGTTTCACTTTTGCTTTGGCCTTTGTCTTCTACTTTAGGTTTTCCAGATTTTCCACCTTGTTCGTCTGAGGGTTAACATAGACCGATGTCAAGTAAGTGCCAACCAATATAGAGCTCAAACGAGGCTCAAAGTACATTCTGAGGGTTAACATAGACCAATGTCAAGTAAGTGCCAGCCAATACGAAGCTCAAACAAGGCTCAAAGTACATTTTGATTGATACATTACGTTTTATAACAAAGAAAACCTTACATGAGAAGGGAAAAAATATCCTAGTAGGTTTTCTAGGTTTATTGATTTACATGATTCTTTTAGCTTCTTTTGAAGTTAAAATTTGGCATGTTCCTTTTAGAATTTCCTTTGGAATTTAAAGGAGTTGGAAAATTTTAGCCCGTATCATTTCTACTAAGTTGTTGGTCAAACGAGATGTGACTACAAATCAACCATTGATGGATAAATGAGAAATGGAGTATGAAAGGAATCCTAGTAATGAAGGGAAAACATGGTTGATTTGGAACAAAATAGCAGAACTTATCCAAGGATTTGGACTTGAATAATATAACTATAATGTTTTTGCAAAAGTATGATGGAAGATGACTAGAGAGAAATAGCTTTTTTGCCTAATATCCTACTCCAACCTACACAAGATTATCATGCATCATAGGCATTACTTGCCAAGGGCACAAGATGAGGATATCTCAATTCCTCTAAGGGGGAGAGAATGCAATGTAAAACCCCCCATCCAACATGATTCATGCCTACCCATTTGTTTTCCTTATGAGAACACCCTCCTCTATTTTGTACATGTGATTGACACCTAATATCTCAATATTATAATATGAAAAACAATAAAAGATTAAAAGCTATTATGTCTCCCTCTCCTTGCTAGATTTAATGTTGGCCCTCCCTACCTATACGAACACCCTCTTTCCTTTGCTACCCCTTACCCATGAGAATTCCTCTAAATTTACCAAACAAATAATATAATAAAACATTATTATTAATAGAAAGAGAAAGGAAATAGATATTCCAACAAATTGAAGATGAGGAGAGTTGGATGTAAGGGTAGGAAGAAAGAGAGAAAGAGGGAATAAGGGAGGAGGAAGGAGAGGTCGAGCAGAAGGGAGAGGAAAGTGGGGAAGGAGGAAGGAGGAAGAGGAGGGGTGGAGAAGAATGATAAAGAGAGGGAAGAAAGGAGACAAGAGGAAAAGGGAGAGTGAGAGGAGAGGAAGAAGAAGAATTGAGGAGAGGAAGAGAGAGACAAGAAGAGAAGGAAGAAGCTAGAAGAAGGGGGAGGAAGGGAAGAGGAGGAGGGGGAGAAAATGAAATGAAATGAAATGAGATATTAATGTCTACAAGAGATCATAGTTATAACCATTTGTGTGATGATACAACTATTTGGAAGAATAGTAGAAGCGTAAAAGAGAATCAACTAAAAAGCTAAGGCTATAAGCTATGACAAAATGAGAAACCCTAGTTGATACAATCCATGGTAAGAAAAACCTTGATATACAAGATCCACGACAATCCATGATGTACAAAGACCACCATTAGGAATATCATAGAGGTACATGGTGTTAGATATGCTAAATGCTTCATCCTCATAAGGTGTCACTGGTGATCCATGGTGCTCTAAGTTGTAAGGACCCCATTATTAGGAGAACCATTTGTGAGCACAAGTGGGTCATGACTTGTATGTCAAATCAAGTCTATGTAACTGGATGACAAAAGGGTGACCTTTTGTGGATCTAGCCTTTGGGTTAGATAGAGTATTATGTTGCTAGCAACCCAAGGCACAATGCATCGAGTTGCAAGGCGTGGAAAGGTTCAGAATAAAGCATGAAGAAATCATAGAAGAATCATCTAACTCATATGCATATGAAGAATCCATGTTGTCATCCCAATAGATATGCTTCATAAGAATAGTGTCCACATAAACTACTTGATCATCTTTTGTTCTCTCCAAGCTCCCTCATATCTTCCCCAAGACTTGCAAGCCTTGCAATAACCTATACACATCCAAGGATGAAACCAAGAAGTTCTCATAGTATTTTTGCATCCCACTAGACATATACCAATCAATGAGTCTCAGTGCTTCCTTTGACCTAATTTCCATAAAACAATAGTGCTGATCACACTTCATATCCCATACTACTTTCTCATCAAGTTGCAATCCTAGTATTCACTAGTTTGTAGCCTTCCATGCTTCCTTGGATTCCACACATTGGTTCATACATCTGGTCAATATAAACACTTTGCCAAATACTAGGAACAATCTCCATTGTCAACATACCTTGATCCTTTTTTAAAGACACAGCCAATGCTACATTTTTTAATAATAGTATAGTACCAACATCCTTCACAATATCCTCTAGTGCATACTCCAGTAGAAGAGAACCATCAAAAGAAACATCCAAGTCAACCTCTTTACCACTGTCATCTGAAAGAAAACCCTCCAAGTACAAGTCATTAAAATAGTCTTTATCAAAAGTAGAGGAAAAGATAACAAGTGGAAATTCTTCTCCATTCACATATTTTTGCATCTGCCCTTGACATACAACATGCTCAACATCAACATCCTTGGTTTCTTGCTTATCCAAAAGCATCTTTTCATCACAAGAAACATCATCCAAATCCAAAGAGTGCTTCTCAAGAGTTCACGCACCCCCTAGCATACAAGATAGGTGCTCAAGTTTACAATCTTCAGATTCAACCATCTCTGCAACTAACTCATCATCACCAATACCAAAAGAATAACCACAATCATCTTGCAAATATTCATTAAGATGACTAGAAACATCAAATAAAACATCACCAAATCCACAAGATGTTGGGGTAAAAGGCCCTTGGGCCTGCCCGTGTACACTGTGACTACCCATTCTTTATTCATATATAATATGATAGTGTAATAAGGCTGTTATGTTCAATTGGACAACACCTACATTATGTGTGCTCTTCTCTCCTACATCTTCCTCTTCTCCTTCTCCAAAGCCATTGCATCCCCTTCAACTGGTATCAAAGCTTTGGAACAGAGCTTGATCGTGGAGCTTGGCTAGCATTACTTCAGCCTGGATTGAAGACCTAGACCTTGGAGCTTCAATGCCAGCCATGGCTTCTTCCCCCCAAGGTAAGATTTAATATCCCGCTTCTCCCCAAACCTAGAGCTTGGAGCTTCAATGCCAGCCATGGCTTCTTCCCCCCGAGGTAAGATTTAATCTCCCGCCTCTCCCCGGCCCTCATAGGCTCTTTGCAGGTGTTCCTTGGCTTCATTGGGCACACCTTGTATAACCCCATTTTCCCCCTTATCCTTAGCATAACTAGCAAGCCCCACAGTAGCAGCTCATGTTTTTTTACACCTCTTTCAAAATTTGGCTCAAAAATCCCATTTTTTCTCATATCTCGGGCATCCAAAACCCAATTTAGGCAAGATCTGAGTTGATTTATAGCAAGAAAATGCCATGCTCTTAGCCTATGTGATACTCCCGAGGCTTGGTATTTGATGCCCAAATGCTTTGAGGATGTTTTCCCAATGTTTTGAGATGCTTTGGGACTTTGTTTGAGCTTCCATAGCTCGATTTATGTGCAGGGATTTACTGATGTACATTGTTTAGGCAGCAAGGTTTTATCAAGGATGGCTTATGCATAAGGCTCTTTGTTAACATTCGCGTGTCCTATTAGATATATTGATGGTTGGTCATCATGGTTTATGCCTGGATATGCTATTTGAGAGCTATTGAGCCTTGATTTGGATGCGGACACTTTGTTGTTGGTTGGGATTTATACTACCTTGGTTGACATGTTATTTTACCTCCAGTTTGGTTATGCCTATGGTCTACGGGTGCTCCCGACTACTCGGGATGATATGCTGATGTAATTGGATGATGCCACTTTTTTATGTTTATGCTCCTAGATGCTTCTTGAGCAAAGAGTAGAGCTCAATTCTTGGTTCACTACCATTTTCTTTGCAGCTAGCATTTCACAAGGTTTATGCCCCGTGCTACCTGTTATGGGACTAATATTTGATGTGGATGCTTTTGGGTTTGGCTATAGTATGGTAGATGTTTGGGCTTGAATCGACTTGCATTTGAGAAGAGCAGTTTGCATTTGGTTGGCTTATCACTTATGCAGCTTGGATGCTATTTGGCCCTTAATGCCCTAATTATGGATTTTGGATTTACTTGGATGCAGATACATGTTTTGAGCAATGCTTGCTCCATTGTCTTGGCAGTTGTTTATTGAGATTTCATTGCTCATTGATGCTTGGTTCTTTGCGGGTTACTCCTTGATCACTAGACTTCTTGATAGTGCTTGGATTTAGCACTTATGGCTTTGTTGCTTCTGTGTTGCCTAGCTTCTATGCTAGTTGGGTTGCTTTTGCCCATACAGGTCAGAGAGCAATTGCTCTCGATGCTTACCCGACTATGCACTTTGTCTATTGTCATGTACTTTACATAGCCACTTATTTGGATGTTGTTGTACAAATACTTGGGCTTCTCCTAGAGCTTGACTATTGCAGGATCTTATGCCACTTACCAGTCTTACATTGACTTGAATGCTACTATGTGGTCTAATGTACTGCAGAGTCATGTTTGCCATTATGGTTATGGGCTGATTTCATGGCTGAATACTATATGCTCTTATGACAGATGTCTTATGCTTTACCATACTGTGGTTGGTTATGTCATGCAATTGGCTATGACTCTTCTTCATGTGGGAGCTTTTGCATCCTTGGTTGATGCCTTTATGTCCACCCATTTGTTGAGGTTTCATGAGCCTTTGCAGCATGCTTCTACCACTAATGTACTTGCAGATGATTGTCTTTATGAGCAAGTTCCCTCCATTGGGATAGCCCTCGAGTGCTTGAGCTCCGTGGATGCTATGGATAGCCCTATTCATGATGACTTGGATTCCTTGTCATCTTCTACAGGTTCTTCTACTTCTGATGTTGTTTGCTTCCATTGTGGGAAGCTTGGGCATGTTCAAAGAAAATGCTTTAGACAGATTAGAGAGCAACAAAACAAAGATGGACTCGACATGAGTAGAGAATCAGAGTTATAGTAGATGTAGTAGGTGTTACCACTCTTACTAGTGGTGAGGTACATGCAATTACCCATGATGATGCAGTTGAGCATATACTCCTGTCATCTTATTTAC
Organism: Lygodium microphyllum; assembly: GCF_053477565.2. Taxonomy (NCBI): domain Eukaryota; kingdom Viridiplantae; phylum Streptophyta; class Polypodiopsida; order Schizaeales; family Lygodiaceae; genus Lygodium; species Lygodium microphyllum. The sequence continues at coordinate 4,541,112 of NC_141140.1, read as the reverse complement.
AGCTTACTTGCTCAGTGATCAGGCCTATGCGTTTGATTGGCTTTTGGACTCTATGGCATCTTGTCATGTTACCCCTCATAGAGCATGGTTCTCTTCTTACACAGAGGCTGACGGATGTATTGATTTGGGCCTTGAGCACTCTTATGCTATTGTTGGTACAGGGGCTATACACTAGCTTTGCCTAATGGGACTTCTCTTATACTTAAGGATGTTTTAGATGTTTCCATGCTCAGTAAGAGATTTCTGTCAGTTAGTTACATAATTCAGGATATACTATTTCTCTTCAGGATAGGTCATGGAAGATATATCGTGGTTGCTTGGTTTTGGCTAGAGGTTCTAGAGTTGGTTCTCATTACCCAATGCATGTCTCTCATGTGGGAGATTCTATGGTTGCAGATATCCAGATACAACATGCATTGTTATGGCATTATCGCCTAGGCCATATGCACCACAGAGAGATGGAGATCTTGTCTCGTTTAGACTCATTGTTGCCTCATATGTCACTTACAGATCTTGATGCTTGCTCTGATTGTACTCTTGGTCCTTGCAGAGCCCCCTTGGCTTATGGCAATTGTACGATGCATGTTCCTCTAGATCTTGTCCATTGTGCAGTATATGGACCTATGCCTTCCCAGTCACTTGGTGGAGCATTATACTTTGTGACCTTTGTTGATCATGCTACCCACCATGTTTGGGCTTTTCCCTTGGTATAGATTGAGGATGCTACATTTATGCTTGACAGGTTTATGGATTCTGCTGGTAGCAAGCCTAGGTGCTTGCAGATGGATTATGAGAGTCATGCTCTCTCTCCTAGCTTTCAAACCTCTTGTTAATAGTGTAGCATTGAATTCTTGTGCCCACGGTATTATGGGATTGCTCATGGCATGTGCTTAACCTTACATGCAAAGGTTGCTTCTATGCTTACCATAGCTGGGTTGTCTTATGTCTTTAGTGCTAAGGCCCTTATGACAGTAGTCTATTTGGTTAACAGGATGCCGTGCTTGACCTTGGATAGTATTACACCCCATGAGGCATGGAGTGGCATGCAGCCCTCCTATGATTACTTGAGGATGTTTGGTTGCCAGGCATCTGTACGTATGCCACATGAGTCTATGTCACATAGATGTAACCTCCTTAGTTATGGAGATGGTGACTTTAAGGCCTACAGATTATGGGATTTGGATGCCCAGCAGGTCATATGCACTCGTCATGCTATCTTCTATGAAACGCAGGCACCTCTCAGGCCTCTTGATGAGCGTTCAGTATGCTTTATGGCTAATTTTACAGCAGCTACAGTGCCATTACAGCAAGCTGTTTATGCTGAAAATGAGGCAGTTATTGGCCCAGATGACATAGCTATACATAGCAGTCAAGGTCAGGATGTTGATAGTTAGTTGTTAGACCTATTGCACGCTCATGAGAGCCGTTTTCTTGTAGTTTTGCACACTGAACAGCCATCCATATGTCAATCTTCTGCTTCGCTAAGGCCACATGTAGTCTTGAGACCCTGTTGGATGAGTGCCCGGGATGTTGCCTCTCTTTCAGTGGTTGACTCTGGAGAGTTTGACTGCTCTCCGTTGTCTTGTATGCACTACGGTGATGCTATGCATGACTTTGATGCTTTACAACCATACACTGATGAGTTGTGCTTGCTTCATGAGAAGCATTCTTGGATTGATCCATTGTATGGAGCTGCGGAATCGCTTATCTCTTGGATGTCATGGACTTGGGGATGCTTGACTCTTCTTCTGCAGAGGTTCCCGACACTTCTTGCACACCAACTCACTTTCTGATTGGGTGTTGGGTGAGATGTCATGATTCCTCACCTTGTCTTTTCTTTTCTTTGTTTTCACTCCCCATCCACATTAGCCTTTTAGTGGGAGATTGTTGGGGTAAAAGGCCTCTAGGCTTGCTCGTGTACACTGTGACTGCCCATTCTTTATTCATATATAATATGATAGTGCAATAAGACTATCAGTTCATTTGGACAACACCTACATTATGTGTGCTCTTCTCTCCTGCATCTTCCTCTTCTCCTTCTCCACTGCCATTGCATCCCCTTCACAAGATCGAGATCCTCCTTACAAACCAAGGATCTCTAACCAAAATCTTCATCATCACACAAGACACCTACAATTCCTGTATCACCACAAGGTTATGGGGACTTATGGAAGCCCTCCCCCTCTTTTGTATCAATGAATATGTCAATAGTGCCTACATAAGAAACAACTTCATACATAGCTAAAGAAGCACCCATTATTGAACATCTTTCCATCCCATCTACATACAAGCATATCTTCTATTCAACATTCTAGACACTACTTTTCTGGAATACCTTATATCCCAAATCATGTACTTTTTTCCACATCGGATACAAAATATCTATGTAATCCTCATAATAGCACCACATCTCCCTAACCTCATTGAGACAAAGCTGGTACAATCCTTGAAACCTCACGTATGCCTATTCACTCATGCTAGAACCTACAAGGCAAAAAAAAAGAAGAAACTTTGTAAGAACAATGAGAAGCTTTCCCAAGTGCTAATAACATCATCTAGTACACACTTGATAACTTCTGAGGCATAGCCTTCAAATCTCTGCAACATAGAATAGCAGTGTGAAGTGCTTTCACATAAGCTGAAAACCCCTAAAAAAACATTAGATAGGTAGGATGTTTTTAGATTAGTTGTTTGTGTGTGATTGTTTGTTTTGTTGTTTTGTTGCTATATTTTTTGTATTTGTCTAGATCAAAAATTTGTTTTTGTCTTTTTATTTAGATTTTTTGAGCTTGAAAACTTGATGGCCTTGATCGAGATTGGTATCTTTTTGACAAATTGGAGCACGACTTTGATAGTAGCTACTGAACATCTTGAAACAAGTATATCTTCTTGTCGATATCCTTACACTACACGGGGATTACAGATTCACGAGCACTTCATGTTCCACTTGTCGAATATATTGTACTCAAGGGTCGTCTCCTAATTTTATCAATTATTTCCATGCAAAGGGTTGGGTTGATGCACATTTTGCACCATCATTGAGCACTAGCATAGCATGATGCCCACTGCAGCTATATGCGGTAAATCTTAGATGCACGTGCACTTGAGAGAGCACCTTCATCGTACATGCACAGTCCTTTGCATGCACAAGTGTTGGGATATTCATCACAAAATTAGGAACCACTGGTTGAGTGGGAAAGGTGGTTGGGTGAGTTTGAGGGTCGTGAAGGACGCCTACAATTGTGAGATGTGTTGTGTTACCTAGTCAACATCATGAGCACTGTATTTTTTTGTTGAACAAATGCAAGATTTTGGGAGGGTGGAGCAGAGTATAACATTTATTAATTGTTGAGTGATGAGAGGTGAGGTCACGGATCTAAAATTATCAAGGAATTGTGTTTGCATCTTGCATGATGCACATGCGCTCAGTAGATTAGGTTAGGCACTAATCCTTTAGTGCATACATCTTTTCATGTATTTCATGGATTATATGACTGCATGACATGGGTTCTAACTCTTCAGTTCTTTAAAAACATGGGTGATTGAGCGTTGCGCACATCTTACATAGCATATTTCGATTAGGACATGTTACATAGAATTAATAGTAGGTACATTAGAAATTTGATATTGTTTGGAAGACTTGTTCGGTTGGCACAAAATATTTTTATTGGGGCAGGGTTTTCAGCTTAGCAAGATTTTTGTCTAGTTGGCTAAGATTATATGACTTGCATTAGAAATTCAGAAGGAATACTTAGCACTCCAAAGATGGTGGCTGTGACTTGGGAAACTAGAATGAACGCTTGCTATGCTGGATGAGTAGATGCCATAACAAAGAATTAAGGAGTCACACCAATATAAACAAACTAAGGGATGAAATTGTGAAAGAATCCTAAACTTTGGAGTCAAAGATATCAAAATGAAGTAGATAAAATACAAAAGTTTGTGAGAGTCCTCACATAATGAAGCAACAAAGAAGGTGCACATGCTATTGAAGTCTCTCGATCTTGTAATAGAGAGAATTCACTAAAAGAGTTACAAGTATCTTTAGGGACAATGCAGTGGCAAAACCAAAGGAGATGTGGACTATCTTACATCAATAGTGAGATTTTCCCAACTTGATGAGAAGATTCAAAGCATAGGTTTCAAACACACGCATTGAGCTATATGTGTGACAAGCTAGCCAATAAGCCACATTGCAACAAAAATAGTTGGTGAGGTTTTGCTATGCTTGCATGCATGATCGATTCACTTCTCCAATACCTATATTTACTTGCATTTTTTTTGGCAATGGAGGCTAGTTTTTGGCATATTACTATGATGGTCTGCATTTTTCTTGGGTAGCTCCGAGAGAAGAGAAGAGAAGAGCATACATGTTTTTGAAGCTTTGTAGAATGCATGGACAGAATCGATGGATTTGAGTGGCTTATGTTATTCATCTTGAGCTTGCATATTGGATGGTAGGGAGAATGATGATAGTGATCATTAGAAGTCACTTGGATGTGAAAGTGATAATGATATGCTATGGATGAATAGCCTCAAAAGAAAGTCGGGAAGGAGAAAAAACTTTATCCATGAGCTCATAACACAATGAGGTGGTGGCCTACAACCTGAATAAGTAAAAAGCAATTAAAAACATCAAAGCTTTTCTAAAGCTTAAACGTAATGAAAAGCTTCAAAGCTTTTAAAAAGTTTTGTGTAAGAGAGAAGGAAGACACTATATAAGAAGGGAGAATATTGAAGGAAGGGGCCCTTCTCTTGTTTTTTGTAAATGGCTTAATTGAGAGAAGAGGAGGGTCACATCCAAGCTTTCGAAGTTTAGTTTGTGTTCACTAAACTTCCACAAGCCTAATGCTTAAGGGTCGATGTATCACCACAACCAAAAAGAGGTATGAAGATTGTGTGAAGTTATTTTTTCGAGCTCAAGTTCTTTGCTTTGTTTTTGTTTGAGATTGTAGATGCTCTACATTGTGTGCGTTCTTAGTGTGTTAAAGGCTACAAGAGGCATAGTTATTAAGTTTGGATCGGGTTTGCTAGTGTGTGCTCATGAATGGTCACTGTTTTTAGTTAAGTCAAGCTCCCAAACAAAGTCATTCACTTTACCGGCACTCCTTGTCATCTCATTTTCGGGTTGTGTGAGAGGGTTATTTTTCGTCATTGCTCATGAAATATGGGATTCCTTATGTCCAACTTGCATGCTAGTTTGTGCAGGCCCCACTTCACCTAGGAGAAGTTTTTGTCTTATTTAGGGTAGATCGAGTTGTTGCAAAAACACATTACAATGTGTTTGCACAATAAATCACTAATTATGTGGCAAATAAACAAAAAATCCACAATAATAAATATAATCCCATAAAATCCAATGTGTTGTTTAAGGTAAGGATGAAGTGCAAAAAATATGTACAATGCATAATTTTGGTATGTTTTCCAACTAGAAGGGTGTGAGAGAATCCCAGATTTGAAAATGAAAAATGTGCTTTAGGAATGCTAGGGATAATAATAACATTTATATTGATGTTTGTCAAGTCTCCTTTTGGAATTTGATGCTCATGAAATGTGGTACTTTCAAGGATTTATGATGAGGTGGCATGTGTCATTTGAGGGTAGAATAAAGTAAAACTAAAACATAATAAAAAGGTTCCATGGTGAAAAATGGTGAGCCTCCTTGCCAATATACATATATAGCAAATTCTATAGGGAGTTGGCATCTCTATTACAACTTAAATTGGCTTGGAAAATCTACATTCTTATGCCAAACCTTTAAATGTTATTCATAAATTTACATGTTTATTATCCTTATAGTGGGCTACAAATTCAAAACACTTATGTAGGCATGCCCTTATGATTACATCACCTTGTTTGACTACAATATATTCTTTGTTGATGTGAGAGAGCATTAAGAAAAGTTGCATGTTTATAGAGAATTGATATGCCACAATCCTCTCTCTACCTCTCTCCGAAATCGACATCTCCTTCTAAGCTCATACCTCATTTCAAACAAAACTAGTTTTAGGGCAACCCTCCTCCCTTTCAAGCTATCGATGGATTGAATGCAAACCAACTAGCTAATAGGAGGTCCACACATCACAAACAAATGTATAGCACCTCCGAGTTAGGGGTAAATTTTGAAGAGTACCCTTATTGTTCTTTTAGAAAACTAAAATCAAGCTTGTTCCTCTCTCAAAACCTTACACAATGAACAATCTTTAGGATACATGCCGAAAAAAAGTATTATCATAAATCGAGCTTCCAAGTATTAGCACAAGAGATAACTAGCTAGCAATGAAGATGTTCCTCTCCCTAGCAACCAACAAATTGTGTTACTCAACCAATGAGAGTTCCAAAACAATCTATTTTGCTATTCAAAAAATATACAAATTGGTGGATTTATAACTACAATGCTAGAAAAATTCTAGTCGTTATACATAGGAGTAGTTCACATGAGGAAAACCCCTCTTTCTCATCAAAAACCCCATATGGGGGGATTTGCACCCAAAAACCCATGTCCCAAAATGGCCTATGCTTTTAGGCCCACCTCTCCTCTCCCCAAATTTGAAGCAACTCGAATGTTTGAGTTTGGTGTGTCTTCCCTCCCCTTGGCTGATCTTCACCCTTTTGGGTAGAAGAATTGCTGCATAGGAGCTTTGCGATGGAAACCATGAGTGAACAATGCCAACTCTCCACCATTTGCAAGTAGGTAGTTGTTTGCTCATCCTATTTTAAAAAATCTCTTACAAAGGAAAAGACTACGAAGTGTTTTTATGATAGGAAGACATGGGCTTCCTTGTGAAGAAAATGAATAGAGCCTGCAAGGTCATGTATGCCATCATTTATGTCTATATTATTCTACCTACAAGCCCTTCATTCTCAACTAATGATTGAGCCTATGTCTTTGTATTGCTAGTGTCACATCTAAGGACTCCCTCTAACTAGCTCGGGTGGCCTGTTATGCCTCCCACTCCCATGCTACTCGCGTCTCTTCCATCTCAAAAAGGCACTTCATCATTTGTCTTGTAGTTTCCTCTAGATCCCTTCCTAACATCATTCGATTTGGTTTTGTAATGCCCATCGCCATTTGTCTCATAGGATTGTTTGCATCAAGTTCCTCTTCTATGGGCATGCTCTATATTGCTCTAAATCTCTTGCATTATTGAAGACCCTTTGACATTAATGCACAAGGGAAGGACTTTCAAAATAGCCAAATAGTGAATCCATGGTCAATTGAACTTTTATATGGATGTAAACAATCCCAAATTACATAGGAATATCATGTGAACTTTGTGATTTTCACCTAGAATGCCCAATGACATGTCCACCATGTCATCTCTATGACAAAGCGAAATCACGTGGCAAATTTAGCAAATCAAACATCTCAACTATAAACAACTTTATGACACGCATAATAGAAATTAGTGGAAAAAATGTAACAAATAAAGCATCTTAACTCCCAAAACGGCTCTTGAAGCTTTGAATTCCGATTCGGGATGAGGGAGAAACGAAAAAACTCAATTTTCACCCTCTTTTCCTATTTTGCACGCGATCCTGTTGCTTTTTATAAATAAAGCTAAAAAAGCCTTCTAAAACTTAACCACATTAAGAAAATAGCAAGGTATTCCATAAAGAAAGCTTATTTCAATAAAAGCATATCCTAAATCTCATATTCTAAAATAATCTATATTAAATACAAATAAAGTAATAGTACTAAGGACAATTATGTCATTATTACTAAAGAAGTTTAAACTTATAACTTACAAATAGAGTAATAATTTTAATAATACAATATCATATAAATATATCATATTATATATTATACTTAAAATAACTGATTATAATTATGAAATTTTCGCTTGGGCTTATGCTAATGCCTAGTGCTACCCAAAGCTACTACTACTTGCTCTCACATCAACTGAAGCATTCACAATTGTTAGAAAATAATAAAATTAAACCAACAAAAGTGAATACCTAGCAGTCTTCAATTATAAAATAAATAAATAGGTTGGAACTCTGTCCTAACCTTAATTTAATACGAGTGCACTCTAAACTCATAAACGTCCATTAATTTAAATATGCATTTTGCGGAATTACCCCCTATGGAATCACCCACATGCACATTAAATTAATTTAACACCTGAAAAGGATAGGTGTCCCTGTCAACTTCTCGCACAAGGAATCCACCTTATGTACAAGCCCCAATAAATACATTTAGTTTTACAGAATCCACCGTAAAACCTCAAGGAATCCACCATGGAATATGTCTCTAGTTTTACGGAATCCACCAAAAAACCTCATGGAATCCATCGTGGAATATGCCTCTTGGCATCAGTTTCGTGAGTCCACTACGATGCCCTCCACATTGGCTTTCTATTGCATTGTAAATCTCTAAGTCAAAAGTCACTGGCAACTTCCTTGTCTTCCCTTCCCTACTTATCCTATGCCAATATAATGGATGGCCCAACGGGATCTATCGCTCATACTCAAATATAGACTTCCATTCCCTATTCACTCAATTCTAACAGGTTTTGCATTATTTAGTTGATATATTCACAATTGATCTCGCACCATGTTGTGGAACATATTCCCATCTGCAACGATTTGTTCTTAATTGTGGGTGGGGGGGGGGATCTGCCACTCTCATTCATGTCCTCCAAGTTGAGCTTGGTCTTGATGTGAACCATTGTCACCCTAGCATACCAAGGGTCATTATTCGTGCCCTCATCATCTAGTAGAGGGCAACTGTTATTGCTAGCTAGAGGCACTTCTTCCCACACCTAGTCTTCAAAAGTTGCATTTGCCTCTCCTAGATTATACTCATTATTTTCTATATAAGTTTTCCATTATCCTGATTATTTCGTAGCTTGCTCAGGGGAACTAGACTATGTAATGGAGACCTAGGAATAATGTGTTCATAACCCTAGCTATCTCATCACAAGTCTATGAGTTGATGAATAATGTATTTCTACATTGCTCCAGTTTAGGGCTTTGGCTAGAGGATGAGGATGTCAAAACATTTGCCCTAGCATGTCAGGGGGTGACCAAAGGGGCATGATGACATGGTGATGAGAAAGCCATTTTTGACACCCCACAAATGTTTGCATCATTTAACCAATGGCAGGAGGATCTCTCTAAATTTGCTGGGTTATAATGGTGTGGGAAGTAATGTTGATTATGCATTGCCAAGGCACAGGCCTGAGCTAGACGAATGATAGAGAATGCGATGTTGCTATTCTACATGGCCACAAGACACAAAGAGTGATGCATCTTGTATGTGGATCTTAGAATGGTAGTATTCAAATCTTAATTACATTGAGAGGATGGAAGGAAAGAATCATCCAATCCATCTAAATCATCTATTTGGGACCATTCATGTGAAGACATGTTAAGACAATTCTAAGACATCCAACACATAAGAAGAATCTATAAAATGTCCACATTCACTCTTGCGTGCATAGGCAATATGCAAACAATGTAGCTCTTTCACTATGCTTCTACACAAGAACATCAAACCTTATTAGAAGAAGTGCATGTAGGTGTGGAGCCCCGAGAGGAACACCAACGAAAATGGGTTTCTACTGCAATAAAATCTATCTTGTAACATCAACAAGCTTTTATTTCATTCTTTTGAGAATCACAACAAGGAAAATAACAAATCTTCATGCAACATCATAGTATATATCTCCCACAGATTTAATAGAATCAACCATAATCTTCAATATCTTCACAAAATCCATCAATAGAACAATGAACACAAAGGAATACACCACTTTTGAATGGAAATCAATCACATAGTATTCATCTTCATTGTCTTCATAGTTCTCTCTCTATCTCTCATAATAGGTACATTGTTTTTAGGCATAGAACTGAGTTTCTCTCCCTTCTCTCTCTCACATACTCTTGCTCTCTCAATAATACATCATAACCTTGCTACAATACTTAATAATGGCACTCAAATCTCCTCTCTTGGTCATGGATACACCACCCAAAAGGTATGTCAGATGTGAAGAGGCACCAGAGACATCATAATGTCCTGTGAGATCTGGCTTCTGTCACTATTCTTCTATAACCTTATGTGAATCTTCAGCAGCTACTTCTTCACTTCAATTAGCTTGAATAGAGCTTCCATTTGTCCTTTCCTAAAACAAAAACACTTCCCAAAACATCCATACATCCAACATAACACTCAACAGAAACGAACAGAACAAACCACAGAGCAACCGAAATATAGAACAACAGAACCATAGAACCTTACAGAAGATCAATATAGACCATAAAAATCATAAAAACCAAACGAAACCCAATTCAATCTTTCATAAACTTTTTAACACAACCTCAATCATCTCTCAAAACATTCATTCAACCATCTCAACTACCAAAACAAAAACAAAACTGAAGAAAATCAGACCTTATAAAACCATATAGAAAAAATTATAGAACCCTACAAAACAATGTATCCTCATTAAAAACCATCATAAACCCTTTAAACATACTCAAACAATTCCAAACACTTCAAAACATATTCAAATTCAAACAATCCATCACAAAAAACGACCATTCAACAACAAAAACAACAAAAAAACAGCCCAAAAAACATATTATTTCAGCATTCAAGATATCCCCACACTTAGAAAGGAAACATTCTCGCGACCTTAGAAAAAAAATGAATAAAAGCTCTAATATCTGCTAAAAAGAATCTTCAATCCAACTGAAATCACCAGCTACTATCACGACCCCAACATATCAGCTTCATAGAACCTATATCTAAAACACATATGAAAGGAAAACCAATAACACCAAAAACCATTCCAATACCATAAAACCAAAATAACTCAAACTATTAAAGGATATAAGAGTTCAACATCCAAATTTTCACTGCAACCATGTTATAACCATTGTCAGCAATCTTCACAGCTTCATCTTCATCAGCTCCTCACAATATAAAAAACAAACAAAACCCAACACAAAAAATACCCATATACAAATATAGTCTACATGGCACAAATTTCCAAAAAATTGAAGAGAAAGAAGAAGTTTACATTAAGAAAGAGAGGATACAATCATGAAAACCCTCCTACTGAGTAGGATGAAGGTATTTCTTCTTAAATTGCATACTAAATTTAAGACAGTCCAAGGCTTTGTTCTCATCTACAAAGTACTGAGGTACATTTTGGAGGAACTGTAGACAACACATCCTTTCGAGTAAAATTATGAACCTGGTAGGGAAGGCCTGTGCAAAGTAATACAGAACATCCATATGAGCAACAACGACATCCTAATTTGGATTAATCAGCAATTGTGGGATACTCTTTCGAGTATTCAGGGTGGACTGCTAATGCATGAAAGCAAGATACCAGCAAAAATGAGCTGCAATGTGAACAGTGGTATCCCCAGAAGTAACATATACTCTAGCAAAATGGAGGTAAGAGTTCGAACATGCTGCAGAGGTATCCTAGGACCCTATAATAAAAGACCAGTTAAACACCGGTCCTGTCACAGAATCATGTAGTGTCTATTGTCGTCAACGAAGTATGCCACTATCATACCCTGGTGTATCGAGCACTGTCTGATGAGAAAGGTTAATGTAATCAGATGGAGAGGGCAATGGAATAAAAGGTAAACATAGTAATGGAGGATATGATAGGTCATAAAAGGAAGGTAAATGAAGGGATAAAGAAGGTGGAAAAGATGGAGAATACATCAAAAAGATATGAAGGGATTCTACTGGAAAAATAGAAGGAATAAGAGGAACGGTAGGTGGAGGTTCAGAAGGAGTAGGAGATAATGTAGAATCAGCAATGAAAGGACATGTAGTAAAAACGGGAATATGAGGAAATCCTGAGGATAAGAGAGGAATGGTGTCAGGACTAGATGAAAGAAGAGAAACATAAAGAGGGAAGCAATAAGATATGAGGGAATAAGAAAGAAGATATGTAGGATCTAAGGGATAAATAGAACAACGAAAATTAAGGTCTTAAAAAAGGACTCAGTAAATAACGGATGATCAACAATAAAGCTCAATAATTGAGATTGTAGAGACTGGATATCAAATTTATGAAAAACATTTCTGAGTTGATGAGGCTCCAAAGCAACATCCTCCAAAGGTGGATACCAAGCATGCCCTTTACAACAAAATGTCTGCTCATGATAGATTTGCAAACTCCCTGCTAGCAGAATCTCAACCGAGTGCACATACGTGAGTTCACATACATCAAATATCTGCAAATGGCCTGTAAGATACATGAAAGATAGCAACTGGACCTCATGGGAAATCAGCTCATCCACAAAGTGATCAAAAACAGCTCTCAAGAGATCCGTAGGCCAGAGACTTAACCATCCACCCTTTGGAGGCTCCAAATCCACATTGCTTAAGGATAAATATAAAGCAAATCTCTACTGGTTATACTTCACCTAAAAGGAAGGAGGAGGTGACACCAATTCAGTATAACAAACAAAATCATTCTGCATGCAATCCATATGCTGCTGAAGGCGTTCAACCTTAGCTGAGAACCCATAACATAATTTAGCTTTTTGTTGCCAACTGATCAAGCTCCTCTTTGGAAGACAAAGAAAAAGATACATGAGCGGGAGGAGAAACAGAAAGAACATCCACTCTTTGGTTAAGTTCTTCAATAAGTTTCTTTTGGGACTCTACAGTTTTTTGAGAGTGCTGCAATTGTTCCTCACTAGTATCAAGTTTACTAGCCAAAGTGACCATTTCCTCAAGGGCAGAATTTTTCTCAATCATCAAAGATGCATTCTCCTCCTCCAATTTAGCAATCTTAGATTCCAGCTCTTGAATAGTTACCTTATGTGAATCCATTAAGGCTGTGGTAGTAGTCATTTGGTTATGGATATCACTAAGTGTAGCCCTTTCGTAAGACAGATCCTCCAGTGCCTTACTCAACTGACTGGTTAAGAAATCCACCTTGTCTTGCATGGAAGTGTAAACACTTCTGTATAGTGTCTAAAGACAAGAAGTGAGGGAGGTTTCCAGAGTAGACTGGACATTTGAAACCATATGTAGAAGCATGGGTCTAGATAATATGGTTTGTAAAGATGAAGGAATCTGTAAATCTAAGTGTCCTTCCTTTTGGGCTGCAAATAGATTGGTACAGGAGAGGAATGAAGGAGGGGCATTGCCAGAAACAGTAGGAGTGGATGTTTATACGAGGGAATCTAATACAGGAGGACTAGAAGGACCCTTCGTGCGAAGGCGTTTCTTGTGAGAAAACACAACAGGGGATTCTTCATCTTCTGAATTAGGTTGCATAGGCCGAGGAGAAGGAATTGAAGATGGAGGCTACATTGATAGAGGAGCAGGATCGGGCACTGGAACACCACCAGGAGGAGGTGCAAAAGTGAGGATTCTCTGTAATAAGGCACCATAGGAGACATTACTGTTTTGACCCTTCGGTACTCGCTAGGAATGTTGGTCCATCTTGGATAATAGGAAGCCTGCCCAATTGAACTTAGTACCCTCTAGAATCTTCACAGAAGCTGTGAACAATTCCTTGGACAGATACTTGGATGCAGACTTGCTTGACATAAACTGGTCCTAGAGGAACTGACATAGCTCCTTCCATATGGGAGAAGAGATATGGGCAAACAGATACCCCTGAACTATTAATGAGCTGGTTAAGGAGTAAGGGGGTAGAAGTTTCCTTCTTCATCAGCGTAACAATCTCTTCAGCAGTGAGTAACTGGTTACCACTGGGCACAAATGAAGCAGAAATGGGCAAGCACAGTGCTTCATTGATATTAGCTATAGATAAACAAAAGGTGCGGTTATAAACCAAACCAGACTGGTTTTTGTAAGAAGCCAAGAAGGAGTAACAAAGTTTCTCATCCATAGATGGCAATGAGGGCAACAAATGGGCGGAGGCCTGCACGTCGGATGCAATCCGCCTCTAAAAGGAGGGAATAATCATAGACTGTGAGGGGAATATGCTATACCACAATCGGAGGGGTAGAAATAGGTGCCATTCAGACTATAGTGAAAAACCCACACACATAAAACTAGGAAGACAAAGAGAAAACTTGGCAAAGGTCTGAAACCACGTCCTCCAATATGGAATGCGCAATCCACGCAAATCCACAAAAATGGACAAAAGGTCGACTGACAATAATCGTCCCGGACGCGTGGGTGAACAGTCGCGTGTGAACAACAGCAACTACGCATGCCCACAAACGAGTCCAACATGCGTCCTCCTGCATGAATGCCCGCAAAGACCATGGACTCCACGACCACACACATCGGCATGAGAACAACCGCTACGAAGACTCGCAACCTGCACAAAAAAACTCTGCTACGTGCAAAGGGGGGCTTAAGAGGGGGTGGGGGGAAAGGGGGCTTAATAAGGGGGGCTTGGGTAGGGGGTGGTGGGGGAGGAGTAGGTGGAGGTGGTGGAGAAGGAGGAGGAGGAGGTGGTGGTGGTGGTGGAGGAGAAGGTGGAGGCAGTGGAGGAGGAGGTGGTGGAGGTGGTGGTGGAGGAGAAGGTGGAGGTGGAGAACAAGGTGGAGAAGGGGGATGGGTGGCAGTCGAAGAGGAGGTGGAGGAGGCATAGGGTAGGGCAAAGGAGGACGAAGGCGGGGCGGTAGGAGGCGCAAGAGGTGGAGGTGAAGGAGGACGGGGAGGAGGAGGATGAGGGAGGAGCGACAGGAGGCGGGGGACAAGGAGAAGGTGGAGGCAGACGAAGAGAAGGAGAGGCAGGCGGACGAGGGGAGGAGGTGCAGGTGGACAAGGGAGGACGAGGGCGACGAAGAAGGACAAGGCAAGGCGACACCAGCAGTGGCGGCGTCCACAAATGGGGCAGCGGGGCGGGCAGCACAGCAGGACGCGCTGACCAGGTAAGGAGGGAGGAGGAAGAAGAGGAGGAGAAAGAAGAAGAAGAAGAGAAGAAGGAAGAAGAAGGAGAGGAGGAGGAAGAAGAAGGAGAGGAGAAGGAGGAAGAAGAAAAAATGGTTGGCCGCACACCGGGGGGGGAGGGAGGCGGTTGGGTTTTTTTTTGTTTTTGGTGGGTTTTTTTTTGTGTTTATTTTGTGACTGATAATTATTTTTTTAATAATGAATTTTTATTTTTGTTTTGTTTGTGTGTTTGTTTTTGGTTGGTGGCTTTCTTGGTTTTAATTATAGTTAATTGAAAAAAAACTTTTTTTTCTTGGAAAATTAAAATAATGATTAAGGGAGATAATGAATGTAAAGAGAGGGGAAAATAAATTAAAGTAATAAAAGTCTGAAAAAGGAAAGCGCGTCCCCATCCCGAGCATAAACACCGGGTGGGGGTTAAAAAATTTGCATTGACAGGATTGGCAGCGAAGAGAAAAGGATGGAAAAGTACGATAGGATGTTCGGGGCAAGAGCACGGTGTGCACATAGAAAAATATGAAAAACGACTGCGATAACACATTTGGGGATTAATTTTGAAAAATTCGCTCGTCAAAATGAAGCGTTGGAAGAAGGAAAAATGTGCAGAATAATGTGCCCAATAACGCTACACGTCAAAACAAGGTTCCGACTGAGATAGGACATGTTCACATGGGAAAACCCAAAAATCTGATCCAAAAATGGACTCGAAAATTAGTACGAAAAGAACCATTTGGTGGAATGAAGGGCAGCAAAAAGGAAAAATGCCCGAGGAAAATGGAGTCATAGGGCTGTCACATCAACACACAAGTCCAAGGGAATTAGGAGGGTTCACATGCAAAAAACACAAAAAATACACTTGAAAACACTTGGAAATTTTAATAACTAAAACTCCAGCGGTCGGAATAGGGGAGAGAAAAAATGAAAAAATGGGAGAAAAGGTTGGCTAGACACTACTGTCAAATGAAACTCAAAGTCCGGTGCAAACAGGGCATGTGCACATTGAAAAAATGTCGAAATTACGCACGAAATTGTCTCGAAAACCCGTAAAAATTAATATCATACCAACCGTGCATCGGAATGACACGGAGTAAAAATAAAAAATATCAAGGAGAATGTGGTTGTTAGGGCTGCTATGTTAAATCACGGTTCCAATGCAATAAAGATGCGTTCACATGGAAAATTATCTAATTATGCGAAAATATATAAAAATTTAATATCTCAAGAACTGTGTGTCAAAATAGGGGTTGGTAAAAAGAAAAAATGGGCAATTGAAAGGGAAAAATAGGGTTATAAGGTTGGATTTGGATTTCGGTGAATGTAGGATGCGTTCACATGCAAAACGTCAAAACAAGGGACAAATGGAAATAGTGAAGAAACGGCCCCAAGAGTGGGGTAAAGGTAGACAGGTGGGTGGAAAAGGGACCCCGAGAGGGTAAAAATAGGTCATGGTATATATGCATGATCAACTTGAGGCATATGCAGGGAGCATACATCATAGACGCGTAGGGATGCGTCCCCACACTTAAAACCTTAATGGGCAGAGTAAAATGCATCAAGATAACCTAAGACTTGTCAATCGTCTACACTCTAATGTCCCCACACTTAAAACATTATATACACTTGCAATCATAAAGATAGGGTTAGAAAAACTTTGCCCATTTTGTCAAGCATTGCAATTGATGGTGGATGTCACATCCTGTGTCGCAGTTGGCTCTGCAGGAGGTACCAAGGTGTCTTCACAGCATACATCCAACGTGGCAAGGACCACGCAACAACACTCGGGCAGGTAGATGATTGATAAAGCCCGCTTGGTAGGTGTCGTCCACGAAGGATACACTCAGATGGGAATGAACAAACAGTCACTCGCCCCATTACTGACATCACTCGACATAGTATGGATGGTAACCCAGATCTCACACCCGGTTTAAAAATCGACAATGAGAATGGTATAGAGGGAGTATGCCAGGGTGCACAGTTGATGGTGCATTAGTGTGTCCAACCTTGTCTAGCAGCAGCAAGTGCAAGCAGGAAGGCCAGGGAGCCTTGTAGTGCAGTGTACAGAATCGGGTGACATGTCCTATGATAGCGACAGAGACTCATCTTATGTGTGCATAGGGAAATGGAAACGTACCTGACTCCAATTGTTGCAACATTCCTCAATCTCACCTCTCGGAATTGATTAAGAAGAAACACCAGTCACACTCAGCCCACCCTCTGTCTCACACTCTATTGAAAGATACAGAGGACAACCCATTCCTGAAACCCATTGATGTAATCCTCACATTCACTTGTGTAGAGGTTATATGCCTTGTGCGCATTTGACGGTGCAACAGTGTATCCCGCCCTGTACCGACATGTAGTGCAAGAAGGAAGGCGAGGGAGCCTTATGGTGCAGTGCACATGAACAGATCATGTGTTGTGCATTGAGAAGCCCATCCCATGCATACAACACTCCATTCACACATCTCACCTCTCATTTGATTTGAAGGGAAAGACTAGTCACTCACTCCACCCTCTGTCTCACACTCTTTTGATAGATACAGAGGACAGCCCATACTCATGTCCCCATCTTGTTAGGATGAAAGCTTGCATCACTCAAGGGGTTGGTGATGAACATCACGTCGGCTGTTGTTGTCACCAGTGTGTTGAAGATGATGCGTATCCAAGGAAGTAGTTGACATGTCTGGTACTTCAATGTTTTGTATGAAAGATTGTCTGTTAAGGAGGGCAGATGGACTGATATTGCAGAGAGAGCGCACCAAGGGAGGTGGCTTCAAATTGCTTCTGGAAAGGTTCTATTGGTGAATCAGCTATCCTGAACTGCGGGGTGTTACCGCCTTTTCCATAGTCAACTTCTCACCCAAGTGTGTTTCCACCTTTTCTTGGAACGAGGCCTACTATGAAAGGGAATTTATTCATTTTCTCCCATAACAGTTTTTTTTTCTCTTTTTTTTTGTGTCTTAACCTAATCCTGAGGGTGTCTCCACCTTTTCTCAAAGAAATAGGCCGGCATGGCAGGGACCACTGTCCTTTTCTCCCATAACCGTTATATTTTTTTCCTCTTTTTTTTCTCTCTTTTTTTTTTGCTTTCAAAAATGAAATGGTAGAAACACTAATTAAGAGGATAAGAGATCAGGGGCAGGAGGTGGGGCGAAGGGGATAGAGGGTTGCATGCACCTCTTCAGGAGTGACAGAAGAACGGCTATCAAAAGTAGCATGACAAGAGTTACAATGCCACGCCAATGGGGGAAAGGATGGGGTGATTGTGATTGCCAAGATCCCCAAGGAGAGTACTTCTTCAGGCGATAGCCATTAATCAGGAAGGGATCATCAGAGGCATCAATGATCTGCACCTGAACAGAGCCATTAGGGTTGACAACAAGTACCTTGTACGGCCCCATCCACTGTTATTGAAGCTTGCCAGAAAACTTGCCAAATCTCGAATCATAGGCCAGAACCAGATCACCTTTGATGAACTCCTTGTGTTTGATGAAGCTGTCATGGTAAGCCTTACGTCAAGCTTTCGTGGTTTCCATGCACTGTAGAGCCATCTTGTGAGTCTCATCTAAACATTCCAAGTGCAAGAGGCAGCATTGCAGTGACTCATCATCTCCCAAGCGTTCTTTAATAGCCACTAGCAAAGAGGGCAATTCTAGTTCAATTGGGAAAATAATTTCTGTACCATACACCAGTTTGAAAGGAGTTTGTCCTATAGCAACCTTATGGGAGGTTCTGTACGCCCAGAGGGCCTCTGTAAGTCGATCGTCCCAATCACGAAGATGTGCAGCAATTGTTCTTGTCAAGATCGAACAGAGGATGTGGTTGGTGACTTCAACTTAGCCGTTGGCTCTAGGGTAGTAAGAAGTGGACTTGCGATAGCGAATCTTATATAGCTCTGTTAGCTCTTCTATGATCTTGTTAAGGAAATGAGTACCTTTGTCACTTACCAGCCCGAGGGGACTACCAAAATAGGTGATAATATTCTCGTACATGAACAATGCTATGTTGTTACCATCATCCCACTTCAGAGCTTTAGCTTCACACCACTTTGTGACATAATCCGTACATACCAAGATGTATCTGTTCTGCTTTCGTCTGGTAGGTGGATCAATGGGACCCAGAAATCAATCCCCCACTTCTCGAACAGCTTTAGGGAAAGGATAGGTTGCAGTGGCATGGCACTTGTTTTGGTGGATTTTCTCATTCGCTGACAAGCGTCGTATCTCTTGCAATAGTCATAGGCATCCTTGTGGAGGGTCGACCACCAATATCCCACTAACAGAGCCTTGCTATCTATTGCTTCTCCTACAAAGTTTCCACCACATAGTTCGTCATGGCATGCTTTCAATATTATGTCAATTTCGTCTCCTGCAACACATCTTTGCAATACTTCATCTTTGCCTCTCTTGTACAGTGCACCGCCTAGCAAGGTATAGGGGGTTGATTCTAACAGAAGCTTCTTCTTTTCACGGCTTGAGATGCCAGGAGGATACCATTGAGTTGCCAAGAGGTTGGCGATGTCTGCATACCATGGATTGTGTCGACTAGAAACAAGGAAGCATCAGGAAGGTCTGGATCATCCTGTTCCTCTTATGTAGTTTGAGGGATCCGTGACAGATGATCGGATAGAACATGGGAATTGCCAGGCTTAGTGACCACTTTAAATTCGAACTCCTAGAACAGGAGCAACCATCTCATCAGTCATCCTTTGACATCTGCTTTGTTCATTAGGAAGGACAGGGCTTCATGATCCACGTAGAACTTGAAATGCGTTGATAATAGATAGTGTCGAAACTTCTCCAGTGTGCAAACACCATTGCTAAGCACTCAAGCTCTGTCATTGTGTAGTTCCGCTCTCGGTCAGTTACTTTTTGACTTGCATAATAGATTGGTTGATCTAATTTAGAGGGCCCTTTAGACATAGGACAGCACCTAGCCCTTCAATTGATGCATCTGTGTGCACATGGAACTCCTTCGTGTCTAGTCAGGAGGCTGCAAGATGGGTGCTCTGATGAGGCACTATTTTAGGGTATTAAAGGCTTCTTCGCAATCATCAGTCCAAAGGAAATCTGCATATTTCCTTAGAAGCTTGTGCAGAGAGGCTGCCTTGGTTATAAAATGTGCAATGAATCTTCTGTAATAGCCCACATGGCCAAGAAATCCTCTCAATTGCTTAAGGTTTGTTGGTGCTGTCAAGGCGACAATCTTCTCAATCTTCGCTGGGTCTGTTGCAATCCCTTGTGTAGAGATAATATGGCCTAGAAGAACTCCTAATGAGACACCAAAGATATTTGTCGGGGTTGACAGAAATCCCATACTCTTGGCATCTATCAAAACATTGCTCTAGGTGTCCCCAATACTCATGGATTAGGCTATAGACACAGAAGTCATCGAGATACACCTCAATGAAATCATGCAGATGATTTTGGAAGGTAGCCATTATTACTCATTGGAAGGTGGTAGGAGCATGACAGAGCCCAAATGACATCACTCTATAGGCATAGGTTCCCCGTTCTGTTGTGAAGGTTATTTTGGATTGGTCCTCTTCTACGATTTGGACTTGGTTATATCCGCTAAATCCATCCAAGAGGGAATAGCGCTCATGGCCTGCCACTGTGTCCAACAGTTGTTTTGTGAAAGGGATAGGGAAATGATCCTTTTTCTTCTTTGAGTTCAGCTTTCGAAAGTCCACGCATTTTCGAAGTTTCACGTTCTTCTTGGGTACAACCACAACGGGCAATACCCATTCACTATTGGCCATGGGATAAATGAACTCAATTTCAAGAAGCTTCAATAATTCGGCCTTCACCAGAGCATAATAATTGGGATTCATATGCCTCAGTCTTTGTCTCACTGGTTTGGCATCAGGCTTTAGGTCAATGTGATGTTGGCATACTGTGAGATCAATCCCCTTTAGATCTTTATACGACCAAGCAAACAAGTCTAAGTTCTCCTTCGGTAGGTCTCGCAGAACCACTAGTTCTTCTTCTGGAAGATTTAGATCCACTTTCAGGTGACATTCAACACCGTTAATATCCAAGAACGTCACTTGCCTTTCACCTTTCACTTCGCGGATAAATGTCCCACGGATTACTTCTGGATAAAGGTCTGACTCCTTCAAGGGAGTAATGTCATTGTTTGATGTTTCACTCGAACCAGTATCCTCCTTCTAAACAATTGACTCATTTGTCTGTTAAGATTGCTAAAAGGGTATCAGAGCTTTGTTTGTTTCTATGTTAGTGTTGATTTCTTCAAGACTTAGGGATTCATCTTCAGAGGATGTGTCTAAGAATGTCACATAGCATTGATCTTCTATAAGTAGTGGCTCTGATGGCTTTGGTTTCTGTTGACAAGGGGCATCATCATCATCTTTTCTCCAGAATGAATGGTCAGGGCGATAGGAGCCATCGGTGAACTTAATTTTTATACCTTTGATCCATTGCTTATGCAAATTCTGCATACTTTGTGGTCCATTGGTCAACCCAAATGGAACCATGGTCATTCCATCCAACACCCTGAGATCTTCGGCCTCTGAGGTCTCCATAGGGACATCAACAAGATCGTCCGCTATCAAAGAAACTTCTTCATCTGCACTTTCATAATTTGCTTCATTTTCATCCTCATCATTTTCATCCTCCTCCTTTTATTGCGGCCACTTCCAAATTCACCAAATTGGAAGCAGGTTCTTAGGTCTTCTATTGGGTATCAGAAGTTGATTTCACAAGGGCTACACTTGGACAATCTTTTGCAGTATGGCCTTCTCATTTGCATCGGCTGCATTAGGGCTTGTAATCCACAGATCTTCTAGAGTTTGGACAATTCGGGAAGATATGACCCTTTTCTCCACATCTGTAACATTCCACCTTTGATCTTTGACCATCGCCAGACTGTCGTCCTCTGTAACTTTAAGAGGGAAATCTCCTTGGACCAAAATTAGGACCGAACTCCCTAGGCTTTGGTCTAGTGTCATGTGTTGCCATTTTGGATTCTAACAAGTTGAATCTTGCATTTTCATCTTTCTATCTTCATTAATGCATCTCTTTCAAAGAGTAAATATCCTCTGTATGGTTATTCCTCAAATAGTATGAACAGAAGGCTCTAGGAATGGTTGGTTTTCGGGTACATTCAATGGCTAAATGTCCCACTTGATGGCACTTTCCGCACCATGTATTAGAATGTATTACATCTCTCCCACCTCCCGCGGATATATTGGTGGTATTTACGTTCAATGTCTGTAGCTGCTTTGTAATCGCATCCATAAGCTCTTTCTTGATACTTACGACTTAGTTGGATAAGTAGTCCTTCAAATTTTCACTTCCTGGAGTACTTGCAGCAGGGTTTTGGGAAGCTTCAGTAATTACTGCATATACAGGTTGGGTTAATCTAGAGGGTCCTCTATCCTCGTTCTGATTCAAAGCTCCTGTTGAGACTTGGGGTTGTTAATTCCAATGGGTAGGATTCCATTGTTGTTGAGTCACTATTGGAGGAACTGTTTGAGGCCACTGTTGTTATGTTTGAACCATCATTTGAGACATTATTGCCTGTGGCCACTGTGGATTAGGTGCATTGTACTGCATCACTGTTTGCATATGGAAATAGGGGTAGGGAATTGTCCCTAGGATTGCATTTGGTGGATATACCATTCCTGGCATGGGAGGAGGTAAGTCTCCTCTTCCTGGAGTCATTGACAACATCGCTTCAACTTCGTTATACAATCTTGCACCTTCCACTGCAGCTTGCAAATTGACAAATCTTCTTAATTTCACGAACTTGCGAACTTCTGGTTGTAGGCCTTTGAGGAACACTCCTTTCTGGATACCTTCATCCAAATGATGGTTAGTCCATCTCTTCAGGATGGATTCTATTTGCGAGACATAAGCTTCTACTTTTTCTCCAGAGGACTGACTTAGGTTCATAAACACCTCTTGCATCCGTTCTTCAAAACCTTCACGCCTGAATTTAGTGAGGAAGGCCAACTTCAAGACATCCCATGTGTCAAAAGTTCTTGCTGCTTGTCTCTCATACCATTGAAACGCCGTGCCTTTGAAAGTGGCCGGGAATATCGCTAATCAATGCTCAGGGGTTCTGGCATTGTTAGCCACACATGCTACCATAAATTCTGCTACATAAAGATCGAGGTCTTCATTGTACTCTCCCTTAAAATTTGGCAATGGAACTACATTTGCTAGCCTGTCATCAATATTTCCAGGACAAATCTGACAAGGAAGGGGACATTGAGTCGCCATGGAGACTTCTATAAACAATGCTTTTAGGGCGTCAAAGGAGGCTTTTGCCACAAGCTCATTCTCAGTCTTGATTCTTGCATTCTCTCTTCTCACGTACCTCTAGACTTGTTTTAACTATTGCCTCTTGATTGCGTCATTCATCAGGGGGTTGGCTCCAACCAGTTGGTCTATACTCAACAGAATAGAATCAAAGAGGCGCTTCAGTCTCTAGAGGACTCTCTGGCCAACATCTCTTCTACTTCCTTCTTTTCAACATCTCTAAATTCAGCTTTCAAACCACTACAGAGAGGGAGATATTCCATTCTGAAAGTATAAAAATTCATTCTTCTTAGGATCGTTGTTGTGCCATCATTATAATAATACCAGCTTCTGATGGTTTCAACAGTGTATGTTGTGAAAAACACTCTGTCTACCAACTTCCAATGGGTTGCTAATTGGACAAACAGAAGATTGTCAAAACACCAAGCATCCCATGCATCTTGCTGTTGAGCATCCATGAACAAAATTCAACTCTTTTCTTTCTTGTTTTCGTGAACCTCCACTGACCACGACTCTTGAAGCTTCTTCACGATCTCCCACTTGATGATGTCTAGAAACTTCTCAATGAATGGTCATTCCCAACAATTTGCCACCAAGATGCATGTCTATGTTGCTTCAACAGGAAGAGGAAATAGTCCACCACATAGAGCCTGCATCATGATGGTAATATGTTTCCGCCATTGTGGGATGAACTTCTTGTAGAAAGTGGATTTGGCAATAAGAATCTCCAACTCTTCAATGGAAGAATGAACTTTGCAAACATCCATTGAATTCTTCTCATCTTGGCAATGCCATTTCTTTCATTTTCAACCTATTATGATGCTTGTTGATTGCAAGTTTCCCCGGCTACGCACCAAAAACATGGAGCCCTAGGAGGAACACCAATGAAAAGGGGTTTCTACTATAAGAAAATCTATATTGTAACATCAACAAGCTTTTATTTCATTCTTTTAAGAACCACAACAAGGAAAATAACAAATCTTCACGCAGCATCATAGTAGATAACTCCCATAGATTTAATAGAATCAACCATAATCTTCAATATCTTCATAGAATCCATCAATATAACAATTAACACAAAGGAATACACCACTTTTGAATGGAAATCAATCACATAGTATTCATCTTCATTGTCTTCATAGTTCTCTCTCTATCTCTCATAATAGATACATTGTTTTTAGGCATAGAACTGAGTTTCTCTTCCTTCTCTCTCTCACATACTCTTGCTCTCTCAATAATACATCGTAACCTCACTACAATACTTAAGAATGGCACTTAATTCTCCTCTCTTGGTTGTGGATACACAACCCAAAAGGTATGTCAGATGCGAAGAGGCACCAAAGACATCATAATGTCTTGTGAAATCTGGCTTCTATTATTGTTCTTTTATAACCTTATGTGAATCTTCAACAGCTACTTCTTCACTTCAATTAGCTTGAATAGAGCTTCCATTCATCCTTTCCTAAAACAAAAACACTTCCCAAAACATCCATATATCCAACATAACACTCAACAGAAATGAACAGAACATATCACAGAGCAACCGAGATACAAAACAACAGAACCACAAAACCTTACAGAAGATCAACAGAGACCATAAAAATCATAAAAACCAAACCAAAACCAATTCAATCTTTCATAAACCTTTTAACACAACCTCAAACATCTCTCAAAACATTCATTCAACCATTTCAACTACCAAAACAGAAACAAAACTGAAGAAAATCACACCTCACAAAACCAAACAGAAAAAATTACAGAACCCTACAAAACAACGTATCCTCATCAAAAACCATCATAAACCCTTTAAACATACTCAAACCATTCCAAACACTTCAAAACATCTTCAATTTCAAACAATCCATCACAAAAAATGACCATTCAACAACAAAAACAGCAAAAAATCAGCCCAAAAAACATATTATTTCAGCACTCAACGAGGTGACCTTGTGATGACAATACATTTAAACTATCTATGTTATCAAGAATCAAAGAACGATTTGAAAACATATTATCATGGGATTGGAAATGCTATGTACTTAGAGAAAGTCAACATGTTATCTCTGGCCTCATTTCCTATTAAAAATAAGTGAAAAATAAAATTTCTTTAATAAATCATTGCATTTTTGGCAATACAAGAAATGCCTTATTATGACAATTTAGGCCTGAAACATCCTTATCTCTCTTCCTCTTGCAAATTGAGAGTAGTCAGAGATATTATGAAGTCCTGATTGTCAAGACATCAAGGTCTACAATCATTTGGATATTTTTTACAAGATTTGCTCATCTCAATAAGTTGAATGTCAAGATGGCATAAGATGGGCTACCTTACAATATATGACAAAGAGAAAGGTCTAAAAAACTCCTTACAACCATGTAGTATGCGGGTAGAAAGTGGGTAGTAGACTTGATTAGTTGACTGATCAATGCCACATTAGGCACCATTAGGTGAAATCCTTGAATAAGTATGGATACTTCTTATCACACTTTACAAGCTTGAATGCATGAAAGAAGAGCTCAAAACTAAAATCCTTTTTAAAAATATTCAACAAATATATAAGAAAGGTTGCATTAGAATGGATGGGATGGTGATAAACCAAAAAGTCCCAAAAAGCATGCACCAAATGGATACAACAACATAGTATGTTCTTGAAGCTAAGATTGTAAAAGAGGTTTATCCTGCAACATAGAATCCAGAAAGGAGAGAGGTTTTGCTTAGAAACAATCCACTAAACAATAAAGAAATGGAAATGGCATGGCATGCTTTCAACTGGTGAAATGATATATATTTTAAATAACTTAGGGAGATCCATGAATGTTCAAGATTGTTCAAATAATATATTTGTAAGAACATGCAAGAAAATGGACATTTGAAGATATAATAGGGGAATGGCTCTATTGATTCAAATTCCAAATACAAGTAGAACATGCAGGAAACACAATGAAAGCATGAGATCAACAAGATTGAATATTCGATGTATAGGAAGATCTCTTGCACCTCAACAAATCACACTTGCATGCAACAAATGGCCTCGTGAGGGATGCCATCATGTTGCATGCAATAAATGGCCTCGTGCGGGATGCCATCATGTTGCATGCTTGATGGATCATTGGTGTAGATAAATTCCTACTAGAAATGGTAGAGAGAGTGTGTGTATGAGTGCACGAGAGAGAGAGAGAGAGAGAGAGAGAGAGAGAGAGAGAGAGAGAGAGAGAGAGAGAGAGAGAGAGAGAGAGAGAGAGAGAGAGAGAGAGAGAGAATGAATTGCGAACCAATTCCATAATCATCCCAAGTGCATAAATTGCAAAGAAAGCTTGCTAGATATCTATTGTGAGAACAATTTTTATGTTTTGATGTTATCATGCGTGAGCATCTAATCGATATTTGATAGTTCACGTGGTGCACCTTTCTAATTGTAGGAATACGAAGAATAACAAATCAACATCTGATGAAGTGTATGTGCGTGCAATAATGTTGCAATCAATACTCTAATAGTGACACACCGCCATCTTGAGAGGAACATGAAGAATAGGAAGGAGGGTTTTGCTAAAAACATCACACTCGATGCAAACAAAATTTATGTTGATGTTCTTAAGTTCAACACCAAAGCTATTTTGGTATTTTTTTACGGGGAAGCCTTTGACGCTTGTAGAAGTAGCTACTTGGTTTAATAAGATGCTTAAGAGGGAAGTCATGGTCGATCGAACATACTATGGGGGCAAGGGGTTCTTTGAGGTGGTCTCTGACAAGCACAAGGTTGCATAGAAGGTGCAAAAGTAGAGCAGAAGCTTGACTTCATTGACATCAATGTTCCATATGTTGGGAAGCTCTAGTAGTTGGAGCAAGTTTGTGGGGTTCTGTTATCAATGTGACCAATGGGGCCATTATTATAAAGAGTGCATGTCTTTATAGGAGGAAGACAACGTTGAGCCTGCAACAACAAATAAAGATAGGTCATACATTGTTGTGGCTAAGGAAGGCAAAAGCAAGGACTTGGCAAAAGGGGGAAGTAACAATGAGAGGGATGGAGAATGGCATTTGGTTGGAAGCAAAAGGAATAGATCTAATGCAAGGAAGCAAAGGACAAACATGAGACCATCGTAGATTACAAATTTTTGGTCCAAAGCTATGATAGCATGGGGAAGTCGTGCCCAGGCTAATGCTTTTACTAACATCCACAAAGCTCCATTGCAACATTTGGAGCAAGAGTATCTAGGTTTGGATGCTAAAATTCACAATGCATTTGATCCTCACGGCATCAAATGACAATATCCCAATTGGTTTATGGCTCACATTGGCAGTAAACAAGCCATTTTGGGAGCATCTACAAGTACATGGTTCAATGACTAGGCAAATTGGGAGAAAGGTGAGAAGGGTTTTGATAGAGCTTAGAATACACAAAATCTCTTTGATGATGACCCAGGAAAGCATTAGGACGGCAACTTTTAATGTTAAGGAAATAAATGGTGCAACCAAAAAGGGGTTTTTTGGAAATGGGTGCATAAACTAAACCTTAATGCATTTCTAATACAGGAACACAAGCTGCATACCAAGAGTGGTGTGGTTTGCTCGCATGGTAATTATACTTGCTGCTATGGAGGGAGCTTGAGGGGAGAGTCAGGATGTGGTACTTTTGTGAAGATTGAGAAAGTGACCTCTTTGAAATATAATTCTCAAAGCGGCATGGCTTTGGTGGTGAGCATAACCTGAAACAATGAATTATTGGATATTATCAATATTTATGGGCCAAATAATGCAAGGGAGAGAAGTGATTTGTGGCATGAGTTGTCTAGTTTGGAAGTGTTCAACACGGTGCTTAATGAAGTAGATGCTTCATCACAGGCAGCTAGAATCCATAGGGTGGAGTTAGAAGCCCGGGGCATTTTTTGCCGATTAACTAGGTTTAGTGGACTTGAAAGATTTCTTACCTAATGGTGACAATCTGCAAACCCCCATGTGACCTCGGACACGATGGGGGAGCCGGTTTCCGTTGGGAAAACGATTTCCCATTGAAAACCGGTATGAGAACTGCTCCATGCACTAAAATGCTGTTGTCTACGAGCACCGGCAGCTGTGCGAATCAAATCGCATGTGAATCGGGGCGAATTTCGAAACACTTGAAATTGATGATCGGTTAAGGCTTCTGTCTTCTTTTTTGGGGTCTCCCAAGAGCTTTCTGTTTCGTTAATTCTCCTGCCTGCCTGCCTTCCTGACTCACTGTGCTCTTGATAATCACAAAGACATTTCCTCTTCCGTTCTCTCTGTCAGTCCCTCACCTCAGTTCCTCACCTGCGCACCATCATGACGAGCGCCTTGGATATGCCGCTCGATGATCTTATCAAGGCCAACAAGCAGCAGCAGGGAGGACGGGGTGGTGGCGGCAGCGGCAGCGGCAGCGGCAGCAGTCGGGGCCGCGGGAGAGCAGGCTACAGCAACAGCAGCAGCGGACGTGGAGGAGGAAGAGGAGCAGATAGCTTTAACGGATCAGCTGCAGGGCCGATCCGCAGAGGGGCCACACTCTCAAGCTTCAGACCCTCGCCGTATGGTTCTTTCAAGGTAAGGCATAAGCAGCATCCTCGGTCTGTTTTTATCCGACTGTGCAAGCTTTTTATGTGGAGTAGCCAATGGTGCTTCAACTATGTGAAGTAGAATGACGCCGTGTTCTTGGGCACACAAGTCTTCTGTTTTAGGTCAATACTGCAAATAGCTAGGGGGACAGTTGGGGTGTTTTGGCCTTCTATTTTTCTTTTGAAGGGGTGCTTTGATGTCTGCCAGGTCTATTAGTCCTAAGCGTGTTCTTGTAGATGCAGGCAATTCATTCACATCTGAATTGAGCAGTTTCATGGACATTTAATTGGCAGTTGCAAGGCTGAAAATTTGTGGATAGGCAACTTGATTTTCTGCTGAAAAGGTTTCTGTGACAAAGGCAGCAATTTACATAATGTTGAATAACAAGGAGTATAAAAATCATGCCCCTCTCAATATTATAGAGGTTTTGTGTGACAACATGGTGGGTTTGGGCATATTTTTGTGATATCACTGTCAGGTTGTGTTGGCATCAGTAGCATGGGTTTATGATACAAAGTTAATTTCCTTTATTTCATGTACAACAGCCTGCACCAAGAGCAGAGGATGGTCCCTGGCAACATGATCTCTTTGAAGAGGCTGCAGGTGGTGGCCTCACTCGTCGGCCCTTGTCTGCAATGGGGATCGAAACTGGCACAAAACTTTTTATTTCCAATCTGGACTATGGTGTTTCGAATGAAGACATCAAGGTGATCATGCTGATAATCCTGTTTGTATTTGCTGCTGCAGTGAATATCAATCAGTGGAGTTTTAAAAAGTTTGCTTTTTGCATCAGGAACTGTTTGCAGAGGTTGGTGATTTGAAGCGATCATTTGTCCATTTTGACAAGAGTGGTCGTTCTCAGGTAGTAAGAGTTTCATATGCACTCATTTGTGGGATCATTGGTTCTTATTTGATCTGATCTGATTGGTGTACTGAACCATGCCAGACTTTTGTTCAATGCCATCGGGCCTCATTCTAAGTTCTGCCTGTCGTTTCTGACATCTGTGCGTCATGCAAGTAGTGGTTTAAACTGCTGTTGCAAAATTTTGTAGGGAACTGCAGAGGTTCTGTACTCCCGAAGGGCAGATGCTGTAGCAGCCATGAAGCGTTATAATAATGTTCAACTTGATGGCAAGCCAATGAAAATTGAGCTCGTAGGAACAAATTTATCGATACCAGCCCCTCCTGGACGCACAATGAATGGCACTGCACCTGCTGGGAGAGCAGCACGAGGTGCAGCAGCAAGGTATTCTGATGGTCTTTTTGTGTGTAAACACTTTTTTTCATGATGTCTGGTTATAGTTTTGTATAGGCACAGACTGAAGTTATCTTTAAGGAACATTAGCCTGGTGATTCCTGTAGGCTAATTGCTTATTTCAGATTTTGTTTGTTTAGGGTCAGTTGTACAAAGATGTGTCAACAATAGTTCATACTGACTTTGGCATTTGGCAACTCACTTGGTGTCATTGAGCTCAATTGCTTTTCTTAGATATTCTATATAGGGTCTTTTGTAAACTTGTGGTGGTCTCTGGCTTTTGAGCTGTATCATGGAGTTTTTTGGGGCAATAGGAGCTCTGTTCATTTTGACCTCTTTGGATTGAGTTTAGATATGTTTGGCAACTTGTTGTGTAGTTTGTGCATTAGCTGTTATGGGCATATCACCTGCCAGCAGCAATTGGGCCACGGTAATGTGATTCTGTAGGTAGGAGTGTCAAGATCTCACATGTCTAGTGCTTGCCATCAAACAGTAAGTTGATTCATACTTGGAACCCACTGGAAGGATTCCAAAGTTAATTATTATTACACTCAACGGTGAGTTGGAATTCCCTTGTCTAGTCTTAGACCTTGGTCTTGAAGAGTACTGCTGCTGCAGTATGTTCTAGCCAAGTGGGCTGTTGTGTTTAAGTTGGCTGCTGCCAGTTCTGCTATTGGCAGTTGGCTGTGAACATTTGTGTTTTGATTTTTGTAAGGGCTTTGTTCCAAATGGCTGTTCTTTGTTAATTCTTTATGCTCACACCTGTTATTCTTTTACTGGGGTCAGCCTTGCTAGTGACCATCTTGTCATGCTGCTGCGTATTGGAAAAGCCGTGCATTTCTGCCCTGAGTAGCCTTTTGATGCTAGATGACCCTGTGGCTGCTTTCGTCTGAGAATGCTACCACCGCCTGCTGCCCCAAAGTTTGGTGGATTTTCTAACAATCCGAAGAAGCAAATATTCATTTGGAAAGGTGGGCCATTGTTACGTTTAGGATTCTACAGAGTCTTTGAGTTTTCTCGTCTTTCCTCTTGCGTATTTTTGGCTTTGTTTAAGTTCTCTAGAAGCTCGTCATAAGCAACATTTCATCTCTCAGATTAGTATTGAGGCTTGAAGGCTCGAGAAGTTGATCTCAGGGAACTTTGAAAACCATGAACAAGGCAGCCATTTCTTTTATTATTTGGTGGTTTTGTCATAAATACAAGTGCTGTCCCCCTTTTCTACTTAAGAGTAGGCAAACCTAGGTATAGATGGAGCAATTTATTGAGATAATGTAGAAGAAGAGAGATGAGAACAAAATAAGAGCTTTATTAGTTTTGTTGTTTGAGAAGGCTTACCACTAGAATCACTAGTTGAGGTGGAATAAGAGCTTCAAAACTAGAGAGGAGCCTAGGATAGGGTTGGGAAAATATTGCTAAGAGAAAGTTGAGCAGCAAGAGTGTATTTGCTTATAAACGAAGGTTAAACACAAGGGCATCAAACCAATTAGAGTAAGGTCTACAAATGACAAAGGTGTTAGAAGAGCAACACACCAAAGTGTTAGAAGAACAATATATGAATTGTAAGATAGTGAAGGAGATGTTTCACCCTTGAAGCGTTGCATTTGAAACATTCCACCCTTGGTTGGGTCCTAAGTGAAATGCCACAAGAAATGGTAGAATAGCACGTTTAAGATACATATATTTGCAAAGCTTTTAATTGAAAATTTGTTTCCCCTTTGAGTGGAAGGCGTAAGTGAAATGTTGCATATTGAAACGTTTCATTAGTGAAACGTGTTTCAGGTTTCACACCTGATGAGATGCATTTCATGGTATTATGCCTTGAATTAGGGCTTTAGTGCTCGAGAACTCTTTGCCAATTAGTTTTGTGTCTACTTTCACACACTTAGAGCTTACCTTCTAAGATTTAGTTAAACCTTTTTGTTTGCCTATTTGTTTTGTTGATCATCCACTGTAGTCATGGTAAGTTTAGTATCTAGCCTTTTGAATGTAGCTCTCCAAGAGTAACTACTAGACTTTTTGTCTTGATTTGAAACTATATTTGCCA
This sequence comes from Lygodium microphyllum, assembly GCF_053477565.2. NCBI lineage: Eukaryota > Viridiplantae > Streptophyta > Polypodiopsida > Schizaeales > Lygodiaceae > Lygodium > Lygodium microphyllum. Next base: position 4,509,102 of record NC_141140.1, on the reverse strand, counting down.
AAAGACCATACATTTGTTATTGGTTATTTGTGAGCAATCTAGTCAATTTAAGAGTTGTTATATCAAATGAGGTTGGAATTAACCTAGGCAACTTGGTTGATCTAACCACAATTTATAACATAGAGTTGTGTTACTCATGGAGAGACTCTTCCATTTCTAAAAAGATTTTTCTAAATGGTGTATAAATTCTCTATTGACTTTGCATTTATTACATTTGGTTCTTAGTTCAAGACACCCTTATATATCCTAGGCCAATAAAATTGGCTCTTAACAAGGCTAAAAGTCTCATTAACTTCTAGATATCTTGCATTAGGACATCATGACAATCTGAGAGTATTAAACATGTTATTTGATAGTTCGGGACACATTCTCGACCCTTGTAGAGTAAGTAGTTATCATTTGTGACAAAATTTGTCCACTTATACCAAGGCTGGACATTCTTTAATGTTTCTTCTTCATTGATTTGGATCCTTATGTTTAATTGTCTTCCATATTTTAGATACATAGGATTAACTTCGACATTTTTTCTTGAATCATTCATGTGAATCGTTGATGATTCATCTTGGATACTCCTTGACATTTTTTCTTTAGTACTTTGGATCCATTTGCTCAATGGTTTTCCATATTTTGGAATACATAGGATTGACTTGACTCTTATTTGCACAAGTTTTAACCAGAAGGGGTTTGTTAGGATTCACTAAATTCAAAATTGGAGTCGAAGCAATAGCTATCTTCGACTTTCCAAAGCTTTCATATTGATTTATTGTCCATAAAAAGTCTTTTCCCTTTCCTTTATGTTGGTAGGTCATGGGAACAACTGTCTCGGAAGAATCATGAAAGAAGCATTGCTAAATATATCTAAGATCTTCAACCCTTTTGAATGCTGTGGAGGTAGCCACTCTAAGATAGCATGTACATCTAAAGATCCATTAAAATCACTAGAAATGGTATAGCCAAGATATTAGATTGCTTTTGCAAAGGATTACACTCATATTATTTAGTGATAAGGGAGTGGACTCTTAATGTTTAAAATACTTCTAGAGAATGTTCTTCTAGATTAAAATAACATCAAAGAACACTATAACAAAGTGATCTAGATAGGGTCATAAGATGCTAGTCACAAGCTTCATGAATGTGGTGAATGCATTTTTATTGCCAAAACTTGTAGTGTCCATGCTTGGTTTTAATATTATTTTAGTAACATCCTCGGCCTTGATTTGGATTTGATGATAGCATTGTCTAAGATCTATCTTTGTGAAGAATTTTGCCTCTTATAATTGATTAAAAAAGATTCTCAATTGTAGGCATTTGAAACATATTCATCATCTAATGTTGTTAAGATTTGCCTTTCTTTTTCACCATACAAAGATTTATGAAGGTAGGATTGCATGATGGAGAGGTTGGAAACCCTTGATCAAAATATCGGCATGTTTACACAAATTGAAGAGGTATACATTAATAGATGCAATATGTTTGTCTCTCCAATGCATGTAATTGTCAGCTTGCTCTATTTAGTCATGTTAGTCTGTCATGTCGTGGTTGTGAGCTCCTATCAGAGTTTGACGGAGACATTGGAGATCTAATAGTTTAGTGTGCATTTCTATGCATTTCCTCCATTTTGGGCACATTTTTTGTGCATTTTCTATGTCTATCAATTGGATTCCACCCTGAGAGTGTACAAGTGGGGTCTCCTAGAACCTGTCTATCGTTTGCTCATCTTTCATAACAGGCCCCATCTGAAATGAAGGCTCCATGTGATGTGAAGATGCCTTCTTTGATACCCTCTATTTAGGTTTCCATTCTTTCTTCCTTATCCAAAGAAGATAAACTCGACGGTACTTACTACTCATTGTGGTCTTGCAAGGTAGAGAGTATCCTTGACACCTTTGATCTTTGGGAGCTCGTTTTCGAGTCTATTTCCCGCCCTCAGGAGGATCCAGCTGAAGCTAGCCCGTTGGACCGTTTTGCCTTGCGGGATCAGCTCAACTCTCGAGCCCGATCCTTTCTTTTTATGAGTGTTCAAGACTTTTCCCTAGTTTATGTTCGCAGATTGAAGACCGTGACGGAGGTGTGGTGCAAGCTTTGGTCTTTGTATGAGCACAAGACTTTTGTCCACAAGACTTCCCTTGAGAAGAAATTGCGGATGCTCAGTCTTGATGACTCTTCTTCTATGAAGGAGCACATCACGTAGATGGAGGGCTTGAGAGGCGAGCTTGCCTCTCTTGGACGGAAGATATCCTCCAAGGATATGGCTATGATCCTATTGATGTAGTTGCCATCTCTTAGGCTCGATGTTTTCTACACTAGTCTCATCACATGGAGGACTTGCGAGAGACTCTGATGGGAGGAGCTTTCATTGCTTGTCTTGGAGCATGACTAGCGACTCAGAGAGGTAGGGGCTAGTGGTTCTGGCTCCTCCAAGGCTTTTATTGCAAGTAAGGGTGGTGGGAAGAAGGAGAAGGCCATGGACAAGAAGCACGAGAAGAAGCCCAAGGGTCCACATTTTGGGAAGGGCACTCATTCCGAGAAGTGCTAGCAGAAGTACTCCCATTTGAACCCAAAGGAGAAGGATTCAAAGGATTCAAAAGCTGCACCTAGTGGTGCATGACAAAGTTTGTCTTCGTGTATGTCTTTGTCAAGCAAGATGTAGCCTTTGCTTCTTCCACTCAAGAGAAGCCGTGGCTCGTGGATAGTGGAGCTTCTTCTCACATGACATTTTGGCAAGATTGGATTTAAGACTTGAGTTTTTGAGGGGGCACTTTCACCATTGGTGACAATGCTATGGTTCCAATTGGTGGAGTGGGGACCATTCCCCTATTAACGGATAGGCAATCTTCCTCTGCCAAAGGTCTTTATGTACTTGAGTTGGGCTTTAACCTTTTGCCTGTCTATAGCCTTACCCAACTAGGTATACATGTGACCAGAGATGCAGTTATTGTGGAGGATGAGTCTACAGGTGTAGATCTTTGGACAGGTACACATGAGGGTGGGCTTTATACGCTCACAGCCTTAGGCACGAGGTCTTCCCATGAGCTTGGGCTACTTTGGCATGCTTGGTATGGTCATTTGAACATGGATGCGATCCAACAAGCTTCTCAGAGGAAGATGGTGGAGGGACTTTTAGATTTCCCTCTTGTTCACACCCTTTGCCCTAGTTGCTTGATGGGCAAGCATCATCGGCGGCCATATCTAGAGGTTGCCACTCAGAGAGCTACACTACTGGAGTTGGTTCACATTGACCTTTGTGAACCTTTGGGAATGGCCTCCCTTGGGAAGGCCAAGTACTTGATGTTGATTGTTGACGACTTTAGTCATTATGTGTGGTTGTACTTCTTGGAGTACAAGAGCAAGGCGTACTCCCGTTCTTGTGGGTGAAAGGTGTTTGTTGAGAAGCAAACGACATTCAAAGTCGAGCTGATCATGGTGGAGAGTTTACTTCTTACCTCTTTTCTCAGTTTTGTAGGGATCACAGCATTTGGGTGGAGTATACCCATCCGAACACACCATCCGAGAATGGCGTGTTGGAGCGTATGAATTGGACCATGGTGGAGATGGCTTGATTGACGTTGGAGCATCAAGGATTACCTCATTCCCTTTGGAGTGAGGCGGTGGCGATTGTGGTTCACATCCACAACCGTTCTCCTACCTCAGCTTTGCAGGACATGACTCCATGTGAGGCTTTCTTTGGATGAAAGCCTTCTGTATCTTACTTTCGCATCTTTGGTTGCGATGCATTTGTCCTTGTGGACAAGAAGAAGAGGAAGACCAAGCTCGACTTTAAGTTGAGAAAGCTCCTCTTGTGGGGTACAACACTACCACGAAGGGATATTGGCTCTATGATCCTACAACATGGAAGATTGAGACGGGCAGGTATGCGATCTTTGATGAGGTTGGAGCCTCTGAGAATCCAATTGATGGTTCTAGTGTAGGGATTCTTCTTCATCGACTGCCATTCCCCCGCCCTCCACACCTCTCCTTTCCTTGAGGTTGCCTCTTCGCATCCCTCTGTCGTCATCAATTCCTCCCTCTCCACCACCTCCTCCTTCTCCTTCTACTCTAGCTTCTTTACCACTAGTGACGGGTTTCTCTACTCCTTCAAAGAGTATCCCTACCCTTTTGGGGATGCATAGCCATCAGTTGAGAGCCTCATTCGGGGCAGGAGGATGTACCTTCACTTAGTGAGGGGGAATCCTTTCCCAGACAAGTGATTTGTGGGTATCGGAGGCTCCACAACCTCGCAGCACGATGAGCCTATCGCCATTTCTCAGTGGTATCGGCGGCTCATGGAGGATGCATGTGTCATCCATTTTCTTGCTACTCTTACATGTCCATGTAGATCAGCTCATTTACAGGTGAAGTGGGATAGTTCACTTTGTGTGAACTATGCTCTTATGACCTAGATTCTCCATGACAGTGAGCCTACTTCAGTTGATGGGGCTCTTGTACAAAATATTTGGAGACAGGCTATGTAAGATGAGCTCGACTCTATCTAGCGAAATCAGACTTGGGAGTTGGTTCTGTGTTCTCGGTAGCAGAAGGTGATTGGTGTGCAATGGGTCTATAAGACCAAGTATCTTGCAAATGGTTCCTTGGACAAGTCACAAGCATAAGGCTAGGCTTGTTGCCAAAGGTTTTGCACAATGGATTGGTTTGGACTATTTGGCTCTTGTAGCCCACCGCCGTTGGGCGTCAAGTTTGCCTTCTTGAATGGTGTCCTTGATGAGGAGATTTATGTCTCTAAGCCTCTAGGTTTTATTGTGCATAGGAAGGACCATGTCTGCCGATTGCGGAAGGTCCTCTATGGCCTAAAGCAAGCTGTTAGAGATTGGTACTAGAGGATTGATCGCTTCTTTCGTGACAGTGGCTTTCGGAGATCAGCTCATGACCCTAACCTTTAGTATCAAGTTGAGGGTGACAAGTGTGTTTTGATTATCTTATATATGGATGATCTTATTATCATAGGGAGCCCTTCTATAGAGGTTGATTGGACTCAAGATATTCTGAGGCAAGAGGTTGAGATGACGGATCTTGGGATCCTACACTTCTTCCTCGGTTTGGAGATTTATCAGATGGCACAAGGCATCTATATCTTGCAGCACAGGTATATCTTCGAGTTACTTTCGGAGTTTGGTATGGCCGAGTGTCGGCCTATTTCTTGCCCCATGGACCCTGAGTTCAAGCTTGTGGCAGCAGGAGATCCCATTTCAGATGCTACTTGTTACAGGTGACTTGTTGGCTTCCTTATTTGGCTCCTCCACACTCGGTCGGATAATTCTTTTGTGGTGCCTCTGTTGTCTTCTTTTATGAAGACTGCTACACAGGATCGTTGGAGGGCAGCCTTGTGCGTTCTTCGGTTTTTACAAGGGGAATCGATACTACGGGATCATGTATGGAGAGGGGATTAGTCTTTTTGGATGGACTGACTCGAATTGGGTAGGTGATGTGGATTCGAGATGGCCCACTACAAGTTATGCCTTCTCCTTTGGATCGGGAGCTATTGCTTGGAGCAATAAGATTCTAGAAGCAGCCTATTGTGGCCCTTTCTTCTACAGAGGTTGAGTATTGTGCACTATGTTCGACGGCTATGGAGGTAGTTTGGCTTTGTTGTATGTTGGCGGAGATTGCTTTTCGACAGATAGGACCTACAGAGTTGCACATGGACAACCAGAGTGCTCTTGCTTTGGCGAAGCACTTGGTGTTTCATACCCGCGCGAAAGGCGGCGAAACACATCGAGCTTTCAGCATCACTATGTTCGTGAGTGGATCGTGGATTTTGAGCTAGGGGTGGCCTATTGTCCCACAGAGGACAATGCGGCGGATCTCGTCATGAAGCCTTTGCCCAAGGCTTCTATGCTTCACCATATGAGATTGTTGGGTCTTCAAACACTCCCAGGATCTGAGAGGGGGTGTCAGCTTGCCCTATTTAGCCATGTCAGTCTGTCATCTCCTGATTGTGAAATCTTGTTAGAGTCAGATGGAGACATTGGAGATCTGATGGTTAAGTGTGCATTTCTATGCATTTCCTCCATTTTAGGCACATTTCTTGTGCATTTCCTCTGTTTGTTAGTTGGATTCCACCCCTTGACAATGCCTACTTGCTCCACGACTGCTTGGGATATTTTGTCATGATTTTCCTATTTTTGATTTGCAGTCAGACTGCATTTATTGCAGTCGTATCACCTATTTTAGCAGGTCGACCAGATTTAGAGGCCTTTTTAGCAGTCAGCCAGTTTTAGAGGTGTTTGGCTATATATAGCCACGGCCCACACATGGCTGATCACTTCTTGTAGATTTCAGCACACTTTGGCTGCTAGACACTCTCCGACGTGGTGCTGCCATCATCTCAGCCTGATTTGGTGCCCTCACTGACGCCTTGGGCTGCGTGCAGGGACTGATCTGTCCACATCATTGTATTCAGCATTCATCTTCAGTCAGTGCAGTATTTCTTCCTTCATTTTCTGCTTCATCTCTCTCTTTCTCTCTCTGTGTTTGTGTTCCTTCTTCCGTTACACACTCTCACAGCAACAACATATGTATAATGTGCTTGATCTTGAATTTCAAGGCAAGTATGAAGAGAGGGACATTGAGGTAGCCAAGGCTTGTAATGTCGTACTTGGAAGGTTGATTCTTGGTTATTAAGATGTATGGGAAGATTAAAGAAATGGTATGTGTGGTGCTCAATGTGAGAACATGATAGAGATTGTGGGGCTACTTTATGGTAGGAGGATTACAGGGTAGAAACTCTAGAGCTATAGAGTTTGGCTATTTATATTCAAAGTCAAATAGTTAGTTCTTCTTGTTAGAGTGGCTATGGAGCTCTTTTAAGTTTTAACCATATTCACTCAAATAAAAAAATTTGTCTTGGTTCAATGAAGACAAATGTATTAGTTTATGTTAGTTCCTATCTTTATTACTAGCTCGTTCATCAACTAATCCTTTTGTGCAGTGAGATATTAGATGAGGATTTTGTTGGGCATAATGAAGAAGAGTACCTAGGTGGTTTGAGTGTTGATGTGCTAGTATCTACTTGTATCTTTAGTGCACATTTTGCGGCTTTTTCTGCACATCTTTCCAATTATGGCTGATTATCGCTTATGGTTGATTATGACTGATTAGTTTGTTTCAACATTTGGATTATCGTTAACTAGCGTGTTTCCTCTTTCCTTGGATTGTGGCTGATTTTGGAATCAAAATGGTAAAGTGTTAGTGGCTGATATATGGCTGATCTACGTGTATATGGCTGATCTACGTGTATATGGCTGATTTTGAAATTAAAATATTAAAGTCTAAAGTTTCAGTAATTGACATATGGTTGATTTACATGTCTTTTCAATTCTTTATATCTCCTAAGTTTTAAGCGTCTTTTTCTCTCTGTGTGTGTGTGTTGTTCTTGTTCCTCCATTCCTGTTCCCTGATCCTGGGGTTTCCTTTACTTCCATTCCTGTTCATTGTTTTAGGTGACCCTGGTGTTGACTACCCATTCCACCGTTTTCCAATGTGGGGAAGGTGTATAGTGGTGCAGGTCTTTGGTATTGAATTTCTTTTTCTACTAATGTTAGAACCCTAATCATTTGTGTTTTCAGTATATCCAAAACATGCATTCGTTTTCCATCCTATGTACGTGAGCCCTCAACAAATAATGTTGTTTGCAAGTAGTGATCTCATCTTCGGAATCAGTCCTGGATCAGTCCATTAGATTTCCATTCTATCTATGTGAGTTGTCAACAATAATTTTACTTGAGTAGTGATCTTATCTTTCAACCAGTTTTGGACCAGCCATCGGCTGATCCCCTCAACGTTATGCTATCAAAATGTTCTTTTCTGCAGGTCTTATCATTCTAAATAGTGTCATTCAGTTGAATAATGAAAAGAAACATTCAACCTCAAATTGCACAAATTACACACAAATTGTTCTTTTCTAAAGGTCTCTATTAAATTATTGTGCCACTGTCTTCTACCGACTCTTGACTGTCTTCTTGAAGCACGAGAGGTATGTCCTCGTTTTTTTCCACCCAACCATGCTTAGGAGAATTTAGGAACCGTGCGTGTCTAGCATGTTGCCAGTTGTCAAATTCTTAGGAGTTATACTAATTAATAAGTCCCTTTCGAATTGCCTTGTTCCTATTTTCGTTCCTAAGCCCCTTGAACCATGTACGGGCGCTCAAGGATCCCGGACGGTCATCTCTCGTGCTATTTCCCCATAAGTTACATTTATTAATGTAACATTTCCTCCCCCTTAAGAATCGGTTTCATCCTCGAAAACGATACTTGGGAGGTCCAATTGTAAATTGGGAAACCTTTTTCTTAAAGTTCTTACTCGCTTCCATGTTGAGCTTTCTTTTGAATAATCTTTGCATTTTACCAGATATTCTTGATAAATAGTATTTCTTGTTCGTCTGTACGAACATTTAAAATTCTTTCTGGTTCATGTGGAATAGATTGGTCACCTAATAGCTCCTCAGTGTTATCGTTTAAGATTAGATTATCCATATCACCCAGTTTTTTTCTTAGCTTGCTTACATGGAAAACTAGATGTGTTTTACTACCAGCAGGTAGTTGGAGCTTGTAAGCGTGTTTCCCCACCCTCTTAAGTATTGTGAAAGGACCACAATACCTAGGTGAAAGCTTTGGACATCTTCCAGTTTTCATGGTTTTAGTTTGTTCAGGCACCTTAAGATAGACCAATTCCCCTTCCTCAAAGGAGATGTCTCTTCGGTGAGGATCTGCATAAGCTCTAGCTCGATCTTGAGCTTTCTTAATATTTTCTTGAGCAAATTTTAACATACTATTCATATCCTCCAAAAAATCCTTTACTGCTTGAACCCTTTCCTTATGCAGTCCTACTGCATGAGGAGCTCTGGGCTGAAACCCATACATGAGCATAAATGGACTATATCGAGTGGAAGAGTGTTTGGCACTATTATATGCAAACTCTGCTATCGGTAAATACTCTTCCCAATTAGTTTACTTTTTACTTACATATGCTCTCAACATATCTTCAAGGATTTGGTTAACCCTTTCAGTTTGTGAGTGCTCCGTCGTGCTCATGCTAAGTTTAGTATCCAATGTCCTAAATACAGCATGCAAAAATTGACTATCAAATTTTCTATCCCGATCAAAAACTATATCTATATCTGTTGGAAGGCCGTACAATCGGTATATGTTCTCTATGAACAATCTAGCTAATTTTGGTGTTTTAACATCAGTTGAAGTTGGAATAAACCTAGCGATTTTGGTTAACCTATCTACAATCACCCATACAGAGTCTTGCCCCCTCTGTGTTCTGCGTAATGCGACAATAAAGTCCATGGAGATACTCTCCCATTTTCCTGAAGGAATCTCTAATGGGTGGAGAAGTCCTTCGATGTTCAATCTTTCAGCTTTATTAACCTGGCATTTATTACATTTGACCACATGGTCAAGAACGCCCTTATTCATTCCAGGCCAATAGAACTGCCTTTTAATATGACTATAAGTCTTATTAACTCCTGGATGTCCCGCACTAGGGGTATCATGACACTCAAAGAGTATCTGGTGCCTCATTTCATCATCTTTCGGGACACATATCCTACCCTTATAGAGTAAATAACCATTATCAATGGTAAAATTCTTCCACTTGAATCCCATTTGAGCAGCCCTTGATGCTCCATTTCCTTGTTGAACATCCTTAGATGTTCCTTCCTCAGTGGCGGCTCTTCCATTTGGATCCCCATTTTCTATTGCTTCCCATATGTTGGAATATGCCGGATTAACTTGGCATTTCCCTTTTAAGGATTCAAGCAAATCAGAAGTGAACTGAGTAAAACTCAATTCATTTATGATGGGCATTCTGTTGAGCGCATCAGCCAGTATATTGTACTTTCCTTTTCTATATCTTATCTCATAGTCGAACTCTTGGAGGAGTTCAGCCCATTTGGCTTTACGTCCTTGTAGATCTGGTTGGTCATTAAGCCACTTAATGCTTTCATGATCCGACAAGATCAAAAGTTTGGCACCGTACAAATAGTGCCTTCATTTTTTCATTGCATGTACTATTGTATACAACTCCCTCTCATAAACGGAATAAGTCCGTTTTGCACGGTCTAATTTTTTGCTTTCAAAAGCAACTTGTCGACCTTCTTGTAATAAGACTGCGCCTACTACCCTATCACTGGCATCAGCTTCAACTACGGATGGTTTATTGGGATCCACAATTAATAATACTGGAGTTGTAGCAGTAGCTACCTTAAGTTTTTTAAAACTTTCGTTTTGGTTTGTCCCTCAATTAAAGCTTTTTCCTTTTCCTTTAAGTTGGTCCGTCATTGGAACAACTATCTTGGCATAATCTCGAATGAATCTACGATATAATCCGGATAAACCTAGGAAGATCTATAGCTCTTCCAGGTACCTTGGAGATGGCCATTCAATAATTGCCCTCACTTTTTTTGGATCCATCTTGATTCCCTCTTTCGAGATAATATGTCCCAAATATTTGATCTCTTGTGTGAAGATCCACTTTTAGTTTTCTTCGCAAAAAGGAAATGGGTTCTTAGCAATTGAAATACTAACCATAAGTGTTCCAAATGTTCTTCTCTTGATTTACTAAAGATCAAGATATCATCCAAGAAGACTACTACAAGATGTCCTAGATAGGGCCATAACACACTATTCATTAGCTTCATAAAAGTAACTGGTGCATTAGTGAGGCCAAAAGGCATCACCAAAAAATCATAATGCTCGTATCTAATACGAAATGCCGTCTTAGGAACATCCTGGGCCTTAATTCTTACTTGGTGATAGCGTGATCGTAAATCAATCTTTGTGAAGAATTTTGCCCCTTGTAATTGATCAAAAAGATCTTCCATTCTGGACATAGGAAATTTATTCTTCACCGTTATTTTATTAAGTGTTTTATAATCAACACAAAGTCGCATAGAACCATCTTTTTTCTTCACCAATAAAATTGGCGAAGCCCAAGGTGAATTGTTGGGTTGTATAAACCCCTTATCAAGGTAATCCTTGATTTGTCTTTCGACTTCTTGGTGCTGTGTTTCACTTAGCTTGTAAGGTGGTTTAGAAATAGGGCGTGTATCCCTATCTATATCAATTGGGTAGGTCACTAGGTATGTCAGATGGAAACACATCTTTAAATTCATCTAACAAACCACTTAATTCATTATTTACGTTCAACTCAAACATAAGAAAATTATTGCTTTATATTACAAGAAGTAAAAATGTCTTGTACAGAAAGGGACCGTAACATATATACCTCACAAGCTTCCTTTTTTATCAGCTTCTGAACTTCAAAGGAACACATCAAAGGGTTATTAGATACTTCATGTTCACCTTGAATCACAAAAGTCTTACCATCCCTTTCAAATTCGAGTGTATTATGATGATAACTATGCTTTAAGGATGGTTACAATCCCCATAGCCACTCCCTCCCTAAAGCAATATCGGCTCTTTCCATATTCATAATCTAGAAATCAAGCTTATCTTTATATCCTTAGATCTCGATTTTCAAATTGGATACCATTGTATCCCATATTTTGTTATCTTGTCCTTGCATCATGCGAACAATGTATTGATGCTCACTCTTTTGTTGGGGAAGTTTCAACTTTTTGACAAGTGTATAACGTATGAAGTTGTGGGTGGCAGAGTCATCAATCATGACTCTAACCCTCTTCCCACCTACTGATCCATGCACTTCAACTAAATCATGTGGCCCGAAGGTAGGTTGCCTCATAGAAGTTGACATACAATACCTGTGTTGTACGTCCTTGTACAGGACCTCTAAAGATTTATACTTTTCATGCCCCTTTAATTCCAAGGTCTGTACTACATGGATTTGTTTCTCTTTTCCCTTGCCCTTGTCCTTATTGTTTCCTTTATCTTCCCCCTTTTTCCTTTGAGGGCAATTCCAAGCAGCATGGTTAGGAGATAAGGCAATTGAAACACAACCTTTCTTTTTTGGCTTTATTAAAGTCATTTTGACTTAACTTCAGCCTTACATATTGTTTTTTTTCAAAGGGTTGTTTCTTACCCTTAAGGAATGGTATTTTCCTTTTGGATTTGCCTACAAATTTTGAGGTCTCAAATTCCTTAGTTTTGGGCTCCGTATTAGTGAGACTAGTGAGTGTACCTGGACGCATATTATCTTTGTTGATTAATGCAAATTTAATTGCCTCTTCAAGCATCTTAAGTGAACTCCTTTTCACTTCCTTTTTACAGGCCTTATCTAGTCCCCTTATGAATCCTCGTCTTTTGAAATTCATATATTCCTTCCAATTTGAGGATTATCTTACGATATGTCAGCAAAGGTCTTTCCTTTTGTTTGACAAAATCCCAATCTTCCCAATTTCTTTCCATTTTATTTTCATGAAGGAGTTCTTTCAAAAAGACCGATTCAAATTGAGCCCAAGTTTCAGGTATTTTATTTGCCTCCTTTGAAGTTCTTCACCATTTATATGCTTTTGGCCCCAAGGTTAGACTGGCCTCCAGTGCTTGGAGATGTGGTGGAGTATTCTTAAGTTTGTGCAAATCCTCCCATTTTTGGAGGAAGTTAAAGATAGTATCTTTATTTCTATCTTTTTCCTTCCCATGGAACTGAGGGGGTTTCATATCTTTTAACACTGGGTTATCCCTCAGCTTTTGATGGGGTTCCCTAGGATCTCGCATAGTCATATCTATATCTTTTGATGAAGATGGAATATCTGAGGTCTCTACCTTACCTTTATCCCTTTCTAATAATAAGGCTAATTGGGATTTTATTTCGGTGAGTGCTTGAGTTAGCAACTCCATTTGGACCCCCTGTGCTTGCACACGAGCAATTAAATCATCAAATTGTTCTCGTGTAGCAAAAAATTCTTCCCAGGGTTCTTCTTGCATTTCAAATTCATGGGGTTCCACCATAGGGTGGTCCCCAGGACTAGAGCCTTCTGTTACCCCCTCTCTCTCTTTCCCCTCCATCTATACATTGGAATTGGAATTGGAAAGAAATTGTAAAAAATTTGGAAACAAAGGATGGGACACTTCCTTGTATTTCGTCCACCTAATTTCTGTTGGGCAGTGTGACAATAAATGGGCCGTGGAAGATGAGGTGGAGTTTTTGTGTGGGCTGCCTTGTCACGCTGGATGCGGAAAAAGACTTACTACCAAGAGAGAAAAATGCTACTGGCCATGTTTTTACAGGGTCGCTTGAAGAGAAGACGGGCGAAATGCTAAAAATGCCACTTGCCACATTTTAAAACGCTACTGGCTAGATTTACGGGATCGCCTGAAGAGAAGACGGGCGAGGGCCCAGACAAATTACGGGCCTGACTTCAAATCGCGAGCCGTGAACCCAAACTTTCCGTGCGTTGCGCTGCTGGGCGAGAGGTGGCCAAGTGGTAGTTGACGTGGCCCGGCTTCAGATCGCGTAGCTCTGATACCAGTATTAAATTATTGCGCCACTGTCTTCTGCCGACTCCCGACTGTCTTCTTGAAGTACGAGAGGTATGTCCTCGTTTTTTTCCACCCAGCCACGCTTAGGAGAATTCAGGAACCGTGCGTGTCTAGCATGTTGCCAGCTGTCAAATTCTTAGGAGTTATACTAATCAATAAATGTCTTTTGAATTGCCTTGTTCTTACTTTTGTTCCTAAGCCCCCGAACCCTGTACGGGCGCCCAAGGCTCCCGGACGGTCATCTCTCGTGCTGTTTCCCCATAAGTTACATTCATTAATGTAACAGTCTCATCCTTTGGAAGATTATCATTCAGTTTGGATAATAAAAAGAAACATAACCATATTTCAAAAAGTGACAAAATGTGGTACAAATTCTTAGTTCCCTGAATGTTCATGTTGCTATCTTCAAATTCAGCACATTGCTGGGTTCTCTTGAATGCTCAAATAATCACATGAATGGTAAATGCACACTCCATAACTCGTCTGCTGAAGCCTGAATTAATACTTTGCTGCTGTTTGGAGAATATTCAAGGTTGACTTGGCTTGAATCAGAACTGAATCACTTCAGAAAATTAAATTCAGTGATGATGATGATGTGGCTATTGCTGTACTAATTTCCTGCATGGCCGATTCTCTGTTCAGCAGTTTTCAGGATTGCTAGAGGCTGGTTTGTGCATTTAATGCAGTTGTGACAGGCTAGGATGCAGTCATGGCTGCTGTGTGTTGACGTGGCAGGTTGAAGCTAGTCATGGCTGCAGCTAGAGCACTAATTTGCTGTCATTTCACTGCCCATAATATGTGCTTGACTACATCGTCCTCCGATGGTATCTTTGCATTTGTGAACTCTATACAAATGCCATGCTGTGTACTAAAATAGTCAAACTCGTGAGAGGTGACCTCTCCACCAAGATTAGTCGGACTTTTAAAACCTTGAATATTGATGGAGTCTCCACAAATATCCTTTACTGACACTAATCTGTATGGACAAGCTCCAAGAATATGGAAGCGTGTTGAGTAGATGCCTTAGGAATGGGCGCTCAATGTTGTTTGCCCCTCAAATTGGTAGGGCCAACAGATGGGAATTTAGAAGGGAATGCCAAAATAATGTGGAGCAATGGATGCAAAAAGATAAAGTTGCTGTAAACACAAAGAATTGAACAAAAGAACAATAACACATGGTCTTAAAAAAAAGAACTCAGGAAATGGAATCCAAATACCAAAGCACAAGAGGGTACATAAAGGCACGGGCTGTGGGCAACCACAATGGAGTGCTCTTAGCCTCCTCCACAATAGGATGCAGTTGCATAGATTGAATGAATGAGAGATGGAGGACAAACAACCTTTATATAGGCTGAAATAATATGAAGTAATAAACAGGTCAGCCCTCATTGAATGAGGCCATTAATGCAGTTTGGCCAGCCATAAATATGGCTTTTGCTAAATAATGCAATGCGCTAAAATATTATGCCCAGATAGCCATGATGTTTACATTGCTAACATCCCTCTCCTAGGTCATGGGCGATAAGAACAATATAATAAAATATAGAATGATGAAAGACCCACCATAATGTTGAGAAACCCTTCACCCTCCACCCGCAGTTTGTGTTTTTGCATTTTTGCGTTTTGCGTTTAGGGTTTGCAGCCCCAAAACCTAGATTGATTGTGCCTATTTATAGGCCACTCTCTCATTCATTCCTTACGGCTGATTCATTCAGTCCGTCACCTCTTCTCTCTAGCCTCTCCACTGCCCTCACATCCCTTCAGGAGGACATTGCGGTTCGTGGTTCGTGGTTGTCCTCATCATCTTCCTTGTGCTACGGCACCCTTGTTCCCTTGTATCACATTCACTCCATGATTTAGAACTTCATCATTCCATTCATCAAAGTTTATTCTCTCTTCTCTTCTCTTCTCCATGTTTGCTGAGTTCACTTCGTGTTCCTCCTCACAAATCCTATTGTCTTGTTGGTATGTCATCTTTTGACATGGTATTAGAGCTGGATCTGCTCAAACAGTGGCAAAGATCCTCCACTCCAGTGAAGGCAAAGACCGGTGGCGGGTTTGGCATCCATTTCTCTTCTTCTTCTACTGTTGCATTCTACTGTGGCGTTTTATTGCTGTGTTCTACTGCGGCGTTTTATTGCCGCGTTCTACTGCGGCGCTCTACTACGACGTTCTACTGTGGCGTTTTACTGTAGCGTTGTATTGTGGCGTTCTATTGCCACGTTTTACTACGGCATTCTATTGCTGCGTTTTACTGCGGCGTTTTACTATCGCGTTTTACTACTATGCGTTGGGAGATATCCGTTTTCTTCCTTCCATCCCTATCTAGTTTACCACACCGGTACCACGGCGTCTTCACCAAAAGATTGCCCTTCTACTGGGTGCTACTACTGTGGCACGAATGGTCATCCCACTGAAGACTGTTGACATGGATCTTTGCTCCCCACCCCTCCGGAGTATATGTGATAGATGACGGAGAGTCAGAACCCCCAAAACGATGATAAACACGAGTATCCTTCTCCTCCCAACCACGCCTAGATAAGTGCTGGCCCTCTATCCGGATTCCTTTGCCAGCTGTCAACTTCCTGAAGTCCTACTATTCCTGGACTCCCTTACTCTCTAGGCTCCCCTTAACCCCGTTCGGGCGCCCAAGAGCTCGGACGGTCATTCTCGTGCATGTTCCCCTAGATTTACCTTAATGTGACATTAAATGTCACTTTTAATGTCACATTTCATATTTATGACCTTAATGTGACATTAAATATCACTTTTAATGTCACATTAATGTCACATTTCCTTCCCCTTAAGAATCGGTTTCGTCCTCAAAAACGATATTTGGAAGGTCTAACTGTAAATCGGGAAACCTTTTCTTTAAAGTACTTACTCGCTCCCATGTTGAGCTTTCTTCTGAACAATAAATAGTATTCCTCGTTCTCCTATTACGAACATTTAATATTTTTTCTGGTTCATGTGGATTAGATTGGTCATAGAATAACTCCTCAATATCATCATTTAAGATTAGATTATCCAAATCACCCAGCTTCTTTCTTAATTTGCTTACATGAAAAACTGGATGTATTTTACTACCAGCAGGTAGTTGGAGCTTGTAAGCCAATTCTCCCACCCTTTTAAGTATTATGAAAGGACCACAATACCTTGGTGAAAGCTTTGGACAATGTCCATTTTTCATAGTTTTAGTTTGTTCAGGCACCTTAAGATAGACCAATTCTCCTTCTTTAAAGGAGATGTCTCTTCGGTGAGGATTTTTCTTTTTTGGCCTTATCAAAGTCATCAGGACTTAACTTTGGCCTCATATATGGTTTCTTTTCAAAAGGTTGTTTTTTACCCTTGAAAAATGACATTTTCCTTTTAAATTTGCCCACAAATTTTGAGGTTTCCAATTCCTTAGACTTGGGCTCCGTATCAGTGAGACTACTGAGTGTACCTGGACGCGTACTATCTTCATAAATTAATGCAAATTTAATTGCCTCTTCGAGCGTCTTAGGTAAACTCCGTTTTACTTCCTTTTTACAGGCCTTATCCAGTCCCCTAATGAATCCTCTTGTTTTTTGGAATTCATCAATTCCTTCCAGTTTGAGGATTATCTCACGATATTCCTCCAGATATGTCAGTAGGGGCCGTCCCTTTTGTCTGACATAATCCCAATCTTCCCAATTTCTTTCCATTTCATTTTCAGGAAGAAATTCTTTTAAAAAGACGGATTCAAATTGAGCCCAAGTTTCAGGTATTTTATTCGCCTCCTTTAAAGTTCGCCACCACTTATATGCTTTGGGCCCCAAAGTTAAACTAGCCTCCAGTGCTTGGAGATGTGGTGGGGTATTTTTTAATTTATGTAAATCTTTCCATTTTTGGAGGAAATTAAAGATTGTGTCTTTATTCCTATCTTTTTCCTCCCCGTAAAATTGAGGTGGTTTCATATCCTTTAAAACTGGATTATCCCTCAATTTATGGTAAGTTTGGGGTTCCTTAGGATCTCGCATAGTCACATCTAAATCTTTCGATGAAGATGGGACATCCGAGGTTTCTATCTTATTTTTATCTCTTTCCAACAATAAAGTTAATTGAGATTTTATTTCAGTGAGTGTTTGGGTTAAAAATTCCATTTGAACCCCCTGAGTTTGCACACGAGCAGTAAGATCATCGAATTGCTCTCGCGTGGCAAAAAATTCTTCCCATTGTTCTTCTTGTATGTCTGGTTCATGGGGATCTACCATAGGTTGATCCCTGGAACTAGAACTTTCCATTACCCTTTCTTTCCCTTTTTCTGCCATTAATACACTGGAATTGGAAAGCAAAAATAAGAAATTTGCATACAAGATAAAGTACTTCCCTGATTTTTAATGGCAGGCTGTGATTGCTGGTTTGGAAAGAAATCCGAAGAGTAAGAAACAGATTGTATCTTCCCGGATTAGAACAGTGAAGTAATCATGCTGGAAATTCAATTTCCTGACTTCAGTCGTATTTGACATTCTTCTGTCCCTCTCACAGCAGTCGCAGTCATATCCGTCTCAGGAGCAATCGCATTTACCCGTCAGCAGTAATCGTGACAGAATCACGTTTTTTTTATGACCCACGTCTAGTACTGGCGACTCCACGCCTGATCTGGTCCTCGCGACCCACGGATTTATTTTTCTTTTCTCTGCCCATAACGTAACGGGTCACATTAATGTGACGTGGCGCTGCGCTTCTCCGTTTCGCTTTTCTTCACGGCGCCTGGTAGACGTGATGTGACGTGTTTCTTCACGGCGCCTGGTAGACGTGGCGTTTCTCCCTCTCGTTTTTCTTCACGGCCCGTCCCGTCGCGTTTTCACTGCGCCAGGTACTCACGCGACTTCACAAAAGACTGACGGCCTGACTGGCGACTGACAACCTGACGGATTTCTGATAATAGGCGAACGATTAACGATCTGAGACATAGGCTCTGATACCAATGATAGATGATGGAGAGTCAGAACCCCCAAAACGATGATAAACACGAGTATGATAATGTGACATTAATGTGACATTAAAAGTGATATTTAATGTCACATTAATGTCACAATATGCGTCTTCCACCAGGCACTCCTTGTGCCACCTCTCCTTTTTGGGCCACAAAGATTGTTCTACATCGGCTATCAGAGTATTATGCCCAAGGCAATAAGCTGCACCCAACGCGCACTAAGTCCTTTCGAGCACACGGAGGCTCTTAAGACCTTATGAGATGATAAGCCCGCCTGGAGACCACCCCATTATGCAGAGGTTTCTCCCACCTATTCTTGGATACAGTGGCTACTATGGCTTGTGGTTTTGCAATCCGCTCCCTTGAGAGACAGTGATTGTTTGATATCGTCTCCTTGTTAGTCCGCTCCTTCAAGAGACAGTGGCTATTGGACCCCTTTCTCTTCTTCGGCTTCTCGGTCCGCTTCATTGAGAAGCAGCGACGGTTGCCCACTCATTGCTCAATTTGAGCCCCACCCTTCCCTTGCCAACTTAAGTTGGAGAGGCCACCTTTGGGAGTTCTTCTTCCGAGCCCCATATACCTCCTTTGGCACGATTGGTGGCGCTTCCTTCGTCATCAGATGCTTTGCAGTCCGTGAGCCATGAGTGGTTGGATCCCCTTCTCTCTTATGCTCGGGTTCAGACGAGGTTTTCTTACTTCGCCCTTAGAGGGGGTTTCCAATTCTTCTTCGGCTTCACAGGGGGCTTCTACTTCTACTACTCCTGATTCAGAGAGGGATCCTATGTGCCATGAAGTTCTTCTCACACCACCACCTTCCACTTTCGAGGAGTGGCTCTCCTTTGAGAAGTCATTTCCTCTACTCCTATCCAGGATCTAGAGGATCTACCTCGATTGGTGTTGGGAATAAAGGCCCTTGTGCCTTTTAAATGTGCTCGGGTGTGAACACACCCTTAGCTTTTGTACTTTCATATATATATATATCTATCTAAAAACCTAAAGTGGTACACTTGTCATTGTACCCAAAAATCGTGTTCACTCTTCTTCTTATTCTACATTCTATCTCTCTCTCTCTCTGCTGCTAGTATGCACTGTGTGTCTCGATCTTCGTGCCCTCTGGACTCGACAAACTAGTATCAGAGCGTTGGTTACAACGTTCACGTTTCCAAGGAGGGTCAGGTCGCAACACTTGACAAGTGAGCCAGAAGAAGCGTAGACATGCGTGAGCAGACGGTGGAGTGTGACTGCCCACTGGCTGCAGGGCACGCAAAAAATTGATAGAATTCGTGTAGAGGACCAGCGGGGCATTGACTAGCGTGGCGGCGACTTCACGGCATGCGACGGGACCAGCACGTGACTTCACGGGTGCGCGACGGATGGGACTAGTGGGGCACTGACAGTCTGACGGGTCAATGGACCCGTCATCCAAAAAAGTTATTTTCTTCAAAAAATCTTTTTTTTGAAACTCCTCCTAACCAAGGTTTGGCGTGCGCAAGCACAAAAAGGTCAGATTTGTGCAACCTTGGCCGGGAAACTTGAGGCTTCTTTAGACTGAGTATTGTTCATGCAAAATTGAGGCATCTATGTCAGAAATTGCAGACATTGTGCGCATTTGAATTGGGGATTTCACTAAAATTATTGGAACTTTACTAATTTGAGTGAAATTTCTCAACATTGGACCCATTAAATTTGGGGCTTTTATTGTATTGGTGAAATTTTGTTCGGTTGAGCCAGATTGGCTGACATTGGTGCACATTTGGACCTGAAAAATTTGGGGCTTTTGCAAAATTTTGCAAAATTTTGCTAATTTTGCTCATTTTATGCTTTCGAGAACATGTATTAATGCAATCGGGACAGATTGGCCAATGAAATTTGGGGGTTTTATTGAAATTGCTCTATTTTGGCAAAATTGGCCTGTTCTATGCATGTCAGAGACAGTGCAAATGTATGGTTGATGCTTTGAGCACAAAACTTTGGGGTTTTTTGACTGTGCGTGTCAAATTTTATGCCCGTGGGTACATGTACAACAGAAATTGCAGCTAAAATTTGGGACTTCTCATGTAATGTGATGTATTTGCCCTTGGCACAGCTGTAATCAGTTGTGGAATGCTGTAGCACATGGTTTGGTGCTTCTGAAAATTTACTTACAGATCTGAAATTTCTGCTTTTACGTGGTCATTTATTGCTGGTTGGTACTTGTTTGTACCTTGGTCACTTGTGTGACAGTTTAGGCCTGCATTTGCTGAATTTCTGGTCACATTTGGGCTGAAAATCATGGCTAGCAATAGTGACAGCGGTAATCTCATGCACATAAAGAAGCTTGAAGGAGCACATAACTTTGCAGTCTAGCAAAAACACTGCTACAATATCCTGTTGCAGAAGAAGCAGGCAAAGCCAATTAAGACCCAAGGGATAAAGCCCGTAGATGTGGAACAGGAAGATTGGGATGAGTTAAATGAGCTTGCATGCTCAACCATTGAGCTATCGATTTCTGATGCCTTGCTGTTTAACATTGAAGGTTTGGATTCTACGTATGCTATTTGGACTCGATTGGAAGAACTGTATGCAGAGAAGAGTGCTGCAAGTAAATATTGGCTAAAAAAGCTTATGGATTTGCGTATGAAAGAAGGTATAGCAATGTCTACTCACTTGAGTGAGTTTAACTCCGTTTTCAGCCAGCTAGTTGCCTTGAAGTTCTTGATTGATGAAGAATTTAAGGCTACGTTCTTGCTTTGCACTCTTTTAGAGAGTTGGGAAACATTCAGGACTGCTATGAGCAATTCTTGTGCGATCCTTTTGTATGCTGATGTAGAGAGTACTCTACTCATGAAAGAAATGAATTGGTAGAACAATGCATCCAGTAAGTCTTCCAGTGCTTTGCATACTAGGGGCAGATCACAACAGAAAGGCGAATCTGATAGCAAGGGATGTGTGAAGGTACCCTTACCACTTGTACTATCTTATATATATCTATCTAAAAACCTAATGTGATACACTCGTCATTGTATCCAAAAATCATGTTCACTCTCCTTTTTACTGTGCATTCTATCTCTCTCACTTTCTCTGATGTTGGTATGATTGCGTGCCTCAATCTTTGCACCCTTTGGACTCGACAATTGGGGCCCTTGCACCTTCAGCAGTGAGTTGGTGGCTAGGCCTTCGTATTCCTTCCATCATGGAGTCACGAAGCTAGTGGCTTCTCTATCGAGGTTGAGTTTTGGGCTCTTCAGCTCATCCAGTCTCTTGACTATCTTAAAGGTTTCCTTTCAAGTGGTATTCTCATATGACAGGGTGGATCTTTTTCATTCCTTGGTCAGTATGGAGCCACCTCCCGAGATCGAGTATAGGCATATCCTTATGGTTCTCGGCACCACACAAAGTTCGATATTCCTCTTATGCATTGCATGTTTTGATAATCTTTGTACTAGGGACGCTTGGGCAAGTGAACAATTTCCCCACGAGGGAGACTGTCCAAGTGGCACCTGTTGCATGAGCATTCTTCAACATGTAGCATTGCATCTCCACCTCACTCTTCTCTTGTTCCCCTTTTTGGGCCTGAGAGGGGGTGTTGAGAAACCCTTCACGCTTCACCCGCAGTTTGCGTTTTTGCGTTTTTGCATTTTTGTTTAGGGTTTGCAGCCCCCAAAAGGGGCGTCATCCTAGACTGACTGTGTCTATTTATAGGCCACTCTCTTATTCATTCCCTACAATTGATTCATTCAGTCCGTCACCTCCTCTCTCTAGTCCCTCCATTGCCCTCACACCCCTTCAAGAGGACATTGTGGTTCGTGGTTCATGGCTGCCTTCATCATCTTCCTTGTGCTACGGCACCCTTGTTCCCTTGTATTACATTCACTTCAAGATTTAGAACTTCATCATTCCATTCATCAGAGTTTATTCTCTCTTCTCTTCTCTTCTCCATGTTTGTCGAGTTCACTCCGTGTTCCTCCCCGCCAACCCTACTCTCGCCAGTATGTCATCTTTTGACACACAGTACATACACTAATGACAATTAGATAGGACTATGGATACCCAATTGGTGGGTGATTAAGCCACCACCTAGGTGCCTAGGAAAAACACTAATATCGATGTTAATTGTACCAATTCTTGACCATAGAGAGTAGAAATAGTTGAATCTCGATGGTTATCATGAATCAGCTTCGTGGAACGCACAATTATGACCATGGATTCCTTGCCTTTGACGAGGTTGCCACTATTGTCGATGTTGATTATATCAATTCTTGGCCATAGAGAGTCGAAATAGTTGAATCTCAATGGTCATCATGAATCAACTTTGTGGAAAGCACAATTGTGACCATGGACACCCCTTTGACGAGATTGCCAAGTGTCTTTATAGGGGAACAAATTAGGAGCAAAGACTATTCTCTATTTCACCTCCCACCATGAACTTGAAAGGCAAACCAACTCTAGGATTTGAATATGTCAGACTCTGTCACTACTTAAAGCTACGCTTAGGCTCCACCACACTTCTATATGGATGCGGCCAACATGCCCTACCACTAGCACTTGCTCATACTCCCTCTTTGGCATTAGAGAGTCACGAGGGGTGATAGCACCACTAGGGCTAGAAGAACGATTCTAGGGCTGTTGTGGTCTTCGTTGCATGGCTAGAATTTGCTTGTTTTTTTGTGTGTCACCCCTCTCTGAAGTAGTCAAAGCACTAGCAAGGGGTCCGTCAGAATGAGTGGAAATCTTCTCTATAATCATAAGGTAGACTCATGCTCAAGTAGTATTGTTGTGATATGTTGGAAGCTAATGGAGGAATTCAATGTCTAAGCTCGTAAAGTGCCTTTAACACCATCAAACTTCAGAGGTAGTTTATAGAGAATAATATACTAGTTGGGCTTTGGGAAGAGTGGATTGCATGTTGCGAATCTGATCTTGGATGTGTGTGATTTGGAGAATGAACAACTTAGTTGTTTCAATTGCCTTGAATCACATATTCGATAGTCATAGCTGATGGAGCCTTGCATATAAATTGGAGCTTCTCCCACATCTTGGGAAATGTTTTGTAGGAGGTGACTCTTGAGACTCTAGAGGACTTCCTTTGAGATGTATAAAAAAAGAATTGAATAGACTTTGGTATTGTCAGTGTCCTAGTTTAGGATGGTCAATGTTCTAGTTTAGGATTGGTTCCTCGTGATTGTCTTTGTCCTAATCAGATAGTCAAACACTTACGTAAGTATAGAATAGGGATAATTCAACAAGCATATATGTATGGATTGACATGGATTTTTCATGCTGAAACACTCTGAAATGATGTACTTTCACTAATACTTGGTGGGCAGCAGCTTTGGTTCCACTTTTTTGCCATTTTTCCTCGATTTTGGTGACTTTTTGGTAATTTTCTGCAGTAAACAGCAAACAGTTTTGAACTGTCTGCAGTCTTCCAACCTGCATTATGGCGAGTTCGTCCACTGATTATGCTATTTTCGACATCACTAAGCTTGATGGTATGAATTACTCTTATTGGAAGAGCCAGATTTGGCAGGTGTTGGTGCAGAAATCGCAGATCAAACCTTTGAGGTTAAGTGGGCATCCACCTGCAACTATGCCAGATAAGGAATGGCTTGAGCTTGATGAGTTATGCAAGTCCACTATTGTATTGTCTCTCACAGAACAGGTTCACTATAATGTCTTTGAGGAAGAAGAGAGTGCATGGCAGTTGTGGAAAAAGATAAAAAATCTTAGAGAGCAATCTGAGCAGGTAGTGAGAATACCAACCTTATATAAGAATTGACAACATCAGATCGTACTCTCTCTTTGTTGCTCTCACTCACCTGCTCACTCCTATTGTAGCACTCTCTCAACAACTGGTATCAGAGTTGACGAACAAGCTGGCAATCACTGCACACATTTTCAAATTTATTGCTTGTATGGCAGCTTGCAGCAGCATTTATTGCTTGTTCAGCTTGGATTTTGATCCGTGTAGTCATTGTTTTTCAGCTTTTGAATATTCTATTGTTGCATTTTCGGCATTTATTACTCTTTGAGATTGGATGGCAACATTTGTTGACATTTGATTGTGTGTTGACTATTTTCAATTTTCTACAATCAAATTTTTGTAATTAGCTTTGAAATATTGCATGTGAACTCTATTTTTTGTGTTGTGAGGGTGGACTTCTTTCTTTGTCTATCTTCTATGTTCTTTTCTTATCCTCTCTACATGGCTCCTTTGTGCACTTCTACAGGTGATAAGTTACATGGACCTCTTACATGGAGTGCTGTGATGAAAGCGTGGTTTGTGTTGAAATAGATCTAATACGTTGTTTGTGGAGCTAATTCACGTCCTTAGTGTCCTTTTTCTCTTCTTGAAGATTTTGATGTATGTGTCTATTCTGCTATTCTTCAACGTATTTGTAAAGAGGTTCTATTGGCGGTTATTTCTTGCAATACATCTCCCGAAGTATAGTCAAAGCTTCAAATGCTGTATGAGGCACCTTTCACCATGTGTGGAGTGACCCTTTATGGAGAGCTTCAACAGATGAAGTTTGAGCCGAATGACATCATTTAATCTTTTTTGCTTTGTGTTACATATGTACATGACCAGCTTTGACACATGCAATCTATCTTTCCAGAGTCTTTGAATTTTTTCTCTGCAGCGTTCTTGCTCATCCCCCAACCATCTCTCAAGTTAACTCAACAATTTCTAGTAGTTTGAGCCATCAGAGGAAGAGATTGCAGCCAATTTTTGATGTAAACCCTAAGTTATACTATAAATTAGGGTTTTAATAGCCGCCTCGGGATTCGTACTTAGAATTCAGAGTCTAGGACTTGAATTCCAATAGTTGAAATCGAGGAATTTTAAGGCGATTCAAGAGGCTAGCCAGGCAATATTAGATTTGGGATTGAATTTGTTTTTCAAGGAGTAGGATGTGTCAAAAGATGACGTAACAGCGAGATAGTAGGGTTGGCGGGGAGGAACACGGAATGAACTTGGCCAATATGGAGAAGAGAAGAGAAGAGAGATGAAACTCTGATGAATGGAATGATGAAGTTCTGAATCATGGAGTGAATGTGATACAAGGAAACAAGGGTGCCGTAGCACAAGGAAGATGATGATGACAGCTACGAACCATGAACCGCAATGTCCTCGTGAAGGGGTGTGAGGGTAGTGGAGAGGCTGGAGAGAAGAGGTGACGGACTGAATGAATCAGCCGTAAGGAATGAATGAGAGAGTGGGCTATAAATAGGCACAGTCAGTCTAGGATGGCGCCCCTTTTTGGGGCTGCAAACGCTAAACGCAAACCCTAACGCGAAACACAGTAACATAAAAATGCAAACTGCGGGTGAAGGATTTCTCAACACCCCCTCTCAGGCCCAAAAAGGGGAACAAGAGAAGAGTGAGGTGGAGATGCAATGCTACATGTTGAAGAATGCTCATGCAGCAGGTGCCACTTGGACAGTGTCCCTCGTGGGGAAGTTGTTCACTTGCCCAAGCGCCCTAGTACAAAGATGATGAAAACATGCAATGCATAGGAGGAATGTCAGACTTTGTGTGGTGCCGAGAACCATAAGGATATGCCTGTACTCGATCTCAGGAGGTGGCTCCATGTTGACCAAGTGACCAAGGCAAGAAGATGTAGAGGAGGAAGAAGATGTAGGGGATTCCTCAGATCCAAGAGTTCCACCTGAAAGGTAACTTGCAGTAAAGAACAATAGACAGAGTGAACTGGCGAACCCGAACTGAACCTCGGGAGAGAAGCCACTAGCTCCGTGCATCCATGCTGGAAGGAATACGAAGGCCTCGTCACCAAGTTGCAGCTGAACCTTCGAGGTCCAATCTAGGTGGTACTTGAAGATCCTGGGAATTAGTAGAAGAGATGACTCGTCGAAGACAGCCACCCCAAGAAAGTAGAGGATGGGTGAAGAACTTCAGGTGGAGTAGGTTACTCCTCTGAGGTGGGAGGTGGAGGGCCCCCCGTTGAAGTCGAAGAAGAAGTAGATGCCTCCTCTGAGGGCAAAGAAATAACATCCCCCTCTGAATCCCCCTCTGAAGTAGATAGGAAATCCAAAAACTCATGGATCATGGACTCGGAAATGTCTGATGACGAAGGAAGTGCCGCCGGTCGTGCCAAAGAAGGTATCTGGGGTGCTGAAGAGCTCCCAGAGGTAGCCTCTCGAACCTGAGTACTCGAGGGTGGGAAAGGGTGGGGCTTAGAATGAGAAAGAGGTGGGCAATAGTCGCTGCCTCTTAGTGGAGCAGACTGGGTAGCCGAAGAAGAGGAAAGAGTTGAGTAGCCATTGTCTCTCGAAGGAGCAGACTGACGAGGAGATGGCATCAAACAATCATTGTCTCTTGATGGAGCGGATTGTAGAACTGCGGGCCGTGGTAGCCACTATACCCGAAAATAGGTGAGAGAAGACTGTCACTAGGCATTGCGACGATCTTCAGGAGGTCATAGTGCCAATCGATCCTCCATGTGCTCGAAAGGACTTAGTGGGCATCGGATGCGCCTTATTGCCTTGAGCATAGTACTCTGATAGCCAATGTAGAACGATCTTTGTGGCGTAGAAAGGAGAGGTGGCACAAGAAGTGCTTGGTGGAAGACACATATACTCTCGGGGGTGTCAGAGATCATAGCCTGTTTCAGGCAGGCAGCAGCAGGCAGCAGCTGCACAGTCCAGCTGCACAGTCGGACTGTGCAGTCGGACTGCCACGTGGCAGTCCGACTGCCTGCAGCTGATTTTTATCAGGCTGTGCCTTATTTTGGCGCCCCATCCTAGGCAGATTTTCGCCTATTTATTGCTGACGTTTTCAGCAGTCTGGCATTTTATTCTCTGTCGCAGATTACAGACCGGTGCCGTGCAGATCTCTGTCTCTGTTCGCAGATTTCTGACAGCAGACAGTGCAGACTGCAGCAGACTTCGAGGTGGACAGCAGGTCGCATCGTCGAGGTGGAGACACGCAGTCCAGCGCACTGCGCCCGTGTATATCTTTGTATTCAGCATTCTTTATACAGCAGATCTTCAGTGTACACTGTCTCTTTCTCTCCCTTCTCTCTCTGCGTTCTCTCTCTCTCAGTCCTACGCTTCCGCACCGCTGCACTCTGACATGGTATCAGAGCAGTGTTTGAGGGCTGACTGAGCGCAGAATCAACCTGAAGAGGAGTTTCCATCGCGACACAAATTTGCGTTTTTTGCGTTTAAGGGCAGACAGGAGAGCTGCGCCTTGGAACAAGGCTGAAACGAGTGTGGGCGCACAGGAAAGGAGTACAGGTGGTGGATTTGCTGCTGTTTACTGCTGTTTGTCGCGGAGAAAGTTTGAGTTTTCAACCTAAAAGTGCAGGTTTTGCTTTTTCATCGCCTCCGGCGGGTGAAGGAGCTTCGGGACGCTGAAGAGCCTTAGCAGGCTGAGTCTACTCAGTCAGAGGGGGCTGCTTTTGCGTTTGAGAAGGCATTGCAGGTAAAGATGTCTACAGAGATGGACTTGGAGTTCCAGGCGATTATGGACCGGAAGGTGCCTGTCCTACCGGCTCTTCCTACAGATCAGAAGCTCGACGGCGACAACTACCGCATTTGGCGCGTTATGATGTTGGCCATTCTGGAGTCCTATGATTTGGCGGAGTTGGTACAGGAAGATATTGACCGGCCCTCGGTAAGAGATGAGTCCAAACTCTCTTCCGATGCTCGTACGGAGTTGGCCAGGGCCCAGTCTCATTGGGACAAACTGAATGCCAGGATTCGATCCTTTCTTTTTCTATCATGCACTACAGCTGTGATCGCTCACATCGAGCACTTGACGGTGGCTCGTGAGATATGGCTGGAGCTTGATCAAATGTACAATCGGATGACCCTGATGAAGAGGGTTTCTTTGGAGGTTCAGATGCGGACCTTGTCCGTCAATAAGTCTTCTTCGCTAAGGGAACACATTAACAAGCTAAGGCAGCTACAGATGCAGGTTCAGAATGCGGGGAAGCCGATCTCCTCCGAAGACATGGCGATTACACTCTTGTCCCAGTTGCCGCCACGATTCGGTACATTTTACTCTGCCCTTATTGCTTCAGGGCGCGAGTCTACTCTTCGATGGGAGGAGTTGGTTCCTATGGTCTTGGACCAAGAGGAACAGTTAAAGGGACAGAATGCTTCCAAGACGGAGGCGTTGACAGGTCAAGCCTCTCAGAAGAAGGGGAAGGACCAAAAGAAGAAGAAGGGGGATAACAAGTCCAAGAAGGACAAGGAGAAGGACAAGGACAAAGACTCCACATGCCATATTTGTGGAAAGACTGGCCATTGGAAGAAGGATTGCCCTGACAAAGACTCGAAGGACACCAAGAAGAAGGACACCAAGGATTCTGGAGCGGTGGCTGCACCCTCATCAGCTGCATTTCTACATTTAGTTGTCATTGAGGACGCTTCTCCGAATGCTTCTGATGCTGCGATGGCGGCTTCCCAATCTCGAGAGTGGATTATTGATAGTGGTGCCTCACGGCACATGACTCCTTCATCAGATGGTGTCGCCCAGCTGCGACCTTCGCGTGGGCAGGTTCTCATTGGAGACAGCTCTTCAGTTTCTATTGCAGGTCGGGGTAAGATGCAGCTTATTCTGGATGGACGAGGTGGCACCCATACTTCAGAGGTTTTGCATGTACCAGGATTGGGGTACCATCTCCTTTCAGTCCATAAGATTTGTTCCCTTGGTCTTCTGGTGGAGTTTGACAGTTCTACAATGCGAGTCCTTGATCGTGAGTCGAGGAAGGTTCTATCATGTGGATATGAGGAGAATGGCATTTACAAACTGAAGTCTTCCACTGCCCTCTCTACTCTTCTTCTTACCTCACAGTCACAGTCTGAATTATGGCATGCTAGGTTTGGTCACCTGAACTATGACTATCTTCGGAAGGCGTCACGGGGACAGCTTGTTCGAGGGTTGCCGGATATAGTGGTGAGCCAGCAGCCATGTGTCTCCTGCATAAGGGGGAAGCAGCATAGGGATGCCATTCCCCACACCGCTTCCCGGCGGTCTACTTCACCGATGGAGTTAGTATCTACGGATCTATGTGGCCCTATGAGGAATGAGTCCCTGCGTGGGAGCTCGTACTTCATGCTGATCGTGGATGACTATAGCAGGATGACATGGGCCTACTTTTTGGCACTAAAATCAGAAGCTTTCTCGCACTTCAAGGATTGGCTTCTCTTTGAGGAGAACCGATCAGGCCGGAAGTTGAAGACCTTGCGATCCGACAAGGGAGGTGAATTTGTCTCTAATGAATTTGCTCGGTTTTGTGCAGATAGAGGAGTTCACCAGGAGTTTGCCAATACGAATACTCCACAAGAAAATGGTATTCTCGAACGGAAGAACCGCAGTGTGATCGAGATGGCGCGCACCATGATGGAGCACCGACAGACCCCCCAGGTTCTGTGGGCCGAGGCTGTGGCTACTGCAGTCCACATCCTTAACCGATCTCCTACTTCGGCCGTGGAAGGGATGACTCCATTTGAGGCGTATTTTGGGTCGAAGCCAGATGTTTCTTACTTTCGGGTCTTTGGGTGTGATGCCTATGTTCACATTCCCAAAGGTCACCGTGACAAATTCGAAGCGGCTTCCCGCAAACAGGTATTTGTTGGCTACAGCTCCCAGTCCCAAGGCTACCGACTCTATGATCCCGTCAAGCGGGATGTATATACTAGCCGTGATGTGCGGTTTGTGGAGGTTCCGGCTTCTTCAACGGGTGAGGAGCATCCCGTTCTTGGAGATCCAGGGGAGAGTTTGGCTCCTACTACAGTTCCACTGGAGCCTGTGCCGTTTGATTATGATTCTGTTTCTGACACAGAGTCTACTGTTCCACCGGATCCTTCTGAGGAGTTACCACCGGTGGACATTCCAGAGTCTTCTACTGATGGAGAACGACGAGGGGAGGTTCGGCCTCCTCCTCGCTGGGCCCGTGACACACTCCGTGATTCAGGGATCGAGGGGGTTCCTGAGGAGTGGGGACCGCAGGATGGTCCGCGGCGGTCACGGAGGCACAAGGCGCATTCTTCGGAGCTTGTTTGCTCCAATTATTGTTTGATGTCCCGAGTTATGCAGGATCGAGAGCCCACCTCCGTGAAGGAGGCTTTACAGTCCGCCCCATGGAAGAAAGCTATGGAAGCTGAGTTGGAGGCTATTGAGAGGAATGGCACTTGGTCACTTGTGCCACGCCCCCCGAAGAAGAAGGTGATTGGAGTCAAGTGGGTCTTCAAGACCAAATATCTCAGTGATGGTACTTTGGATAAGCACAAGGCTCGCCTTGTTGCTAAGGGTTTTGCCCAGCGCCCAGGTATTGACTGTCATGACACCTTTGCCCCTACAGCTCGTATGGCAACCATTAGAGCTGTTCTTGCTTTGGCTGGCCATAGGAGATGGCCTGTTTATCAGCTGGATGTGAAGTCGGCCTTCCTGAATGGTGATTTGAAGGAGGAGATCTACGTTGAGCAGCCTCCTGGCTTTGGTTCTTCCGATGGGAAAGTCTACAGGTTGAAGAAGGCCCTGTATGGTCTCAAGCAGGCCCCGCGAGCTTGGAACGAGAAGATTGATTCGTTCCTCCAGACTCAGTTGGGATATCGGCGGTCCAAGGCCGATCCGCAGCTGTATGTTCACACTTCCGAGGATGGTTGTGTGCTGTTTGTATTATATGTTGATGATTTGATTGTCACAGGTGATGATGCACAGCAGGTCCAGGAGACAAAGTCAGCTTTACATCGGACGTTCGAGATGACGGATTTGGGGCTACTCCATTTCTTTTTAGGACATGAGATTTTTCAGTCTCAGAGGGGGATCTTTCTCTCCCAACAGAGATATGTACAGGAGCTCTTGGTGTCTTTTGAGATGGATGATTGTCGGGCCCTCTCTACTCCTATGGATCCGAACTGGAAGGCCACTTCCCACTCAGCTTCTCCTTTGGCGGATGCTTCCCGCTATCGACAGTTGATAGGGTCTTTGATTTGGCTTCTCAACACCAGGGTTGATCTATGTTTTGCTGTTGGGCTCTTGGCAGGGTTCATGAGTGAACCTAAGACGGTGCATTGGCAGGCTGCTCAAAGGATACTTCGGTATCTGAGGGGGACGTCTGATTTGGGGATTCATTACCCCGCAGGGACAGATGGGTCAGATCTTGTACTTGCAGGTTGGAGCGACTCGGATTGGGCCGGTGACGTGGACCACAGGCGGTCTACAACAGGTTACTGCTTTACTTTGGGTGCAGGTGTTATTTCTTGGAGTAGCAAGAAGCAGCCCACGGTAGCCCTTTCATCTACTGAGGCGGAGTATCGGGCCGCGTCTTCCACCACATGCGAGGTTGTGTGGCTTCGGAGACTGTTGGAGGAGCTTGGGTGCCCCCAGACTCGTCCTACATTGCTGCGATGTGACAATGA
This sequence comes from Lygodium microphyllum, assembly GCF_053477565.2. Lineage (NCBI taxonomy): Eukaryota > Viridiplantae > Streptophyta > Polypodiopsida > Schizaeales > Lygodiaceae > Lygodium > Lygodium microphyllum. The sequence continues at coordinate 4,477,349 of NC_141140.1, read as the reverse complement.
GAGTTGCATTGCCTTGGCGAGGAGTCCTGTTTTTCATGCCCGGACGAAGCACATTGAGATCCAGTACCACTTCATCCGAGAAAAGCTTTTGGATGAGACCATCACTGTGGAGTATTGCAAGACGGAGGATAATCTTGCGGATTTGTTTACGAAGGCGCTTCCTCAGGCTCTACTTCGGCAACATTCCAGATCCCTCAGGCTTCTGCCCTGTCCAGGCTCTGAGAGGGGGTGTCAGAGATCATAGCCTGTTTCAGGCAGGCAGCAGCAGGCAGCAGCTGCACAGTCCAGCTGCACAGTCGGACTGTGCAGTCGGACTGCCACGTGGCAGTCCGACTGCCTGCAGCTGATTTTTATCAGGCTGCGCCTTATTTTGGCGCCCCATCCTAGGCAGATTTTCGCCTATTTATTGCTGACGTTTTCAGCAGTCTGGCATTTTATTCTCTGTCGCAGATTACAGACCGGTGCCGTGCAGATCTCTGTCTCTGTTCGCAGATTTCTGACAGCAGACAGTGCAGACTGCAGCAGACTTCGAGGTGGACAGCAGGTCGCATCGTCGAGGTGGAGACACGCAGTCCAGCGCACTGCGCCCGTGTATATCTTTGTATTCAGCATTCTTTATACAGCAGATCTTCAGTGTACACTGTCTCTTTCTCTCCCTTCTCTCTCTGCGTTCTCTCTCTCTCAGTCCTACGCTTCCGCACCGCTGCACTCTGACAGGGGGGTGGGGAGCAAAGGTCAAAGTCGGCAAGCATCGGTAGTGTGTTCGGTGATGCCACAGTAGGAGCACCCAGTAGTCTGGACATTTGTTGGTAAAGAAGCCATGGGTACCACTGTGCCTTGCTAAAGAAGGAAGAGGGCAACCACGATGAACCACGAACTGCAATGTCCACCTCAAGGGGTGTGAGGGCAGTGTCAAGCACGAACCGCAATGTCCGCCTCAAGGGGTGGGAGGGTAGTGGAAGGGCTGGAAGTGAGCTGCCAGTGGGGGGAGGATGTGACCAGCAGTAAGAGATTGCAACCAGTAGAAAAACGCAGGAAAAAACAGCAGCAGTATTCAATATGCGAGGCAGGTTTTGGTTCCTCAACACACACACACACACACACACACACACACACACACACAGTCTCTCTTTGGGGTGGGACCTTTTGAGGGTGGTACTCTCCCCTTCTTAGGGCAGCTTTTGGGGCTTGAGAGGGGGTGTTAAGTAGAACTAAGGCATAAATTAAACTGAATCTTTTGGCCTATATAACTCTGAAAACAGCCCTAGAAAAGAAAACCTAGTAGAAAAACATGTTTGGTAGGACAAATGTCTTAAAAAGTCTGAACTTTTCATCACAATCTTTTTCTACAGCTTGTCATTGCCAGCCAACACAGCCTGCTGCCCTCAGTGCCATCACCCTCATCCACAGCAGAGGGAGTTGCGGCTGTTTGTGCTGTTTCTGATAGGCACACTGCTCTTTCAGGTTGTGATACTGGTGGTTGAGGCTGCTTGTTGCCTGCATTTTTTGCAGCCTATGCTTGTGGCTTCCTTCTCCATTGGCATGCTGCTGGTTGCTGCCCTTGGAGTGTGCATTTTGCATTCTGGAGGACTGCTGCCATTGTTTCTGCCCTTCAAAGGTTGACACATCACCGACGGTGGACTGCTGCGACTGCTTTTGGGGGATGTCTTGGGTACTAGCCCTGGTCTTGGAGACTTAGAGGCCAGTGGCCCCTTTAAACATTCCCATCATTTCTGTGTACCCTTCTTCTCTTGAGCATTTATCAGACTGTCTTATTGTCCGTTGTGCTCTTTGTGTCTTCTATGTTTGCTCTTGCATTGCCTAACAGTTAAAACCTCCGTTTTCCCGTAATTGTCACACCTACGGACAGAGAGAGAGAGAGAGAGAGAGAGAGAGAGAGAGAGAGAGAGTCTCATTTGCTTATGTATTATCTTTTGTTCCTTTTTCAGTGGAGCTCGAGGGCGTGAAGAAACATCTAGGAGAGGCCGGGGTCGTGGCAGAGGTCGTGAAGTCAAGACTGCAGCAGACTTAGATGCCGAGCTCGATAGCTACCATGCTGAGGCCATGCAAATCTCATAGTTGTTCAAGCTATTCATCTTTAAGAACTTACACAAGGTGCTTATTGCGGTGTGCTTATCATTTGGAAGAAGGTGCCTGCATGTTGTAGTAAAGACTAATCTGAATTCTGCCCTCCACTATGTGCCCTTGTTCTCCAGCATTGACTAAACCGGTATATCTTTATTTCATGGGGCGCTAGCCATGATTTTAAACTTGGGCTCTGCAAAACTCAGAAGTTTCTGTGCTGCAGTCAGCTCCAAGGATTCAATTGAATTATTAGCTTGGCAGGGTGGTGAGGCTGGCCTCTTCTTCTTAGAAGGAACAACTTATGAAGCAACCTGGTAGTTTTGCTGTTGCCCGACTCTTTTCAACATCTTATTAGGCTTATTGGAGATGCCCTTGGTTTTCTTCAGCTAGTATGCTTCAGCAATTAAAGCGCGACTTTTATGTGGGAATCCTGGATGCTGCGTCTGAAATTTTATCCTCCCTCCTACGGCCTGCATCAGGCCTAGCTGGATCTTGATGATCTTAATCAAAACAAGCTGATTTTACCTCGTTGTGATTTGGATTACATGTTCAGGAAAAGACAAACAACAGCTGGTATGGTCTTGGTGGGGTATACTTGACATTGATTGAGCTGGTATCATGCAAGCTTCTACACTTAACCAGCTAAGCAGTTCTTTGTGTTCTACTTGTCACGTCTCAATAAACATGGAAGCTGATGGTTATAAAGTCAATACAGAAAGTTTGCCACCATTTGAGACACTTCACACATCAGCTTTACTTGGTTCTTATTAACGGAAGATGCTTGTTTTCTTGGGAGTATTTGCCTGACATCTCACAAGGAGCCTGGCTTATAAACCTGTGCTAACTGATTAATCTGCACGATTGTTCCAGACAGTTGAGTCTATAATCTGTGGGCTTAGCATTGTGGGAGGCAGCAGCTGGAAGTTCACTTAGGCAGTGTGCAAGTTGAGGTATTGGTGTCATCAGTGAATCAACTCTCAAGGAAGTGGTTAAACAGAAACATTTTGTCTTGGTAGACAACACGATGGATTTCCATGCTTTGATGGAAAGGGAACAACTCGCTTGGAAGGAGTTACATGCATGGCACGTTATCCATATTTTAAAATCAATTCTCTTTGAATGTCATCAGTTTATAGTGGGCTGTACTGCCTTTTTAAAGCTTTGTTGATTCATATAGAGTAAGTAAAACTTATAATTCTGTAGCTATATTGATGGACAATACTGGGTATTTGTAGTCTAAGAAGACCACTAAGGCTATTGATCCTGCTTGAATATGTCAATTAGGACATTGTGTATGAAACTGTTCAGAGGATAGACGGGTAATGTGTGGGTCAGAGGATAGACGACGGGTAATGTGTGGGTGCTTAAGTTTTAGATGTATATGAGCTGCTGATGCCCAGTATCAAAACGGGAAAGTGCAGCTCTATTGTTGATATTTCATTTTATAGCATTACAATTTGTTGCATACAAAATGACCATATTACATAAGTGAACATTTTTTGTAGAGGATTTGAACTGTCCTCCATTGGAATCAGTTGATTCTTTGTACTTTGCATAAAGCAATGTCTGAATACTTCCAACTTCAAAGTGTGTACTCTAGACATGAAGAACCCTTTTGATTAGTTGGGAAATTCCTTACAATACCCCTTTGTTTCTGCTGTCCAAGATGGCATTTGTGTTAGATGTCCCAACAATTCTGTAATTGCCTCAGGCCTGTCACTTTTTAGCCTCTGCTGTGTCAAAATTACCGGAGGGTTTTTGTACTGCAAAAGAATCCATTCCTTTTCCTTTGGTTGGTTAGTATCTCTATGCTTAATTCAGTGAAAACTCGTGTGTGTGGTGATCTATGGCTGAAGCTTTTGCTTATTGGTTCCCATTCAGGAAGTTGTACCTTTTCTTTCTCTCTTTTTTTTTTTGAGAAAGCGGTCCAAGATGGCATTTGTGTTGGATGTCCCAACAATTCTGTAATTGCCTCAGGCCTGTCACTTTTTAGTATCTGCATTGTCAAAATTGCCCCAGGGTTTTTGTACTGCAAAAGAATCCATTCCTTTTCCTTTGGTTGGATAGCATTCTCTATCTATGCTTATTTGAGTGAAAACTTGTGTATATAGTGATCTATGGCTGAAGCTTTTGCTTATCGGCTCCCATTCAGGAAGCTGTGCCTTTTCTTTTTCTCTTTTTTTTTTTTTTGAGAAAGCTTGATATTTCAAAGATGCTAGTTGCCTCTAGGATGTACCCAGGGTTTGAACTCATGCACCCACACACACCCACACTCAAACCACTTGGGCCACACAACCCCATTTGCTTGTGCCTTAAGTTTTATTGTGTTGTCTGTTGAACTTCAAGAAGCTTATCCATATGAATGTCTCTATATTGATTTCCAAATTGTAATGAGCATTAAACGCTCAGGATTAAGTGTCCTGGGATAGTTTCTGCGCCATTTGTCAACCTCTTTATCTGCCCGCTCAATTGGAATGCCCACTGAGGTTGTTTTCCTCCACACGGCAAGGCCAGGCCATGTTGGCATTCGTCTCAAGTGTAGATGCTTGAACATCAGAGCTTAACTGTGTGTGTTTAAGCTTGATCCTTCAGGTTGGTTCTACCAACAATGACTGTTTTGAGTGTTTGAACGGGCAAATGCTTGTCCACACTGCACTTGTATGACAAACCAAATGAATGTGGCCAGACAAGTGATGCACGTCACAACCTTGTGATTTGCAATAACGTCTCAGGACATAACCTTTAATGCCACAATTCCCCAACTTAGAAGGTAGGAATGTTAGACAAAAGCATAAAATGGATATCTTTGGCTTGAAGATGAGGTAGGAGCTATATGAATAGGCCTTTGGGCTTTCTTTATATGATATGCTCACAAGTGGTTAATCAGTGTGTGTGTGTGTGTGTGTGTGTGTGTGGAGAGAGAGAGAGAGAGAGAGAAAAGAAGAAGAAGAAGAAAAAGAGAGAGTAGAAAAAGGAAAGAGAAGAGGAGGAGAGGAGAAAAAGAGAAGAGGAGTAGAAGGAAGGGGAGGGAGGGAGGAGAGGAGAAGAAGAGAAAAGGAGGAGGAGAAGGGAAGGAGAAGAGCAGATGAAGTGGAGAAGAGGGAAGAAGGAGAGGAAGAGAAGGGGAGGTAAGGAGGGGAAGGAGTAGAGGGAGAGGGAGAGACGAAGGATAAGAGAAGAAGAGAGAGAGAGAGAGAGAGAGAGAGAGAGAGAGAGAGAGAGAGAAATTAAGAGAAGGAAAAGATAGAAAGAAGAAGAGGAGGAGAGACCTTATGATCAAGGGTTCGATAGCAAGTTTCACCATTGCAGGTTCTTCCACCGATCCTTTTGCATCAATTGGTCCAACCACCATATTTTGACAAGCGGCATAGTCACTAAGTTGGGTATTCCCTAACTGGAGGGCAGTCCCTTGACCCACATTCATCCTACTATTCCTGCAAATACAAGAGGACATCAAGTCCAACATATTGCAAAGGATTCCAAGTCCCCCCCCCCCCCCCCCCCCCCCCTCCCCCCCCATATTCCTTGCTTTTGGTTATAAAACCAAGTTGAGAATTATGGTCATCATATGATTCTAGTCTAATCTCATAAGTCGTATGTTTAGTATCTAGACCTCTTGCTATTGCATAGAAATGAAGGGTGTTCATAAAATTGAAGCATAAAGAGTCTGTAAAATTGCCTTGTAAAGTACCAACTCATATAGCTAAGTAGTACCAAAGTTGGTCATGCTATAGAGAATTTTAATGACCTGGGGGAAGATAGAATAGATATCGCTCAATACAATAACACAAGGATTGGACATAATAAATTGTTATGAGAGATTTGGGCCTTGGAGAAGACAAGCCATTGTTGCACAATGGTAGCTGAGTGCCATTATGTTGGTAAAGAATCCTCTTTTTCATTTTAAGACCAAGCACATAGAAGTGAAGTATCACTTCATTCATCAAGTGATGGAAGACGAGCCTATTGGGCTTGTCAAAGTTCATACTAATAATAATCCTACAATCTTTCTCACACTCCGTTTGCTCTTTGAAAGTTTGCACGTTGATGAGGGTATCTAACATCTATTTACTTCACATGCTCTTCTATACTTTTCTCCTTCACTAACCCTAAATATACATGTACACACTCATTAATTATTCTGAGTAATAAGACAATAAGGTACTGCCCACAATCGATTCGAGTCAAAGGTAACCTATATTGGGCATTCTAACCACATGATCATTGTGAATGTGGTGTCTTTGTGTGTCTGTGTGTTTTCAGGTCAAAGGTAACCTATATTGGGCATTCTAACCACATCATCATTGTGTGTGTGTGTGTGTGAGATTAGCATGGACCCTCTTAACTATTTACTTATATCTTATGGGATAAAGCTCACATCATGAAGATTGTAAATCTAGATTTTGATTTCAAAGACATCTAGGATTTATATATTTTTTGCTTTAAGAAAAATTTCACCAAAACTCCACTAGGACCTCCTACACAAACAAACCAAAAATGTTCACTTCCCTCTACTTCTAGTATTTGTTCTTGCATTGCTTTTTATGTTTGGTTGTGAACGTGTCTAACATCTCTTTGCTTCACTTTTAAGACCCATTTTTTCAAGTGATATGTATCAATGACAAAATTTATTATGTTTCACCATTGTTGTAAAGTCACTATTTTCAATCCCACCTACAAAATTGACATTGGATCTCACAAATAAAACTAACATAAATATGCAATCCTCATTTCTATCAAATCAAAACTTACGAAGTCCAAGTATGCTTTATTAGTCAAACTTACATTTAACGTCCAAAGGTCTACAAGTCAAAGCATATTTCAACTAATCATAGGAAGGAAGTAGCATATCAAGGCAACAAAGATATGCTTGGAGACAATTGAAATGCACTCACATCATCTAATTACTCTTGTAAATACAAAAGCTAAGCTAGCCAAGATAGACACATCTTAAAGCATCAATTGAGATGCATCCCATAAACACTCCATATATGTGCACATTTGGGTAAAAATTAAATACATCCAAAGAAGATTATTATCACATCTAAAGTAGAACCATTATACATAACAATACACATCATAGACTTTGGCCAAGACTTTCGTTAACTCTCTTACCATTTCATATCAATCTTTTTTTGTAACAATGTCTTTTGCAAGCATCATCCTTCAATGGCAAAGTTCAGATCATCCATAACAAAAGTACATGGTGTTCAAACATGAGACAACTGCTCCAACATCAACTACAAGGGATTTATATACCTTCAAAAACATGCCTAGTTACCATGATAAGACGCCCACACAAGTCCATGAGAAAAGCTAGCTTACCACCTCCTAGCAAAACGGCAATGGCAAAATGTGCATTGTGTACAGGTTCAAGGAAATCTAGCAAAGGTTTCTATTAAGTAGATTCAACAAAGAGTTTAATGGAAGTCGTATCTTATTCCATGGATTCGGGATACAAAGATGTCACATGCAAAGGTAATTGTACTTGGAACACTCTGGCCATAGTCATCATATTAGAATTGGGCAATACCTCAAGTCATGCATAGTTACATGTTCCACAATTATGTCATGGAAATAGATCTCAAGGGCATGCAAGTGTGCATTGTATATTAGAGTTGTTCCCTAAATGGGACTCACCAAATGATTTGTTCATAGATTATGATAATTGTAGGGCCCAATGAGGTAAGCCTACAAGAATGATGTGTTAAAAGTCACAAGGGAAGAGAGAAGTATATGTAAAGGCACATGCATTCAAATAAGCCTTCACTTGTTTTTCTCATCTAAACATAATTTGCAATCTTTAATTTAGTTTTAAAACGATTTTCAATAAGAACTAAAAAGTAAAGCTTGAATTTAGCTTTTAAATAGATTTGTATTCAAATAGAGAATACATAATGCATCAAATCCAATCATAATCTAATATTAAAATTTGAGAACTAAGACTTACAATCTTTCTTCAATTAGGATTTTAAGCCACATTCTCAAATGTATCATTTAAGAAATAAACCCTTGTATTCATACCAACTAGCCAAGCATCTATTTTAGGATCATATTCCTAATAACAATGTTCACTATTCGACATCATTAAAAAAATGGTAAGGCAACAATGTTCAAAACCCTCAACCAAAAAACATAATCCAATTGGCAATTGACCTAGCCATAAGCATCACTTGTACGAGCTTACTACTTGTACAACCAATGTAAGGGCATGTAACAATATGATTTGACCTAAGCATTCTTACACATGTTCACACCAAGATAGCTCAATAAGCAAAAGATTGAGCTCCAAGTTCAAAGAACAATCCCATAAGTCATGCATCTTACATGGTTCAACTCAAGCATAAGATTTATATTTGAAGCATAAGGAATTTGGTAGGGTTGTCAAAAATCAAGATCTTCCTGCATATAAGGGTTTGAGTGGACAAACTCATGGAGGCCTACTTTATTCATTAACGATTTGCTTCTCTAATTTGTGCCACAAGTATTCTCATACAAGCTTGAGGAGCAGATTTAGACTCGAATATCACAAGTCGAACACCGCCTTAGTAAGGTGCTGTCTCTCATATAAGCAACTTGGGAAGGAGATTAAGACTCAAATATGACAATGACCTCTTTAGGGATTTGCATTGCTCAAGTCAATCAATAGTCTATTCTGCAATATCTGCTTGTCACGTATATGTCCCAATTAGTCTCTTCCTCTTGATGATAGTCTCAAGGTCGTTTTTGTGTGGTAATCAAGCAACTCGAAGTGGTGATCAGTCCTAGTGATGACTAAGAGGTCATGGTTGCTCTTAGTTCTTCACCCCTCGTAAGCGCTTATTCCCACACAGGCTCTTGGGAACATCACACCCTTATACCACTAAAGTACCTCAAAATTTCTTTTATTGCTTCCCAATGCTTCTTGCAACCCAAAATAAAAAAAATGTGTGAGAGAAGAAGTCGGTCCAACATAGACGAGAAATATGAACAATGCTCAACACATTATCACTTTACTCTTTGGCCAAGAATAGATGATGATGTGGCTAATTTTGAAAAAAATGTAGAAACACGAATGAGTAATCGTGATGAAACCTATATCGTAGAAGTTTGCACGAAAACTTGTTCAGTACTCCCACTACAAAGGCAATGTCTATGCAAGTGACAATCATAGCATACATGAGATTGCCCACACATGATGAATATGGAACCTCGACCATTTCAGTCCTGTCCTCATTAGATTTGGGACAATCATCAGTACTTAGTTTCATATAGCGAGGCAATGAAGTACTAATTGTCTTCCCCCCTCCATATTGAAATGTTGCAATACTTTGCGAATATAATCCTTTTGGGACAAATAAAGCAATCTCTTTGTTCTATCTCTGATTATGCATATACAGGAATGTGATTTGCATGTCCCAAATTCTCAATTTTAAAGGTTTCCATTAACCTTTATACATGTTTTTCCTAGCTATCAATATATCATCCACATAAAGGATTAAGACTATCAAGCTACTATCCTTAGCCTTTCTAGTGTATAAGTACTCACTTCTCTTGTAGCCATGAGACTACACATGTCAAGATTGTGGGAGAGAAGGAAGGAGTCTCACTTGTAGCTTTCTTGCTTGCACAATGGGGGAATATACACAAAGGTGGAGGCTGAAAACAGTTTTCCTCTTCTTACTTGTGTAAGCAAAAAAAAACTCAAGTACATAGAAATAGAAGAACCCTATATATGGGTCTCAAACCAAACTCAACTAACTAAGGTGGCATACTAGCTGAGCTACGAACTAGAGTAGATAAGGATAGCTGTCATCTAGCTATTATTCATGGGCGGTGTACCAACCGCATCTGCAACTAACAAGCCGGTGACATAAATGCACAACGGTCACCCTGGCATATCACGAGTGGAGCTCGATATCTCAACACTCCCCCTCGAGCTCAATCCCAATTCCTGCACACCAAGCAGGTCTCTGAACTTGCACAGCTTCTCTGCACCCAATGCTTTCGTGAATATGTCAGCTACTTGATCCTCTGTGCTGACATAAACTAGATCAATAAGACCTAGTAAAACCCTCTCCTGCACATAGTGATAATGCACCTCAATGTGCTTTGTTCTAACATGATAGACTGGGTTATTTGCCAAGTGTATACTACTCATGTTGTCACAATAAATGACAACTGGCCCATCTGTAGACTGATGCATATCATAAAGTAGCTTATGCAACCAAGCTACCTCACATGCAGCCATTGCTGCACCCCTGTACTCAGCCTCTGTGCTTGACAAGGCAACTGTAGGTTGTTTCTTGCTGCTCCAAGTGACTGCAGCACTCCCAAAAGAGAACACATATCCACTGGTAGATCATCCATCAGAAATACTACCAGCCCAATCAGCATCAGTGTATCCATGCAACTGTATCTGAACCCCAGTCTCATAAAATAGTCCATACTGCAATGTGGATTTCACATACTTGAGTATGCGTCTAGCTGCATCCAAATGCGGTTTCCTTGGAGCTTGCATAAACTGACTTACCAATCCAACAACATAGCTCAAATCTGGCCTGGTAATAGTCATATAAATCAAACTTCCTACTATGCGTCTGTACATAGTAGGGTCTTCTAGAAGCTCACCTGCATCTGCGCTCAGCTTCACATTCTGCTCCAAAGGAACTGAAATAGGCTTACAGCCTGTCATCCCATATTTGGAAAGCATGTACAATCCATACTGCCTCTGCAAGAGCCATATCCCACTTGGTGATCTTATCACCTCAATGCCCAAGAAATAACGCAGCTCTCCCAAATCCTTCATCTCAAACTTCTACTTCAATAGCATTTTCACATGAAGGATATCTTCATCACTATCATCTGTGATAATCAAATCATCAACATAAATGACAAGCAGTATAATACCTTTCTCTGTTTTTCTCACATAAAGTGAAAAATCTGCCTTGGAAATCTGAAAGCCAATAGTGACAAGATACTGTCCTATCTTGTCAAACCATGCTCTAGGTGCTTGCTTCAAGCCATACAAGGCTTTCTTCAGCCTACAAACAAACTCAGGATGAACATCATGCACATAACCTGGTGGTTGCTCCATATGTACCTCTTCTTGCAAATCACCATGCAAGAAGGCATTCTTTACATCCATCTGATGTAAAGACCATTCCTTTGATGCAGCCATAGCAATGACTGCTCTTACGGTTGCCATCCTTGCAACCGGACTGAATGTTTCTTCATAATCAATGCCCTATGTTTGTGCATACCCCTTGACTACTAATCTTGCCTTGTATATGTTCACAGAACCATCTACATTGTGCTTCACCTTATAAACCCACTTACAACCAATTGCATTCTTATCTTTAGGCAAAGGTACCAATTTCCATGTAGCATTTACTTCCAAGGCATCCATTTCTTCATCCATGGCTTTCTCCCATTTTTCTTTTCCCATGGCTTGCTCAAAAGAAGTGGGTTCTGGTTCCTGTATCACTTTGACCATATAGGCATAGTGAATGGCTGTAAATCCACCATATTTCAGCCTATCCATAGGATACCTAGCTCTGGTAGACTTGTGCAAAGTAGGTTCACTCCCAGGTGCTCTCAAAAACATCCTGGTCTTCCTTACTCCAGGTGTAACAATAGAAGGAATACCCAACTCATCATCAATGCTCTGTTCTGAGCCATTGGATTCACCATCCACATAAGAGTGACTTGCATTCACATCAAACATGGGCTGATCTACCTTCTCTTTTCCTTTTTGTGATACCTGCATACCACTATTTGCATTGCTTTGAGAAGATTCTCCTGATCTCAATCTGCCTGTCCATGGCGAAAAATGTGAATCACTGCTAGAGGACGCTCCATGTCCAGTAATATCTTGTGACTGCTGCTATGAATTCTGTGCAGCATTACCATTTTGTGTATCTACATTATCAATCACATTTACTGGTTTATACCAGCTACTCATCTCATCAAAAACAACATCTCTGCTCACTGTAAACTTACGAGTAGAAGGGTTATAACATCTATACCCTTTTTGCTGCAGAGAGTAACCAATAAAGATGCACTTCTCAGCTTTTGGATCCAACTTGGATCTGAACTCATCTGGCACATGAACATAGGCAATGCAACCAAAAATCTTCAAATGAGAAATATCTGGTTTCCTACCAGTATACCTCTCCTCTGGAGTCATCCCATGTATTGCTGCAGTGGGAGTCCTGTTCATTATGTAGACTGCTGTAGCAACTGCTTCAGCCCAGTAAAAATCTGGCAAGTCTTTTTCGTTGAGCATGGCACGAGATACCTCTCCAATATGCCTGTTTTTCCTTTCTGCAATTCCATTTTGTTGTGGGGTATGACTGCATGAATATTGCTGCTTTATGCCATGCTCCTGCAGGAACCTTGCAAACTCATTTGAGAGGTACTCTTTCCCTCCATTTGACCTTAGGCATTTTATTTACATGCCTGTTTCTTTTTCAACCATAGCTTTAAGAGTTTTGAAATGCCCAAAAAATTCACTTTTCTTTTTCATAAAATACACCCAAACTTTTCTGCTATAGTCATCAATAAAAGTGACAAAATAACGACAGCCTCCAAGAGATGCAACTTTAGTAGTCCACACATCAGAGTGGATTAATTCCAATGGTTTCTTACTCTCTTGAACATGTCTAGGAAATGGTTTCCTTGCCTGTTTTCCAAATTGACAGGCTTCACATACCTTGTGCATTTCTGCAACCTTGAATTTAGGCAATCCTGCAACAATATTTTGGGCTTGCATTGATTTAAGTCGTTGTACATTAACATGACCAATGCGTTTATGCCAGATATCAATATCTGCAACTACACCGGTCCCATGTGCAAACATTGCTGCACTCAATTCAGGCATGTCTGCATCCAACGTAAACATTCTGCCCTTCTTCTTTCCTTTTGCTATATCAAGCGATCTTTATTTTTCATATCCTCAACAAAGCATCCATGAGAATTAAATCTGACCTGCAAGCCCTGCTCAACCATTTGAGCAACAGAAACTAGGTTCTTGGTGATATTCGGGACATGAAATACATTCGACATGTATTTCTTTTTCCCATCCTGCATAGACAAATGAATTTTTCCAATCTGCACAATAGGATGTGGAGTATCATCACCAGTCTCCACAAATCCTGGTTTTTCCATTTTCCTTGCATCCTCCATCCATTCTGCATGACCTGTCATGTGGTTTGATGCACCTGAGTCAACATACCACACATCGTTGCTTTCTTCTGCACTTGTCACAGAATTGGTCATGTGCTGCACCATAAACAAATGCTCATTTCTGTCATCACCCTGTCTACTAGAAGATGCATAATTTCCTTGTTGCGATTTTCCATTCATGATGTCATTCTGCTTTTTATAGCAGTCTTTAGCCATCTGACCCATTTTACCACAGTAATAGCATTCAACATTGTTGTTTGCATTTTGGCCTCTTTGCCATCCACCACGACCTCTTTGGCTCCCCCTGCCTCTAGAGTTACCACGTCCTCCTCCATAGGACTGGTTTTCTTGAGTTTGCTGCATATTCTGATTTCTACCACGGCCTCCAGATCGGCCTCCTCTACCTCTGCCTCTACCTCTTCCAGCATTTGAGTAGAAGACAGCTTCTTTTGAAGTTCCTCCTGAAGAAGATGCACCACCATTTCTCTGCTCCTCAGAAATTAGAAGAGCAATCAACTCCTCAAAATCAGGAAATCTTTCACGGATGGAAATGGATATTCAGAACTGTGCATAATCCTTTCCTAGACCATTCAAGGTCACAGAAACTAAATCATCATCTTCCACTTGCGACCCAATGGAAGCAAGTGCATGTGCAATCTTCTTCACCTTCATATGGTAGTCATTGATGCTCATACTTTCTCTTTGCACATTGTGCAACTCTTGCTTGAGCTGCATTTTCCTGGCTTGCGTATTTGTGCTATACATTTTTGACAAAGTATCCCATGCCTCCTTTGGCGTACTTGCATCTTGAATATGCATAATCATAGAGTCTGAAATGCTGATAGACAGCCAATACATAACTTTCCTGGCTCTCTCATGCCATGCTTTAAATGCCTGCATTTGCTATTGATTGGGAATATCAGGAAGAACTGGTTCTTTTTCATTTCCTGCAATGAATTCCCAATATCCGTTTCCCAGAAGGAAATTCGTCATTCTGAACTTTCATGCTTGGAAGTTGTTCTTGTCAAGCTTTTCAGTGACAATCTGTGAAAGAGAATCAGACGCCATTATAGAACACTGTAAAAAATTCTGTCATTGCAAAGAACACAGCTTCAGCCTCACAAGGGCAAATCTGCAAAACTGACGAAAGTGGTATTTGACCACAGAGTCACTTCCTAGTGACGATTTTGCATCAATAGGCAACAAGGATGATTCTGTAACTCCCGATGTCTCTGCCCACAAGCATACGATGCAATTTGTACAGTAACTTTTCACCGACCTGTAGAACAGTGGTCGCACAGCATAAAACTGGGCCTTTTCCTGAGTGCGTGTAGAAGAGTTCCGCCTCCAAAACAGGCCCTGAAATGGCCTCAAATAAAAAAAACAGGGTCACGAAGGTCTAAAGCCCTTGCCCGCAGCATATACTGCCCTCTTGCTTCACCGCGAAGGGCGTCTCAACCTGAGACAATGCACTCTTGCACTTCCCAGCTGTGCTACCTGCAGAGACTTGCTCCCAAAACAGAAAAATGAAAGCAACACTGGTCCTCTTACTAGAACACCGCGAACTTGGCTTGCTTTCTTGAGCTCCTTACCACGAACAAGACTCTGATACCATGTCAAGATTGTGGGAGAGAAGGAAGGAGTCTCACTTGTAGCTTTCTTGCTTGCACAATGGGGGAATACACACAAAGGTGGAGGCTGAAAACAGTTGTCCTCTTCTTAGTTGTGTAAGCCAAAAGAACTCTCTTACAAAAGAAATAGAAGAACCCTATATATGGGTCTCAAACCAAACTCAACTAACTAAGGTGGCATACTAACTGAGCCACGAATTAGAGTAGATAAGGATAGCTGTCATCTAGCTATTATTCATGGGCGGTGTACTAACCGCATCTGCAATTGACAAGTCGGTGACATAAATGCACAACGGTCACCCTGGCATATCACGAGTGGAGCTCGATATCTCAACAACACAAAGGCATCAAACTTATTATACCATTCCCATGGGGCTTGCTTCAAACCATAAAGACTGTTCTTTAGTTTGTAAATGAGTTTTTTCTTTGCCATTTTTCACAAAGTCCTCTAGCTTTTGCATGTAGATCTCGTAATGAAGGTCACCATGTACGAATGTTGTTTAACAACCAATTGCATAAGTTCCATATCTTCTTTAGCCACTAATGCAAGCACAATGTGAATAGTAGTCATTTTTACTATATGTAAAAATATCTAATCAAAGTTCACATCTTTCTCTTGTGCTTGAAGTCTTTGGCTACCAAATGTGCCTTATACTTTGGCTTAACATTATTAGTTGTCACCTTCAATTTGTAAACCCATTTATGTGGCAAAGCATTCTTGACCTTTGGCAAAGGAACTAACTTTCAACTTTGACTCTTCATGTTAGAATGCATTTCTGATTACATAGCTAGCTCCCACTTAAGCTTGTCATCATGAGTCATCACTCTTTATAATGAGATGGTTTCTCAGAATTTGTTATCATCACGTAGTCAACCCCAAGCTAAAATCTCTTAGGGAGATGAGAGACATGAGTAGATTTTCATAACTCAATGAGCTCACTTAAAGTGGAAAATTTAGACTTCACTCTTTCCTCATGAGATATAGTGTTATGAATTGCATGGTGGGGGGACTTGGTTGAGGTATTAGATTGATCAACACACATAATACACACAAGATGAAGCTCACTCAAGAACACGAGAAGATAGATGGAGGCCAAAACGTTTTCTTTCTTCTTTCACTTACAATACAATGTATACAGAGTATAGATAAGATACAATATAAAGAAAAGTGGCCTACTAAGTCAAACAATACATAATTGACTATACTAATCTATTGGTGCTATAATTATGTCAGTTGTAGGTAGATGTAACAAACCAAATATAATAAGTGATAAGTCAATGGCCGTGTGAGGATCATAATGACCATTGATATACTAAGTGTAGATGTGTGAAGCCATCTAACTAGGTGGTCCATCAATGTTTGCTTGTGTTGAGCTTGCCATCGCAATACCCCCCCTCAAGCTCAATTGCATTTCTACAACTCCAAGGAAGCTTCAAAATTTTTGAAGCTTCTATGTATCCAATGCCTTATAGTGCCTTCTTTAACCTATACACATATATAGGATGCTCTAAATCCTCATAACCTATTATTGGCTACTCCATATATATATATCTTTTTGTAAATTGTCATGCAAGAAGGTATTCTTCACATCTATTTGTTGTAAACTCCAACCCTTGAAAGCAATCACACATTTAATAGTTGCCATCCTAGCAATTGGACTAAATGTCTTTTCATAATCTATGCCATATGTAAGTGTATAGCCTTTTGTAACTAGTCTCACCTTATACTTACTAATAGATCCATCTGTATTATGCTTTATTTTGTATACCCTCTTACAACCAATGGCTTTCTTTCCTTTGGGTAATGGTACTAGATTCCAAGTCTTGTTGGCCTCTAATGCATCCTTAACTATCTTTACCATATAAGCATAATGATAAGTTACATAACCCTCAAAACCAAATTCTTTAACATGATATCTCACCTTGCTAGACTTGCATACCATTGGATCTCTTTATGGAGCCTTTACATTACCATGTGCTCTCTGTACACTTGGTGTCCGAATTGAAGGAGTATGAAGTTCATCATCCAAGATCTCTAAACCACTAGAGTCTCCACCGAGCCGCATGCTTGATAGATGCATTATTATCCCATCATTTGACACTTTCTTCTTACCTTTGTCATTGCCTGTGACACTAGTAGATACACTTGAAGATGTGGGGCTGCTCCTTAGTCTCATGGACCAAGGAGTAACTGTACATCCACTACTAGATGATGTCTTTGGTCCACTAAGAGTATGTGATTCCTACTTTTCTACTTATCGACTATGATGATCATGAACATCATCCAATGCATCTCCACTAGATGTATACTAATTTCTTATCTTATAAAAAATAACATCCATGCTCACCCTAAACTCACCACTAACATGGTTATAACAAAACAACACCCTTTCTACTCAATAGAGTATTTGATGAAAATATAACTTTCAGCCTTAGAATCTAATTTTTTCATTAACTCATCAAGCACATGAACATATTAAGTGTGATACATCATGTTTCTTGCATGTAAAACATTTCTTAGGAGTCATACTATGAACTATAGCTATGGGGGACCTGTTTATAATGAAGATAATAATATGAATAGCCTTAGAAAAAAAATCATTGGGCATATTCTTTTTAGCCATCAATACATGTGTAACTTTTGTAGCATGTCTATTTTTCCTTTTTGCAACCCTATTTTTTGTGGGGTATACTTGTATATAAATTATTGCTTTATTCCACGAGACATTAAAAAATCGTTGAACTCCTTAGAGAGGTATTCTCTCCTCCCCCCCATTTGATCTCAAACACTTAATTTTCAAGCCAATTTTTGTTTCAACAACAATAGCCTTGAAAGTTTTGAAGTGCTCAAACACTTCGCTCTTTTTCTTCATAAAATATACTTAGAGTTTACTAGGGCTATCGTTAATGAATGTAACAAAATACTTACTGTCATCAAGAGATATAATTTGGGTAGGCCTCTAAACATGTGTATGCACAACATCAAGTATATCCTTGCTTACATTCCTTTCATGCGAAAACAATTGCCTTGCTTGCTTCATAAACTGACATGCTTCACAAATTTTATGTAATTTTGTAACTTTGAATGTAGGCAAATGTGTAACCAATCCTTTGGACTGCATTAATTTCAACCTTTGCAGATTGCATGTCTAATATATTTGTGCGATCTTTGAATGTTTGCAATAACCACGCCTTTGCCTTTAGCATACATAGCAACATTTATAGTAGGGATCCAACATCCAACATAAATATGCGGACAACTTTACTTCCTTTTGTAATCAACATGCACTTATTATTCAAGTCCTCAATAAAATAGCCATTTTCATTAAATCTAACTTGCAACCGAGTAGATAAATACTTTGTGATGGATGGCACATGTAAAATATCCAACAAACACTTTGTTTAACCATTATGTAGGGATAATGGAACATTTTCAATATGTAAAATTGGATGGCATGAATCATCATTTGTCTCGGTATAACCTAGAGTTTGTAGATCCTACATCTCTCCAAACTATTTACCATGGCTAGTAATATGATTAGATGCATCCGAATCAACATACCATACAACATCACATGTCCCTTTTTCAACATTCATCATATAATGCATGATAAATAAATGATTATTTTTGTCATCATTTTGTTTTGAAGATGATATATAATTTCCTTCTACAACTTGCCATTGTAAATGCCATCCTTCTTATCAAAACAATGGGCTTTGCAATATGACCTATTTTTCCACAATAATAGTAGACAATACCATAATTGCTAGAATCTGTATTCTACCATTCACATTTTCCTCTAAAGCTTCCGCAAGAGGTATTGTCTAGCAATTATGGTATTGTTGCTGGTAACTAACAGTTCGGTATTGATCTCTTTAATCATGAGAGTAACCAACTTGTCAAAATTTGAAAACAGCTTCCGCACATAAATTGAAGTAACAAAAGATTTCCAAGCCCTCTCATTATTAAGGCCGTAGATGAAACCCAATCATCATCATTAGGCATTGCATCAACAGATGGAAAGACATTTGCAATCCTTCTCACCTTCAAAACATACTCATTTATGAGCATATTTTCTTTCTTCAAAGTATTCAAGTCTTGCTTGAGTTGAATCTTTTGTGCCTTTGTATTTACTAAAAACATATTCTTGAAGGTTGTCCAAGCTGCATGTGAACTTTTTGCATTTTTGATATGCCCCAATATAGTGTTATTAATGATTGCATATAGCGAACACATTATCTCTTCATCTTTTGTATTCCATTATTTCCATGCTTTTAATTATTCTGTCGTTGTAGGATTACTTAGCTTTACCTCATTTTTTTTCACTCGAAACAAACTTGTAGAGGCTCTTTTCCATAAGGAAGTTTGTCATGCAAAAATTCCATGATTGAAAGTTTATATTGTGTAGCTTCTCAATGATGGGGTTTTTCATTGTTCTTTGCCATTATGACAAAACTAAGTACTAAACAACAAGTAAATATTTTGCAACCTTCATAGAATTTATACAACAACACATCAAACATCCTTTTTCACCGATTGCTCAACAATATATACAATCTACAATCTTTTTGTAGATAAACCTTATATTTACTTCTTGATAAACACCTTAGAACTTACATATCCGAAATTTATAACCTGTGTACTTAGAAATGATTAACATAGCCAACATAAATGTATGCCTTGAAACTATTTGCTATAACATTGCAAATCTAAAACAGGGGTTGAAATGGCCTCAAATGGCCAAAAACATAGTGGATAAGCCCTATGGGAAGTGTTTGTAGAATATATACCAATGTCTTGCTTTTGGTGCCTCTATAGGCACTATCCAAGGGAAAGAGAGAGAGAATGGGAGAGATTCTTAACAATTGATAGCTTGCTTAAATCCTTCCTCCTTCTCCTGTACTTCAACCTTGAAAAACCATCCTCTCTCTCAGTGGCACTACTCTGATACCATGTCACAAATCACATGGTGGGGAGGACTTGCTTGAGCTACTACGTTGAACACACATAATACACATATGAGGAGACTCACTCAAGAACACAAAAAGACGGATGGAGACCAAAAATTTTTCTTGCTGGTTTTTCTTTTTTATTTCACACACAATACAATGCACATAAAGTATAGATAATATACAATATAAAAGAAAGTGACCTACTAAGTCAAACAATGCATGATGGACTATACTAATCAACTGACGCTATAACTATGCCATCTATAGGTAGGCATGACAAATCAAATATAATAAGAGATAAGTTAGTGGACATGTGAGGATCATAATGACCATTTACGTGCTAATTAAACATGCAGAGCCATCTAATTAGGCAATCCATCATCAATGTTTGCATGTGTTGAGCTTGCTATCTCAACACATAGGGCTTTCAACCTACTACTCAACAGATCCACCTACTTCTTGCTTAGTGGCACAAGCACCACTTAAGCCCTCTCTCCACACGGTTGGTGCACTAGCATTTTCTCTTTTTGGCAATTCATCATGTGGTGGCAACACATCTTGGAAAGTAAACCTTCTTGTTTCCACTTCCTTGAGGGGCTATTCATGCATCTTTTTCTCATTCAAGATCACGTCATTACTATGTATGATTTTCCTAGCCTTTAGATCCCAAGGGTGATAACCAATTTGACCACTTTGTCCACAGTCTATAAAAATGCATTTTCTGGAGTTAGGCTCCAACTTACTATGCTTCTCTTTTAACACATGCACATAGGCTTCACAACCAAATACTCTTAAATGATCATATGATGGTTTCTTGCCTATCCAAGCCTACTCATGAATACCAACATCTAGTATAGTGTTTGGTTACTTGTTTACCAAATGTACAACCATCATTCATTCCAAAAACCTTGGGTAAGTTCAGCATTTAAAAGTATATTTAACACCCTTTCATTAACCATTCTCTTCATGTGTTTTGCCAGACCATTTTGGACTAGATTAGTAGGTGTAGTGAGCTCTCTCTTGATGCCACATGCTTCATGAAAGTTTCCTAATTTGTGAGAGATATACTCTCCATCATTATCAGTCATAAGACACTTTAGTCTCTTTCCAAATTGATTTTCTACAAGTGCCAAAAATTTCTATGTGCAACCTACCTTTCTTTATTCTATTGTCACAAAAGGAATAAAGAATAAAGAATAAAGTGACAATGATGGGTGACCGCTACTTGCAGTGTATCGGTGTGTAGGCAGTAAGTACAAGTAAATGTAGGCTACTAGGCATAGGTGACATCAACCCCCAAAACCTCCCACTTAAATGTGAAAGGGCATGTGTGTGGAGAAAACAAGAAAATAAATTAACAAAATACAATGCCCCTTAAGAGATTCGTAGACAAATAGGCATAGTGGCTATGTATAAAGCCATTGTGCTATTTAAGAATAACTTCTAATGCAAATTTATTAATACTCTGACAGAATGCTTAATATTCACTAATTACTAATTTCACCTTGAACGTCTTTTTACAAAGGAAGTACCCTCTAACAAATTCCATTGCCACAATATTTTCAAAACATACTCTAACAAAAAAATAAACTATAGTCTCCTTTCAAACTTTTGACAAATTCCTTTTCTATCTCAACTTATTAATTTTTAAAGTTTCTATCCATAAAAATAAAAGTATTCATATTAATTACTTCTAGACACAAAACTTCAAACACTCTTAACCATAGATTATCCATAACAATGAAACTTAAAAAAAAATTCTCATTAGTAAATAACATTATCTCCTTCTAATATTCACTAATTATGTACTAAAAATACAAAAAATTACAATTTCACCCCTTAGAAATTATATATCTTCAAATCTAGAGATTCATAGTGCTTAAAAATTTATAAAAAAAATCCCTCTAATTATGTTTTAACTCTATTCTAATATTTTAACCTTATTATGTTTTTAATTTTCTTAATTATTACTAATTATGATAAAAAACTACCATTTTAATCACTCAAATGCTTATATCTCTCACTAAATTCATTATCTGAAGATGAGATTTCATTATTAGGTGCATTCCATCATGTTTTAACTCTTTTTGAAGTTAGTTTTCATAAATAATTCTCAAATTTCTTAATATCCATGAACTACTAAAGCCTAAAAATGCAAATTTTGATCAATTTTTAAAGCATTTCTTTATTATTTTGATTCATATAATGCAAAAACTAAACTCTATTTTACTGGTTTGAAACTTTGAGATTAATAGAACAATTCATTTAATACCAATTCCATTTAAACTCTCCATTCCACTTCATTTTTCATTAGAAACAAAAACACCTGATTAATAGAAGAAATAATGATCATTAGTCATATTTAACAATGCTATGCATGCTCCTCCTTTTCCTTTATGTTCAACAATCTTGAAACTCCTTAATCTCCTTCGTTTCTCACAAATATCTTCCTATTTGCTATTAATCTTGTTGAAAATAATTCTCTCTATGTGATGAAATAAGCTTCAAGAATGGAATGATAAAAGAGGAGATGGAAGAAGTGATTGATTATAGCCAATTGATGTTGAAAATCATACCAAATGCTGCAGGTAATTATCAACATACTCCAAGAATGATGGCGCCCATTTTTTTGTATGTTTTTGCTCTTGCTTAACCTCCTCCTTGACAAGAAACTCCCTCCTCAACTCCTTGATTATCCAGTTTTCCAAATTTACAAGTTTCACACTTGAAATGGTTCTCTTTGGTACCCTTCCACATATTTGGACTATTTCTAATCCTGCCTACTATGGCTTCTTCATCCAAATTCTATGCATACACGCTAAATTCTACTCGCATTCTCTTTCATCTTCATAAATGTCTACCCCGTTCACTAAAAATCTCTCATTGTATTTGCCTTCTATCCAGTTTGCATGAAAAATGGTGTGAAAATAGCTCTAAATAGGTAACTATCATTCCTTCCCCACTAGCTGTTAGTGAGCTTCCACAAACTAGAAAATAGGAAATAGCTTCTTGCTTCAAAAGCTAGTTTAATAATTACAACATCCATCAAGCCATTGAGTTGAAAAAATAATCATACTCCCCCTCTCTAAGCCGCGAGCATCCCTGTGTGAGCACAACAACATCTTTATCCATTGTGCAAGGAACACCTTGAAAACTAGTATATCCTAACAAATAATAGGATCTTCCTTCTACAATTAAAAACTAACTTAATGTGACAATTAAACTAGATCACGAACCACCCTGCCCAATGATTCGCATGATGTTGTAATTCCCAAGTAAGAGTCTAACAAAAAAGAAAGCTATAAGAGTTGCTAGGTAACAAAAACCCTCTCGAAGAAGTAAAGAAATGTAGCGCTACTCTCCTTTTGGATATCCATGACAAAGATGTTTCTTACGCTTGCAAGACCAACACTAGTCCTCAACAAAGCTGATCTAGGATGCACCACAAGATCTAAGAGTCTCTAGGGCAAAATTGCTCACCCCTCAGAGCATATAAAAACCTGTCATGCATCTGAAATTGTGGAATATTATAAGGTCTAGCACAGGAGCAGGATTAGAACTATTAGCGTCAAGGTGAGGGGTAAGAGCATCCATCCATAGAATCTCCATACTTGTATCTTATTAAGAATTTCCCTCCCCACACAGAACAAAATTAAACACCAACATGAGCAAGAAAAAGAAACATACTAGCTATTTACCCAGACTATTTGACTCATGCTTCTCAATTAAGTCACAAAAGGTTTCAACAGAAGATCATTAACTTGAAAGGATTCATGTGGTGCCCTTGAGCCTTGAATATCCATTGAACCATTATCATAAACTTCTATAACTTGAAATGGACCTAACCATTGGATATGAAGTTTTCTTGGAAATTTATAGTAATGACTATCGTACAACAAAACTAAATCATTCATTTGGAAGTTCTTAAGCTTCAAGTATCTATGATACTAGGCTTTTCATTCTTTATGACGTGTTTCTATATACGCTGCAAGGCAAACATATGATCTTTGTCAAGTTTAAATAATTTATGCGATCAAGTAGCAAGAGATTTCCACTCTCCACAAGGTGATTATATAATGCAATGTGCAAAGTAGGAACTTCCAACTCAATAGAAAATATGGATTCAGTCCCATAAAATAAATTAAAAGGTGTATTGTTAGTCATCACCCTATAGGCAGTTCAATATGCCTAGAGTGCCTTTGGTAATCGTTCATCCCAATCACTCCTATTCTCTACTACTGTTTTAGTTAAAATGGTCATCACAATATGCTTGGTAACTTCTATAGCACCATTTTCTTGAGAATAATAGGGTGTACACTTTCGATGTTTAATCTTATAGAGATCGATCAATTTTGAAATCAAATTATTCAAAAAATGAGATCCATGATAACTAACCAATTCCAATGGATAGCCAAAGTGAGTAATAATATTCTCATACAGAAATAGAGGGACATCTTTTCACCTCGAATAGTCTTAAGTGCTTTAGCTTCCACCCATTTAGTTACATAATCAGTACCAAAATATATCTATTAGAACGATATCATGTAGGTGGATCAATGGGACCGATAAAATCTATACCCCACTTCTCAAAAGGTACATGTGCTAATATAGGGGTTAATGGCATTGTAGAGCATTTATTCAGTCTCCTAGTACGTTGACATTTATCACACTTCCTACAATGTTCATATGCATCCTTATATAACATAGGCCACCAATACTCAGCAAAAAAGAACTTTATTTGCTATCAAATCTCCTACAAAATGGCCATGATAGGGTTCATCATGTAATGTAGTTAACATTTGTGGTACCTCATCTTCTCGAATACACCTTCAGTAAATTTCCTCACTAGGAAAATACCTATATAGATATCTTGATATCAAAACAATAAAATATGATGGCATTCATGCTTATTTGTAGTTGGTGGGTATTTAGCCGTATTAAGAAAATTAGCAATATCAACAGACCATGGCATTGTGATAGAAACTTTAAACAATTGAGCATTAGGCAATTCATCATCTACATCCTTCTCGATATCATTGATGATTAATCAAGACATATGATCTATGAGAACATGCAATCGGATGGAACGAGTAATTACTTCAAAATCAAATATTAAAAAAGTAGCATCCATCTCGTAACTCAGCCATATTAGAGAATATAAACTTGTTGCCCAATAACACCATATTAGAGAATTTGGGAATCTCCCAAGTCCCACTTTCAAATAAGGGGTAAAGATTTGGCCATGTGGCTAAATATTAATCCATGCATCAAAGTGGGATTTGAAAAGACAACCTATAGTAATTAGGGTAGACTCCACTTTCAAGTAAGGAGACAAGATTTGATCATGTGGCCAAATATTAACTATATTGGGAATTCCCAAACTATATGAGAATTTCTAAAATCCCTAATATAGTATTCAATGAATAATATCGAAACTTGGTAATGGAAAACATAATCGACAATAAGCACTCTTTCTTAGTTGTGGTATAATTTTTCTCCACATCACTTAGATTCCAACTAGCATAATAAGTTGGATGATCTATGTTCTTATTGTTTGCTTGGCACATAACAACACTCGCTGTATCTGTAGAAGCATCGGCATGAATATGAAACTCTTTAGTTCAATCAAGTGAAACCAAAATGGCCTTGAATCAACTTAGCTTTTAATTTCTTAAATGTAGCTTGGCACATTGAATCCCAATTATAAGCTTGGTTGTTTTTAAGAAGGGCAATTAAAGGTGAAGCTACTACTGCAAATGATTCAATAAAGCATCGATAAAATTTAGATGACCAAGAAACCCTCGTAATAATTACTTCAAGGTTTGGGATGGAGGAAGATCAACAAATTTTTGAACTTTGGCAATATCCATTGCAACGCCATCACCAGAACCTACATGCCTTAATAGTATACCATGTGTCCAAATATACATTTCTCAAGATTCAACAAAATGTTGAGATATCGAGCTCCACTCGTGATAAGCCAGGGTGACCGTTGTGCATTTATGTCACCGACTTGTCAGTTGCAGATGCGGTTGGTACACCGCCTATGAATAATAGCTAGATGATAGCTATCCTTATCTACTCTAGTTCGTGGCTCAGTTAGTATGCCACCTTAGTTAGTTGAGTTTGGTTTGAGACCCATATATAGGGTTCTTCTATTTCTATGTACTAGAGTTCTTTTTGGCTTACACAACTAAGAAGAGGAAAACTGTTTTCAGCCTCCACCTTTGTGTGTATTCCCCCATTGTGCAAGCAAGAAAGCTACAAGTGAGACTCCTTCCTTCTCTCCCACAATCTTGACATGGTATCAGAGCCTTGTTCATGGTAAGGAGCTCAAGAAAGCAAACCAAGTTCGCGGTGTTCTGGCAAGAGGAGTAGTGTTGCTTTCATTTTCTGTTTTGGGAGCAGATCTCTGCAGGTAGCACAGCCGGAAATTGCAAGAGTGCATTGTCTGAGGTTGAGACGCCCTTCGCGGTGAAGCAAGAGGGCAGTATATGCTGCGGGATAGAGCTTTAGCCCTTGGTGACCCTGTTTTTTTGATTTGAGGCCATTTCGGGGCCTGTTTTGGAGGCGAAAGTTTTCTGCACGCACTCAGGAAAAGGCCCTATTTTATGCTCTGCGACCACTGTTCTACAGGTCGGTGAAAAGTTACTGTAGAAATTGCATCGTATACCTGTGCGCAGAGACATTGGGAGTTACAGAATCATCCCTGTTGCCTGTTGATGCAAAATCGTCACTAGGAAGTGACTCTGTGGTCAAATACCACTTTCGTCAGTTTTGCAGATTTGCCCTTGTGAGGCTGAAGCTGTGTTCTTTGCAATGACAGAATTTTTTACAGTGTTCTATAATGGCGTCTGATTCTCTTTCACAGATTGTCACTGAAAAGCTTGACAAGAACAACTTCCAAGCATGGAAGTTTAGAATGACGAATTTCCTTATGGGAAAAGGATATTAGGAATTTGTTGCAGGAAATGAAGAAGAACCAGTTCTTCCTGATGTTCCCAATCAACAGCAAATGCAGGCATTTAAAGCATGGCATGAGAGAGGCATGAAAGTTATGTACTGGCTGTCTATCAGTATTTCAAACTCTATGATTGTGCATATTCAGGATGCAAGTACGCCAAAGGAGGCATGGGATACTTTGTTAAAAATGTATAGCACAAATACGCAAGCCAGGAAAATGCAGCTCAAGCAAGAGTTGCATAATGTGCAAATAGAAAATATGAGCATCAATGACTACCACATGAAGGTGAAGAAGATTGCAGATGCACTTGCTTCCATTGGGTTGCCAGTGGAAGATGATGATTGAGTTTCTGTGACCTTGAATGGTCTAGGAAAGGATTATGCACAGTTCCGAACATCCATTTCCGTCCGTGAAAGATTTTCTGATTTTGAGGAGTTGATTACTTTTCTAATTTCTGAGGAGCAGAGAAATGGTGGTGCATCTTCTTCAGGAGAAACTTCAAAAGAAGCTGTCTTCTACTCAAATGCTGGAAGAGGTAGAGGCAGAGGTAGAGGAGGCCGATCTGGAGGCCGTGGTAGAAATCAGAATATGCAGCAAACTCAAGAAAACCAGTCCTATGGAGGAGGACGTGGTAACTCTAGAGGCAGGGGGAGCCAAAGAGGTTGTGGTGGATGGCAAAGAGGGCAAAATGCAAACAACAATGTTGATTGCTACTACTGTGGTAAAATGGGTCATATGGCTAAATACTACTATAAAAATCAGAATGACATTATGAATGGAAAACTGCAACAAGGGAATTATGCATCTTCTAGTAGAGAGGGTGATGACAGAAATGAGCATTTGTTTATGGTGCAGCACATGACCAATTCTATGACAAGTGCAGAAGAAAGTAACGATGTGTGGTATGTTGACTCAGGTGCATCAAACCACATGACAGGTCATGCAGAATGGATGCAGGATGCAAGGAAAATGGAAAAACCAGGATTTGTGGAGACTGGTGATGATCCTGCACATCCTATTGTGCAGATTGGAAAAATTCATTTGTCTATGCAGGATGGGAAAAAGAAATACCCGTCGGATGTATTTCATGTTCCGAATATCACCAAGAACCTGGTTTCTGTTGGTCAAATGGTCGAGCAGGGCTTGCAAGTCAGATTTAATTCTCAGAGCAATGCAGATAGTGGTATTCAAGTGTCACGAAAAGGAAAAGAGAAGGTAGATCAGCCCAGGTTTGATGTGAATGCAGGTCATTCTTATGTGGATGGTGAATCCAGTGGCTCAGAACAGAGCATTGATGATGAGTTGGGTATTCCTTCTATTGTTACACCTGGAGTAAGGAAGACCAGGGATGTTTTGAGAGCACCTGGGAGTGAACCTACTTTGCGCAGGTCTACCAGAGCTAGGTATCCTGTGGATAGGATGAAATATGATGGATTTACAGCCATTCACTATACATATATGGTCAAAGTGATACAGGAACTCGAACCCACTTCTTTTGAGTAAGCCATGGGAAAAGAAAAATGGGAGAAAGCCATGGATGAAGAAATGGATGCCTTGGAAGCAAATGCTACATGGGAATTGGTACCTTTGCCTAAAGGTAAGAATGCAATTGGCTGTAAGTGGGTTTATAAGGTGAAACACAATGCAGATGGTTCTGTGAATAGATACAAGGCAAGATTAGTAGTCAAGGGGTATGCACAAACATATGGCATTGATTATGAAGAAACATTCAGTCCGGTTGCAAGGATGGCAACCGTAAGAGCAGTCATTGTTATGGCTGCATCAAAGGGATGGTCTTCACATCAGATGGATGTAAAGAATGCCTTCTTGCATGGTGATTTGCAAGAAGAGGTCTATATGGAGCAGCCACCAGGTTATGTGCATGCTGTTCATCCTGAGTTTGTTTGCAGGTTGAAGAAAGCCTTGTATGGCTTGAAGCAAGTACCTAGAGCATGGTCTGACAAGATAGGACAGTATCTTGTCACTATTGGCTTTTAGATTTCCAAGGCAGATTTTGCACTTTATGTGAGAAAAACAAAGAAAGGTATTATGCTACTTGTCATTTATGTTGATGATTTGATTATGACAGGCGACAGTGATGAAGATATCCTTCATGTGAAAATGCTATTGAAGCAAAAGTTTGAGATGAAGGATTTAGAAGAGTTGCATTATTTCTTGGGCATTGAGGTGATTAGATCACCAAGTGGGATACAGCTCTTGCAGAGGCAGTATGGATTGGACATGCTATCCAAATATGGGATGACAGGCTGTAAGCCTATTTCAGTTTCTTTGGAGCAGAATGTGAAGCTGAGCACAGATGCAGGTGAGCTTTTGGAAGACCCTACTATGTACAGACGCATAGGAGGAAGCTTGATTTATATGACTATTACCAGACTAGATTTGAGCTATGCTATTGGATTGGTAAGTCAGTTTATGCAGGCTCCAAGGAAACCACATTTGGATGCGGCTAGACGATACTCAGGTATGTGAAGTCCACATTGCAGTATGGACTATTTTATGAGACTGGGGTTCAGATACAGTTGCATGGATACACTGATGCTGATTGGGCTGGTAGTATTTCTGATAGACGATCTACCAGTGGATATGTGTTCTCTTTTGGGAGTGCTGCAGTCACTTGGAGCAGCAAGAAACAACCTACAGTTGCCTTGTCGAGCACAGAGGCTGAGTACAGGGGTGCAACAATGGCTGCATGTGAGGTAGCTTGGTTGCATAAGCTACTTTATGATATGCATCAGTCTACAGATGGGCCAGTTGTCATTTATTGTGACAACATGAGCAGTATACACTTGGCAAATAACCCAGTCTATCATGCTAGAACAAGGCACATTGAGGTGCATTATCATTATGTGCGGGAGAGGGTTTTACTAGGTCTTATTGATCTAGTTTATGTCAGCACAGAGGATCAGGTAGCTGACATATTTATGAAGGCATTGGGCGCAGAGAAGCTGCGCAAGTTCAGAGACCTGCTTGGTGTGCAGGAATTGGGATTGAGCTCGAGGGGGAGTGTTGAGATATCGAGCTCCACTCGTGATATGCCAGGGTGACCGTTGTGCATTTATGTCACCGACTTGTCAGTTGCAGATACGATTGGTACACTGCCCATGAATAATAGCTAGATGATAGCTATCCTTATCTACTCTAGTTCGTGGCTCAGTTAGTATGCCACCTTAGTTAGTTGAGTTTGGTTTGAGACCCATATATAGGGTTCTTCTATTTCTATGTACTAGAGTTCTTTTTGGCTTACACAACTAAGAAGAGTGAGACTCCTTCCTTCACTCCCACAATCTTGACACAAAACTCATGTATTCTCACAATGTCGGAATACCTCTTCTATATGATTAGCCATATTATCATTGTCATCAAGCACACAGAAGTCATCCAAGAAGACCTCCATCCATTTAATTAGAAAATCTTGAAAGATTACCATCATTGCTATTTGAAAAGTAGTTGGTGCATTACATAACTCAAATGGCATTACCTTGTTAGCAAAGGTTTCCCACTCTTTGTGGTAAAAGTGATTTTGGAAAAATCATTTAGATTAATTAGGATTTGATTATAGCTACTAAATCCATCTATAAGAGAACATAATTGGTGTTCCCCCACTCTGTTTACAGTTGATCTGAGAAAGGAAAGGGTAAATGATATTTTTGAGTGTGTTCATTCAATGCTCGATAATCCACATATATTTGAATTTTATTAGAAATCTTCTTAGGAACAACAACTATAAGTGAAAAGCATTTACTGTATGTAATAGGATAGATAACATTCACATCAGATAGCTTAGTAATTTTAACACGCACTTTTTTTGCATAATTGGGATTTGTATGCCATTGACTTTGGCATATAGGTCTTACACTAGGTTCAATATCAATGTAATGCTGACACAATTAAAGTTTCATGCCTTTCAAATTTGGATAGCTCCATGAAAACACATGAGGATATTTATTATGAACATTTGTAGCTTCTCCAAAAGCAACACCTTGTACTTGACCACCTAATAATAAAAACTTACTAGGTGCCACTTCAAAATGTGTTGTCTCAATTTTTGAGTTAAGCACATAAGTTGTTTGAACCCTATTAGGCTTGCTAACTAGCACATCAGTAGATTTCATCATGGGTACATGACATTGTCGATTATCCAATATCATAGGTTGCTTATAAGATGTTTGATATACAACTAGTGCATTGAAAGATGTTTCTGGTGGAGAGAACTCGATGATCTTAACCATATAATAATCTAACACATTTTCTCTACCAATGACGCGTGTGAGTTCATCAAATAATGCACCTCGCCTTTGTTGTTATTCTTGTTTTACTCATGTAGGTCTCATCGATAACGTCTCAAATTTTGATTATGACAATCAAGGCATTACTGATTGGATGAATGCAAGCATAATCACAATCAATCCTAGGAGAGGGCATATTTGCTATTGATGTAAAATTTGATTATATGGATGCCTCTTAATCCCTCTTTTTAGCGATGAGTGGATAAGCTAAACAAATGGATGGAAATAAAGATTGAGAGAGTAGACTCCATTTGATTATTATTATTCTTCTTGATAACCACAAGTGAACACTGCTCTGTGTGTTGCATGGGAAATATCATGCTAGTCTTACATAATTTTTGTAATTGTTCGAATAGCTCATCCCTTAACTTAAAAGACTCATTTCTCACTTTTGTGAGATAGGTCGACTTTTCTCTTTTAGGGGAATAGTATGCATGGCTAAACTAGGGGGAATACCCCTCCATTCATCATAACTCTATGTAAACATATCATAGAATTCCTGGATTAAGGACATATAGTCCTTCCTTTCTTCTATGTTGAGCATAAACCCTTTTTGATTGACTGTGAATCATTCAATGAACCAAGGTCTATCTCTATCACATTTGCATATTTAATTTTATGTAGAGCTTCTATATGCTTGTTTAGAGTTACCTGGTAAACATCTTCCATAGTAGACTCTTCTCTTGAGTCATCACTTGATGAAGTCTCACTATTAAAAGTCCCCTCTAGCGCATCCAATTCCGTTGATGATATAGGTGCTCTCTTGCTTTGAGGTGATTTCGAGTAACCTGTCTAGTACCTCTAATAAAGATCAAATGATTAGCTAGTATGTCGACTTGAGAGTTAGATTGCCAGATCCACATCCTTCCAATAGCACTTGGTAGCTTGGCTGCCATGTAAACCTAATGACCCTAAAGTACTGTCAAGATTGTGGGAGAGAAGGAAGGAGTCTCACTTGTAGCTTTCTTGCTTGCACAATGGGGGAATACACACAAAAATGGAGGTTGAAAACAGTTTTCCTCTTCTTAGTTGTGTAAGCCAAAAGAACTCTCTTACAAAAGAAATAGAAGAACCCTATATATGGGTCTCAAACCAAACTCAACTAACTAAGGTGGCATACTAACTGAGCCACGAACTAGAGTAGATAAGGATAGCTGTCATCTAGCTATTATTCATGGGCGGTGCACCAATCGCATCTGCAACTGACAAGTCGGTGACATAAATGCACAACGGTCACCCTGGCATATCACGAGTGGAGCTCGATATCTCAACACTCCCCCTCGAGCTCAATCCCAATTCTTGCACACCAAGCAGATCTCTGAACTTGCGCAGCTTCTCTGCGCCCAATGCCTTCATAAATATGTCAGCTACCTGATCCTCTGTGCTGACATAAACTAGATCAATAAGACCTAGTAAAACCCTCTCCCGCACATAGTGATACTGCACCTCAATGTGCTTTGTTCTAACATGATAGACTGGGTTATTTGCCAAGTGTATACTGCTCATGTTGTCACAATAAATGACAACTGGCCCATCTGTAGACTGATGCATATCATAAAGTAGCTTATGCAACCAAGCTACCTCACATGCAGCCATTGCTGCACCCCTGTACTCAGCCTCTGTGCTCGACAAGGCAACTGTAGGTTGTTTCTTGCTGCTCCAAGTGACTGCAGCACTCCCAAAGGAGAACACATATCCACTGGTAGATCGTCTATCAGAAATACTACCAGCCCAATCAGCATCAGTGTATCCATGCAACTGTATCTGAACCCCAGTCTCATAAAATAGTCCATACTGCAATGTGGACTTCACATGCCTGAGTATGCGTCTAGCCGCATCCAAATGTGGTTTCCTTGGAGCCTGCATAAACTGACTTACCAATCCAACAGCATAGCTCAAATCTAGTCTGGTAAAAGTCATATAAATCAAGCTTCCTCCTATGCGTCTGTACATAGTAGGGTCTTCCAAAAGCTCACCTGCATCTGTGCTCAGCTTCACATTCTGCTCCAAAGAAACTGAAATAGGCTTACAGCCTGTCATCCCATATTTGGACAGCATGTCCAATCCATACTGCCTCTACAAGAGCTGTATCCCACTTGATGATCTAATCACCTCAATGCCCAAGAAATAATGCAGCTCTTCCAAATCCTTCATCTCAAACTTTTGCTTCAATAGCATTTTCACATGAAGGATATCTTCATCACTGTCGCTTGTCATAATCAAATCATCAACATAAATGACAAGTAGCATAATACCTTTCTCTGTTTTTCTCACATAAAGTGAGAAATCTGCCTTGGAAATCTGAAAGCCAATAGTGACAAGATACTGTCCTATCTTGTCAGACCATGCTCTAGGTGCTTGCTTCATGCCATACAATGCTTTCTTCAACCTGCAAACAAACTCAGGATGAACAGCATGCATATAACCTGGTGGCTGCTCCATATATACCTCTTCTTGCAAATCACCATGCAAGAAGGCATTCTTTACATCCATCTGATGTAAAGACCATTCCTTTGATGCAGCCATAGCAATGACTGCTCTTACGGTTGCCATCCTTGCAACCGAACTGAATGTTTCTTCATAATCAATGCCATATGTTTGTGCATACCCCTTCACTACTAATCTTGCCTTGTATCTGTTCACAGAACCATCTGCATTGTGCTTCACCTTATAAACCCACTTACAGCCAATTGCATTCTTACCTTTAGGCAAAGGTACCAATTCCCATGTAGCATTTTCTTCCAAGGCATCCATTTCTTCATCCATGGCTTTCTCCCATTTTTCTTTCCCCATGGCTTGCTCAAAAGAAGTGGGTTCTGGTTCCTGTATCACTTTGACCATATATGCATAGTGAATGGCTGTAAATCCATCATATTTCAGCTTATCCACAGGATACCTAACTCTGGTTGACCTGGTAAAGTAGGTTCACTCCCAGGTGCTCTCAAAACATCCCTGGTCTTCCTTACTCCAGGTGTAACAATAGAAGGAATACCCAACTCATCATCAATGCTCTGTTCTGAGCCACTGGATTCACCATCCACATAAGAGTGACCTGCATTCACATCAAACATGGGCTGATCTACCTTCTCTTTTCCTTTTCGTGACACCTGCATACCACTATTTGCATTGCTTTGAGAAGATTCTCTTGATCTTAATCTGCCTGTCCATGGCGAAGAATGTGAACCACTGCTAGAGGACGCTCCAGGTCCACTAATATTTTGTGATTGCTGCTGTGAATTCTGTGCAGCATTACTGTTTTGTGCATCTACATCATCAATCACATTTACTGGTTTATACCAGCTACTCATCTCATCAAAAACAATATCTCTGCTCACTGTAAACTTACGAATAGAAGGGTTATAGCATCTATACCCTTTTTGCTACAGAGAGTAACCAATAAAGATGCACTTCTCAGCTTTTGGATCCAACTTGGATCTCAACTCATCTGGCACATGTACATAGGCAATGCAACCAAAAATTTTCAAATGAGAAATATCTGGTTTCCTACCAGTATACCTCTCCTCAGGAGTCATCCCATGTATTGCTGCAGTGGGAGTCCTATTCATTATATAGACTGCTGTAGCAACTGCTTCAGCCCAATAAAAAACTGGCAAGTCTTTTTCATTGAGCATGGCACGAGATACCTCTCCAATATGCCTGTTTTTCCTTTTTGCAACTCCATTTTGTTGTGGGGTATGACTGCATGAATATTGCTGCTTTATGCCATGCTCCTGCAGGAACCTTGCAAACTCATTTGAGAGGTACTCTCCCCCTCCATCTGACCTTAGGCATTTTATTTGCAGACCTGTTTCTTTTTCAACCATAGCTTTAAGAGTTTTGAAATGCTCAAAAACTTCACTTTTCTTTTTCATAAAATACACCCAAACTTTTCTGCTATAGTCATCAATAAAACTGACAAAATAATGACAACCTCCAAGAGATGCAGCTTTAGTAGTCCACACATCAGAGTGGATTAATTCCAATGGCTTCTTACTCTCTTGAACATGTCTAGGAAATGGTTTCCTTGCCTGTTTTCCAAATTGACAGGCTTCACATATCTTATACATTTCT
Organism: Lygodium microphyllum; assembly: GCF_053477565.2. NCBI lineage: Eukaryota > Viridiplantae > Streptophyta > Polypodiopsida > Schizaeales > Lygodiaceae > Lygodium > Lygodium microphyllum. The sequence goes on along the minus strand of NC_141140.1, from coordinate 4,442,172 downwards.
GCAACCTTGAATTTGGGCAATCCTGCAACAATATTTTGGGCCTGCATTGATTTAAGTCGCTGTACATTAACATGACCAATGCGTTTATGCCAGATATCAATATCTGCAACTACACCGGTCCCATGTGCAAACATTGCTGCACTCAATTCAGGCATGTCTGCATCCAATGTAAACATTCTGCCCTTCTTCTTTCCTTTTGCTATCAAGCGATCTTTATTTTTCATATCCTCAACAAAGTATCCATGAGGATTAAATCTGACCTGCAAGCCCTGTTCAACCATTTGACTAACAGAAACTAGATTCTTGGTGATATTCGGGACATGAAATACATCGGACATGTATTTCTTTTTCCCATCCTGCATAGACAAAGGAAATTTTCCAATCTGCACAATAGGATGTGCAGTATCATCACCAGTCTCCACAAATCGTGGTTTTTCCATTTTCCTTGCATCCTCCATCCATTCTGCATGACCTGTCATGTGGTTTGATGCACCTGAGTCAACATACCATACATCGTTGCTTTCTTCTGCACTTGTCACAGAATTGTTCATGTGCTGCACCATAAACAAATGCTCATTTCTGTCATCACCCTGTCTACTAGAAGATGCATAATTCCCTTGTTGCAATTTCCCATTCACGATGTCATTCTGCTTTTTATAGCAGTCTTTAGCCATATGATCCATTTTACCACAATAGTAGCATTCAACATTACTGTTTGCATTTTGGTCTCTTTGCCATCCACCACGACCTCTTTGGCTCCCCCTGCCTCTAGAGTTACCACGTCCTCCTCCATAGGACTGGTTTTCTTGAGTTTGCTGCATATTCTGATTTCTGCCACCACGGCCTCCATATCGGCCTCCTCTACCTCTGCCTCTACCTCTTCCAGCATTTGAGTAGAAGACAGTTTCTTTTGAAGTTCCTCCTGAAGAAGATGCACCACCATTTCTCTGCTCCTCAGAAATTAGAAGAGCAATCAACTCCTCAAAATCAGAAAATCTTTCACGAACTGCAATGGATGTACGAAACTGTGCATAATCCTTTCCTAGACCATTCAAGGTCACAGAAACTAAATCATCATTTTCCACTGGCGACCCAATGGAAGCAAGTGCATCTGCAATCTTCTTCACCTTCATGTGGTAGTCATTGATGCTCATACTTTCTCTTTGCACATTGTGCAACTCTTGCTTGAGCTGCATTTTCCTGGCTTGCGTATTTGTGCTATACATTTTTGACAAAGTATCCCATGCCTCCTTTGGCGTACTTGCATCCTGAATATGCACAATCATAGAGTCTGAAATACTGATAGATAGCCAGTACATAACTTTCTTGGCTCTCTCATGCCATGCTTTAAATGCCTGCATTTGCTGTTGATTGCGAACATAAGGAAGAACTCGTTCTTTTTCATTTCCTGCAACAAATTCCCAATATCCTTTTCCCATAAGGAAATTCGTCATTCTAAACTTCCATGCCTGGAAGTTATTCTTGTCAAGCTTTTCAGTTACAATCTGTGAAAGAGAATCAAACGCCATTACAGAACACTGCAAAAAATTCTGTCACTGCAAAAAACACAACTTTACCCTCACAAGGGCAAATCTGCAAAACTGGCGAAAGTGGTATTTGACCACACAGTCACTTTCTAGTGACGATTTTGCATCAACAGGCAACAAGGATGATTCTGTAACTCCCAATGTCTCTGCGCACAGGCATACGATGCAATTTCTACAGTAACTTTTCACCGACTTGTAGAACAGTGGCTGCACAGCATAAAACTGGGCCTTTTCCTGAGTGCGTGCAAAAGAGTTCCGCCTCCAAAACAGGCCCCGAAATGGCCTCAAATAAAAAAAACAGGGTCGCCTAAGGGCTAAAGCCCTTTCCCGCAGCATATACTGTCCTCTTGCTTCACCGCGAAGGGCATCTCAACCTGAGACAATGCACTCTTGCAATTTTCGGTTGTGCTACCTGCAGAGATCTGCTCCCAAAACAGAAAATGAAAGCAACACTGCTCCTCTTACTAGAACGCCACGAGCTTGGCTTGCTTTCTTAAGCTCCTTACCACGAACAAGGCTCTGATACCATGTCAAGATTGTGGGAGAGAAGGAAGGAGTCTCACTTGTAGCTTTCTTGCTTGCACAATGGGGGAATACACACAAGGGTGGAGGCTGAAAACAGTTTTCCTCTTCTTAGTTGTGTAAGCCAAAAAGAAGTCTCATACAAAGAAATAGAAGAACCCTATATATGGGTCTCAAACCAAACTCAACTAACTAAGGTGTCATACTAACTGAGCCACGAAATAGAGTAGATAAGGATAGCTATCATGTAGCTATTATTCATGGGCGGTGTACCAACCGCATCTGCAACTAACATGTCGGTGACATAAATGCACAATGGTCACCCTAGCATATCACGAGTGGAGCTCGATATCTCAACAAGTACATGATACATTCGACATTAGCAATGGTTTTATGGAATTTAGTGTCAAGACTAAAAGCTCAACTTTACTATCTTTAAGTTGTGTGTACCTGACACTTCGCTTATCTAGCTGTACCACATGCGGATATTAAATAAGTCGGTCTGTACTTGGTGTGAATGGTCTTACAGACCTTAGACCTTAGAGTGTTGTATTCACCTTAGTTATATGGATTATGGAATATGAAGATAATAGAGAGGAAAGAGCATATAGCTCCTCTCAGTTGCTCCAACACTATATATCTCTCTCTCTTCAACTTCTATGAAGGTATGTACCAAACTTGTCCGGCTTCCATTCGTGCAATAGTTGATTAAAGCTTGTTGGGGGGTTTTCCAAGGCCTATTTGAGCACTATAGTTTTGCTCATGACCATCATCATCATCAAGAACAACAAGAAGAAGCTATTGGCCGAAACTGCATGATCGCGCCTACTATTCAAATTGCTCCTCATGACTGCAAATCAGTAAAGTAGTCATTGCTCAAGTAAACTATAGCTTGCAACTCAGTTTGGAAGGTACTTGAAGGTCCTAACATGCAAATTCTTGGTCTAGAGATGATATATGAGCTAGAACAACTGGTTACATGTTTGAAATTGAAGACTGTCTACCATACGTTGTCTGTATGCATATGGATTTGATTTTCTGCCTTGGAGCTGGAATTTTTTCTCTAAAATACTCAGATCTAGAAAGTTTTTATAGGCTGAAAATTGTAATTTATTGTGGACAGCAAGCATTGTTTTTACTCAAGAAATACATGACATTAGAAGGCCTTTGTCATTTTGTACAACCTGGCTTATGTTTGTTGAATGTCTGATGGATTAAGAAGAGCATTGAAGGCTATTGATTGTTGAAGGTTGAAGTTGGAAACAACTGTATTGACATCTACTTGGCTGGTTACATACAATAAATGCATTATATGATATTGCTTCTTGAAGACAGAGTTTATGGATGCATGTATGGTTATGTATTAACCCCTACACACAGTAGTAAATGCATGAAGTGATCTGAGGATATTCTTGAGCCAAAGTACACCTTGGTAGTCAGTATCTTGGCTGTTTGCAACTAGTGAGTAGATTTGTAACACTTGTACTTGATATATATGCACTGATTTGTGCCCATTTGGTCATATTTGGATTGCTACATATATTAGCAGATATCTGGGAATCTTTCGAGCATGTATGACATGCATACATCTCAATTTTAGCTTTGGTCATTGATAGTTTACAAATTTTAGACTGCATGTATGTACTCTGATAGTAAGGTTGCATGAGACAGAGTTAAAGCACCTACATGGTCTATGTGTTGATTGATGTACCTACTAGTTATGCCACATGTTTGTGGATGGAATTGAGATGTTAAAGGGGTGAAATACTCTGGTTTCAGTAGTGAATTTGTTGCAAAAAACTGTCATAAATAGTTAAAGACTGCAGTTAGTCAGTTACTTGTTGGCTTGCAGGTAGTCAGGCATTATTTGCAACATGGCAAATGCAGACAGAATTTGACAATATAAACCAGATAGTGGGGAAAATCTTGATAACAATAATTATACCATATGGAAGTTCCACATGGAGAATTTCCTGATAGGAAAAGGATATTCGGACTTGGTGATAGGTGTTGAAGTTGAATCTGAAATCCTAGAGAGGAATCCTACAGCTAATCAAAGACAAGCGCACCGAGCTTGGTTGGAAAGAGCTCACAGGGTGCTACACTAGTTATCTTTGTGTATCTCAAATGCTATGGTAATGCAGATCATGAACTCCAAGTCACCAGGCAGATGCATGGAACATATTGATCAAGTACTATGGCACAACTACCAATGCCATGAAGATATAGTTGAAGCAGAAATTCAACAACATGGAGAGAAAAGGCAGATCTATATAGGATCATGTCATAAATATTAAGACTATTGCGGATTAGGCAGCATCCATTGGCACACAGGGTGAGGATGAAGACATGGTTGCAGTGACATTAAATGGTTTGGGATCTAAATATAAGTCATTTGAAACTTCCATCTTTGTGCGGGCTGAAATTCCGGATTTCAATGAGCTGGTTGCATTGTTTATTCATGAAGAGGTTAAACTTGGATTGGCTAGAGGTTCTAGCAGCTCCAAGAATAAGGATGCTATACTTTATTCGAATCAACGCGGCTGTGGTAGCCGTGGTAGAGGTTATCGTTGTGGTAGAGGAGGCTAGCAAAATGTATCCCATGGTCATAATAACCAACAGCTGCAAATGATGTGTCAAGATTGTGGGAGAGAAGGAAGGAGTCTCACTTGTAGCTTTCTTGCTTGCACAATGGGGAAATACACACAAAAGTGGAGGTTGAAAACAGTTTTCCTCTTCTTAGTTGTGTAAGCCAAAAGAACTCTCTTACAAAAGAAATAGAAGAACCCTATATATGGGTCTCAAACCAAACTCAACTAACTAAGGTGGCATACTAACTGAGCCACGAACTAGAGCAGATAAGGATAGCTGTCATCTAGCTATTATTCATGGGCGGTGCACCAATCGCATCTGCAACTGACAAGTCGGTGACATAAATGCACAACGGTCACCCTGGCATATCACGAGTGGAGCTCGATATCTCAACACTCCCCCTCGAGCTCAATCCCAATTCCTACACACCAAGCAGATCTCTGAACTTGCGCAGCTTCTCTGCGCCCAATGCCTTCATAAATATGTCAGCTACCTGATCCTCTGTGCTGACATAAACTAGATCAATAAGACCTAGTAAAACCCTCTCCCGCACATAGTGATACTGCACCTCAATGTGCTTTGTTCTAACATGATAGACTGGGTTATTTGCCAAGTGTATACTGCTCATGTTGTCACAATAAATGACAACTGGCCCATCTGTAGACTGATGCATATCATAAAGTAGCTTATGCAACCAAGCTACCTCACATGCAGCCATTGCTGCACCCCTGTACTCAGCCTCTGTTCTCGACAAGGCAACTGTAGGTTGTTTCTTGCTGCTCCAAGTGACTGCAGCACTCCCAAAAGAGAACACATATCCACTGGTAGATCGTCTATCAGAAATACTACCAGCCCAATCAGCATCAGTGTATCCATGCAACTGTATCTGAACCCCAGTCTCATAAAATAGTCCATACTGCAATGTGGACTTCACATGCCTGAGTATGCGTCTAGCCGCATCCAAATGTGGTTTCCTTGGAGCCTGCATAAACTGACTTACCAATCCAACAGCATAGCTCAAATCTAGTCTGGTAATAGTCATATAAATCAAGCTTCCTCCTATGCGTCTGTACATAGTAGGGTCTTCCAGAAGCTCACCTGCATCTGTGCTCAGCTTCACATTCTGCTCCAAAGAAACTGAAATAGGCTTACAGCCTGTCATCCCATATTTGGACAGCATGTCCAATCCATACTGCCTCTACAAGAGCTATATCCCACTTGATGATCTAATCACCTCAATGCCCAAGAAATAATGCAGCTCTTCCAAATCCTTCATCTCAAACTTTTGCTTCAATAGCATTTTCACATGAAGGATATCTTCATCACTGTCGCTTGTCATAATCAAATCATCAACATAAATGACAAGTAGCATAATACCTTTCTCTGTTTTTCTCACATAAAGTGAGAAATCTGCCTTGGAAATCTGAAAGCCAATAGTGACAAGATACTGTCCTATCTTGTCAGACCATGCTCTAGGTGCTTGCTTCAAGCCATACAATGCTTTCTTCAACCTGCAAACAAACTCAGGATGAACAGCATGCATATAACCTGGTGGCTGCTCCATATATACCTCTTCTTGCAAATCACCATGCAAGAAGGCATTCTTTACATCCATCTGATGTAAAGACCATTCCTTTGATGCAGCCATAGCAATGACTGCTCTTACGGTTGCCATCCTTGCAACCGAACTGAATGTTTCTTCATAATCAATGCCATATGTTTGTGCATACCCCTTCACTACTAATCTTGCCTTGTATCTGTTCACAGAACCATCTGCATTGTGCTTCACCTTATAAACCCACTTACAGCCAATCACATTCTTACCTTTAGGCAAAGGTACCAATTCCCATGTAACATTTGCTTCCAAGGCATCCATTTCTTCATCCATGGCTTTCTCCCATTTTTCTTTTCCCATGGCTTGCTGAGAAGAAGTGGATTCTGGTTCTTGTATCACTTTGACCATATAGGCATAGCGAATGGCTGTAAATTCATCATATTTCAGCCTATCCATAGGATACCTATCTCTGGTAGACCTGCGCAAAGTAGGTTCACTCCCAGGTGCTCTCAAAACATCCCTGGTCTTCCTTACTCCAGGTGTAACAATAGAAGGAATACCCAACTCATCATCAATGCTCTGTTCTGAGCCACTGAATTCACCATCCACATAAGAGTGACCTGCATTCACATCAAACATGGGCTGATCTACCTTCTCTTTTCATTTTCGTGATACCTGCATACCACTATCTGCATTTCTTTGAGAAGCTTCTCCTGATTTCAATCTGCCTGTCCATGGCGAAGAATGTGAACCACTACTAGAGGACGCTCCAGGTCCACTAATATTTTATGACTGCTGCTATGAATTCTGTGCAGCATTACCATTTTGTGCATCTACATCATCAATCACATTTACTGGTTTATACTAGCTACTTATCTCATAAAAAACAACATCTCTGCTCACTGTAAACTTACGAGTAGAAGGGTTATAGCATCTATACCCTTTCTGCTGTAGAGAGTAACCAATAAAGATGCACTTCTCAGCTTTTGGATCCAACTTGGATCTCAACTCATCTGGCACATGAACATAGGCAATGCAACAAAAATCTTCAAATGAGAAATATATGGTTTCCTACTAGTATACCTCTCCTCTGGAGTCATGCCATGTATTGCTGCAGTGGGAGTCCTGCTCATTATGTAGACTGCTGTAGCAACTGCCTCAGCCCAATAAAAATTTGGCAGGTCTTTTTCATTGAGCATGGCACGAGATACCTCTCTAATATTCCTGTTTTTCCTTTCTGCAATTCCATTTTGTTGTGGGGTATGGCTGCATGAATATTGTTGCTTTATGCCATGCTCCTGCAGGAACCTTGCAAACTCATTTGAGAGGTACTCTCCCCCTCCATCAGACCTTAGGCATTTTATTTGCAGGCCTGTTTCTTTTTCAACCATAGCTTTAAGAGTTTTGAAATGCCCAAAAACTTCACTTTTCTTTTTCATAAAATACACCCAAACTTTTCTGCTATAGTCATCAATAAAAGTGACAAAATAATGATAGCCTCCAAGAGATGCAGCTTTAGTAGTCCACACATCAGAGTGGATTAATTCCAATGGCTTCTTACTCTCTTGAACATGTCTAGGAAATGGTTTCCTTGCCTGTTTTCCAAATTGACAAGCTTCACATACCTTATGCATTTCTGCAACCTTGAATTTAGGCAATCCTGCAACAATATTTTGGGCCTACATTGATTTAAGTCGCTGTACATTAACATGACCAATGCGTTTATGCCAGATATCAATATCTGCAACTACACCGGTCCCATGTGCAAACATTGCTGCACTCAATTCAAGTATGTCTGCATCCAACGTAAACATTCTGTCCTTCTTCTTTCCTTTTGCTATCAAGCGACCTTTATTTTTCATATCCTCAACAAAGCATCCATGAGGATTAAATCTGACCTGCAAGCCCTGCTCAACCATTTGACCAACAGAACCCAGATTCTTGGTGATATTTGGGACATGAAATACATCGGACATGTATTTCTTTTTCCCATCCTGCATAGACAAAGGAATTTTTCGAATCTGCACAATAGGATGTGCAGTATCATCACCAGTCTCCACAAATCCTGGTTTTTCCATTTTCCTTGCATCCTCCATCCATTCTGCATGACCTGTCATGTGGTTTGATGCACCTGAGTCAACATACCACACATCGTTGAGTCCCTTTCTGATGTGCTGAGCATAGAACCTAATTTGATTAGTCGCGACTCATCAGGCGTACCAAGGTCTAGCTCGATAACATCTGCATCTCTTATACGATCTTAGGCCTCTATCGGCTCGTTCAAAGTGAGCTGATAGATGTCTTCCGTGGTGGATCCCTCTTTGGACTCATCACTCGATGATGTCTCACTGGCGGACAAATCTTCTAATGTCTCCAATTCTGTAGAAGATAGAGGAGCTCTCTCACTCTCCGGGGACTCAGGATAGGCATCAATCACCACGCACTGAGCACCTCTGCCGAATATCAGCCGACCGGCGGGTATATCCACTTGGCAATCCGCTAATTTGTCATCTACTGCACCATAAACAAATGCTCATTTCTGTCATCACCAACCCTGTCTACTAGAAGATGCGTAATTCCCTTGTTGCAATTTTCCATTCATGATGTCATTCTGCTTTTTGTAGCAGTCTTTAGCCATATGACCCATTTTACCACAGTAGTAGCATTCAACATTGCTGTTTGCATTTTGGTCTCTTTGCCATCCACCACGACCTCTTTGGCTCCCCCTGCCTCTAGAGTTACCACGTCCTCCTCCATAGGACTGGTTTTCTTGAGTTTGCTGCATATTCTGATTTCTACCACGGCCTCCAGATCGGCCTCCTCTACCTCTTCCAGCATTTGAGTAGAAGACAACTTCTTTTAAAGTTCCTCCAGAAGAAGATGCACCACCATTTCTCTGCTCCTCAGAAATTAGAAGAGCAATCAACTCCTCAAAATCAGGAAATCGTTCACGGACAGAAATTGATGTTCGGAACTGTGCATTATCCTTTCCTAGACCATTCAAGGTCACATAAACTAAATCGTCATCTTCCACTGGCAACCCAATGGAAGCAAGTGCATCTGCAATCTTCTTCACCTTCATGTGGTAGTCATTGATGCTCATATTTTCTCTTTGCACATTATGCAACTCTTGCTTGAGCTGCATTTTCCTGGCTTGCGTATTTGTGCTATACATTTTTGACAAAGTATCCCATGCCTCCTTTGGCATACTTGTATCTTGAATATGCACAATCATAGAGTCTGAAATGCTGATAGACAGCCGGTACATAACTTTCCTGGCTCTCTCATGCCATGCTTTAAATGCCTACATTTGCTGTTGATTGGGAACATCAGGAAGAACTGGTTCTTCTTCATTTTCTGCAACAAATTCCCAATATCCTTTTCTCATAAGGAAATTCGTCATTCTAAACTTCCATGCTTGGAAGTTGTTCTTGTCAAGCTTTTCAGTGACAATCTGTGAGAGAGAATCAGACGCCATTACAGAACACTGCAAAAAATTCTGTCACTGCAAAGAACACAGCTTCACCCTCACAAGGGCTAATATGCAAAACTGACGAAAGTGGTATTTGACCACACAGTCACTTCCTAGTGACGATTTTGCATCAATAGGCAACAAGAATGATTCGGTAACTCCCAATGTCTCTGCACACAAGCATACGATGCAATTTCTACAGTAACTTTTCACCGACCTGTAGAACAGTGGTCGCACAGCATAAAACTGGGCCTTTTCTTGAGTGCATGCAGAAAACTTCCGCCTCCAAAACAGGCCCCGAAATGGCCTCAAATCAAAAAAACAGGGTCACCGAGGCCTAAAGCCCTATCCCGCAGCATATACTGCCCTCTTGCTTCACCGCGAAGGGCGTCTCAACCTGAGACAATGCACTCTTGCACTTCCCGGCTGTGCTACCTGCAGAGACTTGCTCCCAAAACAGAAAAATGAAAGCAACACTGGTCCTCTTACTAGAACACCGTGAGCTTGGCTTGCTTTCTTGAGCTCCTTACCACGAACAAGGCTTTGATACCATGTCAAGATTGTGGGAGAGAAGGAAGGAGTCTCACTTGTAGCTTTCTTGCTTGCACAATGGGGGAATACACACAAAGGTGGAGGCTGAAAACATTTTTCCTCTTCTTGGTTGTGTAAGCCAAAAGAACTCTCTTACAAAGAAATAGAAGAACCCTATATATGGGTCTCAAACCAAACTCAACTAACTAAGGTGGCATACTAACTGAGCCACGAACTAGAGTAGATAAGGATAGCTGTCATCTAACTATTATTCATGGGTGGTGTACCAACTGCATCTGCAACTGACAAGTCGGTGACATAAATGCACAACGGTCACCCTGGCATATCACGAGTGGAGCTCGATATCTCAACATGATGTAGAAGAAACAGCCTGTGATAGGTTTACCCAAGTTTCAGTATACAGATATTGGTCATGTCTATGATGCTTGTCAGTTTGGTAAATAGTCAAGGTTGCCATTTGTCACAGGCATGTAAGAAATAGCACGTGACGATTGCAGTTAGTTCACTTTGATGTGTGGGGGCCAGCCCATAATGCATCTATGGGAGGCTCTAGGTACTATGTGACATTCATTGATGACTTTAGTCGCTATACTTGGGTTTATATACTAAAAACAAAGGATGAGGTGTTTGCTATTTTTCAGTAGTTTAAAAAGCACATTGAAAAGAAATTTGATTGTTACATCTCTTGTTTGAGATCTAATAGCGGTGGGGAGTATGTGTCAAATGAGTTTGATAGTTTTTTGGCTGAAAATGGCATATATAGGCAGCTTACATGCAGCTACACTCCACAGCAGAATGGGGTAGCTAAACGGAAGAACAGGGTATTGATGGAAGCTGCTCGGGCAATGATGAATGAGAAGAGTATGCCACTCTATTATTGGGTTGAGGCTATTATGACAGCCATGTATATCTTGAACAGGACTCCCACTGCAAGTATTCATGAGATGACACCATTTGAGAAGTTGTATGGCTACAAGCCTGATGTCAGTCACATGAAAGTATTTGGCTGTCTTGCTTATGTGCACATACCTGATGAGAAAAGGAAAAAGCTAGATCCGAAAGCACATAAGTGTGTCTTTATTGGATATTCACAGGAGAAGAAGGTTATGATCCCTCTACTCGAGATACATTAGTGAGCAGAGATGTCATCTTTGATGAGATGGCCTCTTGCTATGCATCATCGACTACAGTGCCATCGGATATGCCTTCTACACATGTTTCTACAGTTGATTCGCAGTAGAGTACTGCATTGACAGGCCCTAGTGGTATGACGGTATCTCCATAGATAGGGAGATTGAGGAGCTCTGGCTCACCATCCACTGACACCACTATGTCAGTGAGGGGGAGATATGATGTGGTGGACAAAAAAGGAAAATAAAAAGTTATTGATGATACATCTGGTGTGATGACACATGGCAGGATGACTTTAGGTTATGACTCAGCTGATAGTCTGGACAGTGAGGTTGGTATTCTGACAGTGTATACGCCTGGTACTAGGCATAACAGGTACATTGCGCCTCATGAGAGAGGGAAATCAAGTAGTGCACCACAGCCTAGACGATTGTAGAGAGTCAGGTACCCTGCGGATAGGTTGACTTACAATGGTTACTCTTCAAAGCGTTTTTCTTATATGACAAAGGTGACAGAGGTCAAAGAGCCTGCTACATTTTCTGAAGTAGTGATGGATAAAAATTGGTGCACAGCTATGGATGAGGAAATAGATGCTTTGGCTGAAAATAGAACATGGGATCTTGTAGCACTGCCAAAAGGAAAGAAGACCATTGACTGAAAATGGGTCTACAAAATTAAATGCAAGTCGAATGGCAGTGTAGAGAGATATAAAGCTAGGCTAGTGGCTAAAGGATATGCTCAACGGTATGGGTTATAGACTATGAGGAAACATTCAGCCCTGTTGCCAAGATGGCAAGCATACGAACAATGATTGCATTGGTTGCTGCTAAAGGCTGGAAATTGCAGTAGATGGACGTGAAGAATGCTTTCCTCAATGGTGATTTAGCAGAGGATGTTTATATGGATCAACCTGAAGGGTATGTACACCTTGATTTCCAACATTATGTATGAAAATTGAAAAAAGCATTGTATGGGCTGAAGCAGGCTTCGAGAGCCCAGCATGCAAGGATTTGTAGTTACTTGCAGAGTTTGGGATTTACTGTTGGCAGGGCTGATCATAGTTTGTTTATGAAAAAGACAGATAAAGGTTTGGTAGTCCTAGTCATTTATGCTGATGACTTGATAAGCATAGGTAATGACGACTTTGGGATACAACATGTTATGCAAATGTTGAAATCTGAATTTGACATGAAAGACTTAGGTGAATTGAACTATTTCTTGGGTATTCAGGTGGTGATGGACCAAAAAACGGGCCGGCACTGGCTCATGCACTAGCCGGACCTCGTCACTACGCATAAGACAACCCCTCGGCCTCGCGGCCAGGAGCGTCTATCAAAATCTCTGCCTTCCTAAACATTGCGTTTGTAATACGTTGTAGTCCAACTGATCCTAGCCCACTACTCCTCAGAGGGAGTCCCTTTCACATAGCCAAAAGGCTCGAATCACATACACATGGGGTTCCTCCTACGGCTGAATGCCGTCAACCCTCTGCGACTCTTCTACACCTTGGGGATTGGCCCCTCGATGCGTCGCTCAACATTTAGACATTTCGCACAAACGTCGCTCAAGGTACCCAATAAGCGTGTCCAGGAATGTACCATTGTCCTTACTTGATTTCCCCTTTAGGATCCCACGACTAGCCTACAGCATGGGTATCTCACTGCCTCTCAACGTAGGTCATGTCCTCATAAACCAATTGCAATGCATGTCCAGGAGCTGATCAGTGATACTTTTAAATTCTTTTTCATGCTCCATGCATTTGGTGGATGCCTAGTGCTCAAACATTTAGCAAAACAGTATCGTGCACAAGTGCGAAAACATTCTTTCAATGGTTTCCAACTACCATTCGTGCTTCGTTGCATGGGCCTAGCACGGAGGTGATCCTCGTGCTACTAAGCTCTTAATTTTAATTATCATCCGTCCTAAATGCTATGCATAGAAATCAGCAACTTTTCCATCATTTCACACGGCATTTAGACATATTTCAACTCCTCTACCCTTCCCCGTTTAAATAGTGCATCATTGGATAGGTTTATAGGGTATTTTGACATCATTTTATGTGTAGAAAGCGGAAAAAACCACACTAGAACAAGAAGGTGGGGTTGAACTGAGGCAAATCCTCATGCTTCGGTCCCCACAAACATTCACAAACATTGCTCTTATTTATCCTTATTTTTCGAAACCCAAAATGTATTTTTTTCCTATTTTTTAGGGGTTTTCCATCCTTTTCTTGTATTTTCCCTTATTTTCCTGCATTATTTAATTACTAAAAATTCAAAACAGGTTATGGGCTGTGGCCCTTAGTTCGTTCTTGCAGAAAAATGAAAGTTTAGTTGATGTTCCTATTTACTTCCCCCTTTTTATGCCAAAACCCATCATTTTCCCTTGATTTTTCATGTTTTTCGTGTTTTAGCATATTATCTTGAACCACAAAATGCATATTTTTCTGATTTTTTAATTGTGACCAGCAAGAACTCATAGAAAACAGTAACATGAACAATTTTTTTCCCACATGAACAACATTTCATCAATCAAAAGCTATAGAATCTCAAATTTCCTTTGAAAATTTTAAATTACCGCTTATTTGCGTGTTTCGGGTTTCATGTCCATGGCTGTAGATTTGGAAATCAGCAGCACTTCATGTCCAGCATAATCACCAATCACCATTTCCAGCCCGTGGAGCAATCCGATCCATGCCGGACAAGCCTCCATCATTCTTTCTTCTTCCTTCTTCTTCCCACATGAACTTGCCTTTAGAAGAGAGAGAGGGAGGAGAGAGAAAGACTAGATTTCTATCTCAGCATTCAGGCCATCAATTGACGGGCGAAGGGCAGCGATAGAGTCATCATTCAGGAGGGAATGAAGCCCCATAATCCATTGGGGGGGTTGTTTGCAGCAGGCAAGTTGCCTCTCCATCCTCCATGGCGCATTTTTCGGGCGCCATCTTCCTCCACGTTTTTTCATCCCTCTTCATTCTCTCTCCACGTTTTTTGCTTCATAAGGTGCATAAAATTTTTGGGGGGGGTCCAAACTCAAAAGGCATGCTCAAATTTGGCCTCCCAAGTGTCCACCTTTTCATATCTTGACCGTTTCCTTGGCCATTTCCCCGTCCGGACTCCGAATTGAGCTCTGAAAAATCCTGGGCGTCCGGCTTGGCATCCCGCATTGGCCAGTAACTCTTGCCAACCCGCACGACTGTTTGAAAAATTATGAAAAATCAACAAGTGTCGCTCGGGCACCTTTAAAGCACTTTGGCGCTTAAAATCGTCCTAGATCGAGCCGTCGCCCTTGACAGTGAATATTTTTCCCTTGATATTCATAATTTTTTTCCCTTGATATTCATAATTTTTTGCTATTTTTAAGCACTTTCAGGCAGTGATGGCAGAAGACCTTGATCTCCCAAATAAATGTCCCGCCTTCTTGCTCAATCACCTTGTATCCTTTGCTCCACCAAATGAGCTTTCCCTGATGATACCTCTATTCTAAATATGGGTGTTCTAAATAAGGGATCAGACGACCCATCAACCTCTATCACGATTTCCTTGCAGATGTTTGATCGATCTCGCCTAGACCTGCAAGGCAGTCATAGCATTAGTGCAGTCAGAAATAATAAGGTTTAATCTTATTAAGATTAACCTTATTTTTAAATTCTATCCCCTCAAGGTCAGCTAACAACACTGTAGATTTATTCTTTCCTATTCTAACGATCCTATAGGGCCCATCCCATTTGGGTTCTAGCTTGCCTGGAAATAATTCTCGTCGTGCGTCATAATACAGAACAAGCTGTCCTTTCTTGAAGGTGTATTTCTTGGCTTTGAGATCGTGTAGCTGCTTCATTCGGCACTTCGCCACTTCTTGGTGCAATAAGCTCTGCAGCTTAAGCTCATCTAAATGTGCCAGTGTCGTCAAGCGCTCAAAAAGTGCGTCTTTATCGCTCAAAGAATGATTGATGGCAAACCGAATAGTTGGCAGCTCAATCTCTAAAGGCAAGACACACTCCTCCCCATATACTAACTTGAACAGGGTATGGCCAGTGGCTCGTTTGAAAGTCGTATTATAGGCCCACACTGCCACGGATAACTTTTTATTCCAATCTCGTTTCTTTTCCGACACGATTTTGGACAGGATGCCCACAAGCTGCTTGTTGGTACTTTCAACCTGACCATTGGCTTGCGGATTATATGGGGTTGTCTTGTTATGCTTGATTTGCCACATCTCTGTCAAACCTTTGATCACCTTATTCAGAAAATGGGTTCCGCGGTCCGACACTAATTCTTTCGGCGGACCAAACCGGCATATTATCTGCTCTAAAAGGAAACTAGCAGTTTCTTTAGCATCATCTTTCCTTGTTGCACGTGCTTCTGACCACTTTGTGAAGTAGTCAGTTGCGACAATGATGTACCTCTTTTGCGTAGTCGACGACGGAGTAATAGGACCCACAAAGTCTATTCCCCACTTCTCAAATGGAAGTATCGCCATAATAGGGGTGAGTGGTCGTTTCCTATTCTCTCGACTATCATGCCGTTGGCAAATATCGCATCGCTTAACATACGCAAACGTATCCTGGAAGATGTCAGGCCACCAATAACCTGCTCTTAAAGCCTTTTGTGCTGTGAGCCGTCCAGCAAAATGGCCACCGCAAGCAGAATCATGGCACTCTTCCAAAATGAATGGCACCTTGTCAGGCATCACACACCGGCGATAGATATCATCAACCCCTTGCCGATATAATGTACCTGCGATCAAGGCAAACTTTAACGCTTGCTGCTTAATTTTCCTTCTCTCAGCTTTAGATAATTCGGATCCCGCCTCTCCTGTTGATAAGTAATGCGTTATTGCAGCATACCAGGAGGGAATAGATGCCGTATCTATCTTAATTAACAACTCCATGTCACTACCTTCAGCCACAGATTCTTTCGGCTCCCTAAAGTCCACAAGACATTCCACGATGCCTTGCAACCTTGGTGGCTTACTCTTGATTTCATAATCAAATTCCTGCAAAGTGATTAACCACTTCGCTAAACGATCAGGTGGTTGTAACTTATTCATCAATAGTCGAAGTCCCTCCGCCTTCGTATAAAGCACGACTTTCTCATAGAGAATGTAATGCCTGAACTTCTTGGTCCCAAAGACCATCGCTAGACACAGCTTCTCCATGTAGGTGTAATTGATTTCGGATACCCCCAGCTTCCGACTAGCAAAAGCAATCGGGTGGTACCACTTCTCCTCCCAAATTTGGGCTAAACAGCAGCTGATACTATACATCGTGGCTGCTGAAAATATATAAAACACCTCACCTCTTTTAGGTGCTTTTAAAACGGGCGCTCTTGCTAGCTCTTGTTTCACATCCTCGAATGCTACCTTACAAGGGTCACCCCATACAAACGAACAGCTAAAGGACAATAAATTTGTAAGCGGCAACGTTCTTTCTGCTAAGGCGTTGATGAATCTACGGTAGTAACCAACCGAAGACAGAAAGCTATGAACTTCCTTCGGAGTGCGTGGTGGACCCATGGCAACTATAACTTTGACCTTCTCGGGGTCTGTCGCAATTCCTACCGAACTGACCACATGACCCAGCAATAGCCCATAAGGTACTCCAAAAACACACTTCCGTGGTTTAGGGCGATGCAAAATTGTCTACAGCGCTCAAAGCATTTTCTTAGAATGATCAACTGCCTTTCTCTCACGGTGGCAGTCCCTAAGTCATCAATAAACACCTTCAACTCTTCAGGGGATATGTCACCGAATGTCTTATTTGCTGTTCGTTGCCACGAACCAGGCACATTGCATAAACCAAAGGCCATCACATGGTACGCAAAAGTACCAAATACAGTAATAAAAGTTGTTTTCAACTTGTCCTCTTCTGCAATTGCCATCTGGTTATATCCTGCAAAGCAATCCATGAATGAATATATTTCCCTACCCGCTAATTGATCCAAAATCTGGTCAATAAATGGCAACGGGTAGTAGTCCTTAACTGTCTGCTTATTCAGCTCTCTAAAGTCTACACATAATCGGATTTGATTATTCTTCTTCTTTTTGATCACAACTGGCGAACACCATTCCGTGTGTTGCACAGGAAAAATCAAACCCGCTTTTCGAAGCTTCTGTAACTCTTCAAACAGCCCGTCCCTTAGTTCGAAAGGCATACGCCTTACTTTCTGCCGTACAGGATGACTGCCCTCTTTCAACGGAATTGTATGAACAACAAGACTAGGAGGAATGCCTCTTAACTCATCATAACTCCAGGCAAAGATATCGCGGAATTCCTGAATCAAGGCCACATAGTCCTCCCTTTCTGTTGTGCTGAGCATAGAACCTAATTTGATTGGCCGCGAATCATCAGGCATACCAAGGTCTAGCTCGATAACATCTGCATCTCTTATACGAACTTGGGCCTCTATCGGCTCGTTCAAAGTGATCTGATAGATGTCCTCCGTGGTGGATCCCTCTTTGGACTCATCACTCGATGATGTCTCACTGGCAGATAAATCTTCTAGTGTCTCCAATTCTGTAGAAGATAGAGGAGCTCTCTCACTCTGCGGGGACTCAGGATAAGCATCAACCACCACACGCTGGGCACCTCTGCCGAATATTAGCCAACCGGCGGGTATATCCACTTGGCAGTCCGCTTGCAAGATCCAAGGTTGTCTGAGTAATACTTGGTAACTTGGACGGCCTGCAAAACGAATCACCCTAAAGTCCAACAGGCATTCTACATTTGCAACAGTGACATGGACCTTAGTAATGCAGCCTTTCGGATGTCTCAAACTATCATCTGCCATTCTGAGAATTGTGGAGGTATCTTTCTGGATCGCAAGACCCAACCTTTCCATCAGTTCAGAACTCATAATGTTAACAGATGATCCCTGTCAACAATGGCATAATCTACTAATATCCCATCGACATAGGCTGCAACCCTTGGGCAATGCTTCTCAGCATGCTCGAACCAGTCATCACCGACTCCCGCAATGCTCAAAGGTTCTACGATATAACCGATACGCAGGATCTTTCTAAATTCCTTGCGTACTCCTGGGGAAAGCTTAATAAGCTGTAAAAGATTCACATCCGGCTTGACTTCACAAAGAGAGCTCGCCAAATCAAATTCATGATAGTTTGATAGAGCTCGCTTTTCACGCCAAACCATCCGCTCTTTAGGTCGCTGAACTGGCTTTATTGCCTCTTTCTTAACTTTCACCTTCTTCTTTGATGGTTCCTTATTGGCTTTACTCTCTACGGGCTTCAAAGGTCCCCCTTCCATGGCAGGATCCAAAACTTGCGTTCCTTTGTCGCCTTGTTTAGGGTTTCCGTCGACAGGCTTATCCTTGTCGGCTTCTCTACCCTTTTGACCTCTTGTAAGAACAGCTCGTAAACTAGAGGTTTCAGCATCGTTAACACGTACAGCCTCAATCAAACTAACCCCACTACCACTTGGTAGCTCCTCCACTGTAGTCTTTGGTCGTTGAAGTATTTGTTTAGGCCCGTCCTCTCGCTGGGAATCATTTCCTTGGGCACGATGATTAACAGGCCCTGGTTGCCGACTTCCTCGCTGGAGGGAACTGATCTTACTCCAACAAGTAGCTGCTAAATGGCCGGATTTTCCACAGATATCGCACTTAACATTCGGGCAATTCCTTGGATAGTGCTGCCCACCACACCATTTGCAACTAAACCTCGAAGGTACACCCTCCTCTGGGTATCTACTTCCTATCAAATTTTGTTGTTTTTTAAGGAAGTTGACATCAACGGCTATTTGCCGATACTGCTCCGTAATCATGTCAGTATAATGCTTCATCATGTCCTTAACCTCGCCAAGAACATTGGAAGAACTCGACTCATAGACTTGGTCATTACCATGTTGTTCCATCGGCCTAACAATTCGATTAGGCACTGGTTGTTGAGCCACAGGCATGGTGTTAGAATTGACCGCCTGGCCTCCACCACTTGAAGTCATTTGACTGCCCGTAGGCATCGACATGCTAGGGGGAGCTGGTAATAAAGGGACATTCTGTATCATGTTCCCTCTCCCATTAGGGTTAGCCATTGCTATCCCTTGGCTACTACTGCCATTGGCCATTGACACATTATTTCCCAATACTAAACCCATGTTCGAATTGCCTCGAGAAGCATAGGCTGCTTGTAGTCGGGATTCCACCTCTTGTGCTCGTGTAATGGCAGTATCTATATCCCCCAAGGGGACACTACTCAACTGCAATTGGATATTAAAGTCCAAACCATGTAGGAAATATTGCAATTGGGCAGCTACGGGGATAGGAATAGAGGTGTCCAACTTACGGAAAACCTCTTTTATCTTCTTCGCATAAGCACGAATATCTTCGTGTGGTTCTTGGCAGGTCACGTTGAGTACACGCAACCAATATTGCCCACCCCTTTCAGGGGCAAACTCCCTTCGAAAAGCTCCATAAAATGCATCAATGTTCAATATGGTTCCGGCTTCTAAACCATGATACCATATAGCGGCTCTTCCTTTGAGAGTCATATTGAAGAACATCATTAAATGTCCTTCTTCTTGGATGCGACAATTAAACATCAGTTTTGGAAACTCCCTAATGTGGAGTTCCGCATCTTCCTCAACTAGCCCATTAAAAATGGGTAGCGGGTAACCTAGAGCCGGAAAATCCATCGTTCCTGCTGGAATTGCAATAGGCTGCGCCATGACGAGGATTGGATTTGCACTAGGAATAGGGGACGGTGGGGTTACACCTCCCGTACTTGACGTGGACTGGCTTATCGAAGGAAGGGGAGCACTAGAGCTTCCACCTTCTCCTAACTTACTACTTGTGGTACTAAGACCACTAGATCCACTCCCTCGTAAGGGTTCAGCACCGCTACGCTTAGGGGAATATCTGCTAAAAATTTCAGCACGTTGCCTAGCTCTTTCGTCTCTTTCTTGCTTTTGGATTTCTGCTAGACGATGCTTATCAATAAATAATGGATCAATCTCAGTATCCTTTGGCATAAACTGCTAGTTGGTCCCTAAACAACCAGGATTCGAGAACCGCCACTTTTAAGCGGCTCCCGACAGACGCACCACTGATGGACCAAAAAACGGGCCGGCACTGGCTCATGCACTAGCCGGACCTCGTCACTACGCACAAGACAACCCCTCGGCCTCGCGGCCAGGAGCGTCTATCAAAATCTCTGCCTTCCTAAACATTGCGTTTGTAATACGTTGTAGTCCAACTGATCCTAGCCCACTACTCCTCAGAGGGAGTCCTTTTCACATAGCCAAAAGGCTCGAATCACATACACATGGGGTTCCTCCATTGCTCTTATTTATCCTTATTTTTCGAAACCCAAAATGTATTTTTCCCCTATTTTTTAGGGTTTTTCCACCCTTTTCTTGTATTTTCCTTATTTTTCTGCATTATTTAATTACTAAAAATTCAAAACAGGTTATGGGCTGTGGCCCTTAGTTCCTTCTTGTAGAAAAATGAAAGTTTAGTTGATGTTCCTATTTACTTCCCCCTTTTTATGCCAAAACCCATCATTTTCCCTTGATTTTTCATGTTTTTCGTGTTTTAGCATATTATCTTGAACCACAAAATGCATATTTTTCTGATTTTTTAATTGTGACCAGCAAGAACTCATAGAAAACAGTAACATGAACAATTTTTTTCCCACATGAACAACATTTCATCAATCAAAAGCTATAGAATCTCAAATTTCCTTTGAAAATTTTAAATTACCGCTTATTTGCGTGTTTCGGGTTTCATGTCCATGGCTGTAGATTTGGAAATCAGTAGCACTTCATGTCCAGCATAATCACCAATCACCATTTCCAGCCCGTGGAGCAATCTGATCCATGCCGGACAATTCTCCATCATTCTCTCTTCTTCCTTCTTCTTCCCACATGAACTTGCCTTTAGAAGAGAGAGAGGGAGGAGAGAGAAAGACTAGATTTCTATCTCAGCATTCAGGCCATCAATTGACGGGCGAAGGGCAGCGATAGAGTCATCATTCAGGAGGGAATGAAGCCCCATAATCCATTGGGGGGATTGTTTGCAGCAGGCAAGTTGCCTCTCCATCCTCCATGGCGCATTTTTCGGGCGCCATCTTCCTCCACGTTTTTTCATCCCTCTTCATTCTCTCTCCACGTTTTTTGCTTCATAAGGTGCATAAATTTTTTGGGGGGGGTCCAAACTCAAAAGGCATGCTCAAATTTGGCCTCCCAAGTGTCCACCTTTTCATATCTTGACCGTTTCCTTGGCCATTTCCC
This sequence comes from Lygodium microphyllum, assembly GCF_053477565.2. Taxonomy (NCBI): domain Eukaryota; kingdom Viridiplantae; phylum Streptophyta; class Polypodiopsida; order Schizaeales; family Lygodiaceae; genus Lygodium; species Lygodium microphyllum. Next base: position 4,420,558 of record NC_141140.1, on the reverse strand, counting down.
CGTCCGGACTCCGAATTGAGCTCTAAAAAATCCCGGGCGTCCGGCTTGGCATCCCGCATTGGCCAGTAACTCTTGCCAACCCGCACGACTGTTTGAAAAATTATGAAAAATCAACAAGTGTCGCTCGGGCACCTTTAAAGCACTTTGGCGCTTAAAATCGTCCTAGATCGAGCCGTCGCCTTTGACAATGAATATTTTTCCCTTGATATTCATAATTTTTTGCTATTTTTAAGCACTTTCAGGCAGTGATGGCAGAAGACCTTGATCTCCCTCGTAAGGGTTCAGCACCGCTACGCTTAGGGGAATATCTCCTAAAAATTTCAGCACGTCGCCTAGCTCTTTCGTCTCTTTCTTGCTTTTGGATTTTTGCTAGACGATGCTTATCAATAAATAACGGATCAATCTCAGTATCCTTTGGCATAAACTGCTAGTTGGTCCCTAAACAACCAGGATTCGAGAACTGCCACTTTTAAGCGGCTCCCGGCAGACGCACCACTGATGTACCAAAAAACGGGCCGGCACTGGCTCATGCACTAGCCGGACCTCGTCACTACGCACAAGACAACCCCTCGGCCTCGCGGCCAGGAGCGTCTATCAAAATCTCTGCCTTCCTAAACATTGCGTTTGTAATACGTTGTAGTCCAACTGATCCTAGCCCACTACTCCTCAGAGGGAGTCCCTTTCACATAGCCAAAAGGCTCGAATCACATACACATGGGGTTCCTCCTACGGCTGAATGCCGTCAACCCTCTGCGACTCTCCTACACCTTGGGGATTGGCCCCTCGACGCGTCGCTCAACATTTAGACATTTCGCACAAACGTCGCTCAAGGTACCCAATAAGCGTGTCCAGGAATGTACAATTGTCCTTACTTGATTTCCCCTTTAGGATCCCACGACTAGCCTACAGCATGGGTATCTCACTGCCTCTCAACGTAGGTCATGTCCTCATAAACCAATTGCAATGCATGTCCATGAGCTGATCAGTGATACTTTTAAATTCTTTTTCATGCTCCATGCATTTGGTGGATGCCTAGTGCTCAAACATTTAGCAAAACAGTATCGTGCACAAGTGCGAAAACATTCTTTCAATGGTTTCCAATTACCGTTCGTGCTTCGTTGCATGGGCCTAGCACGGAGGTGATCCTCGTGCTACTAAGCTCTTAATTTTAATTATCATCCGTCCTAAATGCTATGCATAGAAATCAGCAACTTTTCCATCATTTCACACGGCATTTAGACATATTTCAACTCCTCTACCCTTCCCCGTTTAAATAGTGCATCATTGGATAGGTTTATAGGGTATTTTGACATCATTTTATGTGTAGAAAGCGAAAAAAACCACACTAGAACAAGAAGGTGGGGTTGAACTGAGGCAAATCCTCATGCTTCGGTCCCCACAAACATTCACAAACATTGCTCTTATTTATCCTTATTTTTCGAAACCCAAAATGTATTTTTTCCCTATTTTTTAGGGTTTTTCCATCCTTTTCTTGTATTTTCCCTTATTTTCCTGCATTATTTAATTACTAAAAATTCAAAACAGGTTATGGGCTGTGGCCCTTAGTTCGTTCTTGCAGAAAAATGAAAGTTTAGTTGATGTTCCTATTTACTTCCCCCTTTTTATGCCAAAACCCATCATTTTCCCTTGATTTTTCATGTTTTTCGTGTTTTAGCATATTATCTTGAACCACAAAATGCATATTTTTCTGATTTTTTAATTGTGACCAGCAAGAACTCATAGAAAACAGTAACATGAACAATTTTTTTCCCACATGAACAACATTTCATCAATCAAAAGCTATAGAATCTCAAATTTCCTTTGAAAATTTTAAATTACCGCTTATTTGCGTGTTTCGGGTTTCATGTCCATGGCTGTAGATTTGGAAATCAGCAGCACTTCATGTCCAGCATAATCACCAATCACCATTTCCAGCCCGTGGAGCAATCCGATCCATGCCGGACAAGCCTCCATTATTCTTTCTTCTTCCTTCTTCTTCCCACATGAACTTGCCTTTAGAAGAGAGAGAGGGAGGAGAGAGAAAGACTAGATTTCTATCTCAGCATTCAGGCCATCAATTGACGGGCGAAGGGCGGCGATAGAGTCAGCATTCAGGAGGGAATGAAGCCCCATAATCCATTGGGGGGGTTGTTTGCAGCAGGCAAGTTGCCTCTCCATCCTCCATGGCGCATTTTTCGGGCGCCATCTTCCTCCACGTTTTTTCATCCCTCTTCATTCTCTCTCCACGTTTTTTGCTTCATAAGGTGCATAAAATTTTTGGGGGGGGTCCAAACTCAAAAGGCATGCTCAAATTTGGCCTCCCAAGTGTCCACCTTTTCATATCTTGACCGTTTCCTTGGCCATTTCCCCGTCCGGACTCCGAATTGAGCTCTGAAAAATCCTGGGCGTCCGGCTTGGCATCCCGCATTGGCCAGTAACTCTTGCCAACCTGCACGACTGTTTGAAAAATTATGAAAAATCAACAAGTGTCGCTCGGGCACCTTTAAAGCACTTTGGCGCTTAAAATCGTCCTAGATCGAGCCGTCGCCCTTGACAGTGAATATTTTTCCCTTGATATTCATAATTTTTTGCTATTTTTAAGCACTTTCTGGCACCAAAATTCCGCTCTCAGGTGGTTAAGGCTGAAAATGGTTTATGGTTGATGCAGAAACACTATGCCATGGAAATGCTGAAGAAATATGGCATGACTGAATGTAAACCTTGGATACACCTCTTGATCAGAATGTCAAGTTGGACATTAGCATTGGAGCTGAAATTGATGATGTGGCTATGTACATGCAGATGGTTGGAAGCTTGATCTACTTAACCATCACAAGGCCTGCTTTCAGTTATGTAATTAGGCTCATAAGTCAGTTCATGCAGAAGCCTAGGAAGCCACACCTGGATGTTGTTAGACGGATTGTGCGATATGTAAAGTCCATTGTAGATTATGGGTTGTTCTATGTGAAAGATAAGCCTTTGACACTGGTTGGATACAAAAATGTAGATTGGGCAGGATGCTCATACGATCGTAGATCTACAAGTGGTTATGCCTTTGGATTTGGAAGTGGAATGATCAACAAGAGCGGTAAGAAGCAACCAACGGTTGCATTGTCTAGCACTGAGGCAGAGTATAGGGGGTGTTGCTTTGGCATCATGTGAGATTGCATGGCTGCTCAACCATAAGCTTATGGCTAAGCTTATGGTTGATTGGGACATATAGGTGGATACTCGAGTGACCTTGTTATGCAACAATCTTAGTAGTATACTACTGGCATCAAATCCAATGTATCATGCCAGGACTAAACACATTGAGGTACACTACCACTTTAGAGATAGATGGTTGTTGCAGGGAAAGTAGACCTTATGCATGTGAAGACGGATGAGCATGCTGCATATATATTTACCAAGACTTTGGGTAAAGATAAGTTCAGTGTTTTTAGACAGCTGCTTGGTGTACAGATGCTATCTTGAGCTTGAGGGGGAGTGTTAAGACTTCAAGCTCAGCTTTACTATCTTTAGGTTGTGTGTACCTGACACTTAGGTTGTCCAGCTCTACCACATGCAGACATTAAATAAGTCGATTTGTACTTGGTGTGAATGGTCTTTCAGACCTTAGACCTTAGAGTGTTGTATTCACCTTAGTTATATGGATTATGGAATATGAAGATAATAGAGAGGGAAGAGCATATGACTCCTCTCAGTTGCTCCAACACTATCTCTCTCTCTCTTCTAACATTTAGTAGTATAGACTTCCACTTGTCTCAAACTGTCATCAACCATCCTTAGAATTGTGGAGGTATCTTTTTGGATGTCTAATCCTAGCCTCTCCATCAATTCTAAGCTCTTAATGTTAATGGAGGATCCTATATTAACAATGGCATGGTCTACCAATATACCATCGACATAAGTTGGCACTCTTGGGCAATGTTTTTCGGCATGCTCAAACTAGTCATTACGAATACAGGCTATACCCAAGGGTTTGATAATATATCTAATGAAAAAGGATCTTCTTAAACTCTTTAGCACTTTTGGGGATATTTTAATTAATTGCAGGAGGTTAACATCAGGCTTGACCTCACAAAGAGAGCTCGCTAGATCAAATTCCTAAAAGTTAGTAGTAGCTCTCTTCTCTTGCCAAACCATTTGCTCTCTTAATCTCTTCATAGGATTAGGTACCTCTTTCTTGGCCTTCACTTTCTTCTTTGTTGGATCCTTATTTAGGTCTACTTTTCCATCACTAGCCTTCAAAGGACCACCTTGTATGTTAGGGCTAAGGATTTGCTTGCCCTTATCATCCTGTTTAGGGATTGCCTCAACATGTTTTACACTATCTTTATCTCCCTCTTTGGCCTTTTGATATCTCATAATTTCTTGTAAATTAGAAGCATCAGTGGCATTGATACGCACTACAATCAAACTTATGCCACTACCACTAAGCAGTTCTTCCACAATAGCCTTTCCTCTTTGCAAAATTTGATTTGGTTCCTTATCTTGCTGAAGATTGTTTCCTTGTCCTTAGTTATTATTAGGACCTAGACATCTTTTTTCTTATTGAAGGAAACTAATCTTGCTCCAACAAGTGTTGGTTAAGTGGCCAGACTTCTTGCATATGCCACATTTAACATTGGGACATTTTTGAGTAAATGATCATCACACCAATTACAGCTAAATCTTGATGCACCTGCATCATCCGACTTCCTAGTGCCCATTAGATTTTGTTGATGCTTTAGGAAATTGACATCCACAATGATTTTTTGTCGATATAATTCAAAAATCATGTTGGTGTAATATTTCATCATATTCTTAACTTCTTGAATAATATTTGATGTAGAGGACTCGTAATCAGTGGCATCAATAGCTTCCTCACACTAGGTTTCATGATTTGCAAAAAGGGGTTGGTGGCTGTATAGACCCTTAGTTTATGGTGCCACCTTGCCTATTGCTCATAGGCATCATGGGTCTTGGTTTAGCAACGTTTGGCCCTATAGGTGCATGTAATTGAAGAAACCCTTGATTTAAAGTCCCTTGACTTTGAATGATATTATTGGGTGGTGTAAATATTGAGTTATATCCTGTTAGTATTGCATTCAGCACCATCCCAAGCATTGAGAGGGCTTGCTCTCTTGCTGCATAGGTAGCGTGAATTCTTGACTCAATTCCCTCTGCTATAACTATAGTTGCATCTAGATCATTTAGTGTAATGTTTCTCAAGTGCAATTGGATTGTGAATTCCAACCCTCTTAAAAAGAATTGCAACTAAGTGGCAAGGGGTAATTGAATAGTATTATCCAAACATCGGAAGACTTCATGTAGTTTGTAGGAATGTGCTTTTACACTCATTGAATTATTGTCGAGTCTCATTTAGGACACATGACCAATATTTGCTGCCCTTTTCAAGGCAAAACTCTCTATGAAATTCATTGTACGATGCTTGCATAGTGGCAATAGAATTTGCCACAATCTGATAGTACCATTGGGCTACGTTTCCCTTCAAAGTCATGTTGAAGAACATTAAATGGTGTGCTTCCTCATCGACGATAGTTAAACACAAGTTTTTGGAAGTCCTTGATATGTAATTCTACATCTTTGTTTGGACTTTCACTAAAGATTGGCAATGGATACCCTAAAGTGGGTAGAGCCACCGTGCCCATTGGGATTTGTATTGCTTGAGAGATATTAAGGGTGTTTGTGCCATCCCCATGGATATAGAAATAGGATTTTGAGGTACGACTACAATGATGCTAATGGCACTACTAGATGGTGATGTTGATCCACCACTTCGGCAAGTCCAAGAAGGAGTTGCCACTTAATTTTAGGTGTTAAGAGTAAACTAGTACTTTTGTATGTATAAGGGGTACTCTTACTACGAGGGACTGTAAGGCCCCTAAATTTAAGGGATATTGGACTATACGATCCAAGGAGTATGAGTGAATTTTTTTTTTAAATTTTCTTAGCCATTCTTCATGTTTCTCTCAATGAATTTGAGAGATCTCTAGCATGTGCTCATATTCTTGCCTCCACATCTGAGCAAAGAGTCATAGAATCAAGGAGTCGAGTCTTAGACCCTTATGGAATTTCTAAGGACTCCCAGCAAACACGCCACCTATCAGGACCTAAAATGGATCCGTTTGATGGCTCTAGTTGGCGGGCTCCTAATCACCCCAAGACCTCACATGGCCTCGTGGTCGGGAACATTTGGGTACTATAAATAATTCTTTTAATTGTTGGGTTTATAGATGCAAATTTGGATTGTAGTCCAACTAATTATCCCTTTGAACTCGAAGTAAAGGGGAACTTTCTAGCTGACTATTGTGGCCCCTATAGCTCTCCTACATCCCGAGGATTGGCCTTAGGATGTGCCCTTTGAAATATATAAAACATTGTAACATATTTCTCTCTTGAGCTGTAGGTTAGCATGTTTATTCTTTGGGAAAAATTTATATGAGGTTATGAAAAGTTTTTTTTCTAACAATTGCTATGTACCTAGGAAGTTTGTTCTAGTACCATGCTTCTATGCTCTTTCCATGCAAGGTGAAATGCTCTAAAGCACACAAAAAAAGGAAAAATAGCATTGTGTTCCATGTGCATGGTCATATCTTTTCATGCTTTTCACCATACATATTGCGGTAATGTAAAAGATAGCACCGACAAATCCATGCTACTATCTTTCTTATACTAAAAGATTGACCTATACGCATATGAGAAAGATAAAAAATTAGCACATTCAATTTCATTTTCCCCTTCTCACTACCTCCTAATTGACAGATTTTGTAAGCGTAATCATATTGTTAGGTACTGAAATGGAAAAAACTGCATAAAAACACATCTTAACACACAATATGAGGCTATGTTTAAGCAATCTCCATGCCATGGAACCCGTATAATCATTCTACAAACATATATTTATTATTTCGTGACATTAGGATCCATTTAATCATTCAAATTCCCTCAAGATCCCTTTTTTGCAATTTTTCACATATCTACGCTTTTTGAAAACCAATAATTATAATAAAAAATATACTAATCAAACATTTAAAAAATATTTTTGATTTTCACTTAGAAAAATTGCATTATATGCACAAACACAATTCAAATCTTTGCCATTTTAAAATAAAACAAGACTTACCATATGATATTTCAGAAATTTGCTTTATTTTTTATCATTTAGGTAGCCCTCTAGCACTCAACATTGCCGCTAACAATAATCTTCATTCTCCTTTGCTCCATTGCTCATATCATATCACGTTTCGGCACCCCTTTTTCCTCTCTCTCTTAGCTCGTATGAATAGACACTATGGTGAGAGAGAAAGACTAAAAAATAATCTTTGGATAGAATGAATCATTTTGGGCGAGTTTTGTGGTGATCAAGAGCGAAAAAATTCGGCATCTCATCTTGCAAAAATCCATTTTATTGGGGTTGAAGGGGTGTACAAAAAAATGCATCCCCCCCTCTCCTTGTGCGAGATTTTTAGTCTATTAAGCCTCTGTTAATTACTTATTGCCAAATAACTTGCTAAAATGAGAGGCCCAAACGAACTCAGATTTGAGATTTGAAAGAATAACTGTGTTCATGGCGTTGTTTGCTACTAAGCTTGGCCTCTTGGATGATATTTTCAGCCTATGGATTAGGTAGCTACTTTGTAACACTAAAGTTGCGCCTCTTTAAATGAGACATTCAATGAACTCTGATCGACAAATGAATGCTTTCAATGAGTTTCGGGTCACCTACTTTTGCTTAGCAAACTCTAACACCCCCTCATTTTTATTGCAAATGCTTCATTTTTTGCTTCAGTCTTGGTGCCTACTCGCACCTCTCAATTGGATTTATTCAAGTCATCAATTTCATTAAGCTTTGCTTCATTGGTTGTCAAGTGCTACTGTTAAGTAAGGGGGCTACTTTTAAGGGGGTTGATTTCACCAAGCTTAGGGCCTACTTGTTGCGAGAAGCTGAGGGCCTACTTATCAATCAAGCAAGAAGCCTACTTTGAATAGAGAAGAAGAGAAAGAGGAGATTGATTACATAAGATCTTGGAGCTCTATTTTCCATCATTTGTTGAATGAGTGTGTTGAAGCCAGAATCATTATCAGAAATCCGTGTAGGAGGAGACCTACCAGATTCTACACCGTTTTTGTCAAAAATGATGCCCTACTTCAACAGGATAATGCTTTCTTTTTAAGCCTTTTAAGCTTTAAACCTTAAGGTTAATAAATCCCCTTTCACACTTTTATTCTTCCAAACTGGTTTGGCTTAAATACCTGTTCACACATACATCCTCAAACTGGCTTACTTTCAATCTCATTCATACTGCCTTTGTTAAGAAACATGGATCTAGAGCAAGGTTAGCTACGGAGGCCAGAAATCATAGACAAGAAGAAGCATGATAGCTAAGACTAGACAAAACTCTTACTCAAGTGAAGTAGGTTCCAAGATTAATTAACTTAGACTCATAAACACGATATTGAGTAGACAAAGACATAGACTGAAAGTACAAAGTACGATAACATTGCATTTAGATGATTGTCAACTACACTCTTTTATAGTTGTAGGATGGGACCAGTTTTCCCTCATTGTGCCTGTGGGATACAATGAAGCTCTTCTAGACTATTGCATATTCCTTGCCTTACTGCTCCATACAAAGAGGCTATCATAGGAGTGTGATTGCATATTTCTCAACACCCCTCCTCAATCACAATCATGAAAGCACTGAGTATACAGAGGCTGTCATGAGCAGAACCTTGCTAAGTGTAGACATGGAAAAACCAACCATGCAAAGCTAGAGGCTATCATAAGGCCTCACTAAGTGCATAGAGGCTGTAGTGCAATAGGTTACATGAGGAGAGGAGTACAAGGCTTATGATTGGAGCATTAATGTAAGTACATACAAGGCTTAAAAAAGTCAGTTTGAATAGTGGGAAAAGAAGGGCTGATGAGGCTTGTCCTTCTACTCTTGAATGTCGTCTTCTTCTTCTTCTTCTTCTTCTTCTTCTTCTTCTTCTTCTTCTTCTTCTTCTTCTTCTTCTTCTTCTTCTTCTTCTTCTTCTTCTTCATGGCCATCTTCTCCTTTGACAGTTGTAAGGTATGCCTTCTATGATCTCTTCTTGGCATGACAAAAAATTTCAATGTGCCTAGTTCTTTTACCAAAGTCACAAACAGTGTCTTTCTTCCCTTTGTACTTGTTAACATAGAGCACTTGTTCTTCTTTTGAAGTGCTTGCTTCCTCTTTACCTTTGAGCTTCTTCTCTTCGTCAAGGAGTGATGCTTTGATGTCTACCAACTTTGGATTTGTCATATTAATTAGTGTGGTGGAGACATTACCAAATTCTAGAGGAAGACTCTTGAGCAAGACTCCAATGCATATATCTTCTTCCATTTTTAAGTTAGTCCCTAGCAATTGCGTTAGCAGACTTCCCATGTAATTAAGGTGAGTTGCAAGGGATGTATTAGCCTTCATATCCAACCTAAAAAACTCAATCAAAAATCCATATTTTGAAGATTTAGATTGGGCACCAAACAGTATGTCCAACCATTCCCAAGTAGCATGAGATATATCACACGTGTCTACATAGTGGATATAATTGTCATCAAGCTTAAGCTTAATGATTGCCTGAGCTTTGTCATCACTCTTTTTCCATATAATTGCAAAAGTAGCATTTGTGGGCTTGGCCATTGATTATTGACTATAGACCTTTTTTCATAAGGATCAACTTGATCCTTGCTTGTTTGCCAGTTGTGGAAGCTGCTCCTTTGAAGTAGCAAGAGGGTGAATCCTTGCCCATTTTGGAGGTTTGAGCAGCAACAAATCTTTGAAAATAGATAAGCACAGAGTTGAAAAGAAACGATGCTTTGATGATTGATGTTGAATCCTCCGCTCCTTACTAATTTAATGTGGCAATCTTGCTGGAAACTCAGTGTAGCAACATATTAGAGTGGTAATAGTAGCCAAATGGAGTAAGAAAATGAAGTGAAAAGTGAGCTTGAAGCTTGATGGCTATGGCTACCACAATTAGGGTTTTGATAGGGGCCTAGTTTTTTGCTCTATGTGGTTGATAGAGTGAATCATTTGCCAAAATATTTGAGTTGGAGATAGCTTAGACTATGATCTTCAAAATCCCTAAGGTAATGGGAAACATCATACTGTGTATGAGCAACACTAGCTGTATAAAAAAAAAAACTGCAGAGCTAGAGGACAGCAAGCAACGGTTTTTGCAATGCCTGGTTATTAGAGTAGCAATGTCAATGTTTGTAGTACTAGCTTGAAATGCCCTAATGTAGGAAAAAAATTCCTAGAAGAAATTGTAAATGAGATATGGACTAGAGTGTGAGATCCCTCCAAGTGAGGCAAGTGCTACTGGCTATGGAGGTCAAGAAGACTAGAATGAAGACGGAATGAAGAGATGGACTATTCCAATGGCCATTTCCATTCTAGTGACCTCTCACAGTCAATGCATGGGACATACGGGAAGCATCCACATTCTTTCTGTTTACCTCTTTTGTCAAGAGGGCACTCTCAATATCTTGCAATTTCAGCCCATCCTTTTTAGCACATAGAGAGTTATACGAGAAGTGTCCCCCAAATCAGGTAGAGTACCAATTAGAAATAAAGGATGCAAAGTATCCTTGAAGTCAATCTCCTACGAAGCTAAATGGTTGATGATGGAGTGAAACTTATTCAAGTGTGGAGACATACAAGTCCCTTCCTTCATGCAAAGGTCCATCAACTATTTTAGTAAATACATTTGAGATGCATGACTCTGCTTGTCATTAAGATTCTTAATATGTGTCCAAAGCTCATATGTAGTCAACATAATAGTGAACCTGATTAAATATTAAAGAGTGATAAAATGATCGTAGATTTGCATAACTCATCTAGTTCGTTTGAATCCTTAGCCACAATGTTTTTGAGTTTTTGGCTGCCCCATTTTTGAGTAGCCTAACTTGCTATTTTTTTTACTAAAATCTACCATATGTGGGTCTTCCAATAGCTACAATTGGTCCCATCCGATTTCTCAATATTAAAGATAGCATTGTCAGGAGAACCACTACCCATAATGAGATCAAGCAAGTACAAAGAAGAGCAAGATAGCAGGGTACTGTAATACCCTACAAATTAGCTCCAAAACCATTGCTAAATCAAGCAAGAGATAGGAGATACTACCAAAGTGATGAGCTATCTACAACATGTAAGCAAAAGACTATCAAGTCTAGGTGACCACCCTCAAATAGAATGCATTAAACTGAAATGATAGGTTGCTGTAATAAATTGTAGCAATATGCCAACAACCAATTGAGAGCAACCAATAGGGAAGAAGCCAAGAAAAATTGTCACTAAAGACTATCACAATTGTAGTGTGTCAGAAACCACGTATACAATAGGCATAAAGACAATATAGAGGGTAGGTCTCAAGGGTAAATGAAGAGAATTTCTAGATGCATAACCCACTAAGTAAAGCTCAATACATAACCTAGAAGCATATAAACACCACTGACAACACCTTGATATACATTAGTACCATGCCCAAGCCAAGGGATCAAATTAGCCCACAATAGGGTAACTATATCTGTAAATATCAAGAGAGCATGTACATGTCACAATGAGTCCCACTATGTCATTGTAATAAGTTCAAGTTCAACTACATAAACCAAATTCTCTACAATACATCCAAGTGCTAATGTGGCTCAATATATAAAGCTGAGTAGCTCCCATTGAAGCAAAAGTCGAATGCCAAATGAGCAAGAAAAGCTCAAAACATCATTTGAAATGACATATGAGTATCCAAGATACATGAAGCATAAGTCGTGAGTATAAAACCCAATAGATTCTTCAAGCCCATAACTACATAAGCCACTAAAGCAACCAAGGTATGTAACCACTGATTATCCAATCAAAATAGTAGTATATCCACTAAGTATCCTATAAGCACTAAAGTAGTATATCAATAAGCATTATCCATAAGCTTTTCACTGGTAAATGCTTGTTGTCCTATTATTATAGATAGTGAAATCTGAGCTATTTCAAGCTCAAATCAATCGCAAAAGCATATCACACCATCCAAGCACCAAAATAGCATCACCAAAGCATCAAACATGCATTATGGAATTTATTGCTTATTGCCCAAACCAAAACAATTCTATTCTATTTGAAATAGAGAATAGAAAACTACACAAAATTAACTCTCATTGCCCTCTTCATTTCTAGCTGTACAATGCCTAAATTTGATAATGTATGCAAAAGTTATGGCCAAAATACGACATTGCTATCAAGTTGTCATAGTTATGCACGGCTTCTATAACATGCTTTGTGTCCACTAAAAATGGATAAAATGACAGCTCCTCAGCTCAATAAGCACTTGACAAGGCTCAATTAAGCTTTAGGAGCACCTCAACGAGCGCGGAGCAACAAGCTGGAACAAGCCATAAGACTCAATGCATACCTTGAGAGAAAGAAACAATGGCTAACATGAAACCCTCAGTTGAAGCTTTGAATTTGAGTTGAAGCAAAAGATGAAGAAGCTCCCCAAATGGTTGGCTTTGATACCAATTGAAAGGAGTGAGCTCAGAGTGAAAGTACATAAGTTGAAGCAAGAGCTATGGTGGAAGGAGCAAGCGTAAGAGAGACACACACACAATATGTGGAAACTCCAACAATCACAATGTGTGACTAGACTTCCCTTTATTCAAATGTCATTGAAAGAATAAAGAATGAAGTGACAATGATGGGTGTCTGCCACCTACAGTGTATAGGTGTGTAGGTATCATCAATGTAGTAATACATTAGTGTCTAGGCACAGGCTCCTTTACTCCCAACAGATTTATCTTAGAAGGCATCCATTGGGAAGATATGGGAGTGTTTCAATATGGAGAGGAGAGAGGCTATTGATATTCAATTGCCTTAATATATAGAACTTAGCCAGGAGGATAGGACCAAGTTAGATGAGAAAAATATTGAAATGGCAAAGATTCCTTACACATCTGCACAATTGGTAGCTTGATATACACCATGATTACTATATATCCAAATATTTCTTGTGCAATGGAAGTTGTTAGCAAGTATATAGCAAACCCTAGCAAAAAGTATTGGGAGACAATAAAGAGTATCATGCAATATTTAAAAATTAGTAGGTCTATGTGTATATGTTTCAAAAGGAGGATGCAGGTGCTCTTGGATACGCTCTTTCTCTCAACCCTCTTACACTCCATAGCTTCTAGCTTTTATCCCACCATTGCTTCCATCTTAGATATTTGGGCTTACTCACATGTAAATTGAATTAATCTGCTAGTTGAAAAAGAGGTGTCCCAATGTTTGGACATGTAATAAGAATTTAACTTATAATATCCCTATGTAAAAGGGCCAATCAAAGAGTCAAAAGGGCAATAGGGGGCCCAACTAGGAAATGGAACTCTACAAAGAGTACCCATGTATACAATTTGAAAAAGTGAATGAAAAGCTCATTCCAGTGTGTGCTAGATTTTGAACAAGTTATTCTTCTCTTTTCTATGCTTACTGTTTGTGGTTCTTGCTTGCTATTGAGAGAGAGTGTGGGAGAGGGAATGAGAAAGAGAGTACAATGGTGAGAGTATGAGGGTCAATATGTGAAGTGCTCTTTCCCTTTCTTTGCATTTTTCCTCTGATGGCGACTTGAGTTTGGGGGTCGAATGAACATTTTGATCAAGAGCTTGGTGACTGAGATGGATGCACAAGGATCAATGGACCATCATCATCTTCACAATGAGACTATAATGGCTTGCAAGTTTGAGATGTGTCTATACTAAAATATTGAAACTACTGGTTTGATGTTACTTGTTTGTGAGAGTAGACTACGGTTAGGACGAGAGAGATGAGTGACTAGGTAAGAGTTAGTCAAGATTGGATGGTCCAACCCTTGAAACGATAAAAGCTCCACACTTATCTTACCGTTGAGCATGGTTTTGGCTCAAAATTTTGGTTTTGTTTTTGGGAGGGTAGAATTGGCATTTGAAGCACTCGCTTCTGTATTGTGCATAGGAATAGTAGGAGACATGCTAAGGTTTGTGAGTGAGAGATCGATAAAAGATAGATTTTTTTAAACATATCACTTGCTTCCAAAAAATGCATGACTAAATTAGGAGAGAGTATTTAATGTCATTTTATTGCTCACACTTGATAGACTTGAGAGGCAAATGAGAGAAGGCAATAATTTCCTTTTGGATAGAGCCTTGGAGTTGCATCTAAGTGCAACTTATTCTAGTCCTAAAGCCACTCAAATGAAAGAGGAAATGAGTTGTAAAAGTTAAAAAGAGTTAATAAACCCAAAAAAGGGATAAAACAAAGCAAAAAAATAGAAAAACAATAGAGAGATATCTCTCAATGGAAATTAAATGTCAAAAATATGCTTTGAGTTGGCAAAGGAATGTTGTTATAACCACTCGAAGAAAGAGAAATTCTCTTGCCTAGAAGTAATGGAGGGCATAATTTTTGTCCAAGAGAGAAAGGCCTTTGGGAACCTACTGGAGCTAGCACTTCTCAAAAAAGAGAGATATAAATGGCCATTTAATGAGGGACTCTCAAGATATGAATTGAATGAAGTGAGTCGAGTGGTTCATTCAGACACACATTTAGACATTACCATTTGAACTCACATTGGGAAGAGATGCTCGAAAGGGAAAAGCATTCAAGAATAGATTTCATCCAAATCAATTGGAGGAGGGATTGGAGAGAGATAGAGGTGGAGAGAATACTAGTACAAAAGGTCACGATGCTGTCTCAATGCCAGAACGAGGGCATAGAGAGGACGAGCGAAATGGCTAAGGCTTGGGAGAAAAAGACCACTGGAAGACTCAAAGACCTTGCTAAACACCTCGCCTTAGCAGAAAGTGACCAAGTCATGGCAATAGCAAGGGCAGAAGCAGGTGAGAAGGTCTTGAGGTCCAACATCAGGCCTTCCTAAACACGGTCCTGCATGTGACCCTAGTTGTGACCCAAGCTGAGGGTGAGATATGATAGAAGGGATGTGGAGGAAGCTAGAACTTACAAGATGATACCTGAGATGTGGCCACCATGAAAGAGTACTGAAAGAGAGCACCAACCTAAGCACGGAGCAACAATGACAATACATGAGGTAGGTTGGGCTCTCGATAATGGAGTTGGAAGAATTAGGGTTTGGTGAGCCAAAAAAACCAGCTCAACCACCCACTATAGTCTCGACAAAACTGCTAAGCAAAGAAGGGCCAGACTTGAGCAAGGCCAAGATGAAGAATAGCTGCAAGTGCCAAGCCCCGTACAGCAAGTGCAAACACAAACGGAAGAGTAGGGTGAGAAATCCACCCCTCCAGAGGTTCTAGAAAGGAAGCACAAGTAGAGAGAGCAAGTGGACCTAGCACAAAGGAGACTCCAAGCAAGGCCATAGCAAGTTCCTGAGGTCCACATTCTACAAAGAGAGGAATGCTACCCTGTAAATTGGGCCTAGGAACTGGCTCTTTGGGAGCAATGGGAAAACCAAGGCCAACCCTTTGAGTTCTTCTTCCAATACCATTGTTCCTTAGAAAAAGTTCTATCTCTAAGGGTGGTGGAGTAAGTGATCAATCTCGCGCAAAGTCTAGGGAATAGGTGGACAAAGGAACGAGTAAGACACCCCACAAGGTGGCAAAGAGAGCCCGCGGTTTGGGAGATTCTAAAGAACATTAGTGGATAGGAAGCCCAATCGAAATAGCGGCGACTCATCTGGGACTCCAACCTTGATGCTTGAATGGCCTTCTATAGTAGCACACTAGAGACGAGCGCAATAATCCCACCTACATGCTAAGTCTATAGAGAATAGGGATAGATTATAACCCAGATATGCATGGCAGGTATGACTTTCCAAGGATCTACAAAGTTTAGAGGAGTGCCTAATCTTCATCGAACGGGACATCTACCCATCCATCATGCACTTCCTTGACCAGTTCTTAGCATGCCCTAATCTTGCCTTTATTACTATATGTATTTATCTTAGGGTACTTAAGATTTTACTCAAGAAAAAGTCCACGACGAAAGAGGCCGACTCCTTCCACCCTTTTTTTAATCTAAATGCAAGAATTGATAGTTTCATGATAGCCCGTTGTCTAATGATGAGGCATACGCTCCTGGCTTCTTTTTGCATGGCCATCCTGGAATATATGAATGATAGCCACTTCACCAAATGTAGCCACCCCTTTCTATCAAAGGACACCTCTAAATGTACGTGTTAACATAAAGGGCTACTTGCATAGTGGACCCTTTCTTACCAAGTCCCTTAGACCCCCCTTATAGTGTAGCTCCTGAAGAGCATAGGGATGACATCTAGCATGCTCTCTCCCCATGTATTAAGTGTCAAAAAAAAGACAAGACAAGAAAAGAAAGAAGGCAAAGAAACGATAGAGCTGAAATACAAGAAAATGAGAAAATGGGATTGTCATATACCATCAGAGTGCCATAGACATTGCACCGAGGGATAATTGTATCCCTAGCCCCTTCCCCCACTTCACATACTTGGGGCACAACAAGGGTAAGATACACCTAGGGAGCTCCCACTCGAGACATGTCTCCCTAAGTCACACATACAACACCTCCCATTGTACACGAACTAGGTCCTTAAGTGTGGGACAACATCATAATCCAACTCCCAATTCCACTAGCATGGACACCATGCATTGCACGATGAGGTAGACACACCCCCCGATAGTGCACTTCCTTTTCCTTTTCAGGTACACTTGACAACAAGCGATCAACCTCTGACATCAGAGGCTCCCATTACCCACCCAATTTATCCTTGATCTCTACAACCTCTCATCCATCTTGTTATGTTTCTTCTTCACATCCAATCTCCCCAAAATCCCATCATTGACCCACATGGCAAACCTTCCATAACATGAGCCCTCACTAACAAGTGCCATCAAACTAGCACTTGGCTAGGATGGGGTAGTGTTAACTCGGGTGCAAAGAAAATTAAAAAGATGTAGGATAGAGTGAAAAAAGGTGTCCCAATGAAAAAATAGGAGGAAAAGAGCCAAAAGCACAAGAAGCAAACTCAAAAGTCTAAGGCAAGGGCAAAAGGGGAAAGGCACATTTTAATTATAAAAGCACACCCTAAATCCTTGTAAAAGAGTGCCAGGCTCGCTCCTGTGCAATTTGTAAATGTAGACACGCATGGGTGAAGGAACAATGTAAATAGAAGGGAATAGGGAAAGAGGACCTAGGCTAAAATGGCCGATCATGTAAAAAAGGGATAGGTCCCCCAAGAGGAGTGGGGCATGTATAAAAAGGAAACTGAATGAAGAAGCTCATTCTTGTGTGTGACCAAAATATAGCTCTCTTCTTCTTCTTCTTCTTCTTCTTCTTGCTTGTGCTTGTGCTTGACAGAGGGAGTGAGTGTGTGAGAGTGAGGGACCTTGGTGGAGAAGCCCTCCATCTTTTCCTCTCTTCTTTTTCTCTTCTCTTATCTTGTCTCACACGTGACATTGGATTTTGGAGCTTGGAGCTTGAGGATCGAGCTTGCACCTTGGATCGTGGAGCTACTGGAAAGCTTGTGGGAGGAGGCAACTCGATCGGGCATGAAGGAAAGCTCACTACACCCGTACATGTGAGTGTGCACAACTATGTGAGAGGTAGCCATTGCACTTGACTTGAAATGCTTGAAGCAATAAGTGGTCCATAGGTCTTGGTGATTGAGCGATAAGCTTCCACAATGGTGTTAAGGAGGAGATGGAAGCTAGTACTCCTTCTCATATATTATTTTTGTGTCTCATGGCCAAACATGAGCCTAAGCAGGAGGACGAGGAATGCAACAAGGTGAAGGCCAAAGACAGCAGAAGGAAGAGCATTGCCATCTTTAGGCTTCTAATACACTAAGGAGTAGCATAATTATGGCTTTCTAATACGCATGTCCTCTTACAAGCCACCATGAAGACCAACTCCCAGGATGTAAACATCCAGATGAATGGTGTTGTGGTCCTATAGTAACTTTTGTGCACCACAAGTTTGCATAGTGTCATGATGCTATTACGCAACATCATATGACAACTACACAATAACTTGGTGATGACAAGTGCTATCACTCTACCAATTCATGGTAGAGGGGTGGTCATGTCCATTGCATTGGACATTATCACATGCTCCCAACCATGCCAATGACATTGCTAAAACGCTGATGTTTGCAAAGTGTTAGTAGCCAAACTTGTAGGAAAGGAGCTTAAAGATGCTAAAGACAAGGAATCTTATGAGCTTAATGCTAAGTGCTCTGCATTGGGTAGACTTCAATTTCATAGTCATTATTTTATGTCTTTGGCTTTAGAAATCCTACATCACATCCATAAATTCCATACTATGTAGCATTTTTAAATCTCATTTAGTGACCATACAAGTAGGTTTTTGCACCTAATAATCACATCTACTTAGGGTTCTATAAAGTAGTGTTTACCCATACATAAATTTGAGAGATACTTTTAAACTATTCACTTAGAGATACATAAATTTGAGAGATACATAAATTTGAGAGATACTTTTAAACTATTCACTTAGAGAGAGAAAGAGGGAGAGATTAATGTTGTGCATGTAAAAGTGGCTACTTTTGTGTGTATGTGTGTCCTTTATAAACAATGTATACACTTAAACTATTGATTTGGTTGTTCTTCTATTGCATTATTGTTATAAATACAAGTTTAATGTTTTACCACTAGGATCCTTTTTTTGATGCACCTATCTATTAGAGAGAGGAAAATGGAGAGATTAACATTGTGTGTAAAAGTGTCTACATTTGAGAGAGAGAGAGAGAGAGAGAGAGAGAGAGAGAGAGAGAGAGAGAGAGAGAGAGAGAGAGAGAGAGAGAGAGAGAGAGAGAGAGAGAGAGAGAGAGAGAGAGAGAGAGAGAGAGAGAGAGAGAGATGCATTATAAACAATGTATAAATGTTGAGAGGGAGAGATGAAAGTCTCGACATGTATTGATTTAACAAGGTTATTGGAGAGATTGTAAGTTTTTTGTGAGGTACAAATGGACATCATTGAAAGAAACAAAGTGCCCACATGTAGACATGTGTGTATACACACATAGATTACACATATTCTTTGCACATATTGAAAATCCCACACAAACACCTCCACAAATAAATAAAGATCAGCATAATAGAATGAAAAGGAGGAGGAGGAGAAAGAAGTAATACTTAATATAGTTTACGGCAATCAAATTTCTATAATGTTGTAAACTTAATGTACGTGGATAATATGCATACACCATGATAGGCTCAATGTGAATAGAAATTACTGTTTAAAATGTTTGTGTTTGAAAAACTTTGACAAACGATCATAAGGGTTCTTTAGAGATACAGTTTAAGCTTGATCATATTGATGATAATCTTCCACTCCCTATATACGAGTACCACATCCTCATATATTTGTATTTTTGTGCATTAAACATTGTATTAGTCTAAGTTGCCAAAGCTTTCAAAGTTTAGATTATGCTCCTTACATCAACTGTGCATGAATCCTCTTGCCATATGAGATGTACCTTCAAACCCTAGTGCAAAGGATTGGGAAAACATTGGTGCAAAGCATCAGGAGAATCTAGGTATGGAGCGCCTAGTTCATTTGAAAACTTCGAATAGACCCAATCACCATAGGTTGTCATCGTGGGCATTCAAAAGCTTGCTTTGAACTATCATATTGAAAGCATCTCCCTTGCATTCAAAAGCATCACCTTGAAATCATCAAAGATTTGGGTCATTAGAACTAGCATGTGGTCATAGCATCACCTTGAAAGCATAAAAGCAAGCTTTTGAGGATCTTGCTTGGAAGCAAAGGAGCATTGATGCAAATGCAGCACGGCGAGGCGAGGACTTTCATAGATCGTAAGAAACACATGGCGGTGCGCTGCAACGATGACCATAGCCTCACCCAAGACCTGCAATCGCACACGCGCTCCTAACATGGGAAGCTTAGCAAGACCATGCACGCCTTCTTCTGAATCACCATGAAAGGGGTATCCATGCAATTTCCTCTGCTGCTTCTTCTTCTTCTGAATCACCATGGTGAACCCACCAACCCATAATCTCATCTACCTGTCAGCTCATCTTCCAAGGAAACCGCCTCTGCATTGTCTCCATAGAAAGGAAGAAGGGGTCGCTCCCACCATGAAGGAATGCTTATTCCCACCATGAAGGAATGTCTCCATAGTCTTTTGTAGGACTCCATGCAACTTTGAGGGTAGAGCACTCAGATTTCATAACCCTTAACTCTCACACTCACGCCTTTGGGTTCTGCATCCCAAACACTCCTTCCCACTCCATCGAACGTCTTAGCTTTCAAGCACTGCATCGGAATCAATCACTCGAATCTTATGCTCCAAGTAGACCATGTGTTCGAGTCCATTGACCACTCCATCAGGAAGGGAGAGAGCAAGACCCCAATTACTTGGTCTATCAAGAAACTCTTAACCCCTAGTTGTAGCTTGCTTTAGATTATCACCTTGAAATTAACTTACGAAAACACCTAAAGGGCAACCATTCTCATCATCAAGACTTGCAATTACACAATAGACAAACTAAAGAATTGCCATTCCAACATTGAGACATGGGGTAAAAGTTATCTAGCTTGATCTCTCAATCAAAGGTGCTCTTGAAACCTTTGCTTTTAATCGCTTGACCACTCTTAACGACAATCCATCTCACATCATGAGGAGAGAAGTTAATATATGGTTAGCTTGTGCACGCTAGCACCAACTCTAACACTGACTTGGTCGTTGTGTAAATAGATCAACAATGAGATGTGTTACGGTAAGTATCCCAATTACATGCATAAGTCAAGTTGGGAAACCAATGAGATCTCAAGACCATGACCTCAACCCATTAGACCCAAGATAACTCCTACAAATTTCATACACTATCATCGAGTAAGAGAAGGTCACTAAATGAGTGGGAAATTTGTGATTGAATGAGAGAGCTTGATTGCACACTTCAGTAAACAACCTATTTGAAGCTTTTAGGTTGTCTTAGAGAAAAATATAAAACTTGGTTTGCCAACCTAGATAATGCCAAGTGTAATGACTTTGATGTACTCAAGGACCCCCTCTATCAAGAGATTCTCAGAGGTAAGATATGCAGACAATCTCATAGTCAAACTCATGAATGTGAGTCAGGGGAGGATAGGGAGAAAATCCATGATTACATCACATACATATAAAGTCTTTACACGAGGATCCCTATAGCTGAGTGAACCATGCAAAAAGGTATGTCAATATTGTTCATAAATGGAATCAAGAATGAAAGCTTTACAAAGCCCTAGCCCAACAATTTGAGTTTGAAAAGAGATGTATTGGCTAAAGTCTTTAAAAGAAGCTATATGAGTTGATAATCTGTTGAAGGAAAGAAGTGCTAACTCCATTAAGTAGCTTGTATCATCACCATACACAATGAGAAATCCACCATTTTTAGTGAGTAGGCAACATCCTGAAAGAAAAAGAGGTTCATCGAGGCTCATAGACAAGATAGGCCATAAGTATGAGAAAGCAAAGAAGACCATACACATCATTGCATAGAGCTTGCCTCTTAAATAGGCACACAAGTACATTGTATATATTGTATTGATTCCAGTTTGAGTTGCCACCTCAGATCCTTATCCATTCAACTCATCATTCTCATCTCTCCACACTCTAAGGTCTACTTCATATTACATTTGCAAACAAAGAAGACACCACTAGTATAAATATTTCAACACTCGCCTCCCCCCTTCCTACCTTATTTGGCTACTACAAGGTGATCAAGTGGTTATATTGATTGATTTTACAACAATTACCACCCCACCCCCCCACTGGATGCATTCTATAGCTACTGCTAGTGGGTGGTCAGGCTCTTTGTCTTCAGAAAAGGTATCCTTCTACCTTTTTGCCTTGCTTTTTTTCCTCCATGAAGTTTGATTTTTTAAAATCCTATATGCCTCTTTATAATGTCCAATCTTCTTGCAGTGATTGCATTTGGATAAGTGTTTGATTTTTTAAGCACGAGTAGAAACTGCATTTGAGTTGCCCTAGTATGATACTTCTCCCCACCACCCTCAAAATTTTCAATGCCAAGTGAGATGCTGGAAGTTGAAGCCATGATTTTTACGGAGATGTCTTACCAGGTTATTTTCCACAGCAATGTCTAACTCCTTACAAATCAAGATTTCCCAATGGCTACATGTGTAAAGTACAAGAATTAATGAGCCATATTTACATAGATGCAATTTATATAGTTTGGGCCGATTTGAGATAGCATGACAATATAAATGAGATTGAAAAAAAACCAATTTGAGGATGTAGGTGTGAACATGTCTTTAAGCCAAACTAGTTCAAAAAAGTAAAAGTGTGAAAGGGGAGGCTTAAAAAGAAGTTTCAATGGTGGCCAATCGGTACTTGTTGCGCTCTTCCTATGAGAACAAAAGCTGGCCTGCCATCTCGAGTTCGTGTTATGACACAATAGCTTACAATTAGCTCATTTGGGAGTACCTTTTGCAGAAAAGAAAAAGTTTAAGAACAAACCCTATGGAATGGTGCGATGTTCTAGTAAGGAATGGAAACTTTTTATACTTCAAGCAATCCACACATTCCAAGCACGAATTCCATAAAAGGTTTTATTCAAGTATAAGTTTCCTTTATTTGTCCTTTATTTGCTTTTGAAGTTTGATTTGAAGTTCTGAAGTTCAAGTCGTGTTTTCTTTTCCACCTTATCTCCTTCCCCCTGGGAATGATGAAAATCCTTCCTAGGATTGGAGGGTGAAGGGTTAAGGGCATAAAGCACTTGCTTGATTTTCTTAATTGCTTCATGAGCCAAGCATAGAACTATGGGTTATACTCTAAGTGGGCATGACGGTCCATGTTTTGAGGCCTAATGCCTATGTGGGTAATGTAGGTTAGGCTTGGCATTGATTATAATTTGGCAGCCCTCTTATTCCCATTGGAGATGGAGAGTATACCATTTTCGCCAAAAGGAAGAGTCAGAGTCGGCTAACCGTTTCAGCTCTTCTAGTTCTTGGTTTGTTGCAAAGATATTGCTCTTGCTATAGGAAGTGAGCAACCGCTATTTGAGAGCTTGCTCTCAAGAAATCTCATTCGCAATCAAGTCCTTGGCCACCTTAGGAATCTTAACAAACGTGAACTCATATTTCTCCCAAGTGCATGGGAAGGAGCGTACTTTTGTTGCTAATGGCTTTTAGAAAATGTGGTGAAGTTAGTGTCCAAGAGCTTGATGTAGGTAACTAGGTTGTCCCCATGTTCCTAGCTAGGTTTGAGGCCAAAGTAAGGATGGATCTTCACTTATAGGAGTGTCTAAGGCCTGTAGTGGGAGGTTGGGGTTTGGTCGGATGGATAATTTAATTACTGATGCGTGCTCATGGGCTATTCAGTGGGGTGTCTGTCGGCCACTTTTACAATGGATTGCTCTCGCGGCTCAGTTGATGTGTTGGTGTCTACTTGTGGAGCAGCTGGAACATGAGAAGTGTCAGGTTTAGTCGGTTCAGATGCAACAGATTGCGGTTTTCATTGATAGTATTGGGGCTCGATGTGTTTGGTTCTTTTTGGGTTAGTTCATTTCTCATACCTAGCTAGCTCACAGTCTCATGGAGGTAGGTTGGAAGGTTGTTGGACACAAGTGCCACTAGTGGACTTGAGCAACCAAATCCATGTGTCGCCTTCGTGGTAGTAGCCTTGAGCGCACAATGGGGCTTTGGACACCCATTGCAGCTTGGACCGTTTGTTGGCTCCCGTAGCACTAGCTTTGTCTCCTAAGCCTAGGGTGTGAGGTGTTGGGACGATGAGTTCATGTAGATTGGCTTCTAGGCAACTTGTTTACTACAAAGCGAAGGAAGTGGAAAACGAGGCATCAAGAGGAAAAGCGCAAGGTGGAAAAACGAAAAAGGGGCCCTATAAGAGAGTGGGCTCGAAAGAAATCTAAAAGGATGGGAACAACCACCAGGAGTACAAGACACAACCATGGAACCCGCAAGAAGCCAAAAGCAAGAAGGCACATCTTTAAATACAAAGGTGCAACCAAAATGTTTGTAAAAAAAGAGCACCGGCCGTGCAAATTGTAAAGCTAGAAGAACGGTAGGAAGGAAGCTAGGAAGATAAAAGAACAATGGAAAAAAGGGCCTAGGCCATGGTTGGTCATGTAAAAAGGAGATGACCGCCCAAGGGAAAGAGGGTTTTGTATATAAAGTTTAAAAAGTGAATGAGAGCTCATTCTTTGGTGTGTGGAAAAGTGGACTCTTATTCTTCTCTTCTTCTCTTCTCTTCTCTTGCTTGCTTGCTTGTGAGTGCTTGAGGGTGGCAAGAATCGTGTGGTGGGGGGACTTGCTTGATAGCTGCTGCGGCAAACACACACTGTATACACAAGAGGAAGCTCACTCAAGAACACAAGAAGAGAGATGGAGGCCAAAACATTTCCTTGCTGATTTTTTCTTCTTCTTTCTCCACACACTATAAAATGTACAAAAGTATAGATAAGATACAACATAAAGGAAAGTGGCCTACTAAGTCAAACAGTGCATAACAGACTATACCAATCGACTGGCGCTATATCTTTGCCAGCTGTAGGTAGGTATAATAAACTAAATATAATAAGTGATAAGTCAGTGGCCATGTGAGTATCATAATGACCACCAATATGCTAAGTATAGACGTGCGGACTCATCTAGCTAGGTGGTCCATCATCAATGTCCACACTGTTGAGCCTTCCATCTCAACAAAGGGAGGGAATGAGAGTGAGGGAGGGAGAGAGTGTGTGAGGGTGAGAGATCTTGGAGGTGAATCCCTCCACCATCTCTTCTTCTCTTCTCTTCTCTTGTCTCGCACGTGGCTATGGAGGATGGAGCTTGAAGGAAGAGGCTTGAGGATGCTTGAGTGTGCATCATGAATCGTGGAGCTATCAGAGTGCTTGAGAGAGGAAGCAATTCAATCGGGCATTAAGGTAAGCTCACTACACTCATAGAGAGGGATAGTGTGTCGGCTATGTGAGAGGTAGCCATTAGTGCTCACTTGAAATGATTGACCAATAAGCAGTCTGTGGGTCTTGGTGGTTGAGCTTGTTGACCTCGCCTCTACATTTTGGTTCTGTTTGTTGCTGAGACCAATGGATTCAAGCTTGAGCACTTGCATGCTTCAAATCGCGCATCGAAGTAAGTGTTTCATCCCCAAACCAGAGCTTGAGATAGATAGGAGGTTTTGGGTTTTTAATCCATGCTACAAGTAAGTATTTTTGGTTTTTGATGATTTCTTGAGTAGGAAAAATCATCCCAATACTTGGCTTTCTATTATTGTTGAATTTAGAGTAGGTTAAGATTAAGAGATTGGATGGAAAAGCATAGGGTTTGTTGTCATAAAATAGACAAAACATGGCACAGATCTGGGAAAAATGGAAAGGAGTGTTAAAGGGGGTTAAGGTCAACAAGCGAGAGGGTAGAAGTGGCAAGAACCTTGTGAAACACGAGTTTAATAGCCAGGAGACCAAGGGGGAGCTCATTTGAAACCCTGGTTGTTTAAGAGAGTGAGAGTGAGCGTGAGCTCCATTATGTGGACCCACTTCAATCGCGTTGTCGAAAAGTTTGTTGCCTACTACAGGTACACCCATACTTTCTCCTTCATGCATAGGTAGGATTTGGAGGTGCTCAGCTAGTGTGAAGCCCACAATCGCTTGGTGCGACGAATTTTTCATCGACTCGAAAAAAATATGCTGTGTTCGACCCATCCAAATTACACCGATTTTGGACCGAGCCCTAGAATCGGCCCTCGGCCCACTCGACTTGGACATGTGGAAATTTGGCCCGCTCTTGTATTTGGCCCTCGGCCCACTTAACTCAGAAACCCATTGCTCGGCCCCGTCCGAATCAAACACTTGGATGGCCCATCACTCAACCTAGGAACATTCGGACACTAGACTCCACCGTCTGAATTAGGAACTCAGCCCGTCCAAATTAGTCACTTGGCCCGTCCGAATTAGTTAGTCGGCCCCTGCAATTTGGACCTCTTGGGCTGAGTTTGATTTTTCCCAAAATTTTTGAAATTTGGACCAAACCACCTAGACACTAGCCGTATGAACATCCGAAGACCATACAGACGCTTGAGATACCTTTTTGGCACAAGCAACAAAGGAATCAATGAGATGTAGGCATAGAGGTGACATTAGTCAACCATCTAGCAATCTAGCCCATCAATCATATCAAGTGGAGTCGTAGAGCGCTAATGAATCATGACTGAGCGGAGGGCATAACAGAGAATCCTATGAAGCAATGAGGACGAGCATATAAGCCTATCAGGCCAAACCCATGACGAGAGTGCTAGAGCCATCCAGACACTTTGTTTTTTCACTCATTTTGATTTCCATCCCTCAAAGCATACTTGAAAAGAGCTAAAAGATTGATTTCGCACAGTGTATGGAAAAGAACACACATGCACACAAGCACAGAGTGAGGGTAAGTTGAGGACTGGTTGCAATTAACAAGGAATTCACCGATGTCAAGATTGTGGGAGAGAAGGAAGGAGTCTCACTTGTAGCTTTCTTGCTTGCACAATGGGGGAATACACACAAAGGTGGAGGCTGAAAACAGTTTTCCTCTTCTTAGTTTGTGTAAGCCAAAAGAACTCTAGTACAAAGAAATAGAAGAACCCTATATATGGGTCTCAAACCAAAAACAGCTAACTAAGGTGGCATACTAACTGAGCCACGAACTAGAGTAGATAAGGATAGCTGTCATCTAGCTATTATTCATGGGCGGTGTACCAATCGCATCTGCAACTAACAAGTCGGTGACATAAATGCACAACGGTCACCCTAGCATATCACGAGTGGAGCTCGATATCTCAACAATCGAGACTTAAGACCTTGAAGGAACCCACCAGTAAGAGAAGACCCAAAGACATAGAAGGGTGATCGAATCCCCAAAGGTAGGCCTAAGTAAAGAACACAGCCAAAAAGCCAAAAAGCAACAAGCATAGGCACTATCGTAGAAGTGGATCTACCCGGCCTTATCAACTTGATTGACAATTTGGCAGAACATGAAGCTTTGTACATGGGAGAGGGTAGCTTAGGCCATAGAAGCAATGAAGAGCTGGACCTAGGCAATTTTCCTAAGGCTGTCCAATAGTTAGTGCACAAATACGATATTCAAACTCGGCTAGAACACCAAGGCAGACTTGTAGAGGACATCATAATAGATCTTGAGGAGGAGAAAAAGCTGGCATGCAAAGCTCTGCAAGACCTAGCTACATACAATCAGGATAAGCAAACTAGGAGCTTGCACCAGAGCATGGAAATGCAATAGATCCATAGATTGCTAGCCCTAGTATAGGCAGAAATCGATCGGAGAGTGAGAGAGCACTAGAGGGAGACCTCACACTGCGCACGAAGTGACTGCTAGATAACACGGCAATAGAGTTAAGCGCTGCAGCATTAGCAACATCATTGCTAGCAAGGTTAGGGGTTAACCAAGGCTCTAAGAGGCAATAAAAAATTCCTATGGTGGCAAAGTATTTGGATAAATACCAAGCAAATAACAACCTGTACAGCTTTATGGAATAGTTCGAGCAGGTCTGCAAGGCCAATGGCCTTATCAATCCTACTCAACACTTCCAAGATTTTGGAATGTGCTTAGATGATAAGTCCAAGGACTTGGTATACAAGTTTGGATGTTGCAAAGCGTGCCAATTTCAATGGCTTGAAAAATCTCTTCATTAAGAGATTTTTTTGAACTTGGGTACTCCGATAATCTGCTAGTGCGACTCATGAATGTAAGCAGAGAGAGAAAGAGGATATTCGAGATTACATGACCCATGTGAGGAGCCTTTTCAAGGGAATTCCAATGGGTGAGAGACCAACCGAAAGACCGGTATCCATGGTATTCATCAGTGGAATACAAAGTGAAGAGCTCTACAAAGCCTTGGCTTGCAACTTGAGCTTGCAGCGAGATGCACTAGCAAGGGTCTTTGAGGAAGCTATTAGAGTGGATGACCACCTCAAGAAAAGAAGCTCCAGAGACTTGAAAAGAGTCTAGTACTAGGAATTCTAAAAGGGCCTCAATGCCAAGTGAGAGAGCAAGCCCAAGCGCGTAGGGACAAAGGGAAGGGCACTGATTCGGGATAAGAGCTAGCAAAGATAAGGATGGACATAACCAAACTACAGGAGATGATGAGATGGCCAATGTGCCCACATGTCCAATGCATGCATTGTGGTGGAAACCACTTGCCAGACAAGTGCTAGAAACCTAGGTCACGACCTTGCGCTAATTGTGGTAGGTTCGGCCATGACACCATGCGTTGTAGACTACTTCGGAGACTCCCATACCCATAGCCTTATGGTCAACCTTACCTTGAGAATAGGCCACTGAAATTCTTTGGAAGGGGAGCCCCATTGGCTCTCTCGGCGCCTAATGATGCTAAGCCACCCATCCCTAGGATGGAAATAAATCCTAGAGGTATCCCTAGATCACTTGGACCCTACGTAATCCACCCATCGAGTGACGCCCCAGTCCACTATGTGGACGAGCGTAGCGGCGATGAGCCTTATGTAAACCTATACATGTGAGTGGTGGATTTTTCCTGAGAAACATGCTCAAAATTTACCAAAAAATCTAAATTTCAAGGGAAAAATAGACTTTGTGTTTATCGCAGCACAGAGGAGCGGGAAAATGGAGCAGAGGAGCGAGAAAATGAAAAAAGGAGATAACCAAAAGGGCACAGGACAAAGGAAGGAAAAGGCGCCCCGAATAGAAGTAAGACCCTGAAAAATTTGAATGACAACCTCTCCACAAGGCCTCAATGTCGCCTCAAGAAAAGAAAAGAGTAAAAGCGCACCATTAATTGTGAAAGCGCTCCCAAATCCTTGTAAAAGAGTGCTAGGCTCACTCCTGTGCAAATTGTATGTACTAGTTGGGAATGGGATAAGTTAGAACGGTGGGAAATAGGAAAAGAGGGCCTAGGCTAATGGCCATCCATGTAAAAAGTGGGGATGACCGCCCAAAAAGT
This sequence comes from Lygodium microphyllum, assembly GCF_053477565.2. Taxonomy (NCBI): domain Eukaryota; kingdom Viridiplantae; phylum Streptophyta; class Polypodiopsida; order Schizaeales; family Lygodiaceae; genus Lygodium; species Lygodium microphyllum. The sequence continues at coordinate 4,391,581 of NC_141140.1, read as the reverse complement.
AGGGCATGTATATAAAGTTCAAAAGTAAATGAGCAGATCATTCTTGTGTGTGGCCAAAGCTTATTCTTCTTCTTCTCTTGTTTCTTGCCTTCTTGCTTGCGCTTGAGTGAGGGATTGAGGGAGTGTGAGGGACTGAGGGAGTGAGTGTGTGAGAGTGAGGGATCGTGGAGAAGAAGCTCCCCATCTTCCCTCTTCATCTTCTCTTATTCTCTTCTCCTCTCTTTTCTCTTACGGCTATGGAGGATGGAGCTTGAGTGAGAGGGCTTGAGGTTGCTTGAGCTTGCCGCAAGGATCGTGGAGCTACCAGAGTGGAAGAGAGAGGAGGGAACTCGATCGAGCATCAAGGTAAGCTCACTACACCTGTAAGGTAGGCATTGCACGTCGGCTATGTGAGAGGTAGCCATGGCCGCTCGGCTTGAAACGCTTGATCAATAAGCGGTACGTAGGTCTCGGGTTAGAGCTCCGTAGCTCCCCTTCATTTTGGTTCCGTTGTCGAGACTGACGAAATCGAGCCTCGAGTGCCACGCGCATTGAATCGAGCATAGAAGTAGGGTTTGCAGCCCGAATTGGTGCTCGAGATAGTTATGAGATTTAGGAGGTTTTAATCCTTGGAGCGAGTAAGTATTTTGATTTGTTGTTGAATTTTAGAGTAGGACTATCCATCTTCATCTCTGTTTTTGATTTTTGTTGCATTAGGTTAAGATTAGGATAGGAAAAAGAAGGAAAATAGAAAGGGTTCTACTGCTACTGGAAACAGGGAAATAGGGGCACAAATTCTAGAGTGTCGTTCGATTCGAGCACCACAGTGATTCCAGGTATGTTTGGCATTTCCTTGTAGTGTTTTGCACCTATCTGGAAGGCACTCGATGATTCCATGGAGTAGGCGCTGAGCTTGAGTCATCGCGCGCAACTTGCGGAATGTCGTCTGCGTAGTCGGACCAAGTTTTCTGGGTCCGATTCCCAGAATCGGACCGTCCGATTGTGAGAATCGGACCGTTCGACTACGAGAATCGGACCACCCTGTCTGATCCAATTCTAGTAGTCGGGGACCCAATGCCAAAATTGGACCACTCGTCCTATCATAGGAGTTGGACCACCCTGTCTGAGTCTCAAAATCTGACCACCTTGTCCAAGTCTCAAAATCAGACCAGCCCGGTCCAATTCCCAGAATCAGACGGTCCGATTCTGAGAATCGGACCACTTTACCAGAACTTAAAATAGAGGGTTTTTGAACCTACCTAATAGTCTTGGCCACCCTGTTCACATCTCTGACCCCCCTTGGAAACCCAATTTAGCCCTTAGAAGCCAGAGACCAGACATGATAACCGAGGATTGACCCCAAACAGCTAGACACTGAGCGGACCGAATTTAGAACTTGACTTGACTTTCGGTAACCAACCAACCAACCCTGAAGCAGAATAGAGAACGTAGCATGGACTTTCAGGAAGACCTTAGATCAGCCAAAACCTACGCTTAGAGCCATATCAGGCTACAAACGTGAGGGGAAGAGTGGAGTTTTCATTGAGCATTTCCTGCATCCGCACCTCACTTTTGATTTTATCACCAAAGGTGCACTACAAGAAAAGAAAAAGCTTGTTTTCGCAATGAGCACTAGAAAGCACGAAGCACAACTTGTGAATAAGATTGACAACTGCTTTCAATGACAAGGAACTCATCAGGAGATATAATAACATCAAAGAACCCACTATTAGGAGAAGATCCCAAAACATAGTTGGGTGCCTGAGAGCCCCATCAGTAGGACCTTAAGAGGTCTCGAAGATCCAGAAGGCAACAACATAGAGGATCCAGAGCTACTCAAATTGATCGACGACCTTGTGGAGTTGGAAGTGGGAGCAATGTCAGGATCACGAGGCAGATAAGGAGAGGACCGACTGGACTTGGGAGAATTTCCAGTCTTAGTGCAGGAGTTAGTCAATGAGTACGACTTGTTGACTAGGATGGTAGTTCAGGGCAGACCAGTAGAGGAAGTGGTAGCAAGCCTAGAAAAGGAAAGAAAGGCGATTAGAAAGGCGCTAGAGGGCATAATTGCCTATAACCACGAGCAAAAGGCTAGGAAACTCCAACAAGATGTAGACATGTACGAGGCCCGACATAGCCTTGGTTGGTGTAGCCAAAGCAGGGCCAAATGCAGAGAGAGAACGAGCAGCAGAGGCTGACTTATCATTGAGTGAACTCGTAGCCAAGCGGCTCATGGACAATACGTTCCCTGAGCAAAGCGCAACAGCCTTAGCCACCGCATTCCTCTCAGGATTAAGGGTCACGCAAGAGGCAAAGGGGCAATCTAGAATTTCTATTGTAGCAAAGCAGCTAGACAAGTATGAACCTAGCAATGACCCATATAGATTTGTGGAGCAATTTGAACAAGTTTTCGAAGCAAACAGTCTTACGGACCTTGCACAATGCTCTCAAGCTTTCGGTCTGTACTTAGGTGATAAGGGGAGAATTTGGTACACTAGCCTAGATGCAGCTGAGCGCAATAACTTTGCTCGTCTTAAGGACCTCTTTATCAAGAGATTCTCTGAGACAGGGTACTCTAACAATCTCATCGTCCGGTTGATGAATGTTAGTCAGAGGGAAAAGGAAGACATAAGGGACTATGTCACTCATATGCGTAGCCTCTTTAAGAGGATCCCTGCAAATGAGCGACCTAATGAGAAGGCTGTGTCTATGGTATTTATAAATGGAATTCAAAGTGAGTAGCTCTACAAGGCTTTGGCTAGTAACTCCACTCTACACCAAGACGTGTTGGCTAGAGTCTTTGAAGAGGCAATAAGGGTGGACGATCAGCTTAGGGAGCGAAGCATGAGGAACACCAGTTGGGATAATACAAGTCAGAGAGCTCCAGAGCGGTCAACAGTTTCAGGAGAGAGAGAGAGAACTCTAGCATACATGCTAAGGGAAAGAGTGTTGACCAAGGCCAGGAGCTGGCTGAGGTGAGAATGGAGCTTGCACGATTGCAAGACCAAATGAGAAAACCTGTGCGGTCACATGTGCAATGTATAAACTGTGGTGGTAACCACCTCCCAGTCGAGTGCCAAGATTCTAGATCTAGGCCGTGCTTGAACTACGGTAGGTTCGGTCATGATGCATTACATTGTAGACTGCCAAGGAGATTCCCATATGCGCAGCAATACAACCCTCTATACTTAGGCAACAGGCCACCTAACCTCTTTGGCAAGGGAGCCCAGTTGGCGCTTCCAGCACCAAATGATGTAAGACCGGCCATTCCTAGGCTAGAGATGAACCCAACAGGTATATCTAGACCACCAGAGCCCTATGTAACCCATCCACCGAGTGACGCTCCTGTTCACTATGTGGAAGAACCTAGTGAAGAGGAGACCTATGTGAACCCATACATATCCTATGATGAGGAAGGCAATCCAGTCCTGATGGACTACCAACCAGTACCGGTGATGGCCTTAGGTAGAGGAAGAGTCAGAGGCTTTGGAGGACCAAGCCAAGATCCAATCTCATGTTGGATTTGCGGTCATCCAGGGCATATTTCATCACGCTGCCCGGAAAGGGAACAGGAAACAAGGATAAAGCTAACCTTTGATGCACCGAGTGTGGAATCACACACCTATTTCCTGACTGTCCTAGACTACTGCCAAAGCAATCAACACAGAAGATGGTGATGGCACCGCCAATAGAGCCTTAACTTTGTTTGGATCTGCTTCAATGCCCCTCTCACTTACGACATGCCCTAATAAAGTTACACTGCTTTCGCTAATGCGACACTTCTCATGGTTTAATTGCCCCCCCATTTGTGCGAGTTGGTTGAAAGCTTCATCCACCTTCCCTAGATGTAGAGCCTTAGAACTATAAATACAAAAATCATCAATAAAGACCCTAATGGATTTCCCAAAATATGGTTGGAAGACATAATTCATGAATCGTTGGAAGGTAGCTGGGGCATTTGTTAATCCAAATGGCATTACTTTGTAAGCAAAACAACCCCAAGGTGTAATGAAGGTGGTCTTTTGTTGATCCTCCTCAGCTATTCGGATCTGGAAATAACCTGAATACCCATCACAAACAGTGTATCTCTCATGCCCGGCCACCTCGTTGAGTATTTCATCCTGAAAGGGAAGAGGAAAGTGATCTCTCTTAGTTGCAGCATTTAGCGGCTTGTAATCCACACAAATCCTCCATTTTCCATTCTTCTTGGGTATCACCACCACAGGTGAAACCCTCTGAGTCCCCTATTGGATAGATGAAGCCTGCCTTCAAAAGTCATTGCACCTTAGTGAGTAGAGCGTTTTGTTGAACTACTCCCAACCGTCGTAGTCGCTGCACCACCGGCCTTGCTCCCTCTTTTAGATTAATGTGATGTCGTACTGCTGTCACACCTGTGATGTGTTCATAATCAGAAATAAAAAGTACAGAGTGTTTTATCATTGCTTTCATGTAGGCTGCCTTCTCCTCAACTGATAGATCCTTAGCCAACATTTTTTCTAACCCCTCCTTCTCGACCTTTGGAAGCTGCTACGGAATTTCACTACTAGAAGGCCATTTTAATGTAATCCCCATTAGTTCTAGAGAGCTTTCTTCCTCCTCATTAGAAGACTCTCCCTCTGTCATAGATGACCAACCCTCGCTGGAACTCCATTCATCAGCGGTGGTCTCTAACACAAGATCCTCCTGTCGGCCCTCCTTCATGTTGTAGATAGTGCTCTTCCATTTTTTCTGTAGCCCCTTTTGTGGCCTTAGCTCTAAAGCCCCTGTCTCCCAATCTTGTCTGGCTTTCATTCCCATTAGCCATGGTCACCCAAGAATGAGTGGATAGCCATCCCCCTTCACTAGCATCACATACATGTCAGGCTCCAATTGCACTCCACACACCTTTACCTTGACTTTCTTTATAACTCCCAAACAATTTACTACTACATTGTTAGCCATTTTGGCCCCAAATTTAGTAGTTTCATTTACCTCTAATCCCAAATGATGCATCAACTTTTTCGTCATGACACAAATCTCTGCACCTCCATCCACATATGTCTTTGACACTCTCTGCCCATTGATTTTGGCTTCCACTAGAGGCACAATATCTTTCATCTTTCTAGTCTGGATTGCATTCACATGTCTATTCTTCATGGATCTAATGCTTACCATCTTTGACCATTATCGTCGCACTGTTGGAGATAGATGTAGTAATTGTGGCCATGAAATTTTTGGCCCTTGATTCCTCACATCAGCAAGCAAATCATAAACTCTAGTACCTTTACCCAGGGAAAAATCATCTGGCTCAATGTGTCGACGTGAGCGAGCCCTCCTCTTTTTACTGTTGCGTGTCTTTGCAGCCATTGATGACTCTGCCTCCTCTTCCATATTTTCAACCTCCTTTCGTGGTGTAGGCTCCATTCTCTCAATTCTACGGGCTTTCTTCACCGGCATTGCTTCAACCTCTACTACTTTGGCCTTCCCTTTGACATCACTCTCATCTAAACTAATTATCTTGACATCATGATTCTCTGGCGGTTGGACAGGCAAGGGCGGCACCTCTGCAAGTGGTCGAGGATGCTGGAGAACTTGAACCGGTGGTGGAGGCCCTGGATTCGGTGGAACAAACCTTTCCCTAGGTGGTGTCATTTGTTGTCCTCTCCTTCTTGGATGGAAACCATTTCCTGGAAAACGCCTAGGATGAGGGCAAAAGTACATACCATGGCCAGTCTCCCCACAATTATAGCAAACATACTCTCTTTCTTGTCTCTTTGGACCTCGATTGCCTTCATTTATGAGGGGATGGGGTCATACTCCTTGCACCAAATTTAACGAAAGGCTTTCAAGTTGATTAGTAGTGCATTGTAGGAGCTCTTGCTGTGGCATCTCCGGTTCAGGTGGGGCCTCTGCTATTTCTCTAGGCCTTGGCATGGTTGGAAAAACCTGCGTGGGCTCAACTCCCCCCTTCAACTGGGCTTGATACTTCAATTTTCTATATTTCTCCGTGGCATAAGTAATTGATTCTTCATAGGATGTGGGAAACTTTCCTTTGACCTTCTCCCTTAGTAGAGGATGGAGTCCGGCTAGAAAACAATCTTTCTTAAGGCAACCAGGTACTCTTTCTTCCTCGGCTAAGGAGGCTGTCCATTTATCCCACAATTTTATAAACATGCCTTCATATGCTTGGTACTCCCCTGGTAAGTTTTGGCGAAGATCTAAGAGTTGTCTCCAAATATCTTCAGGTGGCTCTATGTCTTGGTACTTGTGCATGAATGCGGTCTTGAGATCCTCCCAATTACCCCTTGTAGCCTCCGAGAGAGCTTGATACCACACTCGAGCATCACCCTTTAGAACTAAAGGGAAGGCTCGTACTTTGGTCGCTTCATCATCCTGACCTGTGACTAGGAAGGCCATTTCTAAGTCATCCAAAAAGTCTAGAGCTTTCTCCCCTTTGTGCCCAAAAAAACTTGGAAATACCATGTTGCCTTAGTAGAGTACGAAGATGAATACATCTAGACTTAAGTTGTATTTTATGAGGGGAAGGATGAATGGGTTCACAGATGCATTGATTTCAGCAAGACGTCTAGGCCCCAGTATGCTTCTAATAATGCCTTGGAATCTAAGCTTTGTGCTGGCTACAATATGCACAGTTTGCATAGCAAGTGGACGGATAGGTCCATACAACTCGTGGTGATTCATGAGAAACTATTATAATAAGATAAAGACATGTGCATTGAAGGATTCATTGTAGTCTAGCATTGGGAAGATTATAGGTTCTGGTGATACAAGAATCTCCCTTAATCTTTCAGCCCCAAAGTACGTGACAAGGCACTGCTGGAAGAAAATCTTCCTACTGATGCATACATTAACTCGGATATTTTGTACAGAGTGGAAGGTATAGAAATTTGGGCCATTATTATTATTCATGAGTGGAGACTACTTAAGGGAGTAGAGGGAATGCACTTTCTTGAATTATGAAGGATTTTCCCCAGAGTGTTTCTTTCTGGAACCCACCAACTTTACTATACAAAGAATTTGCTCACCAGTGATTGTTCTTGCCTTAGTGTGTCCATCCATGGCGACATATATTTCATAAGGTGTGATGGCCACCTTTTCAACCACACCCCACCTTTGAGCGAACAACAGTTGAAGGTAGTCTCCATACTTTGCACTTCTACAAAACTCCACACCGTTCATGCATAGTTGTCCTCCTTTGATGTGGATTAGGCCAGAGAGAGAGAGGGATTTGATGATTTGGAGATGAGGACCTCTCGGAAGGGCCTTCACTTTGTTTGCAAAACACTCACCACAATTATGAGAACCTAGCAATTGATGGCAACATGATTTTTTCCGTTGTGAGAGAATGGAATTTCTAAGGTGAACAGCTTTTACCCGCATATATGCCGTCATCCGATAGGCATACTTCCTTTCTTGGGCTTCCTTGGGAGACCATTGTGGGAGTCATGGACTTCGACCAGCTTCAAAAACAGTTGCTGAAGGCGTTGAGGAAGAGCCACTTGGGGAACTTGTTGTAGAGGATGCACCACCATGTATTGTATCGTCCCACATAAGGAGGTAGAGAATTGTGGTTGAGAATGTCCTCAGCGGGGGCACCAAAAATGAGGGCTGAAATGATGAACGGGTTGCCTCCTACCCATCCAACCTCCAATCCTCACTAAGAGAACTAAAGAGGGGCACCACCTAGCCAAAGGGAGGATGGGCTAGGACATCCTTTTTCTCAAAGAGAATCAAGAGAACCAAGACACAAATTTACAAGAGAGAATATATGTACTAGACACCATATTAGAATATGAGAGAGAGATGAGAGGAGAGCGAGATAATAGGAGAAGAGATAGAGGAAGCTTGCCATTATGCTACATAATAAAAGAACTCACTCATAGCTCACCTCAAAGAGATGGACTAGTATGAGGGTATTCTAGAGTGCTCTCATGGGCTTGTCATTGTCCTCCCTCCCTCCCTCTTCATTCTCCATGGGCTCTTTATATAGCCTCCATGAGCGTTTAGTATAAGCTAATCTTCTTGATTAACATAATCCTAGATGATGTATGGCATCTTTGAAAATATGGAGAATAGTGGATGGGACAAGTCCCCACCTTGGTCATCATGCAAGAAGCCAAGGGTGGTGGTAGACAAAATAGAGAAATGGAGCTAGATTACAAGAGGTGAGTGCCCAAAGCACATTATTATAATATATTTACAAGAAGGATAGAGTGGAAAGTTGATGTGGTGAAAGAGAGAAGAAAATTGCATGTAGCCAGCAGTCTACGCCTTCGTAACTTCAATTCTGTGAAGAATTTGAAAAAAGTTTCTTCTGCAACTTTGTAGACCAGGTCAAAATCGATCGAGTAGTGCGAGAATTTTCTTGAAATTCGCTTTTTCTTGGGGGTTATCAAGATTATAAAAAACGGCTTCCAAAAGCTACTTTGACTTTAGTCCCCCATATATATATAAATACATATAAGCATGTGACAGAAGGGGTCCATGCTTGTAAGCTTTTGTGTAAGATCCAAATGACACCATGATGTGGATATTGACTTGTGTGCTAGGGTGAGGTGTCCTCTAATGATGGTGATAGATTCCAAATCTTAGTGATGCAAGCGGAGCCCATGTGTAGTTGGAGGCTAGTCCTTTGAAAAAATATATGCACTCACTCAACTCCTAGGTGTAATCCATTTTCATCTTCACTAAGATACCCTTTGGGCTAATGAATATGCCTGCGATCTTTCAACAATTAATGTGCACCATCTTCAAGGATATGCTTAGATGCGAGCTAGAGGTGTTCGTAGACAATTTTTGCGTACAATCTAGTTGGGCCGAACACTTAGAAAAGTTGAGAGCTGTCTTTGAACGGTGTTGGTTATATAACCTCTCGTTGAACCCCTTAAAGTGCTAGTTCTGGGTGAAGCACGGATGTATCCTAGGGCACATAGTGTCAAGGAATGGCATTGCCAGTGACTTCTCAAAAGTCAGGGTCATTATCGACCTACCACCACCCATTAACTACAAGGGCATTTAGTGTTTCTTAGGCCATATGGGATACTATCGACGCTTTGTACTGAATTATGCACTGATTGCTAGACCATTGTACAAGCTACTGATAGTATTTGAGTGGATAAGGAATGCTAGTGTGCATATGAAGAGTTGAAGAAGGCTTTCACCACTACACCAATCTTACGAGCCCCAGACTGGAGCATAATGTTTCATGTACACATAGATGCCTCTAAGTTTGGTATTGAACCTGTTCTATGCTAGCTTGGTGAGCATAACCTAGATTACCCCGTGAGTTTTGCCAGCACAGGCAGCTCACTAAAACGGAGATGAACTATTCCACTACAGAATGGGAAGGGTTAGCCATGGTGTTTGATGTAAAGAAATTTAGGCATTATCTGTTGGCCACCCCCTTCGTCTTTTTCGTTGACCATCAAGCCTTGCTTTATCTCGTGAACAAGCCGTGCACTACAGGTTGCATAGTTAGATGGTTACTTCTCTTGTTGCAATTTGATTTCTCTGTGGTTGTACGTAAGGGAAAGCATCACTACATGGCTAATCACATGTCCCGCATACCCACAGGAGAAGCTGCTAGACAAGGCATACCTAACGACCTACCGGACGCTCATCTATTTGGCCTGTCTAGCGAAAGAGACTTGTTTAGAGCTGATCTTATGCCATATTGGGCCAATGATGTAGTTCAAGTGCTAGAGAACGGTTTATCTAAGAGGCCTATTGAGAAAGCTAGGCTAAGAAGACTTATCTTAAAGTTCCAGCCATACCAATTGATCGCCGGCCAACTCTATAGGCTAGGACAAGACAGTTTGTTGTGTAGATGTGTATGTGAGCACGAGATGTACAATGTATTGAGAGAAGCACATGGTGGAATAGTTGGAGGACACTTTAGTGGGGATACAACAGCCCGTAAGGTGCTAAAATCCCAACTATGGTGGCCCACCCTATTCTGTGATGCTGCTAAATTTGTAAAACATTGCAAGGAGTGCTAGAGGACTAAGGTACCTGTGCACAAGGATAAGATGGAGTTGACCCCCGTAATAGCATGACATCCCTTCAAAAAATGGGGCATTGACCTCATTGGACCTATCAGTCCTGCGGCACAGTACTCCCAGGCACGCTACATCATTGTAGCAACTAATTACCTGGCAAAGTGGGCAGAGGCAAGAGCCATTAGGAAGAACGACACTAGAACCACTGCAAAGTTCTTGTGGGAGTAGGTCCTTTCACGTTTTGGTTGTCCAATTGAACTAGTAAGTGATCAGGGCACGCACTTCAATAATGAAGTGATATCCCACCTGCTCTCGACCTTCCTAATCATTCATAGAAGGTCCTTGCCCTACTACCCTCAAGAAAATGGACAAGCAAAATCCACGAATAAAATCCTAGTCAACATGCTTACGAAGGTGGTATCCACATCACGAAGTGACTGGGATAACAAATTAATGGTGGCCTTGTGGGCCTATCGTACAGCTTATAAGACGGCTGTAGGACAGATGTCCTTTAGGCTGACTTATGGAACGGAGGCCATTCTACCCTTAGAGTTATTTGTCCCTAGCTTAAGGATAGTAGTCCAGGAGCGTTGGGAGGGAAGAGAGGCTTGGACCAACCGCTTAGTGGAGTTAGAGTGTCTCATGGAGACTCGACTCTTAGCCACCCACACTCTGATTTATGAGAAGGCACGAAGAAAGATGTGGTTTGAGAAGCATGTCAAAAAACACAACTTTGATCAGGGGGACCTCGTTCTACTATACTCTGTGAAGGGTCACAAACAAAAAATGAAATTTCGAGGACTAGGACCTTTCCGAGTACGTACAATTAGTAGAACATGCAATGTTGAATTGGAGACGCTCGAAGGTGAAGGAATAGGATTTTTCAATGGTAGTTGCATGAAAAAGTACTATCCTCCTTCCCATCCATTGCACGAGCCACCTATGCTTGAAGCTCCTATCAATGTCTACGTGGCTACTATTACCGAATTGACAGATCAAGATGAAGAAGCAGTGGCACCCGCCTACCTACGAATCACGGTCACTGCAAAATGAACATATTCTTTTGATGCCTTGATCGACGAAGGTGCCGACTATAATATCTTGACGCATGACCATTGGACACACATTGGTCAGCCTAAATTACAGTCCACAAACGCTAAACTCGGCCCATTTGGGGGCAACACTTACTCACTCTTAGGAAAATCCAAAGTGGCTGTCTCTATGGAGTCTGAAAGTATACCAGTCTTCTTTTATGTGTTGCCAAACACTAAAGGGGCCAGTAATAAGTCACTACTAGGTCACACTTTTAAAAAGCAGATGAACTGCAATGTGGACTATAACCTAGATCGCATCCATCTTGCTATAGGCAATGTGCTTATAGTGACTACTTTCAGCAAGGGTTATCTTGATCCTTCTACAATTGCAAAGCCACCGATAGAGACCCCTACGACCACGCCTATGACAAAGCCTAGGGACAAGGGCTGTGATATCTCACCCCACGCTCAAATTGCTAGAACCAAGCCCACCAAGTCCATTCACAAGGCCAAGGAGTCCACGCTCATATGGGTGCCAAAACGACAAGGGCCACCTCCTTGTAAACCGCAAAAACATACTTCTAAATGCAAAAACTATCCGTCATAGCCTAAGTGGCAGCTCAGATGCTATCGACGTAGGCGCATGACCATGCCGCGATGGATCCCCAAAGATCTCTTGCAAGCACAAGGATACTATGAGAGCAATCCCTAGATATGGGTGCCTAAGAGTGGACATTCAAGAGGCTCAACTCTAAGCAACCTCACTCAAGCTAGAGAGGCTTGCACATACGGAGCCCAGGCTGTAAAGCAAGCTAGACAAGCACCGGTTGTGATTAATGAATCCCAACACATTTATCATCCAAAGCTAGATGCCCCAGAATTATACAAGTCAGAGGAGTTGAGCACCCCCATGCCGGCTCAGATAGAATGCAACACACCTCCTATGCCAATGGAGCCCCCTGTAGCATCTCAAAGTGCTTCTGAGTGCAAAGTCCCATCTATGACGCCATCAATGGAGTCACCACTGTCTAGCCCAATTGCACCATCACCACCAGTAGGTCTTAGGCCTTCGTATGAAAGACGATCTTTCCTTTCAATGGCTAAGGATCTTGCTGAGACCTCGGGAGATGATGTAGTGACATCCATCAAGGTGTTAGATAACACCTTCACCACATTCTCTAGGAGCTATGAGAGGCTTGACCTAGGACTTCTCGATGAACCCCTTGCTTCTAATGTTCGTGCGTTGCCATATACTTGGGAAGACTACGAATTTATGACCATCAAATTCCCCAAAATTGCCGCCGAATTAATTGCTAATGGAGAAATCTCAAAGGAGCAAGCCATTCTCAGAAGACTAATTACCTCCTGCCGCAAGCCTGCTCACTCTGCACCTGAACAAGAACTAGAGGAGCTCACGCAGCTTGCCAGCTCTGATTCTTTGTTCTTACAATTGTGGTATGCCTTGCGAATCCAATGGGAGAAAAAAGGCTGCCGCATCATGAACAATGCTGAGCAAAGAATGGCAATCAAAACAATTGAACACAACCCTACTTATGTGGCACCTCTCTCGTTTAGGGTTTTGGCCATTACACGCAACATACACTTAGATGACCATGTCTTAGCCCACCCTTGCATTGACCAATTCCTTACGGAAGAGGAATTGCACGTTGCTAGCTGCCTCAACTCCGGGAACATCTTTCATGATGTCTTGACCTATGTCACCCAAGCTTCCATACGACCATGTGAACTTGATCGTCATGCCGAGCTTGAATATAACCCTAACCTCTATACTTGGCTGTTAGCCAAGTAACTTGCCCCACAAAGTCCATGTGAGTCCTCCTTCTTCCCTTAAGGATTCCTTTAAAACTTAAGGAAGGGGAGGGGGGGAGAAAATTGAGAGCCAAGTGATGTAGCAAGGTGTAGTGATGGATGAAAATGATCAACTGAATTTAAATAGGCAAGAATGCAAGGAGGAAATAGATATTGCTTTTGAATTATTTCCAAGTTTTATACCTCTGAAGCAGTACGGCAAATTGTCACATGCATTCTTTCTTGGGTTTTTGTTAGTGATGAGTCAATTCATAACGCTAATATTGGCATGGTGTAATGAGAGGCACCTACCATGGCAGGACAAGAAAAGGGGGGGTAAACTTCCATTCACTGAAGAGGAGCTGACAAAGTATGGGATCAGCATTGAGACATGTGGATTTAGCCAGTTCACGTTCAAACATACCCTGAATTTAGACGATGCCATCCTGGAAGAGCCGGCAGTGAAGGAGTTGGTGGATAAATGCAACCTTCGAAAGTATGTGGAAAAGGTCAGACAGGCTATAGATTACAGCATGTGCGCTGACTTTTTAAAGAGATTTGATGAAGGTAGGAGCTGTGGCACAGTCACAATAAGGACTGGTGACTAGGAAAGATGGGTGCAAGTGCCCTTTAATGCAGCTATCGTCGAGAAAGACCTGGGGCTTGTGTCCAAGAAGAGATGTATATACCATGATGGGAGTCAAAAAAGATGACGTGCACATAGTGGATGGAATTAGTTTGGCTGATATTCTAGACCCCGCAACAAAGATGCAAGCTAAAATGGTCCACGCCCTTTTCTCAGGACAGAGATACAATGCTTTAATGAATAGAATCGGGGTGCCATTACTAGAGAGCATCGTTGCAGGAGTTCGAGAGGAGGTGGATTGGAACGGTTTTGTGCAGAAAACTATCAAGAGTTCAGGCACGCTCCTAGCTCCAGCTGCAGCACCAGAGCTGGTGGGGAGTCTCCTGCTTCTACTGCACGATCAGCAAGGAAAAAGCTTGCCTCGAAAGCCTCCACAATCAGATATGGCGGTGTCCTGACGGCAATCATCCATGAGGTTAGATATGATCAATGCCCCACCCTCATTAGGTGCCACCAATGATCTATGGTGCTCAAAGTTGTAAGGCTCCCATTATGAGGAGAAGCCAAATGTGAGCCCAGATATTGGTTGAGTCCTGACTTGTATATCAAATGAGGTCTATGTGACCGGATGGAAAAAAGGTGACCATTGTGGGTCTAATCTTTGGGTTAGATGGAGTAGTTAAGCTGGTAGCAACTTGAGGCGCATTGCATCGAGTTGTGGGGTAAGGGAGTTAAAAGGAGCCCCTATTTTGGGGTCCGAGGGCAGTGCCCCCAGCTCGATGGTAAAGGGAATATTCCTTGACCGACTAGTGGAGGCTTATATGGTAGGTCAATCAGGCCGACCTAACGACCTTCACAGGCTATAAAAGCTAAACCTCATCACAGCCATCTATCATTCATCTTTCACCCAGTCAGAGTTGTTGTTCCAGCTAGCCTTAAGCTCTTCACCTATCTTCTATCTAGATCACCATCTAAGCTTCACACAGTGGAAGCACACGGGTGGACAGAGCCATCTTTGTATCAGTTATTTGGAGCTAAAGAATTTACTGATTCTCCTCTTATCTGTTGTGTACTCTCTATCTCTATCTCAGATTCTGTACGCTGCGCCGTGTAATTTTTACAGCTACCAAAGATGCTAGTGTAGATGAAGAGCAAGCTATGCATCAAAGCTCACCTCACTGCGAGGAAGAAGGCTCGAGTGAAAGGACAATAAGCAGCAAAGGAGAGCCAGAGGTACCACCTACTCAAGTGGCTAAACCATGGGAGCAAAAGAAGAGTGACAAGAGCCAGAAGGAGAAGAAAGAAAGACTGAGCAAAGAAGAGCAAGCCGAGATGAAGAGGGCTCAAAGAGAGTCAAGAAGGGTGGAGGAGGAACAAAGGAAAAAAGAAGAGAAAGAACTCAAAAAAATTAGAGAAGAATCAAAGAGGGCAAAAGAAGAGAGGCAAAGAAGGGCAGAGGAGGAAGCCGAAGAACTAAGAATGAAAGAACTTGCTGAGTTGGGAGAGGTGTTGAGATGACAAGCTCAACACATGCGGACATTGATGATGGACCGCCTGTTGAGATATCGAGCTCCACTCGTGATACGCCAGGGTGATCGTTGTGTATTTATGTCACCGACTTGTCAGTTGTTGCAGACGCGGTTGGTACACCGCCCATGAATAATAGCTACATGATAGCTATCCTTATCTACTCTAGTTCGTGGCTCAGTTAGTATGCCACCTTAGTTAGTTGAGTTTGGTTTGAGACCCATATATAGGGTTCTTCTATTTCTTTGTACTAGAGTTCTTTTGGCTTATACAACTAAGAAGAGGAAAACTGTTTTCAGCCTCCACCTCTGTGTGTATTCCCCCATTGTGCAAGCAAGAAAGCTACAAGTGAGACTCCTTCCTTCTCTCCCACAATTTTGACATGATATCAGAGCCTTGTTCGTGGTAAGGAGCTCAAGAAAGCAAGCCAAGCTCGCGGTGTTCTGGTAAGAGGAGCAGTGTTGCTTTCATTTTCTGTTTTGGGAGCAGATCTCTGCAGGTAGCACAGCCGGAAAGTACAGGAGTGCATTGTCGTAGGTTGAGACGCCCTTCGCGGTGAAGCAAGAGGGCAGTATATGCTGCGGGCGAGCGCTTTAGCCCTCGGCGACCTTGTTTTTTTTATTTGAGGCCATTTCGGGGCCTGTTTTAGAGGCGGAAGTTTTCTGCACGCACTCAGGAAAAGGCCCAGTTTTATGCTGTGCAGCCACTGTTCTACAGGTCAGTAAAAAGTAACTGTAGAAATTGCATCATATGCTTGTGCGCAGAGACATTGGGAGTTACAGAATCATCCCTGTTGCCTGTTGATGCAAAATCGTCACTAGGAAGTGACTGTGTGGTCAAATACCACTTTCGTCAGTTTTGCAGATTTGCCTTTGTGAGGCTGAAGCTGTGTTCTTTGCAGTGACAAAATTTTTTTCAGTGTTCTATAATGGCATCTGATTCTCTCTCACAGATTGTCACTGAAAAGCTTGACAAGAACAACTTCCAAGCATGGAAGTTTAGAATGACGAATTTCCTTATGGGAAAAGGATATTGGGAATTTGTTGCAGGAAATGAAGAAGAACCAGTTCTTCCTGATGTTCCCAATCAACAGCAAATGCAGGTATTTAAAGCATGGCATGAGAGAGCCAGGAAAGTTATGTATTGGCTGTCTATCAGCATTTCAGACTCTATGATTGTGCATATTCAGGATGCAAGTACGCCAAAGGAGGCATGGGATACTTTGTCAAAAATGTATAGCACAAATACGCAAGCCAGGAAAATGCAGCTCAAGCAAGAGTTGCATAATGTGCAAAGAGAAAGTATGAGCATCAATGACTACCACATGAAGGTAAAGAAGATTGCAGATGCACTTCCTTCCATTGGGTCGCCAGTGGAAGATGATGATTTAGTTTCCGTGACCTTGAATGGTCTAGGAAAGAATTATGCACAGTTCCGAACATCCATTTCCGTCCGTGAAAGATTTCCTGATTTTGAGGAGTTGATTGCTCTTCTAATTTCTGAGGAGCAGAGAAATGGTGGTGCATCTTCTTCAAGAGGAACTTCAAAAGAAGCTGTCTTCTACTCAAATACTGGAAGAGGTAGAGGCAGATGTCAAGATTGTGGGAGAGAAGGAAGGAGTCTCACTTGTAACTTTCTTGCTTGCACAATGGGGGAATACACACAAGGGTGGAGGCTGAAAACAGTTTTCCTCTTCTTAGTTGTGTAAGCCAAAAGAACTCAAGTACAAAGAAATAGAAGAACCCTATATATGGGTCTCAAACCAAACTCAACTAACTAAGGTGGCATACTAACTGAGCCACGAACTAGAATAGATAAGGATAGCTATCATGTAGCTATTATTCATGGGCGGTGTACCAACCGCATCTCCAACTGACACGTCGGGGACATAAATGCAAAACGGTCACCCTGGCGTATCACGAGTGGAGCTCGATATCTCAACACTCCCCCTCGAGCTCAATCCCAATTCCTGCACACCAAGGAGGTCTCTGAACTTGCGTAGCTTCTCTGCGCCCAATGCCTTCGTGAATATGTCAGCTACCTGATCCTCTGTGCTGACAAAAACTAGATCAATAAGACCTAGTAAAACCCTCTCTCGCACATAGTGATAATGCACCTCAATGTGCTTTGTTCTAGCATGATAGACTGGGTTATTTGCCAAGTGTATACTACTCATGTTGTCACAATAAATGACAGCTGGCCCATCTGTAGACTGATGCATATCATAAAGTAGCTTATGCAACCAAGCTACCTCACATGTAGCCATTGCTGCACCCCTGTACTCAGCCTCTGTGCTCGACAAGGCAACTGTAGGCTGTTTCTTGCTGCTCCAAGTGACTGCAGCACTCCCAAAAAAGAACACATATCCACTGGTAGATCGTCTATCAGAAATACTACCAGCCCAATCAACATCAGTGTATCCATGCAATTGTATCTGAACCCCAGTCTCATAAAATAGTCCATACTGCAATGTGGACTTCACATACCTGAGTATGCGTCTAGCCACATCCAAATGCGGTTTCCTTGGAGCTTGCATAAACTGACTTACCAATCCAACAGCATAGCTCAAATCTGGCCTGGTAATAGTCATATAAATAAAGCTTCCTACTATGCGTCTGTACATAGTAGGGTCTTCCAGAAGCTCACCTGCATCTGCACTCAGCTTCACATTCTGCTCCAAAGGAACTCAAATAGGCTTACAGCCTGTCATCCCATATTTGGACAGCATGTCCAATCCATACTGCCTCTGCAAGAGCTGTATCCCACTTGGTGATCTAATCACCTCAATGCCCAAGAAATAACGCAGCTCTCCCAAATCCTTCATCTCAAACTTCTGCTTCAATAGCATTTTCACATGAAGGATATCTTCATCACTGTCACCTGTCATAATCAAATCATCAACATAAATGACAAGTAGCATAATACCTTTCTCTGTTTTTCTCACATAAAGTGAGAAATCTGCCTTGGAAATCTGAAAGCCAATAGTGACAAGATACTATCCTATCTTGTCAGACCATGCTCTAGGTGCTTGCTTCAAGCCATACAAGGCTTTCTTCAACCTGCAAACAAACTCAGGATGAACAGCATGCACATAACCTGGTGGCTGCTCCATATAAACCTCTTCTTGGAAATCACCATGCAAGAAGGCATTCTTTACATCCATCTAATGTAAAGACCATCCCTTTGATGCAGCCATAGCAATGACTGCTCTTACGGTTGCCATCCTTGCAACCGAACTGAATGTTTCTTCATAGTCAATGCCATATGGTTGTGCATACCCCTTGACTACTAATCTTGCCTTGTATCTGTTCACAGAACCATCTGCATTGTGCTTCACCTTATAAACCCACTTACAGTCAATTGCATTTTTACCTTTAGGCAAAGGTACCAATTCCCATGTAGCATTTGCTTCCAAGGCATCCATTTTTTCATCCATGGCTTTCTCCCATTTTTCTTTTCCCATGGCTTCCTCAAAAGAAGTGGGTTCTGGTTCCTGTATCACTTTAACCATATATGCATAGTGAATGGCTGTAAATCCATCATATTTCAGCCTATCCACAGGATACCTAGCTCTCGTAGACCTGCGCAAAGTAGGTTCACTCCCACTGCTCTCAAAACATCCCTGGTCTTCCTTACTCCAGGTGTAACAATAGAAGGAATACCCAACTCATCATCAATGCTCTGTTCTGAGCCACTGGATTCACCATCCACATAAGAGTGACCTGCATTCACATCAAACATGGGCTGATCAACCTTCTCTTTTCCTTTTCGTAATACCTGCATACCACTATCTGCATTGCTTTGAGAAGATTCTCCTGATCTCAATCTGCCTGTCCATGGCGAAGAATGTGAACCACTGCTAGAGGACGCTCCAGGTCCACTAATATTTTGTGACTGCTGCTGTGAATTGTGTGCAGCATTACCATTTTGTGCATCTTCATCATCAATCACATTTACTGGTTTATACCAGCTACTCATCTCATCAAAAACAACATCTCTGCTCACTGTAAACTTACGAGTAGAAGGGTTATAGCATCTATACCCTTTTTGCTGCAGAGAGTAACCAATAAAGATGCACTTCTCAGCTTTTGGATCCAACTTGGATCTCAACTCATCTGGCACATGTACATAGGCAATGCAACCAAAAATTTTCAAATGAGAAATATATGGTTTCCTACCAGTATACCTCTCCTCTGGAGTCATTACATGTATTGCTGCAGTGGGAGTCCTGTTCATTATGTAGACTGCTGTAGCAACTGCTTCAGCCCAATAAAAATCTGGCAAGTCTTTTTCATTGAGCATGGCACGAGATACCTCTCCAATATGCCTGTTTTTCCTTTCTGCAATTCCATTTTGTTGTGGGGTATGACTGCATGAATATTGCTGCTTTATGCCATGCTCCTGCAGGAACCTTGCAAACTCATTTGAGAGGTACTCTCCCCCTCCATCCGACCTTAAGCATTTTATTTGCAGGCCTGTTTCTTTTTCAACTATAGCTTTAAGAGTTTTGAAATGCCCAAAAACTTCACTTTTCTTTTTCATAAAATACACCCAAATTTTTCTGCTATAGTCATCAATAAAAGTGACAAAATAATGACAGCCTCCAAGAGATGCAGCTTTAGTAGTCCACACATCAGAGTGGATTAATTCCAATGGCTTCTCACTCTCTTGAACATGTCTAGGAAATGGTTTCCTTGCCTGTTTTCCAAACTGACAGGCTTCACATACCTTATGCATTTCTGCAATCTTGAATTTTGGCAATCCTGCAACAATGTTTTGGGCCTGCATTGATTTAAGTCGCTGTACATTAACATGACCAATGCGTTTATGCCAGATACCAATATCTGCAACTACACCGGTCCCATGTGCAAACATTGCTGCACTCAATTCAGACATGTCTGCATCCAATGTAAACATTCTGCCCTTCTTCTTTCCTTTTGCTATCAAGCGACCTTTATTTTTCATATCCTCAACAAAGCATCCATGAGGATTAAATCTGACCTGCAAGCCCTGCTCAACCATTTGACCGACAGAAACCAGATTCTTGGTGATATTCGGGACATGAAATACATCGGACGGGTATTTCTTTTTCCCATCCTGCATAGACAAGGGAATTTTTCCAATCTGCACAATAGGATGTGCAGTATCATCACCAGTCTCCACAAATCCTGGTTTTTCCATTTTTCTTGCATCCTCCATCCATTCTGCATGACCTGTCATGTGGTTTGATGCACCTGAGTCAACATACCATACATCATTGCTTTCTTCTGCACTTGTCACAGAATTGTTCATGTGCTGCACCATAAACAAGTGCTCATTTCTATCATCACCCTGTCTACTAGAAGATGCATAATTCCCTTGTTGCAGTTTTCCATTCATGATGTCATTCTGCTTTTTATAGCAGTCTTTAGCCATATGACCCATTTTACCACAGTAGTAGCATTCAACATTACTGTTTGCATTTTGGCCTCTTTGCCATCCACCACGACCTCTTTGGCTCCCCCTGCCTCTAGAGTTACCACGTCCTCCTCCATAGGACTGGTTTTCTTGAGTTTGCTGCATATTCTGATTTCTACCACGGCCTCCAGATCGGCCTCCTCTACCTCTGCCTCTACCTCTTCCAGCATTTGAGTAGAAGACAGCTTCTTTTGAAGTTCCTCCTGAAGAAGATGCACCACCATTTCTCTGTTCCTCAGAAATTAGAAGAGCAATCAACTCCTTAAAATCAGGAAATCTTTCACGAACGGAAATGGATGTTCGGAACTGTGCATAATCCTTTCCTAGACCATTCAAGGTCAGGGAAACTAAATCATCATCTTCCACTGGCGACCCAATGGAAGCAAGTGCATCTGCAATCTTCTTCACCTTCATATGGTAGTCATTGATGCTCATATTTTCTCTTTGCACATTGTGCAACTCTTGCTTGAGCTGCATTTTCCTGGCTTGCGTATTTGTGCTATACATCTTTGACAGAGTATCCCATGCCTCCTTTGGCGTACTTGCATCCTGAATATGCACAATCATAGAGTTTGAAATGCTGATAGACAGCCAGTACATAACTTTCCTGGCTCTCTCATGCCATGCTTTGAATGCCTGCATTTGCTGTTGATTGGGAACATCAGGAAGAACTGGTTCTTCTTCATTTCCTGTAACAAATTCCCAATATCCTTTTCCCATAAGGAAATTCGTCATTCTAAACTTCCATGCTTGGAAGTTGTTCTTGTCAAGCTTTTCAGTGACAATCTATGAAAGAGAATCAGATGCCATTACAGAAGACTGCAAAAAATTCTGTCACTGCAAAAACCACAGCTTCACCCTCACAAGGGAAAATCTGCAAAACTGGCGAAAGTGGTATATGACCACACAGTCACTTCCTAGTGACGATTTTGCATCAACAGGCAACAGGGATGATTCTGTAACTCCCAATGTCTCTGCGCACAAGCATACAATGCAATTTTTACAGTCACTATTCACCGACCTGTAGAACAGTGGCTGCACATCATAAAACTGGGCCTTTTTCTGAGTGCGTGCAGAAAACTTCCGCCTCCAAAACAGGCCCCGAAATGGCCTCAAATCAAAAAAACAAGGTCGCCAAGAGCTAAAGCTCTGTCCCGCAGCATATACTGCCCTCTTGCTTCACCGCGAAGGGCGTCTCAACCTGAGACAATGCACTCCTGCACTTTTCGGCTGTGCTACCTGCAGAGATCTGCTCCCAAAACAGAAAATGAAAGCAACACTACTCCTCTTACCAGAACACCGCGAGCTTGGCTTGCTTTCTTGAGCTCCTTACCACGAACAAGGCTCTGATACCATGTCAAGATTGTGGGAGAGAAGGAAGGAGTCTCACTTGTAACTTTCTTGCTTGCACAATGGGGGAATACACACAAGGGTGGAGGCTGAAAACAGTTTTCCTCTTCTTAGTTGTGTAAGCCAAAAGAACTCAAGTACAAAGAAATAGAAGAACCCTATATATGGGTCTCAAACCAAACTCAACTAACTAAGGTGGCATACTAACTGAGCCACGAACTAGAATAGATAAGGATAGCTATCATGTAGCTATTATTCATGGGCGGTATACCAACCGCATCTGCAACTGACACGTCGGGGACATAAATGCAAAACGGTCACCCTGGCGTATCACGAGTGGAGCTCGATATCTCAACAGCAGAGGTAGAGGAGGCCGATATGGAGGACGTGGTAGAAATCAGAATATGCAGCAAACTCAAGAAAACCAGTCCTATGGAGGAGGACGTGGTAACTCTAGAGGCAGGGGGAGCCAAAGAGGTCGTGGTGGATGGCAAAGAGGCCAAAATGCAAACAGTAATGTTGAATGCTACTACTGTGGTAAAATGGGTCATATGGCTAAAGACTGTTATAAAAAGCAGAATGACATCATGAATGGAAAATTACAACAAGGGAATTATGCATCTTCTAGTAGACAGGGTGATGACAGAAATGAGCATTTGTTCATGGTGCAGCACATGAACAATTCTGTGACAAGTGCAAAAGAAAGCAACGATGTGTGGTATGTTGACTCAGGTGCATCAAACCACATGACAGGTCATGCAGAATGGATGGAGGATGCAAGGAAAATGGAAAGACCAGGATTTGTGGAGACTGGTGATAATACTGCACATCCTATTGTGCAGATTGGAAAAATTCCTTTGTCTATGCAGGATGGGAAAAAGAAATACTTGTCCGATGTATTTCATGTCCCGAATATCACCAAGAATCTGGTTTCTGTTGGTCAAATGGTTGAGCAGGGCTTGCAGGTCAGATTTAATCCTCATGGATGCTTTGTTGAGGATATGAAAAATAGAGGTCGCTTGATAGCAAAAGGAAAGAAGAAGGGCAGGATGTTTACGTTGGATGCAGACATGCCTGAATTGAGTGCAGCAATGTTTGCACATGGGACCGGTGTAGTTGCAGATATTGATATCTGGCATAAACGCATTGGTCATGTTAATGTACAGCGACTTAAATCAATGCAGGCCCAAAATATTGTTGCAGGATTGCCAAAATTCAAGGTTGCAGAAATGCATAAGGTATGTGAAGCCTGTCAGTTTAGAAAACAGGCAAGGAAACCATTTCCTAGACATGTTCAAGAGAGTGAGAAGCCATTGGAATTAATCCACTCTGATGTGTGGACTACTAAAGCTGCATCTCTTGGAGGCTGTCATTATTTTGTCACTTTTATTGATGACTATAGCAGAAAAATTTGGGTGTATTTTATGAAAAAGAAAAGTGAAGTTTTTGGGCATTTCAAAACTCTTAAAGCTATAGTTGAAAAAGAAACAGGCCTGCAAATAAAATGCTTAAGGTCGGATGGAGGGGGAGAGTACCTCTCAAATGAGTTTGCAAGGTTCCTGCAGGAGCATGGCATAAAGCAGCAATATTCATGCAGTCATACCCCACAACAAAATGGAATTGCAGAAAGGAAAAACAGGCATATTGGAGAGGTATCTCGTGCCATGCTCAATGAAAAAGACTTGCCAGATTTTTATTGGGCTGAAGCAGTTGCTACAGCAGTCTACATAATGAACAGGACTCCCACTGCAGCAATACATGTAATGACTCCAGAGGAGAGGTATACTGGTAGGAAACCATATATTTCTCATTTGAAAATTTTTGGTTGCATTGCCTATGTACATGTGCCAGATGAGTTGAGATCCAAGTTGGATCCAAAAGCTGAGAAGTGCATCTTTATTGGTTACTCTCTGCAGCAAAAAGGGTATAGATGCTATAACCCTTCTACTCGTAAGTTTACAGTGAGCAGAGATGTTGTTTTTGATGAGATGAGTAGCTGGTATAAACCAGTAAATGTGATTGATGATGAAGATGCACAAAATGGTAATGCTGCACACAATTCACAGCAGCAGTCACAAAATATTAGTGGACCTGGAGCGTCCTCTAGCAGTGGTTCACATTCTTCGCCATGGACAGGCAGATTGAGATCAGGAGAATCTTCTCAAAGCAATGCAGATAGTGGTATGCAGGTATTACGAAAAGGAAAAGAGAAGGTTGATCAGCCCATGTTTGATGTGAATGCAGGTCACTCTTATGTGGATGGTGAATCCAGTGGCTCAGAACAGAGCATTGATGATGAGTTGGGTATTCCTTCTATTGTTACACCTGGAGTAAGGAAGACCAGGGATGTTTTGAGAGCACTGGGAGTGAACCTACTTTGCGCAGGTCTACGAGAGCTAGGTATCCTGTGGATAGGCTGAAATATGATGGATTTACAGCCATTCACTATGCATATATGGTTAAAGTGATACAGGAACCAGAACCCACTTCTTTTGAGGAAGCCATGGGAAAAGAAAAATGGGAGAAAGCCATGGATGAAAAAATGGATGCCTTGGAAGCAAATGCTACATGGGAATTGGTACCTTTGCCTAAAGGTAAAAATGCAATTGACTGTAAGTGGGTTTATAAGGTGAAGCACAATGCAGATGGTTCTGTGAACAGATACAAGGCAAGATTAGTAGTCAAGGGGTATGCACAACCATATGGCATTGACTATGAAGAAACATTCAGTTCGGTTGCAAGGATGGCAACCGTAAGAGCAGTCATTGCTATGGCTGCATCAAAGGGATGGTCTTTACATTAGATGGATGTAAAGAATGCCTTCTTGCATGGTGATTTCCAAGAAGAGGTTTATATGGAGCAGCCACCAGGTTATGTGCATGCTGTTCATCCTGAGTTTGTTTGCAGGTTGAAGAAAGCCTTGTATGGCTTGAAGCAAGCACCTAGAGCATGGTCTGACAAGATAGGATAGTATCTTGTCACTATTGGCTTTCAGATTTCCAAGGCAGATTTCTCACTTTATGTGAGAAAAACAGAGAAAGGTATTATGCTACTTGTCATTTATGTTGATGATTTGATTATGACAGGTGACAGTGATGAAGATATCCTTCATGTGAAAATGCTATTGAAGCAGAAGTTTGAGATGAAGGATTTGGGAGAGCTGCGTTATTTCTTGGGCATTGAGGTGATTAGATCACCAAGTGGGATACAGCTCTTGCAGAGGCAGTATGGATTGGACATGCTGTCCAAATATGGGATGACAGGCTGTAAGCCTATTTGAGTTCCTTTGGAGCAGAATGTGAAGCTGAGTGCAGATGCAGGTGAGCTTCTGGAAGACCCTACTATGTACAGACGCATAGTAGGAAGCTTTATTTATATGACTATTACCAGGCCAGATTTGAGCTATGCTGTTGGATTGGTAAGTCAGTTTATGCAGGCTCCAAGGAAACCGCATTTGGATGCGGCTAGACGCATACTCAGGTATGTGAAGTCCACATTGCAGTATGGACTATTTTATGAGACTGGGGTTCAGATACAGTTGCATGGATACACTGATGCTGATTGGGCTGGTAGCATTTCTGATAGACGATCTACCAGTGGATATGTGTTCTCTTTTGGGAGTGCTGCAGTCACTTGGAGCAGCAAGAAACAGCCTACAGTTGCCTTATCCAGCACAGAGGCTGAGTACAGGGGCGCAGCAATGGCTGCATGTGAGGTAGCTTGGTTGCATAACCTACTTTATGATATGCATCAGCCTACAGATGGGCCAGTTGTCATTTATTGTGACAACATGAGTAGTATACACTTGGCAAATAACCCAGTCTATCATGCTAGAACAAAGCACATTGACGTGCATTATCACTATGTGCGGGAGAGGGTATTACTAGGTCTTATTGATCTAGTTTATGTCAGCACAGAGGATCAGGTAGCTGACATATTTACGAAGGCATTGGGCGCAGAGAAGCTGCGCAAGTTCAGAGACCTGCTTGGTGTGTAGGAATTGGGATTGAGCTCGAGGGGGAGTGTTGAGATATCGAGCTCCACTCGTGATACGCCAAGGTGACCGTTGTGTATTTATGTCACCGACTTGTCAGTTGTTGCAGACGCGGTTGGTACACCGCCCATGAATAATAGCTACATGATAGCTATCCTTATCTACTCTAGTTTGTGGCTCAGTTAGTATGCCACCTTAGTTAGTTGAGTTTGGTTTGAGACCCATATATAAGGTTCTTCTATTTCTTTGTACTAGAGTTCTTTTGGTTTACACAACTAAGAAGAGGAAAACTGTTTTCAGCCTCCACCTCTGTGTGTATTTTCCCATTGTGCAAGCAAGAAAGCTACAAGTGAGACTCGTTCCTTCTCTCCCACAATCCTGACATGGTATCAGAGCCTTGTTCGTGGTAAGGAGCTCAAGAAAGCAAGCCAAGCTCGCGGTGTTCTAGTAAGAGGAGTAGTGTTGCTTTCATTTTCTGTTTTGGGAGCAGATCTCTGCAAGTAGCACAACCGGAAAGTACAGGAGTGCATTGTCTTAGGTTGAGACGCCCTTCCCGGTGAAGCAAGAGGGCAGTATATGCTGGGGTGAGTGCTTTAGCCCTCGGCGACCTTGTTTTTTTTATTTGAGGCCATTTCGGGGCCTGTTTTCGAGGCGGAAGTTTTCTGCACGCACTCAGGAAAAGGCCCAGTTTTATGCTGTGCAGCCACTGTTCTACAGGTCAGTAAAAAGTAACTGTAGAAATTGCATCATATGCTTGTGCGCAGAGACATTGGGAGTTACAGAATCATCCCTGTTGCCTGTTGATGCAAAATCGTCACTAGGAAGTGACTGTGTGGTCAAATACCACTTTCGTCAGTTTTGCAGATTTGCCTTTGTGAGGCTGAAGCTGTGTTCTTTGCAGTGATAAAATTTTTTTCAGTTTTCTATAATGGCATCTGATTCTCTCTCACAGATTGTCACTGAAAAGCTTGACAAGAACAACTTCCAAGCATGGAAGTTTAGAATGACGAATTTCCTTATGGGAAAAGGATATTGGGAATTTGTTGCAGGAAATGAAGAAGAACCAGTTCTTCCTGATGTTCCCAATCAACAGCAAATGCAGGCATTTAAAGCATGGCATGAGAGAGCCAGGAAAGTTATGTACTGACTGTCTATCAGCATTTCAGACTCTATGATTGTGCATATTCAGGATGCAAGTACGCCAAAGGAGGCATGGGATACTTTGTCAAAAATGTATAGCACAAATACGCAAGCCAGGAAAATGCAGCTCAAGCAAGAGTTGCATAATGTGTAAAGAGAAAGTATGAGCATCAATGACTACCACATGAAGGTAAAGAAGATTGCAGATGCACTTGCTTCCATTGGGTCGCCAGTGGAAGATGATGATTTAGTTTCCGTGACCTTGAATGGTCTAGGAAAGGATTATGCACAGTTCCGAACATCCATTTCCGTCCGTGAAAGATTTCCTGATTTTGAGGAGTTGATTGCTCTTCTAATTTCTGAGGAGCAGAGAAATGATGGTGCATCTTCTTCAGGAGGAACTTCAAAAGAAGCTGTCTTCTACTCAAATGCTGGAAGAGGTAGAGGCAGAGGTAGAGGAGGCCGATATGGAGGACGTGGTAGAAATCAGAATATGCAGCAAACTCAAGAAAACCAGTCCTATGGAGGAGGACGTGGTAACTCTAGAGGCAGGGGGAGCCAAAGAGGTCGTGGTGGATGGCAAAGAGGCCAAAATGCAAACAGTAATGTTGAATGCTACTACTGTGGTAAAATGGATCATATGGCTAAAGACTGTTATAAAAAGCAGAATGACATCATGAATGGAAAATTACAACAAGGGAATTATGCATCTTCTAGTAGACAGGGTGATGACAGAAATGAGCATTTGTTCATGGTGCAGCACATGAACAATTCTGTGACAAGTGCAAAAGAAAGCAACGATGTGTGGTATGTTGACTCAGGTGCATCAAACCACATGACAGGTCATGCAGAATGGATGGAGGATGCAAGGAAAATGGAAAGACCAGGATTTGTGGAGACTGGTGATGATACTGCACATCCTATTGTGCAGATTGGAAAAATTCCTTTGTCTATGCAGGATGGGAAAAAGAAATACTTGTCCGATGTATTTCATGTCCCGAATATCACCAAGAATCTGGTTTCTGTTGGTCAAATGGTTAAGCAGGGCTTGCAGGTCAGATTTAATCCTCATGGATGCTTTGTTGAGGATATGAAAAATAAAGGTCGCTTGATAGCAAAAGGAAAGAAGAAGGGCAGGATGTTTACGTTGGATGCAGACATGCCTGAATTGAGTGCAGCAATGTTTGCACATGGGACCGGTGTAGTTGCAGATATTGATATCTGGCATAAACGCATTGGTCATGTTAATGTACAGCGACTTAAATCAATGCAGGCCCAAAATATTGTTGCAGGATTGCCAAAATTCAAGGTTGCAGAAATGCATAAGGTATGTGAAGCCTGTCAGTTTGGAAAACAGGCAAGGAAACCATTTCCTAGACATGTTCAAGAGAGTGAGAAGCCATTGGAATTAATCCACTCTGATGTGTGGACTACTAAAGCTGCATCTCTTGGAGGCTGTCATTATTTTGTCACTTTTATTGATGACTATAGCAGAAAAGTTTGGGTGTATTTTATGAAAAAGAAAAGTGAAGTTTTTGGGCATTTCAAAACTCTTAAAGCTATAGTTGAAAAAGAAACAGGCCTGCAAATAAAATGCTTAAGGTCGGATGGAGGGGGAGAGTACCTCTCAAATGAGTTTGCAAGGTTCCTGCAGGAGCATGGCATAAAGCAGTAATATTCATGCAGTCATACCCCACAACAAAATGGAATTGCAGAAAGGAAAAACAGGCATATTGGAGAGGTATCTCGTGCCATGCTCAATGAAAAAGACTTGCCAGATTTTTATTGGGCTGAAGCAGTTGCTACAGCAGTCTACATAATGAACAGGACTCCCACTGCAGCAATACATGGAATGACTCCAGAGGAGAGGTATACTGGTAGAAAACCATATATTTCTCATTTGAAAATTTTTGGTTGCATTGCCTATGTACATGTGCCAGATGAGTTGAGATCCAAGTTGGATCCAAAAGCTGAGAAGTGCATCTTTATTGGTTACTCTCTGCAGCAAAAAGGGTATAGATGCTATAACCCTTCTACTCGTAAGTTTACAGTGAGCAGAGATGTTGTTTTTGATGAGATGAGTAGCTGGTATAAACCAGTAAATGTGATTGATGATGAAGATGCACAAAATGGTAATGCTGCACACAATTCACAGCAGCAGTCACAAAATATTAGTGGACCTGGAGCGTCCTCTAGCAGTGGTTCACATTCTTCGCCATGGACAGGCAGATTGAGATCAGGAGAATCTTCTCAAAGCAATGCAGATAGTGGTATGCAGGTATTACGAAAAGGAAAAGAGAAGGTTGATCAGCCCATGTTTGATGTGAATGCAGGTCACTCTTATGTGGATGGTGAATCCAGTGGCTCAGAACAGAGCATTGATGATGAGTTGGGTATTCCTTCTATTGTTACACCTGGAGTAAGGAAGACCAGGGATGTTTTGAGAGCACTGGGAGTGAACCTACTTTGCGCAGGTCTACGAGAGCTAGGTATCCTGTGGATAGGCTGAAATATGATGGATTTACAGCCATTCACTATGCATATATGGTTAAAGTGATACAGGAACCAGAACCCACTTCTTTTGAGGAAGCCATGGGAAAAGAAAAATGGGAGAAAGCCATGGATGAAAAAATGGATGCCTTGGAAGCAAATGCTACATGGGAATTGGTACCTTTGCCTAAAGGTAAAAATGCAATTGACTGTAAGTGGGCTTATAAGGTGAAGCACAATGCAGATGGTTCTGTGAACAGATACAAGGCAAGATTAGTAGTCAAGGGGTATGCACAACCATATGGCATTGACTATGAAGAAACATTCAGTTCGGTTGCAAGGATGGCAACCGTAAGAGCAGTCATTGCTATGGCTGCATCAAAGGGATGGTCTTTACATTAGATGGATGTAAAGAATGCCTTCTTGCATGGTGATTTCCAAGAAGAGGTTTATATGGAGCAGCCACCAGGTTATGTGCATGCTGTTCATCCTGAGTTTGTTTGCAGGTTGAAGAAAGCCTTGTATGGCTTGAAGCAAGCACCTAGAGCATGGTCTGACAAGATAGGATAGTATCTTGTCACTATTGGCTTTCAGATTTCCAAGGCAGATTTCTCACTTTATGTGGGAAAAACAGAGAAAGGTATTATGCTACTTGTCATTTATGTTGATGATTTGATTATGACAGGTGACAGTGATGAAGATATCCTTCATGTGAAAATGCTATTGAAGCAGAAGTTTGAGATGAAGGATTTGGGAGAGCTGCGTTATTTCTTGGGCATTGAGGTGATTAGATCACCAAGTGGGATACAGCTCTTGCAGAGGCAGTATGGATTGGACATGCTGTCCAAATATGGGATGACAGGCTGTAAGCCTATTTGAGTTCCTTTGGAGCAGAATGTGAAGCTGAGTGCAGATGCAGGTGAGCTTCTGGAAGACCCTACTATGTACAGACGCATAGTAGGAAGCTTTATTTATATGACTATTACCAGGCCAGATTTGAGCTATGCTGTTGGATTGGTAAGTCAGTTTATGCAGGCTCCAAGGAAACCGCATTTGGATGCGGCTAGACGCATACTCAGGTATGTGAAGTCCACATTGCAGTATGGACTATTTTATGAGACTGGGGTTCAGATACAGTTGCATGGATACACTGATGCTGATTGGGCTGGTAGCATTTCTGATAGACGATCTACCAGTGGATATGTGTTCTCTTTTGGGAGTGCTGCAGTCACTTGGAGCAGCAAGAAACAGCCTACAGTTGCCTTATCCAGCACAGAGGCTGAGTACAGGGGCGCAGCAATGGCTGCATGTGAGGTAGCTTGGTTGCATAACCTACTTTATGATATGCATCAGCCTACAGATGGGCCAGTTGTCATTTATTGTGACAACATGAGTAGTATACACTTGGCAAATAACCCAGTCTATCATGCTAGAACAAAGCACATTGAGGTGCATTATCACTATGTGCGGGAGAGGGTATTACTAGGTCTTATTGATCTAGTTTATGTCAGCACAGAGGATCAGGTAGCTGACATATTTACGAAGGCATTGGGCGCAGAGAAGCTGCGCAAGTTCAGAGACCTGCTTGGTGTGTAGGAATTGGGATTGAGCTCGAGGGGGAGTGTTGAGATATCGAGCTCCACTCGTGATACGCCAGGGTGACCCTTGTGTATTTATGTCACCGACTTGTCAGTTGTTGCAGACGCGGTTGGTACACCGCCCATGAATAATAGCTACATGATAGCTATCCTTATCTACTCTAGTTCGTGGCTCAGTTAGTATGCCACCTTAGTTAGTTGAGTTTGGTTTGAGACCCATATATAGGGTTCTTCTATTTCTTTGTACTAGAGTTCTTTTGGTTTACACAACTAAGAAGAGAAAAACTGTTTTCAGCCTCCACCTCTGTGTGTATTTCCCCATTGTGCAAGCAAGAAAGCTACAAGTGAGACTCCTTCCTTCTCTCCCACAATCTTGACACCGCCTGGTTAGAAGGGTCCACACATCTACACTTAGCACGTCGGTGGTCATTATGACTCACACATGGCCACTGACTCATTACTTATTATATTCAGGTTGTTACACCTATCTACAGCTGGCATAGTTATAGTGCCAGTCGACTAGTGTAGTCGGTTATGCATTGTTTGACTTAGAAGGCCACTTTTCTTTATGTTGTATCTTATCTATACTTTGTGTACATTGTAGAGTGTGTGGAAGAAGAAGAAGAAATCAGCAAGTAAACGTTTTGGCCTCCATCTCTCTTCTTGTCTCTTGAGTGAGCTTCTCCTTGTGCAATCTGTGTGTGTTCGGCACAGCATCTTGAGCAAGTCCCCCCACCACGCGATTCTTGACATGGTATCAGAGCTGCGCCACTGAGAGAGGCTGATTTCGAAGGCTGAAGCGAAGGAGAAGAAGCAAGGTTCGAGCAAGCAAGCCATGGGTAAGAAGCTCTCCCATTCTTCCACTCTCTCTCTTGGATAGTGCTTGTGGAGGCACCGAAAGCAGGGCAGAGCAAAAATCTCAGATTGCAGTGAGATTTGGTGTGCGCGAAGAGCGCTATATATTCTACATATAGGCTCTTTAGAACTTTCCCATAGTTATTCTGGGCGTCTGAGGCCGTTTCAGGCCCCATTTTAGAGCCGCAAAGTTGCGGACATCAGTTTCAAGGTACACTGTGACTTCGACTGTATTGACCGAAAGTGGGTGCGCAGGTTACAAATTGCAGATCTGTAAGTTCAAAGGTGTTTAACAGTGAGTAAACACAAGGTTTATTTGGAAACAGGTTGCAGATTGCATGTATTGTTGAGCAGATAGTGAAAAAGGCTATCTGGTGTATTGCTGTGCACTAAAAGTTGAGGGTTGCAGAAGATTTGCTTGCTATTTGGTATTAATTTTGTGATAATGGCAGAGAACAGTGGAAGCCCCATCATTGAGAAGCTCGACAAGAACAACTACCCTTCATGGAAGTTCCGTGTCACGAACTTCCTTATTGGAAAGGGCCTCTACGAGTTTGTTTCAGGTGAAGAAAAGGAGCCGGAGGTGAGTGATCCTCCAACTGCAGAAGGGACAAAGGCACGAAAGGAATGGAATGCAAAAGACAAGAAGGTCATGTATTGGCTGTCTGCAGTAATTGACAATAATATGCTAGGACATATTAGAAATGCAGAGAATTCATATGCAGCTTGGACCATACTTGAAAGTATGCTTTCCGTAAATACAAAGGGGATCAACATACAGAGTGAGACATCTGAAAGAAGTGGTGAACTGGTTCAAGCTTTCTACTCCAGTTCAGGAAGGGGACATGGCAGGTTCTCTTCAAGAGGCCATGGTACAGGACGTGGTCGCAACAACCAGCAAAACAAATTGAATCAGCAATTTGGAGATATGCAGGTTTCAGGAGGTCATGGTAACTTTAGAGGTAGGGGGAGCTTTAGAGGAAGAGGTGGATGACAGAACAGAGGCTCTAATAACTCCGGTATTGTGTGTCACTACTTGGCAAAATATGTCATATTGCAGCCCAATGTTATGCTAAGAAAGATTATATTCGCAGTGATAAGTTGCAGCAAGGAAACTATGCATCGTCTTCACAACAGAATGAAGACAAAAATGAACGTCTGTTTGTTATGCAGCATATGCTGAATGCTGTTACAGGAAAGGGAACACATAATGATGTTTGGTATGTTGATTCAGGTGCATCCAATCATATGACCAGCCATACAGAATGGTTTGGAGAGATGCAGGATTTGCAAAATACAGGTTATGTGCAGACGGGTGATGATTCATGCCACCCAATTTCACACATTGGAAAAGTTCCCTTGTTCTTGCATGATGGTAAGACAAAGAGTCTTTCAGATGTATTACATGTGCCATCTATTACAAAGAACTTGGTGTCAGTCGGTCAAATGGTAGAGCAAGGGCTGCGAGTCAAATTTAATGCAAAGGGCTACTTTGTAGAAGACTTCAATGACAAGTGCAGGTTGGTAGCAAAGGGAAGTAGAGTTGGACGTATGTTTACTCTGGATGCTGGAATTTCTACTATGAATGCTGCTATGTATGCTAAAGGAAATGGTGTTGTAGCAGATATTGAAATTTGGCACAAACGCATTGGACATGCAAATGTACAAAGGCTGAAATTAATGTAATCCAAAGGGTTGGTTATAGGTTTGCCTACATTTAGAGTTAAAGAATTTCATAAAGTATGCGAAGCATGTCAGTTTGGTAAGCAGGCAAGACAACCCTTTTCACATGACAGAGATGTAAGCAGAAATATCCTTGATGTTGTGCATACAGACATTTGGGGGCTGCACAAAATGTATCCCTTGGAGGCAGTTCATACTTTGTCATTCATTGATGATTGTTCTAGAAAGCTATGGGTATATTTTATGAAGGAAAAGAGTGAAGCGTTTGACCACTTTAGAACTTTCAAGGCTGCAGTTGAAAGAGAAACAGGCTTGAAAGTGAAGTGCTTGAGGTCAGATGGAGGGGGAGAGTACCTCTTGAATGAGTTAAGTGGTTTTCTGAGATCTCATGGGATAAAGAGACAGTTTACATGCAAGTATACCCCACAGCAAAATGGGGTTGCAGAAAGGAAAAACAGGCATATTGCAGAAGTTGCACGCGCCTTGATGGCTGAAAAGAATATGCCTAAGAATTTTTGGTCTGAGGCTGTTCATACTGCTGTCTATATTATGAACAAAAGTCCCACAGCTGCAGTTCATGGTATGACCCCCGAAGAATGTTTTACAGGTAAGAAGCCTAATGTCTCACACTTGAAAGTGTTTGGCTGTATTGCATATGTTCATGTGCCAGATGAGTTGCGAAAGAAATTGGATCCAAAGGCTGAAAAGTGTGTCTTTATTGGATACTCTTTAGAGCAAAAAGGGTATCGCTGTTATAACCCTGTCACATGTAAGTTCAGAGTGAGCAGGGATGTTATCTTTGATTAAATGAGCAGTTGGTAATGCATCTAGTGGTGATGCATTGAATGATGATGATGATCATGACTCTTAGTGGACTAGAGACAGACTTTAGTGGACTAGAGACATCATGTGGTAGTCCTTGGTCATGTGCATGCTGAAAAGAAAGAATCACAGACTCTTAGTGGACTAGAGACATCATATGGTAGTCCTTTGTCTGGGAGACTAAGGAGTACCTCTACATCTTCAAGTGCATCTAGTAGCACTACAGGTAAAGACAAAGGAAAGAATAAAGTGTCAGATGGCATTGATGCAGTTCTTGATGGAGACTCCAATGGCTCAGAGAGCTTAGATGATGAGCTTGGTATTCCTTCTGTCAAGACACCAGGTGTACAGAGAGCTCATAATAATGTAAAGGCTCCATTGAGTGATCCGGTGGTATGCAGATCTAGCAGGGTCAGATACCCTATTAAAATATTTGGTTTTGAAGGTTATGCAGCTCACCATTATGCTTATATGGTGAAACTAGTTGAGGATGTTGAGCCCACATTTTTTAAGGAGGCTGTTGGTCATGCTGATTGGGATGCAGCAATGGATGAGAAGATGGCTGCATTAGAGGCCAATAAGACTTGGGATCTAGTATCATTGCCGAAGGGCAAGAAAGCTATTGGATGTAAGTGGGTTTATAAGATTAAGCACAATGCAGATGGTTCTATTAGTAGGTACAAAGCTAGGCTGGTTGCAAAAGGCTATGCCCAGACATATGGCATAGATTATGATGAAACCTTCAGTCCAGTTGCTAGGATGGCAACTGTCAGATGTGTGATTGCTTTGGCAGCAGCCAAAAGTTGGAGGTTGTAGAAAATGGATGTAAAGAATGCCTTCTTGCATGGTGATTTGCATGAAGAAGTGTATATGGATCAGCCAGTAGGTTATGAAGATTTAGAGCATCCCACATATGTGTGCAGGTTGAAGAAGGCGCTCTATGGGCTCAAGCAAGCACCTAGAGCATGGTCTAACAAGATCAAAGAGTATCTTGTCAATATTGGCTTTTATGTTTCTGATGTTGATGACTCACTTTATGTGAGAAAGGGAGATGCAGGTTTGGTCATCATAGTCATCTATGTGGATGACTTGATTATTACAGGTGATAGTGATAGTGGGATTGTTGAAGTCAAGGATTTTTTGAAGAAGAAGTTTGAGATGAAGGATTTAGGTGAGCTAAGCTACTTCCTTGGCATTGACGTGATCAGATGTGATGATGGTATATGGCTGTCCCAAAGATAG
This sequence comes from Lygodium microphyllum, assembly GCF_053477565.2. NCBI lineage: Eukaryota > Viridiplantae > Streptophyta > Polypodiopsida > Schizaeales > Lygodiaceae > Lygodium > Lygodium microphyllum. Next base: position 4,356,017 of record NC_141140.1, on the reverse strand, counting down.
TATGGCTTGGATATGTTGTCCAAGTATGGTATGACAGCATGCAAACCACTTTCAGTCCCATTGGAGCAGAATGTAAAGTTGAGTGCTGATGTTGGGGATGAGATAGAAGATCCTACTATGTTCAGGAGGATAGTGGGGAGTTTGATCTACATGACCATTACAAGGCCAGACTTGAGCTACGTTGTTGGTCTTATGAGTCAGTTTATGCAAGTACCTAGAAAGCCACATTTGGATGCAGTCAGACACATATTGAGATATGTGAAGTCCACATTACATTATGGACTTTTCTATGAGGCAGGTATAGATGTACAAGTGTTTGGATATACAGATGCAGATTGGGCTGGTAGTATGTCTGATAGAAGATCTATCAGCGGATATATGTTCTCTCTTGGTAGTGCAGCAGTTCCATGGAGCAGCAAAAAGCAATCTACAGTTGCTTTGTCGAGTACAGAGGCTGAGTATAGAGGTGCTGCTGTTGCAGCATGTGAGGTAGTATGGCTGCAAAAGTTATTGGTTGATTTGGATGTGCAGGTGGAAGGTCCAGTTGTCATTTATTGTGACAACATGAGCAGTATACAGTTGGCTAGGAATCCTGTGTTCCATGCCAGGACAAAACATATTGAGGTACACTACCACTTTGTGAGAGAGAAGGTACTAGCAGGTGAGATTGACTTGGTGTATGTCAGCACACAAGATCAGATAGCTGACATCTTCACAAAGGTGTTGGGTACAGAGAAGCTTCAAAAGTTTCGAAGCTTACTTGGAGTTGCAGAGATGCAGTTGAGCTTGAGGGGGAGTGTTGAGATGACAAGCTCAACACATGCGGACATTGATGATGGACCGCCTGGTTAGATGGGTCCACACGTCTATACTTAGCATGTCGGTGGTCATTATGACTCACACATGGCCACTGACTCATTACTTATTATATTCAGGTTGTTACACCTATCTACAACTGGCATAGTTATAGCGTCAGTCGACTAGTGTAGTCGGTTATGCATTGTTTGACTTAGTAGGACACTTTCCTTTATGTTGTATCTTATCTATACTTTGTGTACAGTGTAAAGTGTGTGGAAGAAGAAGAAGAAATCAGCAAGAAAACGTTTTGGCCTCCATCTCTCTTCTTGTCTCTTGAGTGAGCTTCTCCTTGTGCAATCTGTGTGTGTTCGGCGTAGCATCTTGAGCAAGTCCCCCCCACCACGCAATGCATGATAAGAGGCCACTCATAGATCTGTCAAAGAAACCCATGGGGGAGGAGAGATCGATCCTTTGAGTCCCCGCCATGAAGCTGAAGCAAGTGGCAGTGTGGAAATGGCCCTAGTAGTTGTAGGCAAGGGCAAGTCCTTGTTCCTCCTTTGTGCCAATACCAACCGACACCACAACCACAACCACCCCACAATCCACGCCCTCTCTAGACATGGCCTAATTGATGAACATGATGCAGCTACTTGTCAGTAAAGTGGCTGAAATTGTACCAGAAGCCAGAGTAAAAAGGCCCGATGCCCGCAGATGTCAAGGCTAGGCAAGATCCAAAACGACAGAAGCTAGAGGCATCAACCACTACAGCCCCTACTCCCATGCCATCTGGTGTCGACTATGATGCTTATGTGGCTGAGCTTCTAGCACAATTGGACAAGGCAAAAGAAGAAAAGAAGATAGCCCTGGTGGAGTTAGAGAAAGAAAAGGAAACTGTGACAGACTTAAGGCTGGAAGTTTCAAAGCAAGGAGCCGATCGAAGAAGGTAAGTGAAAAATCTACAAGATCAGCTGGAAGCAAAGACCAAGGAAGCCCAGGACAATGAGATCCACCTAAGACAAAGGCTGGAAGATGAAGAGCAAAACCTGGTGGTAGAATAGCGAAGCTTGAAGTTACTAGTGCAGCAGTATGCTGACTTGCAATAGAGAACTGCCGAGAACTGGAAAGGTACAGACAGATAGAAGCTCAGGAGGGCGAGCCAAGTGAGCAACAAGAAGATGCCATAATTTTCCAGCTATGGTATGAACTTGAAGAACAAGACAAATTAGAGGGGAAAATAGAGTTCCTAGAATAGGAAAGGTCGGGAGTTCCCGCAGCAGAAGCACAAAGGCTGCAGAATGAGGCACAAGGACTGCAAGATGCATTGGAGATTACCAAGGGAGACATAGAGGCCCTCATGGCCATGGCCTTCACCCAAAGAAGATTGCACTTCGCAGAGATCCAAAGTCACGAGCAGCTTGTGCAAGAAAAGTCAGAGCTATTTGCTGAGGCAGAAAAAAGATTCAGCATTGCAAATCACGCAAAAGAAATTGCTGAAGAACAGCTGGCTCAAAAATCTAAGGAAATGAACCAATTCTGGTTCTTGACGAATGAGCAGTAACAGGTTGTGACAACCTTGGCAAGTGAGCTGGAGGAGGGAAGAAAGAAGATGGACGAGAGAGCCAGTGAGTGGGAAAGAATTTTTTTTGAAAGAGTTAGGGATTTAACAGAATGCTTGATGGTGGCTGAGTGCGAGAGAGTGCTTGCGGAGTCCAGGGCAGAAGCTGCTGATGTATGTGCCAACACACAAAGGCAAGCCTTCCTCAGCACAGTACTACACATCACCCAGGCGGAGGGCAATGATTTAGTGGAGAAGGTAAGAAGGAAGCTATAACTGACCTCCCGAGCACTAAAGTATGGCCTTCAAGAATGGGAGCGGCCAACAGGCACAAGAATCACAAAAGAGTAGCAATTTCACTACCTACGTCGTACCGGCCTCTCCACTGTTGAGCTTAAGGAACTTGGATTTGAAGAGCATGAGCAGCCACCACCACCACCACAAGCGGTTCCATCAGTTGTCGAGGAGAATGTCAAAGAGGGTCCGAAATTTGAGCAGGATGTTGAAGAAGAGCAACAAAGAATGCTCAGTCTGCCTCTACCAAACCTCCCGCCTGAAGAGCCCGAAGATGCCCATATGCCTGAGCGCATTGTGGCAGCTAGAAGAAGAAGACAAGAACTAGCAGAGGAAGCCCAAGGCAGAGCACGATCACTACCAAGACAATTTCCTGAAGAGCCTGTGCCACTATGGGGGGATCCCCATCCTATCAATTGGCCTCAAGAATTGGTCATATGGCGTCAACAGGAGTTCCAGACGGGGCCGTTTGAACTTTCATTTGCTTATCCATGCTCTTTGGACCGTGCTTTGCATCCAGGTATTCTAGCCAAGATCAAGGATCTGGCTAATGATCTTGTAAATAGATGGATAGAGGAAAGAAGCCTCATAATAACCAGATGGAGGCAAGAGCCTCAAGACTACTAGCAAGACAAGGTAAACAAGGTTCCCAAAATCGTCCAAGGCTACGAGGCACAGCCGAAGTGGCGGAGGAGGATTTGGGTTACCAATTTTGATGCCTAGACCGCCTTCTGCAGCTCGCTCCCTAAAGAACGCAATGACCCCATCTACATGCCCTATCCCCGTAGGCATGGAGTTGACTATGATCGAAATATTCATGGGGATTTTGACTTTCCTAAGATATATAATGTTAATGCCCGGAGCCTCGAGGAATGCCTAGTCTTTAAGTTAGAGGATCTCCTCCCATCTAACAACCGCTTCCTCGCAAATTTTTCTTCTTGCCTAGATCCAGCCTTCTTAACTACCTGTAATTATCCTAGGCTTATCAAGTTCCTACTAATCCAGAGACCCACAACAGAGGAAGCCCACCTCCCTCCACTCTTTTTTGACATCAACCTAGGGATAGATAGTAGAGCCATGACTAGACTAATGATCAAGTTCCTACTAATGCAGAGACCCACAGCAGAGGAAGCCCACCTCCCTCCACTCTTTTTTGACATCAACCTAGGGATAGATAGTAGAGCCATAACAAGACTAATGATGAGGGCAACCCTACTTCCCTCCTTTTGCCTAGAAATCTTAGAGGATATGAGTGATACTCGCTTCATGAGGTGCAATCATCCTTTCTTCTCATCCACACCTTTGAAGGCCTGGGCCGGTATTAAAGAATATCTACAAAGTCGTGCATTCATATCCCAATGCTTGCGACTGCCTCGTAATCCAGTTGAAGGTGATAGGCATTAGCAGGACATTTTCCTTGTATGCAATTCTTCAAAAAAAAAAAGAGAAGAAAAAGAAAACGAGAGAAGAAAAAAACACGAGGGCTCACTTCACTCACTACACCTAGGGTTTACACCTAGCCCCTCCCCCACTTCACGCTTAGGGCACATCAAGGGCAGGACTCCCAGACCTGTCACCCTAAGTTTTGCACTGCACCTCCAACAACACACAAATTGGGTCATCAAGTGTGGGACATTACCAAGGGCTTACCCAAGGTTAGACCCATCTCCTAGTTCCACTACACATGCACTTACACCACACCGTGAGACAGACACACCCCTTAGGGAGTGCACAACTTTCTCTTGCAGGCTATGATCATGACTCAGTGAATGGCTACCCAGCTACAAAAGATCATCCACGTCATTCGCTAATGACCAGGAATTTTTCCCTGAGTCGGACAGGTACCACTACAGTAGCTTCAGGAGCTTTTGCATACTCCCATGGTTGGATGGACCAACATGCTTGATGTAGCCGGCCATCTGCCTATTGATGGCTACCATGACTGAACAAAATCAAGCAGCAGGAAAACTCAGTGATGGACCCACCATTGGCATAGATTTTGGAACCTCATATTCTCCAAATGTATGTTCAAACTCCTAGACCCGCGGATTGCTTATTGATTAAGTGCTTTCAGATCAGCACGGGATGCACAGCTACATGGTTCTCAACATGTGACTGGAAATTAGAGATGTCCATGCAAAGCCTTTATCAGCCGTCGCAGAATGGGAGCTACAACTGTGTGAGAAATGCCGAGCATCTTCATGAATTTTAAAGCACACCAAAATCTCTCCCGATCATCGTTAATCAAACTCCATCACCGCTCATTCACAACATCACCTTTTGATTATGGTCATCTACCCACCAGTTCCACTTAGCAACAACCCCAACTACCCCACTACTCCCCACCACAGCGCCATGGGACTAGCACTCAACTAGGAGGGGGGTAATGTTTACCGCAACACAGAGGAGCAGGAAAATGGAGCAGAGGGCGGGAAAATGGAAAAAGGAGATAACCGAAAGGGCATAGGACAAAGGAAGGAAAAGACGTCCTGGTCAGACCCTGAAAATTTTGAATGACGACCTCTCTAGAAGGCCTCAATGTTGCCTCGAGAAAAGAAAAGAGTAAAAGTGCACCATTAATTGTGAAAGCGCTCCTGAATCCTTGTAAAAGAGTGCTAGGCTCACTCCTATGCAAATTGTATGCACTAGTTAGGAATGGGATAAGTTAGAACGGTGGGAAATAGGAAAAGAGGGCCTAGGCTAATGGCCGGCCATGTAAAAAGTGGGGATGACCGCCCAAAATGTAGGGCATGTATATAAAGTTCAAAAGTGAATGAGAAGATCGTTCTTGTGTGTGGCCAAAGCTTCTTCTTCTTCTTCTCTTGTTTCTTGTTTTCTTGCTTGTGCTTAAGTGATGGATTGAGAGAGTGTGAGGAAGTGAGGGAGTGAGGGAGTGAGTGGGTGAGAGTGAGGGATCGTGGAGAAGAAGCTCCCCATCTTCTCTTTTTCTCTTCTCCTCTCTTTTCTCACGCGGCTATGGAGGATGGATCTTGACAAAGAGGGCTTGAGGTTGCTTGAGCTTGCTGCAAGGATTGTGGAGCTATCAGAGTGCAAGATAGAGGAGGGAACTCGATCGAGCATCAAGGTAAGCTCACTACACCCGTAAGGTAGGCATTGCACGTCGGCTATGTGAGAGGTAGCCATGGCCGCTCGGCTTGAAATGCTTGATCAATAAGCGGTCCGTAGGTCTCGGGGTAGAGCTTCGTAGCTCCCCTTCACTTTGTCGAAAGCGGCATAGGCAATCGAGTCGATTTTAAGCAAGAAGCAACCGTCGGGTTCTTAAAGTGTTTTAAAGATACACCAACTGGAAGTTATGGATTTTTCATAATTTTTCATCTGCTGGAATGGACCCCGAAAAGAGCCAGGCAATGCGGGACCTCGAGAAGGATGCCGAAAATTTTTCAGAAGTCAATTTGGAGACCAGATGCAAGAGGAGTGTCCGAAAATGGCCAGCCACTTGAGAGTTGAAGGGGTGTAACCCTTTGGGGGGCCTTGGGCCCCCAAAATTTTCACGAAGGAGGGGGAGCGTTTTTTTTCGGTCGTGAAGAAGATGAAGGCACCATGGTTCTGTACGACGATTTCATGAGAGGAGAGAAAGAGGGATAATGCCACCTCCATATACCCATACACTCTGATCACAGCAGCCTAATGCTTGATGCCTACGCTCTCCATCGTCGCTCTCCACTCGTCCAATGGCTACCTGGACATGGAGATCAGAAACTAGTCTTCCTCTCTCCTCCCTCTCTCTCCCCTCTATGGGATGTTCATGCACATTACCTTGAAGGAAGAATTGGGAAAGAGATTGAAGTAAATGACGATGGAGATTAATGGAGATGTTGAAGCGTGATGTGCAGTATGTAATTGGGAGCAATGGAGGCTCCGTCCGCTAGTCACGCAGTCATTCAATGCATCTTGGGTTTCATAGAAACACGATATGACTATTTTTTATGAAGGAAATGATTTTCTTATGCAATGAAAAATTGTTTGAGTGTTGGTTGCATCATGTTTAATTGTTGTCTATAAAAAATTCAAATTTCATAATGATTTACATGCGGTATTTAAATCCCACAAAACCTGAAATGCGGTTTTTAAGGGTAAAATGATGATTTTGTCGTTTCGGGTGGGTGAAATGTGTTTCTATGGGGAAAAATGGAAAATAAAATAAAATTTTAGTATGTTGAAATGATTGGTATAAGAAAAATTAGAAAATAATAGTGATTATTGTCAAATGAATGCAAAAAAAAGAAAAAAAAATATGCTTCATAAAAATTTAAAAAAATATAATGAGTGCTTGTGAATGTATGGTAGTGGCAGAGTATGAGGTTTAGCCTTAGTTTGCCCTATCTTTTTGTCAAAGCTTGTGATTTATCACTTTTCATACATTAAAACATGACAAAATGAACCCCTACACTTATGCAATAGAAGCACTACCTAAAAGTAAGGGGTGGGGTGTTTGAATGATGCGTTTTGGGTGCTGATTATTGCTGAGGATAGTAGCATGAGCATTGTCTCGGTGCTATCCTTACATCGCCGCAACGAGTTAGTAATTGAGCATTGGAAAGCCTGATTGTGCACGATTTATGATTGAAAATTATGTTTGAGCATATTAGGATCATCCACTTTTGCATATGCATATCAGCCATGGTATGAGAATATGAAGAACTGGATGCATAGCACATGTTTTCTATTATGATGACCTACACTTGAGTGTGTGAGACAACCTAATCTGTAGGCTAGTTGATCATTTTTGGAAATTTTTTGGTAAGGACACATGGTATCTCCTGGAATACATTCAGTATGAAAGAGTGGAGCTTGTATCGTGTGTACTTTATGTTGGAGCGACGCATCTTGGGGCCAATCCCCAAGGTGTAGGAGAGTCGAAGTGAAGCTGCAGCAATCAGTCGTCGAGAGGTGCTTCCCTATATTTGTACTACGAGATATTATGCCTATATATTATAGGAAATCCTTCTGAGGAGAAGGGATAGTAAACCTTGGACTATGACCCAAGGTGAATGTGATGTGAGCCATAGTGGACATTGCAGTGTGCTTATTTCTTGAATGCATGTCCTAGTAGTAATTCCTTACCAACGAATTTGGTATTAGGAACACATAGAAGATCACTGGTAGGCTTTTAGTCTCAATAGAGACTGACACCTTGCACTTTCCCAGTAGTGAATAAGAATGCCCTCCCCCCAAACGGGCTAAGTTTTGCATTAGTTGTCAAGAATCGTGTGGTGGGGGGACTTGCTCAAGATGCTGCGCCGAACACACACAGAATGCACAAGGAGAAGCTCACTCAAGAGACAAGAAGAGAGATGGAGGCCAAAACGTTTTCTTGCTGGTTTCTTCTTCTTCTTCCACACACTTTACAATGTACACAAAGTATAGATAATATACAACACAAATGAAAGTGGCCTACTAAGTCAAACAATGCATAAGTGACTACACTAGTCGACTGGCGCTATAACTATGCCAGCTGTAAATAGGTATAACAACCTAAATATGATAAGTAATGAGTCAGTGGCCATGTGAGAGTCATAATGACCACCGACGTGCTAAGTATAGATGTGTGGACCCATCTAACCAGGCGGTCCATCATCAATGTCCGCATGTGTTGAGCTTGTCATCTCAACACTCCCCCTCAAGCTCAACTGCATCTCTGCAACTCCAAGTAAGCTTCGAAACTTTTGAAGCTTCTCTATACCCAATGCCTTCGTGAAGATGTCAGCTATCTGATCCTATGTGCTGACATACACCAAGTCAATCTCATCTGCCTTCTCTCTCACAAAGTGGTAGTATACCTCAATATGTTTTGTCCTGGCATGGAACACATGGTTCCTAGCCAACTGTATACTGCTCATGTTGTCACAATAAATGACAACTGGACCTTCCACTTGCACATCCAAATCAACCATTAACTTTTGTAGCCATACTACCTCACATGTTGCAACAGCAGCACCTCTATACTCAGCCTCTGTACTCAACAAAGCAATTGTAGATTGCTTTTTGCTGCTCCAAAACACCTGTACTACCAGACATAATACCAACCCTATCTGCGTCTGTGTATCCAAACACCTGTACATCTATACCTGCCTCATAGAAAAGTCCATAATGTAATGTGGACTTCACATATCTCAATATGTGTCTGACTGCATCCAAATGTGGCTTTCTAGGTACTTGCATAAACTGACTCACAAGACCAACAGCGTAGCTCAAGTCTGGCCTTGTAATGGTCATGTAGATCAAACTCCCCACTATCCTCCTGAACATAGCAGGGTCTTCTATCTCATCCCCAACATCAGCACTCAACTTTACATTCTTCTCCAACGGGACTGAAAGTGGTTTGCATGCTGTCATACCATACTTGGACAACGGTAATTGCATCCAATAAATACCAAGAGAGCATATACATGTCACAATGAGTCCCACTATCTCACTGTAATAAGCTCAAGCTCAACTGCATTAACCAAATGCTTAGGTAGTACATCCAAGTATCAATGTGGCTCAGTACATAAAGCAGAGTAGCTCCCATTGAATCAAAAGTTGAATGCCAAATGAGCAAGCAAAGCTCAAAACATCATATGAATGACATCTGAGTATCCAATATACATGAAGCATAAGTCGGGAGCATAAAACCCAATATATTCTTCAAGTCCATAACTACATAAGCCACTAAAGCAACCAAGACATGTAACACATTCGATATCAATGTAATGGAGCTCAAGTCTTAGCTCAAAAGCATGTCGTAGCATATCGAGAAGCATACATAACAATCAAAGTAGTAGTATATCCACTGAATATTCTGTAAAGCATCAATGAGGATTTGGCATAAGATTTTCACTGATAATTTCTTATTTCTTTGTTATTATAGCACCCAAATGATAGTGAAATATGAGCTACTTCAAGCTCAAATCAATCCCAAAAGCATAACTATACAATCTGGGCACCAAAATAGCATCACCAAAGCATCAAACATGCATGATGGTATTTATTGCTTGCTATCCAAACCAAAACAGTTCTGTTCTATGTGAAATAGAGAACAAAAAATTTCATACAATTAACTCTATGAGTGCCCAAAATTATAGCTTTCATTGCACTCTTCATTTCTAGCTATACAACGCCTAAATTCAATATTGTATACAAAAGTTATGCCTCAGAAGGAATCCGTTGGGGAAGATATGGGAGTGTTCATGCCTTGATATTGATCCGGGTTTTTTACAACCCGGATTATTACTACAAAATTTGGCCAAAGCCCCTATCAAGGGCTTACCATATCACTTTGGGTTTACTCTTCAAGCACTAGGTATGCTACATTGCTTCTCGATTATGATAACTCTAGCAAATGGGGAAAACAAGTTCTTAGGAGGAATGTCAATGTAAAGGGTAAAAGGAATGGTTATCTTAGTGAAGATGAAAATGGATTACACCTAAGAGTTGAGTGAGTGCATAGATTTTTCAAAGGACTAGCCTCCAACTATACACGGGCTCCGTCTACATCACTAAGATTTGGAATCTATCACCATCATTAGAGGACACCTCACCCTAGCACACAAGTCAATATCCACATCATGGTGTCATTTGGATCTTACACAAAAGCTTACAAGCATGGACCCCTTCTGTCACATGCTTATATGTATTTATATATATATGGGGGACTAAAGTCAAAGCAGCTTTTGGAAACCATTTTTTATAATCTTGATAACTCCCAAGAAAAAGTGAATTTCAAGAAAATTTTCACGTCCCCCGATCGGTTTTGATCTGGTCTACAAAGTTGCAGAAGAAACTTTTTTCAGATTCTTCACGAATTTGAAGTTACGAAGGCGCAGAGTGCTGGCTATATGCAATTTGCTTCTCTCTTTCACCACACCAACTTTCCACTCTATCCTTCTCGTAAATATATTATAACAATATGCTTTGGGCACCCACCTCTTGTAATGAAGAGAGGGAGGAGGACAATGACAAGCCCATGAGAGCACTCTAGAATACCCTCATGCTAGTCCATTTCTTTGAGGTGAGCTATGAGTGAGTTCTTTTATTATGCAGCATAATGGCAAGCTTCCTCTACCTCTTCTCCTATTATCTCCCTCTCTTCTCATCTTCTCATTCCATGTAGCATAATGACAAGCTTCCTCTATCTCTTCTCCTATTATCTCCCTCTCCTCTCATCTCTCTCTCTCATATTCTAATATGGTGTCTAGTACATATATTCTCTCTTGTAAATTTGTGTCTTGGTTCTCTTGATTCTCTTTGAGAAAAAGGATGTCCTAGCCCATCCTCCCTTTGGCTAGGTGGTGCCCCTCTTTAGTTCTCTTAGTGAGGATTGGAGGTTGGATGGGTAAGAGACAACCCGTTCATCATTTCAGCCCTCAATATGTAAAACTTAGTCGGGGGGATAGGGCCAAGTTAGATGAGAAAAAGATTGAAATGGGCAAGATTCCATTGGGCCGATCAGTCACACCGTAGCATAGTAGTCATAAGTAAAATACATAATTGTAGCAATGGATTATCTCACGAAATGGATTGAAGCTTAGGCCACTAGAAAGAATGAAGCTAGAACCATGGCTAAGTTCCTTTGGGAGCAGGTGATCTCACAATTTGGCTGGCCCATCAAGCTAGTTAGTGACCAAGGCACACACTTTATTAATGAAGTGATTGTCCATTTGCTAGCCACCTTCTTGATCATCCATTGGAAATCCTCACCATATTACCCCCAGGCGAATGGTCAGGCATAGAATCTACGAATAAGATCTCAGTACATGTCCTGACTAAGATAGTCTCCACTTCGTGTAGTGGCTGGGGCAATAGCTATGGGCCTATAGGATAGCTTACAAGATGCTTGCCGGGTAGACACCATTCAAGCTCACTATGGGACCAAAGTAATCCTGATAGTGCAGTTCTCCATTCCGAGCTTGTGAGTGGCAATACAAGAGAGATGGCATGGAAAGGAAGCATGGACAGAACCCCGGCTAGAGTTAGAACACCTATGCAAGAGTTGGTTCAACAAGCATGTAAAACAACGTGACTATGAGCAAGGCAACATATGCTCCTATACTCTGTGAAGGGCCATTAGTAAAAGATGAAGTTCAAGGGATTAGGACGTTTCAAGGTTTGCAACATTAGTCAAATCAACAACGTAGAGCTCAAGACTCTAGAGGGGGGAGAGCATAGGCTTCTTTAATGGCAGTATCTTCAAGAAGTACTGCCCTCCAATGCACCCACTACATGAGCCTCCAATGTGGACCTGCCTGTAAACATAAGAGTCACTGTTATGAGAAAGTATATAGGTGCTTTAGCATACTTGTGCATAGAAATCACTGGCCACAAGACATATACCTTTGATGCACTCATTGACGAGGGGGTTGATTGTAATATCCTGGCACATGATCATTGGACTCTCATTGTCCACAAGACATATACCTTTGATGCACTCATTGACGATGATTGTAATGTCCTGACACATGATCATTGGACTCTCATTGAAACCTACTAATGTTGAGATGACAAGCTCAATAATGTCTACACTTAGCACGTCGGTGGTCATTATGACTCTCACATGGCCACTGACTCATTACTTATTATATTTAGGTTGTTACACCTATTTATAGCTGGCATAGTTATAGCACCAGTCGACTAGTGTAGTCGGTTATGCATTGTTTGACTTAGTAGGCTACTTTCCTTTATGTTGTATCTTATATATACTTTGTGTACATTGTAAAGTGTGTGGAAGAAGAAGAAGAAACCAGCAAGAAAACGTTTTGGCCTCCATCTCTCTTCTTTCTCTTGAGTGAGCTTCTCCTTGTACATTCTGTGCGTGTTCGACGCAGCATCTTGAGCAAGTCTCCCCACCACACGATTCTTGATATGGTATCAGAGCCGTGCCACTGAGAGAGGCTGATTTCCGAAGTGAAGGAGAAGAAGCAAGGTTCGAGCAAGCAAGCCACGGGTAAGAAGCTCTCCCATCCTTCCACTCTTTCTCTTGAATAGTGCCTGTGGAGGCACCGGAAGCAGGGCAGAGCAAAAATCTCAGATTGCAGTGAGATTTGGTGTGCGCGAAGAGTGCTGTGTATTCTACAGATTTACCCTTTAGGGCTTTCCTATAGTTATTTTGGGCATCTGAGGCCGTTTGAGGCCCCGTTTTAGAGCCGCAAGGTTGCAGAAAGCAGTTTCAAGGTACATTGTGATTTCGGCTGTTTTGACCGAAAGTGGGTGCACAGGTTACAGATTGCGAATCTGTAATTCTTGAGGTGTTTATAAGAAGTAAACATAAGGTTTATCTGCAAACAGGTTGCAGATTGCATGTATTATTGAGCAGACAGTGAAAAAGGGTGTCTGGTGTATTGTTGTGCACTACAGGTCGAGGGTTGCAGAAGATTTGCTTGCTGTTTCGTATTAGTTTTGTGATAATGGCAGAGAACAATGAAGCCCCATCATTGAGAAGCTCGACAAGAACAACTACCCTTCATGAAAGTTCCGTGTCACGAACTTCCTTATTGGAAAAGGCCTCTACGAGTTTGTTTCAGGTGAAGAAAAGGAGCCGGAGGTGAGTGATCCTCCAACTACAGAAGAGACAAAGGCACGAAAGGAATGGAATGCAAAAGACAAGAAGGTCATGTATTGGATGTCTACAGTAATTGACAATAATATGCTGGGACGTATTAGAAATGCAAAGAATTCATATGTAGCTTGGACCATACTTAAAAGTATGTTTTCCGTAAATACAAAGGCACGAAAGATTCAACTCAAGCAAGAGTTGAATACATTGAAGAAAGGGAAGGTGTCTATCAATGAGTATGCACTGAAGGTAAGGAGCATTGCAGATGCATTGGCAGCGATTGATGCAATGCCCGATGATGATGATTTGGTGTCCTCTATCTTGGGTGGACTTAACAATGAAAAGGCTAGGAAGTCTTTTGTAACTTCCATATATGTTAGAAAGCCATTTCTAGATTTCGATGAGTTGGTCTCCCTTATGATCACTAAAGAGATCAACAAGCAGAGTGAGAAATCTGAAAGAAGTGGTGAACAGGTCCAAGATTTCTACTCCAGTTCAGAAAGGGGACGTGGCAGGTTCTCTTCAAGAGGCCGTGGTACAGGATGTGGTAATGACAACCAGCAAAACAAATTAAATCAGCAATTTGGCGATATGCAGGTTTCAGGAGGTCGTGGTAACTTTAGAGGTAGGGGGAGCTTTAGAGGAAGAGGTGGATGGTAGAACAGAGGTTCTAACAACTCTGGTATTGTGTGTCACTACTGTGGCAAAACAGGTCATATTGCAGCCCAATGTTATGCTAAGAAAGATGATATTCACAGTGGTAAGTTGCAGCAAGGAAACTATGCATCGTCTTCACGACAGAATGAAGATAAAAATGAACGTCTGTTTGTTATGCAGCATATGCTGAATGCTGTTACAGGAAAGGGAACACATAATGATGTTGGTATGTTGATTCAGGTGCATCCAATCATATGACCAGCCATGCAGAATGGTTTGGAGAGATGCAGGATTTGCAAAATGCAGGTTATGTGCAGATGGGTGATGATTCATGCCACCCAATTTCACACATTGGAAAATTTCTCTTGTCCTTGCATGATGGTAAGACAAAGAGTCTTTCAAATTTATTATATGTGCCATCTATTACAAAGAACTTGGTATCAATTGGTCAGATGGTAGAACAAGGGCTGCAAGTCAAATTTAATGCAAAGGGCTACTTTGTAGAAGACTTCAATGACAAGTGTAGGTTAGTTGCAAAGGGAAGTAGAGTTGGACATATGTTTACCCTGGATGCTAGAATTTCTACTATGAATGCTGCTATGTATGCTAAAGGAAAAGGTGTTGTTGCAGATATTGAAGTTTGGCACAAATGCATTAAACATGCAAATGTACAAAGGCTGAAATCGATGCTGTCCAAAGGGTTGGTTACAGGTTTGCCTACATTTAGAGTTGCAGAATTTCACAAGGCATGCAAAGCATATCAGTTTGGTAAGCAGGCAAGACAACCCTTTTCACATGATAGAGATGTAAGCAGAAATATCCTTGATGTTATGCATACAGACATTTGGAGGCCTACACAAAATGTATCTCTTGGAGGTAGCTCATACTTTGTCACATTCATTGATGATTGTTTTAGAAAGCTGTGGGTATATTTTATGAAGGAAAAGAGTGAAGCGTTTGAGCACTTTAGAACTTTCAAGGCTGCAGTTGAAAGAGAAACATGCTTGAAAGTAAAGTGCTTGAGGTCAGATGGAGGGGGAGAGTACCTCTCGAATGAGTTCAATGATTTTCTGAGGTCTCATGGGATAAACAGACAGTTCACATGCAGGTATACCCCACAGCAAAATGGGGTTGCAAAAAGAAAAAATAGGCATATTGCAGAAGTTGCACGTGCCTTGATGGCTGAAAAGAATACGCCTAAGCATTTTTTGTCTGAGGCTATTCATACTGCTATTTATATTATGAACAGAACTCCCACAGCTACAGTTCACGGTATGACTCCTGAAGAATGCTTTACTGGCAAGAAGCTTGATGTATCGCACTTGAAGGTATTTGGCTGCGTTGCATACGAAAGAAGCTTGATCCAAAGGCAGAAAAATGTGTTTTTATTGGATACTCTTTAGAGTAGAAAGGGTATCATTGTTATAACCCTGTCACATGTAAGTTCAGAGTGAGCAGGGATGTCATCTTTGATGAAATGAGCAGTTGGTATGCATCTAGTGGTGATGCATTGGATGATGATGATGATCATGACACTCATGTGCATGCTGAAAAGCAAGAATCACGGACTCTTAGTGGACCAGAGACATCATCTAGTAGTCCTTGTTCTGGGAGACTAAGGAGTAGCTCTACATCTTCAGGTGCATCTAGTAGCACTACAGCTAAAGACAAAGGAAAGAATAAGGTGTCAGATGGCATTGATGCAGTTCTTGATGGAGACTTCAGTGGCTCAGAGAGCTTGGATAATGAGCTTGGCATTCCTTCAGTGAGGACTCCAAGTGTGCAGAGAGCATGCGTCAATGCAAAGACTCCATTGAGTGATCCAATGGTACAGAGGTCTAGCAAAGTGAGATACCTTGTTAATAGATTTGGTTTTGAATGTTATATAGCTCATCATTATGCTTATATGGTGAAACTAGTTGAGGATGTTGAGCCCACTTGTTTTGAGGATGATGTTGGTCATACTCATTAGGATGCAGCAATAGATGAGGAGATGGCTGCAGTAGAGGCCAATAAGACTTGGAATCTAGTATTATTGCCGAATGGCAAGAAAGCTATTGGATGTAAGTGGGTTTATAAGATTAAGCATAATGCAGATGGTTCTATTAGTAGGTACAAAGCTAGGCTGGTTGCAAAAGGCTATGCCCAGACATATGGCATAGATTATGATGAAACCTTCAGTCCAGTTGCAAGGATGTCAACTGTCAGATGTGTGATTGCTTTGGCAGCAGCCAAAGGTTGGAGGTTGCAGCAAATGGATGTGAAGAATGCCTTCTTGCATGGTGATTTGCAGGAAGAAGTATATATGGATCAGCCCCCAGCAGGTTATGAAGATTTAGAGCATCCCACGTATGTGTGTAGGTTGAAGAAGGCGCTCTATGGGCTCAAGGAAGAATGTAGAGCGTGGTCTGACAAGATCAGAGAGTATCTTGTCAATATTGGCTTTTATGTTTCTGATGCTGATCACTTACTTTATGTGAGAAAGGGAGATTGCCTCATAGCTGGCATTACCTGTGGGCATCAAGAGAGAAGCCATTGGTCCTCCAGGAAACATAAAGGGGACATTCCACATTGCAGCCACATTAATCCAGAGGATTCCTCCTCCAACTCTTTCCATTCTTCCTGCTACACCTCCATCCAAGCCATATTGTCTTTGGGACAGCCATATACCATCATCACATCTGATCACCTCAATGCCAAGGAAGTAGCTTAGCTCACCTAAATCCTTCATCTCAAACTTCTTCTTCAAAAAATCCTTGACTTCAACAATCCCACTATCACTATCACCTGTAATAATCAAGTCATCCACATAGATGACTGGAAATGTTAGAGAAGTATGGGATGAGAGCATGCAAGCATGTTGTTAACACACCATTGGACCAAAACATAACGATGGTTAATGATGGATAGTATGTTGAAAATATTACTATGTTTAGGAAGATGGTTGGTAGCTTGATCTACTTAACCACAACAAGACCATGCTTGAGCTATTCAAAGTGAGTGATAAGCCGATTCATGCAAAGGCCATGCAAGTCACACTTGGATGCAGTAAGAAAAGTGTTGATGTATGTGAAGAAGATAGTGAATTATGGCTTTTTTTATTTAAAAAAATCAAGGCTACATTGTTTGGATACACGGATGCTAACTAGACAAAGAAGTCTTATGAGTAGAAGATCCACAAGTGGTTATGCTTTTTCATTTAGTTCAACCATGGTGAGTTGGAGCAACAAGAAGGATTCCACATTAGCTTTGTCAAGCACTAAAGTTGAATATAATGAAATATCACTCGCAGCTTGTGAGCAAACATAGTTGAGACTAACTCTATGTGACATGGGGTTTGAGATAGATGGTGGAGTTTAGCATGTATTGTGATAACATCAGTAGCATTATACTTGCAAAGAACCCAAACTACCGTGCGAGAACAAGACATATTGAAGTGTACTATCATTTCATTAGTGAGAAAGTCATGGATGGGGAGATAGACTTAGTATATGTCAAAGCCAATGACCAAGTCATTGATATCTTTACCAAAGCATTATGTAAAGATAAGTTTGAGTATTTTAGAAGTGCACTTGGAGTATTATGTTTGCAAGCTCATTCTGAGCTTGAGGGGGGTGTTGAGAAATAAGTCTTAGGTTAAGTTATATACTATGCTTGTAAGAAATAAAGGGAGGCTATATGTAAAGTGTCCTAAAAGTCAAAGTGTATCTATTCACTTTTAGAGATACTCATTATAGTGTGTGCAATGGAGAATAAAGACAAGAGCAGAATGAAGAAGAAGATAGATTGAGCCTCCATATCTTGTGTCATCTCCCTTCCAATGTGCATCTAATTTGAGTCCTTTTAACATCTTCATTGAATATTTTGCAACAGAGTGACGTATATAAACATTCAATTAATAAAGACACAGTGATAGAAAGTAGTGCGCTTGAGATCCTATATGTTATGAAATATATTTATAACAGTATTATTTTCTAGTTATTGTGAATTGTATTTATTTTTTGTAAGATCCATGATTTATCACATAAGTGCACACATGTGATACTAGTGGTGGCATTATGCTTGGTAGATAGACGAAAGGATACTAAGGTGATATTTGTCCCATCCCACCAACCGGTAGCGGGTGGACCTCCCTCCCTCTCCCTCTCCCTCTCCCTCTCTAGCCAGATAAATGTAGATGTAGATGCACACTAATAATAAGATTGCCCTCTCCAACCTCCCCAATATCCTCGCACTGAGCCATCAGCCCAGGCGCCGTCAAAGTTATTGGAGAGTCGTCCTGGTATCCTAGCGATACCCAGGCTCACGATGGTAGCATGCCAATTGACCTCTACCCACCAACCCATGGCTTTTCAATATATATTGCCTTTAGTAATTTTGAGTCCTTTTTTTTTAAGCAGTAATAAAAGCAGCTTCAACCGTCATTGAGGGTTGTGGGGCTTGTTCACTTTTTCACTACATTCTTCATTTTCAAAATGAACAAGTTTAAGTCATAAAGCTTAAGCTATGGCAATTATATAAAGCTTTGTTAAGACGAGCTTGATTAAAAGGCTTTGAGGCCATGTTTTTTCTTTCAAGAGGGGGAGAGAATAAGGCCCTCTCCAATTAAACAAGAGAGCGTGGCTCAAATCGAAGTGAACTGCCTAGTCACTATCTATGAGTCCCAATGGCCACCACCTTCATCATGCCTCTCAGTCAAATCACCTTTGGTTCTATTATTAAGCTCGCCTAATTAAAATATTTCTTACTCGATAGTTCCTTTGTGTGTTGGACCGCTTATTCACTCTAGCCCAAGTTTTAGAGCACCTCCACCGCGTTGTTTTCAACATCTCGACTTACTTTTACAATATACTGCCTAGCTTTTATTCACGGCTATGGCTACTAATGTTCTAATCATTTTTAAACAAAGGTGATTGAAAAGACTAAGCAATCATCATATGTGACTTTTTCCTGTATGAAAAGTTCTCTTTAAGCATTCTAAAGTTAGCATATTGCATGACAATAGTTTCTTTTCTAGAAGTGTGTGTGTTAGATCTACTCCTAGGATAACCTTAGGATCTAGCTCACTTGGACTAAAATCTTTATTTAAACCTCATGGAATGTTTTGTATAAGCTTAGGGTTTAGAAATTATATGGATATATTGTTGTCTTATTTTCTTTTCTTTAGTTAGGATATGTAGTTTGTTGTTGCATTCAATATTCTTCTCTATGTTTATGTTACTTTGAATAGCGTGAGTTTTTCTTACTTAATCTTTATGATGTAACATAAAACAATTTATACAAGAGTACGTGAAGTTGTGTTTGTTTGAGTGATTGACTTTTTGAGTTGTGATCATATCTAAAATCAATCCACATGTCTAGATTACTAAGTGTCTACATGTATAGATAAATATTTAGCTACACCACATATCTATTGAGGTTCTCATAGATGACCTATTGAGAAAGCTCATGGTAAGAACTTTGCTAGTTGTTGTTGTCCCAATAATTGATACTCTATCCATTATTCATGCCAAAATTCTACAAGAGATCACTGTTGAAATTCAATGATTCCTAGTCACTTGAATATCTAGAAATAGTTCGAGACTATATTCCACTTATAGAAGTACTACAATGAAGATAGTTGCATTGTGATTGAAAGGAGGAGACTACAAAACATTGAAAGGCATCCAAAGTTCAAATTAGCTCCAAAATTTATATTTAGATTGAGAATTCCTCCTCATTAGTAAATTCACAATTCTTTTCATATTAGTTTGTTGAAACCCTTTCAGGGAACACCTTCAATTACTCATGTAACTGTTGATGACCCTCCTTTGTTAGAGGAAGATACCCAAATTCTAACACCTTCAATTACTCCTATTGTTGACGACTCTCCTTTGTTAGAGGAAGATACTCAAATTTTAGTTCATGAAGTAATCATTAACCATGATCAAACCACTACTAGAACAAAAAATTAGTACCATAGATATCTAGTTAAGTACAAAAATCATTCTATGGAAGAATCTCAATGGATTCAAAAATCAGCACTAACTCCGACATATGACAATCCAAT
The DNA here is from genome assembly GCF_053477565.2 of Lygodium microphyllum. Classification (NCBI taxonomy): domain Eukaryota; kingdom Viridiplantae; phylum Streptophyta; class Polypodiopsida; order Schizaeales; family Lygodiaceae; genus Lygodium; species Lygodium microphyllum. The sequence continues at coordinate 4,336,112 of NC_141140.1, read as the reverse complement.
AAATACGTACCACTCACAATCACATTAAATATCCCACAAGCACAAATTTGCTACAAGAGAAAGTGTTTCATGTAAAATCCATGGAACTTCATAGTGCAAATTCATCGCAAGAGGTAGCACTAGTTGGAACTTTACAGTGTAGATTCGTTGTAGGAGGAGGTAGCACTAGTATATTGTGCAAATTCACCGCAGAAGGCAACGCTTGCATATCTTTGCATATTTTTATTTATCTTATCAACTTAATTTTTTAACCCCTAAGAAATGTTATGGAAATATATTCATCACAATATTATTTTATATGTATTGTGGAATTTATTTATTTTTCGTATGATCCATAAGTAATCACATGAGTGCATACACGTGATGTTGGTCGCATTATGCTTGGCAAATAAACAAAAAGATACTAATGTGTTTTGTGTTGTGGTGAGCAAATAATTAGATTGAGCTATGCATAATTATTATTTTGGAGCGTGTATCTTAATGCATGGAATTTACGTGCTTCATAGTGTAGAATTTATGCACTTCACATCGTGGAATTCACCTATTAGCACAAAGACTTTGCATGTGCACATGCACAATAGATTTATTTCAATGCATTTATTAGAAGACAAAATATTATTTTTGGTTGTAAAGCTATTCAAAATAGGGTGTGTTTGATTTAGTTGCACAAAAGCAAGTCATGTAGAGAGAGAAAAGCAAAAACTCAAAAAGGATGCTCTCAATGCATTTTGAGCACAAAAACCTAATTGAATATTATAAATACATGCATGGGGGGAGATTGTACACAATCTTGTATTGTGTATGCTTTCTTTATTTATGTTCTCTTCTTGCAATTCATGTCTCTTTGCATTTTGACTAATAATTGGGTATTATATGGGAAGGTTCTTAACACAAGATCCTAAGCCCAAGGCTAGTGATGTCCCTACTAACTCAACCCACCAATTACATTAAGATAAGCATCCCAAACCCTAGAATTGTTCAAAGGATGTTGCTCAAACTCACCTCCAAATCAGTGCCACAAAACCTAATCCACCTGTTCATATGAAATATTTGCTACTCTGTCAATCTTTGAGCAGCATGGCTACTCATTTGGCCAAAAAGAAAAAACCTCTCAAGTAGAATGGCTACTCCAATTTGACTCCATATTTACTATATATGCCAAGTTATTTGCAATGATTGATTTAGGCCTTGTTGATAATGACGTGATTCAATTCACTTCCAATCAGCATCCCACTTGGGAATAGATTGAATGCCTCTACCGCAATAGCCTCTTGGTTCAAGCTGACTATGCTACCCACAGAAGCAATTACAATCATGCCGACTTATCCCTTCTTATGCTTCTGTAACCAAAATTAAAGACTAGTTAGTACTTGATGAGCTTAATAAAAATTTAAAAAGTGATTTTCTCATTGACTTGATCTTGCTCGCCATGGTAGTCATTTTATGACGATGGCTAAGCAACGATGTATAGTCAGTACTCATGACAATGACTAAGCAATGATGTACAATCAGTCTATCATCCTTGCTTAGAATTTGGACATTTGATTACTAGTCTTTGTGGATGAGCTACCAAACCAACTAACTTGGATACTTTTGTTGAATTGGAGTCAACCTTCAATTTTACGACTAACGGATTCCCAAAAATAATAAATCATTTACTCTTGTACATAAATAACTTTATTTAACCTTATACATAGCTTAGTCTTTAGCTCAATGTGTTGCACTAACAAGAGCCAAAGCCCCTCCAAATTGTGGAACAATGCTACATCTTATGTGAGGACAAGATCGAAGGTACAAGCTCTAAACTTTTGTTCTAAGGTTTTATGGTAAAACACATCAAAGTTGCCATCTCCTCTTTCTATCTTTTGACTTTGACTTCTCACTGCGTGGTACTCTCAAAGTTTCACCAAGTAAATGCAAGATAGTAGTAGTTGACAAAGTAATGCAATGAAAATTCAAGGTTGGAAGATAGTATCATCGGCAACCATAGAAACTTTTCTTGAATATCCTAAGCTTCAAAACATCAAAGACAACAACAAGATCATCTTGAAGCCTCAATGAAGAGATAGAACTTCGAAGAACCATCATCATGATACCCATATTTCTTTGATGAAGACATACCTTAATTGCAACATTCTTTGGACATCTAATTCTATAGGAGGCACCAGTCGTCTCTACCATCTGCAAGAACACCATCTTTATCAGTACCAATTCTCAGCAGCAACATTCATTTCTCTCCATTAGGACCATTACTTCTTTACAGGTACTTCATCGACCATCCTAGCATTCCACATCTACCTTTGATGTAAGTGCCATGGGATTGACACTCGTCTAGGGCGAGAAAATAATGTTATTGGTATTTGACCAAGCCAAAAGCAAAGAAGATCAAAGCAAAGCCAAAGTGCAAGTACTAGAAATATTTTTTGAAATGGAATTACTTTTTGAAGCTTTAGAGTTTCATTTTTGGCACTTTTATTATTCACAATACTTCATGGAGCTTCCAAATATCATTTTTGGCATATATATCATTCATGGTACTTTATGGACACATAATATCCATGGTTATATTATTTTGTGAGAGTCGAGCTCACTACACTATGAACATTGTAGTAATTTCTATAGTTTAATTTGTCGCACCCACAACTATAATAATTGTGATTTTTGCACACATGGATTTGTAATTGCAATAGTGTAGGCTATGTCTAATTAGATTAAGGTTGAAGCTGTTAGAATATCAAGCTCATTTAGTGTGTGTTGACCGACATGAGCTGGACACAGCTAGTCTAGCCATAGTAGTTAGATACATTAAATAAGTCGGTGCCTTTGGTGTGAATGGTCTTATGACCGTAGGTTGTATCTTTCACTATTGAGTGTGGTATAAATAATAGAGTGTGTGAGAGGAAGCTAGTTGCTTCACTCTATCTGTCATCTATCTGCCTCTTTGAATCTGAACATGGTATCAGAGCCTCATCCATGAGGCTGTGGGAGAATGGGCATGACAACTTGCAGTGCAAAGGAGATGGAAGTAAGGAATCAGGAAAAATCGTGGACTGCCTCCTGAAACCTGTGTTTGAAAATCGTGGACTGCCTCCTGAAATCTGTGTCCTGAAATCGTGGACTGCAACCTGTGTCTGAAAATCGTGGACTGCCTCCTGAATGGACAGCAACCTGTATCTAAAAATCTGCGCCTGCTGATCTGAATGGATAGCAACCTGTATCTGAAAATCTGCGCTTGCTGATCTGAGTGAATAGCAACCTGTCAATCTTCAGTGGGGCACCTGGACAAGGTTCATAGAGCATGTATGCTCACTATTGAAGGTATTTGAAGTGTGCAAGGAGTAAATGCTTGTGTGGGAGCTCTGTTATGAGCTAGAGTGACAGACACAGACCTGTAATCATTTCTGAACTGCTATAAACATGAATGGACAGCATGCATTTAGTCATTACTGACACACAGGAGCCTTGTACTACACTCAGAAAGCATCTTTGGAGCACAAGAATGTGTCAAAGCATGTATACATTGGATCAAATGTCTTGGAGCTGAGATCTCTTGCTCAGAATACTCAGATCTAAAAAATCTGAAAACTGTCATACATAGTTAATGACAGAATACTCAGATCTGAAAATCTGAAAACTGTCATACACAGTCAATGACAGAATACTCAGATCTGAAAATCTGAAAACTGTCATACACAGTCAATGACAGAATACTCAGATCTGAAAATCAATGATAGGCTGAAAACTGTCATACACAGTCAATGACAGAATACTTAGATCTGAAAATCAATGACAAGCTGAAAACTGTCATACACAGTCAATGACAAGTACTGTGCATTACTGAAGCAATACAGGTCATCTTGGGGGTTCCATCATCTATATGAACTGGCCTATACATGCTAATGCATGGAGAATTGAAGCAAGCAATGAGCATCATTGAAAACTGAATTTTGAAGCTGAAGTAAATGCAGTTACACTGTCCTGGCTAATTACAATTTTGGAGCTGCTTGGAGCTTGGTATGCTGAATTCTGGTTGACTGCAACCTGAAACTGAATTTGTTGACACACTCAGTTTTGGACTTGAAATTGCTGCTGGTTACTCACAGTTTACAGTTTTCAGACTGCATGTATGTACCCTGGCAGTGAGGTTACATAAGCTTAAGCTGAAGCAAACACATAGCTTATGTATTGACAGTTATATCTACAGTTGAGACCACTTGTTTGTGGGTTGTTTTGGGGTGTCAGTGGGCTGAAATACTCTGGTTTTTTTACTGCAATTAATTGCAGAAAACTGTCATAAACAGTTCCGGGCTGAAGTTGAACTGTTAAGAAAATCTTGGTTTGCAGGTAGTCAGGCAAGGTCTGCAACATGGCAAATGCTGATAGAACTGATAATGTAACCCAGATTGTGGGAGAAAAGCTTGATAGCAACAACTATGCAATATGGAAGTTCCGCATGGAGAACTTTCTGATAGGCAAAGGATACTGGGACTTAGTGACAGGTGTTGAGGCTGAACCTGAAGTTCCAGATAGGAATCCTACAGCTGATCAAAGACGAGCACATCGAGCTTGGACGGAAAGAGCTCGCAGAGTTTTACATTGGCTGTCATTATGTATATCGGATGCTATGGTGATGCAGATCATGAACTGTAAATCCCCAGCAGATGCATGGAACATATTGGTCAGGTACTATGGCACAACTACAAGTGCCAGGAAGATACAACTGAAGGAAAAATTCAACAACATAGAGAGGAAGAACATATCCATACAGGACTATGTCACGGAGATTAAAACCTTAGCAGATCAGCTCGCATCTGTTGGCTCACAGGTAGAAGATGAGGATATGGTTGCAGTGACCTTAAATGGCTTGGGTCCGGAGTATAAGTCTTTTGACACTTCAGTATCTGTGCGGGCTGAGATGCCTGACTTTAATGAGCTGGTTGCATTATTGATTCATGAAGAGGTGAAGCTTGGCTTAGCTACAGGGTCAAGCAGCTCTAAGAATAAGGATGCAGTTTTTTATTCGAATCAGCGTGGTCGTGGTAGCCGTGGTAGAGGCTATGGATCTGGCAGGGGAGGCCAGCAGAATGCATCCTATAGTAATAGCAATCAGCAATCATCAAATGCAAGAGGTAGTGGCAGCTTTCGAGGTAGGGGGAGATCGAACTCCCGTGGCAGAGGCTCATGGCAGCAGCAGCGTCAGTCAGACAATCCAAATAAGGACAAGGATTGTCACTACTGCGGAAAGTATGGGCATATTGCAAAGGATTGGTGGAAGAAGCAGGGAAATCAGAAGGGCAAGCAGCATGGACATTATGCTACGTCCAGTCAGGCAGATGACTCTGGTGATAGACTGTTTGCCATGCAATATGTCAAAGATAAGGCTGCTCAAAAATCATCTGATGATGTAGTGTGGTACATTGACTCGGGGGCGTCGAATCACATGACCCCTCATGGTGATTGGTTCACGGATATGGTGGCTGAAAAGCATGGCTATGTATGCACAGGTGATGACACGCAACATAGCATTGAGCATAAAGGCAAAGTGCCTCTGGTTGTACATGATGGCAGGAAGAAGAATCTTCATGATGTTTTGCATGTTCCTTCGATTACGAAGAACCTATTGTCTGTGGGTCAAATAACAGAGCAGAACTTGCAGGTTCGCTTCAATAAGCATGGCTGCTTTATTGAAGAGTTTGGCAATGGATGCAAGCTGATCGCGAAAGGCCACAGAAATGGAAGAATGTTCACTCTTGATGCTACACTGCCAGAGCTGAATTCCGCTATGTTTGCTCAGGGTTCTGGCACTATCAGGGACTTAGAGATTTGGCACAAGAGAGTGGGGCATGTCAATTTGCAGAGGCTGCAGACCATGCAGAAGAAGCAGCTGGTAACAGGGCTACCTAGATTCCAATATTCAGATATTGGTCATGTCTGCGAGGCTTGCCAGTTTGGTAAGCAGTCACGATTGCCATTTGTCAGGCATGTAAGACAGAGTACACGACCACTGCAGTTAGTGCACTCTGATGTTTGGGGACCAGCTCATAATGCATCTATGGGCGGTTCCAGATACTATGTATCCTTCATTGATGACTACAGTCGATATACCTGGCTTTACATATTGAAAACAAAAGATGAGGTCTTTGCTGTTTTTCAGAAATTTAAGGCACAGGTTGAGAAGGAATTTGAGTGTTACATCTCTTGCTTGAGATCTGATAGCGGTGGGGAGTATGTCTCCAATGAATTTGCTGATTTTTTGGCTGAAAATGGCATTCGTAGGCAGCTAACCTGCAGCTACACTCCGCAGCAAAACGGAGTAGCTGAAAGGAAGAACAGGGTTCTAATGGAAGCTGCCAGGGCCATGATGAATGAGAAGCATATGCCGCTTTACTATTGGGCAGAGGCTGTTGTGACAGCCGCATATATTCTGAACAGGACTCCCACTGCAGGCATTCATGACATGACACCGTTTGAGAGGCTCTATGGCTATAAGCCGGATGTAAGACACATGAAGGTCTTTGGCTGTCTTGCTTATGTGCACATTCCAGATGAGAAGAGGAAAAAGCTGGATCCCAAAGCGCATAAGAGTGTGTTCATTGGATACTCGCAGGAGAAGAAGGCATACAAATGTTATGATCCCTCTACCAGGGAGACTTTGGTAAGCAGGGATGTCATCTTTGATGAGCTGGGCTCTTGGTATGTCTCACCAGTTGCAGTGCTATCCAATCTGTCTTCCACTCATGTCTCTACAGTTGATATGCAGCAGAGCACTGCTATGACAGGCCCTATCAGTCAGACAGTATCCCCATGGACAGGGAGATTGAGGAGCTCACCGTCCACTGACACGGGTATGTCAGTGAGGGGGAGACATGATGTCTTGGACAGCAAAGGAAAAGAGAAAGTTAGTGAGGATGGTATGATGAGACCTGGCAGAATGACTTCGGGCTATGAGTCTAGTGATACTTTAGACAGCGAACTTGGTATTCCGACTGTCTATACGCCTGGCACGAGGCAGAACAGGTACATTCCACCTCATGAGAGAGGTGAATCGAGTAGTGCATCACAGCCTAGACGATCGCAGAGGGTCAGATACCCTGTTGACAGGTTGACGTACTCTGGTTATTCTGCAAAGCATTATGCATACATGACAAAATTGATGGAGATCAAAGAACCAGGTACTTATGCTGAAGCTGCAAAGGATGAAAACTGGTGCATGGCTATGGACGAAGAGATGAAAGCCTTGGCTGAAAATCAGACTTGGGATTTGGTACCACTGCCTGAAGGGAAAAAGCCTGTTGGCTGCAAATGGGTGTATAAAATCAAATGTAAGTCTGATGGCAGTGTAGAAAGGTACAAAGCAAGGCTGGTCGCTAAAGGATATGCTCAGCAGTATGGCTTGGATTATGATGAAACATTCAGCCCGGTTGCAAAAATGGCAACCATACGAACTGTTATTGCCTTGGCTGCTGCAAAAGGCTGGAAATTGCAGCAGATGGATGTTAAGAATGCATTCCTCAATGGTGATTTAACAGAGGATGTATACATGGTTCAGCCGGAAGGGTATGAGCACCCTGATTTTCAGCATTATGTGTGCAGGCTGAAAAAGGCACTGTATGGGCTGAAGCAGGCTCCGAGAGCCTGGCATGTTAGGATCAGCAGTTACTTGCAGAGTCTTGGATTTGTTGTTGGCAGGGCTGATCACAGCCTGTTTACAAAGAAGACTGACAGTGGCTTGGTAGTGCTGGTCATATATGTTGATGACTTGATAATCACTGGAAATGATGACATGGGAATTCAGCATGCTATGAAGATGCTGAAATCTGAATTTGACATGAAAGATCTGGGAGATCTGAAGTATTTCTTGGGTATTGAGGTCGTACCAGCTGAAAATGGCTTATGGCTGATGCAGAAGCACTATGCCATGGAAATGCTTAAGAAGTATGGCATGGCTGAATGCAAACCACTGGATACACCTCTAGACCAGAATGTAAAGCTAGACATGAACACTGGGGCTGAAGTAGAAGATGTGACTATGTACAGGCAGATGGTCGGCAGTCTAATTTACTTGACCATCACTAGGCCTGACTTGAGCTATGCAGTAGGGCTGATAAGCCAGTTTATGCAAAAGCCGAGAAAGCCGCACTTGGATGCAGTTAGACGCATCATGAGGTATGTTAAGTCCACTGTAGACTATGGGCTGTTCTATGTCAGAGATAAGCCCTTGATACTGATTGGATACACAGATGCAGATTGGGCAGGATGCTCAACTGACAGACGATCTACGAGTGGCTATGCCTTTGGCTTTGGTAGCGGCATGATCAGTTGGAGCAGCAAGAAGCAGCCTACGGTTGCTTTATCTAGTACTGAGGCAGAGTACAGGGGGGCTGCATTGGCAGCATGTGAGATTGCTTGGCTGCTCAAGCTTATGGCTGACTTGGATATTCAGGTTGATGCTCCAGTGAAACTGTTATGTGATAATCTGAGTAGTGTACTCCTGGCCATGAATCCAGTTTACCATGCTAGGACAAAACACATAGAGGTACACTACCACTTTATTCGTGAGATGGTTCTTGTAGGAAAGGTTGATCTTATGCATGTGAGGACTGATGAGCAGGTAGCAGATATCTTTACCAAGTCTCTGGGTAAAGATAAGTTCTGTGGTTTTAGACAGCTACTTGGAGTACATATGCTGTCTTGAGCTTGAGGGGGAGTGTTAGAATATCAAGCTCATTTAGTGTGTGTTGACCGACATGAGCTGGACACAGCTAGTCTAGCCATAGTAGTTAGATACATTAAATAAGTCGGTGCCTTTGGTGTGAATGGTCTTATGACCGTAGGTTGTATCTTTCACTATTGAGTGTGGTATAAATAATAGAGTGTGTGAGAGGAAGCTAGTTGCTTCACTCTATCTGTCATCTATCTGCCTCTTTGAATCTGAACAGAAGCATCATCAAGGAATGACTGGCCTAGATCCCATAAAGTGGGTATGACACCCAAGAGAGGGTACAAACCCTAAAACACAAATGGACAGCCACCTTAGAGAATGGGCCTAACCCTAACCCTAATTTTCCATTCTCTCAACTTGCTTACATTGTTGAGAGTGAAGGAGAGAGAGTGTGAGAGTTGCATTGAGTAAGGGATTGAGGTAAAGTGAAGCTCTACATCTTCTTCTTGCTTTTCTTATTTTTCTTCCCATCCATGGTAAGAGGATTGAGTGTGGAGTTGTGTGTGAGGTTGTGAATTATGAGAGTGTGAGGGATAACACAAGATGAAGCTCTTCTCCATCTTATTCTCTCATCGTCGGTATACTTGGAGGTGGATATGCGAAGGCAACGACATTGAATTATGTTACGTGGGTCATGGAGCCATCATCAAGCTTTCGAACTACAATGGGGGAAGGTAAGTAAGCTTGTGAGTTCACTACACCTCAAAGTTAGCATTGTGTTCTTGCTTTCTGGATTGGAGAGAAGAATACATGTTTAGTTAGAGCAGAGTATTGAGAAGACAAGGTGAGAGATTATTCCCAAAGCCAGTTGTGGCTTCTGAAATAAAAAAAGGCCATTTGACTCTTGTGCATTTATCCCAACAAAGCTTAATCCAAAGGTTAAGAGAGAGGTTTTAATCAAAACAATAGCTTGTAGCTTTCTTTAACAACCAAAACATGGAGAAAAACATATTGAATAGCCTATCTCTTGAGAATGCATCAAAGTAGGTCATTTTTATCCAGAAAAGTGGACCCCACTTTTCTACTTAACCCAACCCCTTCCTAAATATGTAACAATGTTTCCCTATGTTGAAGCAACCCCCATGCTTGCATACATTAATACGGGTATCAAAATATATTGCCGAGTAATCCAAAAATAATTAAACTACCTTGAATCCAACCACTATTGGTTACCCTAACACCTTGAAATTGCACTACAATAGCCCTCAAAGTGAGCCTTAATGGGTCCCTTAATCGAACAACCTATTTGCGTTAAATGGAGATCTTGATGATGGGATTTGTAGCTCTTTCCAATCCGAACAACAAGCATGAATGTTACAATGAAGTTTTGACTCCTTGAACTCAATAAATCTTAACTTCTCACACCCCTTACTCCAAACAAAGCTTCCACATATGCTGCTTTGATACCAATTGACAGGAAGTGATGGTGGGATTCAAAGTCAATGCAATGTGCAATGTGTGTGTGTGTGTGTGTGTGTGTGTGTGTGTGTGTGTGTGTGTGTGTGTGTGTGTGTGTGTGTGTGTGTGTGTGTGTGTGTGTGTGTGTGTGTGTGTGTGTGTGTGTGTGAGCACAACACACCTTTTTGTGGGTATTAAATTACCCTTAGTCTTCATTATCTTCATGTATATATATAACTATATAGTGTGTACTTATACAAGGGGTGCTCACCCTGCACGTAGTGATTGGCCTTGACCCCAATAATGGGGTTAGCCTACACTCCATGTATATTGTCCATACTTCAAGTACATATGCACTAGAGGTGATCAATTTATATTGAGATCTACAACTTTTAATTCTCAATATACTAATCAAAGTGATTTGTCACCCTCCACAGGTCTCACAACACCTTTCAAAAAGTGATCTAGACATCTCAAATGGGGGTTGAATGCAAGGGTTGAATGCGATATGTGTGGAGTGTATGCAATGATAGAGATATGTGGATGTACTAGAGGTGATTCAAATGTTGTATTCATCCACTACCTTAATTGAGAAAGTCCACTAGATGCAGATTTTTAGTCAAGGTGATAGATTGATCACCTTAAGTGGTTTTCCTAGAGTAGTTTTAATGCAACCTAAGCAAGGTGAAGGTCAACTCGAGTAGGGCTAGGTTGTCAATGAGAGTTGAATATGAATCTCCGCCTTTCAAACAAAAGCAAACACTTTTCAAATGCTTGTGAGAAGGCAATCATAATAGTGAGACCGCCTTCATCAAGGTGGCGATCATCTTGAGTGCTCTGCGTTCACATTGATCAAGGTGATCCAATCAAGGTGATGGATCGCCTTGATTGATATGGAACCATTCAAGGTGATGATCACCTTGATCAAGGTGTCAAATTCTAGTCAAGGTAATGGGTTATGATCACCTTTAGTAGTTGGAATGTAATCAATGTGGTGAGATGTCATGGAAAGGACAAGTTCCAATCAAGATGATGACCACCATGAGTGGTTTTGAGTTAGTAGAGGTAGTGAATCACATTGACCAAGGGCATTTGAAGTCAATAAAGGTGACCTAGTCCAAGTGATGATCACCTTGAGTGGAAGTAATGCAATGTAGTCAAAGTGACACCTAGTCTAGATGGATGCAATTAAGGTAAAGGATGATCACCTTGAGAGAAAGAGATGCACTCTAGAGTGATGCCTAGTCTAAATGGATGTAGGCAAAGGATTACCTTGAGTAGAGATAGTATTAGTTTACCTCGAAGAAAATTAGATATTGCCAAGATGGTATGCAATCGAGGTGATGTTCACCTTGATCAAGGTGATAACCTCCTTAATTAGGGTGATGAGTGATGGAGGTGAAAGTCACTCAATGTGATGACCACCTTGAGTGGAGGTGATGGATGATATACCATTAGTTAAAAGTCAAGGTGATGGCTAACTTGAGTGTAATGTGCCAAGTTGAAGGATCACCTTGAGTATATTTACAAAATTAGTAGAGGTGAATTACCTTGATCAAGGTGATCAAATTCAGCACAACAGTGAAGGACCACCTTGAGTGGTTCTATGTCTATTGAAGTAAAGGTGTGGAAAAATACAATGTGCTAACAATCAATGTGATGCAATGGAGGTGATGTATATCACTCAATGTGAAGAGTCAATCAAGGTGATATCACTTGCAATGATGGTTGTTGTTAGCTTATTCATGGTGATTAGATACTTGTCAATACCTCCAAAAGCACCCAAGCAACAGGCAATCACATTGTACCACATGCAAACACAAAGCGTCACCATTTTTCTACCACTTTTCAACTCAAGAAGCACGATAAAATAGTATGGAGAACTACAAAATTGCTCAAGACATATTCATGCTCCTAAGCTTACACTAGATTGAAAATGAGAATTTTTCATGAATTTCATTGTTTTTCGAAAGAGGATAAAAGGAAGAGAGATCCTATTTTAACTTATTGCCTACTCCATGTCCATCTAACTAGTTTTATTCCACTTGGCCTTTCTACTTGAACCATGTGTGTTTTGATAAGAGAGTTTATTTGAAGGACAAGAGGCTTAATCCTTTTGACAAACTCAATCTCTAAATCCGCCACAATGGATCATTCTAAAATAGCCATGTATATTTCAAATTAGCCATGCCTTCTTTAATAGGACAACAAATGGCGCCATCCTTTTGAGCACTCACACACTTCATCTCCTACATATGGTGAGAGTTGAGCAACCACTCGAGAAACGATTCCATCCTCCATCCTAACAATGAAACCAAAACTGCTGGGCTTTCTTCTAACGATGGGATTTATGTGCGGGACTCTTTATTTTTTCAAGAGCTTTTATTCTTTTGCTCTTACAATAAGCATCATAAAAGGTTCCTAAGCATAGACTCGACCTCAATAGAGTGACCTATCATGTAGCAAGGACAATGGGTGTAGAAGCCAAACATTCTGCCTTTGAGCTTCCTTATTTGTCATCTCTACCTTCACCATATAAAACACCATGGTTATATGGCTTCTTGCTTGATATGATTGAGCTCTAAACCATTCTCCATTACATTTAACTATTAACTTAGTAAGAACTTGACCAAATTGTACATTGTCCGACAAAGATCAGTAAAGCTCTTGGTTTAGAGCTTGACCAAATTTACATTTGTTTCTTTGGATTCAGATTTCAAAAAGAGCTCGAATATCTTGGTGTTACGCCCACCAGATAAGAATTTACACAAATTACAGATTTTAACACGTTATACTCTAAATACATAGGCTCTACAGTATACTTCAAAATCCTGTGCACATGCTTTGTCCAATTCCACCTATGCCATGCAGATAACCAGTGACACTCCTAACCAAAGAATAATGCATGCAGTACTGCACAACTAGACCTTTACAGAGTTGGCACCATAAAAATACCAGACCACACTAGGACCTGCAAGCAAAGGCGCCTAATAAAAACCTAAGGTGTGTTTTCATTGGTTCAAATAGCACATTCTTTTGTCCAGCGCAAGCTATGAAATGTGGATAACCAATGATGCTCCTAACCAAATCACGGTCCACATGCTTTTCTCTATAATAATCTGAAATAATTTAGCTCTGATACTGTCACCAAACAAGGTACATCGCTTCCAACAGAGTACTACAGTTTCTGCTCCAAATAATCTTAAAGAATTAAAAGTTTGATCATCCTTCTGCGCAACATGAAGTAAGCATGCCGCATGACTCACAAATTAAGGTGAAATGCCTCTTTCATCATAAGGCAGCTATGTTGAGCTTTCAATCTGCCTGAATACGCCAAAACAGCAGCATAAACTATCTTAAATCCGGAGGTTACTACAAAACCTCAGAAGTTTGCAGAAAAAAGGTTGCATACTTGGCTTTCCCTTGTGATTAAAAGTTGGATGCTAGCAAGCTAGGACTAAATTGCAAAATTAAGTGAAGCTTTCTTTTCTGAAAGTTCTTTCACAAGCCATCACTATAACAAACTTCGTTTCAATGGCAACTAGAGGTCATCGAGACTCTGCAATAAATCATCCACTTCCTGCTTCAGTTGTGAGATTTTCTGTTGGTAAGGGGCAACACGATTGTCAATTTCTTTACTGGACAGTTTTCGTTCATATGACTCCAAAGTGACAGAGTGCTTCTGCAGTAACTTTTCTTGCTTCTCCTTCTCCTTCACAATCAACAACTCCACCTGTGACAACAGTAGTGTTTGAGCAGCATGGCAAGAAGGGTTATATTGACATCCAGGAAAAGGATAAAGTGAAATTTCATACCTTTGGAGAGATGCTCGAAGCACGTGGAGATGACTGCAAATTCTCTGCAATGGCTTTTAAATCCTTAGATGTGTCTTTCAGCACACCATCTGCAGATTTACGAGCTGCCTTACAGCTCTGAATATCTCCTGTTCTTGCCAGGTCTCGCAATGAGGCTTCTAGCTTTTCACTTACATTTACCCGTAGATTCAGCAGGTTTTGCAATTTCTGGACTGCATCCACTAGCTGCAACATTTTTAAATGCTTCTTAGCTCCACCAAACTTTATCTACGGTAAGTTGGAGATGAAGAAGATGCCTAGCAGAACAGAAGTGCAAATATGTTACCTCTTCACGCTGTAAGCGAGCTTGATAGGAAGCAGATGACTTGGAGATGGAAAAATCAAAGCGAACATATGCTATGCAGGCAACAAAGAAAAGGAAAAAGCCTGTGACCAGCATCAACGGCTCAACCAGCATGGCAATACTGTTGAATTTATAGTACACCTGTATGAAGAGGCCCAATGTCTCTTATTTTATATCAGTAAGTGGTGCAACTCCTATAGACATCTTAAGCAGTCAAATTTTTCATTTAAAAAGGTGAGACAAAAACCTCAAAGAACACATTGTGCTCCTGCACCACGTTCTTCTTTGTCAACACCAAGACTGTCCTTCCAATGCTGTCCAGGTAGCTGTACTTCACCTGTCAGATTAGAATGCTTAAACACAGTTCTCCAAATTTCTTCCTTCAGTTGCATGCAAGCACAACTGATACAAAGAGTTACAGGAAATTTCAGCAATTTGAAAGCTTCAAGCAGTAGCATTACCTCTTGCGACTCTTCTACAGTAAAAGGGACTTGAGCAGATGGAACTGTTGACCCTTCAGGCAGCACCACCTACATAAAAGAGAGAATCCATAAAATACTACTCCTGTATACAGGAAAATTGAAGATGAACAGAAACCATAAGCTGCTGATCCATTGCTCATATACATGCATGCAGGTAATGTTTGGTTCAACGGCAACTGGGATATTTCACGCTCTAGCTATGAAATTCACTTTTTAGGCATTCCGTGACTGCACCTTTACAATCATCTTATTGACAACAACATCGTGAAGGGGACACCCAAAAGGAAACTTCAGGTATCTTCTACCATCCGAAGCCTGAAATACGAAATCCTGGAGGGGTACTCCATATCCAATTGTAAAGGTGACGTGCCATCCTCCAAACAAAGGATATCGAGGCTCAAACTCCAGATCTGTCTGTACATGATCCAAAACAAGATTTTTCATTATACAAGACTTTTAGACCTTCGAAGATATACATGTCTAACGCTAATGTTGCAGAAAGCCGAACTTATCAACATTGATGTACAGGCTCACCTTGTCTTTATCAGTGCGCAAATGGGACGTTGAAACATTTCCAATTGCATCCCTGTAATACACAGAATGTGCACCAGGAGGCAGCCTTGCCAACAGCTGGCGCAAAGATGCCACTCCACTCACTTGTGGTCTGGCTTGATAATCAAGCCTTCATGAAAGAAATCATTTTTAAATTAGTATCATCAACCCTTTCCAAGATAAATGCAGGGGAAACACTTGCTGAGCACACACCTTGAGAAACTACCCGTATGACGAGCTCCACCATGCAGCAGGTGGTAATTTTCTGTGACATATATGTTGCCCCAATGGGAGATTTCAATCTCCCGCTCCAACTCCTCCACGACCACAAAGGGCCTGTTGAGCTCATAATGGACCGTTATAGGTTTTGACGAGAATGGAGGAGTGTTCTCATAAGGACCATATCTTAGCTCTCCATTTGCTAATTTTACTGGTTCAACTTTCATGTAAGCTTCGACACGTGGACTTGGGAATTTCAGAAGCAATGTCTGCACTTTGATGGGATAAGGTGACAAAGTGTAAGCACTGTCATGGTAAAGTACAAGCTGTGCATCTGATTGCGAGATTTCTGCTGGAAAAGGTTTCAAAGCATGGGTCAAAACTGTGTACACGTCTACTGTCGCTGATTCACCTGGCTTCAAGTCCTTCTTCAGTAAGATAGAAAATAGGACTGCATCATCTGCCAAAGTATCAGTTTCACTGAGGTTCACCACCAGACTGGTTGGGGCAGCCTTATTCTTGCCTTTTCCTTCAGATGAAGTAGCCCCAATAAATGCTAAACTTTTTGCCAGACCAGAAGGCAGTGCAAACAGCACCTCGGACACAGTTGCTGAGCCTTTGTTCTCAAACTGGATCAAAACAGGTCAAACGATGTTTGTATAAAGCACCTCGCAACAACTCTTGCCAAGAAGATCCAGTAAAACACAAACTCACAAACTCTTCCAGTACCTTCAATGAGGTAATACTTCTGATGTTGTGTGAGGTCAGATCAACCTGCATACAACCACAAGAAGAACCTAACAATCACAATCATGAAACATTGGTGGTACAAAATGAATAGACAACTGGGGGATTATATGTTTCTTTTTGAAAGACAACCGCAAAGAACAGGGGTATGAAACAAAGTTGACGCTACACAATGCAAAATCGCCTTCATGCTATTCAATGCCACACACACCCACACACAACGCTGTAGCATCAAGATTTGGCTACAAACAAGATCCGATGAATTGCCCTTTGCTAAGCTGTCTAAAAATGGAGGCGCCTCGATAACAATGGAGACTTAAGGACAACACAGCAGTGAAACCTCCACCATGTCCAGGACAGAAGCCTTGAATTTAGAAGATCCTGATCCAAATAGTAAGAAGTCCAGTTTTGAAGTTTGCCACACAACTAATGTCCATAGATCCTGCTCCCAACATTCTTGACCGAGCAAAAGAAAAACAATCCCAACAGCCATTTGATGGATTCATTCTTACTTCATAGAGACAACCTTTTCCTGCTCAAAATGTGCCAAAGACAAGCAAAATTTTCGAATTTCCATGAATCGTAGTCATCGACAAGTCAATGAGAGCACGGAATTCATTACTGGCGTTGATCCTTGAAAAAATACAGCACCGCACAGAGAAAGAGAGAGAGAGAGAGAACCTTCCGATCTACTTTAGAAAGAACAAGGCCTGAATCCGCATATGTGGACGAGCAGGAGACGGATAGGATGACGACGAAGAGAGCAAGCAAGTGCAGGTGCTCCATGGCTCTGTGTGTGTGTGTGCGCGCGCGTGTTTGTTTTCTAGTCCTTCCGGAAGGAAAACCCTCCGGCCGTGTCTCTGACTTTGGGCTGGAGCTACTACCAGATTTGCATAGGAACCCACCCTTCTTAGAGACCATTGCATTTTTTGGCCAACCCATGTCATAGTGAAGAATTTAGGCTACTATTTTTCCATTGCACATAAATTAAGAAAATGAGAATTAAAATATTTAAGTACTTAGCTTAAATTAATCGTGACTTTCCGTATTATAATGCTTGACATTGGTGGTCATACCAAACCTCAAGTCGTTAGCATAGTAGCACAACTGTGGCCTCTTGCAGTACATTAACCCTTTAGTCTCATAGCCTTGATTGTGTTACATATCAAATGTCTAGTACTTCCTCTCTCTTCTTGCCGATGTACGTTTATACTTACCCCATGCAAGCAAGAAAGCAAGGTCATACTTCAGATCAATCATGTCGATGGCAACCCCAGTGTTTACATCACAAGGGATCTAATTAGCATAAGGATGGACCACGTCCATCTAGTGTTGGTTCTATACAATGGCTTACCATTTAAATAGCCTAGATCGGCAAGATCTCATTAGCATCATACCAATTAGAGTTGCCTATTTCCACAAACACCATGAAAAAAAAAAAAGCTATTTGCAATTACGAAAGATTCTTTCAAGTTGTTGCATAAGGGGTATGATACAAAGCAAGGCAGTGTGGCGTGCAGTTATCAATTTACGAGCAACATCCATCCTTGGTGGTAATAATGCAATGTGGTTATGGTAGCATCAAATGTATTTCAAGCACTTGTAATATATGGCCTAGGTCCCACGATACTGTTAACCCCAAAGATGAAAAAACCCATAATTTTTTGAAAATAAATTGTTGTAAAATTGAGTTGGATTCAGAGTCAAGCTCCCTCCTATGCAAATTGTATATAATCTCAAGTAGCACCATGTGGTCACAACTTGTATTAATCAATTTTTTGTATCGAGAATAAGGTTTAAGTGCCTTAAATAGGAGACAAGTTCAATCATTCGATTGCAAAAAGGGGTTGGATGCCCAAGGGAATGGAGAAAACCTAGCCTTAGAATTCATGTATAACAGAGATGAAAACTAATAAAATAAGCTATTCATATGTGTGCAAACTTTGCCTTCTTGCTACTCTATTATCTTGAGAGTGAGAGTGAAGGAGAGAAAGTGTGAGAGTATGTGTGTGGAGCGAGGGACATGGCAATGAGAGGCTCCTTGCATCCTTTCCCCTTCTTCTTCGTCCCATCTCTTTGGTGAGTCAAAATAAGAGCAAGAGCATATGAGTTGAGAATATGAGAGGGCAAGGAATGTGATTCATGAAGCTTTCTTCTTCTCTTCATCTGCTTGAGCTTGTCATTGGTATCTCCTCTCATTCATGGGCAACAATGAAAGCAAGATTGAGAGCGAAGAAACGTGCATGTGGATTGAGGATGTGACTTGTCAATGTAATGATTACAACATGGTGAATATTGTTAAGTGTGTTCTCTCATTGTATCTAGTCGTAGTTTCATGTGACACATGGGTAGGCTAGGTGAGAGACAACCATGCACATCGCAGGCCAAAAGCATTGGATAGTTTCATCATGACCAATTCATACCATCTTTATGTTTCACCTTCTACTTGGCTAGCATCCCCTATCAAGCTAGCATCGATCTTTTTTTGCAACCCTCATATGCAGCTTTTCACTAGCCATGTACCTACTAATGGTTTGTTGTGTATCTTTCATGCAAGTCTATTTTTACTTTTTCTTGGGCCAACTGGAGAGAGGCCTTTGTCAGTTTTTGACTGATTTCGAGCAATTGTTTGCGTAGCTTGTCCATCTCTTCCTCCTTGACTTTGAGTGCTACATCCCTCTCTCGAAGCTTGTAGTCTTTTCTTAAAGCCCAAAATCATTTGCCTCAATGAGGTTGGGGTTTTTAAATTCTTCTCTTTGCCTCTTCTATTTCTCCTAGGTGTTGTGTTCTCTTATGTGATATTGGTGGTTGGGTTTGGGGCTTATATATGGATGGCATGATTTCTTGTAGAGGGACACCCACACTAGTGACTATGACATAAGTCAGTGCACTATCATATTTGATTATACTATTGCATACCTCTGTGAGGCTTAACTTTAGTGTTGGGTCCTTCAAGAGAACCTTGTGTGCCTTTCCCAACAATTTTGTCATGTACTCCAACCAAAGGGCATTCACTTGATTGACTATGTTTCTTATTATGATGTCCTCTACTAGTCATTTTGGGACTTTAGCTAGGATGGTGGTAGCCTTGTTGTAGATAAAGTGATAGTGGAATATATGTGCTATGACTTAGAGTTCTTCATTAGTGACGGCCTTCAATAGCACTCCTTCACTGTTTATTACTAAATCATCCCATCTCTGTTCTATGTGAAGTGTTTTCTATATTCTATTGGGTTTACTTATTCCAACATTTATTCCAAGTGTTTCTCCTACCAATTTTGGCCCGAGTGCAAAATTTGCTATCCTCTCTACAAACCAATTATCATACCTTAAGGTGTAGGAAAATCTACTAGATCCAATGTTTGGGTGATATTTTTTAATGAAAGCTAAGTATGTCATGAAGTGAATATTGGTTATAGTGGCTTGGATGTAGTTAGCTAAGCCATATTTGGCTACAAGCTCTCTGGTGGTCTGGTTGTTGAGATAACAAGCTCAACATGTGCAGACATTGATGATGGACCACTTGGTTAGATGGGTCAGCACGTCAATGTTCATTATGATCCTCACATGGCCATTGGCTTATCATTTGTTATATTTGGTTTGTTGCACCTACCTATAGATGGCATAGTTATAGCACCAGTCGACTAGTATAGTCAGTTATGCACTGTTTGACTTAGTAGGCCACTTTCCTTTTGTTGGGGGTAAAGGCGCCTCCACCTAGCCGCTCGTGTATTACTACACTGACAGTCACACCGTCACTTTATTCTTTATTCTTTTAGTGATAGTTTGAATAAAGGAAGGCCCGATCACACATTGTGACTGTTGGAGTTTCCATTTCTTGTCTCTCTCTTTCTTGTTCTTGCTCTCCCGCCATAGCTCTCGAGTGCAAGCTTCAATCCTTCTCACCTTTCAACTGGTATAAGAGCACGTCTTCCCGACTCTTGAGCTTGGCTCGTGGCATTCTCAGCTTCCCATCGACTCCCCACTCGCATTGGGTCTCCTTCCCGGCAGCCATAGCTCATCCTCTTGAGCTCCCATCACTCCCCGGCTTCCCGAGCTTCTTCCCAGCCTATTGACGTACCATCAAGGCATTGGCATTGAGGTATTGCTTCATTATTTCAGAGATTTATCTTAGTCCATAGGTCTAGGTAAACAGGGTTTTCACAGGTTGTGGGCAGCCATAACTCACACCTCTTGGAGCTTCCTTCACCTAGATCTTGATTTCAGCCTATCAAGGCTTGATGAGGCTTGGTGTAGGTCTTCTTTGGCCCCCATTTGTGCTCCCTTTGGGCCTCATTGTTGACACGTGGGACAACAAAACCCCTCGGCCAGCTCAAGTTTTTTTTCGTGCATATTTCAAAATCTGGCCCAAAAATCACTCTTTTTGTCATATCTCGGGCATTCGGAACCCGATTCAGGCAAGGTAAGAGTCTAAGTTGGGATTTTGCACGTTTTGGATGTGATGGTGATGTCAGATTTGCTTGTTTGGGCATGACTACATAACCGGTTTGATGCCTATTGCATCCCGATTGATTGGGGGATTGAAGCTACATGTAATGCTATGATTTTGGCCTGATTGTGGGGCTCGAAATACACAGTTTATAACAGTAAATGCATGTTGAATACTCTTGGACTGAAGCTATCTTTCATGCTTTGACATATGCCTATTGGTTCCGGGTGTATGTCTTGGGTTATGCTATGATGTATTGATCATCAAGGGACGACTTCGAGCTTGTCATTGGATTCGGATGCTTTTGGAGGCTTGAGCTTATTTCAGCCCACACTTATTGACATCGGTCTATGCTTAACAATGGTTAGTGCTTTGACAGTTACATGCTCTTTGGATACATGCTTACCCGATGCCTACGGCTTGATGCATTTGTCTTGGCACAGTGTACCATGTACTTGTTGAGCTTCAGTGCTCTCTGAAGACTTGGCTTGGATTCTCCTTTGTTATTCCAGAATTTTGTATTGGATGTCACTTTGGTTGTTAGAGATATTTATTGGGATGTATGTCTTGCTCATGGATGCTACCTACAATTGCTTTGTAGTCGTCATGCTCTTGGGATGCTATTGAGGCATTGTCTTGGTTACCTGTCTCTGGTACTTTGACTTGGTTTGCTTGAGCTGTTGAGCTCGTTTATCCGCCTTTTGAGCCATTGGGAACATCTTGTATGCTTGACCGACATTGAGCAGGAGGTTTATGCTATTTGAGCATTTTGCAAATACTTGAGACTTTGGGATCTCTTACACTGAAATGTTGCATGGTTCATGCACTAATATCTTGGAGTTGCTTTTGACCTGAGCTTGGGCTTTGCACTCTTGTGAGCATACACCTACTAGTGTCAGGTCTTGCCAGTGTTATGTATACTTTGCCCTATTGTCCAGGGGGTATGCCTACTCACTGACGGATGCTTTGGTGACATGTTTGGGTGTTTGCTCAGGGTCTCGATGACTGTTTGGTGTTGATTTATGCTCGTTTATGGCTGGTCATGTCTTGGTTGTCATTTATTGACTTGGTGTAGTGATTTGGTTAGCAATTGCCTCTCACAGTACCTTGCTGTCATTTATTACAGCAACCATATAGCTCCAGACTGATATGGCTTTTTCATGTTGAAATATTCTGAAATGATGTACTTTCACTAGTACTTGGTGGGCAGCATCTTTGGTTACACTTTTCTTGCCATTTTCTCTCGATTTTGGTGTTTTTTTTGTCATTTTCTACAGTAAACATCAAGCAATTTTGAGCTGTCTACAGTCTTCCAGCCTGCATTATGGCAAGTTCGTCCATTGATCATGCTATTTTCAACATCACTAAGCTTGATGGTATGAATTACTCTTATTGGAAGAGCCAGATTTGGCAGGTGTTGGTACAGAAATCACAGATCAAACCATTGAGGTTGAGTGGGCATCCGCTTGCAACTATGCCAGATGAGGAATGGCTCGAGCTTGATGAGTTATGCAAGTCCACTATTGTATTATCTCTCATAGAACAGGTTCATTACAATGTATTTGAGGAAGAACAGAGTGCATGGCAGTTGTGGGATAAAATCAAGAATCTCTATGACAAGAAAAGTCCAACGAGTCAGATGTATTGACTGAAGCAGCTTATGGATCTGCGCATGAAGGAGAATGTGACCATGTCCGCTCCCTTGAGCCAGTTTCATGCTATACTCAAGAACTTGACTTCGTAGGACATCACTTTTGCAGAGGATGTCACTCCTCTTTTCTTGCTTGGTACTCTTAATGAGTCATGGGATGTATTTCGCACTGCATTATGTGCCTCTACTGCTACCTTGAATTTATCTGATGTTGAGAGTGCTCTTCTGCAGGAAGAGGTTAACCATAAGAATTTGGATGCCTCTCGTGTGTCGCATGCTATGACAATTAGAGGTAGGAATGATGGATATGGAAAGCATAGCAGTGGCTGTGGCTGTGGATGGGATTCTCAGAAATCTCAGTCCAAGTCTTGTGGGAAGTCACGTAGCAAATCCCGTGGCAGGAATGCAGATGTTACTTGTTACCATTGTGGGAAAAAGGGCCATATTAGGCCACAATGCCATGAACTGCGCAATGAAAGGCGCAAAGATAAGGGGAAAGACAAAGTGCAGGATAAGTCTTCTGATCGCAGCATAGTGCTTGCAAAGTCCAGTGTTAAAATTGAAGAGATCAATGTTATGCAGCCTAAGGATGTTGATGATGATTATATCATTGCAGCTTCTTCTAGTGCTTCGCAGATGATAGAGATACACTTTATGTATACATAGTGTTGGCTCTTGGACTTAGGTGCGTCCTTTCATGTGACACCTTGCCGAGAGTGGTTTTATTCATACCTTATTATTTTGGGTTCTGTGCGCTTGGGTGATGATAGCTCTCTTGATATTGTGGGCATTGGTGATGTTAGACTGCAGTTTCCTTCTGGCAATAGTTTTGTTATGCAGGATGTACGTCATATACCTGCTTTGACACACAGTCTCATGTCAGCTGGACAGCTTAATGACACAGGTTATCATGTATCTTTTAGAGACTCTGCATGGAAGTTCACTCATGGCAGACTTGTGATTGCGAGAGGTGTTAAGGCTGGCAGCCTCTATCCCTTGATTGTATCCGCTTCTTCCCTTGATCATGTTTTGTCTGTGGGTTCTATTCCACATGTATCTCTTTGGCATGCCCGTTTGGGCCATATGTCTTTGAAGGGAATGAAAATGCTTTCTGGTTTGCAGTACTTACCGCCCCTTGATTATGCATGTTTTGATTCATGTGAGCATTGTCTTTATGGCAGGTAGACTAGGTCTACACATAAGAAGTTTGGTAGGCCACGCATGAGTGAGCCCTTGGCATTGGTACATTCGGATGTCTGTGGGCCCATGCCTTGTCAGTCTATGGGTGGTGCAAAGTATTTTGTTACTTTCATAGATGATTTTTCACAGAAAGTTTGGGCTTATCCCATTAAGCTGAAATCCGATGTCTTGGCTGTGTTTCAGAGATGGCTTGCATTGGTTGAGAACCAGTCTAGGTATAGGCTAAAATGCCTAAGGACAGATAATGGGGGTGAGTATGTCTCACATGCTTTTGAGCAGTTATGTGATGGTTTGGATGAGCGGATGAATTGAACCATCCAGGAGCGTGTATGCAGTATGCTTAGCCATGCAGGCCTACCGCAGAGCTTTTGGGTTGAGGCAGTTATATGGCTGTGCATTTCATAAATAGATCACCTTCTAGTGGTTTGGATTTCTAGGTTGCAGAGGAGGTATGGACTGGAAAACCTCCCTCTTATGCGCATCTTCGTGTCTTTGGATGTGAGGCATTTTGCCATGTGCCCAGGGATAAGAGAAGTAAGCTGGATCCTAAGAGTGTCAAATGCATTTTCCTTGGTTATGGGGATGCAGGCGAGATGGGTTACCGTCTCTGGGATCCGCAGGCGCAGAAAGTCATCCGCAGTCATGATGTAGTCTTCCATGAAGACAAGATGCATTGGCAGCCTGAGAGAGTTGTTGAGATCCGCAGGTTCATATTTCAGGAGGAGCCGAGAGCTCCCACACAGCCAGTTGGACAGCCTATAGCTGTAGCAGATGCTCATGGTCAGGGTGTTGGACAGGCAACTGGGTAGGCAGCAGTCTACTAGAGACATATGTCCACTTGATAGATTTTAGCCCTCGATGCATTATGTCTTGGTTACAGATACAGGAGAGCCTTTCACTTATGATGAGGCTATGCGCAGGGGTGACAATCACTCCTAGGAGAGGGCTATGCAATCTGAGATAGACTCCTTATATAAGAATGACACTTGGGATTTGGTTTCCTTGCTTACGAGCAAGAAGGCTTTGCCATGCAAGTGGGTGTACAAGCTGAAAAGTACCCCTGGACACCCCAAGCTGGCATACAAGGCTAGATTAGTAGCAAAGGGTTTTAAGCAAGAGCATGGTGTGGACTTTGATGAGTTATTTTCTCCTGTGGTTAAGATGACCACCCTGCGCTTAGTCTTGGCTTTGGTTGCTCAACTTGACTTGGATTTATACCAAATGGATGTCAAGACGGCTTTCTTACATGGGGACTTGCATGATGAGATTTATATGGAGCAGCCTAAGGGCTTTGCAGAACTTGGCATGGAGCATCTAGTGTGCAAATTGAAGAAAAGTCTTTATGGCTTGAAGCAGGCACCTAGGGAGTGGTATCATAAGTTTGATGCCTTTATGCAGTCACAGGGCTACAATAGAAGTGCTATGGATCCATGTCTTTACACGAAGAAAGCCCGTGATGGTTCTTTATTGATTTTGGTACTATATGTGGATGATATGTTGATAGCAAGGAAAACTCATGATGAGCTAGATGCTCTTAAGGCTCAGCTCAAGAAGAGCTTTGAGATGGAAGATCTGGGATAGGCTGCTCACATACTTGGTATGCGCATTAGACGCGACAGGCATCAGGGACTCCTCTACTTGTCACAGAGGGAGTACATTCATAAAGTCCTTGAGTGCTTCCACATGTAGAATGTAAAGCCTATTGGCTGTCCATTGCCTTCTTATGTGAAGGTATCACAGGCTGATTGTCCGCAGACAGATGAGCAGAGGGCCGAGATGGCCAAGATTCCCTATGCATCCGCAGTGGGTAGTCTTATGTATGCCATGATCGCCACTCGTCCAGATATTACCTTTGCAGTTGGTGTTGTGGCACGCTATATAGCTACACCTGGCAAGAAGCATTGGGATTCCGTGAAGGGTATCATGAGGTACCTGAAGGGCATTGCAGATATGTACATATGCTATGGTAGCCAGGATATAGGAGTCGTGGGGTACACCAACTTTGATTATGTAGGACATGCAGATAGTAGGAAGTCCACTTCCGGTTATGTATTCACCTTTGCTAGAGGTACTGTTTCTTGGATGTCCAGGGTGCAGAAATGCACGGCCCTTTCTACTACAGAGACCGAGTATGTTGTAGCCACTGAGGCTTGCAAGGAGGCTATTTGGTTGGGTCATTTGGTTTTGGTATTGATCCTACCCCTACACTGCATTCGGATTCTATGAGTGCTATTCAGTTAGCGAAGAATCTGGTCTTCCATGCGAAGACGAAACACATTGAGCTGAGGTATCACTTCATACGTGGGGTCGTTGAGGACAAGTCTGTTGATCTTGTTAAGATCTTGACTGACCAGAATCCTGCAGATCTGCTCACAAAAAGCCTCTCTATAGAGCGCTTTGCCTTCCTCAGGAGTTTGATGGGCGTGGGATGAGATGACGTCTTTCCTTATCCTGTTGTACATGTGTACATGTTGTACTGTCTTTTTTCTTTTTCCTTTCACTCCTCACTAGGGAAAATTCGCCTTTAAGTGGGAGGTTGTTGGGGATAAAGGCACCTCCGCCTAGCCGCCCGTGTATTACTACACTGACAGTCACCGCCACTGCACACAGCAGGTGGCGGGTGTCCGTCACCGTCACTTTATTCTTTATTCTTTTAGTGATAGTTTGAATAAAGGAAGGCTCGATCACACATTGTGAGTATTGAAGTTCCCATTTCTTGTCTCTCTCTTTCTTGCTCTTGCTCTCTCGCCATAGCTCTCGAGTGCAAGCTTCGATCCTTCTCACCTTTCACCTTTATATTATATATTATCTATACTTTGTGTACATTGTATTGTGGGTGAAAGAAGGAGATAAAGAACTAATAAGAAAATGGTTTGGTCTTCATCTCTCTTCTTGTATTCTTGAGTGAACTTCCTCTTGTGTGTATGGTGTGTATTTGGTGCAACAACTCAAGCAAGTTTATCCACCACGCGATTTCTGACATGGTATCAAAGCAGCACCACTGAGAGAGATTGGTTTTGAAGGCTAAAGTGAAGGAAAGAAGCAAGGATTCAAGCAAGTAAGCAACAAGTAAGAAGCTCTCCCATTCTTCCACTCTTTCTCTTCAATAGTGCCTGTGGAGGCACCAAAAGCAGGGCAAAGTGAAAATCTTAGATTATTGTGAGATTTGGTATGTGAGCAAAGCATTGTATATTTTGCAATGTTCTTTAGGGCTTACCCGTAGCTTTTTTGGCTACTTGAGGCCGTCTCAAGGCCTATTATTAACCCATAAGGTTGTGGACATCAATTTCAGGATGTACTATGATTTTGATTGTGTCAATTGAAAGTGGGTGCATAGGTTACAGATTTTGAATCAATAATTTTTTAGGTGTTTGCCTAGAAGCAAACACAAGTTTTATCTACTAACATGTTGCAGATTATACATACTATTGAGTAGTCAATAAAAAAGACTACTTGGTGTGCTATTGTACACTTGTTGTGAAAGGTTGCAGAAGACTTACTTATTTTATATCAATTTTGTGATAATATTAGAGAACAGTGAAAATCCCATCATTGAGAAGCTGAATAAGAACAAGTACCCATCATGAAGTTTCATGTGACAAACTTCCTTGTTGAAAAAGGCCTATATGAGTTTGTTTCAGGTGAAGAAAATGAGCTAGAGCTAAGTAATCCTATAACTATAGAAGAATTAAAGGCATAGAAAGAATAGAATGCAAAAGACAAAAAGGTAATATATTGGCTATCTACAGGCATTGATAACACTATGCTTGGGCATATTAGAAATGTAGAAACTTCACATGCAACTTGGACAATCTTCGAGAATATATTTTCAGTAAACACAAAGGGACGGAAGATTCAACTCAAGCAAGAGTTGAATACTTTGAAGAAAGGGAAGATGCCTGTAAATGAGTATGTGAGAAGCATTGCAGATGCCTTAGCGACTATTGATGCAATGCCTAATGATGATGATTTGATTTCATCTATTGGGTGGCCTCAATAATGAGAAGGCTCGAAAATTGTTTGTTACTTCTGTGTATGTACGGAAGCCGTTTTCAGTTTTTGATGAATTGGTCTCTCTCATGATTATTGAAGAGATCAACATGCAAGGTGAATCATCTGAAAGAAGTGATGAACAAGTCCAAGCATTTTACTCAAGTTCAGGAAAGGGACATGACAAATCCTCTTCAAGAGTTCATGGTATGGGACGTGCTGGTGATAACCAACAAAATAGGTTAAATTAGCAATTCAATGAAATGCAGGTTTCAAGAGACCATGGAAACTTTAGGGGTTGGGGGAGCTCTAGAGGAAGAGGTGGATGGCAGAATAGAGGTTTTAACAATTCTAGTATTGTTTGTCATTATTGTGGCAAAATAGATCATATTGCAGCCTAGTGTTATGTTAAGAATGATAATATTCATAGTGGCAAATTGTAGCAAGGAAACTATGCATCATCTTTGGGATAGAATGAAGACAAAAATGAGCATCTATTTGTTATGCAATATATGATAAATGCCGTTATAGGAAAGGGGACACATGATGATATATGGTATGTTGATGCATGTGCATCTAATCATATGACTAGCCATGCTCAATGGTTTAGAGAGATGCAAGATTTACAAAATCTAGGTTATGTGTAGACAAGTGATGATTCGTGCCACTTAATTTCACACATTGAAAATTTTACTTTGTCCTTGCATAATGGTCAGACAAAGAGTGTGTTAGACGTATTATATGCACAATCTATCACAAATAATTTAGTGTCTGTTGGCTAGATATGGTAGAGTAAGGGCCATAGTTTAGATTTAATGCAAAAGGTTGTTTTATAAAAGATTCTAATGATAAGTGTAGATTGGTAAAAAAGGAAGCAGAGTTGGCCACATGTTCACTTTAGATGCTAGAATTGCTGCTACGTATGCTAAAGAAAAAGGAGTGGTTACAAATATTGAAATATGGCACAAATTTATTGGACATGCAAATGTGCAAAGGCCGAAATCAATGCAGTCCAAAGGGTTGGTTACAGGCTTGCCTGCTTTTAGAGTTGTAGAATTTTATAAAGTGTGTGAAGCATTTTGCTTTGGTAAATGAGCAAGGCAACCTTTTTGCAAGATAGAGATGTGAGCAAGAATATACTTGATGTTGCACATATAGATGTTTGGGGGCCTACACGAAATATATCTCTTGGTGGTAGCAAATATTTTGCCATGTTTATTGATGATCATTCAAGATAGCTATCGGTGTATTTTATGAAGGGCAAAAGTGATGTGTTTGAGCACTTCAAAACTTTCAAGGGTACTATTGAAACAAAAACATACTTAAAAATTAAGTACTTGAGGTCATATGAAGGGGAAGAGTACCTCTCTAATGAGTTAAGTGACTTTTAAAGGTTTCATGGAATAAAGAGATAGTTTACTTGCAGGTATACTCCACAACAAAATAAGGTTAGAGAAAGGAAAAATATGCATATTGTAAAAGTTTCATAAGTATTGATGGCTGAAAAGAATTTTCCCAAATATTTTTGGCTTGAAGCTATTCATACTATTGTCTATATTATGAACTCCCACAATTGTTCATGGAATGACCCTCGAAGAATGCTTTACAAGCAAGAAACCCGATGTTTCACACTTGAAAGTGTTTGATTGTATTACATATGTTCATGTGCAAGATGAGTTACAAAGAAAGCTTGATCCAAAGATTGAAAAATGAATTTTCATTGAATACTCTTTAGAGCAGAAAGGGTATTGCTATTATAACTCTATCCTAGGTGAGTTTAGGAGCATGGATGTTACTTTTTATGAGATAAGCAATTGATATGGATCTAGGAGTGATGCATTGGATAATGATAATGATCATGATAGTTATGTGTAGGAATAAAGGCAAGAATCACATAACCTTAGTGGACCAAAAACATCATTTGGTATTACATCTACAATTAGTCCTTAGTCTGGGAGACTAAGGAGTAGTCCCACATCTTTAGGTGCATCTACAAGTATTGCAAGCAAATACAAAGGGAAGAAGAATGTGTCAGATGGTAGTAAGGCATGTCCTAGTCATTTGGGGTTTGATGGAGATTCTGATGGTTCAAAGAGTTTGAATAATGAGCTTGGTATTCATTTAGTCATGATACTAGGTGTACAAAGAGCACATGGTAATGTAAAGGCTTCATTGAGTGATCCAGTTATATGTAGGTCTAGCAAGGTTAGATACCCTATTAAAAGATTTGATTTTGAAGGTTATGTAGCTCACCATTATGCTTACATGGTAAAGATGGTTGGGGATGTTGATGCCACTAGTTTTGAGGATGCTATTGGTCATGATCATTGGGATGCAATAATGGATGAGAAGATGGTTGCATTAGAGGCCAATAAGACTTGGGATCTAGTACCATTGCCTAAGGGCAAGAAAGCTATTGGTTGTAAGTGGGTCTACAAAATCAAGCATTATATAGATGGTTATGTTAGCAAGTATAAGATTAGGCTAGTTGCAAAAGACTATGTTCAAACTTATGGCATATATTATGAAGAGATATTCACTCCACTTGCTAGGATAACAATTGTTAGATGTGTGATTGCTTTGGAAATAGCCAAAGTTTGGAGTTTGCAACAAATGGATGTAAAGAATGCCTTCTTGCATGGTGAATTTCAAGAAGAGATGTATGTGGAGTAACTACTAGGTTATGAGGATTTAGAGCATCCCACATATGTGTGTAAGTTAAAGAAGACATTCTATGGGCTGAAGCAAGCACTTAGAGCATGGTCTGACAATATCAAAGAGTATCTTGTCAACATTAGCTTTTATGTTTTTAATGCTAATCACTCACTTTATGTAAGAAAGGGAGATGCAAGTTTGGTCATCATAGTCATCTATGTGGATGGTTTGATTATTAAAGGTAACAGTGACAGTGGGATTGTTGAAGTTAAGGAATTTTTGAAGAAGAAGTTTGAGATGAAGGATTTGGGTGAGTTGAGGTACTTTCTTGGTATTGAGGTGATGATGGCATATGGCTGTCCCAAAGGCAATATGGCTTGGATATGTTATCCAAGTATGGTATGATAGCGTGTAAACCTCTTTTAGTGCCATTGGAGCAAAATGTGAAGTTGAGTGTTGATGTTGGGGATGAGATATAAGACCCTACTATGTTTAAGAAAATAGTAGAAAGTTTGATTTACACGACTATCACAAGGCTAGACTTGAGCTATACTATTGGTCTTATTAGTCAGTTTATGTAGATGCCTAGAAAGCCTCACTTGGATGCAGTTAGACACATATTGAGGTATGTGAAGTCCACTTTGTATTATGGACTTTTTTATGAGGTAGGTAAGGATATACAGATCTTTGGATACACTGATGCAGATTGGGCCGGTAGCATGTCTGACAAAAGATCTACCAATGGATTCGTGTTTTTCCTTGGTAGTGCAACAGTTACATGGAGTAGAAAAAAACAATCTATAGTTGCTTTATTGAGTACATAAGCTGAGTATAGCGATGTTGCTGTGGCAACATGTGACATGGTATGGCTGCAAAAGTTATTGGGTGATTTGGATGTGCATGAAGATGATCCAATTGTCATTTATTGTGACAGCATGAGTAGCATACAGTTAGGTATAGGAACCCAATGTTTTATGCTAGGACAAAACACATCAAGGTGCATTATCACTTTGCGAGAGAGAAGGTACTTGTAAGAGAGATTGACTTGATATATGCCAACACATAGGATTAGATAGTTGACATTTTTGCAAAAACATTGGGTGCAAAGATGCTTCAAAAATTTGAAGCTACTTGGAGTTCAAGAGATGTACTTGAGCTTGAGGGGGAGTGTTGAGACAACAAGCTCAACATGTGTGGATATTGATGATGGACCACATGGTTAAATGGGTCTATATGTCTACACTTAGCACATTGGCGGCCATTATGATCTTCAAATGGCCATTGACTTATCACTTGTTATATTTGGTTTGTTGCAACTACGTACTACAACTAGCATAGTTATAGCATCAGTCAATTAATATAGTCAGCTATGCACTATTTGACTTAGTAGGCAACTTTCCTTTATGTTGTATCTTATCTATACTTTGTGTATTGTGGGTGAAAGAAAAAGAAAATAAAACTAGCATGAAAATGTTTTATCCTCTATCTCTCTTCTTGTGTTCTTGAGTGAACTTCCTCTTGTATATATGGTGTTTGTTTGGCATAGTAGCTCAAGGAGAGCTCAAGCAAGTCCTCCCGCCACACAATTCTTGACACTGGTATGTGTTTACAGAGCCTTTCAAAATTTTCAGAACTCAAATCATAAAAGTTCTACTCCCCACACACTTACTTGCTAATCTATATATCAAATCTACCCTTTATTGTCTGGTGAATACTAGCTTGTTCTGAGAGGGTCTCTAATGAGTGTTGGGTGAGATATGGGTAATACTATAGAGGAATAACAACTAGTTGAGCTACCATCAGCAAAAAAGAGTAATGATCATTAGAATTATCTATCTGTTAAAAATATAATATAACTCACTTGCCATTTCTTTACCTACTTAACATTTTCACCATAAAAAGTGACTGTGGGTAGGTCAAGGTCTCCTCAATGGTCATTTTTCCTTGTAAGGAATAGTTGGAAGATTAGGAGAATAGCGTGAAGCTCTCTCCCCCATGTAGAAAAGAATACAAGCTTCTGAGCTTGTAGACTTGTATGTAATATGTGCAAAATTTGTTAGTTTTTAAAGTTAAAGGTTAGAATCTTATTGATACTTACATCAACGATGGTCTTATTTATCTATAATAGGGGTTTTAGGGACCCACTAGTTGCATAAATTTGGATTATACAAAATCTAAGAAAGAGATAGAGATAGAGAGTACACAAGAGATAAGAGGAGTTTAGAAAATTTCTTTTGCTCCAAACAATTGATACAGAGATGGCTCTGTCCACCTGTGCACTTCCACAGTGAAGCTTAGATGGCGATCTAGACAGAAGATAGGTGAAGAGCTTAAGGCTAGCTGTAACAACTCTGACTGGGTGAAAGATAGATGATCGATGGCTGTGAAGGGGTTTAGCTTTTATAGCCCGTGAAGGCAGTTAGGTCGGCCTGACCGATCTACCATATAAGCCTCCACTAGCCGGCTAGGGAATATTCCCTTTATCATCGGGCCGGGGGCACTGCCCCTGGACCCTCGCCAGGGGGCCACTGGTCCCCCCTAGGATCCCCCAACCAGGGGCCGTAGAAGCGGCCCTTGGACCCCAAAATAGGGGCCTCTTTTAACTCCCTTACCTTGCAACTCGATGCAATGTGCCTAGAGTTGCTACTAGCTTAACTACTTTGTCCAACCCAAAGATTAGACCCACAATGGTCACCTTTTTGCCATCCGATCACATAGACCTCATCTGATATATAAGTCAGGACTCAACCAATGTCCGGGCTCACATTTAGCTTCTCCTCATAATGGGGGCCTTACAACTTTGAGCACCATGGATCATTGGTGTCACCTTATGAGGGTGGGTCATTGAGCATATTTAACACCCCCCCTCAATGTCCACCCATAGGTGAACTATCTCCTCGGCCCAATGCCAAGACGAGTCTCTGAAGATGAACTTGAAGCAGATCCTTTGTAAGTGCTTTGGTGAAGATATCTGCTCCATTCTCCTCTGTTGGATAGTAGACCAATTCCACTATCCCATCCTCCATCAAATCATGCACATAGTGATACTAGATCTCTATATGTTTGGTGCGTGCATGAAACACTGGATTTTTGGCAATGGCCATGCAACTCTAATTGTCACATCTCAACACAGTTGGTTCTTCATCTTGCACTCCCATATGCCATAAGATCCTTCTCAACCATACTGCTTCACATGCAGCAAAACAAGCTGCCTTGTACTCTGCTTCGGTAGAAGACAAAGCCACTATTGGCTGCTTCTTACTAATCCAAGAGAAAATTTATGAACCCAAAGAGAAACAATAACCAAAAACTGACTTCGTGGAATCACTGTCTCCTGCCCAATCTGAGTCACAATTCCCCACAAGAGAAGTTCCGGAACTGTATGTGATACCATAGTCGAGAGTTTCCTTCAAGTATTTGAGCACCCGCATCCCAGCCTTCCAATGACTCTCATGAGGTTTGTTTGAGAACCTGCTCAAAACACCAATATCAAAATTGATATCTGGTCTGGTATTACATGACTAGATCAGACTGCCAACCATCCTCTTGTACCTCCCAATGTCCAGTGCTGATGTATCCTCAATGGATAACTTTGCATTCATCTCCATAGGTGTAGCTATCTCCTTGAACTTGGTCATGCCAAATGCCTTCAAGATCTCCCATGCATACTTCTTCTGAGAGATGAAGATCTTTCCTGGCTCTTGCCAGTCTTCAATTCCCAAACAATAGTGCAACAAGCCCAAGTTTGTCATTTCAGACTCAGAACTCAAAGCCTTTCGAGTTTGGTTGATCATATCTTCATACTCACCTGTAATAAGAAGGTTGCCCACATATATGACAATCACTATAGACTTTTCACTATCCCTGTAAACATACAAGTTAGCATCTGAGGCACATCTTTTGAAGTTTAAGTTTAAAAAGAACTTATCTATCTGCTGGTACCATGCTCTGGGGGCTTGTTTCAACCCATACAATGCCTTCTTTAGCTTACACACTTTGTTCTCAGAATGGGGGGCCTCAAACCCTGGTGGCTGGGCAATGTACACCTCCTCCTTGAGGTCACCATTTAAGAACGATGACTTAACATCCATTTGGTAAACTGGCCACTGCTTGTGGGCGGCAACTACAAGTATTGTGCGAATAGTGGTCATTCTGGCAGTTGGGGCAAATGACTCTTGAAAATCAAACCCTTCAACCTGTGAAAATCCCTGTGCAACTAGTCTAGCTTTGTACTTTTCTAAGGTACCATCAGCCTTGTACTTTACCTTCCATATCCATTTGGTGCCAATAACCTTCCGCTTTGCTGGCCGATCCGCTAGCTCCCAAGTGTCATTCTTCATTATGCTATCATACTCGGCTTGCATAGTTGATTTCCATGCTGGATCTGCAAGTGCTTCTTCTAAGTCTGTTGGCTCCTTTACTTCGCTCATAATCTCAGCCATCAAGGCCATATTGACTATGTGAGCAGAAGCCCTCCTTTGCTCCTCTATTCTCTGAGACCTCCTTGGTTCGTCTACCTTCTCCTCAACAGATGTGGGCATAGGATGATTGTGGTCATAGAGCTGCTTCACCCAACGTGGCAATGGCTTTTCTGGTGGGGTGATGTCAGGTTGGTGAACTTTTTCCTCATCATCTGAAGATGATGCTTCCTCCTCCTTAAGGATAGGGACAGCTCTCGGGACAGGTTCATAGTGGACTACTTCTTCGCTTGATGATAAAGTGGAAGAACTTGCCTTCTTCTCCTCCATTATATGTAGCTGCTCTTTGAACACCACATCACGGCTCGCGATGATCTTCTTTGCCTCTTGGTCATATAATTTGTAAGCCTTTTGCTCATCACTATAACCTAAGAAGATACATTTTCTGCTTTTTGGTTGTAACTTGTTTCTCTTCTCATATGGAATATGTGCATAACATTCACATCCAAAAATTCTGACGTGTGAGATAGATGGTTTCTTACCAGTGTAAGCATCATGAGGTGTTTTTCCCTTGAGAGCCTTTGTGTAGCTCCGATTTAAAATGTAGACTGCAGTATTAACAGCTTCAGCCCAAAAATGGTTAGGCAATCCCTTTCCCTTTAGCATGCATCTTGCCATCTCCACAATGGTGCAATTCTTACATTCCACAACGCCGTTCTACTGAGGTGTGTGAGGCATTGTCAATTGACGCTTGATCCCTTTGCTCTTGCAAAAGTCTTCAAACTCCTTTGAGTTGAACTCACACCACCATCTGTTCTAAATTTCTTCACACTTTTCCATGTTTCATTCTCAACAAGTGTTAGCCATTCTTTAAACTTACCAAAAGCTTGAGCCTTATCACGAAGGAAGTACACCCACATCTTCCTACTGTAGTCGTCAACAATCAACATAAAAGAAGAAGATCCCCCCAAGGCTCGTGTAGGCATCTTTTCGCACAAGTCAACATGCACCAACTCTAGAGAAGCATGTGCTCTATTCTTGCTTTCTTGTGGAAATGCCTTTCTTTGTTGCTTGCCCATCATACAAGCTTCACATGGTTCCTTCAATTCCGTCATTGAAGGTAGGTGAGCAACCATACCTTGCTTGTGCATCTCCCTCAACACTGCAAATCCGATGTGCCCAAACCTTTCATGCCAAAGCTTACTTGTGCCCACTCCAACGGTGGCTGTAAGAGCACTTAGCTCATATAGGTTGTTCCTTCTTTCTCCTTTCCCAACAACTTTGCCATCACTATCAAGAATTTCTGCACCTGTCTTCTTGAACCTCACTTCATAACCAAGATCAGTTATGGCAGCAACTGATAATAGATTTCTCCTAATTTCGGGAATATACAACACATTTGAAACCTTTTTGACATCACCATTTGCAGTAACAAATGAAATAGTACATGTGTCTGTAGTAGGGCATTTTGCATCATTTCCAACCATCACAATGAAGGATTCTTGTAGAGGCTGCATAGAACTGTATAGACCTTTCTTGTTGGTCATGTGATGGGAGGCCCCACTATCCAACACCCATGAGTCAGTGGTACATTCTTCTTGCACCGAGGAGAACACCTCCTTAATGGTCGCCATGAATAACTCCAACTCTGCTTCAGCCGTATTGGCTGTATTTTTCCCTTTACTTTTAAGGGTACCATTCTTTTCATCTGCCTTCTTGACACGAAAATCTGGGATTGCATGTCCTTTCTTCTTGCAATAAAAGCACTCTCCTTGAACCTTCTTGTTACCGCCCTTCTTCTTTTTGTCACCATCATTTTTGGTGGAGGAACCACCTTTGCCTTTTGCATTGGCAGAGAATGCAGCATCTCCATTGTTGCTTCCTTCTTGGGCTTTCAGCCTCAACTCCTCCTTACTAGTCCATTAAACTTTTGTGGACAAATCCGAAGACACCTCCTCGCTAGCTCTTCGCTAGTCTTTTGTATCCCAGCACCAGCCATCTGGTCGCGTAGATTCTTAATCCGAGTGATGAACGCTTTAGCTGTCTCTCCTTCAGCAAACTTCTCCACTACTAGTTGATTCTCCAAGTTTTGAATCCTTGTTTAGTTTTGCATTTCATACTGACTCCTCAGTACATTCCAAGCCTTTGATGCTTTGGTTGTATGCTGAATCAAATTTAGAACACTGTCAGAATAACTTGTAACTAAGGCACACAATGCATATGCATTCCTTCGTTTCCAAGCTCGTAGAAGATTTGCATTCGGAGGAATCATCACACTAGGGGGTAGGCTGTGGTTCTACATCAATCCCTAGCACAGTCTCCAAAAGCTCATAAGAATCAAGGATAGTTGTAATTTTGAACTTCCACAAGGTATAGTTTGTACCATCTAACTTTCCTTCGCCGAAGGTTGGTGGACGAATCCTCAGTGTTTGAATAGCTGGTACAGCAACACTACCTCTTGCATCTCTTCCTGATGTGCTAGAACCACTTCCGGAAGATGACATTGTTCCTCTTTGTTGTTGAAGCCTTTGCCTCTTGCGTACTCTTCGATCCCTAGAGCCCCCTGGGCTATGATACCATGTAAAAATTACATGGTGCAGCGAATAGAATCTGAGAAAGAGATAAAGATAGAGAGTACACAACATATAAGAGGAGAATTAGAAAATTTCTTTTGCTCCAAACAAATGATACAGAGATGGCTCTATCCACCCGTGCGCTTCCATAGTGAAGCTTAGATGGCAATCTAGACAGAAGATAGGTGAAGAGCTTAAGGCTAGTTGGAACAACTCCAACTGGGTGAAAGATAGATGATTGATGGTTGTGAAGGGGTTTAGCTTTTATAGCCTGTGAAGGTGGTTAGGTCGGCCTGACTGACCTACCATATGAGTCTCCACCGACCAGGGAATATTTCGAGGAATATTCCCTTTACTGTCGGGCTGAGGGCACTGCCCCAGCCAGGGGCCACTTCTGTGCCCCCCGGACCCCAAAATAGGGGCCCCTTTCAACTCCCTTACCCCACAACTCGATGCAATGTGCCTCAAAGTTGCTACCAGCTTAACTACTCTGTCCAACCCAAAGATTAGACCCACAATGGTCACCTTTTTGCCATTCGGTCACATAGACCTCATCTGATATACAAGTTAGGACACTCAACCGATGTCCGGGCTCACATTTGGCTTCTCCTCATAATGGGGGTCTTACAACTTTGAGCACCATGGATCATTGGTGGCACCTTATGAGGGTGAGGCATTGAGCATATCTAACATGCCTTTGTGAAAATGTTAGTTATCTGATCCTATGCACTGACATATACCAAGTCAATCTCTCCTGCAAGTACCTTCTCTCTCACAAAGTGGTAGTGCACCTCAATGTCTTTTGTCCTAGCATGGAACATTAGATTCCTAGCTAACTGTATGCTACTCATGTTGTCACAATGAATGACAACTGGACCATCTCCTTGCACTTCCAAATCACCTAATAACTTTTGTAGCCATACCACCTCACATGTTACCATAGCAACACCTCTATACTCAGCCTCCAGACTTGATAAAGCAACTGTAGGTTGCTTTTTGCTGCTCTATGTAACTGCTGCACTACTAAGGGAAAACATGAATCTACTAGTAGATCTTCTGTTTGCCCAATCTGCATCTGTGTATCCAAGGACCTGTACATCCTTACGTGCCTCATAAAAAAGTCCATAATGTAAAGTGGACTTCACATATCTCAATATACGTCTAACTACATCCAAATGAGGCTTTCTAGGCATCTGCATAAACTAACTGACAAGGCCAATAGCATAGCTCAAGTCTGTCCTTGTGATAGTCATGTAAATCAAAATTCCTACTATCCTCCTGAACATAGTAGGGTCTTCTATCTCATCCCCAATGTCGGCACTCAACTTCACATTTTGCTCCAATGGTACTGAAAGAGGCTTACATGCTATCATACCATACTTGGATAACATATCCAAGCCATACTGCCTTTGAGATAGCCATATACCATCATCACATTTGATCACCTCAATACCAAGAAAGTATCTCAGCTCACCCAAATCCTTCATCACAAACTTCTTCTTCAAGAAGTCCTTAACTTCAACAATTCCACTGTCACTGTCACCTGTAATAATCAAGTCATCCACATAAATGACTATGATGACCAAATCTGCATCTCCCCTTCTCACATAAAGTGAGTGATCAACATCAGAAATACAAAATCCAATATTGACAAGATACTCTCCAATCTTGTTAGATCATACTCTAGGTGCTTGCTTCAGCCCATAGAGCGCCTTCTTTAACCTACACACATATGTGGAATGCTCTAAATCCTCGTAACCTGCTGGCTACTCCATTTACACTTCTTCTCGCAATTCACCATGCAAGAAGGCATTTTTAACATCCATTTGCTGCAAACTCCAAGCTTTGGCTACTGCCAAGGCAATCACACATCTAATAGTTGCCATCCTAGCAACTGGATTGAATGTCTCTTCATAATCTATGCCATATGTTTGAGCATAGCCTTTTGCAACAGGCCTAGCCTTATATCTGCTAACTAAACCATCTACATTATGCTTGATTTTGTAAACCCACTTACAGCCAATAGATTTCTTACCCTTAGGTAAGGGTACCAAATCCCAAGTCTTATTGGCTTCTAATGCAGCCATCTCCTCATCCATTGCTGCATCCCAATGAGCATGACCAATAACATCCTCAAAATAAGTGGGCTCAATATCTTCAACTAGTTTTACCATATAAGCATAATGGTGAGTTGCATAACCTTCAAATCCAAATCTTTTAATAGGATATATGACCCTGTTAGATCTGCGTACCACCGGATCACTCAATGGAACCTTTACATTACTATGAGCTCTCTGTACACCTGGTGTCCTGACTAAAGGAATACCAAGCTCATCATCCAAACTCTCCAAACCACTAGAATCTCCATCAAATCCCAAATTATTGGTAGATGCATCATTACCATCCAGCACTTTCTTCTTTCCTTTGTCCTTCCCTGCAACACTTATAGATCCACCCGAGGATGTGGGGCTACTCCTTAGTCTCCCAGACCAAGGGCTCACTGTAGGTATAGTACCAGATGATGTTTCTGGTCCACTAAGACTCCGTGATTCTTATATTTCTTTCTGCACATAGCTGTCTTGATCATTATCATCATCTAATACATCACCATCAGGTGCATACTAGCTGTCCATCTCATCAAAGATAACATCCCTGCTCACTCTGAACTCACATGTGATATGGTTATAACAGCAATACCCTTTCTCCTCTAAAGAGTATCCAATAAAAATACATTTTTTTGCCTTTGGATCAAGTTTTTTCTGTAGCTCATCTGGCACATGAACATATGCAACACATCCAAATACCTTCAAGTGTGATACATCAGGCTTCTTGCTAGTAAAGAATTCTTCAGGAGTTATCCCATGAACTGCAGCTGTGGGAGTTCTGTTCATAATGTAGACAACAGTATGGATAGCCTCAGACCAAAAATGTTTGGACATATTATTTTCAGCCATTAATGCCTTGTGACTTCTGCAATATGCCTATTTTTTCTTTTTGCAACCCCATTTTTCTGTGGGGTATACCTGCAAGTAAATTGCCTCTTTATCCCATGAGTTCTCAAGAAGCCATTAAACTCATTAGAGAGGTACTCTCCCTCTCCATCTGATCTCAAGCACTTCACTTTTAAGCATGTTTCTGTTTCAACAATTGCCTTAAAATATTTGAAGTGCTCAAACACATCACTCTTTTCCTTCATGAACTATACCCATAACTTCCTTCAACAGTCATTAATAAATGTGACAAAGTATTTGTTGCCACCAAGAGATACATTCTATGTAGACCCCCAAACATCTGTATGCACTACATCAAGTATTTTTCTACTCACTTCTCTGTCATGCGAGAAGGGTTGTCTTGCATGCTTACTAAACTTGCACGCTTCACAAACTTTATGCAATTTTGCAACTCTAAAAGAAGGCAACCTTGTAACCAATCCTTTAGACTGCATTAATTTTAGCCTTTGCACATTTGCATGTCCAATACGTTTATGCTATATTTCAATATCTGCAAAACTACTCCTTTTTCTTTAGCATACATAGCAGCATCCGTATAGGAATTCCAACATCTAAAGTGTGGCCAACTCTACTTCCTTTTGCGACCAACCTGCACTTATCATTAAAGTCTTCTATAAAATAACCTTTTGCATTGAATTGGATCTGCACCCCTACTCTACCATTTGGCCAACAGACACTAGATTCTTTGTGATTGATGGTATATGTAATATATCTGTTAGACTCTTTGTCTGGCCATCATACAAGGACAAGGGAACCTTTTCAATGTGTGAAATTGGGTGGCATGAATCATCACCCATCATCACCCGTCTGCACATAACCTAGATTTTGTAAGTCCTGCATCTCTCCAAACCATTCAACATGATTGGTCATATGATTAGATGCACTTGAATCGACATACCATACATCATCATGTGTCCCCTTTCCTGTAACTGCATTTGTCATATGCTGCATAACAAACAAATGCTCATTTTTGTCTTCATTTTGTCGTGAAGATGATGCATAGTTTCCTTGCTGCAATTTACCACTACGAATATCATCCTTCTTAGCATAACAATGGGCTGCAATATGACTTGTTTTGCCACAATAATGGCAAACAATAGTAGAATTTTCAGAACCTCTATTCTGCCATCTATCTCTTCCTCTAGAGCTCCCCTGCCTTTAAAGTTACCTCGGCCTCCTGAAACCTGCATTTCACCAAATTGCTGATTGAACCTATTTTGTTGGTTATCGCCAACATGTCCCATACCACGGCCTCTCAAAGAGGATCTACCACGTCCCCTTCCTAAACTTGAGTAAAATGCTTGAACCTGTTCACCATTTTTTTCAGATGAGTCACCCTGCATATTGATCTCTTCGGTTATCATGAGAGAGATCAGCTCATCAAAATCTAGAAATGGCTTCTGTACGTATACTGAAGTAACAAATGATTTTCATGCCTTCTCATTATTAAGGCCACTCAAAGTGGATGAAACTAAATCATCATCATCAGGCATTGCATCAATTGCTGCTAAAGCATCTGCAATGCTCCTCACCTTCAACACATACTCATTGACATACATTTTCCCTTTCTTCAAGGCATTCAACTCTTGCTTGAGTTGAATCTTTCGTGCCTTTGTATTTACTGAAAACATGTTCTCAAAAATTGTCCAAGCTACATGTGAAGTTTCTGCATTCCTGATATGTCCTAACATCGTATTATCAATGACTGTAGATAACCAGTACATTACCTTTTTGTCTTTCGGATTTCATTCTTTCCATGCTTTTAATTCATCTGCAGTCACAGGGATATCTAGCTCTAGCTCCTTTTCTTCACCTGAAACAAACTCATAAAGCCCCTTTCCAATGAGGAAGTTCGTCACACGGAATGTCCATGAAGGGTAGTTGTTCTTGTTGAGCCAATAATGGTATTTCCACTGTTCTTTGCCATTATCACAAACAAGGATACAACACAGCAAGCTAGTCTTCTGCAATCTTTCACAACATGTGCATAGCAATACACCAAGCAACCTTTTTCACTGATTGCTCAATAGTACATGTAATCTGCAACCTGTTTGCAAATAAACCTTATGTTTGCTTCTTGCAAACACCTTAAAAATTACATATTCAAAATCTGTAACATGTGCACCCACTTTCGGTCAATACAATCGAAATCACAGTGTACCCTGAAACTACTGTCGGCAACCTTGCGGTTCTAAAACGGGGCTTGAAACGGCCTCAGATACCCAAAATAACTACTCTACTCACACACCAAATCTCACAGCAATCTGAGATTTTTGCTCTACCCTGCTTCTGGTGCCTCCACATGCACTATCCAAGAGAGAGAGAGTGGAAGAATGGGAGAGCTTCTAACCGGTTGCTTGCTTGCTCGAACCTTACTTCTTCTCCTTCACTTTATCCTTCAAAATTAGCCTCTCTCAGTGGCGCGGCTCTGATACTATGCCAAGAATCGTGTGGTGGGGGACTTGCTTGAGCTGTTGCGCTAAACACACATTGTATACACAAGAGGAAGTTCACTCAAGAACATAAGAAGAGAGATGGAGGCCAAAATGTTTTCTTGCTGATTTTTTCTTCTTCTTCCACACACTATACAATATACACAAAGTATAGATAAGATACAACATAAAGGAAAGTGGCCTTCTAAGTCAAACAGTGTATAATCGACTACACTAATCGACTGGCATTATATCTTTGCCAGCTGTAGATAGGTGTAACAAACTAAATATAATAAGTGATAAGTCAGTGGCTATGTGAGTATCATAATGACCACCAATGTGCTAAGTGTAGATGTCCGAACTCATCTAGCCAGGCGGTCCATCATCAATGTCTGCATGTGTAGAGCTTGCCATCTCAACAAGAGGCACATGAGTCTACATACTATACATCATTCCTTGATGAACTATCATAAGTCATAATATTCATAAAGTATTACATAACAAATAACTATTCACTTTTGTCATCATTATTTCTATTCTGTTGGATGCATAATTGCCTTGCTACTTTTTTCCATTTCTAATTTCAGCCTTCTTTTTTAAGAAATTTTTAAAAATGTGACATTTCTGACTACAATGCTAGCACTCCCTACTATCACCAAAATCCTGTTGCCTATTAGAATTTGCAACTTGACTCTTTGACTCCCCCTTCCTTGGGACTAGCCTTTATTTTGTTGTGCATAATTACTTTGATCACGATCACCACCTTGGCCTCTGCTGTGACCTCTATCTCTGCTAGTAGAGTAAAATACATGTTCAAACTTGTTCTTGCTTTGAGAAGAAGAAGAATCCAAGCCAAGGTTCTTCTCAA
The DNA here is from genome assembly GCF_053477565.2 of Lygodium microphyllum. Classification (NCBI taxonomy): domain Eukaryota; kingdom Viridiplantae; phylum Streptophyta; class Polypodiopsida; order Schizaeales; family Lygodiaceae; genus Lygodium; species Lygodium microphyllum. The sequence continues at coordinate 4,292,586 of NC_141140.1, read as the reverse complement.
GTGTCGGTATAGAAATCAAGTTTGTAAAATAGATGACCTGAAGCTCTTTTATTCATCTCCAAGTCCATCTAATCACACACGCACAATATCATCATCATCAACTACCATATTGATAGATCCAAGAGATTTCATAATACTCTTGATCTTGAAGGCGTAATCATTAATGGATAGGTTTTCTCTTTTCACTTGGTTCTTGAGCTGTAGCTTTCTAGCCTTTGTGTTTACTTTTGAACAACCCTGCCACATTCATCCATGCAATTGTAGGGGAATCAGATTCCTATAAATAGCCCACCATACTACCTGTGACACTAACAAATAGCCAATACATGACTTCACTTTGTGTCTGCTCCCAATATTTCTTAGCCTTTACCTATTCTGTAATAACATTTTGCACATGAACTTTGGGTGTCATTGCCATGTCTCCTTCAATATAATTCCAAACACCTTTTCTCTTCAAGAAAATTTTCATCCTAAACTCTCATGTAGGATAATTGTTCTTCTCAAACACTGATAGATAGGTTAAAGTTATCCAACATTTTAACAAAACAAATATCTTACAAAAAACTACAATATGCAAGCAAGCTAATACAAGGTGTACCACAACTAAACACCTAGCCTTTTTCACTGATTGCACAACAATAACTGCAATTTGCACTTTGTATATAGATGCCTTCTATGTTGCAAGCCTAACAAACACTTGAAACATTATAGATTCAAAATCTATAAGCTGTGGACTTGTAAATGGCCAATACAGCCAAAATTGTAGTATACTCAAAAACTATTATTGGGACCACTTGCAGGTCCAGAACCAAGGCTGAAATGACCTCAAATGCCAAAAATCACACTGAGAAGGGTCTAAAGGGCTTATATGGAGCATATACATTGTTCTTCTTGCTTAGCAAGTTTCATTGCAATCAGAGACAATCACCATGCCAATATCAAGAGCCTTCTATAGCTATAACCCCATGTAAATCGAGGAAGGTGGAAGAGCTTCTTACCCATTGCTTGCTTGCTTGCTTTCATGCTTCAATGCCTTTACCTTAGACTTTCATCAAGCTCCACATAGCTATGGAATATTTTGATACCATAAAAATAGACAAGAGGGGAGATGTTGCCAAATGGGAAGATAAGATGTTTCAAGAGGGCATTCATAAATAACAAAAACAACACTAGTGCTCTATTTTTTTCATCTCTATTCATGCTAAATCTAAGGAAATGGATCCCAAAACATTTGAGGATACTTCTTATGCTAGTTGATTTTCACATGTGCTACTAAGCAAAGGACATTCAAAGCTTCTCTCTCTATCTCTCTCTCTCTCTCTCTCTCTCTCTCTCTCTCTCTCTCTCTCTCTCTCTCTCTCTCTCTCTCTCTCTCTCTCTCTCTCTCTCTCTCTCTCTCTCTCTCTCTCTCTCTCTCTTAGAGGATCATAGTTTTGAAAAAAATTGTAATAATTGGCAAAGTGAATAGGCCCATTAGTTGCCCTAACATAATTGTTTATCCTAGTTTAGCCTGTAACTCCCTAATTTTAGATACCTATTGATAATGTTTTGCACATTGGTAAGTTGGGAAAACCTCAAAGCTCCAAAACTTTATAGTTAGTCTCTAGATGAAACTTTTTGCATTGTTTCATAGTGAACACACTTCTATCCTCATAGGGAGAATCCTTGATATCCAACCAATGTGCACATTTGAAATTGTGTACATGCCATTTACTCATACAAAAAAATGAGACTACATCTTGAGAAATTTTCACAAACAATTTCAATAAAATAAAATAAAATACAAGCCATACATTTGTATGCTATCAAAAATGCCAAAATTGATGGCCCTATTTTCCCCTAGAAACAATGAAGTCTAGTAAACTTCCTAGCTTGCAAGTGGAACAAGTACCTTTGCCTAGGAAGGATGTAAGTGCAACACATGAAAAATGAGAAAAAGAAAAAAAGAACAATTATATACAAAGAAAACCCTAAGATAACTAGACTAAGGGTGAAGAAGAGGGAGGGTGCATAGCCATCATGTGTAAAAGTTGGTGTTACACTTCAATTAAGCAAATGTATCGAGGTCAAATGGTTGCATAGCCAAGCCTTACAAATAAGTGGTAATGTTTGTGAGCAAATAGGGGCCAACAAGGTGACTAACCAAGTGAAGTTCCTCCTTTGTAAGAATGTTGTTGAATGGATGGTGTTGTAGATTGGATTGCACTTCTAATTCACAAGTGAGAATGATGGCATGGAGTGATAAGTAGGCTCAGTATACTAAAGGGTGTTAATGGCACACTACTACTTAGTAGTGTAGTTATTCTCATCATCCACAAAGGGCAACCCAGTGGTAGTAAGAATATGTATCTAGTCTTGATGATCATCAAGAAAAGGGATGCATTTCATGAGTAGGCCATAGTTTCATGTGGTTTTAGTATCACACTCAAGCAAGGTAGAGATGGCATCTAGGTTGAATGATGAGGTCTTCAATGTGTCCATCTCAATCCTAGCTATGTTCATGCACTTGCCAAAGAATATAAGGTGGTTTTCCCAATCATTGATTGCTCTTGTATTTCTCATCTAGGGTCGACCAAGTAGGATATCATAGTCTACTCTATTCATGACAATGAAGTTCTTTGTTCCATTGGCTAATGAAGTTCATTGAGAATTGGATTCCTTGCAATTTTAATAGGCCAATCCTTTAATGTACTAAATGGATTGACCTTTGTTCCATTGGTCAATGTAACATTGAATTCTACAATTTCCATTGGTGGATTACGCCAAGCCTACAGAACTGCATAGCTAAGAATGCTAACTCTTGCCCCCATGTCAACAATCCCTTTCTAGATTGGGTTTCCTGACGCATCAAATGGGAAGGATTGGGTTATATCTATCCCTTCCCAAAAGGCATTTACTCATAAAATCCCTAACATAGGGTTTAGGGTTAGGTAGGATACATACATGTCATCAATGTCTTGCAAATTTGGTATTTTTGGCTACATTGGTTCATCTATCCACTTTTTTTAATGCTTCCAAAAGCATAAGGCTTGCTTCAATAGTTGTCCTAGTGGCAAGCATATTGAGGTTGAGGTTAATGTGGCAAGTAGCCTCATACTTGGTCTTCCCTTCTCATACCCTTTGAATGACAAATCCATATGGAGAGACATCTTGCATTCATCAGTGCTGGCCCTAACATCTTGATAGATAAATCCATCTCTGTGTTGAAGAGCTAGCACCATTAACATTGGGGGAGGTCCAATGTGCATATCCAAGAATTATCTTGTGTTGGATAAATTATTTCTTAGAATCAAGAAAGAGTTTAGAAATTCCTTTCAATGTGATAAGCAGTATGACAAATACTTATGTATAAGTGGTTTTCTAAGCACTAAGCCTTCAATAATAGGTTTTGCTTGATTTAAGTCATGGTTTTTTATATTGAGTCTTAGGCTCTGCTGATAAGACACATCTCATTGTTTTATTTCATTCTCAATGAGATGAAACTTCAATTTCAAGCATTGAAGGGCTTCCTTCTTTGAATGGTCCAATTATAATTACGCAATCTTTTTGTTTCAATTATATCAAGGTTTATTTTTCTATCCAAGAATGAAAATCTTGATCGAGAAACTTTGCTAAAGAATTTTCTAGCAAAATGGTTCTTGTTTTCCTAAGCCTCGCTAGCTTGATAGGTCAATCACTCCCTCCTAGTTAATCTTATGATATTTAGAATAATACCTAACTATCATCCCTAGTTATCTTATCTTCATTGAGTTCTTTATCACATAAAGATTTCCTTCAAAAAAGAAGGAAGTTCTTTATCACATAAATATTTCCTTCAAAAAAGAAGGAAATTAATTGATTTATGATGAATTTTTTAAATCAATCATTTCCTTATCATAATATAAATATCCAATTGTTTATAAATTCTACCATCATGGGAAGTATTACCCCTATTGGGATTTCCTCCTATGCACCTATGTTGTTCATCCATCTACTTGATTCTCTAGGTGTCCACAAGGTTCTTAGGGCATCAAGTAATTGTGTTCTAAATTGTTCTCTACTTGAGGTATATTTTTGAGAGCTTAGATATTAGTCATATGCCCTTTGCCAGTTTGATTCCTTTTTTGTCTTATATTCATGAGTATTACTATCTAGCTATCTACATCACCAACCTCAAATAACCATTTAATGAATAGGTCTCTGAGAGTGGAGGAGTTTCCCATAGATCTCAAAACCTTATTCCTTCTTCTCACTTTTCATAAGGTTCTTATCCTTGCACAATTTGTCAAAATATTCTAGAAAGCTATAAGGATTATCACTAGATCCATACCTCTTTAGAAATATGGCAATTAGAGGGATTCTCAATCTCTCTTTGTTGGTTGGGTGAATGCCTTTAGGCCACTTAGTAGATTAATTGACAATGAGTTGGCTTGCATGATAGTGGAGTTACTAAGTGACTTATATTACACAAGATTTGGAATTGAATCTTCTAGTGGTCTAATGACTTTGACGGTACCCAAGAGTCATCTTATATTGTCCATTGTTGTCATACACAAGTATCCAATATAGTTCTTCTATAGCTCTCGACTAAGCTAATTCCTTTTATCAAACCTATCCTTATTTCACAACCTATCTTCTTTCAATCTTCTCATAAAAGCTCTATCCCTCAACAAGATGGATAATGGAAAAGCATGTGATACTTTGCTGTTGAATGTGGAGATGTTGAAATGGACAACAAAGGAGACGAGGTTGTTTATGTTGCATGTAATACATCATGCCATTGCATATGGTTTTCCCCAAGAATGGTAGGAGAATTGGATACAACCATTGTATAAGGGAGGAGATTGCAATTTGCTCACAAAGTACCGCACGATTATGGTCAGTTCAGCCATGGCAAACCTATTCAGCACTATCCTGGAAATGCAATTGAGTAAATGGGGAAAAAGTAATAACAAACAAGCTTATGGACAAGTAGGTTTTTGCCCTGGTCATAAAACCATAGACCATTTGGTTACTTTACGTGTGCTTATGGATGAGAGTCGGCTTGAGGGAGCAACCTTATATTGTTGTTTTATGGATTTTAAGAAGGCTTTTGACATCGTACCAAGGGTTGGCTTATGGCAAAGAATGCAAGAATTAGTGTTAACCCCAACACGAAGAAAGCAAAAGGAAATAAAAAAGACGCAGGGCAAAGGTGGAAAAAAGGTAGCCCGACTGAAGAAAGAATAGGAGAAAATGCCAAAAGCGCAAGGGCAACCTTAAAAGTCCAAGGCAAATGCAAAAGGGGAAAGGCGCATTTTAAAATAAAAAGGCGCACCCTGAAATCTTGTAAAAGAGCACCGGGCTCTCACCCGTGCAATTTGTAAATGTAGACGGGCAGTGGAAAGGAATCTAGGAAGATAGAAGGACAATGGGAAAAAGGGCCTAGGCTACAGCCGGCCATGTAAAAAAGAGGAAAAGGGGATGACTGCCCAAAAGGGATTTAGGGTTTTGTATATAAAGTTGAAAAGTGAATGAGAAGCTCATTCTTGTGTGTGGCAAAAGCTTCTTCTTCTTCCTCTCTTGTTTCTTGCCTTCTTGCTTGTGCTTGAGAGAGGGATTGAGAGAGTGTGAGGGAGTGAGGGAGTGAGGGAGTGATTGTGTGAGAGTGAGGGATCTTGGAGAAGAAGCTCTCCATCTTCTCTCTTCATCTTCCCCTCCTCTCTTCTCTTCTCTTGTCTCACGTGTGGCTATGGAGGATGAAGCTTATGGGAGAGGGATTGAGGTTGCTTGAGCTTGCCTCAAGGATCGTGGAGCTACCGGTGTGCAAGGAAGAGGAGGGTACTCAATCGAGCATCAAGGTAGGCTCACTACACCCGTAAAGTAGGCATTGCACATCGGCTATGTGAGAGGTAGCCATGGCTGCTCGGTTCGAAACACTTAAGCAATAAGTGGTCCGTAGGTATCGGGGTGGAGCTTGTAGCTCCCCCTCATTTTGGTTCCGTTGCCGGGACAAATGGAATCGAGCCTTGAGCGCCACGCGCATCAAATAGAGCATAGAAGTAGGGTTTGTAGCCCGAACCGGTGCTCGAGATAGCTAGGAGATTTAGGAGGTTTTAATCCGTGAAACAAGTAAGTGTGTTGGTTTGTTGGAAGCATTAGTGTAGGACTACCATTCTGTATCTCTGTTTTGCATTTTGGCTGCACTAGATTAAGTTAGATTAGGTTAAGAAAAGAGAAAACAGAGGTTTTGGCTGCTGCTAGAAACAGGGAAACAGGGGACCAGATTCAAATTTCTGGGTAAAACGGGGAAAAGGAAACTGGCTTCAAGGTTTTGTAGTGCTAGGAAAGGACCTTAAGAGGCTTGGGAGGCCAGGACAAGCCTCATTTCACTAGTTAGCTTTGTGAGAGAGAGAGAGAGAGCTTCTGGTTACCAGGAAGAGGGAGCGCTATCACGATTCTGGGTGCCATCGATTTGTGCTGCTCCAGGTGAGTCTGGTGCTTCTTAGTAGTGCCCTAATCATATCTGGAAAGTCTCTTGTGATTGTGTGTAGCAGGAATCAAGTGGGATCGAAACGCATCGAAATCGCGCCTGTCGCCAGACGCAGTCGGACCAGGTCTCAGTGGTCCGATTCCTAGAATCGGACCACCCGAGTCCTGGAGTCGGACCGTCCGATTCCAAGAATCGGACATTTCGACTACTAGAGTCGGACTAGCCCTGTCCGATTCTCAGAATCGGACAGTCCGATCGGACGTGCCACGTGGCACTCGAACCGCCCATCATAGTTGGACCGTCTGACTGAGGGAGTCGGACCACGCTGTCCGACTGCGGAAAGCAACAATATAGAGGATTGGACGCTGCCAGAGCTGCTTGGAATTATTGACAACCTCGTGGAGTTGGAAGCAGAAACAATGTCGGGATCAAGAGGCGAACGAGGAGAGGATCAATTAGACTTAGGAGAATTGCCAACCTCAGTCCAGGAACTCGTCCACAACTACGATCAACTCACTAGGACCGTGATCTAGGGCAGACCTGTAGAGGAAGTGGTAGCAAACCTAGAAGAAGAGAGAAGAGCAATCAAGAGAGCGCTAGAAGGCATAATTGCCTACAACCATGAGCAAAGTACTAGAAGGCTACAACAAGACGTAGATATGTACGAGGCTAGACGAGTGCTAGACCTAGCTAGAGCAGCCAAATCTGGACCAAATGTAGAGAGGGAACGGGTAGCAGAGGCTGACATGACATTGAGCGAACTGGTAGCAAAGCAACTCTTGGACAATACGTCCGTTGAACAAACCACTATTGCCCTAGCCACCGCGCTACTATCGGGATTGGGAGTCATGCAAGGGGCTAAAGGGCAGGCTAGAATCACCATCGTAGCAAAACAACTAGCTAGATACAAACCTACCAGTGACCCATACAGCTTCATGGAGCAGTTCGAGCAAGTATGTGAGGCAAATGGTCTTACTGACCCTGCGTAGCGAGCTCAAGCTTTCGGCCTGTGCTTAGGCGATAAGGGGAGGACCTGGTATTCTAGTCTAGATGATGCAGAACGTACGAACTTTGTTCGCCTTAAGGGCATCTTCATCAAGAGGTTTTCAGAGGCAGGGTATTCGGATAACCTCATCGTTAGGTTTATGAATATCAGTCAAAGGGAGAAGGAAGACGTTAGGGATTACGTCACTCAGGTGCGTAGCCTCTACAAGAGAATCCCTGCCAATGAGCGACCTACCGAGAGGGCAGTGTCTACAGTGTTCATGAACGGGATTCGAAGTGAGGAGCTCTACAAGGCTTTGGCCAGTAACTCCACCTTGCAACAAGACGTGCTAGCTAGAGTTTTCAAGGAGGCAATATGCGTAGATGATCAACTCAAGGAACACAGCATGAGGACTACCAACCGAGAGAGTGCAAGCTAGAGGGACCCTGAGAGATCAACTACTTCGAGGGAAAAAGCAACTACTAGTGTGTAGGATAAGGGAAAGAGTGTAGACCACGACCAGGGGATGGCAGAAATGAGAATGGAGATTGCACAGTTGCAAGAGCTGGTAAGGAAGCCTGTGAGATCACATGTACAATGTATATACTGCGGCGGCAATCACCTCCTAGTTGAGTGCCAAGATCCTAGATCTCGGCCGTGCTCAAATTGCGGTAGATTCAGGCATGATGCAGTGCATTGCAAAATGCCGAGAAGATTCCCATACGCGCAGCAGTACAACTCTCCATACCTAGGTAATAGGCCACCCAATTTCTTTGGGAGGGGAGCCCAATTAGCTCTCCCAGCACCGACTAACTCAAGACTTGCCGTATCTAGGCTGGAGATGAACCCAATTGGTATACCCAGACCACCAGGGCCTTTTGTAACCCACCCATCTAGTGATGCTCCTGTTCACTTTGTGGAGGAGCCTAATGAGGAAGAAACATATGTCAACCCGTACATATCCTATGACGAGGAGGGCAACCCAGTCGTGATGGACTATCGGTCGGTGCCGGTGATGGCTTTAGGAAGAGGAAGAGGCAAGGGCTTTGGAGGGCCAAGCCAAGATCCAGTCACATGATGCACTTGCGGCCACCTAGGCCACATTTCATCACGCTGCCCAGAACGAGAACAAGCTAACAAGGACAAAGCGGATCTCCGATGCACAGAGTGTGGAATCACACATCTGTTTCCTGACTGTCCTAGGCGGAAGCCATCAACCAGCTCTGCCAACATGCCATCGGTGCCTTTGGGGCTTTTTGGAGTGGAAACCTTTGACAGTGAGGATACACCCATCCCACTACATGTTATGATGCGAGCTCAAACAAAACAGGCAAGCATCTCTTTGCCAGGGCCAAGTAACCTTGACGCAACCTCAATAGGAAAGAAAAGGCGGAGGAGACGGAAAAAGAGAACTGATGCAAAGGTAACTCTTAAAATCGAGGAAGCGACTACGTTAGTAACGGGAAAGAGAGTCACAGACGCAGAGGCGGAGACCTCAGCTCCTAAGACAACTGAGCTAGGGAGTGCCAAGGTAGGGGAATATCCCCATCCCAAACGGTAGCTCGAGGCTATAGCTAAGGTCAAGGAGTGGGTCAAGGACGCCCAAAAGCACCTCAAGGATGCTGAACCCATATTAGAAGATCCTATTGACGATTTCTCCAGCGTGAGCACACCAGTCTCACCTTCAAAACCACAAGCTGCGAGCATACCTGCACCACTGGGGGCAACTCAACAGCAAGACGAAGGGGAAACTTGCCAGGGCAGATAGAACGCATGGCCTAGAAATGCTAGCCTCAGGGGAAGACATGTTAGAAATCAAGCTCACCATCAGTGTGTCTTCATCTATGACCGGCATCTATGACAGCTAGTGTGTACAGCTGTCTACATGTGACTACATTAAATAAGTCGGGTTAGTAGTCAGTCAGTGACCTGACTAGAGTTAGTCAGTCCAGTCTACATTTGCACTAGGTCACTTTATCTTGTAGTGGGTGTGTGCTTTTTCAGTAGAGTGTGTGGAAATGAAGGAATGAGCTTGAGAGCCTGAAGGCTCATGGATATGGAGTCTTTCCCTTTCTCTCTCTCTACTCTTTGAACATGGTATCAGAGCTTCATCCATGAGGCTGTGGGAGAATGGGCATGACAACTTGCAGTGCAAAGGAGATGGAAGTAAGGAACGAGGAAGAAGCTGGACACTTGCAAATGAAGCCATAGTCAAAGAAGGAATCAGCGTGGATTGCCTTCTGAAAATCGTGGACTGCCTCCTGAAAATCAGCAACCTGTGTCTGAAAATCGTGGACTGCCTCCTGAAAATCAGCAACCTGTGTCTGAAAATCTGCGCCTGCTGATCTGAATGGACAGCAACCTGTATCTAAAAATCTACGCCTGCTGATCTGAGTGGACAGCAACCTGTCAATCTTCAGTGGGGCACCTGGACAAGGTTCATAGAGCATGTATGCTTACTATTGAAGGTATTTGAATGTGCAAGGAGTAAATGCTTGTGTGGGAGCTCTGTTATGAGCTGGAGTGACAGACACAAACCTGTAATCATTTCTGAACTGATGTAAACATGAATGGACAGCATGCATTCAGTCATTACTGACACACAGGAGCCTTGTACTACACTCAGAAGGCATCTTTGGAGCACAAGAATGTGTCAAAGCATGTATACATTGGATCAAATGTCTTGGAGCTGAGATCTCTTGACAGAATACTCAGATCTGAAAATCAATGACAGGCTGAAAACTGTCATACACAGTCAATGACAGAATACTCAGATCTGAAAATCAATGACAGGCTGAAAACTGTCATACACAGTCAATGACAAGTACTGTGCATTATTGAAGCAATAGAGGTCAGCTTGGGGGTTCCATCATCTATATGAACTGGCCTATACATGTTGAATGCATGGAGAATTGAAGCAAGCAATGAGCATCATTGAAAACTGAATTTTGAAGGTGAAGTAAATGCAGTTACATTGTCCTGGTTAATTACAAACAGCTCATGAGGTTTATGCCATTGGTCAATGAAGACAGGTTGTCTATGCCTACTCAGATGCTCATGTATTGAACTTGCCACTACAAAGTAAATGTATGACATGGTCAAAAGACATTTTGGAGCTGCTTGGAGCTTGGTATGCTGAATTTGTTGACACTTGTATGTGCTGGTTATGCACTGTTCTGTGCCCTTATGATCATGTCTTGACTGCCAAATGTACTAGCAGCTAGCTGGGAGATTTTGGAACATGTATGACATGATTACCACTCAGTTTTGGACTTGAAATTGCTGCTGGTTACTCACAGTTTACAATTTTTAGACTGCATGTATGTACCTTGGCAGTGAGGTTACAGAAGCTTAAGCTGAAGCAAACACATAGCTTATGTATTGATAGTTATATCTACAGTTGAGACCACTTGTTTAAGGGTTGTTTTGGGGTGTCAGTGGCCTGAAATACCCTGGTTTTTTTTCTGCAATTTAGTGCAGAAAACTGTCATAAACTGTTGCGGACTGAACTTAGTCAGTCATACTTATTGGACTGTAGGGAGTCAGGCACTTGATAGACAGTCTATTGCATCATGGCTAATGCACATGGGATTGACAATATCACTCAGATAGTTGGATAATAAGAACGTTACATTATGGAAATTCGGAATGAAAAACTTTCTGGTTGGTAGAGGTTATTGGGATTTATGTACAGGAGATGAAGTTGCTCCTGAGTTGCCTGCACACAATCCAACAAATGAACAGAAAAGAGCCTACAGGCTATGGAATGAAAGAGCATGCAAGGTGCTGCATTGGTTTTCCTTATGTATATCTGATGCTATGGTAATTCAAATCACTGGATGTGAGACTCCGAAGGATGCTTGGGACATACTGATGAAAAATTATGGAACCATGACACATGTAAGAAAGATCCAGTTGAAACAGCAGTTCAACAACATGTCAAGGAATGGCAAGAGCATCCAGACGTATACCACGGAGATTAAGACCATAGCTGATCAACTTGCTACTATTGGCTCAAGTGTATTAGAAGATGATATGATTGCTGTTGCTTTGAATGGCTTAGGCAAAGAGTACAAAGCTTTTGACACTTCCATTTCTGTCAGAGAAGAGCCCCCTAGCTGGGAAGAGCTAGTTGCTTTGTTGTTGCATGAGGAAGTCAAACTTGGTTTGAATACAGGTTCTAGTACATCTTAGAGTAGAGACACTATGTTGTACTCTAGCCAGCGTGGCAGAGGATCTAGAGGTCGTGGTTCATTTCGAGGTCGTGGTGACACTCGTAATACTTATGGACAGCAGCAGTAGCAGAGTAATTGGAATGGTGCAAATACACAAGGCCAGCGTGGATCTGGTGGGTTTAGATGCAGGGGGAGATCACCTCAAGGTAGAGGTGGTGGTTCTGGTTCATGGCAGTCGTCTGATCAGTCCAACAGGGACAAGGACTGCCATTATTGTGGCCGGTATGGGCATATTGCAAAGGATTGTTACAAGAAGCAAGGAGATATGAAGGCAAAGGGCAGACAACATGGGCACTTTGCATCTTCCAGTGGTGCTCATGATGAGTCAGTTGATAGACTCTTTGCCATGCAGCATGTGTCGAAGTCTGCGTCAAGGCAGAACAGAGATGACAGGTGGTACATTGACTCTGGAGCGTCAAACCACATGACCCCGCATGGAGAGTGGTTTGATGAGATGGTTGCAGGTACACATGGTCATGTATGTACTGGGGATAACACCCAACATGAGATAAAGCATAAAGGGATTGTTCCTCTTATGATGCCTGTTGGCAAGAAGAAAAGTGTGCATGATGTATTACATGTACCAACCATAACAAAGAATCTATTGTCTGTGGGTCAAATGGCAGAACAGAATCTGCAAGTGAGGTTCAACAAAGATGGGTGTTTCATTGAGGAGTATGGAAATGGCTGCAAGTTAATTGCCAAGGGCAGAAGGGATGGCAGGATGTTTACATTGGATGCGACCATTCCGGGACTCAAGACAGCCATGTTTGCTCATGATGAGAGTGCCATTCGGGATGTAGAGATTTGGCACAAGCGGATTGGACATGTCAATGTACAAAAGCTGAAATCTATGCAGCATAAAGAAGTAGTACTTGGATTACCCAAATTCAAGTATAATGATTTTGGTCATGTATGCCCTGCATGTCAGTTTGGGAAGCAAGCATGGTTTGCTTTCATGAGATATGTAAAAAACAGCACTAGGCCTTTACAGTTGGTGCACTCTGATGTCTGGGGTCCTTCACATAATGCTTCTTTTGGCGGTGCACGGTATTATGTCTCATTTATTGATGATTTCAGTAGGTACACTTGGCTTTATATCTTGAAACATAAGGATGATGTGTTTGATGCATTCAAAGACTTCAAGAAACATGCTGAAAATGAATTGGGTTGTTACATATCATGTTTGAGATCAGATGGAGGAGGTGAATATGTCTCAAACTACTTTGACAGGTATCTTGCTAAACATGGGATCAGAAGACAGCTCACATGCAGTTATACACCGCAGCAAAACGGTGTTGCAGAGAGGAAAAATAGGGTTTTGATGGAGTCAGCTAGAGCTATGCTGAATGAAAAATGTCTGCCAAATGGTTATTGGGCTGAAGCAGTGGTGACTGCTGTATATGTGCTGAATCGAACCCCTACAGCAGGGATTCATGATGTCACTCCGTATGAACGGCTGTATGGTCATAAACCTGATATTTCACACTTGAAGGTATTTAGCAGCATTGCATATGTGCATATACCGGATGAGAAGAGGAAGAAATTGGATCCTAAGGCAGTGAAAAGTGTGTTTATTGGATATGCACAGGAACGGAAAGCTTATAAGTGTTATGTACCTTCTACGCATGAGACACTCATAAGCAGAGATGTGGTATTTGATGAGTTAGCATCTTGGTATGGGAATCCTGTATTGCAGTGCCTACTGATGGCTCACCCAGTATGAGTCATGCTGAAAATACTCCTGCAGAGAGTACTTCCATGACTGGTCAGACAGGTGATGTATCATCTACAGTGAGTCCTTGGACAGGACGATTACGGAGTCGCACTACTGCATCCATTGACACGGATATGTCAGTGAGGGGGAGAACAGATAAGGGAAAAGAAAAGGTTTTTGAAGATGTAACAGGTCCACTCACTGCAGGTTATGATTCATCTAGCAGTGACAGCTTAGATAGTGAATTGGGGATTCCGTCTGTTATGACGTCAGGTGCTAGACAGAGCCGTTATGTGCCGCCTCATGAGAGGCAAGCTCACAGTGAGCCATAGCTCAGGAGATCAGAGAGGGTCAGACGACCTGTTGACATGTATACTTACACTGGATATTCAGCCCGTCATTATGCTTATATGACGAAAGTAACAGGTTTTAGAGAACCAAGTAAGTTTGATGAGGCAGTTTCAGATGAGAATTGGCGTGCTGCTATGGATGAGGAATATTTAGCTTTGGCTGAAAATTGTACATGGGATTTGGTACAGTTGCCTGAGGGCAAAACACCTATTGGATGCAAGTGGGTGTATAAGGTAAAATGTAAATCAGATGGATCATTGGAAAGATATAAGGCCAGGCTGGTTGCAAAAGGGTATGCGTAGCAGTATGGTCTTGATTATGAGGAGACTTTCAGCCCTATAGCAAAGATGGCTACAGTTAGAACTGTGATTGCTTTGGCAGCAGCTAGAGGCTGGAAACTATGGCAGATGGATGTAAAGAATGCATTTCTCAATGGAGAATTACAGAAAGAGGTTTACATGGAATAGCCTGAAGGCTATGTACATCCAGAATTTCCAGCACATGTATGTCGACTGAAAAAGGCATTATATGGGTTGAAACAGGCACCCAAAGCATGGAATGCTTGCATCAGCAGTTATTTACAGCAACATGGTTTCCAATTGGGAGATGCTGATCATAGTCTGTTTGTGAAAAAGACAGATAATGGCTATGTTTTCCTAGTTGTCTATGTTGATGACTTAATCATTACAGGAGATGATGAAAATGGGATTGTTGAAATAAAGACATGTTTACAGACTGAATTTAAGGTCAAGGACCTTGGAGAGTTGAAATATTTTTTGGGAATTGAGGTTGTCTCTACACCTCGAGGCATATGGCTGCTACAGAAGTAGTATGCTCATGACATGTTACAGAAATATGGTATGGCTGATTGCAAGCCTATGGATACGCCTTTGGAGCAGAATGTCAAGCTGCAGATTGATGTTGGGACAGAGATTGAGAATGTTACTATGTACAGACAGATGGTAGGCAGCTTGATCTATCTCACGAACATTAGACCTGGCTTGAGTTATGCTGTGGGGCTGATCAGTCAGTTCATGCAGAAGCCTCGCAAACCACACTTGGATGCAGTCAGAAGAATTCTGAGATATGTAAAGGGTACCACAGATCATGGGCTGTTTTATGCATATGGGAAAACCTTTGACTTGATGGGGTACACTGATGCTGATTGGGCTGGTTGCACATATGACAGGAGGTCAACCAGTGGCTATGCATTTGGATTGGGTAGTAGCATGATCAGTTGGCAGAGTAAGAAACAGCCTACAGTTGCATTGTCTAGTACGGAAGCAGAGTATCGTGGTGCGGCCTTAGCCGCCTGTGAAGCTAAGTGGTTACAGAAGTTACTGAATGACTTGGGAGTACACTTGGACAGCAAAGTCAAGCTGTACTGTGACAATTTGAGCAGTGTTATGTTAGCAAGCGGTCCTGTTTATCATGCAAGATCAAAACACATTGAGATTCACTACCATTTCATCAGGGAAATGGTTTTAGCAGATCAGATTGACTTGGAGCATGTGAAGACTGAAGACCAGGTAGCAGACATCTTTACCAAATCATTTGGTAAAGATAAGTTCATTCACTTTAGACAGCTACTTGGAGTGATGCAGATGATTTGAGTTTTGTTTTTGAGCTTGAGGGGGAGTGTTAGAAATCAAGCTCACTGTCAGTGTGTCTTCATCTATGACCGACATCTATGACAGCTAGTGTGTACAGCTGTCTACATGTGACTACATTAAATAAGTCGGGTTAGTAGTCAGTCAGTGACCTGACTAGAGTTAGTTAGTCCAGTCTACATTTACACTAGGTCACTTTATCTTGTAGTGGGTGTGTGCTTTTTCAGTAGAGTGTGTGGAAATGAAGGAATGAGATTGAGAGCCTGAAGGCTCATGGATATGGAGTCTTTCCCTTTCTCTCTCTCTACTCTTTGAACAAGACAAGAGCCCAGTAGCCTCCTCACAACCTTGTTGTCTACTCCCGTAACTCTAAGCTTGGAAGACCTGCTTAGGCAGAATCATTCCTTATGCCAGGAATTAAAAGACTTGATGGAGGGACACACAGGACTTGCAGGTGCTGATCCACAAGATCATGATGCGGTTACACAGATCCCAAGTCTAACTCTACACTCAACTCCTAAGTCTTTGCACATCAATGCTTTTTGGGAAGGCACTGAAATGCATGCAGTTTTACCCGTCCTAGCCTTAGGAGATATGATGCAAAAAGGAATTGTAGACACAGGCGCAGGTGTTAGTGTACTAAGCCATGCAGTCTTAGAGGCATGGGGAAACCCTCCTGTAGAGAATTCCAGGTTTAACGTCACGTTAGCAAATGGAATGAAGATAAAGACCATTCGGGGTCTTAAAGAATTGGCCAGTAAAGATTGCCAGTGTGCAGTTTTTCGTAAACTTCATTGTCATGAAGGGAGTGGATTACGACATACTATTAGGCCAACCTTGGATGAGGAGCGTGCCATTGAGGACTGGGGCAATGGTTTGATTTTCCTAGGGAACAGAACTAGTGCAGTAAGGGTAGAGATGGACACTTGGAAGACGACCCCTGTTGACCTAGATGCCATCTCAGCTATGCTGAAAGGCAATACTCAAACGACCAAACCCTATGGATCACTCATTAAATATATTCCTTGCCCTGAGGATGAGAGGGATTGGATGCACGTTTTGGCAACCATTGACCTACCATTCTCGGATGAGGAAGAACTATATCGGCAGACTGCTAAAGCCACAACCATGCCAATTGAGGAGCCAATTGTGCCACTCTGCATGATGGCAGGAAGCTCACTCAACCCAGGCAAACCAGCCTTGTTCCATATCCCCAACAACAAACTAGAGCTTCAAGAAATCGTAGAGTATCTGACCAATAAACTGGAAGGCAACTTGGCTGCTAACTTAAAACCTCTACGTGATCTATTAGCTAAGCCAGAATGGAAATGGACCAAGGTCCACGAACTAAATTTGTTATATAACTGGGCATTAGTTACTGATGACAAGGAGACTGGAGAGGAAAGCTTAGGTGATGATGAGCAGTCAAAAGGACAGGACTCTGATGACGAAGAGTATGAGGACTATCGCTCTACAGGAGAGGAGAGTGAAGAAGAGATAGATACAATAGAGTACAACACGGAAGGAAAAGCGATAGAACAAATCAGGGCAGACTTGAGGCCTAGGAGAGGAAGGACCAGTCAGAACGAAAAAGGAGTCTTTCGAATGGAGTGTGACAGATTTTGGCTAGAACACATAGGAGCCGTGGATTACGAGCAAGCCGGAGTGGCACGACCATGGGTAATCCCAATGCTCAAGACGGATGTACCTACTGAACTACGACCCCCTGGGGAAACACCTTCCTCAAGTGCGGGATGCGATCTTAACTCAGAGTAAGAAGTCAGCACTGAGAGTGATCCCGAGATACCACAACCTTCTAAAGTCAAATGCACCAAGGGAGACTTGCTAGTCCACCTAAGGCGCAGGAGGCTAAAGGAGGAGGCCAGGAAGCAAGCAAAGAACTCAGAAGCAGAAAGGCAAAAGAAACCGCAGGATCTACCCAAACGGTTTACAAAATTTAAAAAGGGTGACAGAGTGGTGATTCTGCTAGGTGCTAAAAGACAAGGCCAAACTAGTGAACCGATCAAAACCCGCCAAAGTCAAGGAAGTTAACTTGGCTGGGGAAGGTGAAAAGCCAAGGCCTGTATGCATTGCAGATGACTTGACGGAGGATGAGGAGACCAAACTTGTTGCACTCTTGCAAGAGTACATTGACGTATTTGCCTGGACATTGGATGAACTTAAGGGAGTCGACCCTAGGGTTGTGACTCATAATATCCCAATGGTCCCTGATGCAATGCCAAAAAAACAACGACCTTACCCCATGAATCCCAAACGCGCCCATGCAGTAAAAGAGGAGATTGATAAACTCATGAGGGCAGGATTCATATATGAGATCGAGCACACGGACTGGGTATCACCTATCGTGATTATCATGAAGAAAAATGGAAAAATCCGAGTGTGCGTGAACTACAAGAAAGTGAATGCCGCTACAAAGAGGGATAACTATCCTTTACCTTACACCGAGCACATGCTTGAGAGGGTAGCAGGTAAAGAAGCCTACAATTTTCTGGATGGTTTCTCGGGCTATAATCAAGTGCAAGTGCACCCCAACGACAGGCACAAGACTGCCTTTGCCACGGAATGGGGTGTATTCGCCTACATTGTCATGCCTTTTGGGCTGATGAACGCACCTGTGACTTTTCAACGCCTAATGTGTAGTATATTTAAGGACATGCTTAGGCGCAAACTGGAAGTGTTTGTAGACGACTTATGCGTACACTCTAGTTGGTCCGAACACTTAGAGAAATTGAGAGCTGTCTTTGAAAGGTGTAGGTTGTACCACCTCTCGTTGAACCCCTTAAAGTGCCAATTCTGGGTAAAACACGGATGCATCTTAGGGCACGTAGTGTCAAGGAACGGCATTGCCACTGACTTTTCTAAAGTCAGAGTCATTGTTGACTTACCGCCACCCGATAAAACTACAAGGGAGTTCAGTGCTTCTTAGGACACATTGGATATTATCGACGCTTTGTACTAAATTACACACTAATTGCTAGACCATTGTACAAGCTGTTGATAGTGTTCGAGTGGACTGAGGAATGCCAGCGCACATATGAGGAGTTGAAAAAGGCTCTTACTACTGGACCAATCTCACGAGCCCCAGACTGAAACATAACGTTTCATGTACACATAGACACCTCTAAGTTTGCTATTGGAGCCGTGCTATGCCAGCCTGGTGAACATAACTTAGATTACCCGATGAGTTTTGCCAGCAGGCAGCTCACAGAGACCGAGATGAACTATTCCACGACAGAAAGGGAGGGGTTGGCCATGGTATTTGCGGTAAAGAAATTTAGGCATTACCTGTTGGCCACTCCCTTTGTCTTCTTTGTTGACCATCAAGCCTTGCTATATCTTGTGAACAAGCCTTGCGCTACGGGACGCATAGCTAGATGGTTACTCCTTCTACTGGAGTTTGACTTCTCTGTGGTTGTACGCAAAGGAAAGCAGCATTACATGGCTGACCACATGTCCCGCATACCCACAGGAGAAGCCGCTGGACAAGGCATACCTGACGATTTACCAGATCCTCATCTCTTTAACTTGTCTAACGAGAGAGAATTGTTTAAAGCTGATCTGATGCTGTACTGGGCCGATGACATAGTGCAAGTGCTAGAGAGCGGACTACCTGAGAGACCCATTGAGAAGGCCAGGCTGAGAAGACTTATCCTGAAAATTCAGCCATACCAACTGATAGCTGGCCAACTCTACAGGTTGGAACAAGACGGTTTATTGCGCAGATGCGTATGTGAGCACGAGATGCATGATGCATTGAAAGAAGCACATGGCGGAATCGCTGGAGGACACTTTAGCAGGGACACAACATCCCGAAAGGTGCTACAATCCCAACTATGGTGGCCCACCCTTTTCCGCAATGCAGCTAAATTCGTAAAGCACTGTGATGAGTGCCAAAGGACCAAAGTGCCTGTGCAGAAAGACAAGATGGAGTTGACCTCTATCATAGCCTGACAACCCTTTGAAAAATGGGGCATCGATTTTATTGGACCTATCAGTCCTGCGGCACAATATTCCCAAGCTCGCTACATCATAGTGGCAACCGATTATCTAACGAAGTGGGCAGAGGCACGAGCCACGAGGAAGAATGATGCTAGAACCACTGCAAAGTTCTTGTGGGAGCAGGTCATTTCACGGTTTGACTGTCCAATCGAACTTGTAAGCGACCAAGGCACGCACTTCATTAATGAGGTGATTTCCCACCTGCTCTCTACCTTCCTAATAATTCATCGGAAGTCCTCTCCCTATTACCCTCAGGCTAATGGCCAAGCTGAATCTACGAATAAAATCTTAGTCAACGTGCTTACAAAGGTAGTGTCTACTTCAAGAAGTGACTGGGACAACAAGCTAATGGCGGCCTTGTGGGCCTATTGCACAGCTTATAAAACGGCTGTAGGACAGATGCCTTTTAGGTTGACGTACGGAACTGAAGCCATTTTACCCTTAGAATTCTTCATCCCTAGCTTAAGGATAGCACTTAGGAGTGTTGGGAGGGAAGAGAGGCTTGGACCAATCGCTTAGTGGAGTTAGAGCGCCTCTGACTCCTTGCCACTCACTCTCTGATTTGTGAGAAGGCTCGACAAAAGATGTGGTTTGACAAGCATGTCAAACAACGAGACTTTGAACAAGGGGACCTTATTCTGCTATACTCTGTAAAAGGACATAAACAGAAGATGAAGTTTCGGGGGCTAGGACCTTTCAGAGTATGCATGATTGGTAGAACAGGGAATGTTGAGTTAGAGACACTTGAAGGCGAAGGAATAGGCTTTTTTAATGGCAGCTGCATAAAGAAGTACTATCCTCCTTCCCATCCATTACATGAGCCACCCATGCTAGAACCCCCAATGAACGTCTGCATGGCTACTATAACCAACCTTACAGATCAGGACGAAGAAGCAATGGCACCGGCGTATCTACGAATCACAGTCACAGCAAGAGTGGCGTATTCTTTCGATGCCTTGATTGATGAAGGTTCCGACTACAACATCTTGACGCATGACCATTGGACATGCATTGGTCAACCGAAACTACAGCCCACTAATGCCAAACTCACCCCGTTTAGGGGTAATGCTTATTCACTCCTAGAGAAGTGCAAGGTAGTCATTTCTATCGAGTCTGAAAGTTTACCAGCTTTTTTCCATGTGTTGCCTGACACTAAAGGAGCCGGTAATATGTCACTATTAGGTCGTACTTTCAAGAAGCAAACAAACTGTAATGTGGATTACAACCTAAACCGCATTCATCTTGCTATAGGCAAAGTGCATATAGTGACGACTTTCAGCAAGGGCTGTCCTGACTCCTCCACCATTACGAAGCCACTAGTAGAAACCCCTACGACCACGCTTCAAACAGAAGAAAACTAAGGCCTCATGCCAGGCTCTCGACCCTAGGCCCAAACCCACCAAGAGTGCTCACAAGGCCAAGGAGTCCAAGCTTATATGGGTGCCAAAACGGCAAAGACCACATCCGGGTAGACCACCCAAACGTGATTCTAAACGCCAAAATAATCAGCCATCATGGCCTAAGAGGCAGTCTAGAGGCTATCGACGTAGCCACATCAACCACGCCGCGATGGATCCCCAAAGATCTATTGCGAGCACAAGGATACTACGAGGGCAACCCCTGGATTCGGGTGCCTAAAAATGGCAAGTTTAAAATTTCATCTACAAGCAATCTCACCCCAGTGAGGGAGGCTTGCACTAATGGTGCCTAGGGCATAGTCAGCAAACCATTGCCCACTGTGGCTAGTAAGCCCCAACTCATCTATCGACCAAAGCAAACTCCACAAGCCTTAGACTTACCTAATCCAGAGAGCTTAAATACCCCCATGACTGCTCACTCAGAATCCAGCACAACTCCCATGCCCCCAGAGCTTCCTACAACACCTCAAAGTGCTTCGGAGTGCAAAGCCACACCTGTGACACCAATGATGGAGTCACCACTATCCAGTCCATTTGCACCATTCCCACCAGCAGGTCTTAAACCTTCCTATGCGGTATGACCTTTCCTTTCCTTGGCTAAAGACCTCGCCGCGACTTCTGGGGATCACTTAGTAACCTACATCAAGATGTTGGACAAAACTTTCACTACATTCGCTAGAAGTTATGAGAGGCTAGACCTAGGTCTTCTTGACAAAACACTTGCTTCGGATGTTTGTGCATTACCGTGCACTTGGGAAGAATACGAACTTATGACTGTTAAATTCCCCAAAACTGTTGTTGAACTGATAGCAAACGACGAAATCTCAAAGGAGCAAGCTGCCCTCAGAAGATTAATCACTTCATATCATAAGCCTCCTCATTCTGTTCCTGAGCACGAGTTGCAAGAGCTCACGCAGATGGCAAGCTCGCCTTCCACATTCTTGCAGTAGTGGTTTGATCTGAGAATCCAATGGGAGAAAAAAGGTTGTCGGATAATGACCAATGCTGAGCAACGCAGGGCAGTTAAAACCATCGAATATAACCCTACTTATGTGGCACCTATCTCGTTTAGGGTTTTGGCCATCACCCGCAACTAGGATTTAGACGACCATGTGCTCGCTCACCCTTACATTGACCAATTCCTTACGGAAGAGGAATTACATGTTGCAAGCTGCCTTAATACTGGAGATCTCTTTCACGATGTCTTGACCTATGTCTCCCAAGTCTCCATCCAACCATCTGCTCTTGATTGTCATGCCCAACTCGAATACAATCCAAGCTTCTATGATTGGTTATTGGCTAAGTAAGTCAATCCACGAAAAACAACATTTGCCTTGTACTTCCTGTGCTAATCCTAGGAAGGATTCCTTGAAAGATCCAAGACGGGGGGAGCAATGTGAGCAAGAGTAGAGCAAAATGAGAGTCATGCTATCTAGCAGAATGTTATGATTAATTGAGTTGCAATGGAAGATACTGCAAAGGGAAAACAATAGCAATTGCTGCTGTGAGCCTGTCTCTAAAATTCAAGCCTCTAAGCAAGTATACCAATTTTTGACACATACATTTTTTTCTCAAAATTGAGTTTTGTTAGAAATAAGCCGATTTTTAAGCATTAATGTTGGCATGGTGTGTTGACAGGTAACCACCACGGTAGGACAAGACAAAGGGGGAAAACTCCCATTTTCTGAAGAAGAGATGACCAAGTTCGGCATCAGTGTCGAGACACGAGGATTCAGTCAATTCACCTTCAAGCACACGCTGAACTTGGATGAGGCCATCTTGGAGGAACCTGCAGTCAAAGAATTGGTGGACAGATGCCACCTCCACAAGTCTGTGGAAAAGATGGGGCAGGCCATGGATTACGGCATGTGTGCTGAATTTCTGAGGAACTTTGACAAGGGCAGGAACTGTGGCATTGTCACAGTGAGGACAGGGGAGCAGGAAAGAAGAGTTGAAGTGCCCCTCAATGCGGCAATCGTAGAGAAGGCCTTGGGGCTCGTACCCAAGAAAGAGAGGCGGCCGAGAAGGGATGTTTACACCATGCTGGGGGTAAAGAAAGAAGAGGTGCACACAGTGGATGGAATCAGCTTGGCTGACATCCCAGATCTAGCAGTGAAGGTGCAAGCGAAGATGATCCACACACTCTTCTCGGGCCAAAGGTACAACGCATTGATGAACAGGATCGGGGTCCCGTTGTTAGAAAGCATCGCAGCAGGAGTCCCTGAGGAGGTAGACTGGAATGGGTTCATGCAGAAAACCATTCAAAGCTCAGCTGCCCTTCTCACTCCAGTGGAAGCACCAACAGGAGGAGAATCCCCTGCCTCCACAGCACGCTCCACAAGGAAGAAACCTACCTCAAAGGCGGCCACAATTAGATATGGTGGTGTTTTGACAGCCATCATAGATGAAGCAGTGAAGGCTGCTGGAGTCATGGAAGAGCAAGCTGCACATCAAAGCCCACCTCATCAAAGCCCACCTCACCACAAAGGAGAAGAATCAAGTGAAAGAACGATAAGTGACAAGGGAGAACAGGAGGTGCCACCTACACAAGCAAGCAAATCAGAAGGACAAAAGAAAGGGGACAGGAGACAGAAGGAAAGGAAAGAGAAATTAAGCAAAGAAGAACAAGCTGAAATCAAGAGGGCTCAAAGAGAGTCTAGGAGGGCTGAGGAAGAAAGGAGGAAAGAGGAGGAAGAGCTTGCAAAGATAAGAGAAGAATCAAAGAAGGTAGAAGAGGAAAGGAAAAGAAGGGCAGAAGAAGAAGCTAAAGAGCAGAGACTGAAGGAGCTATTCGAGTTGGCAGAGGCTACGTGAAGATATGTGGAAGAGACCCACAGGGTGGAGAGCTCAAACCTATGAGCCCCCGTCATAAAGCCGAAGCTAGTTCAAGTGTGGAAGCAACTCCAGTGGGGCAAGTCCCTACTACATCCACTTCCTTCCTCTTTTGTGCCTGCAATGACTGAAACCACGACTACAACCACCACACAACCCACACCTCCCCTCAACACGGCACAGCTAATGAACATGATGCAAATTCTAGTGAGCAGAGTGGCCGAGATCGTGCCAAGAATCGGATTGAAAAGGCCCGCTGCCATAGATGCAGAGTCACGGCAAGACCCTAAAAGACAAAGGCTAGAAGATGAAGAGCAGAACCTGGTGGCAGAGCAAAGGATTCTAAAGCTACTAGTGCAGCAATACAATGATCTATAGCAAAATGTCGCTCAAGTGGAAAAGCTAAGACAGGAGGTTCAGGAAGGCGAAGCTAGTACACCACAAGAACATACCATGGAGCTCCGTTTGTGGCAGGAGCTAGAAGAACAAAACAGATTAATAAGTGAAATCGAGTTTCTGAAGAGTGAAGGGCCAGGAGTCTCAGCAAAGTAGAAGCAAAACAGCTACAAGATGAAGTGCAAAGATTACAAGATGCGCTGGAGACCTCCCAGGAAGATGTAGAGGCCCTCATGGCCATGGCTTTCAATCAAAAAAGGCTATTCCTTGCTAAGATCCAAAGCCAAGAGTAGCTGGTGCAGGAAAAATCAGAAGTATTGGTCGAGGTGCACCAAAGGCTCAGCATTGTAGATCAAGCCAAAGGGATTGTTGAAGAGCAGCTGGATCAGAAGTCAAGAGAAATGAACCAGTTGTGGTTTTTAACAAATGAGCAGCAACAGGTAGTGACCACCCTGGCGAGCCAACTGGAGGAAGAGAGAAAAAGGATGGAAGAAAGAGCTATGGATTGGGAAAGGAATAATTTTGACAGGTTGAGAGACTTGACCGAATGCTTGGCAGTGGCAAAATGCGAAAGAGTGATTGCAGAAGCCAGGATTGAAGCTGCCGAAATAACTACTAAAACACGGTGGCAGGCCTTCCTCAACATGGTACTCCATGTCACACAAGCTGAGGGCGATGATCCAGTGGAAAAGGTGAAAAGAAAGTTGGAGCTGACCACCCGAGCTCTAAGATATGGTCTTCAAGAGCGGGAGCTCCCAACGAGTACAGGGATCACTAAGGAGCAACAATTCCACTACTTACGCTGTACGCGCCTTTCCATTGCTGAGCTCAAGGAGCTAGGTTTTGAGGAGCATGAACAGCCACCACCACCACCACCAGTCATCCCATCTGTGGTTGAGCGACATGTCGAAGAGGGTCCGGATTTCGAGCAAGGTGATGAAGAAGAGCAATAAAGAATGCCGAGTCCGCCTCAACCCGATCTCCCACAGGAAGAACCTGCAGATGCCCATCTGCCTGAGCGTATAGTTGCAGCAAGGAGCAGAAGACAAGAATTAGCTGAGGAGGCCCAACGCCGAGCACGCACAATTCCAAGACAACTTCCTAAAGAGCCCTTGCCACTGAGAGGTGATGCACATCCTGTAGACTGGCCCCAAGAGTTGGTCATCTGGTGTCAGCAAGAGTTCCACAAAAGGCCATTTGAGCTCTCATTTGCTTTCCCACGCTCTCTGGACCGGGCCTTGCCTCTAGGAGTCTTACCCGAGATCAAGGATCTGGCTAATGAACTTGCAAACAGGTGGATTGAAGAGAGGAGCCTGATAATGACTAGGTGGCGACAAGAACCACAGGATTACTGGGAAGATAAGATCAATATGGTTCCCAAAACCGTCCAAGGCTATGAGGCATAGCCGAAATGGCAGAGGAGGATTTGGGACACCAATTTTGATGCATGGACCGCCTTTTGCAGTTCACTCCCCGAAGAGCGCAATGATCCTATCTACATGCCCTACCCCCGTAGGCATGAAGTGGACTATGATAGAGACTTGCATGGGGATTACGACTTCCCAAAAATATATAATGTAAACGCTAGGAGCCCTGAGGAATGCTTAGTGTTTAGGTTAGAAGATATACTTCCTTCTATAAATCGTTTCCTTGCAGACTTCTCTTCCTGCCCAGATCCAGCGTTTTTGACCACTTGTAATTACCTCTGACTTATCAAATTCCTGCTACTCCAAAAACCCACAACAGAGGAAGCCCATCTCCCCCACTCTTCTTTGATATCAACCTAGGAATAGATAGTAGAGCTATGACTAGGTTAATGATGCGAGCTACTCTCCTTCCTTCCTTTTGTCTAGAGCTCTTAGAAAATATGAGTGACACCCGCTTCACAAGGTGTAATCACCCTTTCTTGTCAACCACTCCTCTGAGAGCTAAGGCTGATATTAAAGAATACCTACAAAGTCGTGCATTCTTATCTCAATGCCTGCAACCGCCCCGCGATTAAATGGGTGTGATATGCCTTGACAATTATACTCCCTCTCTCATTCTCAAAAAAAAAAGAAAGAAAAGTAAAGAAAAGAAAAGAAAATAAAGCAAAAAGAGAAAAAGCCACAAGGGAACAAAGACAAGGTGACTGGAGAGAAAGACAAGGGCAAAAAATAGCAAAGCTGAAAGATGAATCTACTACTAAACAAGTTAACAAGGAGAACACTTCACATGTGCTTGCAGTCTCCCTTCATTGTTATTGTGCACCACACTCACTGCATCTAGGGTTCTCCCTAGCCCCTTTCCCACTTCACACTTAGGGCACATCAAGGGTAGGACTTTCAGACTTGTCACCCTAAGTTTTGCACTGCACCTCCAACGACGCAAGAACTGGGTCCTCAAGTATGGGACATTACCAAGGGCTTGCCCAAGGTTAGACCCATCTCCCAGTTCCACTGGCACGGGCACCATGCACTACACAGTGAGACAGACACACCCCCTAGGAAGTGCACAACTTTTCTTGCAGGTTATGTTCATGTTTCAAGAACTGGCTGCTTGGCTGAAGAAGATCGTCCACTACATCTTCCAATGACAAGGAATTTTTCCATGAGTCGGACATGACTCCATTACTGCAACTTCAGGAGCTTCACTGCTAACGTTTAAATGGCTCAACAGATTTCATGTTGCCAGCCATCTGCCTGCTGATGGCTACCATGATTGAACCAAGTCAAGGTAGAACTGCCATTGGCATAGATCTTGGAACCTCATCGTCCAATGATCCATGCCCAACGCCTCAAGATCTACGGATCGCGTATTGATTCCACAAGCCTGAAGACCTTCAGCTCAAAACTGAAGACTTTCAACTCAAAGACAAGGATCTTCAATCAAAGCAACGGATTTTCAATGCAAACAACGTTTGGGGGGTTTCTCCAGAATAAATCCCTCCAATACCACCCTCCTAAGGGATTGCTTATTGCTTCAAGCATTTCTGATACTCAAAAGACGACCGGCTACATAAGGGGCGCCACAACAGTGTGAAAGATGCCGAGTATCTTCATGAAGCCTAAAGCACGCCGGAATCTTTCCTGGTCATCGTCCTTAAACCCCATCACCTATCATTCACCCAACCACATTGGAAGCAGTGTCACCCACCTACCTGTTCCACCTAGCAGCCGACCTAACTAGCCACTACGTCCTTGTCACCCACGTCTTCGATGCATGCTACAGCCTGCTACCTACGACGGTGAGTGCCATGGGACTGGCACTCGTCTAAGAGGGGGGTAATGTTAACCCCAACACGAAGAAAGCAAAAGGAAATAAAAAGAACGCATGGCAAAGGCGGAAAAAAGGTAGCCCGACTGAAGAAAGAATAGGGGAAAAGGCCAAAAGCACAAGGGCAACCTTAAAAGTCCAAGTTAAATGCAAAAGGGGAAAGACGCATTTTAAAATCAAAAGGCGCACCCTGAAATCTTGTAAAAGAGCGCCGGGCTCTCACCCGTGCAATTTGCAAATGTAGACAGGCGGTGGAAAGCAATCTAGGAAGATAGAAGGACAATGGGAAAAAGGGCCTAGGCTACAGTCGGCCATGTAAAAAAGAGGAAAAGGGGATGACTGCCCAAAAGGGATTTAGGGTTTTGTATATAAAGTTGAAAAGTGAATGAGAAGCTCATTCTTGTGTGTGGCAAAAGCTTCTTCTTCTTCCTCTCTTGTTTCTTGCCTTCTTGCTTGTGCTTGAGAGAGGGATTGAGAGAGTGTGAGGGAGTGAGGGAGTGATTGTGTGAGAGTGAGGGATCTTGGAGAAGAAGCTCTCCATCTTCTCTCTTCATCTTCCCCTCCTCTCTTCTCTTCTCTTGTCTCCCGCGTGGCTATGGAGGATGAAGCTCATGGGAGAGGGATTGAGGTTACTTGAGCTTGCCTCAAGGATCGTGGAGCTACTAATGTGCAAGGAAGAGGAAGATACTCGATCGAGCATCAAGGTAAGCTCACTACACCCGTAAGGTAGGCATTGCATGTCGGCTATGTGAGAGGTAGCCATGGCCGCTCGGTTCGAAACACTTGAGCAATAAGTGGTCCGTAGGTCTCGGGGTAGAGCTTGTAGCTCCCCCTCAATTAGGGGTCCCAAATGATCTATGCATGGGAATTTACAGGATATATCAACGAGTGGTGTGCCGCCTCAGAGGTCGCAATGGGCTATCACAAGTATTTGAGAGTAATATAGGAGTCAAACAAGGTTTCCGGCTCTCCCCTACATTATTTGGTTTATGTATTAATAAGCTAGAGGAAATACTTCTCACGGCTATGAATGAAGAGGAAGCCAAAATCCCACATGTTGGTATGTTTTCCCTCTTTCTCTTGCTTTATGCAAATGATGTGGTCTTCTTTATATATACTAGGGAACGTATGTAGCAGTTCATGGGGATTCTTGAACGGTTTTGTCAAGATAGTGGTTTGATGGTGAATGTATCAAAAACAAAGCTAATGGCTATGCGTACCAAGCAATCAAAGACCCCACCAAAAGTACATTATATGGGATAGTGTATAGAGGTAGTATCTACTTTCAAATACTTGGGTATTGAGATACCTACAGACCACAGGTAGCATACATGTGTGGAGTGACGACTAGCGGCAGGGAAAAGCAGGTATTATCACTTTGAAAACGATCGCAATTGTACAGATACTAAATGCTGGAAAATATGCTATGTGATTTTTTATGCATATGCTCTACAGATAGTATTATATGGAGTGGAACTGTGGGAGGGGAGCATCTCCTCATCTGCATGATGGAACGACATTGAGAAGTTGCAAAAAGCTTTTATTCGTAGACATTTGGGCATCAAAAGCACCACACCATATGTACTTATGCTTTTGTAAACTGGCCGTCGGCCAATTGAGATACATGCTATGATCCGGGTACTAAGATATGCTACCCGAGTATGTCAAATGGATGACAGTAGGCTCCCCAAATGGGCATGGGATGCTAGTGCACGCCTACAGAAAACGTGGAAAAGTAAAGTGCTTTCAACAGGATGGGTGTTAGATATGCGAAAATGGTTTAAAGGGTGGGGAGTTGATAGATATCTAGATATGGCATCTGAAGATATATGCATGGACACATTTCAATCAGACCTCTTATGAGCATATCAAGAAAAACATCAAAGCAAGGGAGCAAATGGCAAACTTGCTTATTACAATATGCATATCTATCCTTCATGTTGGGAATCCTACATGCAGGTAGAGGCATACACGTAGCCATACATAGCCAACCTGCTTATTTAGATGGAGTATTGCATGACTTCGAACTCGATCACACACTTTATTGATCGAGACAAGTGCATGGAGTGGACAGGCAAGAGAGATGAGGTTATGCAAGCTGTCTGGCTACAGAGTGTAGAATCAGAGGAGCACATGATTATGACATGCCCAGCATATGCACACATATGGGCTGACTTTGATATCCCTTTACAGGGGCCACTTCACTAGTTTATGACCACTACTCCTATATCAAAGTTAGGGGCTCTCATTATCTGCATGTTACACTTTCGGGAGAACCACACTGCATAGATCACTCTTTCACCATAGCTACCCTTTCCTACCATGGGAGAGGAGAATCATTATATATCTGAAAAGATCCCATGGGTCATAATTTGGCCTTTCGTGGACGATAATAAACTACTCTACTCTCTCTCTCTCCCTCCCTCCCTCCCTCCCTCCCTCCCTCCCTCCCTCCCTTTCTCTCTCTCTCTCTCTCTCTCTTTCTCTCTCTCCCTCTCTCTCCAAAATAATGCAACAGTTGCAAATGAGCTCTTCCTTGACCTCTTGGGTTATAAACCCTTCCCCACTCAACCTTTCCAGTCATTCTCCTAGTGATGTAAATCCTTCCAGCACTGAGTGTAGTGAGCTTACCTTGATGCCTAATTGAGTTGCTTCCTCTCTCAAGCACTCCATGATAGCTCCATGATTCATGATGCAAGCTCAAGCATCCTCAAGCCTCTTTCTCCAAGCTCCATCCTCCATAGCCACGCATGAGATGAGAGAAGAGAATAGAAGAGAAGAAGAAAAGAGGAGATTGTGGAGGGCTTCACCTCCAAGATCCCTCACCCTCACACACTCACTCCCTCACTTAGTCACACTCCCTCCCTCAAGCACTCACAAGCAAGCAAGCAAGAGAAGAGAAGGAGAGAAGAAGAAGAGTCCACTTTGCCACACACCAAAGAATGAGCTTCTCATTCTCTTTTTGAGTTTATATACAAAGCCCTCATCCCTTTGGGCACCCATCCCCTTTTTTGCATGATCGACCATCATGGCAATGTCCTCTTTTCCCAATCCCTTCTAGTTGCTCTTTCTCTTTACCCATGCCCTTCTACCCCTTACAATTTGCACAAGAGGGAGCTTGGTGCTCTTTTACAAAATTTTGGTGATGCCTTTGCATTTTAAAAATGTGCTTCTGCCTTTGACTTAGCTTTTGAGGCCACCCTTGCACTTTCGACGGTTTCCCTTCTTGTTCCACCTCTTTTAGTCAACCCAACTTGTGCTTTTCCCCTTTTTCTACTTTCTTCTTATGCTGAGGTTAATAGAGCTAAATTGAATTATGCATGAAAGAGTATCTAAGAGATGATAGGTTGGGATGCTCCATTGGTTTCTTTTCCTATCTATGCGTAACTTGCTAGATCAAAAAGTGCATATCTTGTTACAAAAGAAAAGAGAATGAGGGATGATGGTAATCCAAGTACATCTAATAGGGTCACTAGAGGGAGTGGTAGATCTAACTTAGATCAACCACTACCTCCTTCTAGGCCTATACCTAAGCATAACATGGAGGATGTTTCAAAAGAGAAAAAAAAAATGCAAAGCTAAAGAGGAAACAAGTAGGGTATAAATTGCAATCAAACATTGAGATTGCCACTAACTTAAGAAAAGTTCTTGAGAAATGCATCTTGAATGGCAAAGTGGAATTTTCTTTGGGAGAGATTCTTGGCATTTACAAGAGAGAGTTCCATGAGGAAATTATTGATATTGTAAGAGAAAAAGGCAATTTGTTAGAGATCCAACACATGCTATGATATAGGTGAAGAAGAGTCGTGATTGCAGGGTATCGATATTAGCCATGATGATGCAGGTGTGGTAATAGAATTTGTTGACACTAAAAATGTTATTATTGATGGTAAAGAACCAATTGTTATGGCTGAAAAAGTGGTAGTTTGCAACCATACATTAAAGGAACTATGATAGATTCACAATAATGATGAAGAGGCTTTAGATGCACTATATATGAGTCATTGTAAACATAAACATTGAACTTGTGCAACTATCGTGATAATTGCCAAGATTGGGGATCTTAAAACTACATGTATTATGGGTTGTCTTATACATTACATTGGCCAAATTTTAACTATGCTTAAATCTAAGCAAAAAATTGAGAATATCATGATACAAGTATGTTCTTTGGATATGTACCAAGTGATAGTTGATTTTATGATGCAAGAAGATCTATCATCAAATAATAGGGTTGAAGCTAAGGTTGATATAAAGTATAAAATTGTGGATAAGAAAGTAAAATCATGGCCTTCGGATAGTGAGGAGATGATTGAGTTTACTTCTCCTCAACCAACTTTGAGGGATCCAAAGAAAATTGATTGTAGATTTCCTATAGATTCTCTCAAAGAGCCGAAAATTGGATGTGATGAGTTTATTCTATCTTTAAAGAAACACTACAAGATGTAGGTCTTATACTGACGTTAAAAGCGACGAAAATGTAAATAAAGAAATTTGCCCCCGTCGTCGCAAAAAGTGTCGTTATTGGCGATGCCATAGAACAATCGGTATTAGCGTCCAACGCAAATAACGACACTGATAACGATGCTTTGCGATGCTAATAACGATGCCAATAACGATGCATGCAGTAAATTTGCGATGCTAATAGCGACGGTAACAGGGGAACAAAAATTTGTGGCAGGGCAACAAGCTGCCCTGCCACATATAGCACTATATGCTTTATTTGGGCCATACAAAATAGTTTTAGTAATGTGTACAATGCTCGTGTAAATAAAGGCAAAGTTACTTAAATTATAACACTGATACATGAAATAAATACATGATCACATAATGAAAGTGACCGGTACAATCATGGCAAGATACTACTACTATATAGAAAATGTCTACACAGATCACTTGACCAAAAAAGAAGAGTATGCGAGCTCCAGGGATCCAAGGTCAAGCTATAGATCCTCGCCATCAGAAACCTCATCCCGCCACAAAGGAGCATCGAACGGACTCTGCAAAAAAAGAAACAACTACACATCAATCCACTGTACAATAATGCATTCTAATTAAACATAATAACTACGGACGAGAAAGATGAGTGACTTACAGGGCTGCTGCGTCCATACAATCAGCCGATCAATGCAGTGAGACCGTGCCTCTCTGCATATCGAGTCTCAAGGCTAGTGGGATCACGATTTGTAATGGAGTGCTGCAAAGAAAAACAAAATACAACTGTTAGAAACACGATTGTCAGTACAAAGGATATTGCAAAAAAATAAGCAAGCAAAACAAAAGGAAAACTTACAAAGTTCTCCAGATATGTCCTATGGCCGCCACTCCCAAGATGATGGACCACTCCGGCCTCTTGTCGTGCCCTCACCGCCTCGCGCTGCTATCTCCAATGTCCTAGAGAATCTGTAGCCTCCTCCCTCAGTTGGCGCCAGTCGTCCGCATCTAGCCACTTGAGCTTTGCAGCCCCACTCTTGAGTGCCTTGCGTGCATCCGATCGTCTGTGTGACATATATGCACGCATGCACTCCATCATCCAGCCCGTAGAAAACCTATCTATTGTGGCTGGTACCAAAAACTCCTCATGCAAGGATGCTACTATGTAGTCCGTGCTCCCCTCCAATATGTGCCAAAACTCTCTCATGCGAGCCATCACCCTCCTCCCTTCATCATTCATGATGATGGCTCCTGACCTATCATCTACAAGGTAGGCATACCCCTCTGGGATATGCCTAAGATGGATCCTCTCCCACTTGCGACCATGCTCCTGGGCATATCCAGGAGACCCCTGTACATCTGGTGTACCGACCGGGGTAGTATCTATCGGAGTAGCACCCATAATGGTGCCACCTATGGACGGCTAAGCAAAAGCCAGAGTGACTGGAGTAGACGTCCCCATAGGTGTGACAAATCTCAGAGGTGACACAACTCCAGCAGAACGATGAGACGAAGACATCGCGTCCATGCCTCCACAACAACCACCTGAGCCATGCTCTCTATAACTGCCATGAGAGCAAGGAGTAGCATGTGTATCCCGAGCCGACCGTGGGCTCACTCCATCTGCATCTCTGTAGCATCCCCTTTGTCAAGATTGTGGGAGTTCTTAGTTGTGTAAGCCAAAAAGAAGTCAAGTACATAGAAATAGAAGAACCCTATATATGGGTCTCAAACCAAACTCAATTAACTAAGGTGGCATACTAACTGAGCCACGAACTAGAGTAGATAAGGATAGCTGTCATCTAGCTATTATTCATTGGCGGTGTACCAACCGCAACTGAAAAGTTGGTGACATAAATGCACAACGGTTACCCTGGCATATCACGAGTGGAGCTCAATATCTCAACACTCCCCCTCGAGCTCAATCCCAATTCCTGCACACCAAGCACATTTCTGAACTTGCACAGCTTCTCTGCGCCCAATGCCTTCGTGAATATATCAGCTATCTAATCCTCTGTGTTGACATAAACTAGATCAATAAGACCTAGTAAAACCCTCTCCCGCACATAGTGATAATGCACCTCAATGTGCTTTGTTCTAGCATAATAGACTGGGTTATTTGCCAAGTGTATACTACTCATGTTGTCACAATAAATGACAACTGGCCCATCTGTAGGCTGATGCATATCATAAAGTAGCTTATGCAACCAAGCTACCTCACATGCAGCCATTGCTGCACCCCTATACTCAGCCTCTGTGCTCGACAAGGCAACTGTAGGCTGTTTCTTGCTACTCCAAGTGACTGCAACACTCCCAAAAGAGAACACATATCCACTGGTAGATCATCTATCAGAAATACTACCAGCCCAATCAGCATCAGTGTATCCATACAACTGTATCTGAACCCCAGTCTCATAAAGTAGTCCATACTGCAATGTGGACTTCACATACCTGAGTATGCATCTAGCTGCATCCAAATGCGGTTTCCTTGGAGCCTGCATAAACTGACTTACCAATCCAACAGCATAGCTCAAATCTGGCTTGGTAATAGTCATATAAATCAAACTTCCTACTATGCGTCTGTACATAGTAGGGTCTTCCAGAAGCTCACCTGCATCTACGCTCAGCTTCACATTCTGCTCCAAAGGAACTGAAATAGGCTTACAGCCTGTCATCCCATATTTGGACAGCATGTCCAATCCATACTGTCTCTGCAAGAGCTGTATCCCACTTGGTGATCTAATCACCTCAATGCCCAAGAAATAACACAGCTCTCCCAAATCCTTCATCTCAAACTTCTGCTTCAATAGCATTTTCACATGAAGGATATCTTCATCACTATCACCTGTCATAATCAAATCATCAACATAAATGACAAGTAGCATAATACATTTCTCTGTTTTTCTCACATAAAGTGAGAAGTCTGCCTTGGAAATCTGAAAGCCAATAGTGACAAGATATTGACCTATCTTGTCAGACCATGCTCTAGGTGCTTGCTTCAAGCCATACAATGCTTTCTTCAACCTGCAAATAAACTCAGGATGAACAGCATGCACATAACCTGGTGGCTGCTCCATATAGACCTCTTCTTGCAAATCACCATGCAAGAAGGCATTCTTTACATCCATCTGATATAAAGACCATTCCTTTGATGCAGCCATAGCAATGACTGCTCTTACGGTTGCCATCCTTACAACCGGACTGAATGTTTCCTCATAGTCAATGCCATATGTTTGTGCATACCCCTTGACTACTAATCTTGCCTTGTATCTGTTCACAGAACCATCTGCATTGTGCTTTATCTTATAAACCCACTTACAGCCAATTGCATTATTACCTTTAGGCAAAGGTACCAATTCCCATGTAGCATTTGCTTCCAAGGCATCCATTTCTTCATCCATGGCTAACTCCCATTTTTCTTTTTCCATGGCTTGCTCAAAAGAAGTGGGTTCTGGTTCCTGTATCACTTTGACCATATATGCATAGTGAATGGCTATAAATCCATCATATTTCAGCCTATCCATAGGATACCTAGCTCTGGTAGACCTGCGCAAAGTAGGTTCACTCCCAAGTGCCCTCAAAACATCCCTGGTCTTCCTTACTCCAGGTGTAACAATAGAAGGAATACCCAACTCATCATCAATGCTCTGTTCTGAGCCACTGGATTCACCATCCACATAAGAGTGACCTGCATTCACATCAAACATGGGCTGATCTACCTTCTCTTTTCCTTTTCGTGATACCTGAATACCACTATCTGCATTGCTTTGAGAAGATTCTCCTGATCTCAATCTGCCTGTCCATGGCGAAGAATGTGAACCACTGCTAGAAGTCGTTCCAGGTCCACTAATATTTTGTGACTGTTGCTGTGAATTATGTGTAGCATTACCATTCTGTACATCTACATCATCAATCACATTTATTGGTTTATACCAGCTACTCATCTCATCAAAGACAACATCTCTGCTCACTGTAAACTTACGAGTAGAAGGGTTATAGCATCTATACCCTTTCTGCTCTGCAGAGAGTAACCAATAAAGATGCACTTCTCAGCTTTTGGATCCAACTTGGATCTCAACTCATCTGGCACATGAACATAGGCAATGCAACCAAAAATCTTCAAATGAGAAATATCTGGTTTCCTACCAGTATACCTCTCCTCTGGAGTCATCCCATGTATTGCTGCAGTGGGAGTCCTGTTCATTATGTAGACTGCTATAGCAACTGCTTCAGCCCAATAAAAATCTGGCAGGTCTTTTTCATTGAGCATGGCACGAGATACCTCTCCAATATGCCTGTTTTTCCTTTCTGCAATTCCATTTTGTTGTGGGGTATGACTGCATGAATATTGCTGCTTTATGCCATGCTCCTGCAGGAACCTTGCAAACTCATTTGAGAGGTACTCTCCCCCTCCATCTGACCTTAGGCATTTTATTTGTAGGCCTGTTTCTTTTTCAACCATAGCTTTAAGAGTTTTGAAATGCCCAAAAACTTCACTTTTCTTTTTCATAAAATACACCCAAACTTTTCTGCTATAGTCATCAATAAAAGTGACAAAATAATGACAGCCTCCAAGAGATGCAGCTTTAGTAGTCCACACATCAGAGTGGATTAATTCCAATGGCTTCTTACTCTCTTGAACATGTCTAGGAAATGGTTTCCTTGCCTGTTTTCCAAATTGACAGGCTTCACATATCTTATGCATTTCTGCAACCTTAAATTTTGGCAATCCTGCAACAATATTTTGGGCCTGCATTGATTTAAGTCGCTGTACATTAACATGACCAATGCGTTTATGCCAGATATCAATATCTGCAACTACACTGGTACCATGTGCAAACATTACTGCACTCAATTCAGACATGTCTGCATCCAACGTAAACATTCTGCCCTTCTTATTTCCTTTTGCTATCAAGCGACCTTTATTTTTCATATCCTCAACAAAGCATCCATGAGGATTAAATTTGACTTGCAAGCCCTGCTCAACCATTTGACCAACAGAAACCAGATTCTTGGTGATATTCGAGATATGAAATACATCGGACAGGTATTTCTTTTTCCCATCCTGCATAGACAAAGAAAATTTTCCAATCTGCACAATAGGATGTGCAGTATCATCACCAATCTCTACAAATCCTGGTTTTTCCATTTTCCTTGCATCCTCCATCCATTCTGCATGACCTGTCATGTGGTTTGATGCACTTGAGTCAACATACCACACATCGTTGCTTTCTTTTGCACTTATCACAGAATTGTTCATGTGCTGCACCATAAACAAATGCTCATTTCTGTCATCACCCTATCTACTAGAAGATGCATAATTCCCTTGTTGCAATTTCCCATTCATGATATCATTCTGCTTTTTATAGCAGTCTTTAGCCATATGACCCATTTTACCACAGTAGTAGCATTCAACATTACTGTTTGCATTTTGGCCTCTTTGCCATCCACCACGACCTCTTTGGCTCCCCCTGCCTCTAGAGTTACCACGTCCTCCTCCATAGGACTGGTTTTCTTGAGTTTGCTACATATTCTGATTTCTACCACGGCCTCCAGATCGGCCTCCTCTACCTCTGCCTCTATCTCTTCCAGCATTTGAGTAGAAGACAACTTTTTTTGAGGTTCCTCCTGAAGAAGATGCACCACCATTTCTCTGCTCCTCAGAAATTAGAAGAGCAATCAACTCCTCAAAATCAGGAAATCTTTCACGAACTGAAATGGATGTCCGAAACTGTGCATAATCCTTTTCTAGACCATTCAAGGTCACAGAAACTAAATCATCATCTTCCACTGGCGACCCAATGGAAGCAAGTGCATCTGCAATCTTCTTCACCTTCATGTGGTAGTCATTGATGCTCATATTTTCTCTTTGCACATTATGCAACTCTTGCTTGAGCTGCATTTTCCTGGCTTGCGTATTTGTGCTATACATTTTTGACAAAGTATCCCATGCCTCCTTTGGCGTACTTGCATCCTGAATATGCATAATCATAGAGTCTGAAATGCTGATAGACAGCCAATACATAACTTTCCTGGCTCTCTCATGCCATGCTTTAAATGCCTGCATTTGCTGTTGATTGGGAACATCAGGAAGAGCTGGTTCTTCTTCATTTCTTGCAACAAATTCCCAATATCCTTTTTCCATAAGGAAATTCGTCATTCTAAACTTCCATGCTTGGAAGTTGTTCTTGTCAAGCTTTTCAGTGACAATCTGTGAGAGAGAATCAGACGCCATTACAGAACACTGCAAAAAAATTCTGTCACTGCAAAGACCACAGCTTCAGCCTCACAAAGGCAAATCTGCAAAACTGACGAAAGTGGTATTTGACCACACAGTCACTTCCTAGTGACAATTTTGCATCAACAGGCAACAGGGATGATTCTGTAACTCCCAATGTCTCTGTCCACAGGCATACGATGCAATTTCTATAGTAACTTTTCACCAACCTGTAGAACAGTGGTTGCACAGCATAAAACTAGGCCTTTTCGTGAGTGCATGCAGAAAACTTCCGCCTCCAAAACAGGCCCCGAAATGGCCTCAAATCAAAAAACAGAGCAACTAAGAGCTAAAGCCCCCTCCCGCAGCATATACTGCCCTCTTGCTTCACCGTGAAGGGCGTCTCAACCTGAGACAATGCACTCTTGCAATTTTCGGCTGTGCTACCTACAGAGATCTGCTCCCAAAATAGAAAATGAAAGCAACACTGCTCCTCTTACCAGAACACCGCGAGCTTGGCTTGTTTTCTTGAGCTCCTTACCACGAACAAGGCTCTGATACCATGTCAAGATTGTGGGAGAGAAGGAAGGAGTCTCACTTGTAGCTTTCTTGCTTGCACAATGGGGGAATACACACAAGGGTGGAGGCTGAAAACAGTTTTCCTCTTCTTAGTTGTGTAAGCCAAAAAGAAGTCAAGTACATAGAAATAGAAGAACCCTATATATGGGTCTCAAACCAAACTCAACTAACTAAGGTGGCATACTAACTGAGCCATGAACTAGAGTAGATAAGGATAGCTGTCATCTAGCTATTATTCATCGGTGGTGTACCAACCGCAACTGACAAGTCGGTGACATAAATGCACAATGGTCACCCTGGCATATCACAAGTGGAGCTCGATATCTCAACACCCTTGACCCTGAAGTACTCCCTCCGTCTGGCCCAAGTCTGGAGCGTCGATCTTGTCTGCTCGAAGCTGAAGCATCTGATCGCGCCGAAGTAGATCTAATAGAGCAGCTTGACGATATCCGAGACAGCTCCTGGTCTGCCATGTCTTTGAATCTCACCATCTGATCTAGAGACATGTACGTGAAGATATCCTGTAACTCCTCATCGCTCATCCCTCGACTCATCCCGATGATCTAAGTATCCACAAAGATCACCTGCACAGTCAAAAAATGATGTTAGCATAATCAATTTAAATCATACAAAGCAATGTAATATAAATCTATAAAAAATGATCTTACTTAAAATGCATATCTTATGTACCCTTATAAGCGATTAGTCAACGAATTGAGTAAGTGGATGCTCCAAGTATGAAGTATCCTATGGTCCCATGTCAATCTCTTGACACAACTCGATATAAATTGAAAGGTCGATAGACATGTCACCACAAAAGGATGAGTCCACCTCGTTCTCAAAGAATTCTTGGACTTCTGTATTTCCATCATTGTTACCCGATGTTGGCTCCTCTACATGCTCCAAGCTTTCGGTGGCCTCCACCCCTTGCAATATCAACCCCTCTATTTGCATATTGTCCACATCTATGCTCGAAACATTGCTTTGATCATATACTCTCGCACTTTGGGGAGCTGAAGGTATAACATACCACCATCGAGGTTGTTGGGGATTTGGATAGAAGATTACATGTTCACAAACACATACAAGAGAGATTTAACTATTGTGACATGTACCATGTCGTAATACAATTAAGAAACAAATGAGTTCATGCACCTGTTCACAATGGGCCGACAACGCAAAGGTGTCGCACAAATCCGTCCATTTTTTTTCGGAATCTATTTCGAGAAATCCAGATGGACCTCGTCGAACTGTTGCTCTAGCTCTTTCAAGTACCACTTTGAACCACTGTACATCGAATAGTATTATGGAGAAGCTACGGTAATCCACCGTAACAATACTTTGCAAGTTCCAAAAAATACTCTGTCTCATCTATAACCATGTTTGGATCCGTTGCTCGTCGTCGGCTCCCTTGCTCGAACCTTGCCATGATACCACAGTCTATTGTGGAGCGCATTTTGTCAATACACTCCATGCAGAAATGTTGTCCGCGTGACCACACTGCACTATATATTTTGTACTATACATTGAAACACTCAATTAGTTGTCGCATATAGAATATAGATACGACAAACCCTAAACACATCATCACCTTTGGACTACATCCCCTCGAGAATTCCCACTCTCAGTTGAGACCTCCGCCCCTTCGCAAGATGCTGTGGTCAAAGCTCCATGCAACCATCGCGTTGACATAAACCGTGGCATCTCCTCCATGCCCTCGGGATATCAAATCGATCGATGGCGTATACTATGTCGAAATTCAGATCCCGCTTCCTCTCGATCTTGCTTAGCTTGCTGGTACCTAGCAAGCCACATCTCCATAGAGGCATGGTGCAACATACAAAAGCGATTCACTTTCTCCTCCATTACAGTATCCATTCTTTTTTCTACCCCATTTCCAACCACCACATCTCCGATCAATCTATCATCATCCTTCAGCGACCATAGCATACTGGTGTCTAGATCCACCGTTGGTAGCCATTCTGAAATATGCACTAGCGCCTCAGACACCAATCAACCTTCAGCCATGCTACCTTCTGGCCGAGCTTGTTGTTGCACAAAGCCTTTTAGGGTTTTCATGAAGTGCTCCAAGAAGAACATCCATCGCATATGGACAGGTCTAGCAATCTCCACTTCATCTACAAGATGCACAAGAAGGTGGATTTGTATCGTGAGCATGCTGGTAGATAGGTATTTCTTAAAGAGACAGACCGTCTCCATTGCTCCCCACCTTGCGGATTCAATAGAGGATGTCTTAATCTCCTTCTGTGAGATCTATTGCACTAAAGTCGACAACCTATAAATGGCCCCGCATATTTTTGGAGTAAGGCATCCTGCGATTGTGATCGTTAGTTCAAACTACCACAAATGAGAAAGCATTATGAACAATGATTATACTCCAAATAGCAAAATGCGCAGGCCACTTACAATCCATTCG
The DNA here is from genome assembly GCF_053477565.2 of Lygodium microphyllum. Lineage (NCBI taxonomy): Eukaryota > Viridiplantae > Streptophyta > Polypodiopsida > Schizaeales > Lygodiaceae > Lygodium > Lygodium microphyllum. The sequence goes on along the minus strand of NC_141140.1, from coordinate 4,251,649 downwards.
TAGTACAAATCTGACATATCTTATGCCAATCATGGGATTTTAGCCCTGATAATTGGTCATCTTTAGAAAACGCAGACATGAGAGAACGCATCATACCCGTCGGATAGACTTGACTATTTGCTTCACAATGCGCTCTTCTTTAGTGGACAAAACCCAAGGAGCGCGAGGTAGCTGCATGCGACCATCAGCACTCGACAGTGGCCAAAGCGCCTTCATCTTGCCTACCTCCTTCAAATCCATTCGTGCCCCTATAGTGTCTCTCTTTCCTATAATGTGGTCCCATAGCAAGCTGCCCATGCTCTTGAAAATATGCATGGGATCCAACAAGTGGTTGATCTGTAAGTGGATCCAATATGGCAACTCATAGAAAACTGAGAACCATCGCATTCCGTTTGGATGTGACTCCGCGTGGACCATTTTTAGCTCGTATCAGCTTTGGGCATTCATATGTGTTGGAGGTTATCCAAGAAAACCTTCCCTAAGTTCACGACCCTCTGGCAAGAAAGCGATGTGTCCTTGATATACCATCTTCTTCATGATTCGTGACCTTCGAGAGTCTAACTGTGGGCCGCACAATGGATATGCATGATAACCTGAGGTAACCAGACCTGTCCCAATACATCTATCTAATGAATACAAACTTGAACGAGCTATGATAGATATTACCAATGAGAACGGAAGCCTATTTACCTGAGAACTCTCCGAATCCCGAAAAGTCATGCATCATCCACATGAGAATGGCTCGAATATTGGTAGACCGTCGACCTTCGCGCTTGCTCATATCTTGCACAGTAACCCCCTCCTCCCACAAAATCTCAAGCTCATCAACTAATGGACGAAGATATACATCCATATTTTTGACTTTGTAGCGGCCAGGGACGAGTAAGCTAAGGATGAGATATCCTTTCTTCGTAGAAATCCATGGAGGGATATTGTAGTTGACAAGGACTATAGGCCACACACTGTAAGAAGTTGAGCGCAGACCGAATGGGTTCACGCCATCCATTGTAAGATCGAGCCGAAGATTCCTTAGCTCTCGAGCAAAGCCTGGGAAGGTAGAGTCAATGTGGCTCCATGTGCGTGAATCCGCTGATATTCGTTGAACTCCATCTATGGATCTATTTTGCGCATGCCACGTTGTCAAGCTTGCAATGTCGGATGTACGAAACATGTGGTTTATGCGGGCGATAAGCGGAAAGTATCTAAGAACTTTTTGAGGGATGGTTTGCCCTTGCAAGTCCTATCCATACCTATGAGAACCACACTTTGGATATGTCTCCATAGTCTCATATTCTCCTCGAAACAGTATGCAATCGTTGATACATGCATGGATGCTGTTGTAGTCCATGCCAAGCTTTCGTAAAACATATCATGCATCATCACAAGACTTAGACATGGTATTTGCAAGTGGTAATATATGATACTTCAGTAACCTAAAAAAAATCATAAAACTCCATGAAAAAGCACAAATGTTTTTAATGATAGTGCCGAAAAGAAATCAATGAAGCATACATACAAGGTACCTGATCAACTCGATCACACTCACATCGCTCCACCCGTATTTTGCTTACACACTTAGAAGTGCAAGCAATGTCTTCAGGCAAGATACTCGGTACCCATCATGTAATGGTATGGATGCTTCCTCTCTAAGCGGATCAGAAGTCTCAACATCCATGGGAATCAATGCATCGATCATTGCCTCCATCTCAGGCTCCAAGATTGTAGGTAAGTCTTGAAGGCTGTCTGTCTCCTCTGGTATTGACGGTATAGATTGGGTAGTACCTTCCAAGTTGTGGATTGGCTTAGGCACTCCATCCATCGCACGCCCACGAACTCTTGTAATTGGCCATCGTCACCTCCCTGGATAGAAAATTTGCCAGCCACACCCAATCTTTTTGTATATGGTATTCAATTAGCTTGCGAGTACAATGTATGATTGATATTAACTTTTCTTACCATTTACTGAAAATCCAAGATCACCTGATCAATGATCTCAGATTAAAACTCACCGAAGCGTTGTACGTGTTCTATAGACAATCGACGTTTTCGTCTAATTGCCAGCTTATATTGAGAGCAAGGACATGGAACATGCTGATTAAGATACGCCTCGCGATCTTGAACATCAAGACCTTCATCGTTTTCCACTTTTCCTACGTTACGACAAACAATTTGTTTTTGTTATCATTCTTTTTTTCTTTCTTAAAAGCTCATCCAAAAGATCATCAATGCGGGTAATATGATACCTATTCTTAATCGATGACTTGTTCAAATCCCTATAATCAATGCGCACATGAAATGATCCATCCTTCTTCTTGACCAAGAGCACAAGAGATAAAAATGATGATTGAATTGGCTGAATTAAGCCATTTTCAAAAACTCTTTGACTTCGTGCTCCACCTCTTCTCTCTCAAACTTAGATAAGCGATAAGGAGGTTTGTCGATGGGCTTTGTGTTGGGCAGCAAGTTGATAGGATGGTCAACCTCTTGTTTAGGAGGCAAGGATGATTGTCGCAAAAATAAATTATTATATTCCTCCAATAGCTCTTCCAATCTTGGGTCCTTTTTCTTTGGAGAAGAAGATGGCTAATTTGGTATTTAATCTTTACCTAGTTTTACAAGCAAAAGAGTAAAAATGCATGACTTGTCATTGATTTCCTTCCATATTTTCTTCATGGAGATGAGCTCTATGTGATTGTGGTCAATGCCCTTCAATTCTATATGCTACCCTTGCTAATTAAATTTCATTTTCTTTTGTTCCAAATCCAAAGTAAATTTGCCAAGAGTTTTTAGTCAATTAAATCTAATAACAACACCAATTGGTCCCATATCCAAAGTAATCAAATCCACTTTTATTATTCACATATGAGACAATTCAATAGAAGTACATGGACATACTTCTTCACTAGACTCATAGGCACCATTTGCAATTTATATCCATAAGGATGATTCCATATCAATGGATAGCAACTTCAACCTACTCAAGAAGTTAGTATTGATGAAGCTATGAGTGCTACATGCACCCACAAGAATATATGAAATCTTACCATTAATAATACATTTGAGTCTAAGTGTATTTTCTCCTTTATAGCTTGTCCATGCATCATGTGAAATAGTATTTAAGGAAGAACGAGAATCATTGGTGCTGCTTGGAATGATGGAAAACCATCCATAGGATCATAAAATTCTATATTGGTGATATCCTCTTCTTCATGCATTTCTTCCACCATTGGATAAGCATTAACATGTAATAAATTGTCCTCTTGTTTCTCTTTTTCTTCAACTTCCATATCTTGAGTAATCACCATGTTGATTTTGGAATTTTTGGCTTTTCACTTCAACTTGTGATCTTGGGACCACTTCTCTCCACATTTAAAGCACAATCCTTTGGCATGCACTTCCTTAAGCTTGTCATGAGGAAGGAAGTTGCTGTTGGAAATGTTTTGGGTAAATTTTGGAGTATTTATAGCCCTTGAAAATTTCCATTTTATCTCAACCATATTTTTGACAATTTTCCCTATTTTGGAGCAATAATTCCCATCCTGTTTAGAAGCATAAATAGTAGAAAAAGTTGAAATTTTTCTACAATTACTATTATGACTATTGAAACCCTTATTTTCTTTCTTGAAACCCTCTCTTGGTTGGCTGAAAGCTTGTCCATATCTTGTAGGTTGATTGAAGGAATTACTTTCTAAACTTCTTTGCTGAAAATTCCTTGCATTTCTCTTGTATTTCTGAGAATATCTTTGAACCAATTGAATTGCTTCATGCAAACTCTTGGGTTGTTGAGCTCCTACCTCCAATGACAAGATAGGTCAAGACCAAAGATATACTTGTTTAGCTTTGCAAAATATGAAATGCCCTCAAGATACATAGAGAGATTCAAATAGGTATTTGAATAATATGTAATGGATATTCCTCTTTGAGCCCATGCATACCATCTTCTTTGAAGTCTTTCCTTCTCTAAAGGGGAAACAAAAATATCAAGCATGGCTTGCTTGAACTCTTTCCATGTAGAAAAGTGTTGGCCAACCTTGCATATATATCACCACCAAGTGTGAGCATAGCCTTTAAGGTAAAGAGCTTCAAAATAAATTTTCACTTCATCACTATGAGGATAAAGAGTGAAATATATCTCAAGGTTATTTATCCACTCCTCCCACTCGTGAGATGATGAAAATTTCCCCTTGAAGTTGGTGATATTTATCATTTCTTTGTACTCCTTCTCATTGTGATATGGTTGCAAATTGTTATTTGGCTGTCCATAAGAGTGTTGTCTCCATGAATTCTTATTCCAAGAATGTTGGTTAAGATAGGGTTATCCAAATCCAAGTGATGGGGGGGGGGGGGGGGGGGGGAGGTTGACCATTTGAGATGTGCTCTTTAGTTGAATAATCTTGGGCTGATCTTCTTTCATCATGCTTCCCATAAACATGAGATTGGTTGTTTGACTACATTCCCTTTAGGCACATTAGTGGGATGATGGTAAAAGGATTTATAAAAGGAGTCATATCCATGATAATCTTTTTGAGATATTTGCAATCACATCTACTTTAGTCCCTTTGTACAGGACAGCTAGGCTAGGAAGATGTAGTCCATTCTATGAAGAGAGACAAAATCCCATATGCACAGTGGATGTTAAGTGCTACCAAAGAACTCTATATAATGTTGTACTTGACTATCACTTTTATATGAGATGAATACAATATCATGATGCTTTTCTCTTTCAGTTAGTGTCATTGTCATTGTCTGTCTAATACACAAGAATGTCTTTATGAGTTCAAGTCTCAATCTTGAAACCTAATTCACTTGTGTAACAGTTGTCTCTTCTTTGTCTATGTCATCATGAGTTTGGTCTCTACCTTCCAACCTCCATAGCTTTGCCATGCTCTAGATCCGCATCTTTGAGATGGTATCAGAGCTCAGCTGAGCATGGCTTAGCTCTCCTCTGCTCTCTCTCAGCTCATGTTAACCTCAGGTTAGCTCATGGCTCCATTTCTCACCTCCATCTCTACTTGACCTTCCTTGGCAGCCATAGCCAGCCTACACCTTGCCTGCTTCAAGCTCTTGGATCTCTCTCCAGAAGTCATATCTCAACCTACTCTCTTCTGGACATTTGTTCCTTGACTCCCAAGGATCCTCTATATCACTTAAGAGCTCGACATTGGCCACTCCATAACTTAGCATTGACAATTTTCTCAATCTCTACCCTGTGTTTGCCATAGCCAAACTGGACCTGCAGTAGCCTCCATATCTTTCTCTACAGTCCTTATCTCTTCACAATTTCTTTTGAGAATATCTTCTACACTTCTAGGCGCAACTGCCCAGCACAAAAAGCACCAACATTGTGCAGTGTACGGCCCTCATTGCTGATCTCCCCAAATTGGCGCAAATTTTTGCAGACATCTGTTCGTACCATCTGCACCATTAGCACGTGATGAATCTCAGCCTGCGATGGGGCTTTGGAAGGCTATGACATAAGCTTTCTACCCATGTAAAAAGTTTGGAAAATGATCAAGTATACAGCCCACACAGAGGAAAAAAACCAGGCAGTTGTAGAAAACCTAACACAGTCCACCATAGCTTTGAGCTTCAAGCTCAAAAATCCATCAGTTTCTCTCTCCTCAGGACTCAACAAAGCCCTTGCCACTTTGATTTGATCAACTTTCCCATCAAATCATCAAGGAGGGGAGATCTTGAACATTTGGAAGAATTGAAGACTAAGCCACCATAGCCACTTTAATTCAAGCTTCTTCCTTCACTTCAAGCTCTTGCTTCCTCTCAATCAACTGAAGCATTTGTTACTCAGATCTATTGTCCCAGCATCAAATCAAGGAAGGAAAGAATGTGGAAAGATCGACAAAAGATTGATGTTGAGATATCGAGCTCCACTCGTGATACGCCAGGGTGACCGTTGTATATTTATGTCACCGACTTGTCAGTTGCAGACGCGGTTGGTACACCGCCCATGAATAATAGCTACATGATAGCTATCCTTATCTATTCTAGTTCGTGGCTCAGTTAGTATGCCACCTTAGTTAGTTGAGTTTGGTTTGAGACCCATATCTAGGGTTCTTCTATTTTTTCTTTGTACAAGAGTTCTTTTGGCTTACACAACTAAGAAGAGGAAAACTGTTTTCAGCCTCCACCCTTGTGTGTCTTCCCCCATTGTGCAAGCAAGAAAGCTTCAAGCGAGACTCCTTCCTTCTCTCCCACAATCCTGACATGGTATCAGAGCCTTGTTCGTGGTAAGGAGCTCAAGAAAGCAAGCCAAGCTCGCGGTGGTCTGGTAAGAGGAGCAGTGTTGCTTTCATTTCCTGTTTTGGGAGCAGATCTCTGCAGGTAGCACAGCCGGAAATTGCAGGAGTGCATTGTCTCAGGTTGAGACGCCCTTCGCGGTGAAGCAAGAGGGCAGTATATGCTGCGGGAGAGGCCTTTAGCCCTCGGCGACCTTGTTTTTTTGATTTGAGGCCATTTCGGGGCCTGTTTTGCAGACGGAAGTTTTCTGCACGCACTCAAGAAAAGGCTCAGTTTTATGCTGTGCGACCACTGTTCTACAGGTCGGTGAAAAGTTACTGTAGAAATTGCATCGTATGCTTGTGCGCAGAGACATTGGGAGTTTCAGAATCATCCTTGGTTCCTGTTTATGCAAAATCGTCACTAGGAAGTGACTGTGTGGTCAAATACCACTTTCGCCAGTTTTGCAGATTTGCCCTTGTGAGGGTGAAGCTGTGTTTTTTGCACTGACAGAATTTCTTGCAGTATTCTGTAATGGCGTCTGATTCTCTTTCACAGATTGTCACTGAAAAGCTTGACAAGAACAACTTCCAGGCATGGAAGTTTAGAATGACGAATTTCCTTATGGGAAAAGGATATTGGGAATTTGTTGCAGGAAATGAAGAAGAACCAGTTCTTCCTGATGTTCCCAATCAACAACAAATGCAGGCATTTAAAACATGGCATGAGAGAGCCAGGAAAGTTATGTATTGGCTGTCTATCAGTATTTCAGACTCTATGATTGTGCATATTCAGGATGCAAGTACGCCAAAGGAGGCATGGGATACTTTGTCAAAAATGTATAGCACAAATACGCAAGCCAGGAAAATGCAGCTCAAGCAAGAGTTGCATAATGTGCAAAGAGAAAGTATGAGCATCAACGACTACCACATGAAGGTGAAGAAGATTGCAGATGCACTTGCTTCCATTGGGTCGCCAGTGGAAGATGATGATTTAGTTTCCGTGACCTTGAATGGTCTAGGAAAGGATTATGCACAGTTTCGGACATCCATTTCAGTTCGTGAAAGATTTCCTGATTTTGAGGAGTTGATTGCTCTTCTAATTTCTGAGGAACAGAGAAATGGTGGTGCATCTTCTTCAGGAGGAACTTCAAAAGAAGCTGTCTTCTACTCAAATGCTGGAAGAGGTAGAGGCAGAGGTAGAGGAGGCCGATTTGGAGGCCGTGGCAGAAATCAGAATATGCAGCAAACTCAAGAAAACCAGTCCTATGGAGGAGGACGTGGTAACTCTAGAGGCAGGGGGAGCCAAAGAGGTCGTGGTGGATGGCAAAGAGGCCAAAATGCAAACAGTAATGTTGAATGCTACTACTGTGGTAAAATGGGTCATATGGCTAAAGACTGCTATAAAAAGCAGAATGACATCATGAATGGAAAACTGCAACAAGGGAATTATGCATCTTCTAGTAGACAGGGTGATGACAGAAATGAGCATTTGTTCATGGTGCAGCACATGAACAATTCTGTGACAAGTGCAGAAGAAAGCAATGATGTATGGTATGTTGACTCAGGTGCATCAAACCACATGACAGGTCATGCAGAATGGATGGAGGATGCAAGGAAAATGGAAAAACCAGGATTTGTGGAGACTGGTGATGATACTGCACATCCTATTGTGCAGATTGGAAAAATTCCTTTGTCTATGCAGGATGGGAAAAAGAAATACCTGTCCGATGTATTTCATGTCCCGAATATCACCAAGAATCTGGTTTCTGTTGGTCAAATGGTTGAACAGGGCTTGCAGGTCAGATTTAATCCTCATGGATGTTTTGTTGAGGATATGAAAAATAAAGGTCGCTTGATAGCAAAAGGAAAGAAGAAGGGCAGAATGTTTACATTGGATGCAGACATGTCTGAATTGAGTGCAGCAATGTTTGCACATGGGACCGGTGTAGTTGCAGATATTGATATCTGGCATAAACGCATCGGTCATGTTAATGTACAGCGACTTAAATCAATGCAGGCTCAAAACATTGTTGCAGGATTGCCAAAATTCAAGGTTGCAGAAATGCATAAGGTATGTGAAGCCTGTCAGTTTGGAAAACAGGCAAGGAAACCATTTCCTAGACATGTTCAAGAGAGTGAGAAGCCATTGGAATTAATCCACTCTGATGTGTGGACTACTAAAGCTGCATCTCTTGGAGGCTGTCATTATTTTGTCACTTTTATTGATGACTATAGCAGAAAAGTTTGGGTGTATTTTATGAAGAAGAAAAGTGAAGTGTTTGGGCATTTCAAAACTCTTAAAGCTATGGTTGAAAAAGAAACAGGTCTGCAAATAAAATGCCTAAGGTCAGATGGAGGGGGAGAGTACCTCTCAAATGAGTTTGCAAAGTTCTTGCAGGAGCATGGCATAAAGCAGCAATATTCATGCAGTTATACCCCACAACAAAATGGAATTGCAGAAAGGAAAAACAGGCATATTGGAGAGGTATCTCGTGCCATGCTCAATGAAAAAGACTTGCCAGATTTTTATTGGGCTGAAGCAGTTGCTACAGCAGTCTACATAATGAACAGGACTCCCACTGCAGCAATACATGGAATGACTCCAGAGGAGAGGTATACTGGTAGGAAACCAGATATTTCTCATTTGAAAATTTTTGGTTGCATTGCCTATGTACATGTACCAGATGAGCTGAGATCCAAGTTGGATCCAAAAGCTGAGAAGTGCATCTTTATTGGTTACTCTCTGCAGCAAAAAGGGTATAGATGCTATAACCCTTCTACTCGTAAGTTTACAGTGAGCAGAGATGTTGTTTTTGATGAGATGAGTAGCTGGTATAAACCAGTAAATGTGATTGATGATGTAGATGCACAAAATGGTAATGCTGCACAGAATTCACAGCAGCAGTCACAAAATATTAGTGGACCTGGAGCGTCCTCTAGCAGTGGTTCACATTCTTCGCCATGGACAGGCAGATTGAGATCAGGAGAATCTTCTCAAAGCAATGCAGATAGTGGTATGCAGGTATCACGAAAAGGAAAAGAGAAGGTTGATCAGCCCATGTTTGATGTGAATGCAGGTCACTCTTATGTGGATGGTGAATCCAGTGGCTCAGAACAGAGCATTGATGATGAGTTGGGTATTCCTTCTATTGTTACACCTGGAGTAAGGAAGACCAGGGATGTTTTGAGAGCACCTGGGAGTGAACCTACTTTGCGCAGGTCTACAAGAGCTAGGTATCCTGTGGATAGGCTGAAATATGATGGATTTACAGCCATTCACTATGCATATATGGTCAAAGTGGTACAGGAACCAGAACCCACATCTTTTGAGCAAGCCATGGGAAAAGAAAAATGGGAGAAAGCCATGGATGAAGAAATGGATGCCTTGGAAGCAAATGCTACATGGGAGTTAGTACCTTTGCCTAAAGGTAAGAATGCAATTGGCTGTAAGTGGGTTTATAAGGTGAAGCACAATGCTGATGGTTCTGTGAACAGATACAAGGCAAGATTAGTAGTCAAGGGGTATGCACAAACATATGGCATTGACTATGAAGAAACATTTAGTCCGGTTGCAAGGATGGCAACCGTAAGAGCAGTCATTGCTATGGCTGCATCAAAGGGATGGTCTTTACATCAGATGGATGTAAAGAATGCCTTCTTGCATGGTGATTTGCAAGAAGAGGTCTATATGGAGCAGCCACCAGGTTATGTGCATGCTGTTCATCCTGAGTTTGTTTGCAGGTTGAAGAAAGCCTTGTATGGCTTGAAGCAAGCACCTAGAGCATGGTCTGACAAGATAGGACAGTATCTTGTCACTATTGGCTTTCAGATTTCCAAGGCAGATTTCTCACTTTATGTGAGAAAAACAGAGAAAGGTATTATGCTGCTTGTCATTTATGTTGATGATTTGATTATGACAGGTGACAGTGATGAAGATATCCTTCATGTGAAAATGCTATTGAAGCAGAAGTTTGAGATGAAGGATTTGGGAGAGCTGCGTTATTTCTTGGGCATTGAGGTGATTAGATCACCAAGTGGGATACAGCTCTTGCAGAGGCAGTATGGATTGGACATGCTATCCAAATATGGGATGACAGGCTGTAAGCCTATTTCAGTTCCTTTGGAGCAAAATGTGAAGCTGAGCACAGATGCAGGTGAGCTTCTAGAAGACCCTACTATGTACAGACGCATAGTAGGAAGTTTGATTTATATGACTATTACCAGGCCAGATTTGAGCTATGCTGTTGGATTGGTAAGTCAGTTTATGCAGGCTCCAAGGAAACCACATTTGGATGCGGCTAGACGCATACTTAGGTATGTGAAGTCCACATTGCAGTATGGACTATTTTATGAGACTGGGGTTCAGATACAGTTGCATGGATACACTGATGCTGATTGGGCTGGTAGTATTTCTGATAGACGATCTACCAGTGGATATGTATTCTCTTTTGGGAGTGCTGCAGTCACTTGGAGCAGCAAGAAACAGCCTACAGTTGCCTTGTCGAGCACAGAGGCTGAGTACAGGGGTGCAGCAATGGCTGCATGTGAGGTAGCTTGGTTGCATAAGCTACTTTATGATATGCATCAGTCTACAGATGGGCCAGTTGTCATTTATTGTGACAACATGAGTAGTATACACTTGGCAAATAACCCAGTCTATCATGCTAGAACAAAGCATATTGAGGTGCATTATCACTATGTGCGAGAGAGGGTTTTACTAGGTCTTATTGATCTAGTTTATGTCAGCACAGAGGATCAGGTAGCTGACATATTCACGAAGGCATTGGGCGCAGAGAAGCTGCGCAAGTTCAGAGACCTGCTTGGTGTGCAGGAATTGGGATTGAGCTCGAGGGGGAGTGTTGAGATATCGAGCTCCACTCGTGATACGCCAGGGTGACCGTTGTATATTTATGTCACCGACTTGTCAGTTGCAGACGCGGTTGGTACACCGCCCATGAATAATAGCTACATGATAGCTATCCTTATCTATTCTAGTTCGTGGCTCAGTTAGTATGCCACCTTAGTTAGTTGAGTTTGGTTTGAGACCCATATCTAGGGTTCTTCTATTTTTTCTTTGTACAAGAGTTCTTTTGGCTTACACAACTAAGAAGAGGAAAACTGTTTTCAGCCTCCACCCTTGTGTGTCTTCCCCCATTGTGCAAGCAAGAAAGCTTCAAGCGAGACTCCTTCCTTCTCTCCCACAATCCTGACATTGAAGACCCGAACAGAAAGATTCAAGCTCAACATCAAGTCGGACATAGTGTGTTTTCACACTACCATTACTTGTGTCTCTTAACACATTGTAATCTGCTCTTTCACTTGTAAAATCTGAGAATCTTGGAACTGATTTGCTGTTGCTCTAGCTCTCCAGCATGGGAAAAGACTCATCGACAGCTCGGTTCAAGGGAGTTGGGTTTCACACTTGGCAAACCCGCATCATCTTGATGAAGAAGGGTCTTTGGGCCATCACAAATAGCAAAGAGAAGAAACCTCGGGATGCGGACCTTGCAGCTACTTGGCAAAGGAATGGTGAAAAAGCCTAGATCATTATCAAATTGGAGCTAGACGACAGCTATATCCACCATGTGGATAATTGTGAGACCTCAAGGATACATGGAAGAGACTTGACACCTTGTTCGGTGCAGAGTCTAAATCATCAAAATATGATCTCCTGATTGAGTTTTTTAGGCTTGAAATGAAGTCTAGCACATCACTTGCCACACATCTAAATTACATGGAAGGACTTCTAACCCAACTTGCAGGAATCAACATTAAAATGGAAGAAGATGTTTGCATTGGTGTTCTACTTAAGAGTTTTCCTCCTGAATATAATAATGTATCAACAACTTTAATCAACATGCCAAATCCTGAACTTGTTGATATCCATGCATCACTGTTAGAAGAGGAAAATAAGCTAGAAACTAAGGAAGAACCAAGTACCTCTAGAGATGAGCATGCATTATATGTTGGAAATAGGTACAAAGGCAAGAAGGATCAGCTCTTCTGTGACTTTTGCAAAAGAAGAAGAAAATGGAGCAAAGGAAGAAGAAGAAGAAGACCACCAGGAGAAGGACAAACCTCATCAGTCCTTCTATTCAGATAAACTTTTTTAGTTTTGTGTTTCCTAGTCCTAATGTCTCAAACATAAACTTGTAAAACTCCTAAGTTATCCTTGTACTACAGCCTCTGGATGTCCATCATGTTTGTGGTACCCACACTTAGCCTTTTTTGCGATAGCCTCTGGTTTTGCCATGTTTATGGTGTGCCCACACTTTGCAAGTGTTGCTTTTACTAAAGCATCTACACACTTTGTACTTTTGATTGTGATTTAGGAGGGGTGTTGAGATATTTGCAATCACATCTACTTATTTCCCTTTGTATAGGACAGCTAGGCTAGGAAGATGCGGTCCATTCTATGAAGAGAGACAAAATCCCATATGCACAATGGATGTTAAGTGCTACCAAAGAACTCTATATAATGTTGTACTTGACTATCACTTTTATATGAGATGAATACAATATCATGATGCTTTCCTCTTTCAGTTAGTGTCATTGTCATTGTCTGTCTAATACACAAGAATGTCTTTATGAGTTCAAGTCTCAATCTTGAAACCTAATTCACTTGTGTAGCAGTTGTCTCTTCTTTGTCTATGTCATCATGAGTTTGGTCTCTACTTTCCAACCTTCATAGCTTTGCCATGCTCTAGATCTGCATCTTTGACAAATCTTCATCCATCCTAATGTCATCTTTTTCATCTACATATTTATGATAATCTTTAGGGATCTTGAATTGGGGTCTTGAAGTATGATTGCCATGAGTTTGTGATGAAAAGAAGGTACCCTTTACTTTTGATGGTTCACCTCTTTCAAAAGTAGACATAACAAGATGAGTACTTTTCTTATTAGGATGGGTTGGATTGGTATTACAAGAGACTCTATGAAGGTCACCAATAGGTTGAGATTCTCTTGGTGATTTGTTGTCCATGTTTCTTATGGCTGAAATAATCTCTTCAAATAGAGATTTTTTGCTTTGCTATAGTTTAGTAGTCCCCTTCTTTATTTGTGCCACTCCTTGAATCAACCCATTATTAATTTGTGTCAAACCTTCATTCAATTTCTTCAAGTCATTAAAAATCCCTTCATTTATGTGGCCCAGCTCTTTGGATAATAACAAGTAGTCATCAACTGCATGTGGCTCATGAGTAGCTTCAATCCTTTGATGCATGCTGTAGGCAACTCCTACACTAATATCTTCATTTCCTTGCTCATGATTTTGAGCTTTGTTAGTTTTTTTTTTACCTTCATGAAACTCTCTGAAATCAACATTCATTGCTTGTAAATGAGATCCTTCTTCTTGTTCTTGGCCATTAAAAGAAGAGTGTTATGATAATGGATTACTTGTCAATAAATCCTTTGTTTCTCTCCAAGTATAGCTCCAATACAAGTGTTCTATAGCTCAATATGAAGCTTATGAGGTGGAATATATCAAATTTAAAGAGTTTTTAACTTGGAATAAATACCTAGGTGAAATAATGTCAAACAATGTTACCCTATCATACTGTCCAAGTGTTGTCCCATTGTATCTCCTGTAAGTAAAATTGAAATATCTTAAGCTCTCAATATCGGATGGATGAGATTTTTGATTTAAAAAAAATATGAATATATCCTCTACATATCAAGCTATCAAGCTATACTTATGGATCAATATAGAAATTTTAATAATAATATATTTACTATTGTAGAGAAGTTCCTTACACCCTCTCTACTACCTATAAATGCCCTGCTTGGACATGTAAAAAATCCCTGGGTATAACAAAACCTATAAATACCTATAGCGGTCTCAAAAGGACTATCAAATACATGTGTGGATCAAAGTATGCCTATAAAATAATGGGTACCTACTGTGTAAACCTGTAAGACTTGTAGGAACCTATAGGTATCAAGACAACAAGAAATACCATGTTCCTCTTCCACTATTTGTTCCAATGTCTGAATGGGCTGAGATACTGCTATAACACTATCAAAACCAATGCCAAATATGAAGTACCTGCCTCTAAACTTGAAATTTGTGTGGGTTCTGAGACTTGAGGGGTATGCCGATTTCCTCCTCAAGCTGGTTGATGCACCCCTTCATGTCATACTTAGGAAGGGAGGGTCACCTCTCTATTGTCTTCCTAACTCTCCTAGCATCTACTTTTTCCTTATGGGAATGAACATGGCAAGTATATGCTACTTGGCTAAGAAAAAAGTGATGCTATACATTGACTGAAAAACTCATTGAATCCTTCAATGAAATGCAAGTGGAAACTAGAAATTGACTGAATTGAAATGAGTTAAGGATAGGGTATTACCCTTTGTCATGATTCACTACATTACATGTATCCCACTTATCATTTTCACCAATATTTTTAGTCATGTAGCATCAATAATTAGCTAATAAATCAAATTCCATGTTAGATACAAAATGTAGGAAATGAATCAATGCTTGCAACCAATTTTGACACTAATCTTGAGTGGACAGGATAAAGAAATATGAAACAGTCAATCAGCTCTATGTTAGGCTCTATATGCTCTTCGATATTAAGCTTGATAGTCAATTACTATTAATATCCCTTTTCCAACAATAGGATTAGCTCAACAATGGGATAATAAGAGAGATTAAAAGCATTATAAGTAGTAGGAATACCTCTGATGAGGAGTATTGAATGGGCTTTAATAGATCAATCCTCTACATAATCTATCCCCAAACTGATCAAGTTTTAGTGCCACAGGTTCAACTTCAACCAAAATTTAGTCCCATAATGCTTGCCCAAATATGCCTTCATCTTGAAGTAATGAAGAGTGCCCCAATGGATTATTAGAAATCCATACTTGAGTAAAAAACTTCAATCACCATAGGAGAAGAGCCTTTGAGTAATAAAGAAGCACTAATTCTTGTTGGAGATTAAGAATTGATGAAGATGCCATACATTCAAGTGCCCAAGAGAGTGAAAATATCACCAATCTTGATGATATGCTTTAATGTTGGCCAAATCTTGATGATATGGCTTTATTGCTGCCTTTCTTGAGTTGCATACATCATAAACCCCATGGATTGAGCTTATTGAAGCTAAACTTTGAAGAAATTCATGGTTGCCCTATTTTTTTTCCAATTTGGAATGAAGAGATTGCTTCGAATCTTGCCAAGAAGTTCCAATGTTAGCTCAATGATAAATGTTGATGCTTGTCTTCAAATTCCTAAGGCCAAGGAGCACAAAAGCCCTCTCAAATCTTCAAAAAATTGTCCAAATATACTTTCTATCCTTAATCTACCATAGCTAGGGTTTGGAAGAATCCTGAAGAGAAGGAATGATTCAATCTTCGAGGGATTAAGCAGGAGAATTCTTTCATTACCTTAAAGGAATGAAAGCCCATAGAATATTAAAGAAATTCAATGATGTCTTGAGTATTCAATAAGAAGAGGAGAGAGAATCCATGGTTGATCTTGAAACATAAAGAACTCTTGGAAAAATGTCATCTACATGTGAAAGAAGCTTCAGGGAGTACCCAAGGAAAATTATTAGCCACCAGGGATGAGATCAAAGCTAGAGAAGTTCAGTAGTAGGTAGCCCAAGATTTATGGCAAAATTCACGCTGATTAGTTTTGTGCACGTGACATCAGTTCTCCACAGTATGGTGCTTGTTGAACTTGGAAAGAGGTCAAGAATCAAGTTGGGTAAGCCTCTTTGATGCTAGAAGCTAAGGGAAGAAGATATGATTAGGATTGATCCATGGAAGCTTGAGAACAAGCTATGAGAGAAAGAAGAGAAACATTTATTTAACAAAATAATCCCTATTTAAGTTTTTTAAAATCTTCATTAATCCCAATTATGCTAAGAACCTCCAAAATGGTCCTCTTCCTGACCACGAGCTGCCAAAATGTCCAAGAACATGCCATTTCTTCTTTCGGATCTTCTCCAAGAGCTCTAAAATTGGTCAAGGCTAATTGTAGGAAACACCAACTAGTCATAGTTTAACCTGTACCAAGTCCTATAACCAAATCTTGAACCCTACTTACTCAAAATTGTGCTAGTAACCAGATTTGGACTTGAAAATGACCTTGCAAAGAATTAAATTCAAGGCTCTGGTACCATTGTAAAAAAGCTAATTTTCACATCAAGCTAAAATACTGAAAAATAAAAGGAATACACTAAAATGCCAAGAAATCCATAGCGAAGGTAGCTAGGCTACCATGAATCATGTTACCACTTTAATACAAAGGCTAAGAATCATTCATGAGAGGCTATAGCATGATATCCTCCTCGTGCTATGGAGGGGCATGGAATCCACCCTAATGCCATGGTGACCAAAGAGTGTGCACCCTCAATGGATGGTGGGAGGTGGAGACCTCAAATAAGAAATGGTTACAATTGAAAATTTAAGATGCTTGGAAAGTTACAACTTAGCCTTTTATATCTAACCCTAGACCTAAGGCTAAATATTGGCTAAGGTATTAATTTCTCTTTATTGTAGTATCAATAGAAGATGGAGATGTGGACAATAAGTAGCATTGCTATATACTCTATTTTTCATTGTTTATGATAGCCCAAGAAAAATTAAAAACTCTTATTTTGATGGCCAAGAGTCACTCTTCCCCCTTAAAGAAGCTCTAGCTATGTTTTTTCAAGCTTCTTCTTCAACCTTACATGATCTTTCTCTCCTTTTCCTTGCAAACTAAGAGCATCCCTACCATATAGTCTGTGACTATTTTTTAATGTCTCTTTGCTATCCAAAACTCCTCAGTTTTTCCTACTTTTTTCCTCTTTGCTAAGTGCCATAACTTTTCCCTTATTTGCTACACAATGGCACATGCAAACACTCTCCTAGTCCATGATTTATTGGACTTTCCTCTTAGACATTTTTGTTCCAAGCTTCACACTTATTAATAGGCATGCAAACAAGTCACTATAGTAAATCTTCATCTTGTAGAACCCGTCTTCCACTGACCCACATGTATCAATGAAAGCATTGATCTGGGTTTTTTACAAACTGGATTTCTACCACAAAATTTGGCCAAGACCCCTATCAAGAGCCTTACCATATCACATTGGGTTTACTCTTCAAGCACTAGGTATGCTACATTATTGCTTCTCGGTTATGATAACTCTAGCAAGTGGGGGAACAAGTTCTTAGGAGGTATGTCAATGTAAAGGGTAAAAAGGATGGGTTATTTTAGTGAAGATGGAAATGGATTATACATAGGGGTTGAGTGAGTGCATAGATTTTTTCAAAGGACTAGCCTTCTACTACTTATTTTGTGCGAAATACACATGAAATTACCCTTTTACCTATCACCGCAAGCAAAAATCTAAACGATAGGGACAGAGGGGAGTTTGAGCATTGAAATATGTTACAAAATCTGATGTATTTGCTGTATTATTCATATAGGATGACGTTAAGTTAAATAAAGGAAAGTACAGCACGAGTGTAAGGCTCGGTGTCTTCTCTCATTGCAGCAACTATGCGTTAGTGTATGGAAACATGAAAATGATGGATTTGCACAATGCACAAGGCTCTTTTTTCAATTGTTTGAGCATTTAATCATATACACATTTGCATCAAGCATCGTTAAATGGTATCAATTACAAGCTCCTGGATGCATAGCACTTGGTTTCTCTAGGACTTGACCCACGTAGAGAGAGTGAGCAACCCGGATGTAGGCCTAGATGGTGGGTTAAAGGGGATGGATAAGTGATGAGAGGGGATTTTTTAGCCCGGGATGTGCCTAAAATTTGCCAAAAAATCTGGAATTTAGGGGAAAAATATTTAACATCGAAGGCGGCGGTTGCAACTAGGATGATTTTAAGCACCAAGTGAAAGACGACTTTTAAAAGGTGCCCGAGCGACACTTGTGGATTTTTGATAATTTTTTTGACTACAGTGCGGGATGCTAGGAGTTGTCAGTCAGTGTGGGATGTCAAGCCGGACGCCCAGGATTTTTTAGAGCTCGAATCGAAGTCCGGACGAAGAAGGAGCCAACAAATGGTCAAGATTTGAAAGGGTGGCCAAACCTTGGACCAAAAAGGGGGGTGCCTTTTGGAGCCTTGGACCCCCCCTAAAAATTTTATGCAAAAGAAGATGAAAAAACGTGATGTAGGCATGAAGAAGCGTGGACAGGGATGCGCCGAATTTTGCGCCAAGATCTTGATGGAGGGAGCATGGAGGCTGTAAATACCTCATGTAACTGACAATGCCTTGCATCTTCTCCCTCTTTGCTAGTTCTATCGCTGCCCTTCACACGTGGAATGACAGTGTGAATGAAGAGAACCGATTCTAGTCTTTCTCTCTCCTCCCTCTCTCTCGTCTCTATGGGCTGTTCATGTGTGCCATCTTGATGAAGAAATCCGGGGAAGGAGAATGAAGGAAATGGTGAAGGAAATTGATGGAGATGCTGAACATTGAAGTACAGCATTGGATTGAGAGCAATGGAGGCTCCGTTTGCTGATTATGCAGTCATTCAAGGCGTCTTGGGTTACGTAAAAACACGGTATGACCATTTTTATGAAGAACATGAAGGATTTTTTATAGTTTATGATGATAATTATGTTCTTATTGGATGAAAATTTGTTTGTGTGCTGTTTGCATTATGAGTAATTGCTGTGTGTCAGGAAATTTGGTTTTGCAATGATTTACATGCTTTATTTAATTCCCGTAAACCCGAAATGCGGTTTTTAAGTAGCAAAATGGTAGTTTTCCCGTTTCAGGTAGGGGAAAAGTGTTCCCATGGGAGGAATATGAAAGATAAATTGATTGTTAGTATGCTAAAGTGATTGGAATAAGAAAAACAAGAAAATAGTATATTTTATTACTAAATAAATCAAGAAAATAGGAAAAAAAAGAAAGAAAAAAAGAAATATGGCATGTAAAAATAAAGAAAAATATAATGATTGTTTGTGGATGTGTGGTAGTGATAAAGCATGGGGTTTAGCCTCAGTTTTCCCTATCTCTTTGTCAAAGTTTGTGATTTATTACTTTTTCTACATCAAAACATGACAAAATGAATCTCTACACCTATGCAACGAAAGCAATACCTAAACGTAGGGGGTTGGGATGTTTGAATGGTGTGATTTGCGTGCTGATTATTGCTGATTTTCTAATGCACATCATATTATAGAGTTTGTGGTATGTTAATTAAGAGGATAGTAGCACGAGTGTTATCTCGGTGCTATCCTTTCATCGCTGCAACGGGTTAGGAAATGAATGGAAAAGCCTGGTTGTGCACAAGCACATTGCTGATTTGAAAATCATGTTTGAGCACTTTAGAATTATTCACCTTTGCATGTGCATGATGATCATGGTGTCAGAATAAAAATGCTGGATGCATAGCACATGTTTTTAATGACAATGACCCATGTTGAGTGTGGAAAGACATCCTGAGTCATAGAATAGACGTTCGTTTCTTGTGGGATTATTTGGTGAGGAAGCATGGTATATCTCCTGGAGACGTTTGAAATGAAGAGTGGAGTTTGTTTATGTGTTTTATATGTTGAGCAGCGCATCAAGGGGCTAATCCCTGCGATGTAGGAGAGCTGCAGTGGGGCCGCGGTGTTTCTACCGAGAGGTTGCCTCCCATGTATGTGATTGTTGTGGTATTTATTGCCAATATGTATGGGTTCTCCCTCTGTGGAGTTTATAGAAAGGAAAATGTCGGACTAAAAAACCATAAAACTATAAACGCATAGATTAGGCTTTGGGACATTTTGTCCTTTAGCAGTAGATAGACGCTCCTGGTCCGCGAGGCTGTGAGGGTGTGTTTGTCTGTTATGAGCATGAGGTCCGGCTAGTGCCATAGCCAATGCCGGCCCATTTCAGGTCCCATCAAGTGAGGATAAGTGCATTCCTGGAACGCTAAATATATTCGCACTAAGAGGGGAGTTTGTTTCGAATGTGTCTATGTGTGGAAGCAACGCATCGAGGGGCTAATCCCTAAGATGTAGGAGAGCTACGGTAGGGCCATAGCAATGAGCCGGTGGGGTACCCTTGTGTGTGTAATATGTGTCATTTAATGCCGATATATGTATAATATCCCTCTGAGGAGAGGGGGAATAGGGAATATTCGTTGGACTACGGACTATAAACGTGAAGTGATTAGTGTTCAGGATAGTGTATCCCTCGACAGGTGCTCCTGGCCTGCGAGGCCGTGAGGTGGGGTTGTCTGTTGAGGGTATGAGGTCCGGTTAGTGCCTTAGCTAGTGCCGGCCCATTTTAGGTCCCATCACATTACTAGTGTTGACTGATCCACCAATAGCCACTGCAACAGGATTACCATACCACGATGCCAGCTCATAAAAATCTCCATAATTGTGGCCACTCGTATGTTGATCGGGGGCTCCAACATTGGAGGCCTATGTAATGGGTGCATGGGAGGGTAATACTTCTTGATGTGACTTCCATTAAAGAAGCATATGCCCTCTCCTTTCGAGGTTTCAAGTTTCACATTACCAGTTCTGCTAATGGCACAAACCCTGAAAGGTCCTAGCCCTCTAAACTTCATCTTTTGTTTATGACCCTTGACAGAATACAAGAGTACTAAGTCTCCCTATTCGAAATCTTGTTGTTTGACATGCTTGTCAAACCAAATTTTGTGTCATGCCTTCTTGCATATTAGTGCATGTGTGGCTAGAAGTCGAGTTTCTGATAGGTGTTCTAGCTCAACTAGGTGCTCTGTCCATGCCTCCTTTCTATCCCATCTCTCTATGATGGATGCTTTGTTGAAGAATATGGTAATGGCTGCAAATTGATTGCTAGAGGTCGAAGAGATGGAAAAATGTTTACTCTTGATGCATCAATTCCAAAATTGAAAGCAGCCATGTTTGCACATGATGATGGTGCTATACGGGATGTTGAGATATGGCATAAGCGGATTGGCCATGTGAATGTACAAAAGCTGAAATCTATACAGCAGAAGCAGATTGTGCTTGGACTGCCTAAGTTCAAGTATCATGACTTTGGACATGTATGTGATGCATGTCAGTTTTGATGCCAGGAGGCATATTCCACGGTGGATTCCGTGAGGTTTTACGGTGGATTCCGTAAACTTAGATGACCGGGGCTCATACGCAAAGAGGATTCTTTGTGCGAGAAGTTGATGGGGACGCCTGTCCTTTTCGGGCGTTTCATTAATTTAGTGTGTACATGGGTGATTCCGCAAAATGCATATTAAATTAATAAGCGTTTATGAGTTTAGAGTGCGCACTCGTAATAAATTAAGGTTAGGATCTATTTCTAACCAGTTGATTTATTTATGTAGCTGAAGACTGCTAGGTATTCACTTTTGTCGGTTTAATTGTGTTATTTTACTAACGATTGTGAATGCTTCAGTTGATGTGTAGAGATAGCAGCAGTGGCGGAGGAAAGCATTGGAGTCTAGCGGGTTTTCGACCTTTGGATTAGATTTTGATAGGCGCCACGCCTATATTTTGTTATGAGACATCGATTATTTATTATTATTTTGTATGCGCTTATGCGCCTGGATATGTTATTTCTATTTGGACATTGAGATTGGGCGTGCCAGACACTATGGGCACCGTCCATTAGCTTTATTTTCTTATTTTTGGTAGAAAGCAAACTCAAAAGCTAAAAGCTTGTCATATTTTTGTAATTGGGCTATTTTTGAGCATAAAGATTGGAAATATACATTAAATACATGCTTTGTGAAGCGCTCACACAAGGCATGGGGGAGATTGAACCCAATTTGTCTCTTGTCTCATGTCGTGCTTGCTTTTACATGGGTTTTTGTGCTAAAAAGTAGAGTACTTTGTTCTTGGGGACCTTCCGGGATTCACCACGTGAGCTATCTGCGTCCGATCTGCGCACCAGTGGTATCAGAGCGGAGCAGAGATCAAGGGCTTCCAATCGCTACCAATCTCGGGCGAAGGCGGAGCTCCAGGAACAAACGGCCTCTACAGTCAATCTCGTCGCGAACCGTCGATACAGGCAGACTGCTGGCGATCAAGAACCCCTACTTCCACTGTCAGATCGTGAAGGACCAATCTCTGCAGGCGGAGGACCACTCCCTCAACTCCATGAACAAGTCGTGATAAAACAGTAAGAAGCCATATCTATTTCTTCAAAAAGCTTAGTTTAAAAGCTTAAAAGAAAGCTTAGGAAGCTTGGTAATCAAGAAGGAGACAAATCGATTTGCAAGAGGATCAGCCCGAAATTTTCGGCGGAAAAAAACGGACCCCCCCCCCTCACGATCAGAAACGGCGGCCTCTTCCACCATTAAGCCCTCTTAAAACTCTCTTAATCTTAAGTCAAAGCTTAAGACACTAAATTTTTACCAAGTCACACAGGGCAGAGAAGTCTGTAAACTCCGAGTCCTGCACTCCAGAAGTCAAGTTCAGTAAGTCACTTGGAATCAAGTACTGCAAGTTCTGCAAGTCGGCTAAGTCCAGCAAGTCAACAACCCTGCAAGTCTGCTAAGTCTGCAACTCTGCAAGTCAGACTAAATCATAAACTGACTAGTGCTTAAAACTCATAGAAGACTTGTTCGTATGCAAAAACTCTGAACTGGAAAGTTGTTCGCAGCAAGCTGTTCTACCTATCTACAAGTTCGTTGAAGTACTTTCAGCAAATGGAGACAGAAATATTTCAGAATTTCTGAAAATTGAAGAAGAAAATACCCAAAAATACATAGCCTTGTAACCCCAAATTTGAGCTACGCTCATCCCGCTAACTGATTTTGAGTGAGAAAGGTTTGTTGAGTTTTACAGGATGACTACCCCACATATGGATGATCCTATGGCTGAAGACGATCTACCCGAGCCTACCATGGAACAAAAGCTGGATCTTATCATGCTGCAATTGGAAGAAGAGCGAAGAGCTAGGCAAGCCTTGCAAGCGCAATTGACAAAGCTACAAGGAGCGTCCACTGATAAAGAAGAACCTCAAGCTGAAGATCTGATTCGCCGTACCATCGACGCCACTCTTGAAGCACAAACCATTCGCAAGGAATCCAAGATAAGTAAACGAAGTTTCAAGTTTCGCACTTTCAATGGCATAAGAGAAGGAAAGACTGTTTTATCATTCATTAGCCAGTTTGATGACTATTTCCATGAGGAAACTTATCCTGAGAAAGATAAAATCAAGTGTGTTACTAATCATCTGATAGATAGAGCATCACTTTGGTGGACTGTAGTCCGCAAGAGTATAGAATGTCCTGCTACATGGGAAGATTTCAAGAAGAAGTTCATGCAAAATTTCCTTCCACCGCAATTTCATGAAAAGGCAATCAAGCAATGGGATTTACTTCAACAGCGCGATCGTGAGCCTATTCCACAGTATACAGAGCGTTTTTGGAATGCACTCTTACAGCTACGCATGCTTGAAGACGTACCAGAGACGACACATAAGCGGAAGTACATGTCTGGACTTCTTGGACATTACTACGCTGAGGTGAATATGTTCAAGCCTGCTACCCTTGAAGACGCCATTTCCTTAGCTCACGACACTGAAGATAAGTTACGTGGAAGAGATCGACGACCACAACTATTCCAAGCAAACGGTAATTATGGATCTAAACAATTCAATTCCAATTTCAGAAGATTTAATCCAGGTCGTTTCTCATCACCATCTTTCCGCAAGAATTGGCCTAAACCACCTGCATTACCATCCACTTTCAATCCAAATTCTAAACCTATTCCACAAGCAAATCCAAATATACCCAGACTCCCAGCCATTGCAAATAATGTGACCAAAGCTAAGCCCATCGTATGCTACAAGTGCCACCAGCCAGGGCATCTCGCAGCAAATTGTCATTCAAAGAAGCCATCAGCACATATCAACTACCTTGGAGCTATGGACGAAGACGAGCATGAGGATATGCCGGATTTCACTGAAGAGGAAGATGATCCTACTACTACTTCCGACACTTTACCAGGTATGCCTACTTTACATTCATTGTTGACTATGAAATGTATGGTACATGGAAAAGAAAGAATTATATTGCATGATGACGGTAGTACGCATGACTTTATTTCAGCAAAATTGGTAAAGGAATTGAAATTGCATACAGTACTTACGCATTATCGCATAAAAGCTGCATTTTTAGGTACTAGGTACAATGGCACACAAGAAGTTCAAAATTTAGAAATTCAAATTGGTTCATATATTGAAAGAAGAAATTTCTTAATTGTCCCATTATAGTCTAGCGACATTATTCTAGGAATGCCATGGAGACACCAACATAATCCCAATATAGATTATTCCACACACACAATGAATATAAATTTTCAAGGAAAATCTATTACATTATTTGGTATGCATGCATCTCATATGTTTCCACTGCTTTCGCATACTCAAGCAAAACGTGCACTACGCAATAATACTAAATCATATCTCATTTGGGTGAATGAATTGCACGCAAAAGAAAATCATATGCACCCTAGACATAAGGAATTTCTCGCATATTTTAAGGATTGTTTTGCAGAAGACCTACCACCAGGTTTACCTCCATCCCGTCCAGAAGACCATAAGATTGACCTAATACCTGGCACACAACCACCTTGCAAAGCCCCATATAGGCACAATCAAATAGAGCAAAAAGAAATCCAGACTCAAGTTGAAGAATTACTAAATAGAGGTTTAATTCGCCCTAGCAGTTCCCCATTCGGCGCACCTGTGCTCTTAGTCAAGAAAAAGAATAATACTTATCGGATGTGTATTGACTACCGAGTATTAAACAAGATCACTGTAAAGAATAGGTATCCTATACCTAGAGTTGATGACCTTATGGACAAACTGCAAGGATCTTCTATATTTAGTAAAATTGACCTTAAATCTGGATATCATCAGGTGAGGCTAGATAGATCCGACATATTTAAGACTGCATTCAGGACACAGTTTGGCCATTACGAATTCTTAGTCATGCCATTTGGATTAACTAATGCACCTGCTACTTTCAGTAGAATGATGAACCGTATTTTTCTAAAATATCAATATTGTGTGATTGTTTTCTTTGATGATATTTTAGTGTTCAGTCAAAGTGAAAAAGAGCATTATAAGCATTTATCATTAGTTTTTCAATTATTGAAAGAAAATCAATTGTTTGCAAATCCTGACAAGAGTGAATTCTTTAAGACAGAAATAGAATATCTAGGTCATATTGTATCAAAAGAAGGAATAAAAGTTGATCCTAAGAAAATTGATGCAATATTGCATTGGCCTATTCCTAAAAATGTACATGAATTACGCTCATTCCTTGGTCTTGCTAGTTTCTATAGGAAGTTTGTACGTAATTTCTCATTACTTGCTTTACCACTGACCAAACTTCTTAAGAAAGGCATTGTTTATCAATGGACTGAAAACCAGCAGAAATCCTTTGATTTACTCAAACGTGCATTGACCAATGCCCCTGTTCTAAAATTGCCTGACTTTAATAGACCATTCTTTCTAGTTGTGACCGATGCTAGCGGATCAGGAATAGGAGCCCTGCTAATGCAAGACAACCATCCAATAGCATATTCTAGTTCTAAGCTGAAACCCTCTGAGCTTAAATATTCCACTTATGACAAGGAACTCTTAGCAGTTGTCCAAGCATTAAAACAATGGAAGCATTATTTAATGGGTTCAGAATTCATGATAAAGACCGACCAGCAAAGCATTAGACATCTACTTAGCCAACCCCAAATTTCTGACTGCCATATCAAATGGGCTTCATTCATTCAAAGTTTCCATCCTATCATTCAATACCAACCTAGAAAAGAAAATGTAGTTGCTGATGCATTAAGTAGAAGACCTGCAATTCATAACATTTCTATCATATCTTTTGATTCTTTGATTGCTATGAAAGACACATATCACCAGGATATTACTTTTCATTCTGATTGGCAAAAGTTAGTTCAAAATAATTTCATTCCTGTTGATTCATTGTCATATAATGATGGATTCATGTTCTTTGAAAAGAGACTGTGTGTTACTATTCCATTCCGATCTTTTGTTTTGAATGAAATTCATTGTCCCCCATATCAAGGTCATAGAGGTATCATTTCTACATTACCCATGTTAACTGAAGATTTTTATTGGCCGCATATGGATGCAGATGTATCTAATTTTGTTTCTGAATGTTTGATTTGTCAAAGAATAAAAAGACATCATGGTAAACAGTATGGATTATTAATGCCTTTATCTATTCCATCTAAACCTTGGGAACATATATCTATGGATTTCATTACTGGCTTACCAAATACTAAATCTAACCATGACATGATTTGGACAATTGTTGATAGATTTAGTAAGCAAGCATATTTCATTGCATGTAAGAAAACTTTAACAGCATCACAAGCAGCACAGTTATTTTTGAAAACTGTTTTTACTAACCATGGATTGCCGAAAGTGATTATTTCAGATAGAGATTCTAGATTTTGTAATAATTTTTGGATTACACTGTTTGCAAATCTAGGCACAAAGATTGATTTTTCATCTGCATTTCATCCAGAAACAAATGGACA
The DNA here is from genome assembly GCF_053477565.2 of Lygodium microphyllum. NCBI lineage: Eukaryota > Viridiplantae > Streptophyta > Polypodiopsida > Schizaeales > Lygodiaceae > Lygodium > Lygodium microphyllum. Next base: position 4,224,924 of record NC_141140.1, on the reverse strand, counting down.
AACAGAAGCCACAAATAGCACTATTCTAGATCTTTTACGTGCATACACTATCTCTAAACCTCAAACATGGGATACTCATTTACATTTATTACAGTTTGCATATAACAATACACCGCACACATCTACAAAGAAAGCACCTTTTGAAGTTATTTATGGATATAGATTATCTACACCTGTTGCATCTTTGTCTAATAGAATACAAAGTGCCGATGATATTACTGTTATGCATAACACTATTTTTGATGAGGTCAAGGATATGATTGCTAAAGCCCAACAATCATATACCAAACAAGCCAACAAGAAAAGACAAGCCATGAATTTCAAAGTTGATGATTATGTTTGGCTTAGAATAGAAAAGCGTAGACTGCAAAGTGTAGATAGACATCCAGTTGTCAAATTAGCCCCTAGATTCTACGGACCATTTAGAATCATTCACAAGATTAATGACAATGCATTCAAGTTAGAACTGCCATCACATTGGAAAATTCATAATACATTTCATATTAGTCTATTGAGACCATTTAGAGGACAATTACCTATCCACCCTGTCTATGAAAACCCACCTTTACTAGAAGAAGAGACTGAAATACTTGAACCAGAAGCCATTATAGACACTGACTACATGACCACTAGAACTGGCCGAAGGTATTCTAGATATCTAGTGAAATTTAAGAACCATCCTGTAGAGGAAGCACAATGGATGCACGCTAGAGACCTAAATGCTTTCCCCACTCTGTTAGCTCCACATTGAGCTAATAGCAATTGAGGTCAATTGCTATCCCACCCCGGGGGTATGATGCCAGGAGGCATATTCCACGGTGGATTCCGTGAGGTTTTACGGTGGATTCCGTAAACTTAGATGACCGGGGCTCATACGCAAAGAGGATTCTTTGTGCGAGAAGTTGATGGGGACGCCTGTCCTTTTCGGGCGTTTCATTAATTTAGTGTGTACATGGGTGATTCCGCAAAATGCATATTAAATTAATAAGCGTTTATGAGTTTAGAGTGCGCACTCGTAATAAATTAAGGTTAGGATCTATTTCTAACCAGTTGATTTATTTATGTAGCTGAAGACTGCTAGGTATTCACTTTTGTCGGTTTAATTGTGTTATTTTACTAACGATTGTGAATGCTTCAGTTGATGTGTAGAGATAGCAGCAGTGGCGGAGGAAAGCATTGGAGTCTAGCGGGTTTTCGACCTTTGGATTAGATTTTGATAGGCGCCACGCCTATATTTTGTTATGAGACATCGATTATTTATTATTATTTTGTATGCGCTTATGCGCCTGGATATGTTATTTCTATTTGGACATTGAGATTGGGCGTGCCAGACACTATGGGCACCGTCCATTAGCTTTATTTTCTTATTTTTGGTAGAAAGCAAACTCAAAAGCTAAAAGCTTGTCATATTTTTGTAATTGGGCTATTTTTGAGCATAAAGATTGGAAATATACATTAAATACATGCTTTGTGAAGCGCTCACACAAGGCATGGGGGAGATTGAACCCAATTTGTCTCTTGTCTCATGTCGTGCTTGCTTTTACATGGGTTTTTGTGCTAAAAAGTAGAGTACTTTGTTCTTGGGGACCTTCCGGGATTCACCACGTGAGCTATCTGCGTCCGATCTGCGCACCAAGTTTGGAAAGCAAGCACGGTTTCCATTTATGAGACATGTATGGAATAGCTCACAACCCTTGCAGTTGGTACATTCAGATGTATGCGGTCCGTCTCATAATGCTTCATTTGGTGGTGCTCATTACTATGTATCCTTCATTGATGATTTTAGCAGGTATACTTGGCTTTACATACTAAAACATAAGGATGATGTGTTTGATGCATTCAAGGACTTCAAGAAGCATGCCGAAAATGAGTTGAGCTGTAAAATTTCATGTCTTATATCAGATGGAGGTGGAGAATATGTCTCTAATTACTTTGACAGATACCTTGCTAAATATGGGATCAGAAGATTGTTAACTTGTAGCTATGCACCACAGCAAAATGGTGTAGCAGAAAGGAAAAATAGGGTAGTGATGGAATCAACAAGAGCTATGCTAAATGAGAAGATTTTGCCAAATAGTTATTGGGCTGAAGCAGTAGTGATTGATGTCTATGTGCTGAATAGAACCCCTACAACAGGGATTCATGATGTAACTCTATATGAGAGACTGTATGGTCATAAACCTGACATTTCACACTTGAAGGTATTTGGCAGCATTGCATATGTACATGTTCTTGATAAAAAGAGGAAGAAATTGGATCCTAAAGTTGTCAAGAGTGTGTTCCTTGGTTATGCACAAGATTAGAAAGCTTACAAGTGTTATGTACCATCTACACATGAGACATTGATTAACAGAGATTGTAGTACATCATGCATGCTCTTTTTTTTGCCATCAGGCATCAACAACGGAACAATTCTTGTGTGCTGAATGTCATGTTGGGTGTCATCCCCAGTACACACATAACCATGTGAACATACAACTATCTCATCAAACCATTCTCCATGGGGTGTCATATGATTTGAAGCCTCTAAATCAACGTACCATCTCTCATCTCTGTTCTGTCTAGATACATTCTTAGACACATGTTGCATGGCAAACAATCTGTCAACTTGCTCATCATGAGCACTGCTAGAAGATGCATAGTGTGCATGTTGTTTGCCCTTTGCCTTCATATCTCCCTACTTCATGTAGTATATCATGCATGCTCTTTTTCTTGCCATCAGGCATCAACAACGGAACAATTCCTGTGTGCTGATTGTCATGTTGGGTGTCATCCCCAATACACACATAACCATGTGAACCTACAACTACCTCATCAAACCATTCTCCATGGGGTGTCATATGATTTGAAGCCCCTAAATCAATGTACCATCTCTCATCTCTGTTCTGCCTAGATACATTCTTAGACACATGCTGTATGGTAAACAATCTGTCAACCTGCTCATCATGAGCACCGCTAGAAGATGCATAGTGTGCATGTTGTTTGCCCTTTGCCCCTAAATCAATGTACCATCTCTCATCTCTATTCTGCCTAGATACATTCTTAGACACATGCTGCATGGCAAACAATCTGTCAACCTGCTCATCATGAGCACCGCTAGAAGATGCATAGTGTGCATGATGTTTGCCCTTTGCCTTCATATCTCCCTACTTCTTGTAACAATCCTTTGTAATGTGTCCATATTTGCTGTAGTAATGACAGTCCTTATCTCTGTTTGACTGATCATTTGATTGCCATGAACCAGATCCACCATCTCTACCATAGGGTGATCTCCCCCTGCCTCTAAAGCCACCAGATCCACGCTGACCCTGTGTATTTGTGCCATGCCACGCATTTTGTTGATGCTGTCCATAAGTGTTTTGAGTGTCTCCTCGACCTGGAAAAGAGCCATGGCCTCTGCCACCTCCACCATGCTGGTTAGAGTAAAGACCAATGTCTCTGCTTTGAGACATACTAGAACCTGTATTCAGCCCAAGCTTAACTTCCTCATGCAGCAACAGAGCAATCAGCTCATCCCAATCAGGGGATTTACCTCTCATAGAAATAGATGTGTCAAATGATTTATACTCTTTGCCAAGTCCATAGAGGTAAATCCCAATCAGGGGATTTACCTCTCATAGAAATAGATGTATCAAATGCTTTATACTCTTTGCCAAGTCCATTCAGTGTCACTGCAATCGTATCATCCTCAGACACTGAAAATCCAATGGTGGCAAGCTAATCTGCTATGTTCTTGATCTCTGTAGTGTAGGCCGGAATGCTTTTGTCATTCCTAGGCGTGTTATTGAACTGTTGCTTTAGCTAAATCTTTCTTGCATGTGTTACATTTCCATGATTCTTCATGAGTATGTACCATGCATCCTTTGGAGAACTACATCCAGTAATCTGTATAACCATAGCATCTGATATACATAAGGAAAACAAATGTAACACCTTGCATGCTCTCTTAGTCCATAGCTTATGAGCCCTTTTTTGATCATTTGTCAAATTCCTTTCATGCATTTCAGATTCAGCCTCATCACCTATACATAAGTCCCAATAACCTCTGGCAACCAAAAAATTCTTCATACTACGGAACTTCCATAAAGCAACATTTTTGTTGTCCAACTTTTCTCCCAGAATTTGAGTGATATTATCAGTGCCTTGAGCATTTGCCATAGTGGTAGCTTACGTATTCAGTGATATATACAAGCTATAAGTATCTGACTCATTTTCTTACAGTTCAGGACCAGTTTCCTGCTATTCACGACAATTTCTTGCAACTTAGGATAGTATTCCTGACAACCTGCTTGCTATAAATTATATCCCAACAATGAAAAAACACAGTCAAGTGAGCATAAACCAATCTCAAATTAGTTCAAAACATTCTATGGTAGTGGCAAAACATCCCAGCAACAAACTATATGCATACAAGTATTAATGTTTGTACTGTATGCAAGTAGCAATACCAAATACAACCATCTCACTGTAGTATTTTCTCTGTTAAAACAAGAGTATTTAGACCTCAAAACATCCCCAAAACATCGCATTCAATTGCCACTCTATGTAGGAGTTGATACATGTCCAATCGGTCAGAATATATTACATGTATGTCACGTGAAGATGATAGGTATCCTTCCCGCAGACAATAACCAGTCAATACCTTGGTATAAACAACAAAAAATTAGTCCAAACATTGTACTTTCAGCATCACAATATCCCAAAAAGCATGTACCACTCAAGTGGTATGATCCAAGCATTTGTCACTAGCAAATAAGCATCACAAATACTTCAACCCTATAGGTATATTGTTTCGAAATTTAGAACAACAACTAGTTCATTGTTTCTAGCCTGCAAATAAGCTCCAAAACTGAGCATTTAACACTCCAATATCATGCTCAAATGCATGATAATAAGGGCATATACATTGTTAGGATGAAAGCCACCAGTGCCTTGGAATCACCTGCTATTTATTGCAGTAAACAGCCAGTCTGCACAGGTCTGTGTTGAATATCTTAAAATCTATGAAGAATTTGAAAAAACTTTCTTCTACAAAGTTGTAGCTAATAAGCATGATCACACAATTTCTCTTATAGTTTCATAACATAGACATCCCATAACATCTACCCCCTCCACACTTGCATATCCTTTAGTATGTGCAAGACTTTGGGTCTTTAGTAGGTATCCCTACATCAATTTAGCAAGCATGTACCCAGTCACTGCACTATGCATCATCCTCTCAGCCCATAAAGCATATAGTAGCAAACAAGTCCACACCTTCATTCTTCCCCTCCATGACTTTGCCAGTGCTTTAATTATAGAGGGGTGCCCTGCTCATTCTTCCCAATATCCTTCAAATTATATATTGAAGTTAATCCAAGTTTTATTCCCAAGAAAGCAAAGAATCCATGAGCCTCATATGTATCCAACTCTCCGTTGTTAGATATGTAATATCTCCCATAATATCAAAGGATCTCCTCCAAAAGAAAAGTGCATGTAGCCTATGTTGTCTTTGTATTGAGGGCTCTCCCTTCCACCAAATTTATCAAATCTTCATGCAGAAGCACAAGATATATGATATTTTCCATGCCACATACCTATAGGTATAGTCACAAATCCACCACCCATTTAGAATGAATAGACAAGGCATAAGTTGTCTACAACACATCTCTATGCTTTACTGCCAAATATATTTGACAAGTAGAACATGATTCAACAAGGTGAGTAACATCTCAATACATCTCTTTTCACCAATATCTCACCTTGATCTTCTCAAAGGTGTCCTGAACACCTCTATGGCTAGCCTAAAGACTCTCATGAAATGAGTGCATCACTTGTACTTGTGTGGCTCTCACCAAACACTTGTAGTGGAATCCCTTTCTTTGTCTTTGCATGCTTTCATAAATACCCATCTTTGAAAAAAAACAATATGATTTTCTTGAATCCTCTTGTATTCGTCTTCAAACCACTCTTCTCTCTTTGATAGTGTGCTAAGGTACTGTCCTATTTTCACCTACTCCCCTATATATAAGTCTTCCAAAAACACCTCTAAAGCTATCACATAGCATCTATAGTAATTTTTATTTGTCATCCAAGCTTCAACCATCAATTTACCCACATGATCTATTATTGTATTCACTATTACAACACCTTTTCTTGTCAATTTAATAGTTGCACTTGCTGTATTTAGTGCCATCCTTGCATTAATGAGAGTTGTATCTACAATTACAATAATTGCCAATTCAGTCTTAGTAGTAGTACAATAATTTTCAACAAGAATTTATCCCTCTTCTTTAGCATCCATCATCCCATCCTCATCCCTCAGGGGGATGTGTGTATCTCACATAGGTTCAACACAAGGGATTTTTCAAATACCATTGTTAGATGATCTTTACATATAGAAGGGTACAATATAAAGGGGTTGTTCACAAATTAAATAACAAAGGATGCATTTTATCCAAAAAAAAATCATAGATAAGTGTATATATAAATAGGCATTGAATGCACGTGATATAGGGGACATACATATGGTGAGCCCCCGCTTATCCTCAAAGTCTGCCCTTGACAACATGTCTATAATAGACTTATCCCTCCTTGCATTGTGCTATAATTTAAGATTTAGTGACTTAATATAAGCTATCCATCTTATCATGGCAATATGTAGTGTTGCACAACTTGCAATCATGCCCAATAATGGCAAGTGATCTATTTCAATGGCCATATGAGCACTATACAGTGTTCTTTGTCACATTTGAGGATTGTTACAACATATTAAAGCTCTACCTTTGTTGCCTTTCATTTAAGAAATTTTCACCAAACTTGATAGCATATCTCTTCCCCTTCTCATCATCTTGCCTAATCTCCCACCAAATACCAATTGGGCTCATACCCATTGTGATGATTATAGAATTTTTCTTTGAGTAATTAGCCTTCCTCAATATTGGTGCTAACTTCAATGGTCTCTTCAATTTATTTATAGATTTTATATGCTTTGAATCCATTGAAACCTTTGTCCTTTCCTCAACAATTGACAAAGATCATTAGCCACATGCACAAAATTAGGGATCCATATAAGGTAAAAGACACATGCTCCCAAAAGTCTTTTGACTTCTAAAACACTAGTAGAGATATGATGCATCCTGTCAATACCATCTATCTTTGTAGGTGAAGGCTTCTTACCATAGGGCCCACAAAAATGTCCCACAATCAAGAAATCCTCAAATCTAAACACAATCTTGTGACCTGAAAGAGTCAAGTGCACGTGAGCTAATATCTTCTTATAGTTGGCTATATATTTTGCAACAAAATCTCTACATCCATGAGTATCCAATTCCTCACTCTTTTCATCCTCTATACAACCCTTGATTGGTACATCATTTTAAAAGAGAATAGTTAGATATGGTATATACTCTTTGAGTACCTTATTCATTGCATTCATCATGTGCACTATTGAGTTTTTTGACCCTATGGAAGAGTACATATTTGTACTAAGTCTGAGGGTATTTTCATGGTTGATACCCTTGCTTTCCATTGCCAACTAGAATTGATTACAACCTAAATATGAATCTCCCAAAGACTAAATAGCTAATATAGTAAAAGCCTCAACAAACTCATTAACTACACATCTTGCACCAACATTTCTTATAGTCATCTTATAGAACAACTACATGTCTTGAACGAACCATTCTTCTTAGTTATAGTAAACTACCAATTAGAGTATGGGACTAAATATGGATCCAATATCTTCATATGTATCTTTTCATTTAGCCACTCCATTAATGTAGGAAAATAATCTTAATGCATTAGAATTGGCCTTAAATTCAATGGCATATGAGGAATATTAAAACTCCATCAGAGCCAGAATATTTGGGTCCACACATCTATTTCAATATATTGAAATACCAATGCCTTCCCATGCTTAGCTAACATCTATATAAAATATTTCCTTTCAGCAAGCAAGAGGAATGCCTCACAACTAATATTTAACTCCTTCAATGTTTGTCTAAAATGTATGCCCTATACCCTTTGGATTTTGCAAGCTCGACTGCCTTGACACTTTCTTATACATCCCATCACTGTCAAGTGGTAGCAGTAAAGCAACTAGCTTCACTTTCTTGTTGAGAAATATGCAATCACACCCATGTGACAGCCTCTTTATATGGAGCAATAGGGCAAGACACAAGCAGTTTGCTAGAAAGGATGCCTGAAATACAGGATGCTTGAATCCCATAAGCACAGTGGAGAAAAAGGGAACCATCATGAGCCTATAAAGTGTTGTACCTTCTTATCATTCAATGATGGAATACTATTGTACTTTTTCCTTTTAGTCATAGTCTCTGTCATACTCAAGATTGTGTTTATGAGTCCAAGTTTCCATCTTGGAACCTAATTCACTTGAGTAACAATTGGTCTCTCCAGTCTATGTCATCATGAACATTGCTTTTGTGTTCCATCCGCCATAGCCATGCTCTAGATCCACACATTTTCAACATGGTATCGGAGCCCAATAGGGCATGGCACAACTCATACTTTGACTCTCTAGCCTCCCTTCACCTTTGGTGATCTCTAACTAGCTCACATTCAGCTCATGTCTCCATTTTCAACTTCAAATCTTAGTTGGACCTTGTGGTAGCCATAGCGAGACTACACCTACCTTCAGTTGAGCACTTAGATCCCATCATACAGACGATTTTAGCTTGAGGTGTCTTCTAAGAAACTCTCCCTTTGCTCCCAGTGCAACTTTCTATCACATCAAAGTGTGACATTGTTCACCTTGGAGCCCGACATTGCAAAAATTCATCGCCATTGCCATATCTACACCTGTTTGCTGGTTGTATATCTCAATCTCTCTTTTTGCGATGTGAATGGTCCTATGAGATTAGGGCATTTGAAGCCCTATGTCCAAACTCTCTCCCACTCTGGAGCCCCGAGAGGAACACCAAGGAAAAGGGGATTCTACTACAAGAAAATCTATATTTGAATGGAAATCAATCACATAGTATTCATCTTCAATGTCTTCATAGTTTTCTCTCTCAATCTCTCATATACAGATACATTGTTTTGATAAAATTAACTATCTCTGGCTCTCTCTCTCTCTCTCTTTCTATCAATAGTACATTATCTCCTCACTAAAATACTCAATAATGACACTTAATAATCCCTCTTAGGTCGTGGATACATCTCCCAAGAGGTATGGGAGGTATGAAAAGGCATCAGATCCACTACAGTGTCTCTTCATAACTCACTACTGTCACTATCACTTCAATCTTCTCTTCAGTCTTCAGCAGCTGCTTCTTTAATTTGTTTTAGATCTTTTGAACTTAAGTTCATTCTTTCCAAAAGTTATAAAACTTTTCCAAAGTCACACATATATTCTACAGAACACTTACAGAAGTTTTACAGAACAGAACAGAGCAGAGACAGAGGCTCTACAGAAGGTTTACATAGGGTTACAGAAGGTCATCAGAGAATAGCAGATCCCAATAACTCATACTAAAACCATTCCAAACTATCAAAAACTATTTAAAAAACCTTCAAAATATTTCAACCTTCATCAATCATCAATCCATGCTTCATACAGAAGAAAATCAGAACAAAACAGAAGCTATACAGAAGGTATCAGAACCAATCATAACCTCAACAGAACCTATAAGAACATCACAGAGCCTCATATTTCTACTAAGAATCATCATGAACTTCCAAAGCATAATCAATATCACCCAAAACACTCTCAAAAACTTCCATTAATAACCATACATCACTCTAAATCCATAAAAAATCAACCATTCAAACCTCAAAAACAACAAAAATCAATAAAAATTTCAGTCTTTTTCCACTCTCAACACATCCCCACACTTAGAAAGGAAGCATCCTCGTGACCTAAGGAAAAGAAGAATGTAAGTTCAATAAAGAGCTCAATTTGATCTTCTGTAGTATCTTCAACAATCACTCCACCACAACCCCAACTTATCACCTGTATCTCTGATAATACTACAATGAAAGGAAAACACCAGTTTGGATATTATCTCTATTTTTTAAAAAATTGTTAGCAATACAAAGTCATAAAGGATATAATAGTTTTCTTTGAATCAACATCATCTTTTGCTAGCTTTTAGTCCAACATCTTCTTCATCAATCTAGCTTCAACTTCAGCTCCATCCAACAAAGATAAACAAGATATACATACCACATATACAACTCACACAAACATAACACTAGATAATCTGAATGGCACATGCCCCCAAAAGATGGAGAGCACAAAAAAAGATTTCCATTAAAGAAAAATAACTGATATATCAAAAAAGAACTCCACTGCTAAGGAGGATGCAGACACTTCTTCTTAAACGGCATGCTAGACTTGAGACGCTCCAGAGTTTTACTCTCATCTACAAAATGCAAAGGCACATTTTAGAGGAATTGTATGCAACACATCCTTTCCAACAAAATAAGAAACCTGGTAGGGAAAGCTTGTGTGAATTAATACAGAATATCCATCTGAGCAGTAGTCACATCCACATTCGGATTGATGATCAAACGGGGGATACACTTGCGAGTATTCAAATTAGACTGCTAATGAATAAAAGCAAGATACCAGCAAAAATGAGCTGTAAGACATACAGAGGTATCCTCAGAATGAGCATGCACCCGAGAAAAATAAAGGTAAGAGTTTGAACATGCTGCAAAGGTATCCCAGGACCCTGGAATGAAAGGCAGTTAAATACCGATCCTATCATAGAATCATGTAGTGTACATTGTCGTCGATGAAGTATGTCACTATCATACCCTGGTGTATACAGCACTGAGTGAGGAGGAAGGTTAATGTAATCAGAAGGAGAGGGGAATGGAATAAGAGGAGAGCATTGTAAAGGAGGATAGGATAGATCATAAAAAGAAGGAAAATGAAGAGACAAGGAAGATGGAAAAGATGAAAAATTTAGCAAAAACTTATGAAGGGAATTTGCTGAGAAAACAGAAGGAATAGGAGGAACTACAGGAGGAGGTTCAGAAGGGATATGCAATAATGTCGGATCAGTAATGAAAAGACAAAAAGTAAAAACAGGAGTGTGAGGGGAATTAGAAGGAGTAAAAGACAACAGAGGAATAGTGTCAGGATTGGAAGTGAGGAGGGAAATATACAACGGAAAACGATAGGACATAAGAGAATAATACAAAATATCAGTGGGATCTAATGGATAAAAAGAACAACGATAAGCAAGATCTTGGAAAAAGAATCAGTGAATAATGGATGATCAGCAATATGACACAACTGTTGAGTTTGCAAAGACTGGATATCAGATTTGTGGAATACACCCCTAAGATGACGAGGTTCCAAAGCAACATCCTCCAAAGCTAGATGCCAAGCATGTCCCTTACACCAAGATGTCTGCTCATGATAAGTTTTCAACCCGTCAGCTAAAAGAAGCTCCATTGAATGTACATACATCACTGCTTGTAAAATCACATCTCCCACATAAACATTCAAATCCTCCTCATCTGGAATCTGCAAATGCCTCGTAAGATACATGAAGGATAGCAACTGTACTTCATGCAAAATCAGCTCATCGACAAATCTGTCAAACACAGACTTCAGCAAATTTGCAGACCACAAATTCTGCCACCCATCCTCTGGAGGTTGTAAATCCACATTGCTCAAAGAGATATACAAGGCAAAACACTACTGATTATACTTGATCCAGAAAGACAGTAGGGGTGACACCAGCTCAACATAACTAGTAAAATCATCCTGCACACAATTCATACGTTGTTGAAGGCATTCGACCTTAGCAGAAAAACCATTACACAACTTCGCCTTCTGTTGTAACTGGTCAAGCTCCTTGTTGGAAGATACTACAGAAGAAACCATAGGAGGTGAAGGAACAGAAAGAGTAACAATCGTCTGATTAAGCTCTGCAATCATCATCTTCTGTGACTCAACACTTTCCTGAGAAGACTGTAGCTGACCCTCACAAGTACCCAACCTACTGGCTAAGTTGATCATCTCCTCAAGGACAAAGGTCCAGCTAACATTGTTTGTAAGGAAGCATGGATATGTTTATCCAACTACCCATCCCTTTGTGCTGCAAATAGATTAGGACATGACAAGAATGAAGGCAGAGAACTAGTAGAAACAAGAGGAATGGAGTCCTATGCAGGAGAATCAGAAACTGAAATAGAAATAGGACTAAGGGGCTCTTTAGTACGTAATCTTTTATTGCGAGAGAATCTGGAAGGGGGCTCATCCTCCGAATCAGAATTGGGTTGTAATGGAGGAGGAGTTGGAACAAAAGGTGGTGGCTGTCTCCTTCTTCTTCTTCTCCTTCTCTCTCTTCTCGCCCTTTCCCTCTAGCACTGATCACATTAGGGCCTCTGCAGTAGGCTGAGGACCACCAGGGGGGACGTGATGATGCTACGGACTGACGTCGAAGAAGGAGGGGGGGCTGCCTACTGCCACAGCAAGAGGGGGGGAAAGGCTGCCGAGGCAGAGAGGGGACCGTGATGCCGTAGTAGGGGGCACTGAGCCTCAGCCCCACCAGGGGCTTTATAGAGGGGGGAAGGGAGGAGGTGGTATGGGGGGGAGAGATGGCCGTCTAACGGCCACCACCCCTCCCACCTAGGGGCTGCATGCCCCCTTCTCCCCTTTACTCATACACACACACAAGGAACTGGCACATCACTAGAAGGAGGTGCAAGGGAGATAATCTTCTAAAGAAAAACACCATAGGAGACATTACTGCCCTGACCTTTTTGAACTCTGTGAAAATGATGATCCATCTTCGCGAGCATGAATGCTGCCCAATTGAACTTGGCTCCCTCCAAGATCCTAACAGAAGCAGTGAATAGCTCCTTGGATAGACATTTGGGAGCACGCTTCCCTGACATGAACCTGTCTTGTAGAAACTGGCAAAGTTGTTTACATATGGGGAGGAGATGTGAGCTACAAAAACCCTAGAACTGGTAATAACTTTGCTAGAGACCAAAGGGGTAGAGGTTTCTTTCTGCAGGAGAGAAAGGATCTCCTTAGCTGTCAATAATTGATTTCCAATAGGGACAAAAGACGCTGAAAGAGGCAAACACAACGCATCATTGATATTGGCTGTGGATAAACAAAAGTGTCAGTTATAAACCAAGCCAGATTGGTTCTTGTAGGATGCCAGGAAGGAGTAGCAAATCATGTTGTCCACTGGCAGAAACTTCAAAGCCACAAAAGGACAAAGACCAGCACGACGAATGCAATCCGCCTCTAGGAGAAGAGCATAGCCATGCATCGACAATGGCACATGTTGGATGACAATAGGAGGAATAGAGTTAGATGCCATTCAGACTACACAGAATACCCACACACACAACCAAGGAAAAAGACAGAAAATTTCCTGCAAAACCCAGATAAATCAACACTGAGAAGAATATCAAAACAAAGGATAGACGACCAGACCAGACTGAACCAGACTTCCCCAAACAATCCACATCCTACGGAAAAATTTTGACATGGACCTACGCACTCGTGCGACCGAAAGCTTCATGCTATGCAACAAGCAGGCACCCAAGACCCCGTGGAATCAAGCAATCAAAAATAAAAATGCAAACACACCGTACCCCAGACAATGACCAGACTCAAACAGAATCTAGGACTTGGACCAATAGAATAAAGAGAGATGAACAAGACTGACATCTCGGACTTAACAAATCCCAATCCCCATAAACGCATTGCGTAGGAGTAAACGTGGATGGGTGAATACTATCGAATTCATTTTAACCATGTACAAATTAGATTGCAGTTCGTTATTAATTAACCATTAATGCATAGTGAGTCGATTTCGCAATCCCAACCCCTACTTAGACTAACATGACTGACTAGGGGTCTCTAAAAATGCAATTCATTGTTACAACTTACGTGATCTGTGGCGCAAAGCACATGCATGCGTGACGGCAGGGGTTCATTTTAATTACAAATAAATTGTGTCTGTAGCGCGTGTGCGCGTGCACTATGGATTTATTTTAGAAAATTATGTGGGTTATTATGCTATGTGCTCGTGCAATGGCAGGTTCCTTTTACAATCAACGGTCTAGTTTCTTTTAAATTAAAAATTAATGAAGTGCATTTTGTTTATTTGGTGGGTGCAACAGTCGGTTGATTTTATTACAATTACATGTGTGTTATGGTGCAACGTGAGAGAGAGAAAAAGAGAAAAAAATCTGGCAATGGGTGGGGTTATCTGCAAAGTCTGATACCACATCCTAAAAAAAAAGGAAAGGTGTAATCCACAAATATTCCACACAACGGACAAAAGGGACTAGAACTAGTCGTCCTGTCGTACAGAAAAACGAAAAAACAACTAACACATTGACCACAAAGAATAAAACAAATGATATGTATGACTAAAATAAAATAAAACGATGGATATGTTGGAATTTTGTTTTGATTGGATTTTAGTGTTATGATTTTGGTGTTTGTTTGTTTTTTCTTTTTCTTTTTTAATTTTTGTTTAAAGGGTAAAAATACAAAAAATAAAATGAAGGGCACCAAATGAGAAAACATGTCATAGTTGAAATATCAATGTGTGAAAAGTTTGTGGTTTTGTTTTGTTTTTTTTAAAAACAGTGTATTTTGGGTTTTTTTAAAAAACATAATATAAAAATGAGATTTCAGCAAATCAAACATGATCATTGAGTGTCAATAAGATAATTAGATTTGATTCATATTTTTCAGCTCATTGTTGAGATTGAAAATGAATTTTGCATGAATTTGGGCAAAAAATTAGGGTTTTGTCTTCAAACAATACTTCGGCCAATTAGAAAAGCATTTTCAATTAAGAAATGATTAACAAAAGGGACAAGGAAGTTTTTAGAAATTTTTACTTTTTAAAAAATATGTCGGTATTTTTTTTCAATTTTTAATGAAATTTGGCCAATTTTTTAATGTTTTTGAAAAGAATTTTCAATTTTCAATTTTTTTTTGCAAATTTGTTTCTAAGATCTCCAATTTGAAAAATATTTCAATTGTTTGCAGAATTATTGGAGATTTTTTCAGGAAAATTTCTATACAATTTTTGGATTATAATTGAATTTTAATAAATTTTTGGATTTTGTATGTGTTTTTAGAGATTTCGAGATTTGAAGTACCTGTGACTGCATATGAACGGCTACTAATGACTGTGAGTGCTTATGAATGGCTACAACACCCTACCACATGAACAAGGCGGGCGCGCATCCCCATGCGTGAACACACGCGAACAACCACCAAGACCAAACGTCGACTGCAGCGCGCGAAGGGGGGCTTAACAGGGGGTGGGGGAAAGGGCGTAGTGAGGGGGTTAAAGGAAGGGGGGTGAGAAATGGGTTTAAGAAGGGAGGGTGGGAAAGGGGTGGGAAAAGGGTTAAGTTGGCAGGGGAGGGGTAAATGTAGCAGGGGGAAAAATTGAGGGGTGGGGGGTTAAAATAGTGGGGGGGAATTCGGGGGTGGGCAAGGTGGCAATGGGGGGAATAGTGGGAGGGGGTGGATAGGGTGGGTGGCCAAAGGGGGGAAAGAAGTAGGTGGGGAAGGAGGAGGCGGGTGGTGGAGGAGGAGGAGTTGGGGGTGGGAGAGGAGGAGAAGAAGGTGATGGAGGAGGAGAAGGGGGTGGGAGAGGAGGAGAAGAAGGTGGTGGAGGAGGAGGAGAAGGGGGTATAGAGAGGAGGAGAAAGGGGTACGAGCGGGTGCAGGGCTGACGAGGACAGCGATACAGACGGCGCAAGGCCATCGAACGGGGTGCAGGTGGGCGTAGCGGCGCGCAGGTGGGCGGTGAAAGGGGAACATGCGGGCGTAGCGGCGCGTGGGCGGCGGTAGGGAGGGGAAGGGGAGGAAGAAGAAGAACAGAAGGAAGAGGAGGGGAGGGAGGCAGGAGAAGAAGAGGGAGGGGGAAGGAAAAGGGGAGGAGGAGGAGGGAAGAAGAGGGAGGGAGGGAGAAGAAAGAGAGAAGGCAGGGAGGAGGAGGGAAGAAGATGGGGAGAGAGAAAGAGAAGGAGAAAGAAGGAAGAAGAGAGAGAGAAGAAGGAAAATACCGTCGGATGGGGAGAGGGGAGATTTTTTGTTTGTTTTTGTTTTTGTTTTTTTTTTGGTGTTTTTTTGTCGTGTTTTTTTTGTTTTTTGTTTTTTTTTTTGGGTTTGGATGTGGTAATGGTTTTGTTGGAGTTTGATGTATTTATTTATTTATTTGGTTTGGTTGTTTGTTTTTTTATTTTTTTATTTTTTATTTGTTTTAATGTGTTTGTTAAAATAAAGAAAAAGAAAGAATGGGGAGCCAGTCCCATCCCGTGCGCATGCACGGGGCGGGGATAAAAAATTTTGCAGGGATGGGAAGCAACAGGGGCCAGGACTTTGGGACGAAAGGGCGCGAAGAGAACGGGGCATGTCGAGGCACGTAAATTAAAAAACATGCGTGTTCACGTGCAAGACAAAGCGCACTAGGACATGGCAAAACAAAGAAAAATTAATAACTCGTAGACCGTTCGTCAGAACGCAATGCGGTAAAAAGGAAAATTGTGCCAAATAAGGTAACAAAAAAACCTATCATGTCAAAACACGATTCCGACCGAGAGAGGATGCATTCACATGGAGAAAAACCCAAAAATGGGCTCAAAGATGAATACGAAAAGAACCGAGTAGCGAAATGAAGGGCAATAAAAATGAAAAATGTCCACAAGAAGGGGATGCACATAATTGTCACATCAAAACTCACTTCCGGTGAAGTTAGAAGGGGTTCACATGCAAAAAACACAAAAAAGAGAATAAAAAATATGTTGAAAATTTAATTTAAAAAATACAATGATCAAAATGTTGAGATATCGAGCTCCACTCATGATATGCCAGGGTGACCGTTGTGTATTTATGTCACCGACTTGTCAGTTGCAGATGCGATTGGTACACCGCCTATGAATAATAGCTAGATGATAGCTATCCTTATCTACTCTAGTTCGTGGCTCAGTTAGTATGCCACCTTAGTTAGTTGAGTTTGGTTTGAGACCCATATATAGGGTTCTTCGAGTTCTATGTACGTGAGTTCTTTTGGCTTACACAACTAAGAAGAGGAAAACTGTTTTCAGCCTCCACCTCTGTGTGTATTCCCCCATTGTGCAAGCAAGAAAGCTACAAGTGAGACTCCTTCCTTCTCTCCCACAATCTTGACATGGTATCAGAGCCTTGTTCGTGGTAAGGAGCTCAAGAAAGCAAACCAAGTTCGCCGTGTTCTGGTAAGAGGAGCAGTGTTGCTTTCATTTTCTGTTTTGGGAGCAGATCTCTGCAGGTAGCACAACCGGAAAGTGCAAGAGTGCATTGTCTCAGGTTGAGACGCCCTTCGCGGTGAAGCAAGAGGGCAGTATATATTGTGGGATAGGGCTTTAGCCCTGGGTGACCCTGTTTTTTTTTATTTGAGGCCATTTCGGGGCCTGTTTTGGAGGCGGAAGTTTTCTGCACGCACTCAGAAAAAGGCCCAGTTTTATGCTGTGCGACCACTGTTCTACAAGTCGGTGAAAAGTAACCACAGAAATTGCATCGTATGCTTGTGTGCAGAGACATTGGGAGTTACAGAATCATCCTTGTTTCTTGTTTATGCAAAATCCTCACTAGGAAGTGATTGTGTGGTCAAATACCACTTTCGCCAGTTTTGCAGA
Organism: Lygodium microphyllum; assembly: GCF_053477565.2. Classification (NCBI taxonomy): domain Eukaryota; kingdom Viridiplantae; phylum Streptophyta; class Polypodiopsida; order Schizaeales; family Lygodiaceae; genus Lygodium; species Lygodium microphyllum. The sequence continues at coordinate 4,207,299 of NC_141140.1, read as the reverse complement.
TTTGCCCTTGTGAGGGTGAAGCTGTGTTTTTTGCAGTGACAGAATTTTTTGCAGTATTCTGTAATGGCGTCTGATTCTCTTTCACAGATTGTAACTGAAAAGCTTGACAAGAACAACTTCCAAGCATGGAAGTTTAGAATGACGAATTTCCTTATGGGAAAAGGATATTGGGAATTTGTTGCAGGAAATGAAGAAGAACCAGTTCTTCCTGATGTTCCCAATCAACAGCAAATGCAGGCATTCAAAGCATGGCATGAGAGAGCCAGGAAAGTTATGTACTGGCTGTCTATCAGTATTTCAGATTCTATGATTGTGCATATTCAAGATGCAAGTACGCCAAAGGAGGCATGGGATACTTTGTCAAAAATGTATAGCACAAATACGCAAGCCAGGAAAATGCAGCTCAAGCAAGAGTTGCATAATGTGCAAAGAGAAAGTATGAGCATCAATGACTACCATATGAAGGTGAAGAAGATTGCAGATGCACTTGCTTCCATTGGGTCGCCAGTGGAAGATGATGATTTAGTTTCTATGACCTTGAATGGTCTAGGAAAGGATTATGCACAGTTTCGGACATCCATTTCAGTTCGTGAAAGATTTTCTGATTTTGAGGAATTGATTGCTCTTCTAATTTCTGAGGAGCAAAGAAATGGTGGTGCATCTTCTTCAGGAGGAACTTCAAAAGAAACTGTCTTCTACTCAAATGCTGGAAGAGGTAGAGGCAGAGGTAGAGGAGGCCGATTTGGAGGCCATGGTAGAAATCAGAATATGCAGCAGAGTCAAGAAAACCAGTCCTATGGAGGAGGACGTGGTAACTCTAGAGGCAGGGGGAGCCAAAGAGGTCGTGGTGGATGGCAAAAAGGCCAAAATGCAAACAGCAATGTTGAATGCTACTACTGTGGTAAAATGGGTCATATGGCTAAAGACTGCTATAAAAAGCAGAATGACATCATGAATGGGAAATTGCAACAAGGAAATTATGCATCTTCTAGTAGACAGGGTGATAACAGAAATGAGCATTTGTTTATAGTGCAGCACATGAACAATTCTGTGACAAGTGCAGAAGAAAGCAACGATGTATGGTATGTTGACTCAGGTGCATCAAACCACATGACAGGTCATGCAGAATGGATGGAGGATGCAAGGAAAATGGAAAAACCAGGATTTGTGGAGACTGCTGATGATACTGCACATCCTATTGTGCAGATTGGAAAAATTCCTTTGTCTATGCAGGATGGGAAAAAGAAATACCTGTCCGATGTATTTCATGTCCCGAATATCACCAAGAATCTGGTTTCTGTTAGTCAAATGGTTGAGCAGGGCTTGCAGGTCAGATTTAATCCTCATGGATGTTTTGTTGAGGATATGAAAAATAAAGGTCGCTTGATAGCAAAAGGAAAGAAGAAGGGCAGAATGTTTACATTGGATGCAGACATGCCTGAATTGAGTGCAGCAATGTTTGCACATGGGACCGGTGTAGTTGCAGATATTGACATCTGGCATAAACGCATTGGTCATGTTAATGTACAGCGACTTAAATCAATATAGGCCCAAAATATTGTTGCAGGATTGCCTAAATTCATGGTTGCAGAAATGCATAAGGTATGTGAAGCCTGTCAGTTTGGAAAACAGGCAAGGAAACCATTTCCTAGACATGTTCAAGAGAGTAAGAAGCCATTGAAATTAATCCACTCTGATGTGTGGACTACTAAAGCTGCATCTCTTGGAGGCTCTCATTATTTTGTCACTTTTATTGATGACTATAGCAGAAAAGTTTGGGTATATTTTATGAAAAAGAAAAGTGAAGTTTTTGGGCATTTCAAAACTCTTAAAGCTATGATTGAAAAAGAAACAGGCCTGCAAATAAAATGCCTAAGGTCAGATGGAGGGGAAGAGTACCTCTCAAATGAGTTTGCAAGTTTCCTGCAGGAGCATGGCATAAAGTAGCAATATTTATGCAGTCATACCCCACAACAAAATGGAATTGCAGAAAGGAAAAACATGCATATTGGAGAAGTATCTCGTGCCATGCTCAACGAAAAAGACTTGCCAGATTTTTACTGGGCTGAAGCAGTTGCTACAGTAGTCTACATAATGAACAGGACTCCCACTGCAGCAATACATGGGATGACTCCAGAGGAGAGGTATACTGGTAGGAAACCAGATATTTCTCATTTGAAAATTTTTGGTTGCATTGCCTATGTTCATGTGCCAGATGAGTTGAGATCCAAGTTGGATCCAAAAGCTGAGAAGTGCATCTTTATTGGTTACTCTTTGCAGCAAAAAGGGTATAGATGCTATAACCCTTCTACTCGTAAGTTTACAGTGAGCAGAGATGTTGTTTTTGATGAGATGAAGAGCTGGTATAGACCAGTAAATGTGATTGATAATGTAGATGCACAAAATGGTAATGCTGCACAGAATTCACAGCAGCAGTCACAAGATATTAGTGGACCTGGAGCGTCCTCTAGCAGTGGTTCACATTCTTCGCCATGGACATGCAGATTGAGATCAGGAGAATCTTCTCAAAGCAATGCAGATAGTGGTATGTAGGTATCATGAAAAGGAAAAGAGAAGGTAGATCAGCCCATGGTTGATGTGAATGCAGGCCACTCTTATGTGGATGGTGAATCCAGTGGCTCAGAACAGAGCATTGATGATGAGTTGGGTATTCCTTCTATTGTTACACTTGGAGTAAGGAAGACCAGGGATGTTTTGAGAGCACCTGGGAGTGAACCTACTTTGCGCAGGTCTACCAGAGTTAGGTATCCTGTGGATAGGCTAAAATATGATGGATTTACAGCCATTCACTATGCATATATGGTCAAAGTGATACAAGAACCAGAACCCACTTCTTTTGGGCAAGCCATGGGAAAAGAAAAATGGGAGAAAGCCATGGATGAAGAAATGGATGCCTTGGATGCAAATCATGGGAATTGGTACCTTTGCCTAAAGGTAAGAATGCAATTGGCTGTAAGTGGGTTTATAAGGTGAAGCACAATGCAGATGGTTCTGTGAATAGATACAAGGCAAGATTAGTAGTCAAGGGGTATGCACAAACATATGGGATTGATTATGAAGAAACATTCAGTCTGATTGCAAGGATGACAACCATAAGAGCAGTCATTGCTATGGCTGCATCAAAGGAATGGTCTTTACATCAGATGTATGTAAAGAATGCCTTCTTGCATTGTGATTTGCAAGAAGAGGTATATATGGAGCAGCCACTAGGTTATGTGCATGCTGTTCATCCTAAGTTTGTTTGCAGGTTGAAGAAAGCATTGTATGGCTTGAAGCTAGCACCTAGAGCATGGTCTGACAAGATAGGACAGTATCTTGTCACTATTGGCTTTCAGATTTCCAAGGCAAATTTCTCACTCTATGTGAGAAAAACAGAGAAAGGTATTATGCTACTTGTTATTTATGTTGATGATTTGATTATGACAGGTGACAGTGATGAAGATATCCTTCAAGTGAAAATGCTATTGAAGCAAAAGTTTGAGATGAAGGATTTGGGAGAGCTGCGTTATTTCTTGGGCATTGAGGTGATTAGATCACCAAGTGGGATACGGCTCTTGCAGAGGCAGTATGGATTGGACATGCTGTCCAAATATGGAATGACAGGCTGTAAGCCTATTTCAGTTCCTTTAGAGCATAATGTGAAGCTGGGCGCAGATGCAGGTGAGCTTCTGGAAGACCCTACTATTTACAGACGCATAGTAGGAAGTTTGATTTATATGACTATTACTAGGCCAGATTTGAGCTATGCTCTTGGATTGGTAAGTCAGTTTATGCAGGCTCCAAGGAAACCGCATTTGGATGTGGCTAGATGCATACTCAGGTATGTGAAGTCCACATTGCAGTATGGACTACTTTATGAGACTGGGGTTCAGATACAGTTGCATGGATACACTGATGCTGATTGGGTTGGTAGTATTTCTGATAGACGATCTACCAGTGGGTATGTGTTCTCTTTCGGGAGTGCTGTAGTCGCTTGGAGCAGCAAGAAACAGCCTACAGTTGCCTTGTCGAGCACAGAGGCTGAGTACAGGGGTGCAGCAATGGCTGCATGTGAGGTAGCTTGGTTGCATAAGCTACTTTATGATATGCATCAGTCTACAGATGGGCCAGTTGTCATTTATTGTGACAAAATGAGTAGTATACACTTGGCAAATAACCCAGTCTATTATGCTAGAACAAAGCACATTGAGGTGCATTATCACTATGTGCGGGAGAGGGTTTTACTAGGTCTTATTGTTCTAGTTTATGTCAGCACAGAGGATTAGGTAGCTGACATATTCACGAAGGCATTGGGCTCAGAGAAGCTGCGCAAGTTCAGAGACCTGCTTGGTGTGCATGAATTGGGATTGAGCTCGAGGGGGAGTGTTGAGATATTGAGCTCCACTCTGATATGCCAAGGTGACCGTTGTGTATTTATATCACCGACTTGTCAGTTGCAGATGCGGTTGGTACACCGCCTATGAATAATAGCTAGATGACAGCTATCCTTATCTACTCTAGTTCGTGGCTCAGTTAGTATGCCACCTTAGTTAGTTGAGTTTGGCTTGAGACCCATATATAGGGTTCTTCTAGTTCTATGTACGTGAGTTCTTTTGGCTTACACAACTAAGAAGAGGAAAACTGTTTTCAGCCTCCACCTCTGTGTGTATTCCCCCATTGTGTAAGCAAGAAAGCTACAAGTGAGACTCCTTCCTTCTCTCCCACAATATTGACACAAAATAGGGCAGAGAGAAAAGAAAAAATGTGGGAAAAAGATGGCGGGACACAGCAATCAAATGAAATTGGAATTCTGGTGAAAATAGGGCATGTTCACATGGAAAAATGTTAAAAATATGCACGAAAATGGCCCGAAAACGTGCAAAAATTAATATCGGATGAACCGTGCATCAAAAGGACAGGGAGCAAAAAGACAAAATGTCAGGAGGAAGATGGAGGACAAGACTGTCATGTCAGATTGTTGTTGGGAAGAAATAAAGGTGCATTCACATGGAAAACCAGCCAAGTTATGAGAAATACTTCAAAAAGTAATAACTCAAGAACCGTCTATCGGAACAAGGGTTGGTAAAAAGAAAAAATGGTCAGGTTGAAGGAACGGACATGATTGTAAGGTTGGATGTGGGTTTCGGTGAATGTAGGATGCGTTCACATGGAAAAATATCACAACAAGGGATAAAGGGAAAAAGAGAAGGAACAGTCCCAAGGGTGGATTGAACAGAGACGGGTGGGTGGGAAAGGGACCCCATCAGGGTAAAATCTGGTCATGGCATACATACAGGATTAAAGTGAGGCATATATAGGGGTGTATGCATCATAGATGCGCAGGGACGCGTCCCCACACTTAAAACCTTAACGGATAGGGTTAGATGCAACAACATGGCCTAGGACTCGTCAACCGATTGGACTCTGGCATCCCCACACTTAAAACATAACGTACACTTGCAATCATAAGAATAGGGTTAAAAAGACTTGGCTCGTTTTGCGTATGGTCGAAGGAACCATCACTGCTTCAGAAAGGTTAAAGTCGACTGCAGGAGGTACCATGGCTCGCTCCAGCATTTAGCCAGCATGGCAGGGACCATGCAGCAGCACCCAGGAGGTAGCTGATTGATGAAGCCCGTCCGGGTAGGTGTCATTGACGAAGGATAGTCACTCAAATGGAATGAGAGAATAGTCGCTCACCCCATGACGCACATCACTCAATGAATAAGCATGAAATCCCACAACTCACTGCCAGTGTAGAATTGAACAAGGGAAAACTGATTTGGATGGAGTATGCTAGTGTGCGCAATTGATGGTGCATTCATGCGTTCCACCCATCTAGCATAGGTGCAAGGAGAAAGGCCATGGAGCCTTGTAGTGCCGTGCATAGAATAGAGTGGCATGTTCTGTGACGATGGCAAAGACCCATCCCGTGGGTGCATAGGGAAACAAAAACATACTTGACGTCAATTGTCTTAACGTCCCTCAATCTCACGTCTCGGAATTGATTAAAGAAACACCAGTCACACTCAGCCCAAACTCTCTGCTGAAAGATACAGGAGGGCAATCCTCTTTCTGAAACCCATTGATGTAATCCTCACTGTCACTTGTGCAGAGGTTGTATGCCTTGTGCACATTTGATGGTGCAATAGTGCATCCTGCCCTGTGCTGGCATACAGTGCAAGAAGGAAGGCCAGGGAGCCTTATGGTGCAGTGCACAGGAACAGATCATGCGTTGTGTATTGAGAGGCCCAACCCATGCGTGCAACACTCCATTCACACATCTCGCCTCTCATTTGATTTAAAGAGAAAGCCTGGTCACTCAACCCACCCTCTGTCTCACTCTCACTGATAGATACAGAGGGCAGCCCATACTCACGTCCCCATCCTGTTAGGATGAAAGCTCGCATCACTCAGGGGGGTGGTGATGAAGATCGCGTCGATTGTTATTGTCACCAGAGTGTTAAAGATGATGTGTACCTAGGGAGGTAGCTGACACGTCTGATACTTCAATGATTTATAAGAAAGCTTATCTGTTAAGAAGGGCAGACGGACTAATATTGCAGAGACAGCGCACCAAGGGAGGTGGCTTCAAATTTCTTGCGGAAAGGTTATGCTGATGAATTAGCTATCCTGAACTGTAGGGTGTTACCACCTTTTCCACAGTCAGCTTCCCACTCAAGGGTGTTTCCACATTTTCTTGGAACGAGGCCTGTTATGACAGGGAATTTGTTCATTTTCTCCCATAAAAATTTGTTTGTTTTGTTTTTTTTCTTTTTTTCTTTTTTTCTTTTTTTCTTTTTTTCTTTTTTTCTTTTTTTCTTTTATTTCATTAATAAAGAGAGTGGTAGGAATACCATGTGTCAGGACCAACCTTGCCACCGTTGTTGGATCAGACAAGAAGTGAACAAGGTAGGGTTGAGAGGTATTTGTGAGGGGCTAGCAAAATGAGACTGCCTCATGAGGAAGATCGTAAGGGCTATCAGAAGCACGAAGAGAAGGATAGTGCGACGCCCAAAAGGGAAAGGGTAGGTCGACTGTGATTGTCAAGATTCCCATGGAGAGTACTTCTTTAGGCGATAGCCATTGATAAAAAAGGGGTCCTCAGAAGCATCAACATCTTGCACTTGGACAGAGCCATTAGGATTGATAGCAAGTACCTTATAAGGGCCCATCCACCATTGTTGAAGCTTGCTAGGAAACTTGCCAAATCTCGACGAATCATAGGCCAGAACAAGATCTCCTTCTTTTAACTCCTTGTGCTTGATGAAGCTGTCATGATAGGCCTTGCGTCGCGCTTGAGTGGTTTCCATGCACTGTAGAGCCATCCTCCAAATCTCATCCAAACATTCAAAGTGTAGGAGGCGGCGTTGCAGTGAATCACCATCTCCCAAGCGTTCTTTAACTACCACTTGCAAAGAGGGCAATTCCAATTCAACAGGGAAGATGGCTTCTGTACCATACACTAACTGGTAAGGGGTCTGTCCTGTAGCTGCCTTATGGGATGTTTTGTATGCCCAGAGGGCCTCTATAAGTCGATCATCCTAGTCATGACGATGTGCGATAATCGTTCTTGTCAGGATCAAGCAGAGGATATGATTGGTGACTTCAACTTGGCCATTGGCTCTGGTGTAATAAGGAGTGGACTTGTGATGGCGGATCTTATACAGCTCTGTCAGCTTCTCCATGATTTTGTTAGGGAAATGAGTACCTCTTTCACTTATCATCTCAAGGGGATTGCTAAAATGGGTGATAATATTTTCATAAATGAACAGAGCTACACTATTACCATCATCCGGCTTCAGAGCTTTAGCTTCACACCACTTTGTGACATAATTCGTACACACTAAGATGTATCTGTTCTGCTTCCATCTAGTGGGTGGATCAATGGGATCCACAAAATCAATCCCCTACTTCTCGAACAGCTTTAGGGGAAGAATAGGTTGCAGTGGCATGGCACTTGTTTTGGTGGGTTTTCCCATTTGCTGACAAGAATCAGATCTCTTGTAGTAGTCATGTGCATCCTTGTGGAGGGTCAGCCACCAATATCCTGCCAACATGGTTCGTCATGACATGCTTTCAATACTATGCCGATTTCATCTCCTGCAACACATCTTTGCCTCTCTTGTACAGGGCACCGCCTAGCAAGGTGTAGGGAGATGATTCTAACAGGAGCTTCTTATTCTCATGGCTTGAGGTGCCAAGAGGATACTGTTGAGTTGCCAAGAGGTTGGCTATGTCTGCATACCAGGGAGTAGCTATTTCAACTAGAAACAAGGAAGCATCAGGAAGGTCTGGATCATCCTGTTCCTCTTCTATAGTTTGAGGGATCCGTGACAGATGATTAGCTAGGACATGGGAACGGCTAGGCTTAGTGACCACTTCAAAATTGAACTCTTGGAATAGGAGCAACCATCTCATCAGTCGTCCTTTAACATCTGCTTTGTTCATTAGGAAGGACAGGGCTTCATGATCCACATAGAACTTGAAATGCATTGACAGTAGATAATGTCGAAACTTCTCTAGATTGGTTGATCTAATTTAGAGGGGCCCTTTTGAAATAGGACAACACCTAGCCCTTCAATTGATGCATCTGTGTGCACATGAAACTACTTCATCCAATCAGGAGGTTACAAGATAGGTGCTTGGATAAGGCATTGTTTTAAGGTATTAAAGGCTTCTTCATAGTCAGCAGTCCAAAGGAAATCCGCATTTTTCCTTAGGAGCTTGTGTAGAGGGGCTTCTTTGGTTGCAAAATGTGCAATATATCTTCTGTAGTAGCCCACATGGCCAAGAAATCTTATCAGTTGCTTGAGGTTTGTTGGTGCTGCCAAGGCGGCAATCTTCTCAATCTTCGCCGAGTCTATTGCAATCCCTTGTGTAGAGACAATATGGCCCAAAAGAACTCTCGATGAGATGCCAAAGACACATTTATCGAGATTGAGAGAAATCTCATACTCTCGGCATATATATCAAAGCATTGCTCTAGGTGTCCCCAATGCTCTCGTATTACGCTATAGACACAGAAGTCATCAAGATACACCTCAATGAAATCATGCAGATGATTCTAGAAGGCAACCATCATTACTTGTTGGAAGGTGGTAGGAGCATTACAAAGCCCAAATGGCATCACTCTATAGGCATAGGTCTCCCATTCTGTGGTAAAGGTTGTTTTGGATTGGTCCTCTTCTACGATTTGGACTTAGTTATATCCACTGAATCCATCCAAGAGGGAATACAGCTCATGGCATGCCACTGTGTCCAACAGTTGGTCTGTAAAAGGGATAGGAAAACGATCCTTCTTCATCTTCGAGTTCAGCTTTTGAAAGTCTACACATATTCAAAGTTTCCCGTTCTTCTTGGATACTACCACAATGGGCGAAACCCATTCACTGTTAGCCACACGGGATAAATGAACTTGGCTTCAAGGAGCTTCAATAATTCGGCCTTCACCAAAGCAGCATAATTAGGATTCATACGCCTTTGTCTTTGCTTTAGAGGTTTGGCATCAGGCTCTAGGTCAATATGATGTTGGCATACTGTGGGATCAATCCCCTTTAGGTCTTTGTATGACCAAGCAAACACGTCTAAGTTCTCCTTTAATAAGTCTTGCAGGACTACTAGTTCTTTTTCTGGAAGATTGAGACCCACTTTCACGTGATGTTCAGTACCGTCAATATCCAAGAACGTCACTCGCCTTTCACCTCCCACTTTGTGGATAAATGTCCCACGGGGATAGAGGTCGGACTCTTTCAAGGAAGTAGTGTCCTTATCTAATGTTCCATTAGAACCAGTGTCCTCCTTCTGAACAAATGACTCATTCGTCTATTGAGATTGCTGAAAGGGTATGAGAGCTTTGTTTGCTTCTATATGAGTGGTGATTTCTTTTGGACTTAGGGATTCATCTTTAGAGGATGCGTCCAAGAATGTCACATAGCACGAACCTTCTAGAAGCCTTGCTCTAATGGCTCTGGCTTCTGTTGACAAGGGGCATCATCATTATCTTTTCTCCAAAATGAATGGTCAGGGTGACAGGAGCCAATGGTGAACTTAATTTTTATGCCTTTGATCCATTGCTTATGCAGATTCTGCATACTTTGTGGTCCATTGGTCAACCCAAATGGAACCATGGTCATTCCATCCAACACACTGAGATCTTTGACCTCTGAGGTCTCTGTAGGGATATCAACAAGATCATCCGCTATCGAAGGAACGTCTTCATTTGCACTTTCATAACCTGCTTCATTTTCTTCCTCATCATTTTCATCCTCTTTCTCTGGAGGCTCTGTCTCTGCTTCTATAGAGGCTCTGTAAGAGAAGAACATGTCCTCCATCTATGTGTCTATTTCTGCTTTTGCTTCTGTCGCTGGCTCTGTCTCTGTTACTGTCTCTACGACTGCCATGTAACAGGGAGAACAGTACATCCATGCTTCTATCTCATTGTCAGAGGTGATTTCAGAAGTCAATTCTAGTTGAGGCAAGAGGTATTCTTCCATAGACAAGGACTTTACTTCCTTTGGTAGTTGGCTTACAATGCCCACTGCTAGGGATTGTGCCTATGTTTTCTTGGGAAAGATCTATTTAACAGCCTCTTCGTCTCCTAATGTACCATCTGTTACCTCATTGGAGGAGTCAGTTATGACTTTGATGGATGTGGATCCATTACCTTTTTGCGATCCATACAATTTCAACACCACTTTGTTGGATCCTCTACCTAGGGTTAGGGTTCCTTTGAACCAGTCCCTCCTGGCTCTCCCTTCAAAAAGCCAAGGTCTTTCTAACAGCAGAGGGTATGAGGTCCCATAATAATTTGGTTTAACCACCAGATAGGTCAGCCAGTAAGCTTTTCCTGCAAGGGTTGTTTTTATGTATGGGAGGATGCCCAACGGTTTAATTCTGCTTTGGTCTACCAATTTGATAAGCCACTGTGTAGGCTAAATTCATTGCAACCCTAAGTCCTTCATTGTCACATCCGTCATTATGTTTACTGATGAGCCTCCTTCAATCAATGCATCTAAAATAAAGCATCATTCTATCCATACACTAATCTGTGAAAATACATGGATCTAGAGCATGGCTATGGTAGTTCAAAGACGTGAAGAAGACTCATGTAGACATAGACTTAGACACTGACTGTCACATAAGTGAATTAGGTTTCAAGATTGAGACTTGAACTCATAAACACAATCTTGTGTGTGGAAAGTGACACAGACACTTTACTAGAAAGAAAAGAGTACTATCATTGCATTAAGAAAAGGAAGCAAGTACAATGCTTTATAGGAAAGTAGGAAACTGCAGTAGGCACCACTATGCATATGGGATAGGCAAGCCTGCATGTCCTTGGCCTTGAAGCTCCATAAAGAGGCTGTCAGTGAGTGTGATTGCTGAATCTCAACACCCCTCCTCAATCACAACTAGAAAGGCACAAAGTGTGTAGAGGCTGTAATGAGAACGACCTGCAAAGTGTGGGCACACCACAAACATGGTAGACACCAGAGGCTGTCGCAAAAAAGGCTAAGTGTGGGCACCAAAACATGATGGACATCCAAAGGCTGTAACAGGAGCCTCACAAAGTGTACAGGGACTGTAGTGCCAGGTTACATGAGGAGTTTACAAAGCTTATGACAAGAAGCATTAGGGGAAGGAAATACAAGGCTTTTAAAACAGTCTATCAGAGTAATGAGAGTAGAAGGACTGATGAGGCTTGTCCTTCCGTTCCTGGTGGTCTTCATCTTCATCTTCATCTTCATCTTCATCTTTTGGTCCATGGTCTTCTTCTTCTTTCACAGCTGCAAGATAGGCCTTTTGGGACCTCTTCCTAGCATGACAGAACTTCTCAGTGTGTCCGGTCCTTTTGCAGAAGTCACAGAAGAGCGGTTCCTTTTTACCTTTGTATCTGTTGTTTACATATAACATTTGTTCATCCTTTGAAGTACTAGGCTCTTCTTTGCTTTTAAGTTTCTTTTCTTCCTCTAGCGGAGAGGCTTTAATATCAATAAGTTGAGGATCAGGCATATTGGTTAGAGTGGTTGATACATTATCATAGGCAGGAGGCAAACTTTTTAACAAGACACCAATACAAACATCTTCATCCATTTTTAGCTTTATCCATGCAAGTTGAGTAATCAGGCTTTCCATATAGTTCAGATGGGATACCAGGGATGTATGAGGCTTCATATCAAGTTGGAAAAATTCAATCAATAGACCATACTTAGACGACTTTGACTGTGCACCAAATAAGGTATCCAATTTGTCCCAAGTGTCATGGGACGTGTCACAGGCATCCACATGATGGATGTAGCTGTCATCCAATTCCAGCTTAATGATGGATTGTGCCTTGTCATCATTCTTCTGCCAAGTAACTGGAAGGTCCGCATCTCGAGGTTTCTTTTCTTTGCCATTTGTGATGGCCCAGAGACCCTTCTTCATCAGGATGAGCTTGATGCGGGTTTGCCAGGTGTGAAACTCGACTCTTTTGAATCGAGCATTTGGAGAGTCTTTTCCCATGTTGAGGTTGCAAGATTAGCAGCAAATCAGTAGCAAATGACTGAGAGTAACCAGCAAGAGAGTTGAAATCTAATGTGTCAAAAGACACAACCAATGTCAGTGTGAAAACACACTATGTAGTATCAAAAGATACTATGGTTGAACTTGATGATGGTTCTTGATGCATGTCCTTCAATCTTGAACTTGATCTTGAGGTCTTTTCAAAACTTCAAGAATCTTCCAAATCTTCTGAGTTTCACAATGGCTTCACTTGACTGCGATTGATCAGCAACCAAATGTGTTAAGGGACACAAGTAGTGGGATCTCACAATGCTTGTCCTTGAATGCTTCGAACCTTCCAAGTCTTCAAGATCTTCAAAGATTGCTTGTTGGATGTTGAAATCTTGCTGGAGGATTCTGATCAGAGTGGCTTAGACTTGCTTTAAGTGGCAAGAGTGAGAAATGAAGTGGAAGAGAAGTTTGACACAAAGTAGCTATGGAGTCTCTGTTAGGGTTTCTGAGGCAACGTGTGTGTTTTCGTCTGAAGTAGGAGATAGGCGCAATCATCGGGGCTGAAACTTGGTGGTTAGATAGCCGGATAGTAAGCTGCCTTTGCCCTATGGTCGCAGGAAGAATGGCGCTGCGTATGGCGAGATCAGATCGTACGATCAGACATGAGCGCAGATATGGCAGCGATCACGAATTTGAGCAATGCTGACCAATGTCAGTGTTTGAAGTGACACGAGGCAATGCCCTGAGCCAAGGAATGTATCTCCAGAAGAACGCGGGTTAAGATATTGACTGTGGAGGGAGATCAAGAAGCTCCAAGGAGGCAGGGTGCAGGTTTGGCTATGGCTGCCACAAGGTCAAGTGGAGATAGAGTTTAGAAATGAGCTCATTAGCTGGGACTGAGCTGGGTGGACTTGAGCTGACCTGAGTGAAGAGGAGCTGAGAGAGGAGTGAAATGAGCTAGGCCATGTCCGACTAGCTCTGATACCATGTGAAAATACATGGATCTAGAGCATGGCTATGGTGGTTCAAAGATGGGAAGAAGACTCATGTAGACATAGACTTGGACACTGACTGTCACACAAGTGAATTAGGTTTCAAGATTGAGACTTGAACTCATAAACACAATCTTGTGTGTGGACAATGACATAAACACTTTACTAGAAAGAAAAGAGTACTATCATTGCATTAAGAAAAGGAAGCAAGTACAATGCTTTATAGGAAAGTAGGAAACTGCAGTAGGCACCACTGTGCATATGGGATAGGTAAGCTTGCATGTCCTTGGCCTTGAAGCTCCATAAAGAGGCTGTAAGTGAGTGTGATTGCTTAATCTCAACATAATCTCTAGGGTTCCAGGATCTAGGAAGGCGTTAGCCATATATACTTCCTTTACAGGCTCCGGGGCCTTATTGGTCTTGGTCGTTGTTGAAGGAGCAATCCTTAGTCTACATCTTCTTTTCAAGATGCTTTTGAATTTCAAGTCATATTATTTGATAGGATCCACGGGCTTCTCCAGCCTGCTAGGGAATGGGGCTTGGTCATTGTTGAAGGAGCAATCCTTAGTCTACATCTTCTTTTCAAGATTCTTTTGAATTTCAAGTCATATTATTTGATAGGATCCACGAGCTTCTCCAGCCTGCTGGTGAATGGGGCTACACCCATTTTCTTCTTTCCTTTCTTCTAGCAATGGCAGCATCGGCACTTCCTCTGCTTCTGGAGGTGCTTCTGTATTGTCTATCTCCTAGACCTTTGGTCCTATTTTTGGGACTGTCTCTGTGACACTTTGTGGCACTACAGTGCTCTGTACTGCACTGTTATGTCCTGTATTGCTCTGTCCCTCTATTGATAGGTTGAACTTCACAGTCTTGGCAGGGGAGTTGTTCTCTTTCTGGACAACCGGTTCCTTTTTCTTGACGCGCGTGATAGCGGCAACTTCTAACTCTACCAAATGGGAGGTAGGCTCTTGTACCTTCTATTGGCTATCAGTGGCATTGGCCTTGACAGGGGCTAGAGTTGGGCAGTCCTTTGCAGTGTGGTTTTCTCCTTTGCATCGGTTGCATAAGGGCTTGTAATCCACATATCTTCTAGGGTTTGGACAATTTGGTGAGATATGACCCTTTTCTCCACATCTATAATATTCCACCTCGGATCTCTGACCACCACCAGACTGTCGTCCTCTGTAACTTTGAGAGGGAAACCTCCTTGGACCAAAATTAGGACCAAACTCCCTAGGCTTTGGTCCAATATCCTGTGTTCTCATTTTGGATTCTAGCATGTTGAATCTTGCATTTTCATCTTTCTGTCTTCATTCGTGCATCTCTTTCAGAGAGAAAATATCCTTTGTATGGTTCTTCCGCAAACAGTAGGAAAAAAAGGCTCCAGGAATGGTTGGTTTTCGCGTATATTCAGTGGCTAAATGTCTCCTTGATGATAGTTTTTGAACTATGTATTAGAATGCATCATATCTCTCCCAGCTCCCACAGGATTAGATATATTAGCGGTATTCACCTTCAGCGTCTGTAGCTGCTCTGTAATCACATCCATAAGCTCTTTCTTGATACTTGCAACTGAGTTGGATAAGTAGTCCTTCAGATTTTCACCTCCTAAAGTACTTGTAGTAGGGTTTTGTGAAGCTTCTGTAATTACCGCATACACTGGTTGGGTTGATCCAGAGGGTCCTCTATTCTGGTTCTGATTTAGAGCTCCTGTTAAGACTTGGGATTGTTGATTCCAGTTGGTAGGGTTCCACTATTGTTGAGTCACCATTGGAGGAACTGTTTGAGGCCACTATTGTTGTGGTTGAACCATCATTTGAGGCACTTTCGTCTGTGGTGACCATAGTGGATTAGGTGCATTATACTGCGGCACTATTTGCATCTGTGGATAGGGGTAGGGAACTGTGCCTGGGACTGCATTTGGTGGGTATACCATTTTTGGCATGGGAGGAGGTAAGACTCCTCTTCCTGGAGTCATTGATAGCCTTGCTTCAACTTCATAATACAATCTTGCACCTTCCACTACAGCTTGTAGATTGACTGGTCTTCTCAATTCCACAAACTTGTGAACTTCTGGGTTGTTGTAGGGCCTCTAAGGAACACTCCTTTCTGGATGCCTTCGTCCAAATGATGGTTAGTCTATCTCTTCAGGATGGATTCCATTCGCGAGACATAAGCTTCTACTCTTTCTCCAGAGGACTGACTTAGGTTTATGAAATCCTCTCACATCCGCTCTTCAGAACCTTCACGCCTAAATTTAGTGAGGAAGGCCAACTTCAGGCCATCCCATGTGCCCAAAAGTTCCTACTGCTTGTCTTTCATACCACTGAAACGCCACGCCTTTGAAAGTGGCAGGGAATATCGCTAACCAATGCTCAGGGGTTCTGGCATTGTTAGCCACACATGCTACCATAATTTCTGCTACATGAAGATCGGGGTCTTCATTGTACTTTCCCTTAAAAATTGGCAATGGAACTACATTTGCTGGCCTATCAGCAATATTTCCAGGACAAATATGACTAGGAAGGGGACCTTGAGTCACCATGGGGACTTTTGTAAAGAGTGCTTTTAGGGCATCAAAGGAAGCTTCTCCTGCGAGCTCGTTCTCAGCCTTGATTCTTGCCTTCTCTCTTCTCAAGTACCTCTGGACTCGTTCTAACGCTTGCCTCTTGATTGCATCATTCATCAAGGGCTTGGCTCCAATCAGTTTTTTAGTACTCAACAAAATAGAATAAGAGAGGGGCTTCAGTCTCTAGGGGATTCTCTGGCCAACATCTCTTTTACTTCCTTCTTTTCAACATCTCTGAATTCGGCTTTCAAACCACTACAGAGGGGGAGATATTCCATTCTGAAAGTATCAAAACTCATTCTTCTTAGGATCGTTGTTGTGCCATCATCATAATAATGCCAGCTTCTGATGGTTTCAACAGTGTATGTTGTGAAAAACACTCTGTCTACCAACTTCCAGTGGGTTGCTAATTGGACAATGTCAATGTACCAAGCATCCCACGTATGTTGCTGTTGAACATCCATGAACAAATTCCAACTCTTTTCTTTCTTGTTTTCGTGAACTTCCACTGACCACCACTCCTAAAGCTTCTTCACGATCTCCCACTTAATGATGTCTGGAAACTTCTCAATGAATGCCAAATCTTCCATGGATGGTCATTCTCTCTATTTCTACCCTTCAGTTTGTTCCCAAACAAATTTCCACCAAGATGCAAGTTTTTGTTGCTTCAATAGGAAGAGGAAATAGTCCACCACATAGAGCTTGCATCATGATGGTAATATGTTTCCGCCATTGTGGGATGAACTTCTTGTGGAAAGTGGCTTTGGCAATAAGAATCTCCAACTCTTCAATGGAAGAAGAAACTTTGCAAACATCCATTGAATTCTCCTCTTCTTAGCAAAACCATTTCCTTTGTTTTCAGCCTCTTCTGATGCTTGTTGATGGCAAGTTTCCCCGGCTGCGAACTAAAAACATGGAGCCCCAAGAGGAACACCAAGGAAAAGGGGATTCTACTACAAGAAAATCTATCTTGTAACATCAACAAGCTTTTATTTCATTCTTTTGATGACCAAAACAAGGAAAACAACAGTTCTTCACGCAGCATCATAGTAGATATCTCCCACGGATTTGATAGAATCAACCATAATCCTCAACATCTTCACAAAATCCATTAGTAGAAAAAAGAACATAAAAGAATACACCATTTTTGAATGGAAATCAATCACATAGTATTCATCTTCAATGTCTTCATAGTTTTCTCTCTCAATCTCTCATATACAGATACATTGTTTTGATAAAATTGACTATCTCTGGCTCTCTCTCTCTCTCTCTCTCTCTCTCTATAGTACATCATCTCCTCACTACAATACTCAATAATGACACTTAATAATCCCTTTTAGGTCATGGATACACCTCCCAAGAGGTATGGGAGGTATGAAAGGGCACCGGAGCCACTACAGTGTCTCTTCATAACTCACTACTATCACTATCACTTCAGTCTTCTCTTTAGTCTTCAGCAGCTGCTTCTTCCATTTGTTTTAGCTCTTTTGAACTTAGATTCATCCTTTCCAAAAGTTAGAAAACTTTTCCAAAGTCACACATACATTCTATAAAACACTTACAGAAGATCTACAGAACATAACAGAACAGAAACAGAGCAGAGACAAAACAGAGACAGAGGCTCTACAGAAGGTTTACAGAGGGTTATAGAAGGTCATCAGAGAACAACAGATCCTCATAACTCATACTAAAACCATTCCAAACTATCAAAAACTATTCAGTAAACCTTCAAAAGATTTCAACCTTATCAATCATCAATCCATGCTTCATACAGAAGAAAATCAGAACAAAACAGAAGCTATACAGAAAGTATCAGAACCAATCATAACCTCCAGAACCTATCAGAACATCAAAGAGCCTCATATTTCTACTAAGAATCATCATGAACTTCCAAAAAATAATCAATATCATCCAAAACATTCTCAAAAACTTCCATTAACAACCATACATCACTCTAAATTCATCAAAAATCAACCATTCAGACCTCAAAAACAACAAAAATCAATAAAAAAATCAGTCTTTTTCCACTCTCAACACACTCAGAGAAATCGTTGAATGATTGCTTCTACTCACTGTTGTGTTAGTTGACTAAGCTTCATTTCTCACTTCATTTGCTTATCTTTGCTAGTTGGAAGGCTCAAGGGACCCCTTAAAACTCTCATATCCTCAATCCCACTGATTAATAAACAAGGAGGACAAGTATTTGAGGATTTTTGAAGATTTCAAGAGCTCAACAAAGAGCTCAAGATCTTTTTCAACCTCACTCTTCCCACACTTCTCATTAGAGATCTTGTCTCTCTCTCTCTAAATTGATTTACCAGCAAATTTTTTACCAGCAAGGAGGGGACTTAAGCATTGAAGGCTTCACATCAAATCATCAAGCAAGAAGAATCATCATCAAACTCAAGTGCAGTATCTCTTGATACTACACAGTGTGTGCTCATACTACCTTGCACTTGTGTTTCTTAACACAAATTCTTTCAATTCTTCTGCTGCAAAATCAGAGATTTGAGGCTGATTCTAATTAATGAGAATTTGGAGCATGAAGGTTTTTCTCATAAAGAGAGATGCAATCTTTATTGATTGGTATTACATAGAAGATGTTTCTATTTTACTTGTAGAAAGACATGAAGTTGGTTACACTCAAGTACAATCAATGTTTCCATTTGAAGATTTTGAAGAAATTTTAGCTAACCTGGTCATCATGAAAATCTAAAAAATGGTGATATCTTTGCTTGAGGGGGACATGAAGATTAATGCAAGCAAAGTCAATGAAGACCATAATGAAGAAAAAGATCAAACAAACCAGAAAGAAAAAGACCAAGAAAAAGAAGACCATGAAGACAAAAATAGCATCAAAGAAAGCAAAATGGACTACGCCAAAGAAGTGGACAAAGAAAAGAAGATCTACTATGCCTACCATTGTTGAGATATCGAGCTCCACTCGTGATATGCCAGGGTGACCGTTGTGCATTTATGTCACCGACTTGTTAGCTGCAGATGCGGTTGGTACACCGCCCATGAATAATAGCTAGATGACAGCTATCCTTATCTACTCTAGTTCGTGGCTCAGTTAGTATGCCACCTTAGTTAGTTGAGTTTGGTTGGAGACCCATATATAGGGTTCTCTATTTCTTTGTACTAGACTTCTTTTTGGCTTACACAACTAAGAAGATGAAAACTGTTTTCAGCCTCCACCTGTGTTTGTATTCCCCCATTGTGCAAGCAAGAAAGCTACAAGTGAGACTCCTTCCTTCTCTCACACAATCTTGACATGGTATCAGAGCCTTGTTCATGGTAAGGAGCTCAAGAAAGCAAACCAAGTTCGCGGTGTTCTGGTAAGAGGACCAGTGTTTCTTTCATTTTTCTATTTTGGGAGCAAGTCTCTGCAGGTAGCACAGCCGAAAAGTGCAAGAGTGCATTGTCTCAGATTGAGATGCCCTTCACGGTGTAGCAAGAGGGCAATATATGCTGCAAGACAATGCTTTAGCCCTTGGTTGCTCTGTTTTTTTATTTGAGGCCATTTCGGGGCCTATTTTGGAGGCAGAAGTTTTCTACACGCACTCAGGAAAAGGCCCTATTTCATGCTGTGCGACCACTGTTCTAAAGGTCGGTGAAAAATTACCGTAGAAATTGCATCGTATGCCTGTGTGCAGAGACTTTGGGAGTTACAGAATCATCCTTGTTGCTTGTTGATGCAAAATCGTCACTAGGAAGTGACTGTGTGGTCAAATACCACTTTCGTCAGTTTTGCAGATTTGCCCTTGTGAGGCTGAAGCTGTGTTTTTTACAGTGACAGAATTTTTTGCAGTGTTCTGTAATGGCATCTGATTCTCTTTCACAGATTGTCACTGAAAAGCTTGACAAGAACAACTTTATATGGGATTCTGGTCCTGAGTCCTCACAAACGGACTAAAGTAGGTGTGATTGCAAATATTTCAACACCCCTTCTCAATCACAACCAGAAGTACAAAGCGTATAGAGGCTTTAGTGAAAGCAACACCTGTAGAGTGTGGGCACACCATAAACATGGCAAAAGACCAGAGGCTATTGCAGAAAAAGGCTAAGTGTGGGTACCACAAACATAATGGACATCCAGAGGCTGTAGAGCAGGGGCCTCAAAAACTGTACAGAGGCTGTAGTACAAGGATAACTGAGGAGTTTACAAGTTTATGTTTGAGGCATTAGGGCTAGGAAATACAAAACTAAAAAAATTTATTTGAGTAGAAGGACTAATGAGGTTTGTCCTTCTCCTAGTGGTCTTCTTCTTCTTCTTCTTCTTCTTTGACTGCAACTAAATAGGCCTTTTGGAGTGAGATACAAGAGCTTCAATCTGATAGGATGCTGCTGGCTATGGCAGCCATGAAGGCAAGATTGAAGGTGGAGATGGAAATTGAGTTCATAGACTGAGACTAAGCTGAGTAGAGATGGACCAGAGGTGAAGATCTACTAAATTGAGCTAAGTCATGCTCAGCTGAGCTTTGATACCATGTTAAAATATGTGGGATCTAGAGCATGGCAGATGTGGAAGCTACGGAGGTTGAAAGAGGAAAAGGAAACTCATGAAGACATTGACCCTGACAAGGAAAATTTGTTACACAAGTGGATTAGGTTCCAAGATTGAGACTTGGATCATAAACACAATCTTGTGTATTGGCAGTGACGTGACACTTTACTGGAAAGAAATGTACTATCATTGCATTAGAAAAAGAGTGCAAGTACAATGCTTTGTAGGATTTGAGTGGTGGTACTTTCTCCTACTGTGCATATGGGATTCTGGTCTTGAGTCCTCACTGCTCCTCACAAAGGGACTAAAGTTGGTGTGATTGCAAATATTTCAACATATTACATTGGCAATAAAATGCCTTTGATCTACTCCAAAATCCTTTCAATATGTCCTTGACAAGTGCCAAGTACTCCCTTAATCACCAGAAGTATCACCAAAAAATAGAAGTGGTTGATGATAGAGGAAAACCTGTATGGGCCTATTTTTTAATGGTTCATCCCTACTAAGAGTAACCCTCTCATATGGTTATGCACCTATTTGTTGTGGTGTGTTTACTGCTCCCAACTCCTCACTTTCCTCTACTTTTTCCCCTTTGCTTAGTGCCATAGGTTTCCCCCATTGTCTCTCCTACATAAGGATACATGCAAACACTCTCCTAGTTGGTGATTTACTTGACTTACCTAATACTCAATTTGATTCCAAGATTTAGACATTTTAGTAGGCATGCAAACAAGTCAATACAATAACTCTTCATCTCATAGAACATGTCTTACACTAATCCACATGCATACCACTGAAACCATAAAGGTATATCTTCTCCTACAATTTCATAACATAGACGTGAAGTCATAGGAAATTGCATAAAAGGCCATGAGGCATATAGCTTCCTTGATGGAGTTTAAAGTGACAATCAAGTATAATACCTAACCCAAGAAACGTAGTAGCTACTTTTTAGTGTTTGAAATGCACAACATTCAAGAATATATTATGCAAGTACCTTGAGGTGTTTTTGGAAGAACTATATGTCAACTCTAATAGGATTGAGAATCTCAATAGATAAAGCTTTGAATGGTATAAGTAATAGCAACTCTCATTGAATCCATTCAAATGAAAATTCTAGGTAAAACTGTGTCTCATAACATTCATTCCTTCTCTTTTTTGTTACAAGTCTAGAATCTTGTCTTGAAATCTTCTTACACGATTCCCTTTGACTTTTGGCAATACATGATGGGAGATCCCTCCCTATCTTTGGTGGTGAACCCTTTGTGAAAGGAAAAGGGAAAAGTTCTATAAGGTGTGGGGCAATATAGTGCAAACAAATGACATAAAGCAAGTACTTTAGGCCTTCAATGTGTATTTATAGCAACAACACTAGTAGTTACATTTGTAACATCAATAGTAGTAGCAACAGCTACAACAACAATAACAAAAAGGGTATAGAAAATAAAGTGAAACTATTTAATGGTAAGAGTGCTTCAAAATGTTTGAATCTTTATATAGAAAAATTAACAAATTTTTGGATTCCTATGAACTAAATGGATTGATATTTTGTGTGAGTTGTAGTCCATGAACTCAAGTCACACATAAGAAATTTATGCAATTCAATTAACTACATGAGTTGATTTCAAGAAATCACTAACAAAAGAATACCTTATAGAAGATACTTGACTACATAAAGAGAACCTTCTTGAAGTGCATTGCAAAGCCTAACAAAGGGTTTGCTATAATAGAGTTGCTTCATAAATTTGAGTTGTGATATGTCCATGTGGATGACATAGTGTGGGAATATTGTTAAAGGCATGATTAAACCATAATCTAGGGGTCTATGAAGTAGTTTCAAACCTTTGTAACTGATCAGATGTGAAAAGTCATAAATAGATTATGAGTCTTTTTGGGAAGTTACAGGGAGGAGTCATGAGATTTCTGAATATAACTGTTCGTGGTTATGTTTTTGAAAAGAGAGAATAGATATACTTGTAATCGATGTGATTATTTAGAAAGTAATGAAGGAATAACACAAATTTCTCTACTTGTGTTTTCTATATGTATTCAAAATTGTTAACTGTTTTGAGTAGTTGAATATCCGAATTGCAAAATGACTCATGTTCAATACAAATTTGGTATGTATGTTGAAGCGATCTTTAATGGGGAAGCTTTTTGATCCCTAACACTTGGAGATCTTGCAAATTAGTCTTTGGGTATCAGACATGATGTTTTAGAATGGAACAGGTGCAGAAGATTCATAAGTTAAATGATATAGTCAAAAATGGATTCATGGATTGAGGAATTTCAGTATTGGACTACTGAAGAGGAGGAACAGGAATCCTTTGTTAGCTTTCATGGATGCAGATAGAGAGCAACACACAGAGTGAAGCAACATGCTTCCTCTCTCTCATTCTACTCATTTACTGAAAAGACATAGGTCAAGTATTTACAAGTCCAAAAGGACCATTCACACCAACCATAACGACTAGAGTACCGACTTATTTAATATACCTGACTAATATAGCTAGACTAGCCAGCTCATCTCGGTCAAACACATATGAAAGAGATTGATATTCTAACACTCCCCCTCAAGCTCAAGACAACATCTGTACTCCAAGCAGCTGTCTAAAAACACAGAACTTATCTTTACCCAAAGATTTGGTAAAGATATCTGCAACCTGTTCATCTATCTTTACATGCATAAGATCCACTCATCTTGCAAGAACCATCTCTCTGATGAAATGATAGTGTACCTCTATGTGTTTCGTCCTGGCATGATAGACTGGATTCATAGCCAAGAGTACACTACTCAGATTATCACATAGTAACTTCACTGGAGCATCTACCTGTATGTCCAAATCAGCCATAAGCTTGAGCAGCCATGAAATCTCTCATGCTACCAATGCAGCACCCCTGTACTCTGCCTCAGTACTCAACAAAGCAACCGTAGGCTGCTTCTCGCTGCTCCAGCTAATCATGCCGCTACCAAATCCAAATGCATATCCACTTGTAGATCTATGGTCATATGAGCAACCTGCCCAATCTGCATCCATGTATCTAGTCAATGTCAAGGGCTTATCTCTGACATAGAACAGCCCATACTCTATGGTGGACTTAACATATCTCATAATGCGTCTAACTGCATCCAAGTGTGGCTTTCTAGGCTTCTGCATAAACTGGCTTATGAGCCCTACAGCATAGCTCAAGTCATGCCTAGTGATGGTCAAGTAAATCAAGCTGCCAACCATCTGCCTATAGATAGTCACATCCTCTACTTCAGCCCCAGCGTTCATGTCTAGCTTGACATTCTGATCAAGAGGTGTATCCAACGGTTTGCATTCAGCCATGCCATACTTCTTCAGCATCTCCATTGCATAGTGCTTCTGCATCAGCCATAAACCATTTTCAGCTGGAACTACCTCAATGCCCAAGAAATACTTCAGTTCTCCTAGGTCTTTCATGTCAAATTCAGATTTCAGCATCTTCATTACATGCTGTATGCCCAAGTCATCATCACCAGTGATTATCAAATCATCAACATATATGACCAGCACTACCAAGCCACTGTCAGTCTTCTTTGTAAGTAGGCTGTGATCAGCTTTGCCAACAGCAAAACCCAATCTCTGCAAGTAGTTACTGATCCTAGCATTCCAAGCTCTCGGATCCTGCTTCAGCCCGTACAATGCCTTTTTCAGCCTGCATACATAATGCTGAAAATCAGGGTGAACATACCCTTCCGGTTGAACCATATAAACATCCTCTGCTAGGTCACTGTTAAGAAATGCATTCTTAACGTCCATCTGCTACACACTAGTTCTCATCTTTCACTGCTTCAGTATATGTACCTGGTTCTTTGACCTCCATCACTTTTGTCATGTAAGCATAATGCTTTGCGGAGTAGCCACTGTATGTCAACTTGTCAACAGGGTATCTGACCCTCTACGAGCATCTAAGCTGTGGTGCACTACTCGATTCCCCTCTCTCATGAGGTGGAATATACCTGCTCTACCTCATGCCAGGCGTATAGACAGTCAAAATACCAAGTTTGCTGTCTAAAGTATCAGTAAACTCATAGCCAGAAGTCATTCTGCTAGGTATCATCATACCAGATGCATCCTCAATAACTTTCTCTTTTCCTTTGCTGTCCAAGACATCATGTCTCCCCCTCACTGACATACTGGTGTCAGTGGACGGTGAGCTCCTCAATCTCCCTGTCCATGGGGATACTGTTTGACTACTAGGTCCTGTCGTAGCAGTGCTCTACTGTAAATCAACTGTAGAGACATGAGTGGAAGGCATATCCGATGGCACTGCTGTCAAGATTGTGGGAGAGAAGGAAGGAGTCTCACTTGTAGCTTTCTTGCTTGCACAATGGGGGAATACACACAGAGGTGGAGGCTGAAAACAGTTTTCCTCTTCTTAGTTGTGTAAGCCAAAAGAACTCTAATACAAAGAAATAGAAGAACCCTATATATGGGTCTCAAACCAAAGACAACTAACTAAGGTGGCATACTAACTGAGCCACGAACTAGAGTAGATAAGGATAGCTGTCATCTAGCTATTATTCATGGGCGATGTACCAACCGCATCTACAACTGACAAGTCGGTGACATAAATGCACAACGGTCACCCTGGCATATCACGAGTGGAGCTCGATATCTCAACACTCCCCCTCGAGCTCAATCCCAATTCCTGCACACCAAGCAGGTCTCTGAACTTGCGCAGCTTCTCTGCGCCCAATGCCTTCGTAAATATGTCAGCTACCTGATCCTCTGTGCTGATATAAACTAGATCAATAAGACCTAGTAAAACCCTCTCTCGCACATAGTGATAATGCACCTCAATGTGCTTTGTTCTAGCATGATAGACTGGGTTATTTGCCAAGTGTATACTACTCATGTTGTCACAATAAATGACAACTGGCCCATCTGTAGACTGATGCATATCATTAAGTAGCTTATGCAACCAAGCTACCTCACATGCAGCCATTGCTGCACCCCTGTACTCAGCCTCTGTGCTCGACAAGGCAACTGTAGGCTGTTTCTTGCTGCTCCAAGTGACTGCATCACTCCCAAGAGAGAACACATATCCACTGGTAGATCGTCTATCAGAAATACTACCAGCCCAATCAGCATCAGTGTATCCATGCAACTGTATCTGAACCCCAGTCTCATAAAATAGTCCATACTGCAATGTGGACTTCACATACCTGAGTATGCGTCTAGCCGCATCCAAATGCGGTTTCCTTGGAGCCTGCATAAACTGACTTACCAATCCAACAGCATAGCTCAAATCTGGCTTGGTAATAGTCATATAAATCAAACTTCCTACTATGCATCTGTACATAGTAGGGTCTTCCAGAAGCTCACTTGCATCTGTGCTCAGCTTCACATTCTGCTCCAAAGGAACTGAAATAGGCTTACAGCCTGTCATCCCATATTTGGACAGCATGTCCAATCCATACTGCCTCTGCAAGAGCTGTATCCCACTTGGTGATCTAATCACCTCAATGCCCAAGAAATAACGCAGCTCTCCCAAATCCTTCATCTCAAACTTCTACTTCAATAGCATTTTCACATGAAGGATATCTTCGTCACTATCACCTGTCATAATCAAATCATCGACATAAATGACAAGTAGTATAATACCTTTCTCTGTTTTTCTCACATAAAGTGAGAAATCTGCCTTGGAAATCTGAAAGCCAATAGTGACAAGATACTGTCCTATCTTGTCAGACCATGCTCTAGGTGCTTGCTTCAAGCCATACAAGGCTTTCTTCCACCTGCAAACAAACTCAGGATGAACAACATGCACATAACCTGGTGGCTGCTCCATATAGACCTCTTCTTGCAAATCACCATGCAAGAAGGCATTCTTTACATCCATCTGATGTAAAGACCATCCCTTTGATGCAGCCATAGCAATGACTGCTCTTACGGTTGCCATCCTTGCAATCGGACTGAATGTTTCTTCATAGTCAATGCCATATGTTTGTGCATACCCCTTGACTACTAATCTTGCCTTGTATCTGTTCACAGAACCATCTGCATTGTGCTTCACCTTATAAACCCACTTACAACCAATTGCATTCTTACCTTTAGGCAAAAGTACCAATTCCCATGTAGCATTTGCTTCCAAGGCATCCATTTCTTCATCCATGGCTTTCTCCCATTTTTCTTTTCCCATGGCTTGCTCAAAAGAAGTGGGTTCTGGTTCCTGTATCACCTTGACCATATATGCATAGTGAATGGCTGTAAATCCATCATATTTCAGCCTATCCACAGGATACCTAGCTCTCCTAGACCTGCGCAAAGTAGGTTCACTCCCAGGTGCTCTCAAAACATCCCTGAAGGAATACCCAACTCATCATCAATGCTCTGTTCTGAGCCACTGGATTCACCATCCACATAAGAGTGACCTGCATTCACATCAAACATGGGCTGATCAACCTTCTCTTTTCCTTTTCGTGATACGTGCATACCACTATCTGCATTGCTTTGAGAAGATTCTCCTGATCTCAATCTGCCTGTCCATGGCGAAGAATGTGAACCACTGCTAGAGGACGCTCCAGGTCCATTAATATTTTGTGACTGCTGCTGTGAATTCTGTGCAGCATTACCATTTTGTACATCTACATCATCAATCACATTTACTGGTTTATACCAGCTACTCATCTCATCAAAAACAACATCTCTGCTCACTGTAAACTTACGAGTAGAAGGGTTATAGCATCTATACCCTTTTTGCTGCAGAGAGTAACTAATAAAGATGCACTTCTCAGCTTTTGGATCCAACTTGGATCTCAACTCATCTGGCACATGTACATAGGCAATGCAGCCAAAAATTTTCAAATGAGAAATATCTGGTTTTCTACCAGTATACCTCTCCTCTGGAGTCATTCCATGTATTGCTGCAGTGGGAGTCCTGTTCATTATGTAGACTGCTGTAGCAACTGCTTCAGCCCAATAAAAATCTGGCAGGTCTTTTTCATTAAGCATGGCACGAGATACCTCTCCAATATGCCTGTTTTTTCTTTCTACAATTCCATTTTGCTGTGGGGTATGACTGCATGAATATTGCTGCTTTATGCCATGCTCCTGCAAGAACCTTGCAAACTCATTTGAGAGGTACTCTCCCCCTCCATCTGACCTTAGGCATTTTATTTGCAGGCCTGTTTCTTTTTCAACCATAGCTTTAAGAGTTTTGAAATGCCCAAAAACTTCACTTTTCTTTTTCATAAAATACACCCAAACTTTTCTGCTATAGTCATCAATAAAAGTGACAAAATAATGACAGGCTCCAAGAGATGCAGCTTTAGTAGTCCACACATCAGAGTGGATTAATTCCAATGGCTTCTTACTCTCTTGAACATGTCTAGAAAATGGTTTCCTTGCCTGTTTTCCAAACTGACAGGCTTCACATACCTTATGCATTTCTGCAACCTTGAATTTAGGCAATCCTGCAACAATATTTTGGGCCTACATTGATTTAAGTCGCTGTACATTAACATAACCAATGCGTTTATGCCAGATATCAATATCTGCAACTACACCGGTCCCATGTGCAAACATTGCTGCACCCAATTCAAACATGTCTGCATCCAACATAAACATTCTGCCCTTCTTCTTTCCTTTTGCTATCAAGCGACCTTTATTTTTCATATCCTCAACAAAGCATCCATGAGGATTAAATCTGACCTGCAAGCCCTGCTCAACCATTTGACCAACAGAAACCAGATTCTTGGTGATATTCGGGACATGAAATACATCAGACAGGTATTTCTTTTTCCCATCCTGCATAGACAAAGGAATTTTTCCAATCTGCATAATCGGATGTGCAGTATCATCAGCAGTCTCCACAAATCCTGGTTTTTCCATTTTCCTTGCATCCTCCATCCATTCTGCATGACCTGTCATGTGGTTTGATGCACCTCAGTCAACATACCACACATCGTTGCTTTCTTCTGCACTTGTCACAGAATTGTTCATGTGTTGCACCATAAACAAATGCTCATTTCTGTCATCACCGTGTCTACTAGAAGATGCATAATTTCCTTGTTGCAGTTTTCCATTCATGATGTCATTCTGCTTTTTATAGCAGTCTTTAGCCATATGACCCATTTTACCACAATAGTAGCATTCAACATTACTGTTTGCATTTTGGCCTCTTTGCCATCCACCACGACCTCTTTGGCTCCCCCTGCCTCTAGAGTTACCATGTCCTCCTCCATAGGACTGGTTTTCTTGAGTTTGCTGCATATTCTGATTTCTGTCATGGCCTCCAAATCGGCCTCCTCTACCTCTGCCTCTACCTCTTCTAGCATTTGAGTAGAAGACAGTTTCTTTTGAAGTTCCTCCTGAAGAAGATGCACCACCATTTCTCTGCTCCTCAGAAATTAGAAGAGCAATCAACTCCTCAAAATCAGGAAATCTTTCACAAACTGAAATGGATGTCCGAAACTGTGTATAATCCTTTCCTAGACCATTCAAGGTCACAGAAACTAAATCATCATTTTCCACTGGCGACCCAATGGAAGCAAGTGCATCTGCAATCTTCTTCACCTTCATGTGGTAGTCATTGATGCTCATATTTTCTCTTTGCACATTGTGCAACTCTTGCTTGAGCTACATTTTCCTGGCTTGCGTATTTGTGCTATACATCTTTGACAGAGTATCCCATGCCTCCTTTGGCGTACTTGCATCCTGAATATGTACAATCATAGAGTCTGAAATACTGATAGACAGCCAGTACATAACTTTCCTGTCTCTCTCATGCCATGCTTTGAATGCCTGCATTTTCTATTGATTGGGAACATCAGGAAGAACTGGTTCTTCTTCATTTCCTGCAACAAATTCCCAATATCCTTTTCCCATAAGGAAATTCGTCATTCTAAACTTCCATGCTTGGAAGTTGTTCTTGTCAAGCTTTTCAGTGACAATCTGTGAAAGAGAATCAGACGCCATTACAGAACACTGCAAAAAATTCTGTCACTGCAAAGAATACAGCTTCAGCCTCACAAGGGCAAATCTGCAAAACTGACGAAAGTGGTATTTGACCACACAGTCACTTCCTAGTGACGATTTTGCATCAACAGGCAACAAGGATATACTGCCCTCTTGCTTCACCGCGAAGGGCGTCTCAACCTGAGACAATGCACTCCTGCAATTTCCGGCTGTGCTACCTGCAAAGATCTGCTCCCAAAACAGAAAATGAAAGCAACACTGCTCCTCTTACCAGAACACCGCGAGCTTGGCTTGCTTTCTTGAGCTCCTTACCACGAACAAGGCTCTGATACCATGTCAAGATTGTGGGAGAGAAGGAAGGAGTCTCACTTGTAGCTTTCTTGCTTGCATAATTGGGGAATACACACAGAGGTGGAGGCTGAAAACAGTTTTCCTCTTCTTAGTTATGTAAGCCAAAAGAACTCTAATACAAAGAAATAGAAGAACCCTATATATGGGTCTCAAACCAAAGACAACTAACTAAGGTGGCATACTAACTGAGCCACGAACTAGAGTAGATAAGGATAACTGTCGTCTAGCTATTTTTCATGGGCGGTGTACCAACCGCATCTACAACTGACAAGTCGGTGATATAAATGCACAACGGTCACCCTGGCATATCACGAGTGGAGCTCGATATCTCAACAACTGCAACTGGTGATACATACCAAGAGCCCATCTCATCAAAGATAACATCCATGCTCACCAAAGTCTCCCTGGTAGAGGGATCATAGCATTTGTATGCCTTTTTCTCCTGCGAATATCCAATGAAAACACACTTATGCACTTTGGGATCCAACTTCTTCCTTTTCTCATCTGGAATATGCATATAAGCAAGACAGCCAAAGACTTTCATGTGACTTACATCCGGCTTATAGCCATACAGCTTCTCAAACGGTGTCATCTCATGAATACCTGCAGTGGGAGTCCTGTTCAGAATGTATACGGCTGTCATAACAGCCTTTGCCCAATAGTAAAGTGGCATATGCTTTTCATTCATCATGGCCCTAGCAGCTTCCATTAGAACCCTGTTCTTTCTTTCAGCTACTCCGTTCTGGTGCGGAGTGTAGCTGCAAGTTAGCTGCCTACGAATGCCATTTTCAGCCAAGAAATCATCAAATTCATTTGATACATACTCCCCACCACTGTCAGATCTCAAGCAAGAGATGTAGCATTGAAACTCCTTCTCAACCTGTGCATTAAATTGCTGAAAAATAGCAAAGACCTCATCTTTTGTTTTCAATATGTAAAGCCAGGTATAGCGACTATAGTTGTCAATGAAAGATACATAATATCTGGAACCTCCCATAGATGCATTATGAGATGGCCCCCAAACATCAGAGTGCACTAACTGTAATGGATGTGTACTCTGTCTTACAGTCTAGACTGCTTACCGAACTGGCAAGCATCGCATACATGACCAATATCTGAATATTGGAACTTGGGTAAACCTTTAACCAGCTGTTTCTTCTGCAAAATTTGTAGCCTTTGCAAATTGACATGCCCCACTCTCTTGTGCCATATTTCCAAATTCCTAACAGTGCCAGAACCATGGGAAAACATAGCTGAATTCATCTCTGGCAAAGAAGCATCAAGAATAAACATTCGGCCATTCCTGTGACCACGAGCTATCAACTTGCATCCATTGCCAAACTCTTCAATAAAGCAGCCATGTTTATTGAATCTAACCTGCAAGTTCTGCTCCGTCATCTGATCGATAGACAATAAGTTCTTCGTAATTGAAGGGACATGCAAGACATCATGCAAATTTTTCTTCCTGCCATCATGAACCACAAGAGGCACTTTGCCTTTATACTCAATGCTATGCTACGTGTCATCACCTATGTATACATAGCCATGCTTTTCAGCCACCATATCAGTGAACCAATCACTGTGAGGGGTCATGTGATTCGACACCCCTGAGTCAATGTACCACACTGCATTATCATATGATTTTTTAGTAGCCTTATCTTTGACATATTGCATGGCAAACAGTCTATCACCAGAGTCATCTGCCTAACTGGACGTAGCATAGTGTCCATGCTGTTTGCCCTTCTGGTTTCCTTGCTTCTTCCAGCAATCCTTTGCAATATGCCCATACTTTCCGCAAAAATGACAATCCTTATCCTTGTTCGGATTGTCAGACGAACGCTGCTGCTGCCATGAGCCTCTGCCACGGGAGTTAGATCTCCCCCTGTCTCGAAAATTTCCACCACCTCTTGCATTTGATGATGGCTGATTGCTATTACCATAGGATTGTCAAGATTGTGGGAGAGAAGGAAGGAGTCTCGCTTGAAGCTTTCTTGCTTGCACAATGGGGGAAGACACACAAGGGTGGAGGCTGAAAACAGTTTTCCTCTTCTTAGTTGTGTAAGCCAAAAGAACTCAAGTACAAAGAAATAGAAGAACCCTATATATGGGTCTCAAACCAAACTCAACTAACTAAGGTGGCATACTAACTGAGCCACGAACTAGAGTAGATAAGGATAGCTATCATGTAGCTATTATTCATGGGCGGTGTACCAACCGCGTCTGCAACTGACAAGTCGGTGACATAAATATACAACGGTCACCCTGGCGTATCTCGAGTGGAGCTCGATATCTCAACACTCCCCCTCGAGCTCAATCCCAATTCCTGCACACCAAGCAGGTCTCTGAACTTGCGCAGCTTCTCTGCGCCCAATGCCTTCGTGAATATGTCAGCTACCTGATCCTCTGTGCTGACATAAACTAGATCAATAAGACCTAGTAAAACCCTCTCTCGCACATAGTGATAATGCACCTCAATGTGCTTTGTTCTAGCATGATAGACTGGGTTATTTGCCAAGTGTATACTACTCATGTTGTCACAATAAATGACAACTGGCCCATCTGTAGACTGATGCATATCATAAAGTAGCTTATGCAACCAAGCTACCTCACATGCAGCCATTGCTGCACCCCTGTACTCAGCCTCTGTGCTCGACAAGGCAACTGTAGGCTGTTTCTTGCTGCTCCAAGTGACTGCAGCACTCCCAAAAGAGAATACATATCCACTGGTAGATCGTCTATCAGAAATACTACCAGCCCAATCAGCATCAGTGTATCCATGCAACTCTATCTGAACCCCAGTCTCATAAAATAGTCCATACTGCAATGTGGACTTCACATACCTAAGTATGCGTCTAGCCGCATCCAAATGTGGTTTCCTTGGAGCCTGCATAAACTGACTTACCAATCCAACAGCATAGCTCAAATCTGGCCTGGTAATAGTCATATAAATCAAACTTCCTACTATGCGTCTGTACATAGTAGGGTCTTCTAGAAGCTCACCTGCATCTGTGCTCAGCTTCACATTTTGCTCCAAAGGAACTGAAATAGGCTTACAGCCTGTCATCCCATATTTGGACAGCATGTCCAATCCATACTGCCTCTGCAAGAGCTGTATCCCACTTGGTGATCTAATCACCTCAATGCCCAAGAAATAACGCAGCTCTCCCAAATCCTTCATCTCAAACTTCTGCTTCAATAGCATTTTCACATGAAGGATATCTTCATCACTGTCACCTGTCATAATCAAATCATCAACATAAATGACAAGCAGCATAATACCTTTCTCTGTTTTTCTCACATAAAGTGAGAAATCTGCCTTGGAAATCTGAAAGCCAATAGTGACAAGATACTGTCCTATCTTGTCAGACCATGCTCTAGGTGCTTGCTTCAAGCCATACAAGGCTTTCTTCAACCTGCAAACAAACTCAGGATGAAAAGCATGCACATAACCTGGTGGCTGCTCCATATAGACCTCTTCTTGCAAATCACCATGCAAGAAGGCATTCTTTACATCCATCTGATGTAAAGACCATCCCTTTGATGCAGCCATAGCAATGACTGCTCTTACGGTTGCCATCCTTGCAACCGGACTAAATGTTTCTTCATAGTCAATGCCATATGTTTGTGCATACCCCTTGACTACTAATCTTGCCTTGTATCTGTTCACAGAACCATCAGCATTGTGCTTCACCTTATAAACCCACTTACAGCCAATTGCATTCTTACCTTTAGGCAAAGGTACTAACTCCCATGTAGCATTTGCTTCCAAGGCATCCATTTCTTCATCCATGGCTTTCTCCCATTTTTCTTTTCCCATGGCTTGCTCAAAAGATGTGGGTTCTGGTTCCTGTATCACTTTGACCATATATGCATAGTGAATGGCTGTAAATCCATCATATTTCAGCCTATCCACAGGATACCTAGCTCTTGTAGACCTGCGCAAAGTAGGTTCACTCCCAGGTGCTCTCAAAACATCCCTGGTCTTCCTTACTCCAGGTGTAACAATAGAAGGAATACCCAACTCATCATCAATGCTCTGTTCTGAGCCACTGGATTCACCATCCACATAAGAGTGACCTGCATTCACATCAAACATGGGCTGATCAACCTTCTCTTTTCCTTTTCGTGATACCTGCATACCACTATCTGCATTGCTTTGAGAAGATTCTCCTGATCTCAATCTGCCTGTCCATGGCGAAGAATGTGAACCACTGCTAGAGGACGCTCCAGGTCCACTAATATTTTGTGACTGCTGCTGTGAATTCTGTGTAGCATTACCATTTTGTGCATCTTCATCATCAATCACATTTACTGGTTTATACCAGCTACTCATCTCATCAAAAACAACATCTCTGCTCACTGTAAACTTACGAGTAGAAGGGTTATAGCATCTATACCCTTTTTGCTGCAGAGAGTAACCAATAAAGATGCACTTCTCAGCTTTTGGATCCAACTTGGATCTCAGCTCATCTGGCACATGTACATAGGCAATGCAACCAAAAATTTTCAAATGAGAAATATCTGGTTTCCTACCAGTATACCTCTCCTCTGGAGTCATTCCATGTATTGCTGCAGTGGGAGTCCTGTTCATTATGTAGACTGCTGTAGCAACTGCTTCAGCCCAATAAAAATCTGGCAAGTCTTTTTCATTGAGCATGGCACGAGATACCTCTCCAATATGCCTGTTTTTCCTTTCTGCAATTCCATTTTGTTGTGGGGTATAACTGCATGAATATTGCTGCTTTATGCCATGCTCCTGCAAGAACTTTGCAAACTCATTTGAGAGGTACTCTCCCCCTCCATCTGACCTTAGGCATTTTATCTGCAAGCCTGTTTCTTTTTCAACCATAGCTTTAAGAGTTTTGAAATGCCCAAAAACTTCACTTTTCTTTTTCATAAAATACACCCAAATTTTTCTGCTATAGTCATCAATAAAACTGACAAAATAATGACAGCCTCCAAGAGATGCAGCTTTAGTTGTCCACACATCAGAGTGAATTAATTCCAGTGGCTTCTCACTCTCTTGAATATGTCTAGGAAATGGTTTCCTTGCCTGTTTTCCAAACTGACAGGCTTCACATACCTTATGCATTTCTGCAACCTTGAATTTGGGCAATCCTGCAACAATATTTTGGGCCTGCATTGATTTAAGTCGCTGTACATTAACATGACCAATGCGTTTATGCCAGATATCAATATCTGCAACTACACCGGTCCCATGTGCAAACATTGCTGCACTCAATTCAGACATGTCTGCATCCAATGTAAACATTCTGCCCTTCTTCTTTCCTTTTGCTATCAAGCGACCTTTATTTTTCATATCCTCAACAAAGCATCCATGAGGATTAAATCTGACCTGCAAGCCCTGTTCAACCATTTGACCAACTGAAACCAGATTCTTGGTGATATTCGGGACATGAAATACATCAGACAGGTATTTCTTTTTCCCATCCTGCATAGACAAAGGAATTTTTCCAATCTGCACAATCGGATGTGCAGTATCATCACCAGTCTCCACAAATCCTGGTTTTTCCATTTTCCTTGCATCCTCCATCCATTCTGCATGACCTGTCATGTGGTTTGATGCACCTGAGTCAACGTACCATACACCATTGCTTTCTTCTGCACTTGTCACAGAATTGTTCATGTGCTGCACCATGAACAAATGCTCATTTCTGTCATCACCCTGTCTGCTAGAAGATGCATAATTCCCTTGTTGCAGTTTTCCATTCATGATGTCATTCTGCTTTTTATAGCAGTCTTTAGCCATATGACCCATTTTACCACAATAGTAGCATTCAACATTACTGTTTGCATTTTGGCCTCTTTGCCATCCACCACGACCTCTTTGGCTCCCCCTGCCTCTATAGTTACCACGTCCTCCTCCATAGGACTGGTTTTCTTGTGTTTGCTGCATATTCTGATTTCTACCACGGCCTCCAAATCGGCCTCCTCTACCTCTGCCTCTACCTCTTCCAGCATTTGAGTAGAAGACAGCTTCTTTTGAAGTTCCTCCTGAAGAAGATGCACCACCATTTCTCTGTTCCTCAGAAATTAGAAGAGCAATCAACTCCTCAAAATCAGGAAATCTTTCACGAACTGAAATGGATGTCCGAAACTGTGCATAATCCTTTCCTAGACCATTCAAGGTCACGGAAACTAAATCATCATCTTCCACTGGCGACCCAATGGAAGCAAGTGCATCTGCAATCTTCTTCACCTTCATGTGGTAGTCGTTGATGCTCATACTTTCTCTTTGCACATTATGCAACTCTTGCTTGAGCTGCATTTTCCTGGCTTGCGTATTTGTGCTATACATTTTTGACAAAGTATCCCATGCCTCCTTTGGCGTACTTGCATCCTGAATATGCACAATCATAGAGTCTGAAATACTGATAGACAGCCAATACATAACTTTCCTGGCTCTCTCATGCCATGTTTTAAATGCCTGCATTTGTTGTTGATTGGGAACATCAGGAAGAACTGGTTCTTCTTCATTTCCTGCAACAAATTCCCAATATCCTTTTCCCATAAGGAAATTCGTCATTCTAAACTTCCATGCCTGGAAGTTGTTCTTGTCAAGCTTTTCAGTGACAATCTGTGAAAGAGAATCAGATGCCATTACAGAATACTGCAAGAAATTCTGTTACTGCAAAAAACACAGCTTCACCCTCACAAGGGCAAATCTGCAAAACTGGCGAAAGTGGTATTTGACCACACAGTCACTTCCTAGTGACGATTTTGCATAAACAGGAACCAAGGATGATTCTGAAACTCCCAATGTCTCTGCGCACAAGCATACGATGCAATTTCTACAGTAACTTTTCACCGACCTGTAGAACAGTGGTCGCACAGCATAAAACTGAGCCTTTTCCTGAGTGCGTGCAGAAAACTTCCGTCTGCAAAACAGGCCCCGAAATGGCCTCAAATCAAAAAAACAAGGTCGCCGAGGGCTAAAGCCCTCTCCCGTAGCATATACCGCCCTGTTGCTTCACCGCGAAGGGCGTCTCAACCTGAGACAATGCACTCCTGTACTTTTCGGCTGTGCTACCTGCAGAGATCTGCTCCCAAAACAGAAAATGAAAGCAACACTGCTCCTCTTACCAGAACACCGCGAGCTTGGCTTGCTTTCTTGAGCTCCTTACCACGAACAAGGCTCTGATACCATGTCAAGATTGTGGGAGAGAAGGAAGGAGTCTCGCTTGAAGCTTTCTTGCTTGCACAATGGGGGAAGACACACAAGGGTGGAGGCTGAAAACAGTTTTCCTCTTCTTAGTTGTGTAAGCCAAAAGAACTCAAGTACAAAGAAATAGAAGAACCCTATATATGGGTCTCAAACCAAACTCAACTAACTAAGGTGGCATACTAACTGAGCCACGAACTAGAGTAGATAAGGATAGCTATCATGTAGCTATTATTCATGGGCGGTGTACCAACCGCGTCTGCAACTGACAAGTCGGTGACATAAATATACAACGGTCACCCTGGCGTATCTCGAGTGGAGCTCGATATCTCAACAAGGATGCATTCTGCTGGCCTCCTCTGCCAGATCCATAGCCCCTACCACGGCTGCCACGGCCACGCTGATTCGAGTAAAAAACTGCATCCTTATTTGAGAGCAGAGTTTTGATGCCGAGAAGTGCTTAAAAATAGCTAAAAATTACGAATATCAAGGGAAAAATATTCAACGTCGAAGGCGGCGGCTCCAGCTAGGACGATTTTAAGCATCAAGTACTTTAAAGGCACCCGAGCAACACTTGTTGATTTTTGATAATTTTTTAGACTGCTGAGCAGGTTTTCAGGAGTTACCGGCCAATGCGGGATGTCAAACCGTACGCGCAGAAATTTACAGCACTCGATTTGGACACCAGACGGGGAAATGGCCAACAAATGGGCAAGATTTGAAAAGGTGGACCAAAGTTTGGCAAGTGGTCATGACCTTTGGGGGGGGCATGTAGCATTTTATGAAACACCAAATCGTGGACATTTTGAGAATGAAGAAAACGTGAGGAAGGAGATGTCAAAATGGTGCCGAAAATTGCGCCCCATTGTTGGGAGATGGATCATCCTGCCTCAATACAACCCATACAAATGATTATGGGACTTGATTCCCTCCTGGATGCTGACTCTATTGCTGCCTCTCGCCCGTCAATGGTGGCCTGGATGAATATCTCTGTTTCTAGTCTTTCTCTCTCCTCCCTCTCTCTCCCTTAAGGGGTTGTTCTTGTGTGGAAGAAGACGATGAAGAATGATGGAGGAAAGCTTGTCCGGATGAGACCGGATTGCTTCCGGATGGATGAAGACATGAAGAGTGCTATTCTTGAAGATGCTGAGAATTAAATACATGCTGGAAATGAGTCCCGTAATCAAGACCAAGAAACCGAGACCTGAAAATAAGCGGTAATGCTATTTTTATGAAGAAAAATGATATTTTCATGCTATTTTCCTTATGAAACCTTGTTTATATGGGATGAAAGTGCATTATGACATTGTTTTCCATGAGTTTCAATTGTTTCAACCTAAAAATTAGAAAATATAAGGCTACATGGCTGGAATTAGTGTTAAAATACGTGAAAACACGCGTTTTAAGGGTAAAATTGGGGGTTTTGATATATAAATGAGAAATATGATATGTCACACCAAATAAATATGAGTTTTTGCTATCAATGAGCCTAAGGGCCACAGCCCACAATCAACTTTCATTTTTAGTCATTATTTAATAAAGAAAAATAGAGAAAAATATCCAAAAAATGGAAAAAATGGGTTTAAAATTAGGGAAAAATGGAAAATGGGTTGAGGAAAATTATATCTATGTTTGTGCAATGTATAACGATGGAAAAGCACGAGGTTGGCCTCGGTTTGTCCCCGTTTCTATGTTTTGTGTGTATTTGTCGTTCTTTTAAAGGGGAGAAATGCGTAGAAACCCTATCTAACTGATCAATGATGCAAAATGCTAAGAGTTGGATGAAAAGGGGCTGAAACATTGAAAGATAAGAAAAGATTTGGTTTATGCATTGCACTTGGCATATAGGAACCGGTTTAAATAAAGAGGATGGTAGCATGGGCATATGGCTCGGTGCCTCCTTTCAACGTAGCACGTGCTAGTAAAATTCATGGAAAGAATGTTTATGCACCATGCACGATGCTGATTTTTCTTTTGTCTGAGCACATAGCCATACATGATTTGCATTAAGCATAATAATTAAAAGGTATCAGAAAAAACCTCCTGGATGCATGGCATATGTCTTCCTTAGGTTGTGACCAACGATGAGCATGAGAGGATGTCCTAAGCTATAGGTTAGTCGTTGGGTTCCAAAGGGAAATTATAGTGAGGAATGGTACATCCTGGAACGTAAAATATTGGTACCTTGAGAGGAGTTTGTGCTCGTTTGTGTTATATGTTTAGCAGCGCATCAAAGGGCCAATCCCTGCAATGTAGGAGAGCTGCAGTGAGATACTATTAGTCGGTGGAGTGCCTCCTATATGTGTGTGACGAGGCGTTATGCCTAAGTACTTTGGGTTCTCCCTTTGAGGAGTTTTAGGAAAATGCTGGACTATAAACTATAAACGCATAGATTAAGCTTTAGGGCAGTTGGTCCTTTAGCATTAGATTGACACTCCTGGTCTGCGAGGTCGTGAGGGTATTTGCATGTCATGAGCATGAGGTCCGGCTAGTGCTATAGCCATTGCTGGCCCATTTCAGGTCCCATCATTATTCTTTGAACTACTTGACCCTGTAGCTAAGCCAAGCTTCACCTCTTCATGAATCAATAATGCAACCAGCTCATTAAAGTCAGGCATTTCAGCCCGCACAGACACTGAAGTGTCAAAAGACTTGTATTCAGGACCCAAGCCATTCAAAGTCACTGCAACCATATCTTCATCTTCAACCTGTGAACCAACAGATGCCAGCTGATCTGTTATGGTCTTAACCTCTGTGACATAATCTTGTATGGATCTGCTCTTCCTCTTTATGTTATTGAATTTCTACTTCAAGTGTATCTTCTTGGCACTTGTGGTTGTGCCATAGTATTTGACCAATATATTCCATGCATCTGCTAGGGATTTACAGTTCATGATCTGCATCACCATAGCATCCGAGATACATAATGACAACCAATGTAAAATCCTGCGAGCTCTTTCCATCCAAGCTCGATGGGCTCGTCTTTGATCAGCTGTAGGATTCCTTTCTGGAACTTCAGGTTCAGCCTCAATACGTGTCACTAAGTCCCAATATCCTTTGCCTATCAGAAAGTTCTCCATGCGGAACTTCCATATTGCATAATTGTTGCT
The DNA here is from genome assembly GCF_053477565.2 of Lygodium microphyllum. Classification (NCBI taxonomy): domain Eukaryota; kingdom Viridiplantae; phylum Streptophyta; class Polypodiopsida; order Schizaeales; family Lygodiaceae; genus Lygodium; species Lygodium microphyllum. The sequence goes on along the minus strand of NC_141140.1, from coordinate 4,167,141 downwards.
ATCAAGCTTTTCTCCCACAATCTGGGTTACGTTATCAGTTCTATCAGCATTTGCCATGTTGTAGACCTTGCGTGACTACCTGCAAACCAAGATCTTCTTAACAGTTCAACTTCAGCCCGAAATTGTCTATGACAGTTTTCTGCAATTAATTGCAGTAAAAAAACTAGGGTATTTCAACCCACTGACAACCCAAAATAGCCCACAAACAAGTGGCTTAACCTGTAGGTAAAACAGACAGTACAAATGCTATGTATTTACTTCGGTTTGAACTCCTACAACCTCACTACCAGGGTACATACATGGAGTCTGAAAACTGTAATTCTGTGAGTGACCAACAGTGGTTTCATGCCCAAAACTGAGTGGTATACATGTCATACATGTCCCAAACTTTCATAGATAGTTGCTAGTACATGTGTCAAGCCATACATAGGCATAGAACCACAAAATACTATATAACCAGCATATATGAATGTCGTAAATACATTCCCAGATTTCAAACAACGAATGCACTGGCAACAGGGATTGATTTCAGTCCCAAAAAACCATAAAACATTTGCATCACTTCCATTTCCAGTGCTCAAGCATTTAATAGTCTCACAGAACAAGTCTTCAAGTACCTGTGGGGCTAACTAAATCAACTAGTTCTTCCAAGAACAGAAATAACCAATTAGTGCTTTATGTCTGCAATTTTTTCTAGTTTTCAGCCTGTCATAAGCTCTCAGATCAGGCCATTCCAAGCTCCAAATTTATGTCAAAATACCCAAGAAATATGACATGTTTTATACCAAGCATCATGTGCTACATTCAAGCTCAATGTATATGCCAAAGAGCATCCAAAATGCAGACACCACAAGTGTATAATGTCCCTGTAACTCCAATAACAGTTCAGCCTTGTGTATTCAGATCTGTACAACTCTATTACAGCTCACACATGAGCTCCCACAGGGGCAATAGCAAAGTAAACCCTTCAAGAATCTTCTAGGGTATGTATCCATGCTCTATGCCACTTGACAAGTGCTTTTCACCTTAAATCTCTGCCAATGAGAGCAGCCTGTTCACAGGCACAGTCCACACAGACAATTTAGAGTATATTCAGATCAGATTTGATGGTAATGATGATGAATGCCCACTTGTTGATGCTCAATGGAGCCTTGGTGAGCCTCCAAACAAGGCACACACTTGTTAATGCTCAATGGAGCCTTGGTGAGCAGTCCATATAGTAAATCCCAGCCATGGAGTTCAGCCTGCAAAACAGGCATAATCACGCTGGCTAGACTGACCTCTTCTGCTTCACGGTTTGATGATTATTATAATGATGAAGCACTCACTAGTGCTCAACCAATCCTTGGGAGACTCCTCAGCAAGCCACAACTCCTCCTTCAAGCAATGAGAATCCAATGCTTAACAATGCATACCTCTGTGTGACCATTGATGGAAATGGCTGTCAGTCCTCTTCCTTTTCCAGCCCTTCAGGTCAATCTTCAAGTCTTCTTCTTTAGTGCATTCCACCAGTGAGCCCATTCATGGCTCTGATACCATGTTAGCTTCCATGGATGCAGTAGAGAGCAACACACAGAGTGAAGCAACATGCTTCCTCTCTCTCATTCTACTCATTTACTAAAAAGACATAGGTCAATTATTTACAAGTCCAGAAGGACCATTCACACCAACCATAAAGATTAGAGTACCGACTTATTTAATATATCTGACTAATATAGCTAGACTAGCTATGTCCAGCTCAAACACATATGAAAGAGCTTGATATTCTAATATCCTTTGCATAGGTTCTGTTACAGGAGTTTCAGAATTGGATAACAAAAGAGGAGGATTTAAGGCATGTAGTGAGGTATTTCTGAACACACAGTTTCTTGATTTACCTTTGGACCTTGTTGGAAAGATAGGGGAGGTAGTGTGGAGAAAGAACAAACAAAACAGGTTTCTCCTTTTGGTTTGAAGAATACAGGCAATGTGTTCAGAAAAATTTGGCATAATCAGGATCTTTGGCAATTTCGTCAACCATATGGGCTGAGTTATACACCTAAATTGGTCAGGGGAAGATGGAAAAATTAGTATGGCTGTGCCACTTATCACTGTGAACATTGTGCATCTGGATCTTAGCAGTAGAATAACCTGATGATGGAACAGGTGTATGGTGTATGTCTATTGAAAAATACAGGGGTGAAGGTTTTGGAACCTATTATACCACTCTATAGGAAAAATTAGAATATGAAGAGAAATAGAAGAAGAAATAACAACAGAGATCTAGCAGTGGTAGTTAGGTGGATATCCTAGATTTAGGGTATTTGAGTGATAAGGAAGTACAGACTGAAGAAGGAGACCCTAGTCATGTGGTAGAAGATGTTGTTACTGATCAGTAATTACAGGCTACACCAGGTGAGGAGGAGAGAAATAGAAACCGATTTATGGGACTACTAGCATGGCCTCAAATTCAGAGACAGGCAAGGAGAAAACTAAGGTTTCAACCATTGCCTAAAAAACTTGCAAGAAGAAAGGTTGCAACAATGCAACATCCAAGATCAATGGCACAACCCCCTAATCCAGCAGATCTCAAAGTCAAATTCGCAAACTTCAATGGTGAGTCCAAAAAGGAGGACCCTGATGCCCATGTAGCCCAATTTAGCACAAAATGGGAAGCAAGTGGAGTAGGAGTATTGTATGGAGATGATGTGAAAAAGCAGAAGTTTGCTGCCACATTGGAGGGTCATGCTATGAATTGGTTTATACAGTATGGTGCAACCCATTTTGCTAATACACAAGCATTACAAACAACATTTTTGGCAATATTTAGAAGGTGAAAAACACCCACTAATATTTTGAAGAAGCTTAAAACAATGAAACAAAAGAGGCTCCTTGTGGAGGATTATGCACATTACTTTCTAGATTTGAATGGAAGACTTGCACCCAATGAAAGGCCAACCAATGAGATGCTGGGAGAATATTTCTATAATGGGTTGAGGGAATCCCTGAGAATTGTAGTAGCCAGTACAAATATTCCTGGAGGTGCAGAAGGATTCAATCAGTTGGTAATAGCTGCCAGAAGAGCAGAGAAAAGGTTGGGAACCATCAAACAGAAGAAGAAGTAGTAGTATCACAATGATTTGGATTTAGATACAGATTTCGATTCAGACTCAGATTCAGAGTCTAACTCAGGTTTAGATGTAGAAGATGACAGTTCAGATTCAGATTAGCTAGGGGAAAGGAGGACAAAAATGAAAAGGGAAAGACAAAGAGCAAGTCTCAAAACCTGAATAAACAAATTACTACAACTCTGAAGAGTATGGAAATTTCAACATCTCAGAAGAAGGAAAAACCATATTGTAATACATGCAAGAAGCATGGGCACACAGATGCTACTTGTTGGTATAATCCTAATAATAGGGCAAACCCAAGATAGCAAGTGCCAAGGGCAAATGCACCAACTGCAAATGCAGTAGAACTAGACAGAAATAGAGCAATGGAAGGTCCACCTAGAAGATTTCAAGGGAGAAATAACTGGGGACCACCTAATCCTCAAGGTATTGGTAGTCTGAATGTTGACCCATGCACATACTGTGGGGAAATGAATCACATATAGAGTCTTAATTGCTCATTATGGTGTAAACATAGAGAAGAGAGAGGTATTCCTATTTTTAGATATAACAATCAGAGACCACCTACACAAGCACAACAGAATAGGCCACCACAGGCTAATGTAGTCATTGTGGAGGAAGCCAGGAAAGTCAATGAACCTGTATTGCAGAAACAACAAGGGGACTATCTCAATGTGTTGCATGTCTAGTGTGATTGTTCAAATTGCATACAAGTGGAGGAGATTCCTAAAAAATCGGCATCAGTTCTGGTTGTTACAAGATTAGGTGGAAAGTATGTGCCTAATCCTGTTATATCCCATAAGGAGATGAAACACCCTCAGTATTGGGAGAATCAAAGACAGGTGAGACAACGATATTTGAAGGAAATTCAAAAGAGTCAGAAGATTGACTATGGTAAATAGAAATTGCAGCAGCAAATACCTGATATACAGTTAAGTATTCAGGAGGAGATCCAGCATCAAGAGAGAAGGGAGGCACAGTTGACAATTGAAGTTTTGAGGAAAACCATAGTTACAATGGATCAGATTTTAGGTGATGGGACCTAAAATGGGCCGGCACTGGCTATGGCACTAGCCAGACCTCATGCTCATGACACACAAATACCCTCACGGCCTCGGGAACCAGGAGCGTCAATCTAATGCTAAAGGAAAAACTACCCTAAAGCTTAATCTATGCGTTTATAGTTTATAGTCCAACATTTCCCTTTCCATAAGCTCCTCAGAGGGAGAACCCATACAAATTGGCAATGCTACGATCACACACACATGGAGGCACCCTCATGGTAGAAACACGCGGCCCCACTACAGCTCTCCTACATCGCAGGGATTGGCCCTTTGATGCGCTGCTAAACATATAACACGAACGAGCACAAACTCCTCTCTTTCATATTTCTCGTATTTTCAGGAGATATACCATGCTTTCTCACTTAACAGTCCCTTAGGAAACCGACCCTCTATCCTACAGCATGGGATAACCTCACACTCTCAATCGTGGGTCAAAGTCCTAAGAAAACAATTGCTATGCAGTCCAGGAGATTTTCCTTTGATACCATGAACCATGCATAATGCATAATGGGAATGGTTTAGTGCACAAACATAAGAAAATTAGCATTGTGTATCGTGCGAAACCAATCTTTCCATGATTTCCATGCTAACGTTTATGTATTGAAAAGAGGAGAGACACCGAGCCTTACGCTCATGTTGCCTTTTCCTTTATTTTAAAACAACGTCCTATAGCCATGATGCAACACATAAATCAGATTTAAGATTGTACTTTGACGCTCAAACTCCCCTCTCACCCTACCGTTTAATGTTTTGCATTCGTTGATAGGTATAAGAGTCATTTTATGTGTATTTCTTTATAAAGAAAGTGATAAATACAGACAAAAACATAGAAACGAGGGTAAACTGAGGCCAACCTCGTGCTCTACCTTCATTATACATTGCACAAACACATGTAATTTTCTGGAGTTTTTCTTTTATCGTTTCCTAATTTTCTCCCATTTAAAACCCATTTTTCACCATTTTTGGTATTTTTCCTCTATTTTTTTCAATAAAAAATGACTAGAAATAAAGAATGATTGTGGGTTGTGGCCGTTAGGTTCCTTGACAACAAAATTTTAGGTTTTGTTGATATTTTGTCTCATATTTCTCCTTTATTTTGCAAAAAACCCCATTTTACCCCTTAATCGCGTGTTTTTCATGTATTTTAACACTAATTCCGGTCATGTAGCCTTATATTTTTTGATTTTCAGGTTGCAAACAGTTGAAAATCATGGCAAAAAATGTCATAATAAGATTTCATCCCATATGAACAAGGTTTCATAAAGCAAATAGCATAAAAAGATCATTTTTCTTTATAAAAATAGCATTACCGGTTATTTTCAGGTCTCTGTTTCTTGGTCTTGATTACGGGACTGATTTCCAGCATGCATTTAATGCTCAACATCTTCACAATCAGCAATCTTCATGCCTTCATTGATCCGAAAGCAATCCGGTCTCATCCGGGCAAGCTTTCCTTCACCATTCTTCATTTTCTTCTTCCACACAAGAACAGCCCCTTAACGGAGAGAGAGGGAGGAGAGAGAAAGACTAAAATCAAAATTCTTCATTCAGGCCACCATTGGACGAGCGAAGGACGGCGATATGCTCGGCCCACAGGGAGGAATCAAGGCCCAAGATTTGTTCCATGGGTTGTATGCAACCCCCCAATCATGAGAGAGAGGACGCAAAATTTGGCGTGAAGATGATGGCGCTTCCATCTCCTCCTTCATCTTCTGTCTCTATGTTTTTTCATCTTGTATGCTTAAAATTTTGAAGGGGGGGGGGGGTCCAAGCTCAAAAGACATGCCCAATTTTGGCCTCCCAAGTGTCCACCTTTTCATATCTTGACCATTTTGTGGCCATTTCCCCGTCCGGGCTCCGATTCGAGCTCTGAAAAATCCTGGGCATCTGGCTTAACATCCCACATTGGCTGGCAACTCTTGACAACCCGCAAGGAAGTCTGAAAATTATCAAAAATTAACAAGTGTCGCTCGGGTGCCTTTTAAAAGTCGTACTTCACTTGGTGCTTAAAATCGTCCTAGCTGGAGCCGCCGCCTTTAATGTTAAATATTTTTCCCCTAAATTCTGGATTTTTTTTGGCAAATTTTAGGCACATCTCGAGCTCAAAAATACACTCTCATTGGCGATGACGGGATAGGGCGACTCAGCCCGTCGAATCCCACAACAGATCTGCACAAAACAACCAAAAGAAGCATCAAGCTAATACAAAAGAAATGCATGCTAAACACATCACAATGCTCACCCTACCCCTTGACAAAACCAAGGCATGACATCCACAAGGAGTAGGCCTAGCATAATCTGATAGAAGATCCGAAGCTAGTCACTAACCGACTGCTTCAATATGGCCAAACTAAAAAGAATTGTCAAAGAGGTTGCCCTAAGTGGTGGTCTGAACTAACTACCTAACTAAGGGCAACACAACCAGGAGCTCCTACTAGGTGAGGACTCCTATAGCCTGATCAATAAGTATTTTCTTTTAGCACATTTCTTCTTCCAGGGTTTTGATGTTCCATACTCGGGCATGTAAAAAGGAGGGAGCTGAGCGTAGTGACCCAAGGAGAACAGGGCATCGGCCTCAAGTCCTATCTCAGTACCTAAGAACCTACCAAGCCCTCGCAAGGAGACACTTAATCCTTTTCTGACGCTCACTTTTACTTTCGCTCCAACCTTCCTTACTTTCTTCTTTTCCAGCAAGACGCCACCCCTAGGAAGACAAAGCATCAGCCCCGGGTCTAACTCGTCCCCAGGAACCTACCAGGCCTTCGCAAGGCGATGAGCAACTGCTTATAAATTTTCCTTTCTTTTCTCTTCTATTTTGATAGGGGTTAGAACCCCTTTTTACACACCTTCGTATATATTTATTTCTTTGAGATATTCAGGGTTTCTTTTCGTCTATCATCATCATTTTTCCTTCGACAGGCTTCTCTAACTGCCTCACAACTAGGAAGAACTCCTAGAACGGATGCCTAGCAGGCTAGCAGAACAGGGTCACTAGGACTACTTTCTAAAACAGGTCTTTTGATGCCTGACAATGTCTTTACAGGAGGTAACAACTACTCGGACCTCCCTCAAACATACTGAACCTAAACCTAGGACTTCATGCCTTGGTTGTTGGTCCCCAATAAGAAAAGAAAATCCCCTACAAGTACACAGACACATATAGCATAAAAAAACGGTACTCGAAAAGGAGAGATATCACCTGGATAGGGCCACGAGAAGCCTCTGTGCAACAAAGGCTCCTTCCAAGCTCTTCTTCCGAACCTGTATAGCATAGAACTAAAACAAGAAACCATTAGCTGCACCTGCACTAAACAGACAACTGCACCTCTTGGCCTAACGAAATCTGGACGTAATATCCAAAGCAACTAGCCTTCCTAGCTTAAAACTAGATAGGTCATTTTAGTCCACATAATACCGATGTCCTTGGCATATACATCACACCCTATCAGACTACCTAGGGTGCCAAGGATAGCATATCATAAGTCGACTAGCCCCCATGCTACTCATGCAAGTTAGCTAAAAGCTTGATCTTGTATTTTTTGATCTTAGGTTTTTAAAAAAAAAAAATAGAGCTACAAGTCCAAGCCTTTCCACAAATAACTCATCAATAAGACCGATCCCTTCTTGGGCACTATGAGCTGAATGAACGGCCTCAGTGGGCTCGCATGTCCTACATTTATTGTCATCCGAATAAACTGATCGTTCAAGCGGATGAGTAGCTCCTTTGGCATAAATAATCATAGCTTTGTACTCATTCGAACCTCACCTATTTGGGTTTTCACATAAATCAGTGCTGCGACCCAAACTAGGTAGAGCTTCAAGCCTAGGCACATCACATGGGTGTATCCCAAGGCAGTGTATATTGTCAGATGTATATCCAGTCTTATCCTCTTGGGGGTTCGACAAAATATATCCAGATGGGATCCTTGGCCTTGCATTCGATAGTCCTGCCATAATTTTGGAGATTTTGGGTCTCCAAACCCATCTCACATTTTCCTTAATATTCTTGCATTCCCTCGATTTGCTGCACTGGTCTAACGAACTCAATGCAAACTTATCCCTATGGCCAAATGGCCTCACATCCTTATGACCTTTGTGAAGCATAGGTGGACTTTTAGCATTTTGCATCCTCTTTACAAAAGATGTCTTTACTTGTTTAGGTCTCTCAAGAGCCTTACTAGCAACAAAATTAGAACCATACACAGAATGCTTATGAACACTCATAGGCCCATTGGTTCCATCCATGTTGCCATCACAACTACCTCTCGTGGAAGTGTTGCAAGCCCCAATGGGACTTACATGGCTTGGAACCTTTTCACTGAGAGGCATGTCATTACTACTCATAGGATGGCCATTTTCTGCTTTGAGATTTTGGCCACCAAGGTTCCCCTCATAGGCTGTCTTGGTATCAACAAATGAACTGTCTCCTTGCAGAAATGGTTGGAAGCTAGGATGCACTTGTACTGAGCGGGGAAAACTCCAAAAGTTTTCCCAACATCTCTGAATGTGACCCTCATAATCAATGGCATGCATTTTTGCTTCCCTTAACGACTTAGAATTCCACAGTCCCACTTGGATTTGCGTATTAATCTCTAGGCCATTCAGAAAGAGCTCACAAAGCACATCATCTGGTAGTGCACTGGCTCTTCTTGGCCAAAGCTTAAAAGTACTATCAAAGGCTCTAGCATACTCTTTAATAGAAAGATAAGACTCCTGTCTAAACTACATAAGCTGCCCTAAGACCTGAATCATAGGGAGCTTCTTTTCATACTCATCTAGAAATCTATCACAAGACTCCTCAAATGATTTGATCGACCCTCTTGGGAGGCTCCAGTACCATTTCCTTGCCTCTCCTTTTAGGGTACTTGGGAATACGAGCATCCGATGTATATCGTCAAACCCACTTGCAATGCAAGTTAGGCCATATTCTCTTAAATGAATCATCAGATCCTCATTTGGCAACCCATAAAACACTGGGAGATCCCTATAAAGGGGAGGACATTTAGTCATCTCCTTTGGGATCAACACCAGGCCATTAAAATCTTCATATTCATCATGATCTGGGTCTAGCCTCTTAGGATCTTTAACCTCTTCCATCCCCACCCTTTCCGGTGTACGGGGTTTAATACCCTCATTGACATCCCTTTCTGCTAACTCACTGAGTGGTCTAGGGAGTCCTATAAGTTTCAACATGTCATTTTTATCCCCTCTTAGAGGATCTTCCATACCTTTCCCTTTAAAAGAAAAGTCCATAATGGGTTTATATAAGAGCTTTTGGTCCTTATCTAAAGTAGATTTATCATTACCATTTCTTAAAACTTGGGAACTGTGCCTTTTAAGCAACGGTTTTCTCTTGACAGCTAGGGCTTCTAACATCCTTGTGATGCCTACTATGTCATCATAGTGGCCCATTACATGGGATGTTTCAACCACAAGCATATTCCATCATATATCAGCACTTTCCTATGGCATCATGGCTTTAGCATGATAACTTGTTGATGCCATAACTACCCTAGTTTCCAACATGCTTGTTTCATGCCCTCTAGGTTGATGGATGGTTAGACATGATTTCTCTTGGGTAGAGACCACACCAAGGCGAACCTCGGCCCATGCCATCGTATTAGAGGATGGGGTAACTACTAATGGGCTACTCTTTTCATCACATAAATTATCTTCTATAGAGGACTCATGCTCTACATAACTAACTAAGTCCATTAGTAAGTTTTGTATGGGGAAAGCCAAGTTTTTCCATCCTTGAACAAACCCCATTTTATGGATAATTTAGGGTCCCTTTAAACCCTAGATTCAAAAACCGCCACTTATAGGCAGCTCTCGGCAGACGCACCACTGATGGGACCTAAAATGGGCTGGCACTGGCTATGGCAGTAGCCGGACCTCATGCTCATGACACACAAACACCCTCACGGCCTCGCGAACTAGGAGCGTCAATCTAATGACTAAGGAAAAACTGCCCTAAAACTTAATCTATGCGTTTATAGTTTATAGTCCAACATTTCCCTTTCCATAAGCTCCTCAGAGGGAGAACCCATACACATTGGCAATGCCACGATCACGCACATATGGAGGCACCCCTCACGGTAGAAACACCGCGGCCCACTGCAGCTCTCCTACATCGCAGGGATTGGCCCTTTGATGCGTTGCTAAACATATAACACGAACGAGCACAAACTCCTCTCTTTCATATTTCTCATATTTTCAGGAGATATACCATGCTTCCTCACTTAACAGTCCCTTAGGAAACCCACCCTCTACCCTACAGCACGGGATAACCTCACACTCTCAATCGTGGGTCAAAGTCCTAAGAAAACAATTGCTATGCAGTCCAGGAGATTTTCCTTGATACCATGAACATGCATAATGCATAATGTGAATGGTTTAGTGCACAAACATAAGAAAATCACCATTGTGTATCGTGCAAAACCAATCTTTCCATGATTTCCATGCTAACGTTTATGTATTGAAAAGAGGAGAGACACCGAGCCTTACGCTCATGTTGCCTTTTCCTTTATTTTAAAACAACATCCTATAGCCATGATGCAACACATAAATCAGATTTAAGATTGTACTTTGACGCTCAAAGTCCCCTCTCACCCTACCGTTTAATGTTTTGCATTCGTTGATAGGTGTAAGAGTCATTTTATGTGTATTTCTTTATAAAGAAAGTGATAAATACGGACAAAAACATAGAAACGAGGGTAAACAAGGCCAACCTTGTGCTCTACCTTCATTATACATTGCACAAACACTTATGTAATTTTTTGGAGTTTTTCTTTTATCGTTTCCTAATTTTCTCCCATTTAAAACCCATTTTCACCATTTTTTGATATTTTTTCTCTATTTTCTTCAATAAAAAATGACCAGAAATAAAGAATGATTGTGGGTTGTGGCGCTTAGGTTCCTTGATAGCAAAATTTCAGGTTTTGTTGATATTTTGTCTCATATTTCTCCTTTATTCTGCAAAAAACCCCATTTTACCCTTAAACGTGTGTTTTTCATGTATTTTAAAACTAATTCCGGCCACGTAGCCTTATATTTTTTTATTTTCAGGTTGCAAACAGTTGAAACTCATGGCAAACAATGTCATAATGAACTTTCATCCCATATGAACAAGGTTTCATAAAGCAAATAGCATAAAAAGATCATTTTTCTTTATAAAAATAGCATTACCGCTTATTTTCAAGTCTCGGTTTCTTGGTCTTGACTACGGGACTGATTTTCAGCATGCATTTAATGCTCAATATCTTCACAATCAGCAATCTTCATGTCTTCATTGATCCAGAAGCAATCCGGTCTCATCGGGACAAGCTTTCCTTCACCATTCTTCATTTTCTTCTTTCACACAAGAACATCCCCTTAAGGGAGAGAGAGGGAGGAGAGAGAAAGACTAAAATCAGAATTCTCCATTTAGGCCACCATTGGACGAGCGAAGGACGGTGATATGCTCGGCCCACAGGGGGAATCAAGGCCCAAGATCTGTTCCATGGGTTGTATGCAACCCCCAAATCATGAGAGAGAGGAGAGAGGGCACAAAATTTGGCATGAAGATGATGGCACCTCCATCTCCTCCTTCATCTTCTCTCTCCACGTTTTCTCATCTTGTATGCTTAAAATTTTGAAGGGGGGAGGGGGTCCAAACTCAAAAGGCATGCCCAATTTTGGCCTCCCAAGTGTCCACCTTTTCATATCTTGACCATTTTGTGGCCATTTCCCCGTCCGGGCTCCGATTCGAGCTCTGAAAAATCCTGGGTATCCGGCTTAACATCCCACATTGGTTGGCAACTCTTGATAACCTGCAAGGCAGTCTGAAAATTATCAAAAATTAACAAGTGTCGTTCGGGCGCCTTTTAAAAGTCGTACTTCACTTGGTGCTTAAAATCGTCCTAGCTGGAACCGCCGCCTTTGATGTTAAATATTTTTCCCCTAAATTCTGGATTTTTTTGGCAAATCTTAGGCACATCTCGAGCTCAAAACTCCGCTCTCATTAGGTTTGGAGGAAGAACAGGTGGATGAACTTGAAGCATGTCAAATTAAAGCTGAAGATGTGGATTACAAAGTACCCAAAATCACTGTTATTTTTCAGGAACAAGAGATTCAGGAAGCATTATTGGATGGAGATTCAGGTGTGAATATTTTTCTTGAGTTTATGTATACCAGATTAAAGCTACCTGAGTTAGAAGAAGCTCCTTTTCAATTGAAGATGGCAGATCAGTCAGCCTCTAGGAATTCTCTGAAATCAACAGATTATTGTTTCAGGACTTATCTTTCCAGTGAATTTTGTGGTTCTGAAAATGGATGAAGGAGACAACCCTTATCCAATTTTTTTGGGGAGGCCTTGGTTCAAACAAAACAGAATTGGGAAGCTACTAAAATTACAATCAGGAAGGGAAAGAAGAAAGTGCACATGAATATGGTACCTAGTGCAACCTTGCCTGGAGAAGCCAGAGCCTTGTATGCAAAGGGTATTAACATGGTGAAGGACGTTGATGATGATGAAGAGGATGCTTTTCTTTAAGTAAATGAATCAATTGCACATGTTTTTGATGATATAGATGTAGTCAGAATTTTGGAACATTATAAGGAGCAGAAGCAATCTGTACCTCCCAACAATAGAATGAGAGTAAACAAGAAGATCTTGTAGAAGAGGACAGAAACATGAAGTTATCTGAATAGGAGGAAAAGATGCATATTTAGCAAAACATTTAGTTTGAAAAGTCTTTTGAGGAGCAGATGGCTAAAACAGCAAGGGTCCAAGAAGATGATTTACATGATCTTAATTTAGGTTCTGCAGAGGATCCTCAGATTGTCAAAGTCAGTGTTCATGTGGAAGGCCAATTCAAAACAGATTCAAGTCAGCTATTATAGGAATTTAAAGATATTTTTGCATGGACTTACATTGATATAAAGGGAGTGGATCCTAGGTTTTGTATGCATAGGATCAACCTCAAAAAATATGTAGTTCCTTTTTTTTCATAGAGATACAGGATGTATCCAAAGTATGCAAAGGCTTTCAAGGAGGAGTCTGAAAGTGGAATTTATTTATCCTTTGGAGAAGGTGACATGGTTATCACCTATAGTGGTGGTGCCAAAGAAGAATGGAAAACTCAGAATCTTTATTGACTACAAGAAACTAAATGCAGCCACTATAACTGATCCTTTCCCATTACCATTTCAAGATACTCTGTTGGATGCAGATTGCAGATCATCAAATGTATAGTTTCTTGGATGGATTCAGTGGTTACAATCAGATATTGATGGGTAGAAGAAGACATAGAGAATATTGCTTTTGTTATAGAGCGGGGAGTATATGCGAGTAATGTAATGGTATTTAACTTGAAAAATGCTCCACCTACATTTCAAAAATGGGTATAGGAAGTCTTTGCTCCATACTTGACAACATTCATTAGAGTCTTTCTAGATGATTTTAGTGTGTTTGGGAAGGCTGTGGATCACCTTAATCAACTCAAATTATGCTTTGAAAGATGTAGAATGGCTAGGTTGAGAGTCTTAATCTAGCCAAATGTGCTTTTGCTGTTAAAAGAAGGATTTTACTTGAGCATATCATTTCTGAAGAACGAATGCACGTTGATCCCAAGAAAGTGGCAGCTATTCAAAAGGCCAAGGCACAAGCAAACTTGAAGGAATTGAGAGGGAACATTTGATTTGCTGATTATTTAAGAAGATTGGAGTTAAGAGAACCTCCTAAAGGGATACCAAATGATTTACTTGATCCAAACTTATTTCAAATTTAGGCAACCGTCAGATGATTGGTATGAACATATGCTTAATTACCTTACTGAAGGTATCTTCCTCTATGAGGGAATGAACAAAGACCACAGGAGAAAGCTGGTATTAAGAATTGCAACTTATTCAGTAATTGGAGGATATCTATATAAGAGAGGAGTGGATCGGATTATCAGGAGATGTGTTCCTGATAGTCAGAAGGTAGCAGTGGTAACTGAAGCTCATACATGAAATTTTGGAGATCACTTTTCACGTGACATAACCATGAGAAAAATATTTCAGAGTGGTTTATGGTGGCCAATAGTAATCAGAGATTCATATCAGTATGCAAAGGCCTGTGATAAATGTCAAAGGGATGGATATCCAAGGAATTAGGACAGAATGAGGCAGCATCCATTTTTGCAATTGGTTCATTTTGAGAAGTAGGGAATGGATTTTATGGGTCCATTCAAGCCAACAGCAGAACTTTCAGGAAACAAATATATTTTGGTTGCTACAGATTATTGTACCAAATGGGTAGAAGCTATTGCATTAACAGATAATAAGGCAAGGAGTGTGGCCTATTTCCTATATAATAACATAATGACTAGATTGACTGCCCAGTGGAACTTGTATCAGATCAGGGAGTTCATTTTCTTAACAAGGTGATTAAAGTTCTGATTGAAACTCATATGATTAGCGATAAAATGTCCTGAGTATATCATCCACATGCCAATGGATTAGCTGAGAGTAGTAACAAGATTTTGGTTAAAATTATTAAAAGGATTGTTTCAGAATGTAGGGGGTAAAGGTGCCTCTACCTAGCCGCCCGTGTATTACTACACTGATAGTCACTGCCACTGCACACTGCAGGTGGAGGGCACCCATCACTGTCACTTTATTCTTTATTATTTTAGTGACAATTTGAATAAAGGAAGGCTCGGTCACACATTGTGACCGTTGGAGTTCCCATTTCTTGTCTCTCTCTTTCTTACTCTTGCTCTCCCGCCATAGCTCTCGAGTCCAAGATTCGATCCATCTCTCCCTTTCAATTGGTATCAGAGCTCGGCTTTTGACTCTTGAGCTTGATTCATGGCATTCTCAGCTTCCCATCAACTCCCTACTCACATTGGGTCTCCTTCCCGGCAGCCATATCTAACTCCTTCGAGCTCCCGTCACTCCTCGACTTCCCGAGCACCTTCCCGGTATTATTGGGCATCCTCAGAGCATTACATCAGAGGTATTTGATTATTTTCTTCAAGGTTTACTTAAGTTCTCAGGTCACACAGGCTGTGAACAATTTGGGGTAGCCACCATTGAAGCTCCATTGCTTCATATCTTCATTGCCCCTGCTCAAGAACCCTTGCGGCTTGGTGTGTGCTCCCTTGGGCACCTACTTGAGCCCCTACTCCACCCCAGGTGTGCCACATGGGCTGCAGGCCCCCCAGGATAGCAGCACACTATTTGCGCCTGTTTCCAGGCTGCTCTACATCTGCTCCACACCGGTCCTCCTCAAGCTCCAAGCCCTTGGGCACTTCCACAAGCTTCATTTGAGGCATTTGCACATGCTTTGATACTTGGTATTGAAGGCTGAGCACTGACATTGCTTCTGGGATGATTTAGCACTATTTTGGGACTATCATAACAGTCCACAGATACTTTATAACAGTGCTACAGTAACATTTGATGCTTATGCTTGCCCGACATTGTCATTTGATGCCCGGTTGGTCCCGTATGATGCCTACATGTTAAGAGAATGTATGCGTATTGTTTGGAAACCATTTGGCACTAATTTGGGACTGAAATTTTTCAGTTTTTGATAGTCATTTTATGATGTAATAAAAGCGGGCTGAAGCTATTCTACATGCTTTGGGTTATGCCTATTGGTTCCGGCCTATGTCTTGGATATATGCCATGAAGTATTGATCTTCGGGGTATGACTTTGAGCTTGGATTTCATTCCGAATGCTTTTGGAAGAGCTTTGAAATTACGTACTCATTGACATGGTTCATGCTTGATAGTGGTATATGCTTTGACAGTGATGCTCCTTGGGTTTATGCATACTCGTTGCCTACGGCTTGATGCTCATGTCCCGGTTGATTACCCTATGTATACGTTGAGCTTGAGTGCTCATTGAAGCTCTACCTTGACGCATTTTGGATTATCTGGAGTAGTCTTGGATGTTACTTGGGTTGTTAGAGTTTGGATTGGGATGTATTTGATGTCTTACATGCTTATGGATGCTACATACAGATGCTCTACCTCCTACATGTTCGGGATGTACTATTGATGTATTGTCTTGGACTTATGTCATTGACACTGTGTCTTGCCTTGGATTGATCTCTTGAGCTCATACATACGGCTTTTATGCTAGTGGGAGCATTCTTGAATGCTTATTAGACATTGAGCAGGCGACACTTTTATGTATTGAGCAGTTACATGCTATTGAGCAGTTACAGACACTTGAGACTTTGAGATTTCTTACCCTTTGGGATGATACATTATATGTCTTGGTTCACTGTATGCTTATGAGCTGAGTCTCAATTTCGGATCCGTATCTTTATGAACTGACACCTACTTGTGTCAAGTTTTAGTAGTGGTAGGAACACTTTGCCCTGTTGATTGGGGGGTGTGCCTACTCACTGGTAGATGTTTGTATGACATACTTGGGTATTGGATTCATGCTTATCGACCGTCATATGCTTATGCTATGTCCACATGATGCCGGCTTTGGTCTTGGTAGTATCTAATTGCCTTGGGATCCGATTTTGGCATTGTTAGCTCTCTTTTACTGAAATCTATAATTTATTACAGCAAGCATATATGTATGGACTGACATGGACTTTTCATGTTGAAACATTTTGAAATGATGTACTTTCATTAGTACTTGGTGGGCAGCAGCTTTGGTTCCACTTTTCTCACCATTTTCCCTCAATTCTGGTGATTTTTTGGTCATTTTCTGCACTAAATAGCATGCCGTTTTGAACTGTCTACATTCTTCCAGCTTGCATTATGGCGAGCTCGATCATGCTATTTTCAAAATCACTAAGATTGATGGTACGAATTACTCTTATTGGAAGAGCTAGATTTGGTAGGTGTTGGTGCAAAAATCGCAGATCAAACCTTTGAGGTTGAGCAAGCATCCGCCTGCAACTATGCCAGATGAGGAATGGCTTGAGCTTGATGAGTTATGCAAGTCCACTATTGTATTGTCTCTCATATAATAGGTTAATTATAATGTCTTTGAGGAAGAACAGAGTGCATGGCAGTTGTGGGATAAGATCAAGAATCTCTATGACAAGAAAAGTCTAGTGAGTTAGATGTATTGGTTGAAGCAGCTTATGGATCTGCGCGCATGAACGATAATGTGACTATGTCTGCTCACTTGAGCCAGTTCCATGCTATACTCAAGAACTTGACTTCGCAGGACATCACTTTTGTAGAGGATGTCACTCCTCTTTTCTTGCTTGGTACTCTTAATGAGTCATGGGATGTATTCCGCACTGCATTATGTGCCTCTATTGCTACCTTGAATTTATCTGATGTTGAGAGTGCTCTTCTCTAGGAAGAGGTTAACTGTAAGAATTTGGATGCCTCTTGTGTGTCGCATGCTATGACAATTAGAGGTAGGAATGATGGATATGGAAAGCATGGCAGTGGTAGTGGCCGTGGACGGGATTCTCAGAAATCTTGGTCCAAGCCTCGTGGGAAGTCACGTAGCAAATCCCGTGGCAAGAATGTAGATGTTACTTGTCACCATTGTGGGAAAAAGGGCCATATTAGGCCACAATGCCATGAACTGCGCAATGAAAGGCTCAAAGGTAAGGGGAAAGACAAAGTGCAGGATAAGTCTTTTGATTGCAGCATAGTGCCTGCAAAGTCCAGTGTTAAAATTGAAGAGATCAATGTTATGCAGCTTGAGGATATTGATGATGATTATTATATCCTACCAGCTTCTTCTAATGCTTCGCAGATGACAGAGATACACTCTATGTATGCACAGTGTTGGCTCTTGGACTCAGGTGCATCCTTTCATGTGACACCTTGTCGAGAGTGGTTTCATTCATACAGTACTGTTTCGGGTTCTGTGCACTTGGGTGATGACAGCTCTCTTGATATTGTGGGCATTGGTGATGTTAGACTGTAGTTTCCTTCTGGCAGTAGTTTTGTTATGCAAGATGTACGTCATGTACCTGCTTTGACATGCAGTCTCATGTCAGCTGGACAACTTGATGACGCAGGATATCATGTATGTTTTGGAGACTCTGCATGGAAGATCACTCATGGCAGACTTGTGATTGCGAGAGGTGCCAAGGCTGGCAGCCTCTATCCCTTGATTGTATCAGCTTCTTCCCTTGATCATGTTTTGTTTGTGGGTTCTATCCCACATGTATCTCTTTGGCATGCCCGTTTGGGCCATATGTTTTTGAAGGGAATGAAAATGCTTTCCGGTTTGCAGTACTTACCACCCCTTGATTATGCATGTTTTGATTCATGTGAGCATTGTCTTTATGGCAGGCAGACTAGGTATAAACATAAGAAGTCTGGTAGGCCACGCATGAGTGAGCCCTTGGCATTGGTACATTCGAATGTTTGTGGGCCCATGCTTGTCAGTCTATGGGTGGTGCAAAGTATTTTGTTATATTCATAGATGATTTTTCACAAAAAGTTTGGGCTTATCCATGTGGGAGCTTTCGCTCAACCGCCAAGACCCACGGACCGCTTATTGTTTCAAGTGTTCCAAGCGAGCTCTAATGGCTATCTCTCACCTAGCCGCGCCGTCGATCCTACGAGTGTAGTGAGCTTACCTTGATGCCCGATCGAGTACCCTTCTCTCTCTTGCATTCCGGTAGCTCCACGATTCTTGATGCTAGCTCAAGCATCCTCAAGCCTCCTCCATCTCCAAGCTCCATCCTCCATAGCCGCACGCACAAGAGAAGAGAAGAGAAGAGAAAAAGAGAAGAGGAGATGGTGAAGAGCTTCACCCTCTTGATCCCTCACTCTCTCACACACTCACTCCCTCACGCTCTCACACTCCCTCTCTCAAAAGCACACACTATACAAAGCCCTAAATCCTTTTTGGGCGGTCATCCCTCTTTTACATGGCTGGCTGTAGCCTAGGCCCTTTTTCCCATTTCCCACCATTCTAATTTATCCTATACCCAGCTAATGCATACACTTTGCACAGGAGTGAGCCTGGCACTCTTTTACACATATTCGGGGGCGCTTCCGCATTTTAATGGTGTGCCTTTTTCCTCTTTCGTTGCCTTGGCCCGACACTGAAGCTTCTTGCGGGTCGTGTCCGAACATTTGAATTTTTAAGGGATTGGTTGCCGGTCAGGGCGCCTTTTTCTGCTTTTATCATGCGCCTTTTTTGCTATTTTCCCTTTTTTCCATTTTCCGCTCCTTTGTGCTGCGGAAACACGGTCCAAAACATGGTAACATTACCCCCCTCCTAGCCAAGTGCCAGTCCCATGGCACTGCGGTGGGACATAGTGGCAAGTTAGGTCGGCTGTTAGGTGGAACAGGTAGGTGGGTGGTTAGGGATGATGACCAGGAGAGATTCTGGCGTGCTTTAGGCTCCATGAAGATACTCGGCATCTGTCACACGGTTGTGGCGCTGGTTATGTAGCCGATCGTCTTTTGAGTATGAGAAATGCTTGAAGCAATAAGAAATCCCTGAGGATGATGGTATTGGAGGGATTTATTCTGGAGAAACCCCTCGAATGCTTTTTGGCTTGAAAACCTGTGGCTTCGATTGAAGATCCTTGTCTTTGATTTGAAGGTCTTCAATTTTGAGTTGAAGGTCTTCAGGCCGGTGGAATCAATAAGTGATCCGTAGATCTTGGGGCGTTGGGCATGGATCATTGGATGATGAGGTTCCAAGATCTATGCCAATGGCAGCTCTACCTTGACTTGGTTCAATCAGGGTGGCCATCAACAGGCAAATGGCCGGATGCAGGTACAGGAAAAGAAGTGTTGATCATTAAGGGAAGCCGTGGGCAATCCTCTTCCGCGGGTAGCCATGTCTTGAAGTGCGAACATAACCTGCAAGAAAAGTTGTGCACTCCCTAAGGGGTGTGTCTGTCTCGGTGTGTAGTGTCTGTGGTGCCCGTGGCAGTGGAATTGGGAGATGGGTCTGACCTTGGGCAAGCCCTTGGTAACGTCCCACACTTGAGGACCCAGTTCGTGCTTCGTTGGAGGTGCAGTGCAAGTCTTAGGGTGACAGGTCTGAAAGTCCTACCCTTGATATGCCCTAAGTGTGACGTGGGGGGGGGCTAGGGAGAATCCTAGGTGCGGTGATTGTGGTGCCTTTTTTTTTTCCCCATAAAATGTAATAGCATAATGAGGCGTATACATGGAGACAAGTGATACAAGGGCATGACAGGAGTTTACTCCTCGTCATCTGAATGGCAGGTAGGGGATGGCAGAGGGCAGGGGGCCTTGTTAAGGAATCTTCAACTCAACAAGTAGCTTTTGAGGTTGAGGCAGGTTTTGAGGGTGGTGGTAGAAAGGAAGGGGTGGTTGCACTGGGTGAATTTGTTGTCGCTCATATCTTCAAGTAGTGCAATACAAAAAGATGGCAAAAGAGAAGCACGCATCATGAGGCGAGTCATGGTGCTGCTGTCTATGGCGTTGGGGTCAAAATAGATGGGTGGGAGGTGGCGTTCTTGGGGTGCGGGCTCTTGGTGGACTAGGATCCTAATTAGCCTAAGATAATTACAAGTGGTGATGAATGTGAGGTCGGGAGAGGAGGTGAACTCGCTAAGAAATCTATCTATAGAGCTATACAAATCAGGGAGGGTAAAGAGAAGGGCATCCCTATGGGAAGTGCTATTGGTATTATAGATAATGGTGAAGTTGAACCTGCCATGGATGGACAGATTGAAGTGTACCCCTATCCTTTGAGGATACGGCATAAAAGTAGGGTCGTTTCTCTCAGAAGGGAGGGTGTTGCAAAATGCCATCCACGCGTCAAGGTTGACGTAAAAAATGCATCTCCTCCAGGTGGGTTGGCAATTATAGCCTTCCACTGATCTAGGCACTTGGAGGACTTTATCTTGCGAAAATTAGCGGTCCTCGGCTCCCCAAGCAGTTGGGTGAGCCTCACACTCCACTAACCACTTGGCTTTGGGCCTTGCACCCATAGCGATGACATCCTCTACAAGCTGAATGGGCAGTACCCTATTCAAGGTAGTGGGAAACTCAAAGCGCAAGTCAAAGGGGTCGGGGTTATACTCCTGCTGTTCCCAGATAATCAATTCAGCAGGGAATTCAGCAGGGGGATCTTGAGTGCGCGGTAGGAGAGGGGCAGGCTGTCTTGGAACGGGTATGGTATTTAGCTTTCTCCTTGCCTTCTCCACCATCTCTTTCCTGCGGTTGGTTTGGGCCGCTCTTCTCTTGGCAGATGTATTAGGGGGCTGCACTTCCACTTGTTGTGGCTGAGGGGGTGGTGGGATGTATTCCTTCTCCTGAGGTCCCAGATCGAACTCCAGTTCACCCCCTTCTGCTTGCTCGTCTTCTTGTGCTCTTGCCTCTGTGAAACCGAGGTCATCTATTTCCTGCACTGTCAGGCCTACCTGTGCAAGATATCTTCTCTGCTCCTCTAGGCTCTGCGGTGGGCCTCCTAGCTTCAGCGGCACGTACAAGCCTGCTGGTGCTCTGCGTGCAATGGTTAGTTTCCTTTGCAGCTGATCATTGGCTTCATCTCCTTCCGGTCTCGTGGAGTGGAGCAATGTATTGAGGAAGGTGTGCTACTGGGCTATCATGGAGAGTTGGGCTGCCTCTGCCTGATTCTCAACCGGCACCCTGTCTCCTTCGGCTTTGGCTAGTCGGCGTGCTAAGTTCCGTATTCTCTGCTCATTGTGATCGGCCCATTCTTTTTCTCTTTTTTCCATATCTTCCAGGCTCTCCCCCTGATGGAGGGTCATTGCCATGAGTTGTTGCTGCAAGGCCTTGAGCTCACGGTGCAGGCAGGACTGCTCCTAGCATTCATCTGCGATCTGTGCATTGAGCTGACCAGCTTCACCTGCATCCTTCACACCTGTTCTGCCCTTAACTGGTCCAGCTCTGTAGCCTCTTATTTGATCTTGTCAAGCTGGCTTTGTGCTTCCAGGTTGACTGCAGATAGCTGATCATTCTTGCATTGAAGGTGGGCATTTGTTTCCCACTCCTCGTTGAGACGCTCCATCAAGATTTTTCTCCTTCCTTCCCAGGCAGCGCCACATTTCTTCAGGGCTTTTAATTCCTCTGCCTCCTTAGTGCTGGCTTCCTCCCTGAGCGCAGTGATTTTCCTTTGCTATTCTATTATCTGCTTTGTTCTCTCCAGCTGGAGGGCGGCTTGTGATTCTCGTTCTGCTGCCAGCTCCTCCACGGCTGTCCTCCTTTCTTCCCTGGCCCTTTCCAACTGCGAGAGCAGCTCCTTAACATATTCGTCGTATTGACCTGCGGGAGGTGGGGGGTGGGGCATGGTCGTAGTGGTGACAACATCTTCTATTTTCTGCCTCTTTAGCTCCGGCCTTGGCTCCAGTTCAGCCGTGGCTGCCCTTTTGGCTCCTGATGCTGGGGTGGTCACGGCCGCTTCCCTTGCCAGCTCCCGTTCCACCAAAAATTGTAGCCAAGTGACCACGTTGCTCTCGTCGACTTTTGGGGTGGAACCTTGGGTGGCAGTGTCAAGGGGTGTCATTGTCATATTGATGTGCATTCGAGGTGTGAAAACCACCCAAAAGTCGTGTGTGTGGTTTGATACTTTGTACATACTTAGTTGTTATGTTTGCTCTTTTATTCTATGCTGAAGACGGAGAAGAACAAGGAGTTTTGGTAGACTGGAAACTCGAGATGCAATCTCATGGGCTACACTTATTTCAAGATATGTCGATTATGGGTTTCGTGAGGATGTTTCTAACGTCTACAACTGGATGTTCTATGTGTGAAATGGCAGTAGTATGGGCACAGAACCAATTGATCATGATGAGTCTGGAGAGCTTATCAAAGCGTATCTTAGCAAGATGTGCGAATGTCTTTCGAATCGGAATGGAGAGAGTGTTGTGGAGTGTGATTAAGTTTCTTCCATGCTCACAGTGACCTTTATGATAGGAGGGAACATTTTGATCTTACGCTTGAGTAGTATATCTTGAAAGTTGGAGAGGGTAATGAAATGTTTATGGATCTGGATGTTTCTTCAAGGCCTCTATGGATTCTTGGAGATGTTTTCATGGGCCTTTTTGGGAGGTTTTGAAATGCTTTTATGCAATGTAGTTGGAGGAATTCTCTCCAGATAATTGCATATTCTCTTGCATCTTGAAAAGTGGCAGCCAACTAAGAGCAAAAGACCAGGGCAAAGAAATGCACGTAGAAGTTGTCTCTTGTACCAACAGGAGTAGAACAAGCATGACCCGTATGAAATTTCTAGTTACAAACAGTCTGCGGGATTACACATATGTGGTAATGAACTTTCTTTGTGGCAAGTGTCGTTGGCACAGTCTGTTTTTTTTGACATACCAGTTCAGGAAGCTTTTCGGGGGGGCTGCTTGATTAGGCGGAAGGCGAATTTAGGAGGCGACTACTATTTGGGGGAAAAACGCAGCAAAGGAGTCAGACAGCTAATGCGCTGAAAGGGGCGGAGCCCTGTTCTCTCGGGGGAGGAGTTCGGCTTTAAGCCGGGGTGAACAGTAATGTTTCGACTATCCAGCTCCTTCTCATTCATGGATTCGATAGCATCTATCACATACTGCTCCTCAGCAAATGTTACAAAGCCAAAACCACGAGATCTACCGGTCTCTCTACCATTGATAACCTTGGACTCAATCACTTCACCAAAAGGATAGAAGGCATCTCTGAGGCTACGATCATCAGTGGACCAAGCGAGATCTCCAACGAAATAGCGGTACTCGATAACAGTGGATATTGGACAATGATGATTAAAGCGAAAAGTGGTGGCTAATGTAAGCTTTGGGGGATTCAAGATCGAAGGTACTCGGGGATGGCTGAACTTGTGGACTCTGCGACTGGACAGGGGAGTATTACGCTGGGGGAAAATGGGGAATAAGAGGAGGAAACATATGGTGCTCTGGGGAGAGATGACGGGGAAGAAGACCGACAGGAGCTGAAGAAGACGAAGTCACGGAAGTTAACAAGAGGCGGCAAAAGGGACGAAGCATCGACGCATAGACACTCCTGCAGCTATGAAAGAGGAGACCTTGGAGAGAGGAGTTTACATCCATAGCGTGCCATGAAGCACGTCGTTCATTATCGTCACCAATTTCTTCATAAGGACAGATAGCTCAAAGGCTGTGGATGACCAGGAGAGTGACAGTCCTTCTATCTCACCAGTTCTGGTTTCGCATGCCAATCAAACCTCAAAATACACTGGAATAGGTGGCGCTTAGTGAACGATGGTGCTAGACTCAGAGAATCATGGAGGCTGCGGCACATAGTCGATTGAGGAATGCTGAGCAGTGTAGACAGAAATTAGCATAATGATTAGAGAGAAACAAAGTTCCCTGCAACAGACTAGAAGTGCATCTATTTCTATCACTCTAGCAACCAAGGCTCTCTGTCGTTACAACAAGTGAGCATTGTGTCTGTACTATCTCTGAGTAGGCAGAGAGAAAATGGAGAGAGGGGAGACAAAGAAGGGAGATGGTTCCCTACAACCAGTCCGCGAAGAGGGGAGCAATTAATAAACAGTCCTGGAAACTTCCAGAGCAACCCTGTCATCGTGCATAGGAGAAGAGGCTATGAACGTGTTTGGACTGGAGATGGCCAACACCTGTAGTCTGAGGGTCTGCAAATTCGTTTTAGACATGTGGACATGAACGACATATCCCTTGATCATCAACTGAAAACAAACAGCATTTACTGTTATGATTTTCTCTGTGCTACTTGAAGCATATTCATGGAACTGTTATTCTATTCTCTACAACCAGCAGTAACAGAATCTACTCATACAATTTTTGACAGAGGACTGGAGTTGCAGAAAACAGAACCAGCACAAATTTCTACACCTCTTTCTGGAATCTAAAGACATAAAATTTTTCTCTTGTAAATGACATCATGACAAGAGACAATGAGAGATTTTGATTGATGATTATTGCTCAGAAATAGTCCAAACTTTCTATCAAGTGTTCTCTGTATCTTTTCTTGAAGCTCATCAAGAGTGCCATTGAAGAATTAATATAAAAAACAATACTTTGAGACTTCAGTTCTTGTATAAACAGAGGCTACTGATTTCAGTCACATTAAAAGACGATTCTTAAAAGGATCTGAATGTATTGAAACAAACAAATGCTACACATGGATAATATATTTATCTGAACTTGTCTGCAAGGTTGTAAATGTCATACTTGACTGATCTTTTATCCTGAAATTTAACAAGGACTTCTGAAGTTGCGACATTGCTTTAGAAACCCTTCGACATCTTGGTGAACCCGACATGAAAGCGTCGCAGAAATTTCAAGATGGGAGATACTTCAGCCTCTATTTCAGCTTCTTCTACAATTCCAGCTGCGTCTACTTCAGCTCCATCTATGACTGCTGCGTCAAGTACTTCAATGGAGGATCTAAAGCAGATTTTGCAGAATATGTCCATGTATATGTAGCTCCAAAATCAGCAAACACAATTGTATATGCAGCAGCAACAACAATTGCATCAACAGCAGTTGTCTCAGCAAAGGCAACTCTATTCGGAGCAGGAGAATGCAAACAGCGCGACTAAGGCTATTGAAGCAGTTGAGAATGAGAAGAAGCTATTTGATGGGCGTAATGTTCCAGCATATTTGAAGACATATGAGATCAAGATGGGGTTTTTTGGAGTTCCTGCTGGACTTATGAGTAAGTACTTCCTTCGTCTTGTCACACCTGCTTTGAGGACAAAAGTGACTGATCTTTTTATTCAAAATACACATTGGCAAGATTTTAAGAAGGCCCTAAAAGAAGAATACTTCCTTGAGGACTTTGGTATGGCTACTCGGCGGTCATTCCGAGAGTGGGTCTACATGCCAAACAAAGGTCTCGCTGCTTCAGAGTTGATTCGAGAATTTGAAAAGAGGTATAGTCAGCTTGATGCCATTGAACAAAGAGCATTGGATGTTGAAAAAGTTGAGCTTTTCTTGCAAGCTGCAGATCCTGCTCTTCAAGAAGAATTGGGTGAGCTTCTTGAAGATCGCACGAAGCCTATGGGTCTTAAAACTGATTGGCAGGATGCTCAAGATGTAGTCTCGACTTTGACCAAGAGGAGGATATGGAAGACTCGCCTACAGAATGGTTCCATGCCACCTACACCATCATCAGCTCCTATGCCTACTTCTATCCCTGTTATTTCTTCTCCTCCTCAGCCAGTTTCTTGGCCTATGCCAGTGCCTACTGTTGCCACTCCACCTATTCCTCCTGTTCCACGACCGATGCCTACACCTTCTGCTCCAAAACCATCCGCTCCATCGGTACCTACTTCTCTTGATGACATAATCAAAGGCATCACAGATTTGACACTGGAGTCAATCAAAGCGGAGTTGGTGGGAAAGTTGAAGGAGCAGTTTGCTTTGACTGCTCCTACTGCTTCTTCTAGCGCTCCTACTGCACCTAGGAGTGCTCCTAGTGCACCTAGGAGAGATCGGAGATGTATTTGGTGTGATAGTATGGACCATCAGCATTGCAGGGATTGTGATTCTTTTCAGGATGCAAGGAGGAAGAATGTGGTATATTGGGGGCAAGATGGTAAGATTTGGTTGACTGAGACAGGAGCTCCACTTGCTACCAACTTTGGTAAAGGTGGAATGAAGAAGTTAGTGGAGGACATGGCTGCACGTACTTCTTATGTGACAGCTAGAGGTGATGCTTCTGCATATGGAGTACAGATTGAGAAGGGATCAGAGACTCAGTCAGCGCTATGGACTTATGCTATGGAGATTGCAAACAAGGGAAAAATTCAGCAAACTGTTTTGACTAGTGCAGGCTCTAGCATCAGATCAGAGACAGGTTGGGACTCGCCTGTTGACAGGTATTCTATTTATGCTTATTTGGCTAAGTCTCATGGTGCAGATGTACTTGTTGAGGAGAAGCGTAAGAGGGATGAAGAAAATCCAAGTGCAGCTAAGAAGACTAGAGGGGGTGAGTTTGTTACTCCACCTACTGCAGGACCGTCTTCAAGACCAGGGCTAGATCGACAGATGGAAGATGCTCAAAAGAGAGAAAAGAGGCAAGAGCCTAGAGAGAGAAAGCAGCCAGGATTCAGATTGATGTCCGATATTGAGACATCTACAGACATGAAGAAAATCTTTAATGATAAGATACTTGGCAGTGAGGTGACTTTCACTATTTCTGAGATTTTGGGCATCTCACAAAGAGAGTTTCAGGATCAATTTCAGGAGGTCTTGAAGAGGAAAAGACATGCATTGTCTACCACTGATACACAGGGAGTTTTGATTGGAGAGTTGGATGAGGATGAGGATGAGGTTATGGTTGATAATGCTTCTGTTTTTCCGCAGGAAGAGAAGAGGGTTCAGCCTATGCATTATGCTGAAATTGATGAGCCTGTCATGATACCACGTAGTCACTTTTCGCGGAGCCATTGGGCTAGGCCAACTACAGAGACGATGGTAAAGATTGGAGAGAAACAGGTGCCTTATGTTGCATTGGTGGATCATGGTTCAGAGATTAATCTCATAGTTCGTGGAGTTTATGAGAGTAACAGATGGCCTATGGATGTAGAGCATGGGTGGCGTATGAGAGCCGCCAATAACACTGCAGGTGATTTGTATGCTGCCTGTCCTAGTGTCAGGGTTTCTATTGGTGATGTAGAGGAGGATTTTCATTTCTTTGTGCAGGATTCATGCTCTTATCCCATAATTCTTGGTCAGCCATTCATTACAGAGATGCGCATGGAAACAAAGGTCATGGATGATGGATCTGCTTATGCACGGATTCGCAGTAAAGATGGTATGAGAGCAGTTCAGTTTATGACTGTATGTGTGAACCATGTTAGAAACAGAGATACTCTCAGAGATGCACCTTTGCCCACTGTGAGGGATTCGGGTTTTCATTAGGTACCGCCGTTTCGCGAGACGACAGTGGTACAGAGGAGAGGAGATTGGAGTTCTCGCCTCCTGGTAGCGATGTTTTCTCCTCCGGTTTTGTTGGGATCTCAGCAAACAGTTCGATGAGTTATCAGAAGACTTCTAGGTTGCCTAGAGCTGCCAGGTAGTATATATGCAGGAAGGAGAAAAATTTGAAGAATGCAGGAATTTTGGAGGATGATGAGCACATAGATGGGATGTATGACAGTGTGATTTGTGCAGATACAATGACAGAAATGGGAGATATGCTGAAAACTGATATGCTGAATTGTCACGGTAATGTATTAGTGCAATCCCTGGACATGTTTCATGAAATTGCAGATTTTATGTCACAGATTGAGTTAGAGGCTGAGGTAACTCAGCAAAGATTGTTGAGTGCTGAAGAAATTCAGCAAACAGAGTTTCTAGCTGGTTATGATCAGCTTTCAGAGAGACAGAGGGCTGAAAAATTTCAGCCAACAGAGTTTACTGCTGAAATATTTCAGCATTCAGAGTTTGGGGCTGTTTCTATGCATTCCAGAGCAGAGGGCTGAGAATATTCAGCCATTGAAGTGCAGAATTGCTGATTTACAGCAAGGTTTATGTAATGCAGAAGAGCATAATGAAGCCAGGGTTGACATGAAATACAAAACTGTGGATAAGAAGGTGAAGCCGGTTGCTGTACCGCTTCCACCTGACAGTGATCAGCAAATAGAGAGGGCTGCTAAACAGCAAATTTTGAGGAATCCGGAGCATATTGGTCATAAATTTTCAGCAGAGACACTTGCTGAATTGAAAATTGGAAATGGTGATTTTTTGTTACCCATAGAGAAGCAATTCTTTCAGGATATGCTTGAGCGACATGGAAAGGGATTTGCTTTTTTCCCACATGAGATTGGATGTGTGAATCCTGATATTGTTGCTCCTATGGTCATTTTTACTATTCCTCATATTCCATGGAATCTCCGATCTATTCCAGTGCCTAAAGCACACTTGCCAAAGCTGATTGATTTATTGAATGAGAAAATCAGGATGGGAATCCTTGAGCCTTCATCTGCACCATACTCAAACAGGTGGTTTACAGTTCCAAAGAAGAATGGTACTCTCCGATTTATTCAGGACATGCAGCCAGTGAACAGAGTTACTATCAGGAATGTTGGTATAGGTCCAGTTGTGGATGAGTTTGCAGAGGCATTTGCTGGATGTGCCATCTATTCTTTGGGTGATTTGTATTCAGGATATGATCAGTTTCAGCTGGCTTTGGAAAGCAGGGACATAACCACCATGAGAACTCCTATTGGGCTTGTCAGGATGTGTACCTTGCCTCAAGGTGCCACTAATTCTGTTGCGCATATGATGAATGCCATGCATAAGGTCCTTCGTGATTACATACCTCAGCTTACTATGCCTTTCTTGGATGATGTGCCCATTAAGGGGTGTGCAGAAGAAGAGAAGAATGAGAGCCTAAATGAGCAGGGATGGAGATACTTTGTGGCTCATCATATTTCAGCATGTGAGAAGATTTTGGCCAGGTTAGAAGAAGTGAACTTGACACTTTCGGGCAAAAATCTGTTTTTGGAGTGAATGAGGTTGTCATTGTTGGGCATATGTGTGGATATTATGGCAGAAAACCCTCACCTGATAAGGTGAATGCTATAGGCAAGATTGCAGAGTATTGTTCTACCACTTCGGAGGTACGGAGATTCATTGGTGCTTGTGTGTTTTATATGATTTGGATACCTCATTTTGCACACATAGCAGATTGTTTGTATCAGCTGCTTCGAAAGGGGCAGAAATTCTATTGGGATGAGAGCCACACTAGAGCCATGCGGAAATTGAAGAAGTTATTGCAGAATGCTCCTACTCTCAGGAAAGCGGATTATAATTGTGAAAGGCCTATTGTATTGACAGTTGACACTAGTCCAATTGGCATAGGTTGGGCTGTGGGTCAAGATGATGCAGATGGAAATAGGTATGCTATTCGGTTTGGGGCGAAAGTCCTAAACGAGAGACAGAGGAGATATCCGCAAATTAAGAGGGAGTTATTGGGGATTATCACGGCTCTCAAATGTGACAAGGAGTACTTTATTGGAGCTTCAGTTGTGGTAGAGACAGATTGCTTGCCATTGATTGGCATGATCACGAGTTGCTCTACTCCGGATATAGCCATGTTGAGATGGATTGCATACATCAAATCATTAAATCCGGAATTTAAACACATAGCAGGGAAAGATAATCCAGTGGCAGATATGTTGTCTAGAGCCAGATATGATGATGAGGAGACTCTACTTGCAGAAGAGGATGATGCAGAAATTTCAGCCACTATGGTTGATCATGTTTGTCATGTCAATGATATTGTGGCTTTCATAGAAGAACTCTATGTTGGAGATTGGTTGCAGATTGGCAGGTACCTTAGTACACTAAACAAAATAGATGAATGGACGGATGAAGAGTTCAAGAAGATCAGAAGGAAAGCCTATGGTTACTTTCTCAAGGACGGATTTCTTTGGAAGCATCCGAAGAAAAGAGGCGGATTACCTTTGCGGGTTGTCTGCGATAGAGAGACACAGTTACACGTGATGAGGGAGTTTCATGAGAGTCCTTGGGCTGGTCATAGAGGAGTGTGGGCTACTTATGAGAAAATCAAGGAGAAATATTGGTGGAAAGGCATGTATAGAGATGTTTCTCACTTTGTTGAGACTTGCAGAGACTGCCAGATGTATTCAGTAGTGCATCATCGAGATGAGCTTCATCCGACCTATCTGCTATGCATTCATTATAAGTGGGTAGTTGATTTGGTTACCATGCCAATGGGTCTATGGCAGATGAGATACATTGTTTTGGCTAGAGAGGATCTTACCAATCATGTTGAGGGCAGATCTTTGAGAACGAAGACCACTAGTGTAGCGTGTAAGTTCTTATTAGAGGAAATTTTCTGCAGGTATGGTTGTGTGGGTAAGATCACTGCGGATCATGGTGAATTGGATGCAGATGAAGCTAGGGAGTTTTTCTCTCAGCTAGGAATCAAGTTGGCTCTAACCACAGCATACAATCCAGAGGGAAATGGAAAGAGTGAAAGAGGGCATCCGCCGATAGTGAAAGCATTAGCCAAAGCATGCAGAGGACGGATTGGAGAATGGCCAAGACTTCTACCATTTGCTTTATGGGCTGATCGTACGACTCATAGTGTTACCACAGGATATATGCCTGCAGAGTTGATGTATGGTCAGAAACCTGTTATGCCGATTGAGACTTGTGCTTTGACTTGGTCAGTTTTACCTTGGCAGGAGGATTTGACGAGAGAAGAACTCTTAGCTCTTCGGATTCGACAGTTGGAGAGGAGACCTGAGGATATTCAGCTAGCTATTGACAGGTTGAAGGTTGCTAGACTAAGGAATAAGGACAGGTTTGACAGCAGGCATCGCTTGCGGCCTAGAGCAATAGAAGAGGGAGATTGGGTATTGGTCTTTGATATCAGCCTTGAAAATCAGCATACTGCACTTCAGAAGATGGTGAAAAGATGGTTTGGGCCGTACATAGTCAGACATGTCTTTGATAATGCAACATATGAGCTGACTGAATTGGATGGGACAGTGCTTAGAGTGCCTATTGCTGGAAAAAGAATCAAGATTTTCAAGAAAAGAGATGATGAGGATTATGCATTGGAAGAATTTTCAAGAGAAGAGCAACGAGAAGAAACTCCAATGGAAGAGACAGATGATATGACAGATAATCTTGTTGATCTACCAGAAATGCATAATGAAGAGATTGATCTGTTTGTGGATCTTGATGATAATGATCATGGGTAGTTGGCCCATCCGGAGGATGCGCAGGATTAGAGGGGGTGGATGTCGTATTGCTGCGCATTCGAGGTGTGAAAACCACCCAAAAGTCGTGTGTGTGGTTTGATACTTTGTATATGCTTAGTTGTTATGTTTGCTCTTTTATTCTATGCTAAAGACGGAGAAGAACAAGGAGTTTTGGTAGACTGGAAACTCAAGATGCAATCTCATGGGCTACACTTATTTCAAGATATGTCGATTATGGGTTTCGTGATGATGTTTCTAACGTCTACAACTGGATGTTCTATGTGTGAAATGGCAGTAGTATGGGCACAGAACCAATTGATCATGATGAGTCTGGAGAGCTTATCAAAGCGTATCTTAGCAAGATGTGCGAATGTCTTTCGAATCTGAATGGAGAGAGTGTTGTGGAGTGTGATTAAGTTTCTTCCATGCTCACAGTGACCTTTATGATAGGAGGGAACATTTTGATCTTACGCTTGAGTAGTATATCTTGAAAGTTGGAGAGGGTAATGAAATGTTTATGGATCTGGATGTTTCTTCAAGGCCTCTATTGATTCTTGGAGATGTTTTCATGGGCCTTTTTGGGAGGTTTTGAAATGCTTTTATGCAATGTAGTTGGAGGAATTCTCTCCAGATAATTGCATATTCTCTTGCATCTTGAAAAGTGGCAGCCAACTAAGAGCAAAAGACCAGGGCAAAGAAATGCACGTAGAAGTTGTCTCTTGTACCAATAGGAGTAGAACAAGCATGACCCGTATGACATTTTTGGTTACAAACAGTCTGTGGGATTACACGTATGTGGTAATGAACTTTCTTTGTGGCAAGTGTCGTTGGCACAGTTTGTTTTTTTTGACATACCAGTTCAGGAAGCTTTTCGGGGGGCTGCTTGATTAGGCGGAAGGCGAATTTAGGAGGCGACTGCTATTTGGGGGAAAAACGCAGCAAAGGAGTTGGACAGCTAATGCGCTGAAAGGGGCGGAGCCCTGTTCTCTCGGGGGAGGAGTTCGGCTTTAAGCCGGGGTGAACAGTAATGTTTCGACTATCCAGCTCCTTCTCATTCATGGATTCGATAGCATCTATCACAGACTGCTCCTCAGCAAATGTTACAAAGCCAAAACCACGAGATCTACCGGTCTCTCTACCATTGATAACCTTGGACTCCATCACTTCACCAAAAGGATAGAAGGCATCTCTGAGGCTACGATCATCAGTGGACCAAGTGAGATCTCCAATGAAACAGCGGTACTCGATAACAGTGGATATTGGACAATGATGATTAAAGTGAAAAGTGGTGGCTAATGTAAGCTTTGGGGGATTCAAGATCGAAGGTACTCAGGGATGGCTGAACTTGTGGACTCTGCGACTGGACAGGGGAGTATTACGCTGGGGGAAAATGGGGAATAAGAGGAGGAAACATATGGTGCTCTGGGGAGAGATGACGGGGAAGAAGACCGACAGGAGCTGAAGAAGACGAAGTCACGGAAGTTAACAAGAGGCGGCAAAAGGGACGAAGCATCGACGCATAGACACTCCTGCAGCTATGAAAGAGGAGACCTTGGAGAGAGGAGTTTACATCCATAGCGTGCCATGAAGCACGTCGTTCATTATCGTCACCAATTTCTTCATAAGGACAGATAGCTCAAAGGCTGTGGATGACCAGGAGAGTGACAGTCCTTCTATCTCACCAGTTCTGGTTTCGCATGCCAATCAAACCTCAAAATACACTGGAATAGGTGGCGCTTAGTGAACGATGGTGCTAGACTCAAAGAATCATGGAGGCTGCGGCACATAGTCGATTGAGGAATGCTGAGCAGTGTAGACAGAAATTAGCATAATGATTAGAGAGAAACAAAGTTCCCTGCAACAGACTAGAAGTGCATCTATTTCTATCACTCTAGCAACCAAGGCTCTCTGTCGTTACAACAAGTGAGCATTGTGTCTGTACTATCTCTAAGTAGGCAGAGAGAAAATGGAGAGAGGGGAGACAAAGAAGGGAGATGGTTCCCTACAACCAGTCCGCAAAGATGGGAGCAATTAATAAACAGTCCTGGAAACTTCCAGAGCAACCCTGTCATCGTGCATAGGAGAAGAGGCTATGAACGTGTTTGGACTGGAGATGGCCAACACCTGTAGTCTGAGGGTCTGCAAATTCGTTTTAGACATGTGGACATGAACGACATATCCCTTGATCATCAACTGAAAACAAACAGCATTTACTGTTATGATTTTCTCTGTGCTACTTGAAGCATATTCATGGAACTGTTATTCTATTCTCTACAACCAGCAGTAACAGAATCTACTCATACAATTTTTGACAGAGGACTGGAGTTGCAGAAAATAGAACCAGCACAAATTTCTACACCTCTTTCTGGAATCTAAAGACATAAATTTTTTCTCTTGTAAATGACATCATGACAAGAGAAAATGAGAGATTTTGATTGATGATTATTGCTCAGAAACAGTCCAAACTTTCTATCAAGTGTTCTCTGTATCTTTTCTTGAAGCTCATCAAGAGTGCCATTGAAGAATTAATATAAAAAACAATACTTTGAGACTTCAATTCTTGTATAAACAGAGGCTACTGATTTCAGTCACATTAAAAGACGATTCTTAAAAGGATCTGAATGTATTGAAACAAACAAATGCTACACATGGATAATATATTTATCTGAACTTGTCTGCAAGGTTGTAAATGTCATACTTGACTAATCTTTTATCCTGAAATTTAACAAGGACTTCTGAAGTTGCGACATTGCTTTCGAAACGCTTCGACATCGTCATGATAGGAGTGGCTGGCACGGAAGGTATGAAGAGGGGGAGAGTTGGCATCATCGAATCCTTTCCTCTTCCTTTTGCACGGGGCAGGGGTGCGATTTCCGGCACGCTGGTATTGGGACCAGGTGCCTCCATTCAGTGCGGGCCCTCTACGCCTTCCTTGTCTCTTCTGTGCTGCTCCTCGATGGAGCGACGGGTTGCCAGTTCTATTTCTTCCTCTTCCTTCCTTTCAGCTCCTCCTCGGTCTTCTTTTTTCTTTCCTCCTCATCCTTGACTGACTCCCTTCGAGTCCTTTCCAGATCTTCCTTCTCTTTCTTCTTCCTCTCTTCTTCTCTTTTTCCATGCAGGGCTTTGGTTTGTTGTTCCGCATGCCTTTGTGGTGTAGCTTGGGATTCTCCCTCTTCGTCTGCGTCCATCTCCGTTTCATCAGACGACCTCTGCTGCTCTTCTATGTGAGGCGGGGACGGTGACGGAGACTCGCCACTTTCTTCATCGCCTCCCTCTTTGTCTTCTCCTGCTTGTCCTTGCCCTAGCGCCTCTTGGATGATTGCTGTAAGGACACCTCCAAACCGTATGGTGGAGGCCTTGGAGGATGATGCCTTGTGGGTCGATCGGGACGACGGGGACTCCCCTCCCATGGCTCTTCCTCCTGTTGCCAGGGCCTTCGCCGAGGCCTCAATTGCCTTTCTCACGAACCCATTAAGGTTCACCTCATCCAGTGACTGCACCGCAATGCTGTCGAGCAGAGGTACATTGATTCGGGTCATTATGCTGTTGTACCTCTGGCTTGAGAACAAGGCCTGCACCATCTTTGCCTGCAGCTGAATTTCTTGGTTGGGGATGTCCGCTAGGCTAATTCCGTCATTGGTGTGAACCTTCACTTTATCCATCCCCAACATGGCGTAGATGTCTCTTTTCGGCTTCCTTTCCACCTTATTCAGCAGCCCTAGTGCCCTTTCCACCAACTCGGGGGTCAGCTCGATCTGCACCTTTCTGGCGGCTTCATTGTCACGCACCGTGACGGTGCCCCTATTCTTGTTGAAGCTGCGCAAGAAATCAACGCATAGGGTGTAATCTACCCTTCGGCCCACTGCGTCTAGATACTTCTGCAGGTGGCATTGCTCTATGATTTGGCGTACCGCCGGCTCTTCAATGGCTATGTCTTCAAGGTTGAAGACGTGGTGGAACTTTAACTGGTTGAAAGCTCTTGTTTCCATTGTGAGGCCGTACTTTACTTGTTCCTCCTCCGAGAAGGGAAGCTTGCCCGCTTTGTCCTGGCTTGCCATGGTCGCTAGCTGCATGTTTAGCCATTTCCATTTTTAGTACTTTTGGCAACTAATTTGCTGGAAGAATAAAAGCATAGCAGATTTTATTGAACATAGCCTTAACTTTTCCTTTCAGAATTTTACCACCACCTTTTACCTTTGCATTTCAAATTTGAGCATTTCACACTTGGTTTACTTTTTAGATTCTATTTCGTTTATTTTTTACATTCCTCCACATTCCACCTTCCACTACATTCCACCTTACTACCCCTTCCCCCTTTGGAAAAGAAGAATCCGTCCCAGGATTGGAGGTTGCGAGGCCAAGGATTTCATCTTTATTTGTGTAGGAGCCAAGCGTAGAAGTTGGGGTTATATTCTAGTTGAGCAGCGCAGTCCAGATCAAAGGGTCGAATCCCTACATGTGTGATGTACGTGAGGACATCTGTGAGGAAGTCACCGGACTCGACCTGACTTGTAATGTGGAGCTCTTCCTCTGTTAAGAGGCGGTCAAGATAGGGATGCCCTGTGATATGCTCGTCCATGGGTCGACCTCGAAGAGTGGTTAACACTCTATATGAGGTAGACGCGACGTAGGTGGGATCATACTTTGTCGTTTTGATGGCTCGGCGTTGTTCAGCATTGATCATTATGCGACATCCGTCGTCAACCTCCCATTGCAACCTAAGAGCATACCACTACCTTAAGAAGGGTGATCCAGTATCAGCAAGGTGGGATAACCTTGCGATCTCTTGGTCGGTGATAGCAGACGTTGTCCGTGGGTCATATGATGTGATGAGGCGTTGCTTAATGGCTTGCTCTTTGGAGACCTTGCTAGGGAGCAACTCAGCGGCGGCAGAGCGAGAAGCCTGTGCAAAGGCGAATTCAAAAGTCTCCCAAGAGCAAGGCATATTGCGCACTTCTGTTGCAAAGGGTTCTGCTAATAGACCCAAGTCCAAGCGGTCATAGTTGAGGGCCAGCGATACAAAGGTGGCATTGAGCTGTTTGATGCAGTCCACCACATCATCTCCTGTGTCCTCTGCAAGGTCAGCGGCCCGGCCAGTGTTAGAAATGACTTCCGTTCATAGGAGGGCATAAGGCCAATGGGTGGTTGAGGTTTGCTAGAACTAGAGGTCCTGACTGTACAGAGTTGCGGCTGGGAGTCCCTTTGAGTCGGCAACCTGGCTGTTGGCAAGAGGGGTGGTTTAGGGTCGGTCACAGCACCGGGGCTACTGCAGTCAGCTTGGCTGCGGAGAGTCGGGTTGACTTGGTCGGATGATGCCACCTGTGGTGGTGGCCATTGCTTGGGCCGATAGGTTTGTGCGACTCTCTTGGGCCGAAGCGTAGAGAAGTCGGATGGCTGGGGCTCTGGAGAGCACTGCGGCCTATGGTCTTGAGGTGTTGGGGGACATAGGCTGATCAGGCTTGAGGGCGGCGTAGGACTAGTGCCTTTGGCCATAGGGGCCCTAGGGATCCACAGCGAGGCATTCCCCTCATAGTAGCCTTGCGCACGCAGGAGGGTTTGAGGGACCCATATTTGCTTAATCACGCGGCGCTTCCGGTGATTGCGTCTTGGTTTCCTAGATTTAGAGTTGTAGGTCTTATGCAGACATGCGCATCTAGTTCTAGGCGGTTCTCAAAGCTGTTTAGGCACCCATTGGAAGCAAGGCTGTTGGGCCCTTACTTTGGTTGCTGCGGTCTGCGGTTTATGGGAATCGGGGAGCGGCAGACGCGCATTACCCCCCTCCTTAGTCTTGCCTACGGATGTTTCTATCCGTGGCCTTGCGGACGGTGACGGTGTTACGCGGCCCTTGGTGAAGGCTGTGACAATGCGCACGTTGCCGATTTGCTAGGTGGATGCACTGTGACTCATAATCAACATTGCAGTGAGTCTGCTTTTTGAAGGTTTGCCCGAGTAGTGACTCCATGCCTGCGTCTGTGGCACTCGGCAATATGTAAAATAGTATTGGGATAGTTTCAGACTTGATAGAAACGACAACTCTGCACTTGCCAAGAAGTGCATAAGATTGAGCCCCGTATGGGCTTAATTTGGCAGTTGTGGGTTGAAGTAGTGGTTTGCCAAGTTGGACCCAATTCTTGTGCATTAAGACATTGAAATCTTCTCCCTCATCAATCAAGGCGTTGAAGGAGCACGTTTGCTTGGCAGTGACCGTGACAGGGAGGTAGGCGGGTTCTACAGCTTCCTCCTCATTCTCGTAGATTTCAGTAATTGTGGCTACTTGTATTTTGACCGGCGTTGCAAAGGATGAGTGGGAGGGTAGTACTTCTTGACATGGCTGCCATTGAAGAAGCCTATTCCTTCACCGTCCAGGGTCTCAAGCTCGACATTACTAGTTCGGCTGATTGCCCGAACCTTGAAGGGTCCGAGACCTCTGAATTTCATCTTTTGCTTATGTCCTTTAACTGAGTAGAGGAGCACTAAGTCACCCTGCTCAAACTTGCGCTGCTTGACATGTTTGTCAAACCAGCTCTTGCATCGGGCTTTCCCGCAGATAAGTGCGTGGGTGGCTAGAAGACGAGTTTCTGATAGGCGTTCCAGCTCGACCAAGTGTTGCGTCCATGCTTCCTTCCCTTCCCATCGTTCTTGGAGTGCTACTTTCAGGCTAGGGACGAAGAATTCTAATGGTATAATTGCTTCAGTCCCATAGGTCAGCCTAAAGGGGATTTGGCCACGACGGTCGTTTTATAAGCTGTGTGGTAGGCCCACAAGGCTGCCATCAACTTGTTGTCCCAATCGCTTCGTGAGGTTGAGACTACTTTAGTCAGGACGTTGATGAGAATTTTGTTAGTTGATTCCGCTTGGCCATTAGCCTGAGGGTAGTATGGTGAGGATTTGCGATGGATGATAAGAAAGGCGGATATGAGATATGCTATCACTTCGTTGATGAAGTGTGTGCCTTGGTCGCTAACCAATTCGATGGGGCAACCGAAGCACAAGATCACTTGCTCCCATAAGAACTTGGCAGTCGTCCTAGCGTCGTTTTTTCGTGTGGCTCTCGCCTCTGCCCATTTCGTGAGGTAATCCGTGGCCACCACGATGTACTTGGCTTGTGAGTATTGCACCGCGGGGCTGATGGGTCCTATGAAGTCGATTCCCCATTTTTCGAAGGGTTGGCGAGCAATAACAGGGGTTAACTCCATTTGATCCTTACGAATCGGGACTTTTGTCCGTTGGCACTCGTCACAATGCTTGAAAAATTGCTTACTGTCACGGAAAAGTGTGGGCCACCATAGCTGGGACTGCAGCACCTTCCGTGATATCGTGTCTCCGCTAAAGTGTCTTCCTGCAATGCCGCTGTGTGCCTCTGAGAGCACATCATGCATCTCATGCTCACATACGCACCTATGCAGCAATCTATCTTGCCCCAGCCTATAGAGTTGGCCTGCAATCAACTAGTAGGGCTGGATCTTCAGGATCAAGCACCTAAGTCGTGCCTTTTCTATTGGTCGCTCCGGTAGTCCATGCTCGAGCACTTGGACTATGTCTCTGCCCAGTATGGTGTCAGATCAGCCCTAAATAGGTCTCTTTCGCTGGACAGGTGGAATAAGTGGGCGTCAGGTAACTCATCAATGATGCCCTGTCCAGCGGCTTCTCCTGTGGATATACGGGACATGTGATCAGCCATGTAATGTTGTTTTCCCTCTCGTACCACCACGGAGAAATCGAACTCTAGGAGCAGGAGGAGCCATCGAGCTATACATCCTGTAGCACAAGGTTTGTTCACTAAATAGAGCAGGGCTTGATGGTCCACGAAGAAGATGAAAGGGGTGGCTAACAGGTAATGTCGGAACTTCTTCACGGCAAACACCATGGCTAATCCCTCTCTTTCCGTTGTCGAATAATTCATCTCCATCTCAGTGAGTTGCCTGCTAGCAAAACTCACTGGGTAATCTAGGTTATGCTCACCAGGTTGGCACAACACTGCCCCCACGGCAAACTTAGAAGCATCGATGTGTACGTGGAAGGTAATGGTCCAGTCTGGGGCTCGTAGAATTGGTGCCGTGCTCTTCTAATGCATCTTTGGGGTGCTTTGCCCTATCCTGCTTTGACCGTCTGCGTCTCAGGTGGACGGGTAAGTCCCCCTTGGTGCTTCTGGTCATGGGTGGCCTAGGGATCTCTGGGTCGCTATCTGAAGTAACTTCCGATTCAGAGTCAAACCCTCCATCTTCGCTAGAAGAGGTGGTCTCCCCTGGTCGCCGCAATTTGGATGGTAATTTGGTTTGTAAGTATTAATGTCGTTCCTAATTGGGCTAGGCATGCTTGCTCAAGGTCTATGGCCTCCATACATTCCAACCACGCATGATCACATTTCATGCGCATGACTCCTTGCTCCAGTCTAAGGGCCTACCTTTTCTGCGGCTTGGCGTCTGCTCGTATCTGCTCAATTTCTCGTCCTTCAGTGTCGTACTCTATGGTATCCACTTCACCCTCGCTCTCATCACTGAAGGATTGGTAGTCTTCATATTCATCGCAGGAATCCTTGTCATTCGATTGCCCATCGTCTCCTAGGGCTTGGTATGCCCCATGTTGTTGGTCTGGAATCAGGGCCCAGTTATACATGAGGTTCAGCTCGTGCACCCTGGTCCATTGCCACTTAGGATCCTCTAAGAGATCCTAGAGTGGTTTGAAGTTGGCAGCCGGGTTGCCCGCTAGCTGGTCTGCTAGGTATTCCAATACCCCCTGGAGTTCCCTCTTGTTGGATGGCACTTGGAAGGTAACAAGCTTAGGCCTTCCATGGAGGCTTGCTGCCATCATGTAGACTGGTGTAGAGAGTGCTTCATTTGTCTTGCCGATTGTTTTGATGGCCTGCTCATATGCCTCATGGTCTGAGAATGGCAGGTCAATTGTAGCGAGAACATGCATCCAATCCCGCTCATCCTCTGGGCATGGGATACACTTAGTCAAGGGCCCATAGGGCTTCCTGACCTGAGTGTTCCCTTTGAGCATAGCAGAGATGGTGTCTAGGTCGACTGGTGAGGTCTTCCA
This sequence comes from Lygodium microphyllum, assembly GCF_053477565.2. Taxonomy (NCBI): domain Eukaryota; kingdom Viridiplantae; phylum Streptophyta; class Polypodiopsida; order Schizaeales; family Lygodiaceae; genus Lygodium; species Lygodium microphyllum. The sequence continues at coordinate 4,126,324 of NC_141140.1, read as the reverse complement.
AGTGTCCATCTCTATTCTTACGGCGTCAATTCTATTGCCAAGGAAGATCAAGCCGTTACCCCAATCTTCGATGACTCTAGCATTGCGCATCCAGGGTCGGCCTAATAGGACATCATAGTCCACTCCCTTCATGACTATAAAGTTGACAGAGAACTGGACACCTGCGATCTTCACTGGCCAATTCTTCAAGACCCCGAATGGCTTCACTCTCATACCATTTGCTAGCATGACATTAAACCGAGCAGCTTTGACAAGTGGGTTTCCCCAAGTCTGCAGCACTGCGTGGCTAAGCACACTAACCCCAACTCCCATGTCTACAATTTCCTTCCTTGTTGTGTCACCCAGGGCTAGGACCGGCAGGACTGCGTGCATCTCAGAGCCCTCCCAAAAGGCGTTGACATGCAAGGATCTAGGCACGGAGTGCGGTGTCAGACTTGGCAATTGTGTTTCTACATCCTAGTCTTGAGGGTTTGCCGTGGCCTGCTCTTGCGATCCCTTGACCCACTGCTTAAGGTCTTGCCATAGGGCAGGGTGCTGCTTAAGAAGATCCCCCAGGCTAAGTGTTACAGGCGTGGTTACTAGTGTGGTCAAGAGGTCGCCAAATACTCACCTAGACTGTCCAGGCCAATGGCCATGGCTGATCTGCGGCTCTGTAGCATCTAGGCTTGGTCTCAGTGGCATTGCTTGTGACGCAGTGGCTTCGGCGGACTTAGGTTGGGGTGGTGACATTGGCGTGCTCATGCTGGAGAGATCATCAATCTCGTCCTCTATGATGGGTTTAGCATCTTTGAGATGCTATTTAGCCTCCCTCACCCATTCCTTCACCTTTTCTATGGCCTCTAATTGTTGCTTTGGATGCGGGTATTCCCCTATCTTAGCGCTTCCATTTTCGGCTATCTTAGGGACTGAAGTCTCTGCCTCTGCGTTTGGGACTTTCTTCCCAATAGGTAAGGTTGTAGCACTCTCGGTCTTTAATGCGACCTTAGCTTTCGATCTCTTATTTTTCCACCTGCAGCTTTTCTTTCCTACTGAGGTTGCGTCAAGATTGCTAGGTCCTGGCAGAGAGATGCCAGCCTGCTTCGTTTGGGCTCGGGTCATAACTCGCAAGGGAATAGGTGTGGCCTCCCCATCGGGGTTTTCAATACCAAATAGCCCCAATGGGACGGATGGCAAATTAGCTGAGCTGGAGGACGGCTTTCACTTTGGGCAATCTATGAAAAGATGGGTGATTCCGGACTCTGCGCACCTTTGGTCAACCTTGTCCCTGTTTTTTTGCTCTCTTTCAGGGCAGCGTGATGAGACATGACCGGGGTATCCGCAAGTCCAACAAGTGACCGGATCCTGTGGCTTCCCTCCTAGGCCTCTACCCCGTCCTCATCCTAACGCCATCACCATCACGGGTCGATAATCCATGAGGATTGCGTTGCCCTCATCGTCATGCGAGACATAAGGGTATATGTAGGTCTCTTCATCATTAGGCTCCTCCATGTAGTGTACTGGAGCGTCGCTCGGTGGGTGGGTCACATAAGGACCAAGTGGTCTTGGAATGCCAGTAGGATTTATGTCCATTCTAGGGACAGCTGGTTTCATATTGTTAGGCGCGGGTAGAGCCAATGGGGCTCCCCTTCCGAAGAATGGCTGCGGCCTGTTAGCTAGATAAGGCTGGCCATAGGGTTGCGAGTATGGAAGTCTTCGTGGCAGTCTGGAATGTGCGACATCATGGCCGAACCTACCGCAGTTAGCACAAGGTCTTGACCTAGGGTCTTGACACTCGGCCGGCAAGTGGTTTCCGCCATAGTACACGCACTGGATGTGCGGGCGCGTTGGTCGTCTCAACATGTCTTGTATCTTAGCTAATTCCATCCTGACCTCAACCAAGCCTTGGTCTGTCTCGGTGGCCTTCCCCTTATCTTGGGATGATGGGTTTGATCGCTCACTAGAGACTGACTTTCTCTCTAAGCTTCACGGGTTAGTCTCTTCTAGAGTTGAGCTCCTAGAGCTTTGCTCTTTTAGCTGGTCATCGACTCTGATTGCTTCCTCAAAAACTCTAGCCACCATGTCCCGCTGCAAGCTTGAATTGCCTGCCAATGCCTTATATAACTCCTCATCTCTAATTCCGCTGATGAATACATTTGAAACTACTCTGTCAGTCGGTCGCTTGCCTAGAGGGATTCTCTTAAAGAGACTTCTCACATGGGTCACGTAGTCGCGGATGTCCTCCTTCTCTTTCTGCTTGACATTCGTCAAGCGTACTAGCAGGTTATTGGAGTATCCAGGCTCGGTGAACCTCTTGACGAAGAGATCCTTGAGATTATTGAAGTTGGCTCGTTCCACGGCATCCAGGCTTGTATACCACGTCCTACACTTGTCACCTAAGCAAAGCCCAAATGCTTGTGAACGTTGAGTCTGGTCGTTGAGGCCGTTGGCTTTGCAGACTTGCTCAAACTGCTCAACAAAGGTGTATGAATCGTCATGCGGTTTGTACTTGTCGAGTTGGCAACAATCGGTATTTTGGCCTGGCTCTTTGAGCCCTGGTTTGCCCCTAATCCTGCAAGCAAAGACGTAGCTAGTGCAGTGGCACTCTACTCTACTGCGGTGTTATCGAGTAGCCATTTCATGAGGAGCTCGCTCAGTGTCAGGTCTCCCTCTAGTGCTCTCTTATGGTCTGTTTGGTTCCGGCCATCCAAGTTTAGCACTCGCTGCACCTCATGCAGCTCCATGCTTTGCCTTTGGCTCCTAGCCTTTTGATCCCTATTATAATCAGCTATGCCTTGCAATGCCTTGCGGGCTAGCATTCTCTCCTCCTCTAGGTCTGCAATGATTGCATCTGTCGTCCTGCCACGGTGCTCGTACCAGACGTGCGCATCGTAAATGCTCACCATCTGCTGTATAGCGTTTGGGAATACACTCACATCGAGCTCCTCGGTAGACCGATGGTCTGAGCTCTCTTCCATCATGGTCGAATTCTTGCGCCTCGCTGCGGTGTCGACCAGGTTGACTAGTCATGACAGATCCTTGTCGTTGGCGCTCCTTGCTTGGTTCTACCCTGCACTTCGCGTGTTTGCCTATGTCTTGGGTCCTCTCCTATTAGTGGGTCCCTTGAGCGATTTATCTGAGTGAGTTCCTTTGATTATTGAATACAATTCTCAATTTATGGTCACTCGGTGAGTGTATTGCTCCTCGTGCACTTGTGCCCAATCAAGCTTTCAGCTTTCCTAAGTGTACTTCAAGTGCGGAAATTCAATGTGAGTGCCGCAAGCAATTTCCCGGCGTCTTACTCACTCTCGCTCGTTTCGGGCCTGATAGGCTTTGTTGCTCAAGTCCTGGCCGTTCTAGTGGGTTCTAGGGTCTGCGATGCTTCTCACCATTCACTAGGGGGTAGGTCACCAAGGAGTGCTCCAGTACTGTCCCTTGGTCTTGACTCCTATGTCAGGGAACTGCCTACAAGGCGTTTGTCATGTCGTCCTGGAGCGGGTTGCGGTTCCAGTCGCTCGTGGGGGTCAAGTTTTGATGTTTTCCCCCCTTTTTTTTGTGTCCGACTTTGGGAATCGGATGTTCGATTTACCATTGGTCCGATTCTAAGAATCGGACCAGGTGGGTCAGAGTTGAGTAGTCCGAGTCTCAAAGTCCGAGTATTCGAGTTTCAAAATCGGACGGGCGAGTGTCCAATGAATCGGACAAGGGTGGTCCGATTCTAGACTGGTCCGATTTTGGGTGGTCCGATTGGTCCGAGTGGTCCGATCGGACAGGATGGTCCGATTTCCAAAATCGGACGGGCTGGTCCAAGTGTCCGATTTTGGGTGGTCCGACTATGGGCTGGTCCGATTCTGGGAATCGGACCGGACCGGGTGGTCCGATTGCTGACATGTCCTAATTCGTCCGATCGGACAGGGTTGGTCCAAGTCCGAGCATCCGAGTCCGAGCGTTCGATTTTGGGCGTCCAAATGTCCGAGTCGCGGACGCGTTGGTCCGATCGGACAGTTGTCCGGACGGTTGTCTGAGCGTCCGAGTCTGGGAATCGGACACTAAGTCAGGTGTCTGATTCCGTCGGCGTGACGAACTTTCGAGCACGGACTCGTCCAAAATCTCCAGATATCTATGACTATAGATCACAAAATTCACCAGTAATGATGTTGGAGTGGTGAGGGAGAGATCTATGTACCTGGGGATCACCGAATGCAATGTCACTCCGTGCCCTGATCGATCGAACGGTCGCCCAAGCTCTCTCTCTGTCTCTCTCTCTCTCTCTCTCTCTCTCTCTCTCTCTCAGCTGGTTGCAAATGAGGATTCTCTTGCCCCTCGAGAACTTATACCCTACTGGTCATTCCCTAGATGCTGCGGATCACTCTCCTAGCGATTCCTACACATTCAAATGCGCATTTCCTCCATTTTCCCCCTGTTTTCCCTATTTCTCCCTGTTTTACAGCAACAAACCATCTACCTCTCGAGTGTGATTTCCTACTGTTAACCTACTCTAAACACAACATAAATCGAAAGGAAAACATTGAACTAATTTCTCCATGTTTTCCAATCATCAAACAACCAGAATATCCCAAAATACTTACCTGTTTTGAAGATCGAAAACACCCAACTTCCTACCTATCTCAAGCTCTGTTTCGGGGATGAATACCCTACTTCGATGGCTCTTAATGAGGCACGCAAGTGCTCAAGCTTGAATCCGTTGGTTCCGGCAACGGAACCAAAATGTGGGAGCTTTCGCTCAACCACCAAGACCCACGGACCGCTTATTGTTTCAAGCGTTCCAAGTGAGCTCTAATGGCTATCTCTCGCCTAGCCGACGTGCCGTCGATCCTACGAGTGTAGTGAGCTTACCTTGATGCTCGATTGAGTACCCTTCTCTCTCTTGCACTCTGGTAGCTCCACGATTCTTGATGCTAGCTCAAGCATCCTCAAGCCTCCTCCATCTCCAAGCTCCATCCTCCATAGCCGCACGTGCAAGAGAAGAGAAGAGAAGAGAAAAAGAGAAGAGGAGATGGTAAAGAGCTTCACCCTCTTGATCCCTCACTCTCTCACACACTCACTCCCTCACGCTCTCACACTCCCTCTCTCAAGAGCACACACAAGCAAGAAGGAGAGAAGAAGAGAGGAAGAAGAAGACTCTTTTTGCCACACACCAAAGAATGAGCTTCTCATTCTCTTTTCAACTTTATATACAAAGCCCTAAATCCTTTTTGGGCGATCATCCCTCTTTTACATGGCCGGCCGTAGCCTAGGCCCTTTTTCCCATTTCCTACCATTCTAATTTATCCTATTCCCAACTAATGCATACACTTTGCACAGGAGCGAGCCTGGCACTCTTTTACACAGATTCGGGGGCGCTTCCACATTTTAATAGTGCGCCTTTTTCCTCTTTCATTGCCTTGGCCCGACATCGAAGTTTCTTGCGGGTCGTGTCCGAACATTTGAATTTTTTAGGGATTGGTTGCCGGTCAAGGCACCTTTTTCTGCTTTTATCTTTTTCTGCTTTTATCCTAGCCTTTTTTGCTATTTTCCCTTCTTTCCATTTTCTGCTCCTTTGTGCTGCGGAAACACGGTCGGAAACATGGTAACAATCCCATTAAGCTAAAATCTGATGTCTTGGCTGTGTTTCAAAGATGGCTTGCATTGGTTGAGAACTAGTCTGGGTATAGGCTAAAATGCCTACGGACAGATAATGGGGGTGAGTATGTCTCACGTGCTTTTGAGCAGTTATGTGATGAGAGGGGTATTAAGTGTCAGTTGACTGTCCCCTACACCCCCCCAAAATGGTTTGGCTGAGCGGATGAATAGAACCATCTAAGAGTGTGTCCGTAGTATGCTTAGCCACGCAGGCCTACCACAGAGCTTTTGGGCTAAGGCAATGAGTACAGCTGTGCATGTCATAAACAGATCACCCTTTAGTGGTTTGGATTTCCAGGTTGCAGAGGAGGTATGGACTGGAAAACCTCCCTCTTATGTGCATCTCCTTGTCTTTGGATGCGAGACATTTTTCCATGTGCCCAGGGACAAGAGAAGTAAGCTGGATCTTAAGAGTGTCAAATGCATTTTCCTTGGTTATGGGGATGTAGGCGAGATGGGTTACCGTCTCTGGGATTCGTAGGCGCAAAAAGTCATCAGCAGTCATGATGTAGTCTTCCATGAAGACAAGATGCATAGGCAGCCTGAGAGAGTTGTTGAGATCCGCAGGGTCATATTTCAGGAGGAGCCGAGAGCTCCGCACAGCCAGTTGGACAGCCTACAGTTGTAGTAGATGCTCATGGTCAGGGTGTTGGACATGCAGCTAGGCAAGCAGCAGAGCCTGCTGTGAAATGGTCTACTAGAGACGGATGTCCACCTGATAGATTTCAACACTAGATACATTATGTCTTGGTTACAGATGTAGGAGAGACTTTCACTTATGATGAGGCTATGCACAGGGGTGGCAGTCACTCCTAGGAGAGGGCTATGCTATCTGAGATAGACTCCCTGCATAAGAATGACACTTGGGATTTGGTTTCCTTGCCTACGGGAAAGAAGGCTTTGCCATGCAAATGGGTGTACAACCTGAAAAGTACCCTTGGACACCCCAAGCCGGCATACAAGGCTAGATTGGTAGCAAAGGGTTTTAAGCAGAAGCATGGTGTGGACTTTGATGAGGTCTTTTCTCCTGTGGTTAAGATGACCACCCTATGCTTATTCTTGACTTTGGTTGCTCAGTTTGACTTGGATTTATACCAGATGGATGTCAAGTCCTACCAAAGCCTCTAAATCCTCTTTGCTGTGCCAATTCAGGTGCAATTTGGTTAACTGGTGCCGTCGGAGATGTTGTTTGCTGCCTTGCATTGGGTACAACTGGATTATATCAACATACTCTAGCCTCATGGCCCACTTTCTGACAAATGGTACATGACTTTACACTTCTAGAAGTTGTCAATACTCCCATCTCCAATAGTTGCTTCTTAATTTTCTTTTTCAACCTTTTTTCCAAGGCCGTTTTTTCCTCATTCTCTTTTCCCTTATTGCTATCCTTAGAAGAGGTTTTATCTTTCCTAGATTTCTTTTTGTATCTCTTCTGTCTATGCTTACTTCGATCATCATCTGAGTCACTTGATTTGGTTTCCGAATCAGAGCCTGATGAAGTATCTTCCTCCTCACTACTATCCTCTGAATCAGAACCATCAGAGTCAAAGTTTGAAGAGTCATGTTTACTCTTCTTCTTGGATCTACTCTTACCAAGTCTCTTTTCCACCCGCTGGGCTGCTTCAACCAGCCGATCTATACTATTATTGTTTCCAATTTCTGCATTAGCAATTGCCGCTGCAATTGCTTTGTCCAAACCCTTAACAAAATAAGAGTATTGTAACTCCATAAAAGGTCTATCTTCCTGATTCAACCTATTTAATAGATTTTTAAATTTCTGTGCATAATCCTGCACTAACATTGTCTTCTGCTTGATCTGCTTCAACCTCATAGCTGTCTTATGCTTTCTAAACCTACTTAAGAAAGCGGTTTTTAGGTCACCATATGTGGTAAAGTATCCAGCATCTTAAGTACTATACCAATCCATAGCCTTACCCTTGAAAGTTGCCGCAAACTACTGTAATTTGACTTGATCCCCAAACATATTGTTGAAGCCACTGGCCATCCACCTTGTCTCAAACTGAGCGACATGACAATCCGGGTCTTCTTTCTTCTTCCCTGAGAATTTAGATGCCCTAATCTTAGGGTTAAGTGGTGGATTGGTATTCGTAGTTTGGAACTTCTTCTTCTTTAATGGGGCCAAGGGATCAAAAGTTAAAGACTTCCTAGCAGTACCCATTGGTCTCCTCAATAGGACTGCACTTCCTAACACCAAATGCTGTAATCGCTGTGCTGCACGATCCGGAGGAGTTGAAAGATCTTGCAAGTTAGGTACTCCTTTTGCTTCATCAGGAGAGCTTGAGGGAGATTTGGTAGACGACGCAGGGGAATGATACACAGTAGCGGTACCAGCAGAGGTACCAACATCCTGGAACTCCTCTCCAAAAGATGGAAACTCCTCCTCATCCAAATTGTCAATTCCTCTTGCTTTCCGGCTGTCATTCTGCAACAACTCCCTCTGTTGTCCTGCCAATAACTCCCGTAATTCTTTGGATTTGCTTTGGGTTAGACTAACATTTGATCGGTATGGGTAATTCGCTGACATATATGCATAAATGCAAAGTTAAACCTGTAATCTGCATCATGCTGCTTGAAGCAATATACCACTGCCCCAAGAAGAAACTAGATTTTCAAATATATATCATCAAAGAAAATTATTTCGGCTATGGTTCAGCATCTAGAAATAGAAAACCACATAAAGAGAGTTGAATTGTCTTGATTCTAGTTCTACTTCTTCATGCAGAAAACTTCTGCTTCACGCAGAAAACTGTTGCCTCATGCAGCAACTTCGAACATTTGGGCTTAACCTTCATCACTTTGAATAATGTTTTGACACAGAGGTTCCAAGAAGGCAATGGCACGATCGCCAAAGTGTTGCCACCCTTTCTATGCAGAATACATAAAAGAACAGAGAAATACTTCATGAAGCAAATACCTAATTTTCCACCCAGAAATCATAGAAACTTAGAACTAACCATATGAAAGCATAGAGTTGGAAATTCTCATTATCAAAGCCACTTTCCACGAGAAGTTCATCCCATAATGGCGGAAACATATCAAATCTTTTAATAGGGTATCTGACCTTGCTAGATGTGTGTACCATCGGATCACTCAATGAAGCCTTTACATTATTATGAGCTCTCTGTACACTTGGTGTCCTGACAAAAGGAATACCAAGCTCATCATCTAAGCTCTCTGAGCCACTGGAGTCTCCATCAAGAACTGCATCAATGCCATCTGATACTTTATTCTTTCCTTTGTCTTTACCTGTAGTGCTACTAGATGCACCTGAAGATGTAGAGCTACTCTTTAGTCTCCCAGACCATGGACTACTAGATGATGTCTCTGGTCCATTAAGAGTTCGTGATTCTTGCTTTTCAGCCTGCACATGAGTGTCACAAGGATAGTTGATGCTTGCTCTTGAGTGCTCAATGAAGCCTCTACAATGTTTCAAATAGGCCAGGACAACCCTCTTGTATAATGACAACCCAAAATGACAAAATGCATGCCTTCACAGATACAATGACAGCCTGCACACTATCAGCCTGCTTCTCTTCAACCACTGCCCTGAGTCTTTAGGTTGCAGGTCTTTCTCACAGCTTCATGCCTTCAAGAGCCCATCCATGATGGCTTTGATACCATGTTGGAAGAGAGAGGGAGAGAGACAATGTAATGGAGCTGCAACCTGACCTTCTGGTCGTTCATCCTCTTTCATTATTTCATAGACTACTAACATAACATAAGTGTGTACAATAGTACTAAGTTCCGTAGGACCATTCACATTGGGTCTAAGACCACTAACTTATTTAATGTCCCACACTTGTTGATATAGCTGGACACAACTAATGCCGGTCATACATACTGACAGGAGAGTAATGGGAGCTTGATATTCTAACAAGACGAGGGGTTGCTTCCAGAACATGACTTGCCTGATGATCTGAGGCATCTGTGCTGCCTGTAACAAGGCTTTCTGCTTCGGGTGCATCGCACCACAAATTCACTTGCTGGTGATCAATCCAGGAAGGGTAGCATGATACCTCAATCCAGAGTATGGAGGACCCATCTCCATCCATCCCTCTCTCTCTCTGTTGCCAATCCTGCCTCCCTTCTTCATCATTTTGTTGGCAAGACAGGTACCTCCATGAGGAACTGGTTGTGACGTATAAGATACCAAGATGCTAAAGGGGAGCATCATCGAAGGTGATTCCCACTCCTTGTTGGACCAAGCGCAGAGTTTCTTCCACAGCGGCGGCCCGGAGGGGACAAGAATACCTGCATGCAAAGCTAGCAAAACTGGCTCCAATTTAGCGTTTCCCATGACTTCTTCCTCCATTGCGTTCTCTCTCTCTCTCTTCTCTTTCTCTATCTCTCACGCAATGTGGTAATGGCCGCCTTCTCATCCCTCTCCTTCTCTTATGTTCCTTTTCTTCTTGTTCTCGTTCCTCTTGGAGACATGGAGACCTCTTGGAGACATGGAGACACTGCGCTACTATTTCTGCTACATGTCTTCTTCATCTTTGCATCCTTCTCAAGTAGTAGAAATGTAGTGGGATCCATGTCCCACAAGGTACCTATTCCTATAGTATCATGGGGCAAAAAGCCTCAGTTTGTGACATATGTGCCATCAAATCAGGTCCCATAACCCTTGTTTTCCAGTTGCTTCTAGGTTGAGCATCATTCATGACTGAATTTTTTTTCAGCAGCACGCCTTGCCACAGGTGTTGATACATCTGTGTCTCCATCTCCAGTCTTACACCCTTGAACAGAAGATTTGCAGAGGGGACAGGAAGCATTTATTTTTAACCATTGATCAACACACTCCACATGAAAATGGTGGGAACATGGTAATCCTCGTAGCTGTGCGTTGTCCTTGTAGCAGCCCGGGCAGATACAACATGCCGCATCATCCCCTGCTATTACCCTCTCATTCTCTGTTCCTACTGCCATCACACCACCTTCATTGGAGCTATCACTATCTGATCCATTGTAGCTGCTTTTCTCTCGCTGAAACAGTATCCTCTTGCTCCTGAACTTGTAAATGGGCAAAAAGGAATAACATCGGCAGAGTCTCACCTCCCTTTCATGTGACTTTCACGGAAACCGAGGAGGAAAATCACACAAGGAAAGCAACAGCACACAACATCACAGAGCACAAATGGCATTGCATAGCTGATGCAGCTTAGGACCAAGAATGCTATACACAATCTGTAAAGCTTTGGGCTTTCTTCAGCAGAGGAGGGTCTTCCAAACACCTAGACAACGGGCTTCCATCTCATCCTGCACCTTCTTGTACTTTGGGACACAATTTCTTCACTACTTTGCATCAAATCTTCAAGTCTCTCTTTTTTTTTCTTCCTTTGGTGTTTTGAGATCATCTTCTTCCCCGGCTGCGCACCAAAATGACAGCAACCCTCCCACAGTAGAAAATGAATATGAAGCCAAGGTAGAAGCGTGCAAAATCTATGCACATGGCTGAGCCATTAATCTCAAAATTGAAAAGGAACCATAAACCTCTCTTTTAATAATGAATCAATTTGTCATCTTCATCATCTTCATCCATAGCTTCAACCATTATGCAAGAACAAAAGGGAAAAGAGGAATTTCTGCACAAAAGACAGAGGAGAGAGGAGAGAGAACAACTTTTTGCACCACCCAAAGGAGAATATGCAATTGGACAAGAGAGGGAAGGGAAAGAGGCACATAACCACTCGTGCACTCCATCCCACCTCTTCCCCAAAAAGCACACCCCTTCATATTTTTTTAATTTCTTTGAAACTTTGATACAATTGATATTATAAGACCTTTGGCCTTTAATTTTGAGTATTCCTACCCTTTACAAATGCATGCACGTAACACTTTTGTGTATATCATTTATTTATGATGGATGTGGATGTGGCCCCCTCATATAGGTGTGTATTTTAGTGATTTTGTAACAATGTACTTGTTATCTTTTTTACAAAAGATGAAATTGTGATATATGCATAGACATTTTTGTGCCTTGTTTTTGTGCTTCTTTAGGTGTCATCAACTTTCTTACATGGGGACTTTGAGATTTATATGGAGCAGCCTAAGGGCTTTGCAAAACTTGGCAAGGAGCAGCTAGTGTGCAAATTGAAGAAAAGTCTTTGTGGCTTGAAACAGGCACCTACGGAGTGGTATCATAATTTTGATGCCTTTATGCAGTCACAGGGCTACAGCAGGAGTGCTATGGATCCATGTCTTTACATGAAGAAAGCCCGTGATGGTTCTTTATTGATTTTGGTCCTCTATGTGGATGATATGCTGATAGCAGGGAAAGCTCATGATGAGCTAGATGCTCTTAAGGCTCAGCTCAAGAAGAGCTTTGAGATGAAAGATCTGGGACAAGCCGCTCACATACTTTATATGCTCATTAGATGCGACAAGCATCAAGGACTCCTCTACTTGTCACAGAGGGAGTACATTCATAAAGTCCTTGAGCACTTCCGCATGCAGGACGTAAAGCCTATTGGCTGTCCATTGCCTTCTTATGTGAAGGTATCACAGGTTGATTGTCTGCAGACAAATGAGCAGAGGGCCGAGATGGCCAAGATTCCCTATGCATCCGCAGTGGGCAATCTTATGTATGCCATGATAGCCACTTGTCCAGATATTGCCTTTGCAGTTGGTGTTGTGGCACGCTATATGGCTACACCTGGCAAGAGGCATTGGGATACCGTGAAGGGTATCATGAGGTACTTGAAGGGCACTGCAGATATGTGCATATGCTATGGCAACCAGGATACAAGAGTCATGGGGTACACTGACTCTGATTATGCAGGACATGCAGATAGTAGGAAGTTCACTTCCGGCTATGTATTCACATATGCTGGAGATGTTGTTTCTTGGATATCCAGGGTACAGAAATGCACGGCCCTTTCTACTACAAAGGCCGAGTATGTTGCAGCCACCACTGAGGCTTGCAAGGAGGCCAATTGGTTGGGTCCTTTGGTTGCTGACCTTGGTATTGATGCTATCCCTACACTGCATTCGGATTCTATGAGTGCTATTCGGTTAGCCAAGAATCCGGTCTTCCATGCGAAGACAAAGCACATTGAGATGAGGTATCACTTTATACGTGGGGTCCTTGAGGACAAGTCTGTTGATCTTGTCAAGATCTCGACTGACCAGAATCCTACAGATCTGCTTACGAAAAGCCTCTCTACAAGGCGCTTTGCCTTCCTCAGGAGGTTGATGGGCGTGGGATGAGATGACGTCTTTCCTCACCCTGTTGTACATGTGTACATGTTGTACTATCTTTTTCCTTTTTCTATTCACTCCTCACTAGGGCAGATTTGCCTTTAAGTGGGAGGTTTTTGGGGGTAAAGGCGCCTCCGCCTAGCCGCCCATGTATTACTACACTGACAGTCACCGCCACTGCACACTGCAAGTGGCGGGTACCCATCCCCGTCACTTTATTCTTTATTCTTTAGTGACAGTTTCAATAAAGGAAGGCCAGTCACACATTGTGACTGTTGGAGTTCCCATTTCTTGTCTCTCTCTTTCTTGCTCTTGCTCTCCCGCCATAGCTCTCACGTGCAAGCTTCCATCCTTCTCACCTTTCACATCAAGACCACCTGATAGGTTTGTTCCCGGTGCACAGTATGCTGCAGATTATGTCATGTTGATGGACTGTGGTAAGCCATTATGCTTCAAGGAAGCAATGACTAGATCAGATAGCAATAATTAGTTCAAGGCCATGATGTCAGAGATGGAATATCTTGAAAATAATTATACTTGGGACTTGGTGCAGCTGCCTAAAGGGAAAAAAACTCTTCCATGCAAGTGGGTTTACAAAATGAAGGTCACTTTTGGTTCTTCGTCAAAGTACAAGGATGGTTGGTTGCAAAGGGGTACAAGCAAGAACACAGATTTGACTTTGATGAGATCTTCTCTCTTGTGGTCAAGATGACTACCTTGAGAATCATTTTGGGCTTGGTTGTAGCTCAAGATATGGAGCTCATACAGATGGATGTAAAGACTACATTCTTACATGATGATTTGCATGAGGACATATATACGCAGCAACCTGAGGGTTTTGTTGCTAAAGGTAAAGAGAAGATGATCTGTAAACTAAAACGGAGTTTGTACGGGTTGAAACAGGCACCATGGGAATGGTATCATAAGTTTGATACTTTCATGCAGTCTCAGGGCTTTCACCACAAAAGTCAAGTTGATCACTAGTTGTACACCAAGAAGGCAGCAGATGTCAGCATGATTATCTTGGTTCTGTATGTTGATGAAATCTTGATTGCTGGTAGGGATACTCATGTCTTGGATTCATTGAAGGAAAGTCTTCATGGCAGATTTGACATGAAGGATCTTGGTGATGCCAATCACATTCTTGGGATGTGAATACTCAGAGATAGGTTGAAAGGGTTACTCTATAAATCTCAGTGGAGTATATATCCAAGATTTTGTAGCATTTCAATATGGAGAGGGGGAAAGCAATTGGAGTTCTATTGCCTCCATATGTGAAATTCAGTGCTGCAGAGGACAACTCTACATCTGATGATGAGAAGGTTGAAATGGCCAAGATTCCATATGCTTTAGTCTTTGGTAGTTTGATGTATGCTATGGTTGCTACACATTTAGACATTACCTTTGCAGTGGGAGTGGTTAGCAAGTACATGACAAACCTTGGCAAGAAGTTTTGGGAAGCAGTGAAGGTATTATGAGATACCTCAAGGGCACAAAGGATTTGTGCATCTGCTTTTCTAAGAAGAAGGCATCTATCGTTGGCTTTACGGATGCAGACTATGCTCGACATGCGGATTGCAAGAATTCCACTTCAGGATATGTGTTTAACTTCATAAGGGGATCTATTTCTTGGATATCCAGGCTGCAAAAGTGTGTTGCATTGTTTACTATGGAGGCAAAGTATGTGGTTGCCACCACTGAGGCATGCAAAGAGGCCTTATGTGACTGTCATGCTTGGTCATTGAGCTTGGGATTATTGAGGTTCCTACTCTCCACTATGATATCAGAGTGCTATCATGTTAGCATGGAACCATGTCTTTCATGCAAGGACAAAATACATACAGGTGAAGTATCATTTCATCAAAGAGGTACTTGACAACAAAAGCATTGAGCTAGTCTGTTGAGAAAAGCAAATTATGCTTGCCCATAGAGGCTAGAAGATAGAAAATGATGTATGCTCTAGGAAGAGATGTTCAAAATCCCATATGCACAATGACGAGAGTGGTACTATCCAAAAAGCTATAAAAGCATGTACTTGGTTACACTCATAACAAGAAATGGTACTTTCAATTTGAGTCACTCAAGATTGTGTTTATAAGTCCAAGCTAATCTATCTTGGAACCTAATTCACTTGAGTTACAGTCTCTTCTCTCTATCATGTATTGTGTGTTCGATTTGCATCCACCATAGCTCATCTAGTTCTAGGTCCATGATTCTCAACATGGTATCAGAGCCATGGCTAAGTTAGGTAGCTAGTGGTGTGATTTCTTGTTTGCAAGCTCTACAATTTGTCCCCCCTTCATTCTTCTCCTTGTACAAGTCTACTTTCATTCCAATCTCTAAAGCCATCCAATATCAAGTGTATGGAGGCGGAAGGAGGGCTAGAGAATATGGAGATGGAAGGGGATCCTATGATGGAGACACAGGTGGCAAGATCACATCCTCCCGAAGAGCTATTGTGGTGAATAACAGGAAGAAGACACCCTATGTATGTGCTTATGCCTTTGCCCTATATTTTACTTTTCTGCTCTCATGGTTCAACTGCAACAGCATAATAGCTTCTGTTAGAGGCCGCCATAGACATAAGAGAGAGAGAGAGAGTAAATCCGTAAAGATGAAAACTATTGCAAGTCTCTTCAAAAATCACAAGAGGCTTGCTATGGAGATGGCAGAAACCTTGAAAGGAAATGATCAAGAAGAATAAGCGAAAGAAAAGGTACACAAGGAGAAGAAGCCCCACGTTTAGAATCACATGTTTGAATCAAGTGAGAGTCTCCTTGCTAGAAGAAGAAGAAGAAGAAGAAGAAGAAGGAGAAGAAGAGAGAAGAGAGAGAAGAGGGAGAGAAGAGAGAGAAGGAGAAGAAGAGAAGAAGAGAAGAAGAAGAAGAAGAAGAAGAAGAGAGAGAGAGAGAGAAGGAGATGAAGAGAATAAGCTTGAGAGTCATGAGAGATGCGGGAGCTACGAGAGCTGACAGAAGCTCATCAAGCGGGAATTAACACCCCAGTCCCATGGCACTAAACCAGGTTCTTTTATAAAATTATGATAGAATACCAGTCATTGATAATTATTATTTTTTTCTTGGGAAAGGTTATTGTAAGAAGGTAAAAGTAGGATTTACACGATAAGTTCTTTGCATTGAAAGGAAAACTAGGACTATGATGAATGACCTTTATATGGTACATGTATGAGAATAAAAAAGATGGGATCTTGCACACATAAAATGATAGATTTTGCATGGTTTTTTTCACACATAAAATAATAGGTTTTTCTCACAAGGAATGATGAACGGAAGTTAGATTTTGTTACATGAAATAGTAGCTTTCATCTTAGAGGTTTAGTCGCATGATCTTTGACAAAGAGTAATAGGTTCCATGTTGAAATTTGCATGCATTGTCATGTATAGAGTTGCATGATGAAACTATATTTAAGCCACATTTCATATATTGAAAAGAAAGAAAAGATAGGGTCGCGTTGAAGGTTGCATTGTAATGCATCCTATTACATAGAGGTTCGCTAAAGGCTTAATTTTTGCCATCAAACTTGGATCTTGTTCGCAATATCATAGAAAAATATAGGAATGATATAGGTAAAATTCGTTATGTAGATTTATGTTAGGAAGTTAAACAAATATGGCTTTTAGATTTCATACATAGAATAGGGGTCATGATACCCTTAGGACCCTACATGATATGAAAAGGGGGGAATGCATATCTCAAGGAATGTGTTAATGCTTTAAGTGCTCCATGTGGAAGAGTGTTGAGTCTAGCAAGAAAATTCAGCATAGTACTGCACTAAGAGAGATGGAAGGCATGCATGCATCCAGAATATATCCAGAAGGCCTAGGTGAAAAGTTTTGCATTGCCAAGTGTGTTAACTTTACTTGGTTAGAGAGACATGAGTAAAAACTGGAAGAATAAAAGGCTCTTGGATGGGTTGCAAATAAGGCTTGTCCATTGCCTTGGTTGACTAGTCAATGCTTTGAGTTAGGACTAAGTTACCACAAGGAAACGCCCAAGGGGAAGAGAGCTTCAAAAGAAGTTAAGAGGTCAAGTATTATTGCCTACAAATTGTTTTATCGATCTTGCTATAGACTATCGCAAATGGATACATTCCTAGCTTAATAGAAGCTGGTGACCTAACTCTAAATGGATTGTTGACCCAAGTTATGCTTTGTTGTTTGAAAAGGGTATCTCCAAGTGAATATCAAATGGTTGTGTTGGTAAGAGGAGAGAATCTTATTAAGGATAGGTGGATCATAAGCAAGGTGATTGCTTGATGTGGTTTTGGATGCTAATCCAAGTTGTTTGTGATTGATAATTTTGGTTGACACTCATAACAAGGAATGGTACTTTCAATTTGAGTCACTCAAGATTGTATTTATGAGTCCAAGATAATCTATATTAGAGCCTAATTCACTTGAGTTACAATCTCTTCTCTTTATCATATATCATGTGTTCGATTTGTGTCCACCATAGCTCATCTAGATCTAGGTCCATAATTCTCAACATAATCAAGGTGCACACTGATGATAACCCTGCAGACCTTCTCATGAAGGGTCTTCTAGCAGAGAGGTTTGCCCATTGCTGCGGCAAATGATGGGTATTGGATATGTATAGTCTCTTCAGCTTTGTACATACTTAGACAACTGATTCTTTTCCTCAACCTTTGGGCACATTGCCTTTAGGGGAGAGGTTGTTGGGATAAATGGCAGTGCTTGTGTCCACCCGTAAGGGCTATGCTATACATAGTACATATACCTATCTAAAATCATTTTAGAGGTACACTCTTTAGTCCCACAAATAATGTCTCTATCTCTTCTCTCTCTCTCAACTTGCATCTCTACACAGAAGCTCCATTGCAGCTAACTCAACATCTATGTCATGTACCCTTTGGATTCTACAAGCTCAATTGCCTTAACACTTTCTTATACATCCCATCACTATCAAGTGGTAGTGGTAAAGCAACTAGCTTCACTCTCTTGTCAATTATCTTCTATTTTAACAATTAATCTATCCATTTTTTCAACATTAACCCTTTGTTTTGAGCAAACATTATTATGAATTTAAAGATGTTCAAATAGCATACGTGAGGCACCCTATTTGAGCCTCATTTTTACTTTTTTTAATGTTGAAAATATAGCCATAGTATCAACAAAACTTAGCCCATCATATAGCCTAAAATGCCTCATCTACAGTAAGCAACCCATATTTTCTTAGCTTTTTTAAAGCTTTCACTATGTATATAATTCAACCCTACACACGGTCTCCATATGCTTTTAAAAAACCCAAACTCCTTCCTATAAATTGAGTAAAATGACAATCAAATACGTCGTTTTCTTCTTCAAGAGATGATAGAATCCTCCAAACTGCACTATTGTAGCCCCACATTATAGGAATACCTACCAAAAAAGTAGTTTTCTTAATTCTTTTGCATTTGGAGGCAAAGGATAATCTCTTAAACTATTTGGATTCCTCGAATGATTCACACACACTGTGAGAAATTGGATAGTCATTTTACCATATTTACTTTTGACTCTAGCACAAGTTGTTGAACCATCATCCAATACTTTTGTCTCCATACAAATCGATGCAATGTATGGCTATCCCAAAATCACTGGATACCAAGAACTATCTTGCACAAAGAAATGTTTCTCTTCTTGCACATTCCCCATAGCTATTTTAATGTTAGGACATGCAACATATAGATCTCTCAAAGAGTTATTTGTAGCCCACATCCACCAACCATGATCTATGTCAACTGGCCATGCACCACTTTCATCTAGACTATGAACCATTACATTAATTTTCAAACCATGGTCAAGTAAAGAAATGCATGAAGTATTATGCTCCTCAATGTTAACCAAAGTTTTTGTTGTAGCTCATGCCCAATGGTTTTGTGTAGAATGATTTCTAGGAATAAATTCTAAAGTACCATCATCAATATGATGCCTTTGCCTAGCTTTCATATAATTGTTGCTATAAATAACTGAATCTTCAATCACTATATCATCATTTTTACCCTCAATCCATTGACTTGCAACATCAACCCTATCCAAAACACCACCTACATTTTGCTCATAATCAGTTCATATGCCTTGCAAACTAGGTTTCTCATCCACCTACATCAAAGCATTAACCAAAACACTAAGAAACTATCTCAAAACACTAAGAAACTATATCTTCCTCTTTTTTATGTTTATGATTTCATTGTGAAATTCATGCTTAGCAATACCAATAACTTTTCGAAGTTTGAATTCCGCTCTACCGTTAAGAATTCATTGTTCAATCACTTTCTTGAGATCCATTGCAATTTCTATGTTACATTATATCTTATAGCCTACCTCCTTACCCTTTTGCTTTCCAATCTATTTTCCATCATACTTCCTTTCTTATTCTACATTCTCCATTCCATGTTTAGGAGTAGGCTACACTATAGACTTTGGCTACTCAAAACTTCTTCATGTCACTCTCTTTGATATCCCCATAGTGTTTTCATCTCTCTTTCTCTTATCTTCTACAATCACATATGTACTATGAGCCTTAGCCAAGTATGCATTCACTAAATAAGAGTCCCCATTGGTGAGTCCCTACTAGTCATACCATGAATGCTTCTTCTTGCATCAATCAATTAGCTCTTTTGTAACAAGCGGGATACATACAAACTAGGGGTTAGACACCCAGTCACACTGACCAGGGTATATAAGGTGTAAGAGTCCCAGATTAGGGCAACCAATTATTATCAAGAACATACTCTTACTCTTCACCTTCATCTTCAGCTTCCATGGGTTCCTCCTCCCTTCTCCCCTCTTTTCTCTCTTTCTCTCTCCCCTCTTAATCTTCTTTCCTCTTCTTCTTACTCTACTTCTCTCTCTTCAGCTCCTCTTCTGTCTCCTCTCAGCTTTATGCATCACAAGTGGTATCAGAGCTTCAGGCTTTGGTCCTTTTCTTCCCAAAAACCCTAGTTACTCAGCTTACGTGTACATCTATAGTAAGAAGTGTTCAAAGAGGAGAGAGAGATAGGGAAAACACCATATCCATGAGCCTTTAGGCTCTCAAGCTCATTCCTTCATTTCCACATACTAAACTAAAAAGCACACACACTACAAGATAAAGTGACCTAGTGTAAATGTAGACTAGACAAACTAACTCTAGTCAGGTCACTGACTGACTACTAACCCGACTTATTTAATGTAGTCACATGTAGACAGCTGTACACACTAGCTGTCATAGATGTCGGTCATAGATTAAGACACACTGACGGTGAGCTTGATTTCTAACACTCCCCCTCAAGCTCAAAAACAAAACTCAAATCATCTGCATCACTCCAAGTAGCTGTCTAAAGTGAATGAACTTATCTTTACCAAGTGATTTGGTAAAGATGTCTGCTACCTGGTCTTTAGTCTTCACATGCTCCAAGTCAATCTGATCTGCTAAAACCATTTCCTTGATGAAATGGTAGTGAACCTCAATGTGTTTTGATCTTCATGATAAACAGGATTGTTTGCTAACATAACACTGCTCAAATTGTCACAGTACAGCTTGATTTTGCTGTCCAAGTGTACTCCCAAGTCATTCAGCAACTTCTGTAACCACTTAGCTTCACAGGCCGCTAAGGCCGCACCACGATACTCTGCTTCCGTACTAGACAATGAAATTGTAGGCTGTTTCTTACTCTGCCAACTGATCATGCTACTACCCAATCCAAATACATAGCCACTGGTTGACCTCCTGTCATATGTGCAACCAGCCCTGTCAGCATCAGTATACCCCATCAAGTCAAGGGGTTTCCTATATGCATAAAACAACCCATGATCTGTGGTACTCTTTACATATCTCAGAATTCTTCTAACAGCATCTAAGTGTGGTTTGCGAGGCTTCTGCATGAACTGATTGACCAGAAGAAGAAGAAACCAGGAAGAAAACGTTTTGGCCTCCATCTCTCTTCTTGTGTTCTTGAGTGAGCTTCCTCTTGTGTATACAGTGTGTGTTTGGCGCAGCAACTCAAGCACATCCCCGCATCACGCAATTCTTGACAAAAAAGAGTAAGAACATTGTAAGAATTTTTAAAAACTATACATAGACAATGTCATTTTTTGGTTAAATATATGACTTAAATGCCCATCCCATCAACCAATACAAAACAATTAGTGAATCAAGACATTGTCTAGCTAAATACACAACTAGATATCTATCCTTATCTAACATGATCTTCCAAAGGTTAATTGTGCATCAATATAAGCACTTGAAAGGATGTAGGAGAAACATAGGTCAAATCATACCTATCTTAATTGCTCATCATTATGCAATGTTTGTCATTATTTGATAACCTATTCATTCCCACTATGTGTGTTGAGTAAACCAATTTTATATGAAGGCGATTTTGATTTCGCTCTAGGCAACTCTTTTTGAAGGAGATGAGAAAGTGTGGTCACTAGTATCTTTTCTTTTGATATCTCAACTTCTATCAATTCCTCTACTATCATGGTGTGCTTATTACTAAAGATAAATTTGTACTTCTCCCAAGAACATGGAAGGGTTATAACCACTTCAATCATAACTACAAATGAGCAAAGTGAAGATGCTATCCTATCATCTAATGTGCATGAAAGTATTTTCACCTATGCTTATGTGCATATCAGCAAAATCAAAGTCAAAGGTTTTGATTACTCTATCATCATTAGTAAAAAAGTTGCTTCTCTGACATTATGTTAGCTAGGATAGTTGGTGGCATCATTGGGACATTTGGGTCACTATGGAGGTGGCCTTGAGCACCTCCATGGTAGGTCCCCAAGGTTGTTGTAGTTTGGAGAGTCAAATCCATGTCTTAATTGTTTGACCCAATGGGGTATGCATTCCAACTTCTTCTACATTCGGCAAGCATAAGAAAATTGAGATCCTATAGTCTTAATGCCTTCCCCAATAAGTTTCATAGTTCATCCTTTGATGGATTATGCTTGACATTAATTGGAATAACATACATCATGCACTAGAATGTTGCTATTAGATCTCTCATTAATAAGTGCATCAATGTTTTATTGTGTGGATGTGATGTTCTAACATATTCTGTTGATGTTGTGATCGTGTCTGATTGGTTCTATTTGAGTCTGTGTCACTATCACTTCAGACTTTACTTCAAGTCTTCAATAGCAACTTCTTTGAGCTATTTTGAACTCATATTCATCCCTGTCCAAGATTGGAAAACTTCCCGCAACTACACATTCATCCATCATCACACTTACATAGGCATACAAAACAGAACAAAACAGAAACATACGCTCTATAGAAGCTCAACAAGATGACATAGTTGTATTTCAAGCTTATCTCATGCATCGTTCTCCATTTCAATTTGGGGATTTTCATGAGTTCTTTTAGGGGTCTCAGTGCCACTACATGAATTTTTTTCAAAAACCCGTAAGAAACTCTAGAATCTTAATTAGATCCATCATGCAAGTTGGTACTTGGAAACTCATGCTAGGAGTCACTCCATTGTCTACATTTCTCATTATCGTACATAGAACTTCCATGGACAAGGCTTCTTTCCAAGCCCACAACTCACGATTACATCCTTGCTTGGTTCTCTTGTTTCCTCAATCATATTTCTATACTTATCATTTGAGAACAAATGCTAGGTGGATGTGGATGGATGTAAGAAAATGTATCCAAGCATGCTCATCCACTAGGCAAGGTATATATGCGTGAAAGCATGTATAGGTGGCCTCCTTTTGGTGTTTTAAAGTAGATAGTTTTTGGGCATTAAAAGGTGGGTACTTTGGGCTTTTGACATATTATCAATGCTGGTCACTCAAAATGTAAGTTTATTAAAGAAAAAGGCATAGATTTCAAATTTAAAGCATGTGAAAAGAAAGCCCACCATGTTTAATTACTAGCTTCGATACAAGCATTCTAATTCGTATTCTATGATCTGATTAATACATGTATGTAAGGCTATAGAGCTATCTTGGAAATTCTCTCCCTCAACATCAAGACTTGCTAGTGGTTCTTGTTCATAACCTATAAAATTCATGTCATTTTTGCCCCAACCTGCAAGGATTGCTAAGCAATAATCTTCTCTAAGATCAAAAAGATGTTGAATATCATTTAGCAACACATATCTCTTCTTGTTGATAAGATAAGTGGAAAATGTTGGAATACATGCAAGAGGACCTCCTTCATCAACTTGTGCACTTGGCTCGATCTCCTTTTCTTCCACCATTGTGATATTGTCACTCTTGAACAAACCTACATCAAAACCTTGGACAAGTTGATTCTCAACATCTTCTTGGAACATCTCCTCCTTCTCTTCGACCTCCTTATCCATACTTGCAATATCCTCTAGCTTTCCCTGTTGGTCTATATCTGGAGAAGAATTTTCCATGTACTGAAGATACACAATAAATCCAACGTCCTTGTGGATCAGAAGGCATTGGTGTTGATACCTGTGGAAAGGGCAACATGTTTCTTTCTTTCTGAATTCCTCATCAATGAGGTTGAACCTGCCTAGAAAGTTGACCTGGATGTACTGGTGGCTCCCATGACATCACTATAATGAACAAATCCATTGACTTCCAAACCTTGCACATGTCTATCATAAAAACATATGTACTCCTTAAGTTTATCTTCAAGATCCTCCAATAACTCCTTCAAATCAAAAGGAACATTGAAAATTTCCTTGATATAGCCAAACTTGGAAGAATTTCCAGTGGTGTGTAAGAAATCAAAGAGCCTATCATCAGATGTCTCAATTATCTCCTCCTCATCCATTCCTTCCAGAGATAGCTTCCTCTTTGTCATCTTGACCAGGAAAAGATTTATCCCTGAAAACAAAGTAGAATAGAACCAATATCCAATAAAACAAGATGGAACCATGGAAAGAGGCCCCAAAATTGCATTTTTCAAGACAAAAAAATCAAAAAAGGAGAAATTTTTTTAGTTGACCGGTGAAACGCGAAAATTAAAGTGTCCAAGGCAAATGCCTGTGAAGAAATCACGTTTCACCGGACACTACCTTGAAGACAAAAATTATTTCAATATCTCACTGGTGAAATGCGATACTTAGCAAAATATCACTAACAGGGACATTATTTCGCGTTTCACTGGTCAAAAGATCCAAATCAAGAAGAGAAACATGAACTATAAATTAATTCTATGGAAACACAGAAATTTATGATAAAATCCTTTCTGGAAAAGCTATGTTGCTTTTAAAAGATACAAAGCACATAACATCTGTAATTATTCAAGTGTTATTAAAAATTCTTTCTATATTAATCAAATTTGTTTTGTTAAAATACTTGTAATAAAAAAATTTTGTTACCTATCAAAGATTGTTGAATTGCTCTCCACACAGGAAGTAAGGACCTTGAAGGGAAGTCGAGACGAAATTTCGGCAGAAAAGAAGACAATGTCGGAGAAATGGCTTTGAAATGCTTTTATATTGCATGTGGTGATAGTTCCAACGAAAAAGTTTGTGTAATAATGGAAAATAAATGGGACGGAAAATTTGAATGAAATTTCCAATATTTTTGCATGCACGAAACGCCTCAGAATACGTGCACATGTGTCTCACTTAACACACCATATCAAACTCCTCAGAAGACGCGCACACTCTCTTTTTTCAAAAATACGTCACACGTGTGTTACATAACACTTTTCCAAGTTAAAAAAAAATTCCGGTAAGCAAGAATACGTCACACGTGTGTTATTAACACTTTGCCAAGAATGTTGAGTCCATGTAAATTCACCGCCTTCGCCTTTCACCGCATTTCCAGCAAGTAGAAAACATTGCTACTCCGCCTTTACCTTTGGTGTTCCTTCCAATCTCCAAGCATTTCACTGCTTCCCCAACAAAGGAAACCTTTGAGCATATTCTCGTCATTAGGCTGAGATTGTGAAGAACAAGCTAAAAAGAAGGTATGGTTTCTGCATCTTGCTTTTCAATAACAGGCTCCATTCAATGCATTCTTTTGATACTTTTCCTTAATCCTTTATGTTATTATGAGCTTATCAGCACTACAAAAGAATTTTTTCCACAGTGGGAGCATTCCTTCATGTTGTGGAGATTTAAGAAAATCTTCAAACTTCTTCCCTAATTCTGTGGATATTTTATGTAATTTTAAAAGCTTTCCTTAGATCAAAGCTTTTTTTTCTTGGTTTTGTCGATTTCTATGCTATTCATGAGTTGTGCGGTGAAACGCGAAAAGAACGTGCTTCAAGGAGGCCTCCTGACTTAAATTCGCGTTTCACTGGACACAATGGACAACAAGTCCAATGAAACGCAAAAAGAAGTAGCTGCAATGAGGCGCCTTGCTTGACACTCGCGTTTCACTAGACACGCTCGAGTAAAATTCAGCTGAAATGCGAAAACGACATGCAGCATGGATATCTCTTGTCTGGGACTCGCGTTTCGCTGGACATGCTGGAGAAGAAGTAACATGTCTTTTTTTGGCAGATGGCTAGGACTAACGCAACAGCAAGAAAGGAGAAGATTGATCCTAGGGATTTAGCATCAAAGATTCATCAGTCTTCAAAGCCTCAGAAGCTCTCTAGAAAGTCAAAGCCAAAGAGAAAGTTTTCTCAAAATGTCAGGTGCCTAAGGGAGATTAGGAAGGCACTAAAGGCTCTTGACAATGCAATTCCAAAGTAGCCTTTTCAGAGGCTTGTCAAGGAAATTTGTGACAAATATAGTTTGGATAGTTTCAGATGGACAAGAACAGCTCTTAATTGTATACAAAAAGCCACAGAGGATTTTTTAGTTGAGTTTTTTCAAGATGCCTATATTTGTGCTACTCATGCTCATAGGCTCACACTCATGGACAAGGACATGGTAATTCTTAGGAGGCTAAGATATAGATTTTCAAAGGTCCTTGAGCCAATTCCCCTCACTTATGTGAAGACATTTAATATCCTTAATGTGCCCCTAGCTAGGAAAAAGAAAGATGATTCTAGTCTCAGGGTTGAGGATGTCACCCATGAGAAGGATACAAGGCAACATGAAAAAGAGGAGAAAGCTAAAGAGGAACAGGCAGATAAATGGAGAGAGTATAGGAGGCAAAGGGTTGAAGGAAGGGAAACAAAGCAACTAGAGTCCTTTGAAAATGGGCTAGCCACCCTTCTTGAAGTAGCTAATCCAAAAGGATTCAATGTGTTTTATTTCTTACCTGGTGACTTAGGCAAAAGAACTAAGGTTATCTCCTTTGATGTTGTACGTGTTCAGATTCTTAAGGATAAAAGAAGAGAAGTAAATGGCAGTATTATTCTTGTTGGCCTAAGGTATATCCATCCATAATTACTTATACTTTTTGATATATTTTTTAACAATAAGATTTTTCTTGTTTATACTCACTATTTCTATTCCTTTTCTAGGTGTATAATGCATGAGTTTCCTTTGGATATACAACAAAAAATGGAGGTTTTTGATCCATCTATCTCATTCTTTATGAGGAATGAGCTTGATACAAGTTTTATTGAGCACTAGCTCAATTTGATTGACTTCGATACTTTGGAGCTCCTTATAATTCCATATAATGAAAAGTAAGTGATTCAATATTCTATTAGAGTTTTTGAGATTTTATCCTACTAATTTGTTGAGATATGATTGCTTTTAGTTCTCATTGGAGCTTGATGCAATAGACCTTGTGGATAAGCAATGTTTTTTAATCAACTCTATGAAAGGAAGCCATGGAAATGCTAAATTGTAAGTTATATTATCCAAGGGCTCCTTGATATTTCAATTCTTTTTTTTGTAAGTACTCTAAATTTCAACATATTTTATATATAGAGGTACCAAAAGATTAATTGAAGAGCTAGAGAAAAGACCCCCTATGCTGTCTGATTTGTTTACAACAATGCAATATAGACAAGTTGCGGTAAGTTATTCATTTAAATAATTGAAACATGAGTTTATTCTATGAACTACCATCCGTCCTCTTTATAGTTTTACTTTGTGTTGGTGGTTGCAGTGTCCCCATCAGGATGATAGCCATTCTTGTGGGCTGGAGGGTGATTGCAAATGCTAGAAGAATGGTTAACTTTGTTTATCTTAATGATGATAAACATGTAAAGGTAATATGAAAGATGCTAAACTTTAAGATAGATATTAATTGCAAATAGTCCATTGATGATAAAAATATAGTCTATTGTAAGAACAATAATGAACTAAAACTCTTTTTTCTATAAATGTGTGATAGTTTTCGAAGGATTGCTATACATCTGAGCATGTTTGCTACGTCAGAGCAAAGCTCTTGAAGTGTATAATGGTCAATTGTATACAACCAACAACAGAGATTGGTGGGGATTTGCACCATGAAGGAGATGCGGTGCCTATAACCACGGAAGGCGAAGCCACAGCTTTAACACCTTCTATACCCAAGACATCAAAGAAAGGCAAAAGGACTCTTAGATAGGATAGTTCTCCAAAAAAGAAATAGCTTTGCCATATCGCCTTGTAAGCCTTCATATATAGAAATTTTTCCTTCAGCCCTTGTATATCTCATAGAGATGGCAGATAGACATCTGCTACAAAATTTGTACATATATTTTATATTGATAGTAAAGATATCTTTTCTTGAATGTCCTTGCAATGTATATTATTTTCTCTCCTTTTCGATATCTGCAAAAAATAAATTACAAATGTTTGTTAGTTAGAAAGTGAGATCTTGATATACATCTAAGTAGATATAATATGATGTGAAAACTTACTCGTTTCTTGTCAAGTTGGAATACAAAGGAGCATGGTAGTTCAATGTCTTCATTTTGTAAATCCATCCTCACTTGATGTAGCGTACATGATTTTCTGATCTTTAAGATTGCAATAATATTCTCGTTGAACCAAATATCAAGATCCACTATAGGATCTTTGCTGAAATCATTAAGATTTTGGTCTAAAGCAACTAGACTACTACCAACAAAATGCCATCGACTATAGTAAAAGCTAAGGATAAAATTTTGAGTAGCAATCATATATTCACAAGCTATAGAGTCTTGATCTATCTTATATATAATTTTTCCTTCTGTCCTTGTATCCCATCCTTCATCAACAAATTGTATGATATGATCATATGTTAGTCTCTTCACTGAAAGCATGGTTTTTGTTATTCTTATCTCCATATTAGAGAAGAAATCAATAAATATATTAATAGGCATGAATAAAGTAACTTTGCTTAGCCTACTTGAGATATTAGATTTTAGTGCTTTCTGAATCTTAGAAAATATCTTACATCTATAGCCCTCACTAGTAGCTGGACTTGGCAAAGGCCACTCAAAGCTTGAAAAATCTGGCAAAGAAAGGAGTTTTATTGATCCCCATTGGCAACGCCGCATAGGAATAACATAAGAATGGTCGTAAAAGAATATTCCATTCTCTGCAAGCTCTATCTTCTTTCTACCTCTATACATTTCTTCTCCAATTGAAGCATGTATAACATCAATAACATCAATAATAGATTCCACTGGTTGCCATTCCTCAAGATTAGAGGGATAGACATCTACAAGAAAAACAAATATTATAATGGAAAAACCTAAACCATGTTTAAGAAAGGAAAAACTTTAAGAATCTGACCCTCTATCCTACGGCAAGGGATAACCTCACACTCTCAATCGTGGGTCAAATTCCTAAGAAAACAATTGCTATGCAGTCCATGAGATTTTTCTTTGATACCATGAACCATGCATAGTGCATAATGTGAATGGTTTAGTGCACAAACAACAGAAAATCAGCATTGTGTATCGTGCGAAACCAATATTTTCATGATTTCCATGCTAGCGTTTATGTAATGTGAATAATGTGAATGGTTTAGTGCACAAACAACAGAAAATCAGCATTGTGTATCATGCGAAACCAATCTTTTCATGATTTCCATGCTAGCGTTTATGTAATGAGGAGAGACACCGAGCCTTACGCTCATGCTGCCTTTCCCTTTATTTTAAAACAACATCCTATAGACATGATGCAACACATAAATCAAATTTAAGATTATACTTTGACGCTCAACCTCCCCTCTCACCCTACCGTTTAATGTTTTGCATTCGTTGATAGGTGAAAGAGTCGTTTTATGTGTATTTCTTTATAAAGAAAGCGATAAACACGCACAAAAATATAGAAACGAGGGTAAACCGAGGCCAACCTCATGATCTACCTTCATTATACATTGCACAAATACACATGTAATTTTTTGAAATTTTCCTTTTACCGTTTCCTAATTTTCTCCCATTTAAAACTCATTTTCACCATTTTTTGGTATTTTTCCTCTATTTTCTTCAATAAAAAATGACTAGAAATTGAGATTGATTGTGGGCTATGGCCCTTAGGTTCCTTGATAGCAAAATTTCAGGTTTTGTTGATGTTATATCGCATATTTCTCATTTATTTTGTAAAAAATCCCATTTTACCCCTTAAACGCATGTTTACAGGTTTTATACCATTAATTTCAGCCATATCACTTATGATTTTCTGATTTTCTGATTATAAACTGATAAAACTCATAAAAAAAAACATCATAATGCATAATCAGCCCATGGGAACAATGTTTCATCAATCAAATAGCATAAAAACTCATTTTTCCTTCATAAAAATTGAATTACCGCTTAGGTTTCATGTCTCGGGATCTCGGTTTTGCTACGGGACTGCGGGTCAGCCCACATTCAATGTCCAGCATCTTCACAATCATCAATATTCATGTCTACACTGATCCGGAAGCAATCCGGTTCCAACCGGCGGACAAGCTTTCCTTCACCATTCTTCATTTTCCTCTTGCACACAAGAGCAGCCCCTTAGGGGAGAGAGAGGGAGGAGAGAGAAAGACTAGAATTGGCTCTTCTCATTCAGGCCACCATTGGACGGGTGAAGACCGGTGATAAGATCAGCAGAGAAGGAGAAGATCGGGGGTAATGTCGATTGGGTGGGTTATTTGCAAGCTGCAATCTCCATCCCTCCACATCATGGCGCATTTTTCGGCGTGAAACAAGCGCCTTCATCTCCTCACAATTCCACGTTTTTTTTCATGCCCAAATGTCAAGTGGCATAAAATGCCCAACTCCCCAAAGGTCATGTCCATTTTTTGCCAACATAAGTCCACCTCTTCGTATCTTGACCAATTTCTTGGCCATTTTCCCGTCTGGGCTCCGATTTGAGTGCTGTAAATTTCTGCGCGTCCGGCTTGACATCCCACATTGATTGGCAACTCCTGACAACCGGCACGGCAATCTGAAAAATTATTAAAAATCAACAAGTGTCGCTCAAGCGTCTTTTAAAATTCGTATTTCACTTGGTGCTTAAAATCGTCCTAGCTAGAGCCACCGCCTTCGATGTTGAATATTTTTTCCCTAAATTTCAGATTTTTTGGCAAATTTTAGGCACATCCCGGGCTCAAAACTCCGCTCTCACAACCAAAGGTTGGAGTTTGTAGCAAATGGATGTTAAGAATGCCTTCTTGCATGGTGAATTGCAAGAAGAAGTGTATATGGAGCAGCCAGCAGGTTATGAGGATTTAGAGCATCCCACATATGTGTGCAGGTTAAAGAAGGTGCTCTATGGGCGGAAGCAAGCACCTAGAGCATGGTCTGACAAGATTGGAGAGTATCTTGTTAATATTGGATTTTGTATTTTTGATGTTGATCACTCACTTTATGTGAGAAAGGGAGATGCAGGGTTGGTCATCATAGTCATCTATGTGGATGACTTGATTGTTACAGGTGACAGTGACAATGGGATTGCTGAAGTTAAGGTCTTCTTGAAGAAGGAGTTTGAGATGAAAGATTTGGGTGAGCTGAGATACTTTCTTGGTATTGAGATGATAAGATGTGATGATGGTATGTGGCTTGGATGTCCCAAAGGCAATATGGCTTGGATATGTTATCCAAGTATGGTATGACAGCATGTAAGCCTCTTTTAGTACCACTGGAGCAAAATGTGAAGTTGAGTGCTGATGTTGGGGATGAGATAGAAGACCCTACTATGTTCAGGAGGATAGTAGGGAGTTTGATTTACATGACTATCACAAGGCCAGACTTGAGCTATGTTGTTGGCCTTGTCAGTTAGTTTATGCAGATGCCTAGAAAGCCTCATTTGGATGCAGTTAGATGTATATTGAGGTATGTGAAGTCCACTTTATATTATGGACTTTTTTATGAGGTAGGTAAGGAAGTACAGGTCTTTGGATACACAGATGCAGATTGGGTTAGTAGCATGTCAGACAAAAGATCTACAAGTGGATTCATGTTTTCCCTTGGTAGTGCAGCAGTTACATGGTGCAGCAAAAAACAACCTACAGTTGCTTTATCGAGTACAGAGGCTGAGTATAGAGGTGCTGCTATGGCAGCATGTGAGGTGGTATGGCTGCAAAAGTTATTAGGTGATTTGGACACGTAGGGAGATGGTCCAGTTGTCATTCATTGTGACAACATGAGCAGCATACATCTAGCTAGGAATCCAGTGTTCCATGCTAGGACAAAACACATTGAGGTGCATTACCACTTTGTGAGAGACAAGGTACTTGAAGGAGAGATTGACTTGATATATGTCAGCACACAAGATCAGATAGCTGACATTTTCACAAAGGCATTGGGTGCAGAGAAGCTTCGAAAGTTCCGAAGCTTACTTGGAGTTGTAGAGATAGAGTTGAGCTTGAGGGGGAGTGTTGAGATGGCAAACACGTGCGGACATTGATGATGGACCGCCTAGCTAGATGGGTCTGCACGTCTACACTTAGCACATTGGTGGTCATTATGATACTCACATGGCCATTGACTTATCACTTATTATATTTAGTTTGTTACACCTACCTACAGCTAGCAAAGACATAGCGCCAGTCGATTAGTGTAGTCGATTATACACTATTTTACTTAGTAGGCCACTTTTCTTTATGTTGTATCTTATCTATACTTTGTGTACATTTGTATAGTGTGTGGAAGAAGAAGAAGAAACCAACAAGAAATTGTTTTGGCCTCCATCTCTCTTCTTGTGTTCTTGAGTGAGCTTCCTCTTGTGTATACAGTGTGTGTTTCCCAATAAGGAATCTTGCACAGCCTGGCAGCCCATGACCCGCAACTAAGGCCAAAACTGGCAAAGCAATGCCAACCTAGATGGCCAGAGTCTATCCTTCTAGGTCACCACCAGCGACGGCCACACCCTCACCTCCTACGATGTAGGGCCTGCCATAAACATGGAAAAATATCAAAAACACGCACGAAAAAGGCACGAAACCGTACAAAAATTAATTACGGAAAAACCGTACATAAAAATGACAGGTGATTAAAAGTAAAAATATCCCAAGGAAAGCATAGGACAGGGATAGTATATTAGATCACTGTTTCGAAGCGATAAGGGCACGTTCGAATGAACATACATCCAATCGGACGAGAAAAGTGTAAAAAATTAATAACACAAAAACAGTAAACCACAAAAGGGGGATGTAAAAAGGAAAAGTGGGCCATTCGAAGGGACAAATTGGGCTATAAGGTTGGAACAAGATTTTAGTGAATGTAGGGGATGTTCACATAGAAAAGGGAAAAATTGTGCAATAAAAGCAACCACAAGGGAAACGGCCTCAATGACAGGGGGTACGAGGGTGGATGGGTAAGAAGGGGACCCCATCAAGGCAAAACTAGTACGAGGTATACTCGCATGATTGGGTAATGACATATGGAAGGGGTATGCACATCAGACGCATAGGGACATGTCCCCACACTTAAGACCCTACCAGTTAGGGTAGATTGATCATCACAGCCACGGACTCATCAGCCAACTAGACGCTAGCGTCCCCACACTTAAGACATAACATACACTTGCAATCAGAAAATTAGGGATAGGAACACTTGGCCCATTTCGTAGATGGTTGAAGGGAACTGCCATTGTTGATGCAGAAATATTGAAGCCATCGTCGGGTGGTAAGAGAAACTAGCACGCCATAGAGCATGTCCAGCATGGCAGGGACCATGCAACAACACGTAGGGAGGGAGTTTTGTTGATAAAGTCCGTCGATTCAAGTGTCGATGACGAAGAATAGAACTCTTAGCTCACGGGCACTC
The DNA here is from genome assembly GCF_053477565.2 of Lygodium microphyllum. Classification (NCBI taxonomy): domain Eukaryota; kingdom Viridiplantae; phylum Streptophyta; class Polypodiopsida; order Schizaeales; family Lygodiaceae; genus Lygodium; species Lygodium microphyllum. Next base: position 4,093,468 of record NC_141140.1, on the reverse strand, counting down.
AAGAGGATGATAGAACAGTCGTACACCCCATGACGCACATCGCTCAACGAATAAGCATGAAATCCCATAACTCACGGCTAGTGTAGAACTGAACAAGGGGAAAGTAGTTGGGAGGGAGTATGCCAATGTACACAATTGATAGGGCATGTGTGCGTTCCACCCATCTAGCATAGGTGCAAGCAAGAAGGCCAAGGAGCCTTGTAGTGCAGTGCAAAGAACATGGTGACGTGTCATGTGCTGATAGTAGAGACCCATCCCATGTGTGCATAGGGAAATGGAAACATACCTGACTCCAATTTTTGTAACGTCCCTCAATCTCATCTCTTGGAATTGATTGAGGAGAAACACCAGTCACACTCAGACCACCCTCTGTCTCACACTCTATTGAAAGATACAGAGAGCAGCCCATTCCTAAAACCCATTGATGTAATCCTCACATTCACTTTGCAGAGATTGTATGCCTTGTGTGCATTTGAGGGTGCAACAGTGCATCCCACCCTTGCCAGCATACAGTGCAAGAAGGAAGGCCAGGGAGCATTATGGTGGAGTGCACAGGAATAGATTGTGCATTGTGCATTGAGAGGCCCAACTCATGCATACAACACTCCATTCACAAATCTTGCCTCTCATTTGATTTGAAGGGAAAGAGTGGTAACTCACCCCACCCTCTGTCTCACACTCTTTTGATAGATATAGAGGGCAGCCCATACTCACATTCCCATCCTGTTAGGATGAAAGCTCGCATCACTCAGGGGGTAGGTGATGAATATCGCGTTGGCTGTTGTTGTCACCAGAGTGTTGAAGGTGATGCATACCCAAGGAGGTAATTGCACGTCTAGTACTTCAATGATTTGTATAAAAGGTCATCTGTTAAGGAGGGCAGATGAATTAATATTGCAAAGACAGTGCACCAAGGGAGATTGCTTCAAATTGCTTGTTGGAAAGATTATGCTGGTGAGTCAGATATCTTGAACTGCGGGGTGTTACCACCTTTTCCATAGTCAGCTTCCCGCCCAAGGGTGTTTCCACCTTTTCTTGGAACGAGGCCTGCTATGACAGATAATTTCTTCATTTTCTTCCATAACAGTTTGTTTGTTTTGTTTTATATATATTTTTCTTTTTTCCCCTTCTTTTTTCGTTAATAAAGAGAATGATAGAAATACATGTGTCAAGACCAACCTCGCCACCCGTGCTGAATCAGATGAGAAGAGAACAAGGTGGGGTTGAGAGGTATCTGTGAGGGGCTAGCAGAATGAGACCGCCTCATGAGGAAGATCTTAAGGACTATCAGAAGTAGGAGAGGGACAGTGTGACACCCAAAAGGAAAAGGGTAGGTCGACTATGATTGTCAAGATCCCCAGGGAGGTAAATACTTCTTTAGACGATAGCCATTGATCAGAAAAGGATCATCAGAGGCATCAACGGTCTGCACACCTGAATAGAGCCATTAGGATTGATAGCAAGTATCTTGTACGGGCCCATCCATTATTGTTGAAGCCTGCCAGGAAACTTGCCAAATCTTGAATCATAGGCCAGGACAAGATCACCTTCTTTGAACTCCTTGTGTTGGATGAAGCTGTCATGGTGAGCCTTGCATCGTGTTTGAGTGGTTTCCATGTACTGTAGGGCCATCTGCAAAATCTCATCCAAACATTCCAAGTGCAGGTGGTGGTGTTGTAGTGATTCATCATCTCCCAAGCGTTCTTTAACTGCCACTCAACAAAGAGGGAAATTCCAATTCAACAGGGAAGAGGCTTCTGTGCCATACACCAACTGGAAGTGTATCTATCCTGTAGCAGCCTTATGGGAGGTTTTGTACGCATAGAGGGCCTTTGTAAGTAGATCGTCCCAATCACAATGATGTGCGGCAATCATTCTTATCAAGATCAAGCAGAGGATGCGGTTGGTGACTCAACTTGGCCGTTGGCTCTGGGGTAGTAAGGAGTGGAATTACGATGGCAGATCTTATACAATTCCGTCAACTCTTCCATGATCTTGTTAAGGAAACGAGTACCTCTGTCACTTACCAGCTCAAGGGTATTGCTAAAATGGTGATAATATTCTCGTACATGAACAGGGCTACGCTGTTACCATTGTCCCACTTCAGAGCTTTAGCTTCACACCACTTTGTGGTATAATCAATACATACTAGGATGTATTTGTTCTGCTTCTGTCTAGTAGGCGGATCAATGGGACCCATGAAATCAATCGCCCACTTCTCGAACGGCTTTAGGGAAAGAATAGGTTGCAGTGGCATGACACTTGTTTTGGTGGGTTTCCCCATTTGTTAACAAGCATCGCATCTCTTGCAGTAGTTATATGCATCCTTTTGGAGGGTCGGCCACCAGTATCCCGCTAATAAAGCCTTCATTTGACTATTGCTTCTCCTGCAAAGTGTCCACCACATGGTTTGTCATGGCATGCTTTCAATACTATGCCGATTTTGTCTCTTGCAACACATCTTCGCAACACTACATCTTTGCCTCTCTTATACAGTGCACCACCTAGCAAGGTGTAGGGGGCTGATTCTAACAGAAGCTTCTTCTTCTCACAGCTTGAGATGCCAAGAGGATACTATTGAGATGCCAGGAGGTTGGCTATGTATGCATACCAGGGAGTAACTTTTTTGACTAGAAACAAAGAAGCATCAAGAAGGTCTAGATTATCCTGTTCCTCTTCTACAGTTTGAGGGATCCATGACAGATGATCAACTAGGACATGAGAATGGCCAGACTTAGTGACCACTTTGAAATCGAACTCTTGGAACAGGAAAAACCATCTCATTAGTCATCCTTTGACATATTCTTTGTTCATTAGGAAGGACAGGGCTTCATGATCCACGTAGAACTTGAAATGCGTTGACAGTAGATAGTGTCGAAACTTCTCCAGTGCAAACACCATTACTAAGCACTCAAGCTCTGTCACTGTGTAGTTTCTCTCTCTATCAATGACCTTTCGGCTTACATAATATATTGGTTGATCAAATTTAGAGAGGCCCTTTTGACATAGAATAACACCTAGCCCTTCAACTGATGTATCTGTGTGCACATGGAACTCCTTCGTCTAGTCAGGAGGCTGCAAGATAGGTGCTTGGATAAGGCACTATTTTAGGGTATTAAAGGCTTCTTCACAGTCATTAGTCCAAAGAAAATCTACATCTTTCCTTAGGATCTTGTGTAGAGGGGTTTCCTTGGTTGCAAATTGTGCAATAAATCTTCTGTAATAGCCCACATGGCCAAGAAATCCTCTCAGTTGCTTGAGGTTTGTTGGTGCTATCAAGGTGGCAATCTTCTTAATCTTTGCCATGTCTGTTGCAATCCCTTTGGTAGAGACAATATGGCCCAAAAGAAATCCTGATGAGACACCAAATACATATTTTTCAGGGTTGAGAGAAATCCCATACTCTCGACATCTAGGTGTCCCCAATGCTCATGGATTAAGCTATAGACATAGAAGTCATCGAGATACACCTCAATGAAATCAAGAACATGGTTTTTAAAAGCAGTCATCATTACTCATTGGAAGGTGGCAGGAGCATTACAGAGCCCAAACGACATCACTCTATAGGCATAGGTCCCCCATTTTGTGGTGAAGGTTGTTTTGGATTGGTCCTCTTCTGCAATTTGGACTTGGTTATATCTGTTGAATCCATCCAAGAGGGAATAGAGCTCATGGCCTACCAATGTGTCTAATAGTTGGTCTGTGAAAGGGATAGGGAAATGATCCTTGTTCGTCTTCGAGTTCAGCTTTCGAAAGTCCACGCATATTCGAAGTTTCTCGTTCTTCTTGGGTACAACCACAATGGGAAAAACCCATTCACTATTAGCCACGGGATAAATGAACTCGACTTCAAGAAGCTTCAATAATTTAGCCTTCACTAGAGTAGAATAATTAGGATTCATATGTCTTTGTATTTGCCTTACAAGTTTGGCATCAGGCTCTAGGTCAATGTGATGTTGGCATACTATGGGATCAATCCCCTTTAGGTCTTTGTACGACCAAGTAAACACATCTAAGTTCTCCTTTAGTAGATCTCACAGGACCACTAGTTCTTCTTCTAGAAGATTGAGACCCACTTTCAAGTGACGTTCAGTATCGTCAGTATCCAGGAACGTCACTTGCCTTTAACCTTCCACTTCGCGGATGAATGTCCCATGGATTGCTTCTAGATAGAGGTCTAACTCCTTCAAGGGAGTAGTGTCGTCATTTGATGTTCCACTAGAACCAGTGTCCTCCTTCTGAACAAATGGCTCATTTTTCTGTTGAGATTGTTGGAAGGGTATCAGAGCTTTGTTTGTGTTCTTTCCTTTTGAGTGTATCAGCACTCGTTCCTAAGGTGTCTTGTAAATTGGCAAGATCCTTTACATTCCAGTGTAGGGCGTACCTTATTAACCCAACTTGGTCAACCTTAAAGTTCCTTAGATATGCTAGTTTCCGGTTTACAACTTCCCTTATTTAGAAGGATATCCAAAAATACGTCCTTTTGCAAGATAACTTGCGTAGGGATCTGCCATCCTTGAAGAGGGTTTTTACCCTTTCTCCTTGTGAATCAATCACAAGACTAAATGATTTCATACTTGTTGCGCAAGTCCTGCGATGGAGTAATCTGTTTAGATCCTTTAAGCTGACGTTTGTCGGGCCTAGGGTTTCTTTTTTTAAGAACCTTAGGGACAAACCCTCGTTCCTTATCTTTACGAATTTATTGTCCCTACAGTAAGGAAAGTAGTCAAGTGCTTAGGGTATGAATGTTTCTATGTTTAGATTGGTTTAGTTATCTTTTGGAAGGTAATATTAATCGTCGTGTCACGGTTTTTCTATCCTTGTGTCAATTTACTTCCAGTCGTTTAATTTTAACTTCTGTTTTCCTTATAGATGAACTCATGCCAAATAACAAAATTTGCCTTGCTAAGATGTGCAATTAGCAAAGATAACTTCCTAGTAATTTGAGCATCGAAAGAAACCTTCCATGAATTTAACCATTTACAATGATTCGTTGCGAAAGGAATAAGACTAATGGTGCAAGATATAATTTCTACACCTTAGGATATACCACTATAATAAATGGATAATCTCACTCGTAATTTATAATGCTTGACGCAACTCGTAGGAAACTAAGTTCTATTCATTATCATTCATTCAAATAAGCTAAACTTCTTTATTACAAATAACTCGGACAAATATATCCTATCCCTAACAATTTCTCTTTGCATGATCGACTTAAAACCGAAATAAAGCCAAGAAGAAAAACCTAGTTTTGGGGTGAGATATCCACATGGATACTGGGAGATGACCCTCCCGCGGCTACGCCTTGGACTTTCTTAGGAGGCATCGCAATTGTAGTCCTTCAGACGTAGAAGAAGCTTTACAACTTCTCCTTAGAATTCCACCGTCGCTCCCTTGCACCGTTCGTCAAAGTAGTTTTTGGAAGACTCCCCCCTTGAATTCGGGAATTCGAAAGGGTGTTTTAGAATCTTTTATAACTAAGACCCATTGAAGCCATGGGGAAGGCTTAATGGCCTTTGTAAGCTTGCACGAACGGGAATAAAAAGGTGTGGAAAAGACACAAGGTGCGGAAGCAAACTCCAAGGAAATATAGTAACCGCAAGGATTATAAGTGAGGTCGAAAGACCTTGGGTTAACTTGGAGGTAAGGGTTTCAATACGCCATAAGGGAAGGGCTAGGGAAGGATTTAACATGGAGGTGTTGTAGGCTTAAGGGATAAGAGGGTTGATAAGACACGGGGGAAAAAGTAATGACCCTTAAGGTCTTCGTGCTTTTAGGGGGAGTGACTTCAAAGTGAAGGTAAGGGGTTTTAACACGAGGGTGAAATGGGGTTTAAAGGTTTTTAAAACCTGGGGGGGAAAAAGAGGGCTTAGAGGGATTAAACCGGGGGAAAAAGGGGGTTTAGAGGGATTAAAACCGGGGGGGGAACAAGGGGGCTTAGGGGGCCTTAAGGGGAAATTTTTTTGGAGGGGGGAAAATAGGCAAAGGTGTGGAAAAGGGAGCTTAAGAAGGCCCCTTGGAAGCTTCCAAGGGCCTTCTAGAAGGCTTACGAAGGGCAAGTGGGGGGTGGGGGCCATCGACAGATGGCGACAAGGATAAGGCAGCTGGTGGCTCCCTCCAGCACGGCGTTGGTAGCAGCGGCCTTAGTCACAGGCGGTGGCTCTTCAGCAACGAGTGGCGGCCCATAGCTCCTCGGCACCCTCCTCTCCACGACATCCCTCTGCAGCAGCTGTCGCAGCCTCTTCCCTTCTTCAACCTCTTCCCTCACAGCAACAGGAGGTGGCCCCTTCACAGCATGTCGACCCCTCTCCCCAAGGCCTTTGTCCCCCTCGATTTAAATAGGGGAGGGGAGGGGGATCCTCCCTCCCCTGCGTGTCATCACGCATGCTTCCCCCCTCGCTCCAAGCTCCACCAAGGAGCTTACTCAATCCTTCTATTCCCCTCCCCCTCCAGCTCGTCAGTCGGCTGGGGGGATAAGGTGAATTAAAAAAAAAAATATTATCCAATTCGTTTTTATGGAGGCGGTACATGCGGCCTTTCAGAATATTACATGGCCACTGACTTATTACTTATTATATTTAGTTTTTGGAAAAGATATAGCACCAGTCGATTAGTGTAGTCGGTTATGCACTGTTTGACTTAGAAGGCCACTTTTCTTTATGTTGTATCTTATCTATACTTTGTATACATTGTATAGTGTGTGGAAGAAGAAGAAGAAACCAGCAAGAAAACATTTTGGCCTCCATCTCTCTTCTTGTGTTCTTGAGTGAGCTTCCTCTTGTGTATATAGTGTGTGTTTGGTGCAGCAGCTCAAGCACATCCCCCCGTCACGTGATTCTTGACATGGTATCAGAGTTGTGCCACTGAGAGAGGCTAATTTTAAAGGTTGGAGTGAAGGAGAAGAAACAAGGTTCGAGCAAGCAAGCAACGGGTAAGAAGCTCTCCCATTCTTCCACTCTTTCTCTTGGATACTGCTTGTGAAGGCATCGGAAGCAGGGTCGAGAAAAAATCTCAGATTGCTATGAGATTTTCTATGCGAGCAAATCACTGTACATTTTTCAGACAAGCCCTTCAAGGCTTGTCCGCAGTTATTTTGGGCGTCTGAGCCATTTCAGGCCCCGTTTTAGAGCCGTAAGGTTGCAAACAACAGTTTTAGGGTACACTATGATTTCGACTGTATTGACCGAAAGTGGATGCACAGGTTATAAATTGCGAATCTGTAATTTTTGAGGTATTTGCAGGAAGAAAACATAAGGTTTATCTGCAAACAGGTTGCAAATTACATGTATTATTGAGTAATCAGTGAAAAAGGTTACTTGATGTATTGTTGTGCACGTGTTGTGAAAGATTGTAGAAGACTAGCTTTTTGTGTTGTATCCTTGTTTGTGATAATGGCAGAGAAAAGTGGAAATCTCATTATTGAGAAGCTTGACAAGAACAACTACCCTTCATGGAAGTTCTGTATAATGAACTTCCTCATTGGAAAGGGCCTTTATGAGTATGTCTCAAGTGAAGAAAAGGAGCCAAAGTCGGGTATCCCTCCGGCTGCAAATGAGTTAAAAGCATGGAAAGAGTGGAATGTGAAAGACAAAAAGATGATGTACTGGCTATGTGCAGTCATTGATAATACTATGCTAGGACATATTAAGAATGCAGAAACTTCACATGCAGCTTGGACAATTTTTGAGAGCATATTTTTAGTAAATACAAAGGCACGAAAGATTCAACTCAAGCAAGAGTTGAATGCCTTGAAGAAAGGGAAAATGTTTGTCAATGAATATGTGTTGAAGGTGAGGAGCATTGTAGATGCTTTAGCAGCGATTGATGCAATGCCGGATGATGATGATTTGGTTTCATCCACTCTAAGTGGCCTTAACAATGAGAAGGCATGAAAATCATTTGTTACTTCAGTATATGTACGGAAGGCATTTCCAAATTTTGATGAGCTGATCTCTCTCATGATTACTGAAGATATCAATATGCAGGTGATTCGTCAGAAAGAAATGGTGAACATATCCAAGCATTTTACTCGAGTTCAGGAAGGGGATGTGGTAGATCCTCTTTGAGAGGCCGTGGTATGGGACATGCTGTCGATAACCAGAAAAATAGGTTCAATCAACAGTTTGGTGAAATGCAGGTTTCTGGAGGCAGCCGAAACTTTAGAGGCAGGGGGGAGCTCTAGAGGAAGAGGTGGATGGCAGAATAGAGGTTCTAGAAATTTTGCTATTGTTTGCCATTATTGTGGCAAAATAGGCCATATTGCAGCCCATTGCTATGCAAAGAAGGATGATATTCGCAGTGGTAAATTGCAGCAAGGAAACTATGCATCATCCTCATGACAGAATTAAGACAAAAATGAGCGTCTGTTTGTTATGCAGCATAAGATGAATGCAATTACAGGAAAGGGGACACATGATGATATATGGTATGTCGATTCAAGTGCATCTAATCATATGACCAGTCATGTTGAATGGTTTGGAGATATGCAAGACTTACAAAACTCAGGTTATGTGCAGACGGGTGATGATTCATGTCACCCAATTTCTTGCTTGAGAAGGAACTTCCCTCTTGCATGTCAGCATTCATGGGTGCAGAAGGTGCCTAAAAATCAAGCCATACCACTTAGGTTATTTCTATTTAGGATATGTCTATGAACCAAACATTCATGTATCATTATGAAGTTTGGCTCTGATACCAACTGTAACGTGCCCGCTCCTCAAATCATGGGATACGTCTTAGCAGTCCATTGAGAGATATATCTAGAAGACGCCACCCAGCACTCCCAAGGAATGACACGGGTTTTGCCGACTAGGGTCTCTCAAGTCTACCCCGCAACGGCCATTTCCACTAGCATCGACCTGAAGTCCAGGTTCCTAGTCAACATTGTCTAAGGTTATAGATCAACTTTTTCCTAACCTTTCTCGTTAACATTTCCTTTTAGGAAAGCTCTTGGCTAACCGAGACTATCCTTCCGTAGGATAGACCCATTGGTCATATCCACCACGCTTCCCTCGGGGGTTGTTTTAGTTACCTAATTACATACCACGTTATGTTTGACACATAAAAGCAGCTTCCTTAATTAACCTGTTAGCCACAGGTTCCTTTACGTAATTTAGGGCACATACACGAAGACAAGATAAAACAAGATCAAACACTTCCTTAACTTATCTTCATATTAATGTCTCTTGCACATACAGGAGAATTGATGAGAGCGGAATTTAGGTGACGGGAAGTGCTTAAAAATAGGAAAAAATTTATGAATATCAAGGGAAAAATATTCACTGTCAAAGGCGGCGGCTCGATCTAGGACGATTTTAAGCGTCAAAGTGCTTTAAAGGCGCCCGAGCGACACTTGTTGATTTTTTATAATTTTTCAGATAGTTGTGTGGGTTGACACGAGCCACTGGCCAATGCGGGATGCTAAGCTGGACGCCCAGGATTTTTCAGAGTTCGATTCCGAGTCCGGACGGGGAAATGGCCAAGGAAACGGTCAAGATACGAAGAGGTGGACCAAAGTTTGGCCAAGTGGGCATGACCCTTGGGAGCCCAAAAAATTTAAATGTAGCATGAAACTTTTCATGCATGAAAGATGCAAAATCGTGGAGAGAAGGCGTGGACAGCAGGCGCCGTTTTTTTTCGCTTGGATCTTGATGATGCCATCTCCAGCCTCAACACAACCCCTGTCAATCATCATTGCCCCTCATTCCCTCCTGGATGCTGACTCTATCGCCACCTCTCGCCCGTCAAATGATGCTCTCTTTGAAGTTCTCTGATTTCAGTCTTTCTCTCTCCTCCCTCTCTCTCTTCTAAGGGGGAATTCATGTGGGAAGAAGAAGGAAGAAGAAAGAATGGTGGAGGCTTGTCCGGCATGGATCGGATTGCTCCACGGGCTGGAAATGGTGATTTGTGATTGTGCTGGACATGAAGTGCTGCTGATTTTCAGATTTGCAGCCATGGACATGGAACCCGAAACACGCAAATAAGCGGTAATTCAAAATTTTCAAAGGAAATTTGAGATTTTATGGCTTTTGATTGATGAAATGTTGTTCATGTGGGCTAAAAATTGTGTATATTGCTGTTTTCCATGAGTTCTTGCTAGTCATAATCAAAAAATCAGGAAAATATGCATCTTGTGGTTCAAAATAATACATTAAAACACGTAAAACATGAAAAATCAAGGGAAAATGATGGTTTTTTGGCATAAAAATGGGAAAGTAAATAGGAACACCAACTAAACTTTCACTTTTCTGCAAGAAGGAACTAAGGGCCACAGCCCATAACCTGTTTTGAATTTTTAGTAATTAAATAATGCAAAAAATAAGGAAAAATACAAGAAAAGGGTGAAAAAACCCTAAAAAAATAGGGGAAAAATATATTTTGGGCTTCGAAAAATAAGGATAAATAAGAACAATGTTTGTGAATGTTTGTGGGGACTGAAGCATGAGGATTTGCCTCAGTTCAACCCCACCTTCTTGTTCTAGTGTGTTTTTTTCCGGTTTTTTCACATAAAATGATGGTAAAATGCCTTATAAATCTATGCAACGATGCAATATTTAAACGGGGAAGGGTAGAGGAGTTGAAATATATCTAAATGCCGTGTGAGGTGATGGGAAAGTTGCTGATTTCTATGCATAGCATTTAGGATGGATGATAATTAACATTAAGAGCTTAGTAGCACGAGGATCACCTCGGTGCTAGGCCCATGCAACGAAGCACGAACGGTAGTTGGAAACCATTAAAAGAATGTTTTTGCACTTGTGCACGATACTGTTTTGCTAAATGTTTGAGCACTAGGCATCCACCAAATGCATAGAGCATGAAAAGAATTTAAAAAATATCAGTGACCAGCTCCTGGACATGCATTGCAATTGGTTTATTGGAACCTGACCTACGATGAGAGGCAGTGAGGTACCCATGCTGTAGGTAGACGCGGGTCCCAAAGGGGAAAGCAAGTGAGGAAGAAATGGTACATTCCTGGACACGCTTATTTGGTACCTTGAGCGACTTTTGTGCGAAATGTTTAGATGTTGAGCGACGCATCGAGGGGCCAATCCCCAAGGTGTAGGAGAGTCGCAGAGGGTTGACGGCATTCAGCCGTAGGAGGAACCCCATGTGTATGTGATTCGAGCCTTTTGGCTATGTGAAAGGGACTCCCTCTGAGGAGTAATATTGGGTTAGGATCAGTTGGACTACAACGTATTACAAACGCAATGTTTAGGAAGGCAGAGATTTTGATAGACGCTCCTGGCCGCGAGGCCGAGGGGTTGTCTTGTGCGTAGTGACGAGGTCCGGCTAGTGCATGAGCCAGTGCCAGCCCGTTTTTAGGTCCATCAGTGGTGCGTCTGCCGGGAGCCGCTTAAAAGTGGCGGTTCTCGAATCTTGGTTGTTTAGGGACCAACTAGCAGTTTATGCCAAAGGATACTGAGATTGATCCGTTATTTATTGATAAGCACCGTCTAGCAGAAATCCAAAAGCAAGAAAGAGACGAAAGAGCTAGGCGACGTGCTGAAATTTTTAGGAGATATTCTCCTAAGCGTAGCGGTGCTGAACCCTTACGAGGGAGTGGATCTAGTGGTCTTGGGGCCACAAGCAGTAAGTTAGGAGAAGGTGGAAGCTCTAGTGCTCCCCTTCCTTCTATAAGCCAGTCCACGTCAAGTACGGGAGGTGTAACCCCACCGTCCCCTATTCCTAGTGCAAATCCAATCCTTGTCATGGCGCAGCCTATTGCAATTCCAGCAGGAACGACGGATTTGCCGGCTCTAGGTTACCCGCTACCCATTTTTAATGGGTTAGTTGAGGAAGATGCGGAACTCCACATTAGGGAGTTTCAAAAGCTGATGTTTAATTGTCGCATCCAAGAAGAATGACATTTAATGATGTTCTTCAATATGACTCTCAAAGGAAGAGCCGCTATATGGTATCATGGTTTAGAAGCCGGAACCATATTGAACATTGATGCATTTTATGGAGCTTTTTGAAGGGAGTTTGCCCCTGAAAGGGGTGGACAATATTGGTTGCGTGTACTCAACGTGACCCGCCAAGAACCACACGAGGATATTCGTGCTTATGCGAAGAAAATAAAAGAGGTTTTCCGTAAGTTGGACACCTCTATTCCTATCCCCGCAGCTGCCCAATTGCAATATTTCCTACATGGTTTGGACTTTAATATCCAATTGCAGTTGAGTAGTGTCCCCTTGGGGGATATAGATACTGCCATTACACGAGCATAAGAGGTGGAATCCCGACTACAAGCAGCCTATGCTTCTCGAGGCAATTCGAATATGGGTTTAGTGTTGGGAAACAATGTGGCGATGGCCAATGGCAGTAGTGGCCAAGGGATAGCGATGGCTAACCCTAATGGGAGAGGAAACATGATGCAGAATGTCCCTTTATTACCAGCTCCCCCTAGCATGTCGATGCCTACGGGCAGTCAAATGGCTCCAAATGGTGGAGGCCAGGCGGTCAATTCTAACACCATACATGTGGCTCAACAACCAGTGCCTAATCGAATTGTTAGGCCGATGGAAAGACATGGTAATGACCAGGGCTATGAGTTGAGCGCTTCCAATGTTCTTGGCGAGGTTAAGGACATGATGAAGCATTATACCGACATGATTACGGAGTAGTATCGGCAAATAGCTGTTGATGTCAACTTCCTTAAAAAACAACAAAATTTGATAGGAAGTAGATACCCAGAGGAGGGTGCACCGTCGAGGTTTAGTTGCAAATGGTGTGGTGGGCAGCACTATCCAAGAAATTGCCCAAATGTTAAGTGCGACATCTGTGGAAAATCCGGCCATTTAGTAGCCACTTGCTGGAGTAAGATCAGTTCCCTCTAGCGAGGAAGTCGGCAACCAGGGCCTGTTAATCATCGTGCCCAAGGAAATGATTCCCAACGAGAGGACGGGCCTAAACAAATACTTCAACGACCAAAGACTACAGTGGAGGAGCTACCAAGTGGTAGTGGGGTTAGTTTGATTGAGGCTGTACGTGTTAATGATGCTGAAACCTCTAATCTGCGAGCTGTCCTTACAAGAGGTCAAAAGGGTAGAGAGGCCGACAAGGATAAGCCTGTCAACGGAGACCCTAAACAAGGCGACAAAGGAACGCAAGTTTTGGACCCTTCCATGGAAGGGGGACCTTTGAAGCCCGTAGAAAGTAAAGGCGATAAGGAACCACCAAAGAAGAAGGTGAAAGTTAAGAAAGAGGCAATAAAGCCAGTTCAGCGACCTAAAGAGCGGATGGTTTGGCGTGAAAAGCGAGCTCTATCGAACTATCATGAATTCGATTTGGCGAGCTCTCTTTGCGAAGTCAAGCCGGATGTGAATCTCTTACAGCTTATTAAGCTTTCCCCAGGAGTACGCAAGGAATTTAGAAAGATCCTACGTACCGGGTATATCGTAGAACCTTTGGGTATTGCGCGAGTTGGTGATGACTGGTTCGAGCATGCTGAGAAGCATTGCCCAAGGGTTGCAGCCTATGTCGATGGGATATTAGTAGATTATGCCATTGTCGACACGGGATCATCTGTTAACATTATGAGTTCTGAACTGATGGAAAGGTTGGGTCTTGCGATCCAGAAAGATACCTCCACAATTCTCAGAATGGCAGATGATAGTTTGAGACAGCCGGAAGGCTGCATTACTAAGGTCCATGTCACTGTTGCAAATGTAGAATGCCTGTTGGACTTTAGGGTGATTCGTTTTGCAGGCCATCCAAGTTACCAAGTATTACTCGGACGGCCTTGGATCTTGCAAGCGGACTGCCAAGTAGATATACCCGCCGGTCGACTAATATTCGGCAGAGGTGCCCAGCGTGTGGTAGTTGATGCTTATCTTGAGTCCCCGCAGAGTGAGAGAGCTCCTCTATCTTCTACAGAATTGGAGACACTAGAAGATTTATCTGCCAGTGAGACATCATCGAGTGATGAGTCCAAAGAGGGATCCACCACGGAAGACATCTATCAGATTACTTTGAACGAGCCGATAGAGGGCCAAGATCGTATAAGAGATGCAGATGTTATCGAGCTAGACCTTGGTACGCCTGATGATTCGCAGCCAATCAAATTAGGTTCTATACTGAGCACATCAGAAAGGGAGGACTATGTGGCCCTGATCCAGGAATTCCGTGATATCTTTGCCTGGAGTTATGATGAGTTGAGAGGCATCCCTCCTAGTCTTGCTGTTCATACAATTCCGTTGAAAGAGGGCAGTCGTCCTGTACGGCAAAAAGTAAGGCGTATGCCTTTCGAACTGAGGGACGGGCTGTTTGAAGAGTTACAGAAGCTTCGGAAAGTAGGTTTGATTTTTCCTGTGCAACACACGGAATGGTGTTCGCCAGTTGTGATCAGAAAGAAGAAGAATAATCAAATCCGATTATGTGTAGACTTTAGGGAGCTGAATAAGCAAACAGTTAAGGACTACTACCCGTTGCCATTTATTGACCAGATTTTGGATCAATTAGCGGGTAGGGAGATATATTCGTTTATGGATTGCTTTGCAGGATACAACCAAATGGCAATTGCAGAAGAGGATAAGTTGAAAACAACTTTTATCACTGTATTTGGTACTTTTGCATACCATGTGATGGCCTTTGGTTTATGCAATGCACCTGGTTCGTGGCAACGAACAGCAGATAAGACATTCGGTGACATATCCCCTGAAGAGTTGAAGGTGTTTATTGATGACTTAGGGGCCGCCACCGTGAGAGAGAGGCAGTTGATCATTTTAAGAAAATGCTTTGAGCGTTGTAGACAATTCTGCATCGCCTTAAACCCACGGAAGTGTGTTTTTGGAGTACCTTATGGACTATTGCTAGGTCATGTGGTCAGTTCGGTAGGAATTGCGACAGACCCCGAGAAGGTCAAAGTTATAGTTGCCATGGGTTCACCACACACTCCGAAGGAAGTTCATAGCTTTCTGTCTTCGGTTGGTTATTATCGTAGATTCATAAACGCCTTGGCAGAAAGAACGTTGCCGCTTACAAATTTATTGTCCTTTAGCTGTTTGTTTGTATGGGGTGACCCTTGTAAGGTAGCATTCGAGGATGTGAAACAAGAGCTAGCAAGAGCGCCCGTTTTAAAAGCACCTAAAAGAGGTGAGGTGTTCTATATATTTTCAGCAGCCACCATGTATAGTATCAATTTTTCAGACAGTTGTGTGGGTTGACACGAGCCACTGGCCAATGCGGGATGCTAAGTCAGACGCCCAAGATTTTTCAGAGTTTGATTCCGAGTCCGGACGGGGAAATGGCCAAGGAAACGGTCAAGATACGAAGAGGTGGACCAAAGTTTGGCCAAGTGGGCATGACCCTTGGGAGCCCAAAAAATTTAAATGTAGCATGAAACTTTTCATGCATGAAAGATGCAAAATCGTGGAGAGAAAGCGTGGACAGCAGGCGCCGATTTTTTTCGCTTGGATCTTGATGATGCCATCTCCAGCCTCAACACAACCCCTGTCAATCATCATTGCCCCTCATTCCCTCCTGGATGCTGACTCTATCACCGCCTCTCGCCCGTCAAATGATGCTCTCTTTGAAGATCTCTGATTTCAGTCTTTCTCTCTCCTCCCTCTCTCTCTTCTAAGGGGGAATTCATGTGGGAAGAAGAAGGAAGAAGAAAGAATGGTGGAGGCTTGTCCGGCATGGATCGAATTGCTCCACGGGCTGGAAATGGTGATTTGTGATTGTGCTGGACATGAAGTGCTGCTGATTTTCAGATTTGCAGCCATGGACATGGAACCCGAAACACACAAATAAGCGGTAATTCAAAATTTTCAAAGGAAATTTGAGATTTTATGGCTTTTGATTGATGAAATGTTGTTCATGTGGGCTAAAAATTGTGTATATTGCTGTTTTCCATGAGTTCTTGCTGGTTATAATCAGAAAATCAGGAAAATATGCATCTTGTGGTTCAAAATAATACATTAAAACACGTAAAACATGAAAAATCAAGGGAAAATGATGGTTTTTTGGCATAAAAATGGGAAAGTAAATAGGAACACCAACTAAACTTTCACTTTTCTGCAAGAAGGAACTAAGGGCCACAGCCCATAACCTGTTTTGAATTTTCAGTAATTAAATAATGCAGAAAATAAGGGAAAATACAAGAAAAGGGTGAAAAAATCCTTAAAAAATAGGGGAAAAATATATTTTGGGCTTCGAAAAATAAGGATAAATAAGAACAATGTTTGTGAATGTTTGTGGGGACTGAAGCATGAGGATTTGCCTCAGTTCAACCCCACCTTCTTGTTCTAGTGTGTTTTTTTCCGGTTTTTTCACATAAAATGATGGTAAAATGCCTTATAAATCTATGCAACGATGCAATATTTAAACGGGGAAGGGTAGAGGAGTTGAAATATGTCTAAATGCCGTGTGAGGTGATGGGAAAGTTGTTGATTTCTATGCATAGCATTTAGGATGGATGATAATTAACATTAAGAGCTTAGTAGCACGAGGATCACCTCGGTGCTAGGCCCATGCAACGAAGCACGAACGGTAGTTGGAAACCATTAAAAGAATGTTTTTGCACTTGTGCACGATACTGTTTTGCTAAATGTTTGAGCACTAGGCATCCACCAAATGCATAGAGCATGAAAAGAATTTAAAAAATATCAGTGACCAGCTGATCCTCGACATGCATTGCAATTGGTTTATTGGAACCTGACCTACGATGAGAGGCAGTGAGGTACCCATGCTGTAGGTAGACGCGAGTCCCAAAGGGGAAAGTAAGTGAGGAAGAAATGGTACATTCCTGGACACGCTTATTTGGTACCTTGAGTGACTTTTGTGCGAAATGTTTAGATGTTGAGCGACGCATCGAGGGGCCAATCGCCAAGGTGTAGGAGAGTCGCAGAGGGTTGACAGCATTCAGCCATAGGAGGAACCCCATGTGTATGTGATTCGAGCCTTTTGGCTATGTGAAAGGGACTCCCTCTGAGGAGTAATATTGGGTTAGGATCAGTTGGACTACAACGTATTACAAACGCAATGTTTAGGAAGGCAGAGATTTTGATAGACGCTCCTGGCCACGAGGCCGAGGGGTTGTCTTGTGCGTAGTGACGAGGTCCGGCTAGTGCATGAGCCAGTGCCGGCCCGTTTTTAGGTCCATCAATTAAGTATTCCTTTCTGCCTTCGTAGAAAAATCCTTCCATCTCCTGGTAACAAAACCCAAAGGTTTATCCTACCAAGATTCCGCCTTGTAACTAGTATCAAGGCCTCGAGATCCCATCTCGAGTCACGTAGAACTCTTGTGTAGGGCCCGGAGGCATTGGGATTTACAACCAGAGCCCCCACTGGCACGCAAGCGTCCTCCAAGTAATTTCCACGGAGAGACCTCTCACGGCGGGTTCAGTTCACATTCTCGGTGCGGATTCACAACCCCCTTGGTTAGGGTTTGGCGATTCGCGGGGGGTAGCTAGCACCATCCTTCCTTAATTATCCCTTTAGGAAATCAACCATAGCTGAAGCAACCTGCCCAATAACATTTACTAGGGAAAACATCCCTTTTGTTTCCACGGCAATCAGTCATCTCAAACCCGGTCATGCAATCATCAATCACACCTCACTTGGGTTAACATCTAAAACCACATTAACAAACAATTGAATGCACAACCTCTTGCTTCAAGGCATCGCAATCCCATTGCATGCACAATCAGAATTTAACTTGGATGTATCAAAACACTTGCTCAAGGGTGTGATGGAAGGGTTGTGGTGAAGGAAAATAGTAAGGGAGAGGGTAGGAAAGGTAAGGGAAAAGAAATGCCTTGCTGCACTACACGCTAATCCTATGAAAGGGGTGACTTGGCTTCATATTCTCATCTTGTGTGTCTATCTTCACCTACTCGGTTTCTCTTCTTGCTTGTTGTTTTCAGCATCCTGTTGCCCCTGGCTCCCTCTGTCTTACCTAGATACATCTATCTTATGCCCTCTTGTGCTTCAACTCTTCTTTCAATTTTGTGCATTATGTTGCACTTCTTGATGTTAAGTTCCTTTTGAACAATCTCCCCTTTGCAATCTCTTGAAAACTCTCTTCTTCTTTCTCTGCCATCGCAGTTGCTCACGAGAGGGCACCAAGAAATTTGAGAATCACAAAAAGATCAAGATTCCTTGACTGGGTGTAGAATCCTTGTCATTGAGTGCCAAAGCCTAATGAACCTGGACAGACCAGAACCTTCGATGCATGGTAGGTTTGACCGCATCCACTATCAAGAGGGCATCTAAACCATTTTCCTTCATGAGCCACTGCACTGGACCGGTTGTTGGAATCCAGGCTGCTGGTGCTGTGGCAAATGCAATTGCAAGCTTGGGTGCCTCCATCGCTGCACATATCATTTTCTTCCAGTGCTCTGTGGTGGGCATCCTACCACCTCTCTCTGTCTCTCTCTCTCTCTCTCTCTATGCACACTTCGCTACTAGTCGAGGACCATGAGGGTGACCTTACACCGGAGGGGTAGGGTCTTGATGTGGCAGGTGGCATGGCGGAAGAAGGTAGGGCGGGTAAGTAATGGACGGCCGCGTGTCCTTCGTTGTTGGCAGGTCCCCCGACAACATGTGGATGTTGCTCTCCCTATCCTCATCTCTCCTCATGTACACATCATCCCCCCTCTCTCTCTCTCTCCAGTCCTTTGAATCAAATCCCACCTAACAGCCCATCTGATACATCATGCACAGTCCAAAAGGAAAATCCATCAGGTTACTGACAAGCAGCCCATCTCCCTCTTCTTCTAGTCGTCCTCCTGGTGGGGCATCCTACGCCTCCAAGTTTCATCTTCTGTGGTATGTCCCCTTTGACAATGAGGTCAGCACATGGTTGTAAGAGACGTGTTGGAAGAGAGAGGGAGAGAGACAATGTATTGGAGCTGCAACCTGACCTTCAAGTCCTTCATCCTCTTTCATTATTTCATAGACTATTAACGTAACATAAGTGTATACAATAGTACTAAGGTCCGTAGGACCATTCACACTGGGTCTAAGACCACCGACTTATTTAATGTCCCACACTTGCTGATATAGCTGGACACAACTAATGTCGGTCCTACATACTAACAGGAGAGTAATGGGAGCTTGATATTCTAACACTCCCCCTCAAGCTCAAATCATCTGATGAACTCCAAGTAGCTATCTAAAACTACTAAACTTATCTTTACCCAAAGACTTGGTAAAGATATCTGCAACCTGTTCATCAGTCTTCACATGCATAAGATCTACTCTCCCTGCAAGAACCATCTCTCTGATAAAATGGTAGTGTACCTCTATGTGTTTTGTCATGGCATGGTATACTGGATTCACTGCCAGGAGTAAACTATTGAGATTGTCACATAATAAGGTCACTGGAGTGAAATATCCAAATCAGCCATACGCTTGAGCAGCCATGAAATCTCACATGCTGCCAATGCAGCACCCTTGTACTCTGCCTTAGTGCTAGACAATGCAACCGTTGGTTGCTTCTTGCTGCTCTAGCTGATCATGCCACTTCCAAGGCCAAAAGCATAACCACTCGTAGATCTGCGATCATATGAGCATCCTACCCAATCCCCATCTGTGTATCCAACTAGTTTCAACGGCTTATCTCTCATATAGAACAGCCCATAATCTACAGTGGACTTAACATATCTCATAATCTGCCTAACAGCATCCAAATGTGGCTTCCTAGGCTTCTGCATAAACTGATTTATGAGCCCAACTGCATAACTCAAATCTAGCCTAGTGATGGTCAAGTAGATCAACCAAGCATCTGCCTGTACATAGTCACATCTTGAATATCAGCTCAAGTGCTAATGTCCAGCTTGACATTCTGATCAAGGGGTGTATCCAATGGTTTGCATTCAGCCATGCCATATTTCTTCAGCATTCCCATGGCATAATGTTTCTGCATCAGCCATAAACCATTTTCAGCCTTGATTACCTCAATACCCAAAAAGTATTTCAATTCACCTAGATCTTTCATGTCAAATTCAGATTTCAGCATTCATTACTTGTTGTATGCCCAAGTCATCATCACTAGTGATTATCAAATTATCAACATATATGACCAGCACTACCAAGGTCTTCTTTGTAAATAGGCTGTGATCAGCCCTACCAACACTAAAACCCAACCTCTGCAAGTAGTTACTGATCCTAGCATGCCAAGCTCTCAGAGCCTGCTTCAGCCTCTACAGTGCCTTTTTCAACTTGCATACATAATGCTGAAAATCAGGGTGAACATACCCTTCTGGCTGAACCATATAGACATCCTCTGCCAAGTCACCGTTAAGAAATCCATTCTTAATGTCCATTTGTTGTAATTTCCATCCTCTAGCAGCAGCCAAAGCAATCACAGTGCGTATGGTTTCCATTTTGGCAACAGGGCTGAATGTTTCCTCATAATCAAGTCCATATTGTTGGGCATACCCCTTAGCAACCAGCCTAGCTTTGTACCTTTACCTCATTCACTTTGTGGCAGTGTAACGTGCCTGCTTCTCAAATCGTGGGACATGTCATAGCAATCCATCAAGAGATATATCTAGAATATGCCGCCCGGCACTCCCAAGGAATGATGCAGGGTTTGCCAACTAGGGTATCTTGAGTCTGCCCCACAACGGAACTTATCCAGCCATTCCCACTAGGATCGACCTGAAATCCGAGAGCCTTGTAATCAAATCTTGCTAATAGCCTTCTAGCATCAGTCGACAGCCTCTCCACTTTGCATAGATACAACTAGACCCAAGCAGACTCACGCCGCACTTGGTTAAAAGAGAATGGAAAATGGGAGGGATGCATCGCTTGACCTCTCTGCATGTAGGCCATAGTCCCATTCCGGTCCCCTAAAACGGTATGAATTAGGATTCTAGCCAACATTGTCTAAGGTCATCAACTGACTTTTCCCTAACATTTTTTGTTAACATTTCCTTTGAGAGAAAGCTCTCGGCTAATCGAAACCACCCTTCTGTAGGATAGACCCATTGGTCACATCCACTACGCTTCCCTCGGGGGTTGTTTTAGTTATCTAATTACCTACCAAATTATGTTTGACATATAAAAGTAGCTTCCTTAATTAACCTGTTAATCACAGTTTCCTTTACGTAATTTAAGGCATGACACAAAGACAAGATAAAACAAGACCATAACTTATCTTCAGATTAATGTTTGTCTCCTGCCCATACAGGAGAATTAAGTGTTCCTTTCTTCCTCTGCAAAAAAATCCTTCCGTCTCCTGACAATAAAACCTGAAGGTTTATCCTACCAAGATTCTTCCTTGTAACTAGTATCAAGGCCTTGAGATCCCATCTTGAGTCATGTAGAACACTTGTGTAGGGCCCGGAGGCATTGGGATTTACGGCCAGAGCCCCCATTGGCACCCAAGCATCCTCCTACGCCAAGTAATTTCCACGGAGAGACCTCTCGCGGCGGGTTCGACCCACATTCCCGGTGCAGATTCATAACCCTCTTGATTAGGGTTTGGCGGTTCGTCGGGGGGGGGGGGGGGGGGGGGGGTAGCTAGCGCCATCCTTCCTTAATTATCCCTTTAGGAAATCAATCACACCTGAAGAAACCAGCTTAAAAACAATTACTAGGGAAAACATCCCTTTTGTTTCCATGGCAATCAGTCATCTCAGACCTGGCCATGTAATCATCAATCACACCCCACTTGGGTTAACATCCAAAACCACATTAACAAACAATTGAATGCATAACCTCTTTCTTCAAGGCATCGTAATCCCATTGCATGCACAATCAGAATTTAACTTGGATGTATCAAAACACTTGCTCAAGGGCTTTACAACCTTTTCAAACCACCAAGCATAACTTGGGTCAACAATCCATTTAGGGTTAGGTCACCAGCTTCCATTAAGCTAGGAGCGTATCCATTTGCGATAGTGCACAGCAAGATCAATAAAAAAATTTGCAGGCAATTATACTTATTCCTAATCAATCGGATCTCATGAAGGTCTAGGTTTCTATCCATCAATGCAATTGCATCATGAATGGAAACTATTATTTCATGTGTTTCTTTTAGTCATGATCGTGAAGCATGAACTCTAAATAACTATTCATGCACTGAAGTGGTTTAAAAGCTATTATTTTATGTGAAATAATGCAAAAACCTTATCATTCTATGTGTGTAAGAGCTATCATTTCTATTAATAATCACATGGTGGGGGGACTTGCTCAAGATGCTGTGCCGATCACACACAGAATGCACAAGGAGAAGCTCACTCAAGAGACAAGAAGAGAGATGGAGGCCAAAACGTTTTCTTGCTGATTTCTTCTTCTTCTTTCACACACTTTACAACGTACACAAAGTATAGATAAGATACAACATAAAGGAAAGTGGCCTACTAAGTCAAACAATGCATAACCGACTACACTAGTCGACCGGCGCTATAACTATGCCAGCTGTAAATAGGTGTAACAACTTGAATATAATAAGTAATGAGTCAATGGCCATGTGTGAGTCATAATGACCACCGACGTGCTAAGTGTAGACATGTGGAACCATCTAACCAGGCGGTCCATCATCAATGTCCACATGTGTTGAGCTTGCCATCTCAACACTCCCCCTCAAGCTCAACTGCATCTCTGCAACTCCAAGTAAGCTTCGAAAATTTTGAAGCTTCTCTGTACCCAATGCCTTCGTGAAGATGTCAGCTATCTGATCCTATGTGCTGACATACACCAAGTCAATCTCACCTGCTAGTACCTTCTCTCTCACAAAGTGGTAGTGTACCTCAATATGTTTTGTCCTGGCATGGAACACAGGGTTCCTAGCCAACTGTATACTGCTCATGTTGTCACAATAAATGACAACTAGACCTTCCACCTGCACATCCAAATCAGCCATTAACTTTTGTAGCTATACTACCTCACATGCTGCAACAGCAGCACCTCTATACTCAGCCTCTGTACTCGACAAAGCAACTGTAGATTGCTTTTTTTTGCTCCAAGCAACTGCTGCACTACCAAGAGAGAACATGTATCCACTGGTAGATCTTCTATCAGACATACTACCAGCCCAATCTGCATCTGTGTATCCAAATACCTGTACATCTGTACCTGCCTCATAGAAAAGTCCATAATGTAATGTGTGTTGAGAATCAGCAATCACACTCAAACAGCCTCTTTGTATGGAGTCTCAGGGTCAAGGATATGCAGGCTAACTTATCCCATATGCACAATGGTGCCTACTGCAGTTTCCTACTTTCCTATAAAGCATTGTACTTGCTTCCTTTCTTAATGCAATGATAGTACTCTTTTCATTTCAGTAAAGTGTCAATGTCATTGTCCACATACACAAGATTGTGTTTATGAGTCCAAGTCTCAATCTTGGAACCTAATTCACTTGTGTAACAAATAGTGTCCTTTCCATCATGAGTCTACACTTCTTTCTCCATCCTCCATAGCTTCCGGTTTTGCCATGCTCTAGATCCTGCATTTCTCACATGGTATCAGAGCCCAATTGGGCATGGCATTGCTTGTCTAGCCTCTCTTGATTCCTTTCAACCTCAGTCTAGCTCAATGTCAGCTCATAACTTCATCTCCCAACTCTACTCTCACTGAAGCTTCCATGGCAGCCATAGCCAGCAGCACCCTGTCAGATTGAACTGCTTATATCTCACTCCACAGGTCAAATCTCTTGGAGCTTCCTTCTGGAAAAGTATTCCCCAACTCACAAAGCTTCCCTGTATCACATCAATCCAGGACATTGGACCATTTGGAGCTCAGCATTGTGAAAATCCCCAATCTCTGCTCTGTGTCTGCCATAGCCAGACAGGACCTACCTTGCTTGGAGCTTCCATAACTCTTCAACCAGGCCATTTCAGCCCACGATTTCTTCTGGAGAGTTGTTTCTCTGCTCAAGCCGCTTCATCCTGGCATGATAATCGACGACATTACTACTCCCTGGCTTCAGCATTGCGCAAATCGTGGAATCCTGTCAGAAATGCACCTGCTGCTGTTCGACGTGCCTGTGTGCTGCATACTGACCACGATGTTGATGATCATGATAGGGCTTTTGTAGCCCATGAAATCAGCTTCCTAGGCATATAAAAATTTTTGAAAATGATCCACTGTAGCTCCTGCAATCAACAAAAAACCAGGCCCCTGTCTCAGAAACCCTAAATTCCACCATAGCCAAAGCTTCAAAATCTTGACATTTTTCACTGTTTCTCTCACTGAAGTTATCAACAGTGATTTTAATCACTGAGAAATACTCTCTGAAGTTCATTAAAGTACTGTCACTCAGATCTGAAGGCATCAGCATCAAATCAAGAAGGGGAAGATCACTTGGAGTAAAAGACTTTTGCAGATTTGGTATTCATTGACACTCAGTTAGTGCTTTTTAGCACTTGTTTCTCTCAATCAATTCTTCTGTTGCTCAAATCTAATAAAGTCTGAAGTTGATTTGCTACTGTTCCCGTAAATCTAACATGGGCAAAGACTCTCCAAATGCTCGATTCAAAGGAGTCGGGTTCCACACTTGGCAAACCCACATCAAGCTCATCCTGATGAAGAAGGGTCTCTGGGCCATCACAAATGGCAAAGAGAAGAAACCTCGGGACACGGACCTTGCAACTACTTGGCAAAAGAATGATGACAAAGCCCAGGCCATTATCAAATTGGAGCTAGACGACAGTTATATCCACCATGTGGATAACTGTGAGACCTCACAGGATACATGGAAAAGACTTGACACCCTGTTCGGTGCACAATCTAAATCATCAAAGTATGGTCTCCTGATTGAGTTCTTCAGGCTTGAAATGAAGTCCAGCACATCACTTGCCACACATCTTAATTACATGGAAGGACTCCTAACCCAACTTGCAGGAATAAACATTAAAATGGATGAAGATGTTTGCATTGGTGTTCTACTTAAGAGATTGCCTCCTGAATATAATAATGTATCAACAACTTTAATCAACATGCCAAATCCTGAACTTGTTGATATCCAGGCATCACTGTTAGAAGAAGAAAAGAAGCTAAAAACTAAAGAAGAACCAAGTACCTCTAGAGATGAGCATGCATTATATGTTGGCAACAGGTACAAAGGCAAGAAAGATCAGCTCTTTTGTGACTTCTGCAAAAGGACCGGACACACCGAGAAGTTCTGCCACGCAAGAAAGAGATCCCAAAAGGCCTATCTAGTCACAGTCAAAGAAGAAGAAGAAAATGGAGCAAAGGAAGAAGAAGATGAAGATGAAGACCACCAGGATCGGAAGGACAAGACTCATGAGTCCTTGTACTCTCATAATTCTGATAGACTGTTTTAATAGCCTTGTATTTTCCTTGCCCTAATGCTTCCTGCCATAAGCTTTGTAAACTTCTTATGTAACTTGGCATTACAGTCCCTGTACACTTTGTGAGGCCCCTGTTACAGCCTCTGGATGTCCACCATGTTTATGGTACCCACACTTAGCTTTTTCTGCGACAGCCTCTGGTGTTTTGCCATGTCTGTGGTATGCCCACACTTTGCAGGTGGTTCTCATTACAGCCTCTACACACTTTGTGCCTTTTTCTAGTTGTGATTGAGGAGGGGTGTTGAGAATCAGCAATCACACTCAAAAAGCCTCTTTGTATGGAGTCTCAGGGTCAAGGATATGCAGGCTAACTTATCCCATATGCACAATGGTGCCTACTGCAGTTTCCTACTTTCCTATAAAGCATTGTACTTGCTTCCTTTCTTAATGCAATGATAGTACTCTTTTCATTTCAGTAAAGTGTCAATGTCATTGTCCACATACACAAGATTGTGTTTATGAGTCCAAGTCTCAATCTTGGAACCTAATTCACTTGTGTAACAAACAGTGTCCTTTCCATCATGAGTCTACACTTCTTTCTCCATCCTCCATAGCTTCCGGTTTTGCCATGCTCTAGATCCTGCATTTCTCACAATGTGGACTTCACATATCTCAATATGCGTCTGACTGCATCCAAATGTGGCTTTCTAGGTACTTGCATAAACTGACTCACAAGACCAACAATGTAGCTCAAGTCTGGCCTTGTAATGGTCATGTAGATCAAACTCCCCACTATCCTCCTGAACATAGTAGGGTCTTCTATCTCATCCCCAACATCAGCACTCAACTTTACATTCTGCTCCAATGGGACTGAAAGTGGTTTGCATGTTGTCATACCATACTTGGACAACATATCCAAGCCATACTATCTTTGGGACAGCCATATACCATCATCACATCTAATCACCTCAATGCCAAGGAAGTACCTTAGCTCACCTAAATCCTTCATCTCAAACTTCTTCTTCAAAAAGTCCTTGACTTTAGCAATCCCACTATCACTATCACCTGTAATAATCAAGTCATCCACATAAATGACTATGATGACCAAACCTGCATATCCCTTTCTCACATAAACTGAGTGATTAGCATTAGAAACATAAAAGCCAATATTGACAAGATACTCTTTGATCTTGTCAGACCATGCTCTAGGTGCTTGCTTGAGCCCATAGAGCACCTTCTTCAACCTGCACACATACGTGGGATGCTCTAAATCTTCATAACCTACTGGCTAATCCATTTACACTTCCTGCAAATCACCATGCAAGAAAGCATTCTTCACATCCATTTGCTGCAACCTCCAACCTTTGGCTGCTGCCAAAGCAATCACACATCTGGCAGTTGCCATCCTAGCAACTGGACTGAAGGTTTCATCATAATCTATGCCATATGTCTGGGCATAGCCTTTTGCAACCAGCCTAGCTTTGTACCTACTAATAGAACCATCTGCATTGTGCTTAATCTTATAAACCCACTTACATCCAATGGCTTTCTTGCCCTTTGGCAATGATACTAGATCCCAAGTCTTATTGGCCTCTAATGCAGCCATCTCCTCATCCATTGCTGCATCCCAATGAGCATGACCAACAGCCTGCTCAAAACATGTGGGCTCAACATCCTCAACTAGTTTCACCATATAAGCATAATGGTGAGCTACATAACCTTCAAAACCAAATCTTTTAACAGGGTATCTCACCCTGCCAGACCTGCGTACCACTGGATCACTCAATGGAATCTTTGCATTAACGCGTTTTACAGTGAGCAGAGATGTTGTTTTTGATGAGATGAGTAGCTGGTATAAACCAATAAATGTGATTGATGATGTAGATGCACAAAGTGGTAATGCTGCACAGAATTCACAGCAGCAGTCACAAAATATTAGTGGACCTGGAGCGTCCTCTAGCAGTGGTTCACATTCTTCGCCATGGACAGGCAGATTGAGATCAGGAGAATCTTCTCAAAGCAATGCAGATAGTGGTATGCAGGTATCACGAAAAGGAAAAGAGAAGGTAGATCAGTCCATGTTTGATGTGAATACAGGTCACTCTTATGTGGATGGTGAATCCAGTGGCTCAGAACAGAGCATTGATGATGAGTTGGGTA
Source organism: Lygodium microphyllum (assembly GCF_053477565.2). Taxonomy (NCBI): domain Eukaryota; kingdom Viridiplantae; phylum Streptophyta; class Polypodiopsida; order Schizaeales; family Lygodiaceae; genus Lygodium; species Lygodium microphyllum. The sequence continues at coordinate 4,066,094 of NC_141140.1, read as the reverse complement.
TTCCTTCTATTGTTACACCTGGAGTAAGGAAGACCAGGGATGTTTTGAGAGCACCTGGGAGTGAACCTAGTTTGCGCAGGTCTACCAGAGTTAGGTATCCTGTGGATAGGCTGAAATATAACGGATTTACAGCCATTCACTATGCATATATGGTCAAAGTGATACAGGAACCAGAACCCACTTCTTTTGAGCAAGCCATGGGAAAAGAAAAATGGGAGAAAGCCATGGATGAAGAAATGGATGCCTTGGAAGCAAATGCTACATGGGAACTGGTACCTTTGCCTAAAGGTAAGAATGCAATTGGCTGTAAGTGGGTTTATAAGGTGAAGCACAATGCAGATGGTTCTGTGAACAGATACAAGGCAAGATTAGTAGTCAAGGGGTATGCACAAACATATGGCATTGACTATGAAGAAACATTCAGTCCGGTTGCAAGGATGGCAACCGTAAGAGCAGTCATTGCTATGGCTGCATCAAAGGAATGGTCTTTACATCAAATGGATGTAAAGAATGCCTTCTTGCATGGTGACTTGCAAGAAGAGGTCTATATGGAGCAGCCGCCAGGTTATGTGCATGCTGTTCATCCTGAGTTTGTTTGCAGGTTGAAGAAAGCCTTGTATGGCTTGAAGCAAGCACCTAGAGCATGGTCTGACAAGATAGGACAGTATCTTGTCACTATTGGCTTTCAGATTTCCAAGGCAGATTTCTCACTTTATGTGAGAAAAACAGAGAAAGGTATTATGCTACTTGTCATTTATGTTGATGATTTGATTATGACAGGTGACAGTGATGAAGATATCCTTCATGTGAAAATGCTATTGAAGCAGAAGTTTGAGATGAAGGATTTGGGAGAGCTGCGTTATTTCTTGGGCATTGAGGTGATTAGATCACCAAGTGGGATACAGCTCTTGCAGAGGCAGTATGGATTGGACATGCTGTCCAAATATGGGATGACAGGCTGTAAGCCTATTTCAGTTCCTTTGGAGCAGAATGTGAAGCTGAGCGCAGATGCAGGTGAGCTTCTGGAAGATCCTACTATGTACAGACGCATAGTAGGAAGCTTGATTTATATGACTATTACCAGGCCAGATTTGAGCTATGCTGTTGGATTGGTAAGTCAGTTTATGCAGGCTCCAAGGAAACCGCATTTGGATGCGGCTAGACGCATACTCAGGTATGTGAAGTCCACATTGCAGTATGGACTATTTTATGAGACTTGGATTCAGATACAGTTGCATGGATACACTGATGCTGATTGGGCTGGTAGCATTTCTGATAGACGATCTACCAGTGGGTATGTGTTCTCTTTTGGGAGTGCTGCAGTCACTTGGAGCAGCAAGAAACATTCTACAGTTGCCTTTCCAGCACATAGGCTGAGTACAGGGGTGCAACAATGGCTGCATGTGAGGTAGCTTGGTTGCATAAGCTACTTTATGATATGCATCAGCCTACAGATGGGCCAGTTGTCATTTATTGTGACAACATGAGTAGTATACACTTGGCAAATAACCCAGTTTATCATGCTAGAACAAAGCACATTGAGGTGCATTATCATTATGTGCAGGAGAGGGTTTTACTAGGTCTTATTGATCTAGTTTATGTCAGCACAGAGGATCAGGTAGCTGACATATTCACGAAGGCATTGGGCACAGAGAAGCTGCGCAAGTTCAGAGACCTTCTTGGTGTGCAAGAATTGGGATTGAGCTCGAGGGGGAGTGTTGAGATATCGAGCTCCACTCATGATATGCCAGGGTGACCGTTGTGCGTTTATGTCACCGACTTGTCAATTGCAGATGCGGTTGGTACACTGCCCATGAATAACAGCTAGATGACAGCTATCCTTATCTACTCTAGTTCGTGGCTCAGTTAGTATGCCACCTTAGTTATTTGGGTTTGGTTTGAGACCCATATATAGGGTTCTTCTATTTCTTTGTATTAGAGTTCTTTTTGGCTTACACAACTAAGAAGAGGAGAACTGTTTTCAGCCTCCACCTTTGTGTGTATTCCCCCATTGTGCAAGCAAGAAAGCTACAAGTGAGACTCCTTCCTTCTCTCCCACAATCTTGACAGCCTCCCGCCACCTGGGGGGCTACATGCCCCCACCCTTATCATGTACTTTACTCCCTCTCTCTCTCTCTCTCTCTCTCCCCGCCATACACACGCCAGGGGGAGAGAGAGGGAGAGATTTAAAAAAATTCAAAAAAGATTTAAAACAATCTAAGGGGGGGTTTCTATGGGGGGAGGCACGGGGGCACACGGGGGGGATGTTTCATCCTCTCCCCCTTAGAGGAATCGAGATGTCCTCATCTCGAGAAGAAATTGGGGAAGACAAGCACTAGTGGGGATTATGAATTGTGGGTTAGGACCCACCATGCATCCGCTGCACAACTCTGATCATGCAGCACTCAGTCCTTTAACGTTTTTGCTCTGATACCAACTGTAGCGTGCCCTCTTCTCAAATTGCGGGACACATCTTAGCAGTCCATCGAGAGATATTTCTAGAAGATGCTGCCCGGCACTCCCAAGGAATGATGCAGGGTTTACCAACTAAGGTCTCTCGAGTCTGCCCCGCAATGGAACTTATCTGGCCATTCCCACTAGGATCGACTTGAAGTCCGGGATCCTTGTAATCGGGTCTTCCTAACAGCCTTCTAGCATCAATCAATAGCCACTCCACTTTGCGTAGATACAACCAGACCCAAGCAGAATCACATCCCACTTGGTTCAAAGAGAATGGGAAACGAGAGGGATGCATCGTTCGACCTCTCTGCCCGTAGGGCATAGTCCCATTCCAATCCCCTAAAATGGTATGAATCGGGGTTCCAGCCAACATTGTCTAAGGTCGTCGACTGACTTTTCCCTAACATTTCTTGTTAACATTTTCTTTGAGAGAAAGCTCTTAGCTAACCGGGACCACCCTTCCGTAGGATAGACCCATTGGTCACATCCACCATGCTTCCCTCGGGGGTTGTTTTAGTTATCTAACTACCTACCACATTATGTTTGACATATAAAAGCACCTTCCTTAATTAACCCGTTAAACACAGGTTCCTTTACGTAATTTAGGGCATGACACGAAGACAAGATAAAACAAGACCATAAATTATCTTTAGATTAATGTTTGTCTCCTGCCCATACAGGAGAATTAAGTATTCCTTTCTTCCTTCACAGAAAAATCCTTCTGTCTCTCGGCAATAAAACTCGAAGGTTTATCCTAGCAAGATTCCGCCTTATAACTAGTATCAAAGCCCTGAGATCCCATCTCGAGTCAGGTAGAACACTTGTGTAGGGCCCGGAGGCATTGGGATTTACGGCCAGAGCCCCCACTGGTACCCAAGCATCCTCCTATGCCAATTAATTTCCATGGAGAGACCTCTCGCGGCGGGTTCGGTCCACATTCCCGGTGCGGATTCATAACCCTCTTGATTAGGGTTTGGCAGTTCGTGGGGGGGGGGGGTAGCTAGCGCCATCCTTCCTTAATTATCCCTTTAGGAAATCAATCACAGCTGAAGCAACTAGCTTAAAAACAATTACTAGGGAAAACATCCCTTTTGTTTCCATGGCAATCAGTCATCTCAGACCCGGCCATGTAATCATCAATCACATCCCACTTGGGTTAACATCCAAAACCACATTAACAAACAGTTGAATGCATAACCTCTTTCTTCAAGGCTTCGCAATTCCATTGCATGCACAATCAGAATTTAACTTGGATATATCAAAACACTTGCTCAAGGGCTTTACAACCTTTTCAAACCACCAAGCATAACTTGGATCAACAATCCATTTAGGGTTAGGTCACCAGCTTCCATTAAGCTAGGAGCGTATCCATTTGCGATAGTCCACAGCAAGATCAATAAAACAATTCGCAGGCAATTATACTTATTCCTAATCAATCGGATCTCATGAAGGTCTAGGTTTCTATCCATCGGTGCAATTGCATCCTATGAATGGAAACTATCATTTCATGTGTTTCTTTTAGTCATGATCGTGAAGCATGAGCTCTAAATAACTATTCATGCACTGAAGTGGTTTAAAAGTTATTATTTTATGTGAAATAATGCAAAAACCTTATCATTCTATGTGTGTAAGAGCTATCATTTCAGGCATATAAACTTATGTGAACTCCATACTCTATCATTTCGCGCATGCAACCTAGCGCCCAAGACTCGTCCGTGTTCCATGCACATAGCTAACCCTTCATTTCTTTTACGAGAAATAAAACATAATTAATTACAAAGCTTAAATAACTTGGGTTTGATTTGTGATCGTAGGGGCATTCGTTGCGTTGGTCGCTCCGCTTGCCAAGGCTACTACTGGTACCAGCAGTAGCCTTGGCACCTATGATTCTCGTGATTTTCTTCTTGGGAGCCATTTCTACTCGGGGTTTGGATAGTTTGGGCGTTAGCGGCCTTCAAGATGACTGGTTTGGGAGGGAAAGGTCACGGAAAGGGGATCCTTTGCCGATGAGGGGGTGGCTTGAGTGTGGCTCCTCAAAGGCTACTCACTAACTCACACTCCTTCTCTTTCTTTCTCTGTCTCTCTTTTTCTCTTCTCTCTCTCTCCTCTTCCTCTTCTACTTCTTTCTCCCTTCTTCTCCTTCTTCTCTTCTTCTTCTCCTTCTCTCTTCTCTCTCTTCTTCTCTTCTTCTTCTTCTTCTCTCTCTTCTACTCTTCTTCTTCTTCTTCTCCCTCTCTCTTCTCTCTCTCCTTCTCTTCTTCTCTCCGTCTCCTCTTCTTCTTCTCATTCTCTTTTTCTCTCTTCTCCTCCTTCTTCTTCTTTTCTTCTCTCCTTCCCCTTATTTCTATCCCTCTCCTTCTCTTCTTCTCTTCCTCTCTTCTTCCTCTCCTTCTTCTTTCCCTTTTCTCCTTCTCTCCTTCCTCTTCTCTCCTTCTCCTTCTCTTCCTCCTTCTCTCTCGTCCTTCCTCTTTTTCTTCTTCTTCTACCCTTCTTCTCCTTCCCCTTCTCTCCTCTTCCTCTTCTTCTTCCTCTTCTTCTTTTCTTCTCTCCTTCTCCTACTCTCTCTCTCCCTCTTCTTCTTCTTCTTGTCTTCTTCTTCTCCTTCTCTCTCTCCCTTCTCCTTCTCTTCTTCTCTCTCTCTCCTCTTCCTTCTTCTTTTCTTCCCTCCTTCTCCTACTTCCTCTTCTTCTCTTCTTCTCTTCCCTCTTCTTCTTCTACCTGTCGTCAGGCTAGAGAGGGGGCGCTTGCACCAACGGAGGGAGGGGGTGGTGTTTATAAGGTGGGGGGGAGGACGGCGCCTCCCGCCACCTGGGGGGGCTGCATGCCCCCCACCCCTTATCATGTACTTTACTCCCTCTCTCTCTCTCTCTCTCTCTCTCTCTCTCTCTCTCTCTCCCCACCATGCACATGGCAAGGGGAGAGATTTAAAAAAATAATAAAAAATTAAAACAATATAAGGGGGGGTTTCTTTGGGGGGAGGCACGGGGGCACACGGGGGGGATGTTACAGGCAGAAGGGAGTTTGGCATAGTATAGAGGCTGCCATACCGAATTTCCTTCATTAGTATGAAAATGCCTTGGAGAGGGCTCAATTATGAGCTGAGACATGAATGTACAGATCTAAAATTCAGTCCTCAACTACTAGTAATAGAGAATACACAGCATGTATGCTGCCTTGACATGATCTTGGAGCTCTATGTCATGCTCAGAAAGCATCATTGAAGTATAGATATATACCTTGGAGGACATATACATTGTTCTTGTGTCTTGGAGCTGAAGTTTGTTGACAAAAACAATCAGATATGGGAGCCTTTTACAAGTTGAAAACTGTCATAGATCTGTGAACAGCAAGCATTGTCTGCACTTGAAGCATTACATAATATTGATTGGTTCCTATGAACTATATGACTTGGGATATGTCTATTGAATGCCAAGAGGAATAAGATGAGCATTGAATGCTATTGGAAACTAAATTTTGGAGCTTTTAAAAAATGCATTTAAAGTGTCTTGACATGTTATAATTAGGGAATGCAGTCCATGACTTTGCTCCTTGAAGACACAGTGTCTATGGTTGTATGTATGGTCATGTATTGACCCCGACACAGAGTAGCACATGTATAAAGTGGTTTGAGGACTATTTCAGCTAAAATACGTCTTGGTTTGGCTTAGTATTTGCTGACTGCAACTTGCAGGCAAGATATTTGACACTTGTAGTTGATGTATATGCATTGATATATACTCGAATGATCATGTATGGAACCATATATGTACTAGCAGATATTCTAGAGGTTTTGGAGCATGTATGACATGTATACATCTCAGTTTTAGCTATGAATTAATTATTGCTCATTGATATTTTATAGATTTTAGACTGCATGTATGTACTCTGACAGTAAGGTTGCATGATACAAGTATATAGAAACTACATGGTCTATGTACTGAGGATGTACCTACGAGTTATGCCACATGTTTGTGGATGGGTTCGAGATGTTGATGGGCTGAAATACCCCAGTTCTAACAGTGAATTTTTTGTATAAAATTGTCATAAATAGTCAAGGAGACTACAGTTGGTCAGTGGGACTTGTTGGCTTGCAAGTAGTCAAACATTGTCTATTCCAACATGAAAATGCACAGGGCATTGACAACATTACCCAGATTGTTGGTGAGAAGTTGGATAACAAGAATTTTTCCTTGCGGAAATTCAAAATGAATAACTTTTTGGTTGGTAGAGGATATTGGGATTTATGCACTGGTGATGAAGCTGAACCTGAATTGCCTAAACGGCCGACACATGATCAGAGAAGAGCTCATAAACAGTGGACAAAGAGAGCATGCAAAGTGTTACATTGGTTTTTCTTATGTATATCTGATGCTATGGCAATACAGATCACTAGATGTGATTTCCTGAAGGAAGCTTAGGACATACTCATGAAGAACTATGGAAATGTAACACATGCACGAAAGATTAAGCTAAAATAGCAATTCAACAACATGTCTGGGAATGGTAGAAGCATCTAGGCCTACAGGACAGAGATTAAGACCATAGCGGATCAGCTTGCCACTATTGGATCACATGTATCTGAGGATGATATGATCGTTGTCACTCTGAAATGGACTTGGCAAGGAATATAAAGCATTTGATACATCTATTTCTGTTAGAACTGAACCACTTGACTAGGATGAGTTGCTTGCTTTGCTATTACACAAGGAAGTAAAGCTTGGATTGAACACATGTTCTAGTACATCTCAAAGCAGAGACAATGTCCTTTATTCTAGCCAGTGTGGTAGAGGCGACAGAGGTTGTGGTTTGTTTTGAGGCTGAGGAGATACTCGAAATACTTATGGACAATAGTAGCAGAGTAATTGGCATGTCACAAATACACAGATCCATCATGGATCTCGCGGCTTTAGAGCTAGGGGGAGATCACCTCGAGGTAGAGGTGGTGGATCCTGTCAAGAATCACGTGATGGGGGGATGTGCTTGAGCTGCAACTGTATACACAAGAGGAAGCTCACTCAAGAACACAAGAAGAGAGATGGAGGCCAAAATGTTTTCTTGTTGGTTTGTTTCTTCTTCTTCCACACACTATACAATGTACACAAAGTATAGATAAGATACAACATAAAGGAAAGTGGCCTACTAAGTCAAACAGTGCATAACCGACTACACTAATTGACTGGCGCTATGTCTTTGCCAGTTGTAGGTAGGTGTAACAAACTAAATATAATAAGTGATAAGTGAGTGGCCATGTGAGTATCATAATGACCACCAACGTGCTAAGTGTAGACGTGCGGACCCATCTAGCCAGGCGGTCCATCATCAATGTCTGCACGTGTTGAGCTTGTCATCTCAACACTCCCCCTCAAGCTCAACTCTATCTCTGCAACTCCGAGTAAGCTTCACAAATTTCGGAGCTTCTCTGCACCCAATTCCTTTGTGAAAATGTCAGCTATCTGATCCTGTGTGCTGACATATACCAAGTCAATCTCTCCTGCAAGTACCTTCTCTCTCACAAAGTGGTAGTGCTCCTCAATGTGTTTTGTCCTAGCATGGAACACGGGATTCCTAGCTAGGTGTATGCTGCTCATGTTGTCACAATGAATGACAACGGGACCATCTCCTTGTGCGTCCAAATCACCTAATAACTTTTGCAGCCATACCACCTCACATGTTGCCATAGCAACACCTCTATACTCAGCCTATATACTCAATAAAGCAACTGTAGGTTGCTTTTTGCTGCTCCATGTAACTGCTGCACTACCAAGGGAAAACATGAATCCACTTGTAGATCTTCTGTCTGACATGCTACCAGTCCAATCTGCATCTGTGTATCCAAAGACCTGTACATCCTTACCTACCTCATAAAAAATTCCATAATGTAAAGTGGACTTCATGTACCTCAATATACGTCTAACTGCATCCAAATGAGGCTTTCTAGGCATCTGCATAAATTGACTAACAAGGCCAACATCATAGCTCAAGTCTAGCCTTGTGATAGTCATGTAAATCAACCTCCCTACTATCCTCCTGAATATAGTAGGGTATTCTATCTCATCCCCAACATCAACACTCAGCTTCACATTGTGCTCCAATGGTAGTGAAAGAGGCTTACATGCCGTCATACCATACTTGGATAACATATCCAAGCCATACTGCCTTTGGGATAGCCATATACCATCATCACATCTGATCACCTCAATACCAAGGAAGTATCTCAGCTCACCCAAATCTTTCATCTCAAACTTCTTCTTCAAGAAGTCCTTAACTTCCGCAATTCCATTGTCACTCTCACCTGTGCATGCAAGAAGGCATTCTTCACATCCATTTGCTGCAACCTCCAACCTTTGGCTACTGCCAAAGCAACCACACATCTGACACTTGCCATCCTAGCAACTGGACTGAAGGTTTCATCATAATCTATGCCATATGTCTGGGCATAGCCCTTTGCAACCAGCCTAGCTTTGTACCTACTAATAGAACCATCTGCATTGTGCTTAATCTTATAAATCCACTTACATCCAATAGCTTTCTTGCCCTTCGGCAATGATACTAGATCCCAAGTCTTATTGGCCTCTAATGCAGCCATCTCCTCATCCATTGCTGCATCCCAATGAGCATGACCAACAACCTCCTCAAAACATGTGGGCTCAACATCATCAACTAGTTTCACCATATAAGCATAATGGTGAGCTGCATAACCTTCAAAACCAAATCTTTTAATGGTGTATCTGACCCTGCTAGATCCGCGTACCACCGGATCACTCAATGGATCCTTTACATTACTATGAGCTCTCTGTACACCTGGTGTCCTGACAGAAGGAATAGCAAGCTCATCATCCAAGCTCTCTAAGCCACTGGAGTCTCCATCAAGAACTACATCAATGCATCAATGCTATCTGAAGATGGACCTGCCGTCGTGGAGCGCCACCAATCCTCCCTCCAAACACGTCGTCATCAACGCCGCCATCTCCATCACTCCCTCCTGTGTCATCAGCATCATAATCTTCATCGTCATCATCCTCATCGGCCGAAGCGTCTGGTAGACCTGGCAGTCCATGCGCCAACATGGAGAGCACGTGGCGAAGTCGTAGGTGGGGTGAGAGAATAATACTCCCCCCCAATCACCTATATAACACCCCCCAGCCTATAAAAGAAAAAAGATACCCCTCCCCACTGGGAGACTACGCGGGCATAAGGGAATGCTACTACGGGCTGAGAGAGAGAGTGAAAAGAAGAGGGAAGAGAGAGAAGAGGGAGAGAAGAAGAGGAGGATAAGAAGAGAGAGAGAGAGAAGAGGGAGAGAAGGAGAAGGAGAGAAGAGAAAGAAAGAGGGAGAGAGAGAAGGGGAAGAAGAAGGAGAGAAGAAAAAGAAGAAGGGAGAGAGAGAAGAGAAGAAGTGGGAGAGAAGAAGGAGGAGTGGGAGAGATAAGAGAAGAAGAGGGAAAGAAGGAGAAGAGAAGAAGAAGAAGAAGAAGTGGGAGAAAGAAGGGAAGGAGAAGGAGAGAAGAAGAAGGAGTAGAAGAGAAAAGGAATGGGGCTATGTCGTACGACAGAGAGGTTGAGCTTCGCATCCCTCTCGTTTCCCATTTTCCATGAACCAAGTGCAGCTTGAAACTGCTTTGTCTCTATTTTCCCTATGAAAGGTGGTACAACTAGAGCTCAATGCTAGCTCCTTCCTAGAGACTTTGCTGATAGGAAAGGAACCCTAACCTCAGGTCAATCCCAAGTGGGAACGGTTGGACACTTTCGCTCTGGGCAGACTCGGGAGGACCTAGATCGCAAAACCTGTGTCATTCCCTACGAGTGCTAGGCGGAGCCTTCTAGACCCTCCTCTCGATGGGCTGCTAAGACGTGTCCCGCAAGTGGACAAATGGGAACGTTACAATTGAGAAGGAAGAGAGGGAGAGAAGGAGAGAGGAAAAGAAGAAGTGGGAGAATGAAGAAGAGGGAGAGAAGGAGAAGGAGAGAATGAGAGGGAGAGAGAGTAGGAGAATAAGAAAAAAAAAGAAGAAGCAAGAGAAAGAGAGTAACAGCTACAAGTCATCCAAACCGCTCTCTTGGCAACAAACCCCATCCAACGGCCTTTCCCAACTGAACGTTGTTGTAGAGTTCATGCAAGAGCTGTAGAACACGGGGTTCAAGGTACAGCAATGGAAGAGACTAACAAGAAGAAAATTGAATTGTTGATGCCAAAGTTCACTATATTCCTTGTCAAATGAGTTACAAGAAGTTCATGTTCATAATAAACTGAAGTTCAACTGAAGTTCATCATAAACTGTTTCCATTCAGGCGTTCTCCTGTTCTTCTTTTCAACATTTAATGTAGTGATCTCCTCTTTCATACATGAAAAGCAGTTACAACAAATTGTTCATCCTTTGAGTTGTTTAGGAATGACACAAGATTGACAGCTAGTTGTGAGTCATTGACAGAAAATTCCTGTTATGTAGCCACCAGCAAAGCTAATTGCAAGCTGTATAGAATCTCAAATTCCATCTTGTGTTGAATGAATTTATGGCTAAAGAATAGGATAATGTCACAGCCACTTCACCGCAAGAAGATTGGAACCATCTGAAAGCCTCGCAATTGATTAAGTTTGATAAAAAGTAGTAGTATTAGATGCTTGTTGCATTCGTGGTATAACAGTCCTATTGAAATCTGCTGTCCACAATCAAGGAAACAACACAGAATGCATGCTTCGTTCTTTGGTTTGCCATCTAGGGTCCTTCCAGGTCTTCCTTGACAACATCATCGTATACGGTATGTCCTGATTCGAAATTGACAAGTACAGATCAGCCTTTGAGGAGAGTGACGAAGGTGTAATTATTCAGCTGGACATGTTCTGGATTCGATTGTAGAGGTGGAAAGCATCATTCTTGTTGCTGGCACCAATATTCTGAAGAGCCATGGCTGCTGACCTCAACTAGCCTTTACAACTCAATAAGGACCTTCGTCAGGATTAAAAAGCCGAACGTCCTCGCTTTCAGACCACCGGTGGTAGGTGTCCCAAAAGAAGTAAGAAGAAAGAGGGCATGTGTATGGACACCCCTCAGTCTGAAGCTTCTGAGCCCACCGATGCATACAATTATCGCTCAAAATTGAGCCACGAAGCATGCAGGCAGTTTGTAACTCCTCACACAATGAGATCTTTCATCAACTGCTTGTATGCATAATGGTCTGTCAAGCTGAATGAATAAATTCGCTTTTCTGCACCTTTCTTGATATCATTAACCAGGTGATCTTGCAGTTGAAGCACCCGCAAGCGTGAAGCATTGAGATTTTCCTGCAAATCTCCAGTTGCTTCTCCTTCCTCTCGTATTCCTGGTTGATTTTGTAAAATATTACACGGCGCAGCGAACAGAATCTGAGAAAGAGATAGAGAGTACACAACAGATAAGAGGAGAATCAGTAAATTCTTTAACTCCAAACAACTGATACAAAGATGGCTCTGTCCACCCGTGCGCTTCCACTGTGTGAAGCTTAGATGGCGATCTAGACAGAAGATAGGTGAAGAGTTTAAGGCTAGCTGGAACAACAACTCTGACTGGGTGAAAGATGAGTATATGATGGCTGCGAAGGGGTTTAGCTTTTATAGCCCGCGAAAGTCATTAGGTCGGCCTGCTGACCGACCTACCATATGAGCCTCCACTAGTCGGCCAGGGAATATTCCAAGGAATATTTCCTTTACCATCGGGCCGGGGGCGCTGCCTACGGACCGCCGCCAGGGGGGCCGCTGGCACCCCTGGGACCCCCCAGCCAGGGGCCGCTTCCGCGGCCCCCGAACCCCACAATAGGGGCCCCTTTTAACTCCCTTACTACGCAACTCAATGCAATGTGCCTCGAGTTGCTACCAGCTTAACCACTCCGTCTAACCCAAAGATTAGACCCACAACAGTCACCTTTTTGCCATCCGGTCACATAGACCTCATCTGATATACAAGTCAGGACTCAACCAATGTCCGGGCTCACATTTGGCTTCTCCTCATAATGGGGGCCTTACAACTTTGAGCACCATGGATCATTGGTAGCACCTAATGAGGGTGGGGCATTGATCATATCTAACACCCCCCCTCAATGTCCACCCATAGGTGAACTATCTCCTCGGCCCAATGCCGAGTCTCTGAAGATGAACTTGAAGCAGATCCTTCGTAAGTGCTTTGGTGAAGATATCTGCTCCATTCTCCTCTGTTGGACAGTAGACCAATTCCACTATCCCATCCTCCATCAAATCACGCACATAGTGATACTGGATCTCTATATGTTTGGTGCGCGCATGAAACACTGGATTTTTGGCAATGGCGATGCAACTCTGATTGTCACATCTCAGCACAGTTGGTTCTTCATCCTGCACTCCCATATGCCATAGAATCCTTCTCAACCATACGGCCTCACATGCAGCAAAACAAGCTGCCTTGTACTCTGCTTCGGTAGAAGACAATGCCACTGTTGGTTGCTTCTTACTAATCCAAGAGAAAATTCCTGAACCCAAAGAGAAACAATAACCAGAAACTGACTTCCTGGAATCAATGTCTCCTGCCCAATCTGAGTCACAGTTCCCCACAAGAGAAGTTCCGAAACTGTATGTGATACCATAGTCAAGAGTTTTCTTCAAGTATCTGAGCACCCGCATCCCAGCCTTCCAATGACTCTCATGAGGTTTGTTTGAGAACCTGCTCAAAACACCAATAGCAAAACTGATATCTGCTCTGGTGTTACACAAGTAGATCAGACTGCCAACCAACCTCCTATACCTCCCAATGTCTGCTAATGCTGATGTATCCTCGACGGATAACTTTGCATTCACCTCCATAGGTGTAGCTATCTCCTTGCACTCGGTCATGCCAAATGCCTTCAAGATCTCCCATGCATACTTCTTCTGAGAGATGAAGATCTTTCCTGGCTCTTGCCAGACTTCAATCCCCAAACAATAGTGCAGCAAGCCCAAGTCTGTCATTTCAAACTCAGAACTCAAAGCCTTTCGAGTTTGGTTGATCATATCTTCATAGTCACCTGTAATAAGAAGGTCGTCCACATATAGGACAATCACTACAGACTTTTTACCATCCCTGTAAACATACAAGTTAGCATCTGAGGCACATCTTTTGAAGTTTAGGTTTAAAAAGAACCTATCTATCCGTTGGTACCATGCTCTGGGGGCTTGTTTCAGCCCATACAATGCCTTCTTCAGTTTACACACTTTGTTCTCAGAATGGGGGGCCTCAAACCCTGGTGGCTGAGCCACGTACACCTCCTCCTTGAGGTCACCATTTAAGAACGCTGACTTAACATCCATTTGGTACACTGGCCACTTCTTGTGGGTAGCCACTGCAAGTACTGTGCGAATAGTGGTCATTCTGGCAATTGGGGCAAATGACTCTTGAAAATCAAACCCTTCAACTTGTGAAAATCCTTGGGCAACCAGTCTAGCTTTGTACTTTTCTAAGGTACCATCAGCCTTGTACTTTACCTTCCAGATCCACTTGGTGCCAATAACCTTCCGCTTTGCTGGTTGATCCACTAGCTCCCAAGTGTCATTCTTCATTATGCTGTCATACTCCGCCTGCATAGCATCCTTCCATGATGGATCTGCAAGTGCTTCTTCTAAGTCAGTTGGCTCCTTTACTTCTCTCATAATCTCAACCATCAAGGCCATATTGACTATGTGAGCAGAAGCCCTCCTTTGCTCCTCTATTCTCTGAGACCTCCTTGGTCCGTCTGCCTTCTCCTCAACAGATGCAGGCATAGGATTATTGTGGTCATAGAGCTGCTTCACCCAGCGCGGCAATGGCTTTTCCGGTGGGGTGATGTCAGGTTGGTGAACTTTTTCCTCATCATCTGAAGATGATGCTTCCTCCTCCTTAAGGATAGGGATAGCTCTCGGGACATGTTCATAGTGGACTACTTCTTCGCTTGATGATAAAGTGGAAGAACTTGCCTTCTCCTCCTCCACTGTATGCGGCTCCTCCTTGAACACCACATCACGGCTCGCGATGATCTTCTTTGCCTCTTGGTCATATAATTTGTAAGCCTTCTGCTCATCACTATAACCCAAGAAGATACATTTTCTGCTTTTTGGTTGTAACTTGTTTCTCTTCTCATCTGGAACATGTGCATAACATTCACATCCAAAAATTCTGAAATGTGAGACAGATGGTTTCTTACCAGTGTAAGCCTCATGAGGTGTTTTTCCCTTGAGAGCCTTTGTATAGCTCCGATTTAGAATGTAGACTGCAGTATTAACAGCTTCAGCCCAAAAATGGTTAGGCAATCCCTTGCCCTTTAGCATGCATCTTGCCATCTCCACAATGGTACGATTCTTGCGTTCCACAACACCATTCTGCTGAGGTGTGTGAGGCGTCGTCAATTGACGCTTGATCCCTTTGCTCTTGCAAAAGCCTTCAAACTCCTTTGAGTTGAACTCACCACCACCATCTGTTCTAAATTTCTTCACACTTTTCCCTGTTTCATTCTCAACAAGTATTAGCCATTCTTTAAATTTACCAAAAGCTTGAGCCTTATCACGAAGGAAGTACACCCACATCTTCCTACTGTAGTCGTCGACAATCAACATGAAATAAGAAGATCCCCCCAAGGCCTGTGTAGGCATCTTACCACACAAGTCAACATGCACCAACTCTAGAGGAGCCTGTGCTCTATTCTTGCTTTCTTGTGGAAATGCCTTTCTCTGTTGCTTTCCCATCATACAAGCTTCACATGGTTCCTTCAATTCAGTTATTGTAGGTAGGTGAGCAACCATACCTTGCTTTTGCATCTCCTTTAATACTGCAAATCCGATGTGTCCAAACCTTTCATGCCAAAGCTTACTTGTGCCCACTCCAGCGGTGGCTGTAAGAGCACTTAGCTCATACAGGTTGTTCCTTCTTTCTCCTTTGCCAACAATTGTGCCAGCACTATCAATAATTTCTGCACCTGTCTTCTTGAACCTCACTTCATGACCAAGATCAGTTATGGCAGCAACTGATAAGAGATTTCTCCTGATTTCGGGAACATACAACACATTTGAAAGCTTTTTGACTTCACCATTTGCAGCAACAAAAGAAATAGTACCTGTGCCCGCAGCAGGGCATTTAGCATCATTTCCAACCGTCACAGTGATGGATTCTTGTAGAGGCTGCATAGAACTGTATAGACCTTTCTTGTTGGTCATGTGACGGGAGGCCCCACTATCCAACACCCAAGAGTCAGTGGTAGATTCTTCTTGCGCCGAGGAGCACACTTCCTCAATGGTCGCCATGAATAATTCCAACTCTGCTTCAGCCGTATTGGCTGTCTCTTTCCCTTGACTTTTAAGGGTACCATTCTTTTCATCTGCCTTCTTGACACGACAATCTGCAATTGCATGTCCTTTCTTCTTACAGTAGAAGCACTCTCCTTGAAACTTCTTCTTGCCGCCCTTCTTCTTTTTGTCACCATCATTTTTGGTGGAGGAAACACCTTTGCCTTTTGCATTGGCAGAGAATGCAGCATCTCCATTGTTGCTTCCTTCTCGGGCTTTCAGCCTCAACTCCTCCTCCATTAATAATGCACAAAACTCCTCAAAAGTCAAAGCTTGAGGTCTCACCTGAGTATTAAGGGCAGTTACTAGTCCATCAAACTTTTGTGGACAAATCCGAAGACACCTCCGAGCTAGCTCTTCGCTAGTCTTTTGTATCCCAGCGCCAGCCATCTGGTCGCGCAGATTCTTAATCCGAGTGATGAATGCTTCAACCGTCTCTCCTTCAGCAAACTTCTCCGCTGCTAGTTGATTCTCCAAGTTTTGAATCCTTGTTTGGTTTCGCGTTTCGTACTGACTCCTTAGTACATTCCAAGCCTCTGATGCTTTGGTTGTATGCTGAATCAGAGTCAAAACACTGTCAGAGCAGCTTGTAACTAAGGCACACAATGCATCTGCATTCCTTCGTTTCCAAGCTCGTAGAAGATCTACATTCGGAGGAATGATCACACTAGGATTTGATGGGTCGGGGGTAGGCTGTGGTTCTGCGTCAGTCCCCAGCACAGTCTCCAGAAGCTCATAAGAATCAAGGATAGTTGTAATTTTGAACTTCCACAAGGTGTAGTTTGTACCATCTAACTTGCCTTCGCTGAAGGTTGGTGGACGAATCCTCAGTGTTTGAATAGCCGGTACAGCAGCACCACCTCCTGCACCGCTTCCTGATGCGCCAGAACTGCTTCCCGGAGTCGACATCGTTTCTCTTTGCTATTGAAGCCTTTGCCTCTTGCACGCTCTCCGATCTCTAGAGCCCCCTGGGCTCTGATACCATGTAAAATATTACACGGCGCAGCGAACAGAATCTGAGAAAGAGATAGAGAGTACACAACAGATAAGAGGAGAATCAGTAAATTCTTTAACTCCAAACAACTGATACAAAGATGGCTCTGTCCACCCGTGCGCTTCCACTGTGTGAAGCTTAGATGGCGATCTAGACAGAAGATAGGTGAAGAATTTAAGGCTAGCTAGAACAACAACTCTGACTGGGTGAAAGATGAGTATATGATGGCTGCGAAGGGGTTTAGCTTTTATAGCCCGCGAAGGTCATTAGGTCAGCCTGCTGACCGACCTACCATATGAGCCTCCACTAGTCGGCCAGGGAATATTCCAAGGAATATTCCCTTTACCATCGGGCCGGGGGCGCTGCCCCCGGACCCCCGCCAGGGGGGCCGCTGGCACCCCTGGGACCCCCCAGCCAGGGGCCGCTTCCGCGGCCCCCGGACCCCACAATAGGGGCCCCTTTTAACTCCCTTACCACGCAACTCAATGCAATGTGCCTCGAGTTGCTACCAGCTTAACCACTCTGTCTAACCCAAAGATTAGACCCACAACAGTCACCTTTTTGCCATCCGGTCACATAGACCTCATCTGATATACAAGTCAGGACTCAACCAATGTCCGGGCTCACATTTGGCTTCTCCTCATAATGGGGGCCTTACAACTTTGAGCACCATGGATCATTGGTAGCACCTAATGAGGGTGGGGCATTGATCATATCTAACAGATTTTACGTTTCTCGTCTTCCACATACTGTAGCTTCAGGAGCTGGAACTCCTCTTCGGCAAAAATGACAATCTCCCGAGCTTTCTCTTCCGCGTCGTATTTGATGAAGGCCACCAAGCGCCGTATTTCAGAAGAGACGTCATCATCGTTCATTTGCCTGAAAGGGGAGGCAAAGCGTGCGGTAAAATGTGTCTGGGAGGTTCTCTGATAAGGGAGCTCTGCGGGGCGTAAGATCCTGCGGGTTATATGATCCAGACACAGACACAGAGAGAGAGAAAGATTCTCCTCTTTCTTTTTTATCTTCCTCTTACCCCGTTACTCACTGAAGGCCTGTTCCCAAAATTCTCAAAAAAAAAACCTCTTTTGAAACCAGGATGTCCCATCCCAAAACAGCGATTAGGAAACCAATTTTAGCATGAGTCCAGCAGTGTCTTTCCACCAATAAAAAAAACCCAAGAAGCTTTTATGCTTTTGAGGAATCTTAAAATTCCTATTACAAGAGAACTACTCCACTACACATCTGCTTGCTCAAGTGCCTTCGCAATTGTCATCACCGCCATAATCTTCATTTCATCCAGAAGTTCCAGCACCATTTTAACTCTGTTTGCTTTGGCAAAACCATTAATGACGATTTCAAAGGTCACCCTGT
Organism: Lygodium microphyllum; assembly: GCF_053477565.2. Classification (NCBI taxonomy): domain Eukaryota; kingdom Viridiplantae; phylum Streptophyta; class Polypodiopsida; order Schizaeales; family Lygodiaceae; genus Lygodium; species Lygodium microphyllum. Next base: position 4,047,975 of record NC_141140.1, on the reverse strand, counting down.
TTGGCGTCATATGCATGTCCTGCATCATTTCTTAAAGTTCATCATTGAAATAATCAGCTTGATAATGTCCTTTGGCATCAGTTTTTTCATATTTTTCTAATACACACACATCATGCATCCAAACAAAATCATACGCATGCACTAAGGGAATATATACATTGGATGCGGATTATCAAAATGCATCACACAAACAATGAATCACACGCAGAAATTAACACAAATCCACAACAAAAGAAATGGAGGTGTATACGACTCGGATGCGCAGCAACACGACAACGTGTCAACCCGAAACCCATCCAATGGCCTTTCCCAAACAGCTACAAGTCATCCAAACCGCTCTCTTGGCAACGAACCCCATCCAACGGCCTTTCCCAACAACTGAACGTGTCAACCCGAAACCGTTAAGGTCCAAACTACCTAATCTCCGCGAGGCAAATGGCTCCCAAGAAGAAAGTTGTAGGAAGCGTAGGTGCCCAAGCCATCGGTAATGCTGGAGGGGCGAGCGGAATGACCAACGCAGCACACATGAATCAAGCCCAGGTTCTAAGAGTTAAAAATTAATTTAGGAATTATTTCTTGTGGAAGGGATGAAAGGATTGATGTCGTGCATAGGGTTTTTTTTACTCTAAGAACTAAGTTTCATGCGCGAAACGATAGAGTTTGGAATTTGCATAAGATTTTAGGCACGAAATGATAGCTTTTACACACATAAAATGATAAGGTTATCGCCTTACTTCACATAAAATGATAGCTTTTTAACCAGTTCAGTGCATGAATAGTCATTTAGAATTCATGTTTCGCAATCATGGTTAAACAAAACACATGAAATGTTAATTTCTGTTCATGAGACACACTCGCATCGTTAGACAAAACCCTAGACTTTCATAGACACAAGTCACATGTGATCCGGGGCATTAGGAATAAGTATAATTGCCTGAGAATTGTTTTATCGATCTTGCTGTGGACTATCGCAAATGGATACCCTCCTAGCTTAGTTGAAGCTGGTGACCTAACCCTAAATGGATTGTTGACCCAAGTTATGCTTGGCGGTTTGAAAAGGTTGTAAATCCCTTAAGCAAGTGTTTTGATACATCCAGTTAAAATTCTGATTGTGCATGCAATGGGATTGCGATGCCTTGAAGCAAGAGTTTGTGCATTCAACTGTTTGTTAATGTGGTTTTGGATGTTAACCCAAGTGGGGAGTGTTTTATGATTTCATGGCCGGGTTTGAGATGACTGATTGCCATGGAAATTAAAGGAATGTTTTCCCTAGCAATTGTTACTATGTTGGTTGCTTCAGCTATGATTGATTTTCTAAAAGGGATAATTAAGGAAGGATCCCCGCGAGCTGCCAAACCCTAACCAAGGGGGTTATGAATCCATGCCAATAATGTGGACCGAACTCGCTGCGAGAGGTCTCTCCGTGGAAATCACTTGACATAGGAGGACGCTTGGGTGCCAGTGGGGGCTCTGGCTGTAAATCCTAATGCCTCGGGGCTCTACAGAAGTGTTCTATGTGACTCCAGATGGGATCTCAAGGTCTTGATACCAGTAACAAGGCAAAATATTGGAAGGATAGGTTTTATTGCCGAAAATAGAAGGATTTTTCTACGGAGGCAGAAAGGAGCACTTAATTCTCCTATATGGGCAGGAGACACACATTAATCTGAAGATAAGTTAAGGAAGTGTTTGATCTTGTTTTATCTTGTCTTTGTGTCTATGGCCTAAATTACGTAAAGAAACTTGTGACTAACTAGTTAATTAAGGAAGCTACTTTTATGTGTCAAGCATAACATGGTAGGTAATTAGATAACTAAAACAACCCTCGAGGGAAGCGTGGTGGATGTGACCAATCGGTCTATCCTACGGAATGGTGGTCTCGGTTAGCCGAGAGCTTTCCTCAAGGGAAATGTTAACAAGAAATGTTAGGAAAAAGTCGGTCTATGACCTTAGACAATGTTGATTAGGAACCCGACTTCAGGTCGATCCTAGTGGGAACGGCCGGATAAGTTTTGTTGCGGGGCAGACTCAAGAGACTCTAGTTGGCAAACCCTGTGTCATTCCTTGGGAGTGCCGGGTGGCATCTTCTAGATATATCTCTCGATGGACTGCTAAGACATGTCCCGTGATTTGAGGAGCGGGTACGTTACAAGTATTCACCAAAATAGATTTTCATTAAATTTGCCATCAAATTTGAATGAAGAAAGGGAATGAGTTCAAAACATCTTTTTGGACTAAAAGAAGATTATATCATTTCTTAGTTATGGAATTTGGGCTTTCCAATATATCCACTACTTTTTAAACCCTTATGAGCATAATGGTTTTGTTTGGTATCATGGATGGGTCTATTATAAGTGGCATAATGGTCTTCTTTGTTATCATGGACGGGTCTATTTGACTCCTCATTCATATTTCAAAGATCGTATTTTGCAAGAGATGCAGTCTTCACCTTTAGCAGGCCATCATGATTTGTTCAAGACATTTGATAATATCCATAAGATCTTTTATTGGAAAGGAATTTGGAGGGTTGTTAAGTATTATGTCATGAGATGTCTTCCGTGTCAACAAAATAAGGATTACACACTTCTACATTAGCCACTACCTATTCCTTATGCAAAGTGGACTGACATCATTGTGGATTTTATTACGAGGTTGTCTACAATGAAGCATGGGTGGAATAGCATTTACAAGGTTATAGACCAGTTGACTATATTAGACCATTTCATCCTAACAAAGATTCAATTTACAACAAAGCAAGTTACTAATTAGTTTATGGAAAGTTTTGTCAAACTTCATGGAATGTCAATGAAGATTGTGTCCAATTTTGACATTAAATTTATAGGAAACTTTTGGAAGAGTTTGTTCTCTTCTATGGGGACTATTTTTACTCCTAGCACTACTTGTCATCCTCCACAAACGGACAACCCAACTGAAAGGATCAATAATGGTTAGAGGTCTATTTGTGCAACGCTTTTGCTATGATACAAAAAATGTGTGGGATCATTATCTTCACCTTGCAGAGTTTTGCTATAATAATACTCATCACATGAGTATTGGAATATCTCCTTTCGAAGCATTGTATGGTTACAAAGTTTAAGTATCTTTCATATTATTTACTAATGATGTGAATCCTCATACTCATGAAGAGTTAAAGAAGATGGAGGCTCTTATGAAGCAATTCAAGGAAAATATTAGAAAAGCTCAAGAGGCAATGAAATCCTATGCAGATGATAAATAAAGGCATGTGGAATTTGACAAAGGTGAATGGGTTTTCTTGAAAGCTCCAAAATCTCATTGTGCTTCTCTTAAGAGAGGACATAATAAACTTTCCTGTTGCTTTTATGGTCTATAAAAAATAATCAAGTTGGAATCTTGCATATCAACTTGATTTTCCTTCAACTACTCATATCCATAATGTCTTCCATGTATCTCAACTTAAGAAGTATGTTGGCCCTGAAATTCAAGTTCTTGAAGATCTACCTCCACTTGATGAAGATGGTTTGATCATTTACAAACCCGAAAAGATTTTTGGTCAATGGGAGAAGGTTCTAAGGAATTGAATTCTTGTGGAATATCTCATTAAGTGCAAGGGTTTACCTATGGAAGAGTCTTCTTGGCAACATGCTTCATATTTGGAAGAATTTCCATGGCTTCTTCAAGAGGGTACTTCCCTCAATGACTACTAAATAGCTTGTTATATTAAATTTCTATACAAAAATTAATTACCTTATCTTCATCAAAATTTGATTTTGACAAAATACTTGGATACTACATATTTTCATCTACATTTCTATAGTTTTCACATGGAAATTGGACACTTCTACTTCAAGTTATGGCCAAATTTGTATTGTAGCCTGTTTTGGACAGCCTACAATAGTTTCTTTAGCAAATGCACTTCTCCTTCATTAACTTACATGATATTCTTCAACTTGAAGTTTCATTTCAACATGGTCTATATGCTTCGAGCTATCCTTGTAGTCTTCATTGTAAATTGTCCCAATTTCAACCTTGAGGAAAATGCTCTTTTATGCCACGATGGCTTGTATTAAAGCAACATTAATACCTTAGCCAATATTTAGCCTTAGGTCTAGGGTTAGATATAAAAGGATAAGTTGTAACTTGCCAAGCATCCTTTGTGAATTGTAAACATTTCTTGTTTGAGGTCTCCACATCCCACCATTTGAGGGTGCATACTCTTTAGCCACCATGGCATTGGGGTGGATTCCATGCCCCTCCATAGCATGAGGATATCATGATGCAATCTCTCATGAATGATTCTTAGCCTTTGTATTCAAGTGATAACATGATTCATGGCAGCCTAGCTACCTTGGCTATGAGTTTATTAGCATTTTAGTGTATTTCTTTTATATTTTAATATTTTAGCTAGCTATGGGGATTAGCTTCTTTAAAGATACTAGATGCATACAAGTAAAGAATTCTACTCTCTACTGTCAAGGAATGCTTTGTACCTATCAAAGACTCCATCTTGGAAGGGTTTGAAGCAATTATTGAGTATTATATTACTGTTATAATGAATAGGAAAAAACAAGATTAAACCATAAAAAAGAAGGCCAATACAAGGATCTATCATCAACCACTTTTTGTTCAAAGATAAGAGAGACTGAGTGGAGCCAAAGAGTGAGCAGTTAGCTCATCTCATTTTCTAATATTCCCACCATAAAACTTCATCAAGGAATGAATTCGGGCTTAAGGCGTTTTAAAAAATTACTCATCGAGCTATCACATAGGTGACCTCGTGTAATTTTCTTAATATCGAGTCTTGCATTAAATAAATTTTGCAATCCAACATGAGAAGACACCTCAATGTTCACAGCCAACAAATATACGTCAAAGATTGCATTGATTTCGTAATCATACGACAAATCGCAAAAGCCTTAATCGATAGACAAAGAACGTGCAAGAACGAGCATGATATTGAGTAAGTTATGTATCAAAGAGTATGACATGACTTTATAAACTAGATAAGTCATGAGGTAACTTGGCCAAAAACCACCAGATGAAGTCGTTTTAAAGAAAAAAAGACGTTTTTGAAAAAATAGGCTAAAATTCATGACCTTTTTTATGCCTCGAGGGAGAGAAAGCATTTTAAAATCATCCACATGTCACCATCCAATAGGTAGGCAATCAAAATGCATTTTTAATAAATCTCACTTGGCTCTTGATAAGTAGCCAAAAGAATGAGTTGACTGCATGCTTCCCCTCATGGCTAGAAATACACCCCCTCTCCTTCACAAAGAAAGCAAGAAGGAAGACCTCTTGATGATGGAAATTTTTCTTTACTTCTTTTTTTCATTGTAGCTTGAGCCTTGAAGGAGGAAAATACCCCTCTTCTACCGCATTTCCATTTTCTCTACCCCCTATTACGCCTTCCTTCCATACAACCATATCACTAAGAAAAACGCTCGCAAAATTTTTCTAAATGACCATCAACTCTCCCTGAAATACTACGTCAATTTTGCCTCACATCCATGGCTCCACGAGGTCACAAAAATTCAAAAAGCCCATTTGAAGCAAGGAAAGCAAGGAACACGACCAATGGAGAAAATGACACATTAGGAATTGGTGAAACCCCCGTTACAGCAAACCTGAGAGAGGTAACATCTTGTCAATTTGGAAAATTTTAATGTTTTATAAGCTTATCGCTATATTTGGCTTTAAATGATTATATTCAGTGAAAAGACTCTTTCACTTGGAAAAGGATTATTAATTATTCAGTGAAAAGACTCTTTCACTTGGAAAAGGATTATATTCCTGTCATTAAGAAAATATCTTAATTATGGTTTGTTTCATGACCTCATGGAGCCATGGAAAATATATATATGAAAATATTGTGATATGCCTCCCCCATGGATAGACACAGAACCCTACTCCAAGGGGGATTGTTTTGTATGTCCATGAGGAGCTTTGGACCGGCCCCTACAACAAGAGGCCACTCGGTGAGAAATCTGTTAGGTAGGAGGAGGCGGGAGTGATGCCAGGAGGCATATTCTACGGTGGATTCCGTGAGGTTTTACGGTGGATTCCGTAAACTTAGATGACCAGGGCTCATACAAAAAGAGGATTCTTTGTGCGAGAAGTTGATGGGGACGCCTGTCCTTTTCGGGCGTTTCATTAATTTAGTGTGTACATGGGTGATTCCATAGCGGGTGATTCTGCAAAATGCATATTAAATTAATAAACGTTTATGAGTTTAGAGTGCGCACTCGTAATAAATTAAGGTTAGGATTTATTTCTAACCAGTTGATTTATTTATGTAGCTGAAGACTGCTAGGTATTCACTTTTGTCGGTTTAATTGTATTATTTTACTAACAATTGTGAATGCTTCAGTTGATGTGTAGAGATAGCAGTAGTGGCGGAGGAAAGCATTGAAGTCTAGCGAGTATTCGACCTTTGGACTATATTTTGATAGGTGCCACGCTTATATTTTGTTATGTCTATTGAGACATTGATTATTGATTATTATTTTGTACGCGCCTATGCGCCCGGATATGTTATTTCTATTTGGACATTGAGATTGGGCGTGCCAGACTCTATGGGCACCGTCCATTAGCTTTATTTTCCTATTTTTGTAGAAAGCAAACTCAAAAGCTAAAAGCTTGTCATATTTTTGTAATTGGGCTATTATTGAGCATGAAGATTGGAAATATACATTAAATACATGCTTTGTGAAGCGCTCACACAAGGCATGGGGGAGATTGAACCCAATTTGTCTCTTGCCTCTTGTCGTGCATGCTTTTACATTGTTTTTTGTGCAAAAAGGTAGAGTTCATTGTTCTTGGGGACCTTCAGGGATTCACTACGTGAGCTATCTACGTCCGATCTGCGCACCAGTGGTATCAGAGCGGAGCTGAGATCAAGAGCTTCCAATCGCTACCAATCTCGGGTGAAGGCGGAGCTCCAGGAACAAACGGGCTCTACAGTCAATCTTGTCGCGAACCGTCGATATAGGCAGACTTCTGGCGATCAAGAACCCCTGTTTCTACTGTCAGATCGCGAAGGACCAGGCTCTGTAGGCGGAGGACCACGCATACATCTCCTTCATCAAGTCGTTGAAAACAGTGAGAAAAATTCTTAATCTTCTTAATCAAAAGCTTAATTATAAAGCTTTATAAGCTTAAGGGAAGCTTAAGGCTTCTCAAATTCACCTCGGCGTATCAGAGTGTGGCCCCGAAAAATCCGCGCGGCCAAAAAACGGCCCCCCACGAAAAATCACGCCGCCCTGTACTCCTTCTTTAAGCTTATTAAAGCTTAAGCTTAATTATTTAAGCTTAAGTCATTAAGCTCTCTGCAAGTCTGACAAGACAGATAAGTCGGCAAACTCCAGTTCCTGCGCTGCCAAAGTCAAGTTCTACAAGTCAGGTGGAATCAAGTTCTGCAAGTTCTGCAAGTCGGCCTAAGTTCAGCAAGTCAACAACTCTGCAAGTCTGCTAAGTCTGCAACTCTGCAAGTCAGACTAAATCATAACTGACTAGTGCTCAAAACTCCTAGAAGACTTGTTCGTATGCAAAAACTCTGAACTGGAAAGTTGTTCGCAGCAAGCTGCTCTACCTATCTACAAGTTCGTTGAAGTACTTTCAGCAAACGGAGACAGAAATATTGCAGAATTTCTGAAAATTGAAGAAGAAATACCCAAAAATACATAGCCTTGTAACCCCGAATTTGAGCTACGCTCATCCCACTAACCTGATTTTGAGTGAGAAAGGTTTATTGAGTTTTACAGGATGACTACCCCACATATGGATGATCCTATGACTGAAGACGACCTACCTGAGCCTACCATGGAACAAAAGCTGGATCTAATCATGCTACAATTGGAAGAAGAGCGAAGGGCTAGGCAAGCATTGCAAGCGCAATTGACAAAACTACAAAGAGCGTCCACTGACAAAGAAGAACCTCAAGCTGAAGATTTGATTCGACGTACCATCGACGCCACTCTTGAAGCACAAACCATTCGCAAGGAATCCAAGATAAGTAAACGAAGTTTCAAGTTTCGCACTTTCAATGGTATACGAGAAGGAAAGACTGTTTTATCATTCATTAGCCAGTTTGATGACTATTTCCATGAGGAAACTTATCCCGAAAAAGATAAAATCAAGTGTGTTACTAATCATCTGATAGACAGAGCATCACTATGGTGGACTGTAGTCCGCAAAAGCATAGAATGTCTTGCTACTTGGGAAGATTTCAAGAAGAAATTCATGCAGAATTTCCTTCCACCGCAATTTCATGAGAAGGCTATCAAGCAATGGGATTTACTTCAACAACGAGATCGTGAGTCTATTCCACAGTATACAGAGCGTTTTTGGAATGCACTCCTACAGCTACGCATGCTTGAAGACGTACCAGAGACGACACATAAGCGAAAGTATATGTCTGGACTTCTTGGACATTACTACGCTGAAGTGAACATGTTCAAGCCTGCTACCCTTGAAGACGCCATCTCCTTAGCTCACGACACTGAAGATAAGTTACGCGGAAGAGACAGACGACCACAACAATTCCAAGCCAACGGTAATTATGGATCTAAACAATTCAATTCCAATTTTAGAAGGTTTAATCCAGGTCGTTTCTCATCACCATCTTTCCGCAAGAATTGGCCTAAACCACCTGCATTACCCTCCAATGTCAATCCAAATCCAAAGCCTATTCCACAAGCAAATCCAAATGTACCCAGACTTCCAGCCATTGCAAATAATGTGACTAAAGCCAAGCCAATAGTATACTATAAGTGTCACCAGCCAGGGCATCTCGCAGCAAATTGTCATTCAAAGAAACCACCAGCACATATCAACTATCTTGGAGCCATGGACGAAGACGAGCATGAGGATATGCCGGATTTCACTGAAGAAGAGGATGATACTACTACTACTTCCGACACTTTACCAGGTATGCCTACTCCACATTCATTGTTGACTATGAAATGTATGGTGCATGGAAAAGAAAGAACTATATTGCATGATGACGGTAGTACTCATGACTTTATTTCAGCAAAATTGGTAAAGGAATTGAAATTGCATACAGTACCTACGCATTATCGCATAAAAGCTGCATTTTTAGGCACTAGGTACAATGGCACACAAGAAGTACAAGATTTAGAAATTCAAATTGGTCCATATATTGAAAGAAGAAATTTCTTAGTTGTCCCATTACAGTCAAGCGACATTATTTTAGGAATGCCATGGAGACACCAGCATAATCCAAATATAGATTATTCCACACACACAATGAATATTAATTTTCAAGGAAAACCTATTAGATTATATGGTATGCATGCATCTCATATTTTTCCACTGCTTTTGCATACTCAAGCAAAACGTGCACTACGCAAGAATACTAAATCATATCTCATTTGGGTGAATGAATTGCACGCAAAGGAAAATCATATGCATCCTAGGCATAAGGAATTTCTTGCATATTTTAAGGACTGTTTTGCAGAAGACCTACCACCAGGTTTACCACCTTCACGTCCAGAAGACCATAAGATTGATCTAATACCTGGCACACAACCACCTTGCAAAGCACGATATAGGCACAATCAAATAGAGCCAAAAGAAATCCAGAGTCAAGTTGAAGAATTACTAAATAGAGGCTTAATTCGACCTAGCAGTTCTCCATTCGGTGCACCTGTACTCTTAGTCAAGAAAAAGAATAATACCTATCGTATGTGTATTGACTACCGAGCATTAAATAAGATCAGTGTAAAGAATAGGTATCCTATACATAGAGTTGATGACCTTATGGACAAACTGCAAGGATCTTTTATATTTAGTAAAATTGACCTTAAGTCTGGATATCATCAGGTGAGGCTAGATAAATCTGACATATTTAAGACTGCATTCAGAACACAGTTTGGCCATTACGAATTCTTAGTCATGCCATTCGGATTGACTAATGCACCTGCTACTTTCAGTAGAATGATGAACCGTATCTTTCTGAAATATCAGTATTGCGTGATTGTTTTCTTTGATGATATTTTGGTGTTCAGTCAAAGTGAAAAAGAGCATTATGAGCATTTATCATTAGTTTTTCAATTACTGAAAGAAAATCAATTGTTTGCAAATCCTGAAAAGAGTGAATTCTTTAAGACAGAAATAGAATATTTGGGTCATATTGTATCAAAAGAAGGAATTAAAGTTGATCCTAAGAAAATTGATGCAATATTGCATTGGCCTGTCCCTAAAAATGTACATGAATTACGCTCATTCCTTGGTCTTGCTAGTTTCTATAGGAAGTTTGTACGTAATTTTTCATTACTTGCTTTACCATTAACAAAACTTCTTAAGAAAGGAATTGTTTATCAATGGACTGAAAATCAGCAGAAATCCTTTGATTTACTGAAACATGCATTAACTAATGCCCCTGTTCTACAATTGCCTGACTTTAATAGACCATTCTTTCTAGTTGTGACCGATGCTAGCGGATCAGGAATAGGAGCCGTACTAATGCAAGACAACCATCCAATAGCATATTCTAGTTCTAAGCTGAAACCCTTTGAGCTCAAATATTCCACTTATGACAAAGAACTATTAGCAGTTGTACAAGCATTAAGACAGTGGAAACACTACTTAATGGGTTCAGAATTCATGATAAAGACTGACCAGCAAAGCATTAGACATCTACTTAGCCAACCCCAAATTTCTGACCGTCATATCAAATGGGCTTCCTTCATTCAAAGTTTTCATCCTATAATTCAATACCAACCTGGAAAAGAAAATGTAGTTGCTGATGCATTGAGTAGAAGACCTGCAATTCATAATATTTCTATCATATCTTTTGATTCTTTAATTGCTATGAAAGATACATATCACCAGGATATTACTTTTTATACTGATTGGCAAAAATTAGTTCAAAATAATTTCATTCATGTTGATTCATTGTCATATAATGATGGATTTATGTTTTTTTTGAAAAAAGACTCTGTGTTACTATTCCATTCCGATCTTTTGTTTTGAATGAAATTCATTGTCCCCCATATCAAGGTCATAGAGGTATCATATCTACATTACGCATGTTAACTGAAGATTTTTATTGGTCGCATATGGATGCAGATGTATCTAATTTCGTTTCTGAATGTTTGATTTGTCAAAGAATAAAGAGACATCATGGTAAACAATATGGATTACTAATGCCTTTGTCTATTCCATCTAAACCTTGGGAACATATTTCTATGGATTTCATTATTGGTTTACCAAATACTAAATCTAACCATGACATGATTTGGACAATTGTAGATAGATTTAGTAAGCAAGCATATTTCATTCCATGTAAGAAAACTTTAACAGCATCACAAGCAGCACAATTATTTTTGAAAACTGTTTTTACTAACCATGGATTGCCAAAAGTGATTATTTCAGATCGTGATTCTAGATTTTGTAATAATTTTTGGATCACACTGTTTGCAAATCTAGGCACAAAGATTGATTTCTCATCTGCATTTCATCCAGAAACAAATGGACAAACAGAAGCCACCAATAGTACCATTCTAGATCTTTTACGTGCATATACTATCTCTAAACCTCAGACATGGGACACTCATTTGCATTTATTACAGTTTGCATATAACAATACACCGCACACATCTACAAAGAAAGCACCTTTTGAAGTCATTTATGGATATAGATTATCTACACCTGTTGCATCTTTGTCTAATAGAATTCAGACTGCTGATGATATTGCTACTATGCATAACAGTATTTTTGATGAGGTTAAGGATATGATTGCTAAAGCCCAACAATCATATACCAAACAAGCCAACAAGAAAAGACAAGCCATGAATTTCAAAGTTGATGATTATGTTTGGGTTAGAATAGAAAAGCGTAGACTGCAAAGTGTAGATAGACATCCAGTTGTCAAATTAGCTCCTAGATTCTATGGACCATTTAGAATCATTCATAAGATTAATGACAATGCATTCAAGTTAGAATTGCCATCTCATTGGAAAATTCATAATACATTTCATATTAGTTTATTGAGACCATTTAGAGGCCAATTACCTATCCACCCTGTTTATGAAAATCCACCTTTACTAGAAGAAGAGACTGAAATACTTGAACCAGAAGCCATCATAGACACTGACTACATGACCACTAGAACTGGCCGAAGGTATTCTAGATATCTAGTAAAATTTAAGAACCATCCTGTAGAGGAAGCACAATGGATGCACGCTAGAGACTTAAATGCTTTCCCCACTCTGTTAGCTCCACATTGAGCTAATAGCAATTGAGGTCAATTGCTATCCCACCCCCGGGGTATGATGCCAAGAGGCATATTCTACGGTGGATTCCGTGCCACGGTGGATTCCGTGAGGTTTTACGGTGGATTCCGTAAACTTAGATGACCGGGGCTCATACATAAAGAGGATTCTTTGTGCGAGAAGTTGATGGGGACGCCTGTCCTTTTCGGGCGTTTCATTAATTTAGTGTGTACATGGGTGATTCCATAGCGGGTGATTCCGCAAAATGCATATTAAATTAATAAACGTTTATGAGTTTAGAGTGCGCACTCGTAATAAATTAAGGTTAGGATTTATTTCTAACCAGTTGATTTATTTATGTAGCTGAAGACTGCTAGGTATTCACTTTTGTCGGTTTAATTGTATTATTTTACTAACGATTGTGAATGCTTCAGTTGATGTGTAGAGATAGCAGTAGTGGCGGAGGAAAGCATTGGAGTCTAGCGAGTATTCGACCTTTGGACTATATTTTGATAGGCGCCACGCTTATATTTTGTTATGTCTATTGAGACATTGATTATTGATTATTATTTTGTATGCGCCTATGCGAACGGATATGTTATTTCTATTTGGACATTGAGATTGAGCGTGCCAGACTCTATGGGCACCGTCCATTAGCTTTATTTTCCTATTTTTGTAGAAAGCAAACTCAAAAGCTAAAAGCTTGTCATATTTTTGTAATTGCGCTATTATTGAGCATGAAGATTGGAAATATACATTAAATACATGCTTTGTGAAGCGCTCACACAAGGCATGGGGGAGATTGAACCCAATTTGTCTCTTGCCTCTTGTTGTGCATGCTTTTACATTGTTTTTTGTGCAAAAAGGTAGAGTTCATTGTTCTTGAGGACCTTCAGGGATTCACTACGTGAGCTATCTGCGTCCGATCTGCGCACTAGGAAGAGCTAGGGGCCTCTAATAGTAAATCTCTTGATTGGTTCTAGGAATTGTCTGGCCCTCACAAGAATCAGGATGGGATCTTGAAGTCCCCGATACTAGTGAAGGGACAGAAATCTTGGAGGGTTTCTTTTCTTCTGCATAGACAGAATGGATTTTTTGATGAACGGAGGTTTTATCTTATGCATAGGCAATAGAAGGGGGAAAGAATTGTAAATAGCTTTGAGAAATATGTTTTGCCAAAAGACTTTTTTCTATGTTAACAAGCGGGATACACACCGACTAGGGTCTAGACACACCGTCACACTGATCGGGGTATTTAAGGTGTAAGAGCCCCAGATTAGGGCAACCAGTTATTATCAAGATCACACTCTTCACCTTCATCTCCAGCTTCCATGGCTTCCTTCTCCCTTCTCTCCTCTTTTCTCTCTTTCTCTCTCCTCTTCTAGTCTTCTTCCTTCTTCTTCTTGTTCTCTTTCTCTCTCCTCAGCTCTCCTTCTCTCTCCTCTCAGCTTCTTTCATTATAAGTGCTATCAAAGCTTGCTTTGGTCCTTTTTCTCTTTCCCCTTTTTCCCTTTTCAAATCTCAAAAACCCTAGTTACTCAGCTTACAAGTACAGGTACAGCAAGAAAGACTACAGTTAATGTTAGCTTTTTGGAGAAAGCAAGAGTTATGGCTAGAGACTCAAACATATTTGGAGGTAAAATGGTTAAAATAACAAGTCATCACTTCTTTACATGCAAATTTTTAGGGTTCCAGGCAAAGTTTAGAGTCCTAGGAGTTGGAAGAGGGCAAAACCTTAGTCACTTTTTGCCTCAGCCCTCTTTCTCTCTCTTCTCCTGCAAGCAACCATGGCTGCCAGCCCAAAAAAGCATTAGTGACTATGCTAAATTGCACAAGTACATCTATGGGTTGGAACCGAGTCTATCGGTTGATGTCATGGCCCAAAAACCCACTACACTATTTGATGAAATCAAACTAGCTGAGAGATATGCAAGAAAGTACTGTAAGAATGAGCATTTTCAGCAAGGTGTTGGACCTCCCCGCATCCCTTCATGATCAGCCCCATATAGAGGTGGTTTTTGAGGCTCTTCTATGCCTAATAACAACTCCAAAGTACCCACTTACCCCGCCTTCCATGCTAAAAGAAAAATGGGCAGTTTTGGGATAGCATCGGGCTCTATTGTTGAAAATAGGTATGCTGAAAATAAACAGTCCACTGCATCATCTTCCCATGGATTTAGTAGTCAACGGTTCATCTCCCCAGATGTTGTGAAGGAACGGAAAGAAAAGGGCCTATGCTTTAAATGTGGAGATAAGTACATTGCTGATCATGCCTCCAAATGCCCGTATAAGACAGCTAAGGTCAAAGTTCATAGCATGTATGTCATGGAAGATTGGCACAATGAAGAGAATGACATGGCCATTGACCAGGACTAAGCCCACGGAGGATGTTGATCATGAGCAGTTCTATGACCTGGAGGATGGGTTTCCCTTTGACCTGGGCGGTGCTCCCTCACAGATACTTGATTTAACATCCCACCCACCTCCCACTTCCCTTTGCTCGATCTCCTTGCATGCTTGGACAGGTTCCCACAGCCCCAGTACCCTTCGCATTCAAGGCAATATCAATGGAAAGCATGTTTTTATCCTTGTGGATAGTGGAAGAACTCACAATTTTATCAATAAACCAGCCATTGATTGGTTGAAATGTACCCCTATGGCATTACACCACCCCTTGAACGTCCAAGTAGCAAATGGAGAAGAAGAAATCAGCACACATGTATGTCCCGTAGTTCCCTTATGCTTGGCTAAAAATTATGTGGCACTGGTTGATCAGATTGCCCTCGATATGGGCCCCATTGATGTTGACTTGGGCTGTGATTGGCTAAAACAATTGGGGAAAATTTTTGTGGACTTCTCTCAGCTTTACATGGAGTTTATGATGCATGGACAACCTATCCACCTAGAGGGAGTTCGAGATCATGCTAATTTTCAGCTTATTATAGCAAAGCAATGCAAACGGGAGTTTAAGAAATGCTCACAAATCTTTGTTTTGCAATTAAATAAGGACACTTCTGATCAGCCCTCTGCAGTATCACATGACTCTGCCTTGCAGGCCTTACTTGAGGAATACAATGACTTATTTCAGATGCCTACATCCCTCCCTCCCAAGAGACAAGTGGACCACCCACTTGACCTAGAGCCCCATTTGAAGCCAGTGAACAAACCCCCCTATAGACTCTCTAAGTGTGAGCGTGAAGAGGTTGCAAAGCAAATCTGGAGATGGATTTCATTGAACCGAGTTCTTCCCCCTATGCATCCCCTGTCCTCTTAGTCAAAAAGAAAGATGGCTCCTTTCGCATGTGCATTGACTATAGGGATTTGAACAAAATTACAGTGAAGAACCAATACCCCATACCACAAATTGATGATTTGCTGGATGAGTTAAAAGGGGCATGCTTTTTCACTAAGATTGACTTGTTCTCTGGCTACCATCAGATTTGTATGCGGGCAGGAGATGAGGTCAAAATGGCCTTCAGGACTGATCGTGGACTTTACCATTTTCTTGTGATGTCTTTTGGGTTGACTAACGCCCCTACCACCTTTCAAAGCCTCATGAACAAAATCCTACATCCCTTTCTGTTCAAGTTTGTGTTTGTTTTCTTTTATGACATCCTCATTTATAGCAAGTCATCTATGGAGCACTTGACACACGTTCGAAGGGTGTTTGGCATATTGAGAGAGCATCGACTCTTTGCTAAGGAGAGCAAATGCATATTCATGCACACATCTGTGGAGTACTTGGGACACATTGTGAGCAAAAATGGTATACAGGCTATCTCGAAAAAGGTGCAATGTGTTAAAGATTGGCCCACTCCTTCCACCACCACTTCTTTGCGTGGCTTCCTTGGTCTCTCTTCATTCTATAGACACTTCATTAAGCACTATGCCACCATTGCAGCACCTTTGACTATTCGCTTGAAAAAAGAGTCATTCTTTTGGGATGCCACTACGGATCATAGCTTCAAATAGTTAAAGGGCACGCTTACTTCAACCCCCATCCTTGTTTGCCCTGACTTCTCTAAGCTATTTACCATTCATTGTGATGCCAGTGGCCGGGGTATTGGTGCAATCTTGTTGCAAGAGCATGGTGTGATTGCATTTGAAATCCGCAAGCTTGATAAGAAGGAGATGCAAATGAATGTATATGACCAAGAGATGTTGGCCATCCTCCATGCCATCAAGAAACGGCACCAATATTTATATGGCAATCACTTCCAAGTAAAAAGCGATCACCGAGTCCTCCAATACTTCTTGACTCAGTCTACTTTGACTCCTAAGCAAAGGCGATGGGTGGCAACCTTACAGAACTATGACTTCGACATCTCACACACAAGCAAGGATAATATTGTGAATGATTCTCTCTCTCGAATGTGGGCATGCAGAGTGTCATCTATCTCAGAATTGCACAGTGATTGGGTTGAAGAGCTCCAAGAGACTTACTTGTTAGATGATCATTTCAGCCATATATTTTAGAAATTAAAGCATGGGGTTATGGATGAAAACTCCCAATATCAGCTCAAGCATGGCCTTATTTGGTCCCATGGATGGCAAGATTGTCATCCCACACACTTCCCCCTTTACGCAAAAGATCATGGAAGAAATGCATTCTTGCCCCACTGCCAATCACTTGGGTGTTTTCAAAACATATGATAGGATTGCCAAGAGCTTTCATTGGAAAGGCTTATGGAGGGATGTCAAGGACTTTGTGACCAAATGTGTTCTATGCCAACAGAACAAGGACAGTACACTCAGGCCCGCTGGCCTCTTGCAGCCTCTCCCTATCCCTGAAAGGAAATGGACTCACATCACAATGGACTTTATCACTGGCTTTCCTGTGACTAAGAAAGGGTGGAACAGTATCTATATGGTAGTTGATCACCTCATCAAAGCTGCCCACTTTATCCCCACAAAGGTCCAATATACTGCCTCTTAGGTGTCCACTCAATTTATGGAAAACTTCTTCAAGTTGCATGGCTTACCACAAGTCATAGTACATGATCGTGGTGCAAAGTTTATGAGCAACTTCTGGCAGATAGTTTTCACCTCCATGGGGACCAAGCTTGCTCCATCCACTGCATACCACCCTCATACTGATGGCCAAACTGAGAGAGTGAACAAATGGCTTGAGACATATTTGAGGCACTTTTGCCATGATGTACAACACAGTTGGGATATATGGCTTCACTTGGCTGAGTTTGCATATAATAACTCCACACAATCTAGCATTGGAGTTTCCCCTTTTGAGGCCTTATATGGATATAAGGTTTCCCTTCCTACAGTTTTGTTTACAGATAAGATCAATCCTCAGAGTCAAGGTAAATTGGGTTGTATGCAAGCTTTACTTCAGCAATGCAAAATGAATCTTCAAAAGGCCCAAACACACATGAAACTCTATGCTGATGAAAAACAAAGGCATTTGGAATTCCAAGAGGTGGAATTGGTCTTTTTGAAAGTGCCTAAGTCCCGCTACTCCACTCTCAAAGAGGGTAGCAGTAACAAGCTAGCCCATCACTTCTATGGCCCATACCGAATCCTGAAGAGAGTTGGCGACTTGGTCTACTGCTTAGATTTCCCCCCTACCACCAAAATCCACAATATGTTTCATGTCAATCAGCTAAAACCCTTTGTAGGCTCCTCAATGGACTATGTGGAAGAACTTCCCCCCATAGATGAAGAGGGCATCACTCAATATGTTCCTAAAGCAATCATTGGGCAGCAAGATAAGCACTTACGATCACGATCCATCAAAGAATACCTCATCAAATGGCAAGGCCTACCCTTGGAAGAAGCCTCTTGGCGCCCAACAACCATCCTCAATGAATTTTCCTACCTCCGTGTACTCCAACGGTTGGAAGACTAGCCAGTCATGCCCCAAATTACCCACTTCCCACCCACAGACTGCACACTCTTTTAGAATAATTTTGTACTTACTCAAATCACATGCATGTGCATTCTACATAGGCTGATAGTACTCGTCATAAGCTCCGTTTCGACATATGGTATGCCCTATTTGGAGTAGCCTATCAAAAGTTATGACCTGTTTACTTGAGCAGACCGGTTCAAGACTGCATGTTGTCCCTAGTCTCTCCACACCTAATCTTCATTGTCAAAGGCTCTGAGTAGTACTCTGCAACCCTCCCTTAGCCCACCCATCACTCCCCTCTATTTCTCATTGTTTTTTAGGGCAAAAACCTTTCGAGTGGGGATGGATTGTAACAAGTGGGATACACACCGACTAGGGTTTACACACCCTGTCACACTGACCGAGGTATTTAAAGTATAAGAGCCCCAGATTAGGGCAACCAGTTATTATCAAGATCACACTCTCCAGCTTCCATGGCTTCCTTTTCCCTTCTCTCCTCTTTTCTCTCTTTCTCTCTCCTCTTAGAGAAGATTATTGCTTAGCAATCCTTGCAGGTTGGGGCAAAAATGACATGAATTTTATAGGTTATGAACAAGAACCACTAGCAAGTCTTGATGTTGAGGGAGAGAATTTCCAAGATAGCTCTATAGCCTTACATACATGTATTAATCAGATCATAGAATACGAAAAGGGGGGGCTACCTATACAGAAGAAGAGTTCTTGCAGGTCTAGAAGAAACTTCATATTGATGATGTAGGGTATGAAGAGAGATTGAAGTCTCCATCAGATGAGAAGCCCAAGAGTTCAATAAATCTTTATGATGATAGTCTTCTTGAAGAAGACGAACACCCTAAGGTATGAAATATAATTCAAAGTTACCCATTGAGTTTATGTTAGACTTTATTATGCATTATAGATAAATATCTTATATCTTGTACTGTTGTGGTTTGTTCTATAGATTGAGATTGAAGATCTGGACAACTTTCTTGGAAGGGCCAAGGGCTCTAGGACAATGAAGCTCGGAAAAAATCAAAGCCTTGGCCATTATATTGGAAACTTAAACAATCAAACAATTGTAATATATCATAGTAGATTGTCAAGCTCTCCAAGTCTACCAATGATGGCTTTGAGAGCTATCTCAAAGGTAATTGGATCTCAAGTTTTCAGCAGAGGTTTGGACAAGATCATTTTAGTGGAGAAGGAAGAAGCCGTAAGAGTTTTTGGCTTCATGCCTGGATAAAGTGGATCTAGAGCTGGACATTTTGGAGTTCTTGGCTCCTATTTGCTCTCTTATGTAGGAGACAGTAAGAATTTGAAGCTTCTTCTAGGCTATCGAAAACAAGAGTTTTTGAAATACAGAGGTCTTATTGAGTGGGATGAAATAAAAGATTCCTCTAGAGGCCCTGCCGAGCTACCTGAAACCAAGGACTCCTCTGAAGGCCCTGTTGAGGTGCCTGAAACTAAGGACTCTTCTACAACACAATCAGACTAGAAGATGCCAAAGATTAAGGGTTTCTTGAAACCCATCTTTTCCCAACTCTTTGTTTGGTTTGTAACCACTCTGTAAATCTTTGCTTTGCGCAAGAATTTAAATATCTATCTTTTCTTCTTTGGGTAACAATTTGTATAGTCCTTGCTAAAGATGATGTATTGCTTGATGTGGTTGTATCTTTAAGCTTGAATTTATGCCAAATTTGTTGATAGAACCATTGAAAGACCTCTAATAAACTATTGGCTTTGTGTCTTCCACCTCCATGTCTTGTGTGTCTGAAATATTTTGTTCTTGCTTGATAATGTGATTTTTCCATATCTTGGGTTGACTAGATAGATAGAGATCCATATTTTTAAATAAAGTATGGAGCATGGTTGTATAGAATATGCTGCATAGTCAGCAAATAAAGAAAGTTATTAAAAAACATTATATAAGTTCGACAATGAAGAAACAAACATATACAAACTTCTTACCATATAGTGAGTAAAGTGTTGATCACCCCAAGCTTCTGTCATCACCTTTTTGAAAAGGTTCAATTGGTTTTTAAAGTCTTTGAGATCATCATCATTCCATTCAGTCTTATCACAATAAAAAAACACTTTGTCTAGTGTTTCCCAAACTTTAGCTTTTCTATTTCGAGCTTGTCCATTATCAGTGTGATCCTTAACTGCATTATGTAGGGATTTCCACTGATTAAATTTAATAGTTGAGCCACCATTTCTCGAGTTTATCTTGCCAAGTCTCCCATGAAAGCCTAGAAACCTTCTAGCCTTCACTCCACCAATAGATGGTTTTTTTGGGACACAATTACCATCCTTAGACTTTTGAAGATCTGGTTCAATAACAACATTGCCACCATGCAAACCAATTGCAGAGAGAACTTTTTCAACCTTTGTTATAGCATCTATTCTAGTTGATAATGGCTTCAGCTTCCATGCAAATCCTATATAGAGATGAACAAGCTTTTCAATTATCCTGCAAAGTGCATGAAGTGTACAAATATGGGCATTCGCTAAAGGAATGTCCAAGTCTGGTTTAAACTGTGGATCCTTATTGTGCCTAGAGGGAGCTCTATTCCAATTGCTTGAGTTTAACTCTGCAGCTGGTGACATGCAGTATAAGCAAGGAGATCTCGAGTTAGCTCCCTTTGATACATTATACATACATTTGAGTGTCTTTAGGTCACCAGCTATGTGCCACTCAATCCTGTAGTTCCCAAATCCTTCAACAAATAGCTCTTCTCCTACTTGTTGCCTTTGAATAACATTAGGTATTGATGTTTGATGAAAAACCCAATATAGTATATCAAAATTCTCAGTATCTACCTCAAATGCTCCTAGCCACCAGATGTTATATTCAGATTGAACACTAAATGATGTTGAGTGATTGCAATGACTTGACGAAAGTGCTCTATTCATCAAGGTGATAGAGATTCTCTCCAATTTTTTACATTTCAGAATCTCACTTTCATCAAGTTTAATCACAAATCTAGCCACTCCCTGTGCCTCTGCTTGACAAGTCATAAAATTTGATCATTAAGCATTATAGGGTGGGCAAGTCAAGGAAAATATTGTTAAATTCATTGAATGTAACCTCCTTTTTCTTGCCCTTGAAGCTAGCCTTGATATGAAAAGGCTCACCTAGAATCTCCATCACTTTGTTATTAACTCTCTCTCTCATAGTCCTAACCACAAATGGCTTCGGAAGTATGCAATTGCGTACCTGTCCTTGCTTCATATTTGATTGTAAAAGCTGGAAAAGTTGCATATAAGCATCTCGACTGATACCAACACTATCCAGTGTCTTCTGTACTAACTTAGAATCCAAAGAATGATCCTTTGCAAATGACTCCAAGCATTGTTTCTTTGCCTTTTTAAATTTCTTCTTCTCCAAAATATCCTTTGAAACTACTGAAGGAAGAAGATGATAATAAAACTGAGCTGCTTTTAAACCATTGGCCAAAAGTATTTTCTATCCCAAGGATGACTAAGATTGGACACACATTCTAACCACCTTGGAACTGCAATTTATAGAAGAGCTAAAATATAGATTTGCCTATAAACACATGAGTTAGAAAAATGCACGAGATACTTCAGTTTTCATGCTAAAACCTCACTTAGAAACAATCTAAATGCCACTCTTTATGGCGGCCATGACTTAGTAGCTCCTTAGTAGTTGCAAGTTTTGAGGGCTATCCTACCCCAAAAGATAGGCTTGCATTACACAAGATTTTTAGCCAATGGTGGCCATGTTTTACAACTTAGCAAACACTAATCAAACCATCTTCAAAGACTTGTTAAAGAACTCCCCATAACACCATTTTGGGAATATAGGATGGTCAAATCTTTGAATTTGTTATAACTTGAATACTATAACTCCAAATAGAGCGCTCTATAGCTCAATAGATTCCATTTTTCAAGTGCTTTCCAATGATAGGTCAGATCATATGGTTTTGAGAAACTTATGGGCATGTTATCTGGGTGCCACATTTTTATTATTCAAAAAATGGAAATTGGGAGATTCCCAAACTCACTAATATTGTATTCCATGGCAATGGGAAAATTTTACATCAATTCTTGTTTGACATTCGTAATAGCTGCTTTGTCTCATTGATAAAAGAGCAAGACATAGATGTCGAGGAAATAAGTGACTTCGAGAAGCACCAATCAGTTCAGGTTGATGATGATTCTGATTCTAAAATAGTGGATTATGAAAGTGATGGCCACACCATTGAGAAAATTAGTATGGACCCCAAACCCTCTCAAATTGAGCGTCTGCTCACATTGACAAAGGTATTGTAAGACTCAACTTGGAATGAGAATGGCTCGAATACCTCAATATACGTGACTACAAGAAAACGGGGTACGAGCTCAATGATTTTTGTCTAGACCCTTAGGGATTCACTGCCGAAGATGACATACTAAAAGTCTAGGAGAACATCGGCTCTGACTCCGATGTAGAGAGTAATGATTTTAACCCCAAAATTTCCCAACCAATCCAATTTGCTAAGACCAAACTTCTAGGCTACTTAAGATGCAAGTACTTAAATTGCAATATCCACTAGAGGGAGTTAGAAACTCAAAGTCAAGGAAAAGCATAAGACCTACCCCAATGATTCACAAAGTGAAAGCAAATATGGCAATGCCAGGAGAGCTCCCTAAGCTTATGTACATTGCTTAAGACCTTAGTGTAGCAGATGAGGTACAATGGACTAGCTTGCTGAAGGAATATTTAGACATTTTCATTGGGAATTACTCTAACCTTAAGGGTATACCACTGCAACTTCTCACCCACTACAAAAAGCCTCTGAAGGATAATACAAAGCATATTAAGCAGCAATCCTGACCTATGAATCCTCCATACACCCATCATGTCAGAGAAGAAATAGACAAATTACTAATTGAGCACACTAATTGAGTGTCATCGATCATTGAGGTACTAAAAAAGAATGAAAATTTTCAAGACGTAGGAATCAAGAAATCCCTTATGGAAATGGAATTAGAAATAGCTTTTAAAAAAAACTACCTCTCACAAAGTTCTTCAAGAAACTTCAAGGCTTAGAGAGGTCGACATTGTTGAATTAGTATATAGAATACAGATTAACAGATCGGAGCGGTATAGTATAAAGGAAAAGTCATCAATTCCCTCCCTATTGGATTTTGTTAATTCCTGTATAGTAAAATAAGCGCGCATGAAGTTTCCGAGTTCTAACTAGGGGACAACTAAACGTGCTTGAGCAGCATCCCCAACCCCCTAAGGACGTTCGGCAGCATGTTCGTCGGCACCGCTAATGGCACCACATTCAAGATTTTGACTTCCTTTTCCATGGTTAGGGAGCGGTAGTAAAAGGCCGTTCTAAACGATTGCATCGGTGTAGGTGGTCAGCAGAAATGCTCGCATGTTGTGTGACGATGTGATCTGTGGCGAGTCTCGGGCTATGCTGCTGGACTCTAGTCTCTAGACACGAACTTGCAAAGGGCCCCACAATCACGTTCACATCATGGCACCATGCTGAGTGATGTGAATTGGTCATAGACAGCCTTACTCCACGTTGAACAATCGCCGCCGTGTCCCTCTCTAGACTCTCGGAGTACGTAAAGAAGACCTTACGTCGACACCGACGAGACTGTAGAGAAGATGATGGATGCACGTCGTGGAGGTATATATAGATTGGAGGTGTCCCGGCGTTAAGCCATAAGCAGAGATCAAATTCAGTTTTAGGCTAAGGTCGACTGCATACATCTTCGTCACCCATGGCAACAGCTGATCATGACAAGGAGCAAAAGCTTAATATTGCGCCTACGGCTACCCGGCTCGGGACGACTGGGGTAGATCCGCACGACAGTGAGTCGCATGCGATCGTGTACCGCTACCCCGTGGCGGACGGAGCGAAACCGCTGGCGAGAGAGAGCGTGTGGACGTTCTTCTACCCCCATATTCTGGTGGCCGGCAGCAAGCCCGCCGACCAGAGCAATAAGGTCAGGAGCCCAGAGGAGCTGGACCGCCTGAAAATGCGGCGGGACCTGTTCCTCCTGGCCTTCCAGGCTGTCCAGCAGCTCCCCTCCGACGACCGCTGGTCCTTCTACCAGATCGCGGGCATCCACGGCCTCCCCCACCAGCCCTACGACGGCGCGGGCTCCCACGTGTGGACCAAGAGCAGCACGTGGTGGGGCGGCTACTGCCAGCACGGCAGCCCCCTGTTCCCCACGTGGCACCGCCCCTACCTGCTGCTGCTGGAGCAGTCCATCATCCGCCAGGCCAAGCTCCTGGCGGAGGGCCTGTCGGATGCCCAGGAGAAGAAGGCGGCCGCCGAGATCGCCAACGACATCCGCCTCCCGTACTGGGACTGGGCCGCCCACGCCACCCGCACCTTGGGCATGCCGGACATCTTCATGTCCACGGACATCTCGCTGGCCTACCCATGGAGGTCCTTCTCGGCGAGCAGCATCCCCAACCCCCTAAGGGCGTTCGTGGTGCCGGAGGACGTCGGCAGCCCCCACACCTCCTCGGACGTGTACAACCCCCCGGCCAAGCCCTACTACGTGGTGCCCTCTGAAGGCAGCCCCTTCACCCCCAAGGGCTACCCCACCGTCCGCCACCCCGACTCCTCTTACCGAACCCAGGACGACACCCTCAACTTCACCGCAATAATCGGTTCTTGGGTCTTAGCGGTGTGCCTGTGAGAGCACCAACATAAGTCAAGACCCAACCAATGTTTGTGCTCACACATGGCTTCTTCTCATAATGGGAGCCTTACAACTTGGAGTACCATGGATCATTGGTGGCACTTTATGAGGGTGGAACATTCAACATATGAAACATTGCTACAAGTACAACTATGGTTATTAGATTTGTGCCTTATTTCTATTCGAGTAAATCATCCCTTTGAAATATATTGCATTACTTGAGTCTATCTCTTCTTAGAAATGTTTCCTTGTGTGACCATGATACTTTATATACAGTGCACCGACTATGCTATTTGAATATTTGATTATTCATTCTTTAGTTTTGTATTGACTCTAATAGTGCATTTGGTGGTCTTACTTTCAATATGGTATAGTGCTAAACCCATGATTCTAGCATACCCCTATGATGGGTCTAAGTATGTTAAGACTTCGCTATCCTACAAAGAGTTGGTACAACCTGCTTGCACTTGGCAACCACAACTAGAACTTGGACCTAATTATACATGGAGACTACATTGATCTTTCCCATGTGCATAGCTTTGTATGCATGCGTATTCTCAACTTGGTTCTCTAGAGAATATCTAGTATGTGTATTCAGGGGTGGTCTGAGCATAAGTAGCAATGTCAGATTTTGTCTCCTGAGGATAATTTATTCTTTAGCAATGACAACCTTCAAGCAGAGCAGTCCAATTTGCAACCCCACAAATAGCACTTTGCTCTATTTCTGGACCTTGGAATATGTTTCTTGGTCTGTCAATTGCTCCTATGACACCTCTAAAGCTACTAGGGTGGTTGTATGTGTTAGATAAATTGGTTGTGATTTTATCCATTCCACCTTGTGGTATTCTAGTGCACACTTGGATTGGTTCCATTTTCAAAGTTCTTTGGCTCATCAAAATCGAGGATCTAGATGCCTTCCTTAAGCAATTTGAGGTGGCATATACCATGAATCGCATGTGATGGGGGAGCTTGCTTGAGTTCTTGCACCAAACACACACTATACACATAAGAGGAAGATCACTCATAAATACAAGAAGAGAGATAGAGGCCAAAACTTTTTCTTGTTAGTTTTTTCTTATTTCATACACAATACAATGTACGCAAAATATAGATAAGATACAACATAAAGGAAAGTGACTTACTAAGACAAATAGTGTATATTGACTGGTGTTATAATTATGCCAACTATAGATATGTGCAACCAACCAAATATACTAAATGATATGTTAGTAGCCATGTGAGGGTCATAATGATTACCGACATGCTAAGTATAGATGTGCAGACCTATCTAACTAGGTGGTCCATCATCAATGTCCCCACATGTTGAGCTTGCCATCTCAACACCCCCCCTCAAGCTCATCAATTATATCTCTGCAACTCCAAGTAAGCTTTGAGATTTTTGAAGCTTCTCTGCATCTAATGCATTTGTGAAAATGTTAGCAATTTGACCCTATGTACTGACATTTATCAAGTCAATCCATTCTATGGTAATGCACCTCAATGTGTTTTGTCCTAGCATGGAATACTGGGTTCCTAGCTAAACATATGCTACTCATGTTGTCATAGTAGTGAATGAAAATTGGACCATCTCCCTATAAATCCAAATCACTTAATAGCTTTTGTAGCCATACCACATCACATGCTACCATAACAACACCTCTATACTCAGCCTCTACTCTCAATAAAGCAACTATAGATTGCTTTTTGTTGCTCCACATAACTGTTGTGCTACCAAGAGAGAACTTGAATCCATTGGTAGATCTTCTATCAATCCAAACTATATCTGTGTAACCAAAAATTTGTATATCCTTATGTGCCTCATAAAAAAGCCCATAACATAAAATGCACTTTATATACCTCAATATACATCTAACTGCATCCAAATGAAGCTTTCTAGGCATCTGCATAAACTGGTTGACAAGACTAATAACATAGTCTAGCCTTGTGATAGTCATGTAGATCAAACTTTCTACTATCCTTCTTAGTATAGTAGGTTCTTCTATCTCATCCCCAACATTAGCACTCAACTTCACATTTTGATCCTATGGTACTGAAAGTGGCTTAAAGCTATCATACCATACTTGGACAAGATATCCAAGCCTTGGGGTAGCCATATACCATCATCACATCTGATCATCTCAATACCAAGAAAGTACCTGAGCTCACCAAAATCCCTCATCTCAAACTTCTTCTTCAAAATTTCCTTGATCTTAGCAATCCCACTATCATTATTGTTACTTGTGATAATCAAGTCATCTACATAGATGACTAAAATGACCAAACTTGCATCTCCCTTTCTCACATAAAGTGAGTGATTAATATTTAAAACATAAAATCTAGTGTTGACAAGATACTCTCCAATCTCATCAGACTATACTCTAGGTTCTTGCTGCACCCCATAGAGTGCCTTCTTTAACGTGCACACATATGTGGGATACTCTATATCCTTATAAACTCTTGGTTGCTTCATATACACCTCTTCTTGCAATTCACCATGGAAGAAGGCATTCTTTACATCTATTTGTTGCAAAATCCAACCTTTGGATACTGCCAAAGCAATCACATATCTAACAATGGCCATCCTAGCAATTGGAATAGATATCTCTTCATAATCTATGCCATATATTTGAGCATGGTCTTTTGCAACCAGTCTAGCTTTATACCTACTAATAAAACCATTAGCATTATGCTCAATTTTGTAGACCCACTTACAACCAATAGCTTTCTTACCCTTAGGTAATGATACTAGATCCTAAGTCTTACTGGCTTCTCATGGAACCATATCTTCATCCCTTGCTGCATCCCAATGAGCATAACCAACAACAACATCCTCAAAATAAGTGGGCTCAACATCTTCAACCACATTTATCATATTAGCATAATGGTGAGCTATATAATATTCAAAACTAAATATGTTAATAGGGTATCTTACCTTGCTAGACTTGCGTACCACTAGATCACTTAATAGAGCCTTTACATTACCATGTGCTCTCTATACACCTAGTATCTTGACTGAAGGAATACCAAGCTCATCATTCAAAATCTTTAAACCACTGGAATCTCCATCAACCCCCAAGTAACCAACAGATGTATCATTACCATCTAACACTTTTTTCTTTTCTTTGTTTTTACATATAATACTAATAAATACACTTGAAGATATGAGACTACCCCTTAGTCTCCCAAACCAAGGGCTACACTTACCAAGGGCTAACTATAGATGTAGTACCAAATTATGTTTCTAGTCCACTAAGGCTCTGTGATTCTTACTTTTCTTTCTGCACATAACTATTATCATCATCATCATCTTCCAATGTATCACCATGTAACGTGTCCGCTAGAATCATTCCGGACACGTCTTAGCAGTCCATCGGGAAGGATGTCTAGAAATCTCCACCCGGCACTCCCATGGAATGTTACGGGTTTTGCAATTTAGGTCTTCCCGAGTCTACCACGTAGCGGAAGTATCCTGGCCGTTCCCACTTAGGATCGACCTGAATTTGGGTTTCCCTGTTTGGTCATTAGCTATCAACAACTAGCGTCAGACCCGAGCGAACTACTTTACGCAGAAAACGCCAGGTCCGAAGCGGATTCACGCTGCACTTGGTTCAAGGAGAATGGGAAACGAGAGGGATGCAAGGCTCGACCTCTCTGCCAAAAGGCATAGTCCCATTCCGTTCCCCTAAAACAGCCTGAATCGGGTAATCGGTACTTCCAAGTCATTGTTCTCCTTGCTTGTTTTGGTGATGACGATCATCCTCTGTCCATCGAAGATCTTGAGAAAAGTTCCCGGCTAACCGGGACCACCCATCCGTAGGACGGACCCATGGTCCATCCTCCGCACTTTCCTCGGTTTGTTTTAGTTATGTAATTACCTACCACATTAGTTTGACATATACAAACAGCTTCCTTGATTAACCCTGTTAAGCACTGGTTCCTTCACGTAATCTTATCACAGGACATAAAGAAAACAATGTCAAACAACTTCTTTATTATCATTTTATCCTTTTATCTTTGAAATATAAGGAGTTTTCCGCCCGTAGGCGCATTCATAATCCGCCCGAAGGCTATCCAGTAATCCTTCAGTGATTACTAATCCAAGTTTCCGCCCGTAGACTAGTATGCAGGCCTCGAGATCCAATCCCGAGTCACGTTAGTCTCTTGTGCAGGGCCGGGAAGGCGAGGGATTTACAGCCAGAGCCCCCCCTGGCACCCAAGCGTCCTCCTGCTCCAAGTAGAACTCAACGGAGAGACCTCTCACGGCGGGTTCGGTCCACGTTCCCGGCGCGGTTCACAACCCCCTTGGTTAGGGTCAGGCAGGTAGTCGGGGGTAACTGAAGCTGCCACTCCCTTCAGGTCAGGCCTTCAACCTGAAGTATTTAGATATATTCTCATCCTTTAGTTCATTGAGCAAACAATACAAACAGTCCTTTCTAAACTGTTACAAGCACAATCAATTTCAGTGGTCTTTTAGCTGGCAAACTGTTAAGGAGTGACTCCTTTTCTCTGAATGCAACCCGCATTCGATCCGGAATCAATTGCAACTTGGCAAGATTCCTATCATTCTTGGGTTAGGGTCATACCCTACCCATACTTTAGTGTTTAGTTGTGGTAGGTTCCAGCGACCATGTCGCTTCAGTTTATTGACTGGTCATTTTCAAATACCTAACTTTCCTTTTCCTTGGCAAATTATCCCCAAGAAAAGTGAGTAACAGGATGATTAGTCATCCTCTTGTAAGTTAAATTCTTTCAATAACTTGCCAACCTCATTTTCGAGAGATGACAAAAACTCTCTTGTGGACAAATCTCAAGACTATACAATGTTGCGGCTTTGTGCACAAGTATTGCATCTATTCCACGGAATCCTTCTATCCATTGCTTAGCGTTTCCCGATCACGGAGTTTACCTCCATCGAGTAACAGGGTTTTATTGGGTATCCTCCAACCCATTCCTAATTAGGTTGGCCCATGGTCCTAGAAATAGGCAACTCCGTCGGAGTTTCATCATGATCCTTAGGATAAAACCTTAGATCATTTCATGCATGAACATCCAATTGTTTCGACAATTTGTGAACGTGTGTAGGATCTTTAGATTCACGGTTTCCGTCTAAAGCTAGGTCGAATTATTATTGTACTAAACCCTAGTCAACACTTAGGATTCCTATCATATTGACTCAATCATGTCCCACGAATCCTTGTGGTTTAGATTATTTAGTCAATTCAATTATGCTTGTCTTGCGACAAGGATGATCCTTCTAAAGGTAATAAACTAGATCTAATGGAGAACAATAGTTACAACTACACCAATACGTGTAAACATGCGATTCAGTGCTTCAACGCATCACATGGTTCACAATAACCCCATCTTTCCTTGGCAAAGCAAAAATTCCTGATAATCCGGACACTAACTTTCCTAGGTCCTACTAGGACTTACATCAAATAAACATGCCACTTGCAAGTCCATAGTTCATGTTTGTGCCCTTCTATCCCTTTTCGAATAACATCTTATGGTTGTTAACTTTCCTCAAGAATCAATACAAGGAAGATTTATCTAAAAATGGGACATACCATTAATCTTTCCATACCTAGTAAAAAGGTGTACCTTAATAATTTCAACCTTGTAATGAGGCAACAGTTGTCCTAGGTTCGTCACTTTCGAATGCAAAAAAGGAACTTAATAAGGTCCTGCGAATGCATAGACACCTTATTCTCTTTTCATTAACTCCATTGAACGTACCAATGATCAATTTCCATATCTTAAGCTATTTCTAATAATGTTCAAATAGCCAATTCATGTCCTAATTGCATTTAACTTGACTAGTTGCATTTGACATGCATGAGTGCCTCCTAATCTGTGAAGTTATCGTGAATAGTTCAATACTTTTGTGTGGAATCCAAATAGATAAAACCTGGACTTGCGGTCTCCGGAAAATATCCACGTATGCTCGGGGTGAACCTTCCACATCGCACCTTGTGATCTTTCTAGAAGCCATCGCGAATTCGATCTCCAGTTAGCCTTTGTGGATTTCGACTTTTGGCCTTGGCTTGCAATCTTATGACCTTGGCCCGTCTCCCTCGTATGCGCAATTCTCTTTGATATATGGCTTCCTTGACCGACGTTCCGACTTGCGGAATTTGCCTTGGGAAGGCCTTAGGGTTCTTATGAGGTCCCTTTGACAGTGGAGATTTGAGAACTTTAATCCACCTTGAATTTCCGGGTTTAGGAAGGATTGTGTGGGCCTTACGATGATGTCCGCGGAAAAGGGCTCTTGCGAATGGGCCTTGCAAGAATGGGACTTTAGAGTTCTTCTTCTTCTTCCAAAAATCCAAGGACCGGCCTTGGGGAGAATTGGTGGGAAGGCCTTATAGACTTCCTCTTCGAAACCCGAGGGGAAAATTGGACTTTTGGAGGATCTAGTGGGACGGAGCTTTAAATTCGAGCCTAGAAGGCTTATGGATGATCGGTGAGAAGGGTCTTGTGTTGGGAATCCGCGAGAAGGGGCTTACACCGGCTAATACGGCTGTGTGGGAATAAAAAGGGAAAGGGGAATTGAATCCCGGGATAAAAATGGGCTTATGAAGGCCTCCATGGGAAAGGGCTTTAAGAAGCCCTTAGAAGCTTCCTAGAGAAGCTTCTCCAGCACGTGGCCACGTTGGGCAGAGGGGGGGTGGTGATTCGGCGTGGCGGCGGACTGGGCAGTCAGGTGGCTAGCGGACTGGGCGCAGCATGGCGGCGGCCTGGCGGGCTTCCTTCACACTTTGCGTCCCCTCCTTCTCGCAGCCTGGCGACTCCCAGCACGTCCGACACCTTCACGTCCGGCACACGGTCCACCCTCCTTCAGCACGGCGCGTTCCCTCCTTCCACAGCCGGCCTTCACACGATCTTCTGCCCATCCTTTCCTCCCTTCCACACGGCCCGCTCTCCTCCTCTAGCTCTCTCCCTTCACAGCTCCTCCCTCACGCTTGCACCTCCTCATGGCGACGGCCTTATGTCCTTCCATAGCCTCCCTCTCACGCCTTCACACGATCTTCTGCCTACGGCCGTCCGTCCTCCCCCATTGTCCTTTCCCCCCCCCAAGAGGGGGTTCTTATAGTCCAAGGGGGGAGAGGGGTTCTCCCCACGTGTCCCTATGCATGGCCTCTCCCCCACGTCCTCATGCTCCCCTAGCCCATCCCTTTCCCCCAGCCACACATCGGCTGGGGAGAATAATAAAAAAATTTGCACTAAATCCACCTTTATCCCCTTATCCTCCTCCCAAGAGGGAGTTTTCCCGCGGCTATGCCGGTTTGAATCCCCGACCCTATTTTCGCAAGGTGGAGTGTCTCCATTTCCCGCGTATGGCTGCTAGCACTGGTGATAATCTTTGCACGAGTTTACGATGAGAGCGGGAAGTTAATATTTACGGTAGGCAGTACGCGGAAATATTACACACCACTAGATGCATACCAACTACTCATCTCATAAAAAATAACATCTATGCTCACTTTGAACTCACCTTATAACAATGATACTCTTTCTTCTCTAAAGATTAGTCAATAAAAATACATTTTTCATCCTTTATATCAAGCTTCTTTTTTAGGTCATTTGGCACTTGAACATATACAATACAACCAAACACTTTTAAGTGTGACACATTAGTCTTATTGCTTGTAAAGTATTCTTTGGGATCATTCCATGAATTGTAGCCGGTGGGTAGCATCATGAATGGCTTCAAACCAAAAAATATTTTGGTAAATTCTTTTTAGCCATTAATACCCATGTAACCTTTGCAATATATCTATTTTTTATTTCCGTAACCCCAATTTGTTGTGGGTACACTTACAAGTAAATTGTCTCTTTATCCCATAAGATCTCAAGAAGTCATTGAGCTCATTAGAGAGGTACTCTCTCCCTCAATTTGACCTCAAATAGTTAACTTTCAGGCCCATTATTATTTCAATAGTAGCTTTCTTGAACAATCATCAATAAACATGACAAAATATTTGTTGCTACCAATAGATATTTTTATGTAGGTTCCCAAATATTCCCGTATACAACATCAAGTATATTCTTGCTCACATCTTTATCATGTAGAAAAGGTTGTCTTGCCTACTTACCAAAGTGGCATACTTCACACACTTTATGAAATTTTACAACTCTAAAAATAGACAACCCAGTAACCAACCCTTTG
Organism: Lygodium microphyllum; assembly: GCF_053477565.2. NCBI lineage: Eukaryota > Viridiplantae > Streptophyta > Polypodiopsida > Schizaeales > Lygodiaceae > Lygodium > Lygodium microphyllum. The sequence continues at coordinate 4,015,046 of NC_141140.1, read as the reverse complement.
GACTATATCAATTTCAACCTTTGTATGTTTGCATGTCCAATACATTTGTGCCATATTTTAATGTTTGCAACCACTCCTTTGCCTTTATTAGCATACATAGTAGGAATTCTAGCATCTAAAGTCAACATGCAACCAACTCTACTTCCTTTTGTGACCAACTTACACTTATCATTAAAGTTTTTCACAAAATAACCTTTTGCATTAAATCAAACTTGTAGCCCTTGGGCATTTGGCCAATAGATACTAGATTCTTTGTGATGGATGGTATATGTAATACATCTGATAGGCTCTTCATTTGACCATCATGCAAGGACAAGGAGACTTTTTCAATGTATAAAATTGGGTGGTATGAATCATCATCTATCTACACATAACTTGGATTTTGTAAATCTTATATCCCTCCAAACCATTTAGCATAACTGGTCATATAATTAGATACACTTGAATCAACATACCATATATCATAATGTGTGCCCTTTTCTGTAGTAACATTTTTCATATGCTGCATAACAAACAGATGCTCATTTTAGTCTTCATTTTGTTGTGAGGATGATGCATAGTTTTCTTGCTACAAGTTACCTCTATAGATCTCATCCTTCTTAGCATAACATTGGGCTACAATATGATCTGTTTTGCCACAATAATGATAAACAATATGAGAATTGTAAGAACCTTTGTTCTACCATCCACCTCTTCCTTTAGAGCTCCCCCTACCTTTAAAGCTTTCATAGTCTCCTAAAACTTGTGTTTCACTAAATTGTTGATTTAACTTTTCTTTGTTATCACTAACATGTCCCATACCACAAACTATTGAAGAGAAATTTTTATGTCCTATTCCTAAACTTGAGTAAGATTCTTGGATCTATTCACCACTTCTTTCAAATGATTCACCCTACATGTTGATCTCTTTAGTGATCATGAGAGAGACCAACTCATCAAAAATTGAAAACACCTCTCTACATACACAGAAGTAACAATCGATTTCCATGACTTCTCATTATTAAGGCCACCCAAGATAGATGAAACCAAATCATCATCATCAAGTATTGTATCAATAGCTTCTAAGGCTTCTACAATACTACTCACTTTCAAAACATACTCATTTACATATATCTTCACTTTCTTCAAAGTATTCAACTCTTGCTTGAGTTGAATTTTCCATACCTTTGTATTTACTAAAAATATGTTTTAAAAATTTGTCCAAGTTACATGTGAAGTTTTGCATTTTTAATATATTCTAGAATAGTATTATCAATGACTAAAGATAGCCAATACGCCTTTAATTATTTTGAAGCCGTCGTAGGATTGATAGGCTCTGACTCCTTTTATTCACTTGAAACAAACTTATAGAGGGATTTTCCAATAAGAAAAATTTTCACACAAAACTTCTATGATAGGTAGTTGTTCTTCTCTAGCTTCTCAATGATGGGGCTTCCAATGTTCTCTACAATTTTCAAAAAATCAATACAAAACAATAAGCAAGTCTTTTGCAACCTTTTACAACAAGTATACACTAGTACACTAAGTAGTCTATTAGCCTGATTGCTCAATAATGCATATGATCTATAATCTATTTGTAGATAGAACTTGTGTTTTATTCTTGACAAACACCTCAAAACTTACATGTTCAAAATCTGTAACCTGTGCATCCACTTTCGATTGACACAACCGAAATTATAATATACCCTAAAATTGCTATTTGCAACCTTACGGATCTGAAATGGATCCAAAAATGACCTCAGATGGCTGAAAAAGAAGTGGATGAGCCTAAAGGCCATCTGTGTAGTATAAAAAATGTTTTTCTTGCACACCAAATCTCATAACAATTTGAGATTTTTGCTCTACCCTACTTTCGGTGCCTCCACAAGCACTTTCCAAGAGAAAGAGTGGAAGAATGGAAGAGCTTCATACTCATTTCTTGCCTTATCCAATTCTTGCTTCTTCTCCTTTACTTAAACCTTCAAAACTATCCTCTCTTAGTGGTACCACTTTGATACCATGCCACAAATCACATGGTGGGAAAACTTACTTAAGCTGCTACACCAAATGCACACCATACACACACGAGAGGAAGCTTCCCCAAAAACACAAGAAGAGAGATGGAGGCCAAAATATTTTCTTGCCAATTTCTTCTTTTTATTTGACACACAATACAATGTACAAAAAGTATAGATAAATACAACATAAAGAAAAGTGGCCTACTAATTCATACAATGCATAGCTGACTATACAAATTGACTTGGTGCTGTAACTATGCTGGCTTAGGTAAGTGCAACAAACGATAATAAGTAATAGGTCAATGGCTATATGAGGATCATAATAACCATTGGCGTGCTAAGTGTAGACATGCAGACCCATATAACTAGTAAGTCCATCATCGATGTTCACACGTGCTGAGCTTGCCATCTCAAGGGTATATAGAGTCAATTTTCCTATCCAAGTGTATCTTGCCTATAAGGTGGTCGTATTCCAATAATCAATACAAAATGTGTTGGCAACTTGGCTCCCAATAGAAAACAACTAGCCAACATTTAGTGATGCAAAGGTAGCATTCCACTTATGGTTCTAGCCGGATAGGTCAAATGCCCAAAAGCTAGAGAGGCTACGTAGGCTCAAACAAGGTGATGCCACAGTCCAAGGCTGTAGAGCTCATTTTAAGATCTTGAGAGGATGAATATTCCCAAACAACCAACTAGTGAAATATTGTGCTTCTTATATGTGCAATGTTTTTAACTAGGATATCCATAAAGCTTTGGCTTTGGAAGATCTATCAAGTAATTACTTGGAGTATTTCTACTAGCATGCTATTTGCATTCAGATGTTTCTAACTAAGGAAAAGTCAAACAAAGTGAAGAAACTAACCAAATCCATTGATAACTGTCATTATATGGAACACAATGACTCTGATATAGATTTGAACCTAGAGAAGGAGGACTTTGAGGATAAGGATTGCCCAAAGCCCACAAAGTCCAACAGGAAGAACAAGGGCCATGAACCCTAGAGTGGACTTGAAAATCTATAGTCAAAACTCTCTAGTGTACAAAGTGCAATAATCTGGGTCATCTAGTGAATCTATTTTGGTCTTAATCAGTGATGGTGTGGCATACATCATACTGTCATCCTCAATATGGAGGTGTGCTAGTACAATACTAGGAACACGTAGCTAAGTTAGTCAAAGAAGAGCTAGATTGACTCCTCTAAGTCAACGTTATTGCTCATGTGGATCAAGTAGAACGGATTTCTCCCATAGTCATTATGCCAAAGAAAAACAAGAAGCTAAGAATATGTGTAGATCACATAAAAGTGAATGTTGCTACTATTCTAGATCCCTTTTCTATTCCTTACCTTGATAGCATTCTAGATGAGCTTGCTCGCTATGAAATCTATTCATTCTTAGATGGCTTTAGTGGCTATAATCAAGTTTAGCTTGCTCCCAAGGACCAACTCAAGATTTCTTTCATTGCCGCTTGGGGCATATTTGTATGTATACTAATGTGGTTTGGGGCTAAAGAATACCTTAGCTTCCTTCCAATGGAATATTCAATAAATTTTTGGGTCCTACCTCATAGACTTCATGAGGGTATTTTTGGAAAACTTTAGTATCTTTGGTACCCTCCTACATTTTCATCATCTCGGGCTCTACTTCACTATATGTCTTGAAGTTAATCTTAGTCTTAACTCCATGAAATGTGTCTTTGTTATGAATGGTGGTGTTCTTTTGAATCATATTATTTTTTGTGATGGCATTGTTGAGGACCCTAACAAGCTCATTGCCATTACACAAGCTCCAATCCTAGATTCCCCATCAATTGGGTGGCAAATGACTCTTCTCTACCGAGAAAATTTATTTTGTAATTGCAAGGGAATGCCTAAGAATGATCTACTACCATTATTGACTTGACCATTCCCTTGTATTCCATGTGGATCATTCTACTCTAGTCTACTTGGTCAAGTAGTAGAATGTCACTCAAAGATTAGCTAGATGGATTATCTTGCTACAAGAATTTGAATTCAAAGTGGTGCATTGACTAGGAGCACAACATGTGATTGTAGACTTTCTTTCTTGGTTGTATTTTGGAGAAGCTCCTTTGGGAGTAGATGATGACTTTCTTGATGCCAACTATTTTCTGTAGTAGCCGATAGTCCAGATCTTGACCCACCCAATCCTCCCTAGACGTGGTATGAAAAAGTATTGGTATTGTTGGACTCAAGACAAGTCTGAGACCACATCTCGATGGACTAGCCCAAAACATTGGCTCTCTGGAGTCAGTGTTTTAAATCCATCCTAAGCCAGCTCTACCATAGGACATTATCCGAAGTGTTGTAATGCATCATTCTCCCTATGGAGAAAGATGCGGGAATGGAAGAGCTCATCATGGTATTGCCAGAGGCCAGTTTCAACAAAATTCAAAAATCATGACTATGGTGGCTGACCATGCATGGAGATGTCTACTAGTTTGTTATAAAATGCCATCAGCAACTCAGTCAACCTCTTTCCTAGGATCAGTTACCCTTCTACCTAATCTTGCCTCTTGAACCCTTTCAAAAATGGGGACTAGAATTTGTTGGACCTATCAAATATGTGGCATCTTACACGAAAAAAAAGTACATCCTTACTACAACAGACTATTGTACCAAGTGGGTAGAATCTTGGGCACTTCCCAACAATTCAACAACCATAGTGACCAAGTGCCTCTTCAAATATACATTTATCCACTAAGGTTTTATGTAGAATTGGTGAGTGATTGAGGAAGTCACTTTGTAAATAAGGTCATTGATCATATGACTTCCTTCATGGTGATTCATGAGAGATCCTCTCCTTACTATTTGCAAGCCGATAGCTTGGCCAAATCCAAAAATAAGACCATGTGTAAAATTCTTACAAAGCTGGTCAAGCATCATATTAAAGATTGGGATACCAAGCTCATAGCCACATTATGGGCTTACTGCATATCATTCAAGTTGGCCATAGGCCTCACTCCTTCCAAGCTTGCATTTGGCATCGAGGCAATTATGCCTCTAGAGTTTATAGTTCCAATACTTTGGATTGTTGTTGAAGATTGCCTTTTTCCTTCAGAATCCCTTCCTTTTCAGCTAAAGAATCTTGCAGAGTTGGTGGATAAGGATTGGATTCGGAGTTCTTATCTTCTATCCAAAGTCCAGTTCTTATAGAAACATCAAATGGATTTCCTCTCTAAGAAGTGGCTCTTTGAGAAAGGGCAAGCAGTGCTCATCTCTAGTACTTGGATAGGCAAGCTTCCAGGAAAATATGAAGTCGTTTTGAAGGTCATGTGTGGCCAATACTTCACATTTTGCTTTTCCCCCCACCGCAATGAATCTAGCCCACTTAGTTCCCACTAGTGATGCCACCCATCCCTCTCCTTCATCCCCATAGGAAATTTCTCATGATAAAATAGACGAACAGCCCAATATAGTTTAGGAGGAGAAGGAAACAACTTCTACAAAGGACATTCCAAAAATGACACTTGTGAAGACAAATCTACCACCATGGATGTCCCCCAAGATGCCCCCAACCTACCTGTGCAGAGTAGAACCCTCTAGTTTCAATTAGGAAAATCTACACTTTAAGTCTCACTATACCCTATCGGTTTAGTCCTCTTGAGGCCAAAGGCACAACATTGAGGAAGACTTGCAGACTATTAGCTAGTTTCCTAACATTGTCACTAGGACTACCATGTAGGTTGTCCCAATGCCAACCTTGATAGCATAGTCCACCTCTACCACCATTAAAGTGATAATATCGATAGAGTTTTACCTTGAAATTTCCCCGTGTTGTTTGAATTATGTGGGAGGAGGAATTTTCCAACACCAGCAGAATAGAGAAGTGCAAAAACTCTAGGCTACGCTCATAGATCCCTATTCTTAGTTGCCACCCTTACCCCATTTGGAAAATGACCTAGATGTTGATCCCCAACCCTAGCCTTCAGCCCACCTTAGTATGACCACCCTTATAGCCACTAACCTTGAAGCACGCCCCCCTGTTCTTCTCCTCTTACCACCTCTCCATCTACTATAGGCTTGGTAGCCACACTTCAGCAAGAGGCCATCCCCCCATCCCAGTCTATGTTCCCTAAGGCACGCCCACAAAGATTGGCAAGGCAATAGTAGCTGCATCTCCCAGTTCTTTGGATGACAAGATGTTGTAGCTCATGGTAGAGAATGTCTCAATCCCCTTCTAATCCATGGCAATTGGACTCAAGAGGAGAGGGATCATGCCTTATGAACACCCAAGGCACATCTTAGAATCACCCTTGATGACAACCGTGGCTGGTAAAGGTAAGAATGTAATTAAGAAAGAGCCCATAACGAAGCTCCCCAAAGAAGACTTGCCCAAGACTTCTTTGATTTCTCAATAGGCACTTCCTTTGCATACCCCAAATAGCTTTTTCTCATGGAACATTGTAAGGCCCTTCAACAATAGCAAGATGAGGCTCTAGGGCTAGTCGAAGTGCTCCAAAATGACCATCACCAACTGTTGTTGGCTAATGCAGACGTGAAGGCCAAGTACATGCATAACCCTTGGATCAAATGATACATTGGGGTGTTGTCTCTTCTTTTGACCCGATTTTCCCAATCATAGCCATAGCAATAGCCTGACCCCACACTCAAGCCTGAACATCCACTACTCAAAGCCCTACACAGAATAAGTACACCCAATAGAAGAAGTCCACGGAGGAGTCTAAATTAGCTCAGCAAAACACATGGAGGAGATGTCATGTGAGCCTTGCATCAAGTTACATTCCAAGGTGGAGCAACTCAAAGGGAGGCTAACACATACATAAGACGTCTCTTCAAAGCATGTCATGAGAGTGGAAGGGGATTAGTTTCAATAGGTTGTGCACATGGGTGCTTACTACTTGAAGATCTTGGCTATGGAACTCTTTGTGCATTGCATTCCCTAGTTGCCCCTCTAGAATAGCATGGATCTCTAGCTCTTACAATACCACATGAATTATAATCCACTTCTCCCTTACCACCAATCCCTCCTGGTCAGCATCCCTACGGTCCTACAAAACTTGGCCCTCTCCCCCTTTGATTTTGCACCTCTCTCATATCTGAATCTGCCACTACGCTAGTCCACAGCCCCAATACGAACACAATCAATAGCACCCTAGGATGATGCCATGTCGATTCAAGTCCTCCATGCATCCCATGTGCCATGTGTAAGTGCATGACAGTTCTAATTGGCGGTCAAAAGTTGCATTCATAGATTGGCGAGTAAAGTGGCAATCAATGCTAACGACAGTGGTGCAGTAATGGAAGATGGCACTTTAGCCAAAGATTGTGGTAAAAGGACTTCAAGACACTACATGAAACCAAAGGCTATAAAAAGAAGTAGAGATGAAATGATGGGGGGTTTCGTGTCTACAATTGTGACCCAGACTGTTTGCCAATATTCTTCCATTTTTTTCCCATTGTATTGTTGTGACTGCAATCATGGTCATTTGATTTGTGCCTTGTGTTTCCCTAAGGGAATCACCCCTTGGAAATGTATTTCATTTCATTGTGCCTTGTGTTTCCCTAAGGGAATCACCCCTTGTGTTTCCCTAAGGGAATCACCCCTTGGAAATGTATTTCATTTCCTCTTTTTTTTGTTCTTAAAAAAGTCTCCCTAAAGGACCATGGTACTTCATATACGATGCACTAACTGAGCTATTTGAATATATGATTATTCCTTCTTTGGTTTCGTATTGTCTTTAATAGTGCATTTGATAGTCTTTCTTTTGATATGCTATATTAATGAAACCATGATGCTAGCCTACTCCTATGTCATCAAGTCTGAGTATGTTAAGACTCGACTATCTTTGTAGAGTTGGTGCAATTTGCTTGCACTATGTGGCCACAATTGAAACTTGGACATGATTACATGGGGAAATAGTAGGCCACATGGCCTAGTGGATGGAAGTTCCAATAAGATTTGAGTTTTCATGGTTGTGTGAGGAATGGTGGTGAGGATAGCGAGTCATGATATGACTCCAAAAATCATGCTTCTAGTCCTATCCTCTTGAATGGATCACATACTTCATGTACCTTTGATTGTAGCTATAACATATCATTGTACCATTGTACTAGGTCTTCCACATTAGGTGGCCTTGATAGTGAGAAGACTTGAAAATCATTTTTCACTTTTGTATATGTAAGGAAGCCATTTCTAGATTTTGATGAGTTGGTCTCTCTCATGACCTTCAAAGAGATCAATATGCATGGTGAATCATCTAAATGAAGTCGTGAACAGATCCAAGAATTTTACCCAAGTTAGGAAAGGGGACGTGGTAGATCCTCTTTGAGAGGCCATGGTATGGGATGTATTAAGGATAACTAGCAAAACATATTAAATTAATAATTCAATTAAATGCAGATTTCAAGAGGTTGTGGAAACTTTAGAGGCAGGGGGAGCTCTAGAGGAAGAGGTGAAGGATAGAACATAGGTTCTGAAAATTTTGGTATTATTTGTCATTATTGTGGCAAAATAGATCATATTGGAACCCATTGTTATGCTAAGAAGGATGATATCCATAATAGTGAATTATAGTAAGAAAACAATGTATCATATTTATGATAGAATAATGACAAAAATGAGTGTTTATTTGTTTTGCAGCATATGGTAAATGTTGTTACAAGAAAGGAGACGCATGATGATGTATTGTACGTTGATTCAGATACATCTAATCATATGAACTATCATGCTGAATGGTTTTGTGTAATGAAGCAAATTATCAACATGAGAGTTGAAGCCTTCTCCAAATATAAACCTTGTAAATACTTGAGCCAAGAGAGATGAGGGCTTTAGGGTTTAGTATAAAAAGGCAAGAAGTGCTAATGTAGATTTTTTTTTGGCACTATCACTAATTTTCCAAATCTTCTTGTCTTTTATCTTCTTGTACTTGGTTTGCAGTTCATGGCTACATTGTGCTATCTTATGCTCCGTGATGTCTTGCATATACCTACGCTCAATAAGAGCCTGATCTCTGTCAGTCAGTTGCATGGTGCAAGATATTATGTCTTTCTTGGGGATACTTTATGGAAAATCCATCGTGGTTGCTTGGTATTGGCCAGAGGTGCTAGATATGGCAGTGATTATGTAGTGCATGTCTCTCATGTGGGAGATTCTATGGTTGCAGTTACATAGATACCACATGCATTGTTATGGCATTGTCGCCTAGGCCATGTACGACACACTAAGATGGATGCTTTATGTAATATGGGCTTATTGCCTGCTCTTCCCCATGCTACTTGCCCTCACTGTACTCATGGTCTGTGCAGAGCCTCTTTGACGGCGATCATGTGAGGCATGCTCCTCTAGATCTAGTCCATGTTGCAGTATATGGACCTATGCCTTCCCAATCACTTGGTGGAGTGTCACATTTTGTGACTTTCATGGATTATGCAACCCACCATGTTTGGGCTTACCCTTTGGTATGGATTGAGGATGCTGTTACTATGCTTGACAGGTTTATGGATTCTGTTGTGGTAGCAGGCCTAGATGCTTGTAGATGGATTATGAGAGTCATGCTATCTCTCCCAGCTTACAAATCTCTTGTCAGCAATATGGCATTGATTTCTTATGCCCATAGTATTATGGGATTGCTCATGGCATGTGCCTGACTTTACATGCAAAGATTGCTTCTATGCTTACCAAAGCTAGGTTGTCTTATGGCTTTTGGGCTGAGGCCCTTATGAGGGTAGTCTACTTGGTTAATCGAACGTCGTGTTTCTCTTTGGATTTTATTACTCCGCATGAGGCATGGAGTGGCATGAGACCCTCCTATGATCACTTAAGGATGTTTGGCTACTAGGCATCTGTCTCAGTATGCCACATGAGCCTATGTCATGCAGATGCATACCCCTTGGTTATGGAGATGGTGACTGTACAGCTTACATGTTTTGGGATTTAGATGCCCAGCAGGTTCTACGCAGCTGTCATGCTATCTTTTATGAGAGGCAGACACCTCTCAGGCCTCTTGATGCACGTTCAGTGCGTTTTATGACTGATTCTATAGTCGTATCTCAGTCTTCCACTTTGCTGAGGCCGCATACTATCTTGAGACCGTGTTTGACTTGTGTCCAAGATGCTGGCCCTCTTTCGATGATTGACCTTGGAGAGTCTGTATGCTCTCTGATGCCTTTTATGTGTTGTGCTAATGCTATGCACCACTCTGATGCTTTACAGCCATGCACTTATGAATTGTGTTTCTTGCTTCATGGGAACCAGTCATGGATTGCTCTATTGTCTAGAGCTATGGGATCGCTTATCTCCTAGATGTCATGGACTCAGGGATGCTAGACTCTTCTTGTGAGGAGGTTCTCGCCACTTATTGCACAGCTTGCTTTCCAATTGGGCATTGGGGGTGAGATGTCATGATTTCTCACCCTGTCTCTTTTCTTTTGTTTTGTTTTTTCACTCCCTGGCTCATTAGCCTTTTAGTGGGAGGTTGTTGGGGTAAAAGGCCCTTGGGCCTGCCTATGTACAGTGACCATCCATATTCTTTATTCATATATATATGAAAGTGCAATAAGGTTGTCATAACATTGTTGACAGCACCTACATTGTGTGTGCTCTTCTCTCCCGCGTCTCCTGCATCCCTTTCAATATCAAACTACCTCATCCACATATGGTGGTGCATCCTATACATAAAAATCTATAAAATAATTTGGTGCATCATGCACCATGATATAGTATAGTTATGCTTCTCTTACCTCCAAAATCTCCAACACATCTTGCATGAATAGGTATTCAACCCCCTCGATGGTGACAGCATGGAGAGAAGCAAGGGGTGGGTCATTTCTTAGCATCTCAATGAGGCACGGAGGTGGGTGTACAATAGCTAAGCTTTGTGATGCCTCCTCACTCAGATCAAGAGCGATTTCCTCAGGCTCCCTCTCATAATATTGTAGATGCAGTGGCTGAGAGGGTGCATCTATATCTTCCGCACTATCCTCTTGCACATCAATGCACAAAACATAGATAGCAAAGGCTACATCAAGCTCGATAAGATCCATAAATCCACCTAAGAGTAGAGTCTGAGATGGAGCAAGTGAGAGGGTTAGTCTCATCACAAAATTATGCCAATATGCTAGAGCTAGGATCTACCATAGAAAGTGAGCTCTCTAAATTCAAGGTCATGCAAAACCTCGGGTAAATCTGGTCCCCTATAGATGCGTAGCATGTGGAGTTAATCCTTGCAACAACGAAGGTGGGAGTAGTAGCCATGGCACAGAGAAAGAGAGAAAAAAGGAGAGCACAAGTATAGAGAAGTAGAGAATGAAAGTGAAAATGAGTTTGGAGATCTAACTTTTATGTATCAAGGGTTTTAAATAAATATTCTTATAAAATTTTTAATCCTAAAGTTTCAAATTAAAAGCCTAACCATAGATACTTTATTTCAATAATTAAAAACCACCATCAAAATTACTTAAATAGACAAATACTTTATTACACTTCATTATATCCTCAAATATGTTTGGATCGTTGAGTATGTGCAAGTCTAACTAGAGCAAATATTGGATTTTTTAAGAAAAAAATCTAAAAGTCCTTCAAACATAACAACTAGAAATCTAAATACTTTTAACATGTATTTTCATTCCTTCCAACAATAGAGCGAGTGCTCATAAAATGAGTAGAAGAGATGAGCTGCAATATATCGTTATATGCAAAGACAATATTCCAAAGGCTATAGAACTCCAGCCTGTAATTTAATTGTGATTTTAACCAGTGCGATTGACTAATTACAACATATATACTCACATGCTTGGATCATAGTAAACCAAAATTATCAAAATTAAAAGTACACAGAAGTTTTAAAAAATTTGTATTCACTCTTTAAAAGAATTTTTACAAGGATTCCACTATCTCAAGGATATATGGAGAAGCACATTGCTTACATGTCAAGGATTGTTCACTACGAGTCTTGACCTTTCTATTATCTGTTAAAATATCGGATCTAGAGCATGGCTATGGAGGTTGAAAGAGGAAGAGTGAGCTCATGATGTAACAGACATCAAGACCAACTATCACACGAGTGAATTAGCTTCCAAGAAGGAAGCTTGGACTCATAAACACAATCTTGTGTGTTGACAATGACACAAACACTTTGCTGGAAGTACAAAAGTATTATGTCATTGCATTCAAGATGAGAGCAAGTACAATGCTTTATAGGAATAAACTAGGTTGCACTTTCCTCCACTATGCATATGGGATTCTGTATCCTGAGCCGACACTGCTCCATACAAAGAGGCTAAGCTAGGTGTGATTGCCAATATCTCAAGACCTCTCCTCAATCACAACCAGAGAAGTATAAAGTGTGTAGAGGCTTTAGTGAGCAACCACCTGTAAAGTGTGGGCACACCACAAACATGGTAAACACTAGAGGCTGTCACAGAAAAGGATAAGTGTGGGTACCAAAGAAATGGTGGACATCCAGAGGCTATAAAAGGGGCCTCACAAAGTGCACATAGGCTATAGTATAAGGTTACATGATGAGTTTACAAGTGTATGTCAGAAGCATTAGGGCTAGACAACATAAGGCTAAAAAATCCTATCAGAATAGAAGGAGTGATAAGGCTTGTTGTGGTCTTCTTCTTCTTCTTCTTTTGCTCCATGGTCCTTTTCTTCTTTAATAGCATCTAGATAGGACTTTTGGGACCTCTTTCTAGCATGATATAATTTCTCTGTGTGCCCAGTCCTTTTGCAAAAGTCACATACCAGTTGAACTTTCTTGACCTTGTACTTGGTACCTACATATAACATTTTTTTATCTTTAGAGGTACTTGGTTCTTCTTTGGATTTTTCCTTCTTTTCTTCTTCTAGCAACAGGGAGGCCTTAATGTCGACCAATTTAGGACTAGGCATGTTGATCAATGTAGTTGACACATTATTATAGTCAGGAGGTAGGCTTTTTAACAACATCCCAATACAAATATCTTCATTCATCTTGAGATCAATTTGTGCAAGATGAGTTAAGAGACTTTCCATGTAGTTTAAATGATTTGCAAGAGATGTGTTTGATTTCATATCTTGCTTTAAAAATTCAATGAGTAATCCATACTTAGATGACTTTGATTGTGCACCAAACAAAGTATCTAATCTCTTCCATGTATCATTAGAGGTTTTACAGGTATCCACATGGTGGATGTAGCTATCATTAAATTCCAACTTAATGATGGTGTGTGCTTTGTCATCATTCTTTTGGCAAGTAACTGCAAGGTCTGCATCCCAATGCCTTTTCTCTTTGCCATTGGTAATGGCCCAAAGACCCTTCTTCATTAGGATTATCATAATGCGGGCCATGTATGAAACCCGACCCCTTTGAACCAAACAACTGGAGAATCTTTTCCCATGTTGGAGCAGCAAATCAACACCAAAACTCCTAGATTTGAGAAGTAAAAGATCTAATTGTGCCAAGAGACACAAGAAATGTAGTGTCAAATAACACTTGATAAGTATCAATAGATACTATGCTTTCAAGCACTTGAGTTTGATGCTTGGATTTCTCCCATCCTTGTTAATTTGATGGAAAGTGCTTGCTGGAAACTTCAATTCTCAGTGGATTAGAGTGGTAGAGGTTTGGTTTGAGTGGTAGGAGAGAGAAAATGAAGTAGGAGAGAAGCTTGAAGTTAAAATGGCTATGACAGATTAGGGTTTGCAGGATAGGGGTCTAGTTTTTCTTTGTGTGTGTGCTCTAAACTCAATCATTTCTAAAAAAATTTAAATGGAAATGAAGCTTAGATGATGGGATTCCAAATCCCTATGATTGTGGACAACATTGCACTACGTGGGGGGAGATCAGGGCATATGATCAGCATGGGCACAACTCTTGGATAGAGTGAAAAAATTTCAGCAATGATGAAGCATACGATGACCAATCTTGCACTCTGAGGTGCTAGGAACTAGTGCCTTGAGTAGAGAAACAAATCCTTAGAAGGAAGCACTGAGAAATATTTCTTGTAGACTGAGATATGAAGGCTCAGAGCAGGGTAGGTACAAGTTGGCTATGGTTGCCACAAGGTGGAAGTTGAATATGAAGTTGAAGATGAAGCCATGAGCTACTAGTGAGTTGAAATCAGGCTAAGAGAGACTGAGAGAGTAAAGAGAGGAGTTGAGTTGAGCTTAGGCCATGCCCGATTGGGCTCTGATACCATGTTAAAATGTCAGATCTAGAGCATGGCTATGGAGGTTGAAAGAGGAAGAGTGAGCTCATGAGGTAACAAACATCAAGACCAAATGTCATACAAGTGAATTAGGTTTCAAGATGGAAGCTTGGACTCATAACACAATCTTGTGTGTTGACAATGACACAGACACTTTGCTGGAAGTACAAAAGTACTATGACATTGTATTCAAAATGAGAGCAAGTATAATGCTTTATAGGAATAGACTAGGTTGCACTTTCCACCAATGTGCATATGGGATTCTATATCCAAAACCCACACTGCTCCATACAAAGAGGCTAAGCTGGGTGTGATTGCCAATATCTCAACATTATCTAACTTGAAATTAGAAGTTGCAGAGGGCCTCATTGGACGTTAATTGGATTTCTTGTCTCAGAAAAGAAATGGGCCAATGACTCTCTACATTGACTACAAAAGTATTATGACCATTCCACAAGATATCCACATCTATGAGAGCTGTATGTGTCTCATCTTGGGTATCTTGATCTAAGCTTATCCGGTCCCCTCACAAAAGTTGCCATCTTCTATATCAAAAGTGAGTGCATATAGTTTTTCTAGTGATGAAACGCCTATAATTAAAACAAAAATAATGGTAGGTAAATTTGACTAACACAACAATTCATCTAAGCAATACCTATATCAATTAAACCAAGGCATACAATTCAATAAGAAAGATTTACCTGAATGTAAGATCTGATTGGTTGACCTTGCAACTGATCTCTCATCAAAATGTGCTCTTTTGACCTGCCATGACTTGCCCAATAGCTAAATAGCTAACTCATCCATTCTTCAGATGGACACTTGCATTGATAAGTAATCTTCCTTTTCTTCAGAACCTCACATACAGTGAAAATGGAATAAACCAACTAAGATGCACATCTTTGGAGCCTGTGGTAGGTTTCATAGCACTATTGATGTCACATTTTATCTTCAAATTACATACTCCTAACAACTCCAAGCTATTAATCAATCATTCACAACTAGATAATGGCGGCAATGGGACATGCTACACTCTCTAACTTTCTACTACATACAATGAATTATAAAAAGAGATATTTTGAGTTGCAAGTTGACTTGTAGAGTTATTATCATAGATCAAAGAACCTATGTCTTCATGCCAAACATGTATCTTTTGAACCTTTTTCGGCAACTGGGAGACAACATCAATAATTGTCAGAATGTGAGGTTTGGTTTAAAGGTATCTAGATCTCTGACCAGATCGTATTCCTTAATAGGATCCACTGGCTTCTCTAATCGGTTAGGGAATGGGGCAACACCCATTTTCATTTTTCTTTGTTCTTTCAATAGGGGCATCATGGGGACTTCTTCTGCCACTTGTGGCACCTCCTCCTCTTCTATCTTGTGGACCTCTGGTCCTATCTCTAGAACTATCTCTGTGACTCTCTATGGCACTGTAGTGCTCTGTATGGCATTGTCAGGCTCTTTTCTGTTCTGTTCTTCTGGTGGAAGATTGAACTTCACTGTTCTGGCAGGAGGATTATTTTCTTTTTGGATAGGTGGTTCCTTCTTCTTTACACGTGTAGTGGCAACAACTTCCAATTCCACTAAATTGGAGGTAGGCTCTTAGGCCTTGGCTGGACTATCAGTAGCACAGTTTTTCACTGGGACTGGGCTTGGACAGTCTTTTGTAGTGTGGCCTTCTCCTTTGCATCGACTGTATAAGGGCTTGTAATCCACTGACCTTTTGGGATTTGGACAATTTGATGAAATGTGTCCCTTTTCTCCGCATCTGTAACACTCTACTTCTGATCTCTGACCACCGCCAAACTGTCTTCCTCTGTAACTTTGAGAGGGAAACCTCCGTCGATAGAAATTAGGACCAAACTCTCTAGGCTTGGGTCCAATATCCTGTGTTGTCATTTTAGATTCCAGCAAGTTGAATCTTGCATCTTCTTCCTTCCTTCTCCTATCATGCATCTCCTTTAGAGAGCAAATATCCTCTGTATGGTTCTTCCGCAAAAAGTAGGAACAAAAATCTCCAGGAATGGTTGGTTTTCGTGTACATTCAATGGATAAATGGCTTGCTTGATGACACTTACCACACCAAGTATTTGACCGCATCATATCTCTTCCTGCTCCTGCCACATTGGATATGCTAGCAGTATTCACTTTCAGCGTCTGTAGCTGCTCTGTAATCATATCCATCAACTCCTTTTTGACATTTGCAACTGAGTTGGATAAATAATCCTTCAAGCTTTCTCCTCCTGAGATACTGGCAGTAGGGTTTTGAGGAGTCTCTGTAATCACTGCATAAACAGGTTGGGCTGGTGTAGAGGGGTCTTTGTTCTAATTCTGATTCAGAGCTCCTATTTGAACTGTTGCCTGTTGGCTCCAGTTGTGGTAGGGTTCCACTGTTGCTGCTGATTTAGCATGGAGGAAAATGGTTGGGACCATTGTTGTTGTGGTTGAACCATCATTGGAGGCATTGATTGTGGCCACTGTGGATTTGGTGCACTGTACTCTGATACTGGGGGCATCTGTTGGTAGGGGTAGGGGACAGTCCCTGGGACTGTATTTGGTGGGTACATCATTCCTGGCATCAGAGGAGGTAGGACTCCTCTTCCTGCATTCATCGCTAATCTAGCTTCCACTTCATCGTACAGTCTGGCACCTTCTGTTGCAGCTTGCAGTGTGGCTGGTCTTTGCAGCTCCACAAACTTACGGACTTCTGGTTGTAATCCTCTGAGAAAAACCCCCTTTTGAATGCCATCATCTAGATTATGGTTAGTCCATCTCTTCAGGATGGATTCCATTCGTGAGACATAAGCTTCTACTCTTTCTCCAAAGGACTGACTTAAATTCATAAATTCCTCTCGCATCCGCTC
Organism: Lygodium microphyllum; assembly: GCF_053477565.2. Taxonomy (NCBI): domain Eukaryota; kingdom Viridiplantae; phylum Streptophyta; class Polypodiopsida; order Schizaeales; family Lygodiaceae; genus Lygodium; species Lygodium microphyllum. The sequence goes on along the minus strand of NC_141140.1, from coordinate 3,998,010 downwards.
TTCAAAACCTTCACGCCTGAATTTAGTGAAAAAGGCCAACTTCATGACATCCCATGTGCCAAAAGTTCATGCTGCTTGTCTCTCATACCACTGAAATGCCGCGCCCTTGAAAGTAGCGGGGAATATTGCTAACCAATGCACTCTGCTACATGAAGATCGGGGTCTTCATTGTACTCTCCCTTAAAAACTGGCAATGGAACTACATTTGCTAGCCTGTCATTAATATTTCCAAGATGGATCTGGCTTGGAAGTGGACCTCCAGCAAGAGGAGGAAGGGCTTGATGTGCCATTGGGACTTCTGTAAAGAGTTCCGCAAGGGCGTCAAAGGCGGCTTCTGCTGTGAGCTCATTCTCAGCTTTGATTTTTGCTTTCTCTCTTCTCACGTACCTCTGGACTCATTCTAACACTTGCCTCTTTATTGTGTCATTCATCAAGGGGTTGGCTCCACTCTATTGTTAGTGCTCCATAGAGGGATAACACAAGGCTTCAGTCTCTGGAGAACTCTCTTGCCAACATTTCTTCTACTTCTTCCTTTTCAACATCTCTGAATTCTGCTTTCATGCCACTGCACAGAGGAAGGTATTCAGTTTTGAAGGTGTCAAAATGCATACGTCTGAGCATTGTGGTGGTACCATCATCATAGTAATGCCAGCTTCTGATGGTTTCAACAGTGTATGTTGTGAAGAACACTCTGTCTACCAAATTCCAGTTGGGTTGCCAATTGAACAAACAGAAGATTATCAGAACACCAAGCATCCCACGTATCTTGTTGTTGAGCATCTATGAACAAATTCCAACTCTTTTCCTTCTTGTCTTTGTGAACCTCTACAGACCAAGACTCATGAAGCTTCTTCACAATCTCCCACTTGATGATGTTTGGAAACTTCTCAATGAATGCCAAATCTTCCATGGATGGTCATTCTCTCTCTTTCTACTCTTCAGTTTGTTCCCAAACAGTTTTCCACCAAGATGTAAGTTTCTGCTGCTTCAACAAGAAGAGGAAACTGTCCACCACATAGAGCATGCATCATGATGCTGATGTGTTTCCGCCATTGTGGGATGAACTTCTTGTGGAAAGTGGCTTTGATGATGAGAAATTTCAACTCTTCAGTGGAAGAAGGAACTTTACAAACATCCATTGAATCCTTCTCTTCTTGGCAATGCTATTTCCTTCATTTTCAGCCTCTTCTGGTGCTTGTTGATGGCAAGTTTCCCCGGCTGCGCACCAAAAACACGGAGCCCCAAGAGGAACACCAAGGAAAAGGGAATTCTATTGTAAGAAAATATATCTTGTAACATCAACAAGAGGATCACAATGGAGAAAAGAACACTAGGCACAACAAATCTTCATGTAGCATCATGTAGATCTCCCACGGATTTGATAGAATCAACCATATTCTTCAATATCTTCACAAAATCCATCAATATAACAAAGAAAGAAAAGGAATACACCATCTTTAAATGGAAATACATCACATAGTATTCATCTTCAATATCTTCATAGTCTTCTCTCTCAATCTCTCACATACAATCACTCTATTTCAGTAGAATTGACTATCTCTGACTCTCTCTCTCTCTCTCCATCAATAATACATCATCTCATCACAAAAATCTCTCATAATCACTCAAAATAATCTTTCTTAGGTCGTGGATACTCCTCCCAAGAGGTATGCCTGATATGAAGAGTCACCAGAGCCACTACAGTGTCCTTTCATAGCTCACTACTATCACTTCACTCCAGTCTTTACTTGAGTCTTCAGCAGCTACTTCTTTCACTTCTTTTAGCTCTTTTGCACTTGTATTCACCTCTTTCCAAGGCTAGAAAACTTTCCCAAGCTACATTCTCATCCATCAAAACACATACAGAAGCATACAGAACAGTCACAGTACAGCACCAGAACAGCTACAGTACAGTTACAGTACAGAGACAGAAGCTCTACAGAAGGTCTACAGAAGGTTACAGAAGGTCATCAAAACCTCATAATTCATACTCGAACCATTCCAAACTCTCAAAAACTATTCAATAAGCTTTCACAAGATCTCAATATTCATCAATCATCGATCCATGCTTCATACAGAAGACAATCAGAACAAAACAGAAGCTATAGAGAAGGTATACAGAACCAATCAGAATCTATCAAAACATCATACAACCTCATATCTCCACTGAAAATCATCATGAACTTCCAAAACATAATCAATATCATCCAAAACACTCTCAAACCACTTCCAAACCAATCAATCATCTCATAAAATCAACCATTCAGCTCTAAAAAACAACAAAAATCAGCCAAAAAACAAGGCATTTCAACACTCAACACCACTTGCATTTTTGCCACTGCTAGATGCATTCAATCCCAACTTGATTTCTTCTATAAGTAGCAATCCAATAAGCTCCTCAAAGTCAGGCGTAGAGCCTCCCCTAACGGAAATAGAGGTGTTCAAAGATTTGAAAGCTGGTCCAAGCCCATTTAGTGTCACTGATAATAAATCATCATCATCAACAGGTGCATTAATGGATGCAAGGTCTTCTGAAATTTTCTTGATTTCTGTCACATAGCACTGATACTGCGATTGCCTCTCCATGCACCATGTAATCTTTGCTTAAGTTGTATCTTACGAGCCTTTGTACATGTTCCATACATTTTTTCTATGATTTTCCATGCCTCCTTACAAGTGCTTGCCTTTTTTATATGAGAGATCAATGTTTCTGAAATACATATGGAGATCCAATGCAAAACCTTCCCGTTCTTCCCAGTCCAATACTTGTACGCTTTCTTTTTCTCTTCAGTTGGATGTTCGAGAACTTCTGGACATTCATCATCACCTGTTATGAGATCCCATAGACCTCTACCCATCAAAAAATTATCCATCCTGTAGGATCAAACACTATAGCTGTCTTTGGTCAATTTGTCTCCCACGATCTGAGTGATCTCTGCCGTGTCAGACATTATGACTGCTGCAAATTCAGAAGAAAACAACAATACAATCTGTCCAGAAATGGTATTCAGCAATATGATTGTCATACATGTGTCCAAAAACTGACATATACATCCATCCATGATGCCAACATGTCATATATTCAGTTCTCAGCAAGAAACATCCAAATCGGATTCCACACAATGTCTGTACGACCCAAAATGCATCAAAACATGGGTCTAAAGTTGACCACTTTTCTTGCAATTTTTATGCAATCTTTTTGTGTCAAACTGAAAGTACTTGTAAAGTTGAAGTTGCAGAAGATTTCCCAAAATTTTCTGAGTAAAAATTTGACCTCTAAACAACTAATTCAACACTGCAAGACATTAATGCAGCACAACTTTCCCTTGAGCAAACAGAACCATGTATAATGCTGCAAACACCCAAGAACATTGAAGGCCCTTCCATAGGCCCGTTGTTAAGGTCTACCACCAGTTTACTTCTAGTTGCAGCATGCCTTTATAATCAACATCCATGATTTTGCACACATAACCACTTTTTGCCACTTGGAACAACTAACCAGCCAGCTTACAACTTCTGCCATAGCTCAGCATTGAGCATATATGTATGTTGCTACAGACCTGTTTTACAATCTGATGTTTCTTCCAAAATGCCTGAAAGAATGTGACAATAATATGAAAGTAGGGTGGTTTCTTCATACACCATTTCCATCTTCAGAAATATATCGGACTTTACCATCACGTTTAGAGCTTCTTAAAGCTGTGCTTTCAGCTGATCTGATAGGATTCCACACTTATGATTATGCCAGACACTTTTTGAGCGCCTGCACCCGTATTCTTGGCGTGGAGGGTACACCTTCAGGAGTCGAGGATCATCCTTTAGGAAAACTCACCTGAGTGGCGGATCCAGGAGTTTGCAACTACCTTCTTCTCTTACCACACAATCCTTCCTTTTGGTTTTCTAACCACCTTAACAACCTCCTGCACTAATGATTTTCACTTTTTCTTAACCACCAACTCCTCTAAGATACCTTCAAGTTTAAGAGGACCCACCTGAGTGTTGGCAGCTTTGACCCTCTTGTCAACCACACTAGGCTTAGAGTTAGCTTTGCTTGTACTTGGGTCATTATTCTAAACCTCTTTCATTTTCTAGCCCCTAGTGACAACTCTTACATTCTTAGAGGCCACATTCTGGAGGTGCTTTTATCAAACTAACCTCACTAGGCATTTCCTCTAGGATAGCTTTTTCCCTTAACATGATTTACTTAGGGCCCTCCCCTTGAGTATTCGCATCATTTACACAATGATTCACTAGCCCAAGTTGTTGATTGCCTTGCCAAAGTGAACTAATTCTACAACAACATGTATTAGTTATATGTCCTAACTTCCCACATATACCACACTTCACAAGAGAACAATTTCGTGGGAGGTGCTAACCACCACACCACTTACAACTAAATCTTGATGGACCCACATCATTAGGCTTTCTATTTCCCATCAAATGTTGCTAACATTTTGAAAATTTAACATCCACTACTATTTATCAATATTGTTCAATAATCATGTCCATCTAATGTTTCATCATGTCCTTGACTTCCTCTATAATATTATATGTAGAGGATTTGTAATCAAAGGCATAAGCAGTCACCCCCACACTAGGTTTTACAATCTATAAAGGGACTAGTGTCTATAGAGGCCCTTGGTTTATAGTGGTGGGGGCCTACCTAGTGCTCATAGGCATCATAGATTTTGGTTGATTTGGCCCCATAGGAGTAGGTAATTGAGGCAACCCTCGATTTAGGATCCCTTGACTTTGACCCATGGCGTTATTGGGTAGTACAAGTATTGAGTTATATCCTATTAGTGCCACATTTGGCACTATCCTAGTCATTGAGAGGGCTTGCCTTGCTACTACATACACAACCTGAATTCTTGACTCGACACTGTCAACTACTATTATAGCTACATCTAAATCATTCAGTGTAGTGTTACTCAAGTGTGTTGGATTGTAAAATACAAATCTCTCAAGAAAAAATACAACTGAGCAGCAAGGGGTAATTGAATGTTGTTAACCAAACAACATAATACTTTGCATAGCTTTTGAGCATACACTTTCACACTCTCATTAAACTATTGTTGAGTCTCATTCAGGGCGGCATGTAGCCAATATTGACCCCTTTATAGGAGAGAGCTCCCTACAAAATATAGTGTAGAACCCTTGCATATTTATAATCAAATCTGGTTGCATAAGTCGATAATACCACTAGGCTACATTTCCTTTAAGGATCATACTAAAGAATATCATAAGATGTGCCTCTTCATTGACTTGATAGTTGAACATCAATTTCTAAAATTCTTTTATATGCCATCCCAAAAGATATAGGAATACCACTAGTGACAACTGGAGTACTCCCTATAGCACCACTAGAGGGTGGGCTAGAACCATCACTATGACTAGTTTCTCTTGGGGGACTAACTAAACCTTCCAGCAATGGGAGTCAAAGCTAGGCTTCCACCATCATGCTTGTTGGGACTCTTTCTATTGCGAGGGGTTGTAAGACCACTAACTCCAAGAGCTATGGGAGTAGAGCAATCAAGGGAGTACTTGCAAAATATTTTCACACACCTCCTTAACCACTCTTCACTTTCCTCTCATTGGATACAAGAGACCTCTAGTTTTCTTTCTCATTCTTGCCTAAGCAACTCTCTCTCTTTGCTTCGAAAAGTGAAGAGGCATACACTCAAGAACCAAGTTTTAGGCCCTCTTTTGGGAATCCTAAAGGAATCTTTTGGGACCTAAAATGGGCTCAACAATGGCTCTCACACACTCAAGCTCATTGACAAACTCACAAGACCAACCTCCACTATCCTATAGCCATGAGTGACTGACAATAGAGTAGGAACTCTCTCTCTAAAACTTGACACATTACATTGTAGTCCAATCTCCTAATTGCATGTCCCAAACTCCAAGCAGGAGTGCCTAAACTGAACGTGTCTAGTCACCACATAAACATCACAAAGGCACCTACTCAGCTAATTGCCACGACCTCTAGATACTAGTGATCTACCTCATTAGAGATTTGACCCATCGGTCCTTACAACTGGGATTTGACCCGCTAGTCCTCATTTTTTAGCACAAATGTAACACTTACTCTCCACTCATTCTCACAAGAAACCCCTTTTAACCCTCAAGATTAATCAGCTTCTTACATCTCCTTACCCACTCAGTCAATATAGGAACCAAGTGCTATATACCAATATATGCATTAAAATGCTTCAATGCATAGTGATCATGAGACTACCCAAGCATTTTTAATGTGAGAAAACAAGAAGTGGGTGTAGCAAACAATCCTTTATAGAATTTCATGACTTTCAACTACATATTACGTCGATGTTGTATACATCCCAAAAGCACCGAGTGCTTCTCACTTTTGTTAGTTTTGGGTGCATATTTCACACATAATCACCCTACATATGATGTACAAACAATAAAATTATTTTTTAAGTATTTTTCATCATAATTTAACATGTTCTTTCATTTAGATTACTATGCATACCCGAGGTCCAACACCCAATGCTACCAATACGCATGTTTCATGCTTAGAAGCCTTAATTTTTTTGAAAATTAAAAAATGTATGCTTTTTAAAATTTATAGGTTTACTATACCATTATTAGTATTTTTTCATCTATTTTTCATTTTTTTAATTTTTCTTAATTTCTAGCCATTTTATCCATAGAAAATTAAAAAAACTCAAAAAAATCAATGTTAAGTACTAATGATTATCATTATATGTTTCTTTATATGTTTCTAAAACATTTTCTCAATTGGATTTTATTTGCTATACAAAACTAGGCCACTTACTCGTTGACTACCTACACACCATTGCATGAAAGAGATGTCGAATGGTTCCCAAGGCTGTGTTCACGTGCTTGAGGAGCCCTCCACGAAGACCAACAACATGTGACTAACCATTTCTTTCACATAACTCTAACCTCTTCCTCTCTTTCACCCATCCCCCTTCTCTCATAAGAATAGCCATTATCCAAGAGGAAAGAGAGGAAAGAGAAAGACTAGAAAATCAACATTTCCATTTCTTCAAATGAGTCCATGAAATGTAGACGAGTGTATAGAGGAGGCTTCATTTCTCCTGTTAATCGTGAAGAAGATTAAGCAAACTATGGGCAGTGATCAACGGAAGTATGAAAACATGATGCCCACTTTTATTGCTCTCTATTCCTCTCTCTCCAAGATTCTTGCGTGAAAAATTGCATACATTAAGTGCCCCTTCAATCTTTGGTCCGTGTCTCATAAAAATTGGTCCACATCCCTTCAAATCTTGGCTCATTTCTAAGCAACCGCCTAGGCTCTGCCTAGACCGTATTCCTCCACAAATTAAGGACTCATGGCTTCAAATTCTGTCCCATATGCATGGAGTTAATGCCAAAGTGATGGTCGGATGCTTTGTTGTAATGAAACTAATTCCCACAGGAAACCATTAAACTAAAAATACAAGAAATAGACATAAAATGCCAAGAAACCATAGCCAATATGGCTAGGCATGAAATGATATTACCAATGTTAGTTGAGAATCAAATGATGAGTGGCTACATCATAGTATGCACCCCAAGCTATGATGGCCAAGAGTATTCACCCTCTTAGATGGTGGGAGGTTGAGACCTCAAACATGTAATGTTTGTAAAATGGCAAAAAGATCATTCACATGTTACATCTCCACCTTTTATACTTAACCCTAGCCTACCCTAGACTAAGGCATTTATGCTTTATTACAAGCCATCCCAACCTAAAAGAGCTTTGTCCTCAAAGCTGGAATTGGGACAATTTACAAGGAAGGATTAGAAGGATAGCTTTGTAAGTAATGAATCCATGCTGAAATGAAACTCCAAGTTGAAGAAGATCTCATATGTCAATGTAGTACAAGCATGAAATCTGATTATACTACTGGAAACTATCGAAAAATAGGCTATTGCACAAGAATGGCCATAACTTGAGAAAGAAATGTCCAATCACCATATATGAGCTATAGAAATGTAAAGGAAAATCCCTAATATCTAGCCATGCCATAAAAATCTGATTTTAATGACCGTAGGGAAATTGCTTTTATGACAGAAATCTAATATAGCAAGCTGTCCTATTCAGATATTACTCTGTTTCCTACAAAAGCCGTGTAAAAGAATCAAGATATGATGATGGTTTTCAAGTAGACTCCTCCATGGGCAAAACCTTGCCATTTAATAAGGTATTCCAGCAGTGAACGATTCCTTGAAACCTTTTCTATTTTGCCAATAATCTTTTCAGGTTCATAAATGATGAGACCATCTTCATCTATGGGAGGTAACTCCTCTAAAACCTTTATGGCTAGACCCACATATTTCTTGAGTTGGGAAACATGGAAGGTCAAATGAATCCTTGTTGAAGAAGGCGAATCAAGCTTATATGCAAGATCACCAACTCGTTTGAGGATTTGATAAGGCCCATAGTAACAATGAGCCAACTTATTATGACCACTTTTGAGAGAAGAATGCCTAGATTTAGTCATTTTGAGAAATACCCAATCTCCTTCTTCAAACTCCAAAGGCCTCCTCTTTTCATCAGTATAAGCCTTCATAACATCTTGTGCCTTTCTAATGTTTTCTTTGCATTGATGTAAAAGAGCTTCTATTTTCTCAACTTCAGCCTTAGCTTGTGGATTCATGTCTTTATGAAAGAGAGCTGAAGGTATTTGCACTTTGTATCCATAAAGCGCTTCAAATGGTGACATGCCAATGCTCATATGATGAGTATTATTATAACAAAATTCAACAAGATGTAACCAATGACCCCATGAAGCTTGAGTATCATGGCAACAATGTCGAAGATAGACTTCCAACCATTTATTAACACACTCCATTTGGCCATCGGTTTGGGGATGTTATGCCATGCTAGGAGTCAAAATTCTTTGCATAGAAGTGAACAAACTCCTCCAAAAACTTCCCATGAACTTACTATCACGAGCGAATATGATCTTCAGTGGCATACCATGAAGCTTGAAAATACATTCCATAAATTGTTCAGCCACTTGCTTTGCTGTAAATTGAGCTTGAGTAGGGAGGAAATGAGCTGATTTAGTCAACCGATCTACCACCACATAAATGCTATTCCACCCTTGCTTTCCCACAATAAAATCCATCATAATATCAATCCACTTGCCTTTGGGAATAGGGATTACTAATTGAAGTGAACTGCTGAGTAGAAGAGAGGAATCTTTATTTTGTTGACACGGAAGACATTACATAACATAATCCTTGGCATCCCTCCAAATGCTCTTCCAATAGAAACTCTTATGGATATTGTCAAATGTTTTGAACAATCCATGGTGTCCCGCTAAAGGTGAAGAGTGCATCTCATGCAATATACAATCTTTGAAAGAAGATTGTGGTGTCTAGAAGACTCTACCATGATACCATAAAAGACCATTGTGCCATTTGAAATCAGGATACTCTTCTCCTTTGCGTTGCTGAAATTCCTTTATCATCTTTGATGCTTGCTCATCAACCAAATACTCCTCTTGAATATCATGGATCCAATCCTTATGCACGATTGAAATGGTAGAGATAGAACATGCCCACATTCTTAATAAGGCATTTGCCACCACATTGTCTTTTCTAACCATATAAGATATCTCAAAGTCATATAATTGAAGAGTAGCTAACCATCTTCGTTGCTTGGAAGACAAATTTGTTTGTGAAAGAAAGTATTTCAATACACGATGATCGCTTTTGACCTTGAAATGGCTGTCATAGATGTAATGATACCACTTTCTGATAGCCACCACATTGTCTTTTCCAACCATATAAGATATCTCAAAGTCATATCCTTGAAGAGTAGCTAACCATCTTCATTGCTTGGGAGACAAATTTGGTAGTGAAAGAAAGTATTTCAACACATGATGATCGCTTTTGACATTGAAATGGCTGCTATAAATGTAATGATGTCAGTTTTTCATAGCATGTAATATTGCTAACATCACTTGCTCATAAACATGTAATTGACGCTCGTTGCCATCAAGCTTTCGGCTCTCATAAGCTATGACTCCATGGTCTTGACATAAAAAAACCCCAATTCCTCTTCCACTAGCATCCGCACATATGATAAACTCCTTAGAGAAATCTGGGCATACAAGGATAGGTGCTAAAATTAAGAGATATTTCAGCTCATTGAAACTTTGATCGGCAATGGAGACAAAAAAGAAAGCCTCCTTTTTGAGTCTATCCATCAATGGAGCCGCCACATGTGCATAATTCTTAATGAACCTCCTATAGAAGGATAATAACCAAATGAATCCTCTTAAAGAGGTTGCATTCGTAGGAGTAGGCCATCCTTTAATACATTTTACATTATTGGGGTCCACTTTGTTGCCTTGCTCTCCCACAACATGACCTAAGTATTCAACTTCATCTTCCATGAAAGAACACTTCGTCATCTTGGCAAAGAGTATGTGTCTTTGTAATGTGTCAAAGACCTCTCTCATATGCTTCAAATGCTCATCCTTGGATTTGCTATGGATTAGGATATCATCAAAGAAAACAAGGACTGTAATATTTTATTCATGAGGACTTGAAAAGTAGCGAGTGCATTGGAAAGTCCAAATGGCATAACCAAGAAGTGATATAGTCCTCTTTTAGTCCTAAAAGCTATTTTGAACTCATCTCCTTCCTTCATTCGAATTTGATAATAACCCAATTGAATATCTATTTTGGTGAAGACCTTTGCATCTTTAAGTTCATCCAAAAGATCATCAATTCGGGGAATAGGATACCTATTCTTGACCATTGACTTTTTCAAATCCCAATAATCAATACACATGCAAAACGATCCATCCTTCTTCTTGACTAAAAGTATCGGACAGGAAAATGGTGATTGACTTTGCTGAATTAAACCCATTTGTTGCAATTCTTTGACTTGTCACTCCACTTCTTCCCTTTTAAACTTGGACAAGCGATAGGGAGGTTTGTTGATGGGCTTTGTGTTAGGCAACAAATTAAACCTCTCACTTTGAAGGTAAAGATGATGGTGGCTGAAATAAATCCTTCTATTCCTCCAATAGCTCTTCCAATCTTAAATCTATTTTCTTTGAAGAAGAAGATGGCTAATTTTTTGAGTGCCCTTCATCTACTTTCGCAAGCAAAAGAGTGAAGATACATGACTTGGCATTGATTTCTTTTCATAATTTCTTCATGGAGATGAGTTCTATTTGTTTGTGGTCTATGCCTTTCAACTCTATGTGCTATCCTTGCCAATTAAATCCCATTTGCATTTGCTCCAAGTCTAAGGTGAATTTGCCAAGTGTTTTCTTTCAATTACATCCAATAACAATGTCAATAGACCCCATATCCAAAGTGATCAAGTCTACTTTTATTATGCAAGAGGGTGATAGCTCAATTGAAGTACATGGACACACTTCTTTACTAGACTCATATGTCCCATTGGCAACTTATATCCACAAGAAAGAATCCATATCAATGGGTAGCAACTTCAGCCCATTCAAATATTTGGTGTTGAGGAAGCTATGAGTGCTACCCGTATACACTAAAATTGTTTTCTTGCTTAAAAGAGTATCTTCATTGTCTAAAAACTTGCCCATATTTTGTAGGTTGATTGCAAATATTATTGCCCATACTCCTTTGCTAGTAATTTCCTACATCTCTCTTGTACTTCAAGGAGTATCTTTCAGTCAATTGTATGCCCTCATGTGATGTTTTTGGTTGTTGAGCTCCTACCTCTGATGATAGGGCAGGGTCAAGACTAAAAATGTGTTTATTCAGCTTAGCAATATTTGAAATGCCTTCAACATACATGGAGAGATTCAAGTAGGTGTTGGAATAGTCTCTAACGGACATTTCTCTTTGAGGACATGTATACCATCTTCTTTTAAGCCTTTCATTTTCCAAAGGAGAAACAAAGATATCAATCATTGCTTGCTTGAAATCCTTCCAAGAGAGTTTTGTCGAATCATGTGCATGTAATGCCACCAGGTATGGGCATAACCTTCAAGATGAAGAGTTGTGAAATAAAACTTAGCTTCTTCACTTCTAGGATAAAGGGTGAAGTACAACTCAAGCTTATTAATCCACTCCTCCCATTCGAAACTTGGTGAAGCATTATCTCCTTTGAAATTAGTGATATTGATCTTTTCCTTATATTCGTTTTCATTGTAAGATGCTTGCCCATAAGAAATTTGTCTCTATGAATCCTTGTTCCATGAATTTTTCCTAAAATTAGGAGGCCCAAAACCATGAGATGTAGGTTGACCATTTGAAACATGCTCTTGGTTTGGGATGTCATGGACTGATCTTCACTCATCATACCTTCCACCTTCATGAACTTGATTGTTGATGACTGCTTTTTTTTTTGTACATTTGAGGGCGTTGATGATAAAAAGTATTGTAGAAGGGGTCACATCCATGATAATCATTATCCAATCGAGTGTTGTCTTATTTTTCTTCATGTCTATGATTATCTTTTGGCTACTAAACTGAGGCCTTGGGGTATGGATGCCATGGATTTGTGAATGATGATGGTTGCCCCTCACTCTAGATGGTTCTCTCTTTTCAAAAGTATGCATAATTGGTTGAGACTTCTCTTTGCTTGGAAGGGAAGGATTACCAACAAAGGGAATTGCATGGCAGTCTTCAGTAGTTCAAGATTCCCTTTGTGGCTTGCTTCCAATTTCCTTTATGGATGAGAGGAGTTCTTGGAATAAAAATTTATTGCTTTGCTGCAAATTAGAGAATCCTTTGTTTACTTGTGCCATCCCTTGCAAAAAACCTTGATTCATATGTGTTAAGCCTTCATTCAAAGTCTTCAAATCCTTAGAAAGGCCTTTATTGACATGTCCCAACTCTTTTGATAGTAAAAGATTATCATTCCCTGCATGCACTTCATGTATGTCATGATATCCTTGATGTGTGTTGTAAGCAATCCCAATGCTTAAATCTTCATCTATTTGTTCAATATTATGGGCTTCATTTGTGTAACTTTGATCCTCTTGAAAGTCCTTGACACCATCATCCAATGCCTCAGAAATGGGACCTTTCTTCTTATTCTTGGCCATTAGGAGACAATGATGTAGTAGTAGACAATTTGTCACTTAATCCCCTATTTCTCTCAGAATATAGCACCAATCCCAATTCTTAATAGCTCTATGGAAAGCTTATTATATAGGGATATACAGATTTCAAAAGATATGGACTTGGGTTGGATACTTTGAGTGGAACAATGTCAAATAGTGTCCCCCTGTATATTGTCTGGGTGCTATCTTAGCATACCTAGTCTTAGAAAATCAACAATAACTTGAGCTCTCGATGTTAGATCGCCAAACTTTTTGATTCAAAAGCTATCAAGATCCCAAATCAGATCATGACAGAAATTTCTTTAATAGAAACTGTGAACCTGTCTTGTGAATTCGTGCACCCTGTAAATGCCCTATTTCACCCTGAAATGGGTCTTGTAGTACTTGTAAACACCCAAAACACCTAATAGACCTGTGATGGGTCGTAGAGCTCCTGTAAGTATCCAAGGAAAACCTGCAACTGATTGGTACCTATTGGAAAGACTTGTAGTTACCCTACCAACTGTAGTAATCAAGAGTGTTGCTCTCTTGATATGCTGAATGTCTGTAACCCTGTGAATCTCTAATCTTACTAAAATTCCACTGTCAGTTCTTGTCTCAAAAGAATGTACCTGCACACTAAAATTTACGTGGGCTCCAACACTACGGGAGGTGGCCAAAGTTTCCCCTCCAGTCGGGTTGTTCACCCCATCATGGTCATAATCGAGAAGGGAGGGTCACCTCTCTATTGACTTCCCAACTCGCCTGGCATCCACTTTTCCTTGCAGGCATAGACATGGCAAGGTACATGCTTTAAATAGTGATGATATGAAATTAACTTAAAAGAACTTTTTCATCCCTTTAATGATATGCAAGTGGAAGTAGGAAATTGATGACATGGAAAAGGATATGGATAGATATTGCCCTTTCTTGCAATGACTCATGTATTCCACTTACCACTTGGTTTTACTTTCAACCAAATTGCAATCAATCATATCAAGCAACCAAGATTAGGATTAGGCATAAATTTCCAACAAATGGAAGAGATTAGCAACAATTGGCTACCAATTTTATTGAGTAAGATGAAAAGAATTCAACATAACATCATTCAGTACTAAATTGGGTCTATATACATTCAATTGGCAGTTCTAAAATGGAATTACTCTTAATTCACCCTTTTCAACAAATGGATGGCTTAAGAAATTGGATATTAAAGGGCTTAAGAGTAAAATTTAGAAATACCTCTTTCATTGTTGAAGTAGATGATTCTGAAAGCTCCAATAACCATATTAGAATTAAATTTCTTGATCTCTTGCTTGATGTAGCCAAGAATTCCTTCAAATTGCAATTCCCATTATGAATATGTAGCTCATAGACTCCGATTTCTCCTTCAAGAAAGCTCCAATATCCATAAGCTTGATGTAAGTGATCCTTGTGGCTCCAAATGTGGCTGAAATTTTGAAAGGGAATCAATGATGAGCATCCAAAAGGGTAGAAGGCTTCAATACTTGATAGAGAGCTCTTCCATTGAAGCACATAATCTTGCATAAGCTATCCATACACTTGCAATGCCAAGAACAAGCCTTATTCAATGTTGAAGCAAGACCATCAAATCTGGACAAAATCCAATGCATAGAAGCCTTAGGAGGCATCAGGAACCAAAAGCCCCATGATTCCAATCTTCAAAGACTAAAAATTTGGAAGAATCAAGTGGTTTCCCCGTTTTTCCCCAAATCAAGAGAAGAGAATGCTCCAATCTTGCAAGAAATCTTCAATGTCGGTCCAATGCTTGATGCAGATGCTTGCCCTTGCTATTGGGAAGCTAGAAGAAGTCAAGAAGATGCAAAATCTTTAAGAAACTGAAGGATTCTTCATGTTGTCCATTTTCAACCATAGCTAGGGTTGTGAAGGAAGCTTCAGGGCTGAAGGAGAGTGAAAGATCAAACAATAGAGTGCAGGTACTTCATGTCAGGGCTGCCATTGATCCAACAAATGAAAGAGAAGCTCAGTGATGAAGGAGATTACTGAATAACCAGGCAGTAAGAGCACCAAAAAAAATGGTGCAAACTTTCCAGCCCTTCCTTCTACTCCACTTGATTCAAAAATTGATGATGCTTGGCCAAATAGGTAGTCCCCAGGTTGCTTAAGACATTAGGAATCATTCTTTGAAGGTCTCATGAAGAGATAAGGCTATGGCAAAGACAAATGAGTAGAGATTTCCATTGCAGTTTTCAGCAAGAATCTTGGAAAAAAGAAAGATAAGCTCATTCCAAAAAGTAACCGTGGTTTAACCTCTCTAAACCTTGTTTAGGCTTCAATTAAGTCCATGATCCTTCAAAATGGCCCAAAATTGACCACGAACCACCAAAATGGCCATGAATCCACCATTATTTCTTCAAGCATTCTTCAAGACCATCAAATTTAGTCACAGTTTTAACTGAATCAAATCCTGTGACTAATTCTTGTCCTCCAATTACTCTGTGCATAAACTATTTTCAAATTTCACCATGAAAGTGACCTTCCCATTGGATCAAAAAAATGTGCTCTAATACCAATGTAATGGAACTGATTTCTGCAGGAAACCATTAAACTAAAAATACAAGAAATAGACATAAAATGCCAAGAAACCATAGCCAAGGTGGCTAGGCATGAAGTGATATTACCAATGTTGGTTGAGAATCAAATGATGAGTGGTTGCAGCATGATATGCACCCCAAGCTATGGTGGCCAAGAGTATTCACCCTCTTAGATGGTGGGAGATTGAGACCTCAAACATGTAATGTTTGTAAATTGGCAAAAAGATCATTCACATGTTACATCTCCACCTTTTATACTTAACCCTAGCCTACACTAGACTTTATGCTTTATTACATTAGTCATTATTTGTAAATTTGACTTGGTGCTTTGCTGCATCTCAAAGTTCATAATGCTCTATCTTGTGTGCTTTGACCACTTTGCACCATAGACCACTTTGAAGCCTAAAATCATAATTTTTACTCACAAACACCTTGCAAATCTACCTAAAATTGTCAAAAATCTCCAAAAGCACACCTTTAAATCCACCTTTCACAATGTTATGCATGAACTCATTTAGCACCCAACATTGCCAATTGAGAGTTAGCCTTGTCATGCTAGATATAAGCATAGTGGCTAAGGCTTAACCTAGGAAGTGCAAGTCAAGTCACAATGCTTGCATACGAACTTATAGAAAAGGCTTGAACCGTAAATCTACAAGAGTAATTTTATAAAATTGACAATCGCAATCAATAAATACATATATTTGAAAAAATTAGCCTCTTAAATAAAAATACATAACTACATTATATAAAAGATGTTGAAAATATAACATAAATTACATTTAGTCATTGTTTATTATGTTAAAATGTTTGTGTCTATGTGTGATCAATTGCATGATATCAATTTTAAATTCCAAAACACATTTTTTGATATCAACATGTAATCTTCAATTAATAAACTTAAATGCAAAATATGAAATTTTTTATTATGTTGGTGCAATTAAAATACAAAATTGCATGATAGAAAGGATATTGGAAAGTGACATAAACTTCATTAAGTCGTTGTCCATTAAGTAGAGAGAGAGAGAGAGAGAGAGAGAGAGAGAGAGAGAGAGAGAGAGAGAGAGAGAGAGAGAGAGAGAAAGAAAGAAAGTTATATTAACGTCTTCGAAAGACCAAAACTGGCCTATGAGACAAACTGTGATACAACTGATGAGGTCCAGCTATCCAAAATAAAAGTGCTGAATGAAAAGCTAAAAACTGGAAATTGAAAATACAGTGCTGTGAGTGTGATAAGTGTCGTGTATGTGTATGTGCGTATGTAGCTCTGGTACTCCAGATAATGGCTACAAGAGGGGAACAAATGTCGGCTGTGATAGGGGAACAACTGTCAGCTGTGATAAAGTGGTGCGATGTGTATATGTAATAGATGCAGGGAGATATACTATCCTGGGATGTAGTAGCAGTCGCTGAAGTCGCTAATAGCAGGTGATCCCTCCTGGATGCAGGATGTGGTACATCTGCGGTGGAGAAAGAGCAAACTGGAGATCTGAGATCCAATGTGTCGAGTGTCATCGAATCTTAGTCAGCTGTCGATGTAGATCAAGAATCCTCTGGATCTCCTATCGGTGTGGCTGTGGGGTCCGAAACCCACGGGTCCTCGTGCGGCGTCGGGTACGCTGGTCCTCAGCCTGCTGTAGTGTGAGCCCGGAGGTCTGGCTGGAGGCTGGTACAATAGCTCTCACTCTGTCTGTCTGAAAGAACTGTGTAATAGTCGTCTGGGTGGGCCCCTGTCTGACTGGGACCTGCTGTGTGCTCTGCTCTCTAATGTGCCATGCCTCTCCTAGAAAACGGCCAAATGATCTCTGATCCATATCAGTCATACATCCCTGAAGTGAGCTGCTCAATGTGTATCTAGATCTCAACTCTGAGTATTCCGGGCATCTGAGAACAAAATGCTCCTCACTCTCCACCTCTGATCTGCAAAGGGGGCATATCCTCTCCTCCCGTGGGATGCCACTAGCTCTGCCACTCTCAATCATAAGCTGATGTGATGATACCCTGAGTTGTCCAATAAGAACTCTCAATCGATGTGGCATATAGATCTGCATATATCTCGGAATCTCTATGAATCCCTACTTTGATATGCTCAAGAATTGTGTATAATAATGTGCCATCTTCGATGGTAGTGGCTGTGCAGGGCTGACCCATGTCCTCTGTATATAAATATGCCATATCTCCTGTCTGATGACTCTGTTCCTCTCAGAGAGAGAGAGGGTGTAAGTGGGAGCCTGAGTATCATATAGAAGAGGTGGGAGTCTATCAAAGTCCACCCCATGTCTCTCAAACCAGGTTCTAGTCTGTGCATACCATGATGTGGTATCCCCCGCTCGAGCCATCTCCTGAGATGCCATATATGCTTTGTATGCAATGCGATCTCTGTCCATATCCTGAAATCTGTGTAGGAAGAGTGAGAGAGAGAGAGAGAGGGTGAGAGAGAGAGAGAGAGAGAGAGAGAGTCCTATTTCTATGTTTAGTCAATTTTCACAATAACATGACACAAATTTTAAGTTAGATTGGTCTTTAGATCATTTTCAATTGAAAAATGTGATTGCATGAAATCAATTTAAGTTGAATTGATGTTACATCTAATCTTCAATCTAAAAACAAGTGTATGATATCAATGTTGAGAAATATTAGTATTTCATATAATTTTTAGTTAAAATACACAATTGGCTGATATAAAAGACATTGGAAATGTAACATAATTTACATTAACTCATTGCTCATTAAGTTAAAAAAGAGTAAGAACATTGTAAGAGTTTTTAAAAACTATACATAGACAATGTCATTTTTTGGTTAAATATACGACTTAAATGCCCATCCCATCAACCAATACAAAACAATTAGAGAATCAAGACATTGTCTAGCTAAATACACAACCAAATATCTATCCTTATCTAACATGATCTTCCAAAGGTTAATTGTGCATCAATATAAGCACTCGAAAGGATGTAGGAGAAACATAGGCCAAATCATACCTGTCTTAATTGATCATCATTGTTCAATGTTTGTCATTATTTGATAACCTATTCATTCCCACTATGTGTGTTGAGTAAACCAATTTTATAGGAAGGTAATTTTGATTTCGCTCTAGGCAACTCTTTTTGAAGGGGATGAGCAAGTGTGGTCACTAGTATCTTTTCTTTTGATAATGCAACTTCTATCAATTCCTCTACTATCATGGTGTGCTTACTGAAGATGAATTTGTACTTCTCCCAAGAAAATGGAAGGGTTGTAACCACTTCAATCATAACTACAAATGAACAAACTGAAGGTGTTATCCTATCGTCTAATGTGCATGAAAGTATCTTCACCTATGCTTATGCTCATATCAGCAAAATCAAAGTCAAAGGTTTTTTTTACTCTATCATCATTACTAAATTGTTGCCTCTCTGACATTGTGTTAGCCAGGATAGTTGGTGGCATCGTTGGGACATTTGGGTCACTATGGAGGTGGCCTTGAGCACCTCCATAGTGGGTCCCCAAGGTTGTTGTAGTTTGGAGAGTCAAATCCATCTCTTAATAGTTTGACCCAATGGGGTTTGCATTCCAACTTCTACATTTGACAAGCACAAGAAAATTGAGATCCTATAGTCTTGATGCCTTCCCCAATAAGTTTCATAGTTCATCCTTTAACGGATTATGCTTGACATTAATTGGAATAACATACATGTGCTAGAATGTTTTTGTTAGATCTCTCATCAATGAGTGCATCAATGTTTTATAGTGAAGATATGATGTTCTAACATGTTCTGTTGATGTTGTGATAGTGTCCGATTGGTTCTGTTTGAGTCTGTGCCACTGTCACTTCAGTCTTTACCTCAAGTATTTAGCAGCTACTTCTTCCACTTCTTCGAGCTATTTTGAACCCATATTCATCCCTTTCCAAGATTGGAAAACTTCCCCAAGCTACACATTCATCCATCATCACACTTACAAAGGCATACAGAATAGAACAAAACAGAAACATAAGCTCTATAGAAGCTCAACAAGATGACATAGTTGTATTTCAAGCTTATGTCATGCATCTTTCTCCATTTCCATTTGGGGATTTTCATGAGTTCTTCTAGGGGTCTCAGTGCTACTACATGATTTTTTTTCAAAACCCCATAAGAAACTCCAGAATCTTAATTAGATCCATCATGCAAGTTGGTACTTGGAAACTCATGCTAGGAGTCACTCCATTGTCTACATTTCTCATTGTCGTACATAGAACTTCCATGGACAAGGCTTCTTTCCAAGCTCAACTCACAATTACATCCTTGCTTGGTTTGCTTGTTTCCTCAATCATCTTCCTATACTCCTCATCATTTGAGAACAAATGCTAGGTGGAGGTGGATGGATGTAAGAAAATGTATCCAAGCATGCTCATCCTCTAGGCAAGGTATATATGGGTGAAAGTATGTATAGGTGGCCTAGTTTTGGTGCTTCAAAGTAGATAGTTTCTAGGCATTAAAAAGTGGGTACTTTAGGCTTTTGACATATTATCAATGGTGGTCACTAAAAATGTAAGTTTATTAAAGAAAAAGGCTTAGATTTCAGAAGCATATGAAAAGAAAGCCCACCATGTTTAATTACTAGCTTAGGTACAAGCATTCTAATTAGTGTATATATTCATTGATAGCTCTATCTCTCTCTACTCTCCACCCTTGAGCTCTCATGAGTAATTTTGGCATTCTCTCTCTCTCTCTCTCTCTCTCTCTCTCTCTCTCTCTCTCTCTCTCTTCTCTCTCTCAAGAGATCTCTAGTAGCCAAAGCAACCCTCATTTGAAGTAGGGCATAGTCCCCTTTACATTGTTTCTCGAATGTTTTGGCCCTTGGTTGTGCACACCATGTAATTATACATGTGTGGAGTTACGTATAACTTTTAAAGTTTTGCATCATGAAAATATTATGCACTACACACATGCTTTTAGGAATCATCATTGAGGCTAAAAAAAGGTTTTTTTCAATATATCATGTATTTTTGTGATTGTTTAAGGGAACCATCATTCATCACATAGATATTGTATTTTGAGACTATTTTCTAGGATGAAAAACCACACTACAAAAGGGCCTTCCTTAGGCTCAGGGAAGGGTATCCCACGAAAAGGAAAAACCCTACACAAGAGTTGCCCTATAAGATAGGTTTGTCACATGCATGTAAATTTGTATAATTGGTATCTTGGCCTTGCAAAAGAGGCATGTGCAATCAATCTATTTCAAGTGAGCTATGGATGGAAAAAATGCAAAATTAGTACGACATCATGCTTACACACAAAATAGTGCTCGTTTGGTCAACATAAGCAAGTTGCCTCATTAGTTTTAGAGCTCAACTCTACACTAATTCGTGGGAGTTCAAATCATATCTAGCAAAACAAATTTATTAAATGGAAATGCTATCCTATCATGGATCAAGGGCATCAAGGTTTCACCCAGGAGTGTCCCATAGATCGCAAAAAGTAGAGCGAATAGAGTAGAGTCATGTGGCCTAATGGCCACTATTTTTTCACACTCTGTCCATTCCCGATTCAAATGTGTAACCAACCTAGAGTTGGCAAAAGATTCATGCAAAAAAACACATGGGTTACAGTGTCTTTTTGCACTCTTTCTCCATGTACCCCACATGATCTAATGCTCACAAATTTTTTTTCATTGTATCCATCTACAACTCAATGTGTAACAAGCCTAAATTTGGCAAAAGAGTCATGCATGAAAAGACATGGGTTAGCAGCATTTTTTTGGATTTTGGTGTCTAAATTTGACAAAAAAACCATGCAGCATGAAAACACATGGCTTAATAGCAACTATTTTTTTGTATTTTCTATCTGTGGCCCCATCCTAAACTTGGCAAAAGAGACATGCATGGAAACACATGGCTTAATGACCACTTTTTTTTTACATTCTCTCCATCTGCAACTTGTTGTGTAAACAACCTAATTTTGGTAAAAGACTTATGCATAAAATAGTCTAAACATGAAGAACCACTCCTTTAACTGGTGCTTTAAAACTGTTGTTTCATGGCTATAAATTGAATTTTTACGACTTGAAAGTGATAAAGTACCACTAAAAAGTGGTATCAAACCATTAAAAAGTAATTATTGTCACTTTCAATGCTCGAGCCCACCAGTAAAAGTGACCATAGTTCACTAAAAACTAGTTGAACTATTAAAACATGGTTCATATCACTTTTAGTGGCCCAACTATTAAAAATGATGGTGGGGAACCACTAAAAAGTGACCTTCAACTACTAACAAGTGATCCACATCCACTAAAAAGTTTTTTTGTCCACTAAAACGTGATCCTTGGCCACTAAAAAGTGGTCCATGTTCAGTAAAAAGTGTCTCCATCCACTAAAATTGATCTGCATCCACTAAAAAGTGTTAGCACTCACCTGACACTAAAAACTGGTACTTACTAGTAAAAAGGGGTAATCTATCATTAAAAAATGGTACAAAAAAAATTAAAAGTAGTGGTGAACATTAAATTTGGTGCCTATTACTAGGTTCAGACCACTAAAGAGTGGTACTTTTACCACTAAAAAGTGAAATGAATGATAAAAATTTTCTCATGACCACTAAAAAGAGGGTACATACCATAGAAAGTAGTCCAAAACCACTTTTATAGGGTGAAATTCCACTTTTTTGTTAAAAGACAAACTAAATGTTGACATTAACCATTTGAAAGTGATGTTCAACCACTACTATTTGAAACAAGTCCTTAACTCAAGGTAGGTGATCAACTACCACTTTCTATTAATTGGAATAATATGAGTTGCACTACTTGAAACATTAAGAGTAGCGCAGTGGATGCATGGTGGGTCCTAACCCACAGGCCCTAAGCCCCATTAATGCTTGTCTTTTCCCAGTTTCTCTTGAGATGAGGACATCTCGATTTCTCTAAGGGGAGGAAGATGTAATATTTCCACGCAATTAAAAGCTAGTTGGTTAGTTTAAAAGTTAGTTAGTCAATTAATAAGTTAGTAAGATTACTAACTAAAGTAAAAACTAACTAACATTAATAATTAACTATTTTTATTTATTTAAAATTATATATTTAAAAAAAACAAGAGTTGTAATCTGACATTTTTCTTGGATTGACAAGGACCATAACCACCCTTCACAAAAGTTATTATGTGAATGAGACTTATGAGCCATATTAATCACTATTATTAATATGTATAGTTTGGATGGTCCAAAAATATTAGATTTTGGGCAAAACTAGCATATTTTAGATATTACTTATTGTAAATGTCTAAAAGAGATATGGAAATTTCTAGAACTAGATGTCGTGTAAAGAAAAGCAAGTGATTTTATTTTAGATTTAATACCAAAGAAGAGGGATTTGCAAAATTGTGCACACTGCGATCGTAGTTTACAAGAAGTGAACAGCAGTTCGAACAGGGAGGAAAAGAAGGAGTGATCTAAAAGACTTCTAACCAAGTATCTTGGGTGTTTTGGGGTTTCACCCCCCTTTCGCAGCCATGGAACCATCAAATTTATGATTTAAGCATCAGATCACTAATTTTTCCAAGATCCCATCCACAAAGAGCTCTTTTTCTCAGTCAAAAGTCCTATTCTCTAATTCACTATAAATATGAGGCGTGGGGAGACATAAGAAGCAGGAGACCCTGAGAGGCTACAAGAGAGAGGAAGAGAAAGAGAGGTAGAAGGATACCCTTCCAAGAGCCTACGAAAAGGAGAGAGAGAGAGAGAGAGAGAGAGCTCAATTCCCTTGTCTCTGTCTTCAGCTAAGCCATATTCTCTTATGCTCTCTCATCTCGAATCTATTCCACCTTCCCTATCTTTCGAACCACTTGTGGACGATGGCTCCAAAGTGACGAAGTGGAAAGACCATGGGAGCAACGGCAATCGATCAAGCAACATGTATTTCCAGAGAAACATGAGTGCTCGAGGTTGCCAGAGTTGCCACTACCAACGGAACATCAAGTGTGGCTAATGCAAGTGCCAACAAAGATGAAATTCCCAATGTCATCATGCTGCCTAACCAAGTTATTCATTACTAGGTTATTATTTTGTCACATAAAATAATTACTTAAATATTTTTCACTTACACAAATTGATAATTTTATCTAGAAAGCTTACTAGTACAAGCATCAATAATTAATCATTATGAATTGCAGCTAGATTAATTGAGATTCTAAATCATAGAATCATGTTAGAAATAATTTCCAAAGGTTATTGTACATATGTCTTTATGCGCATTCGATATAGTTATGGTCAAATGCGACAAGGTTAAGTGTTGACTAACGCTTGTTATGAAAAGTGAATGTCTATTTAAAGAGTCCTATAAGTTATCCCGTTGAATTATTGGCACAATATGTTTCTTTAAGGAATTTCGCTTATATTGGGTAAGATAGCCCAAACAGTAAATTCACTTATGTCTTTATGCGCATTCGATATAGTTATGGTCAAATGTGACGAGGTTAATTGTTGACTAACGCTTGCTATGAAAAGTGAATGACTATTTAAAGAGTCTTATAAGTTATCCCGTTGAGTTATTGGCACAATATATTTCTTTAAGGAATTTCTCTTATGTTGGGTAAGATAGCCCAAACGAAAAAGTCATGCCTTTCTTAACATGTTGTAAGAGATGTACTCAATACTTCTTTATGGGGAGAGAATTGTAATATTCCCACTCATGAAAATTGACTTCCCGCACACTGCGTAAACCTCGTGCAAAGGTTATCTGTCATATTGGAATTGCCGGCAGTGTAATTTGTGACCTGCACGCGAGAAATCGGGACCTCCGCATTGGCAAAGCAAACCCAAGGGTTCAAACCCACAAATCGCACGTAAACACCCTCTTGGGAGGGGCAAATTGAATATTATCAAGGCAATTTTTTTTTATTTTTACCTCTTTTCCCCAGCCGATGCACGGCTGGAGGAGAGGGAGTGTGGGGGGATGGGCTTGGTGGAGTCGTGGGCTGCATGGGGAGGGGGGAACCCATGCAGGGGGCCACGTGGTGGAGCTCTTCTCTCCCCCCCTTGTCCTATATAAACACCCGCTAAGGTGTTGAAGAGGGGGAGGGAGGACAGACGGTTGCTGCCATCACCGTGTTGGAGGGCAGAGGCTGCGTGGAGAGAGGAAGGGGAGTTGCTGTCGACACTGGGAGAGAAGAAGGCCGCCGCTGTTGCCGTGCTGTGGGAAGGACGTCGCCGCCTTGCTGGAGACCACCAGGCCGCCGCCCATCCCCGCCATCGTCATCAAGTCCTTTCCCTTGTCTTGGACGCCTTTTCCTTCCCAATCATTGGGCCTCCCACGACGTCGTTGCTGATCTTCAGAAGCTTCCTAGAAGCTTCTAAGGATAAGCCCATAAGCCTTGGTCCTACGCGCCCTTTTCGGTTTTAAAACCGGGCCTTCCATAAGCCCAAAACCCGCAAGCCCGGTACTCTCAAGGATCCGCACTTTGGAAGGGATCTCCGGCGTACGAGGGAAAAGGGGAAAGATCTTGAAGCTGCTCACAACGGTTGGAGAAGACTCACCGATCGCGTAAGGGTAAAGGCAAACCGGAAGTCCGTAAGCACGCTAATGATGGCTCCCAAGAAGTCGCAAGGCGCGCCTGCGGGAGGTTCTTCTCCTAGCATTCACGTGGACATCTCCTCGAGCCCACAGACCCAGGTTTTTACTATTGTGATTTCATACTAAAGTAATGCATTAAGCATGACAACTCCATGGATTAGGAAGCACCCATGCATGTTCAAATTCACCTAGCCTAGTTAAATGCAATTGGGAAAAATTGGTATTTTCAATATAAACGCTAATTGTCCATCCATCTTACGACCTTAATAGTAAATTGCCTTGTCCTTCATTTTTAAAGGAAAGCCACATATTGCCTAGGGTTAAAGAGGAAATTGTTAAGTACATTGGTCATGAAGGAAAGGAGTATTTTTGCAATAACTCCCTTCGTTATGATTCGCATGAGGGAATTGTTAATTTCTGTTGCACGGCATGAAAAAGAACACCGATCTTATAAGTTGCATGGGAAAAGATGCTTGCAAATGGATTAAATCGACACTTGCCTTAGTATTGCATGAACTTCATTCCGATGTTGTTGTATCTAAGGGTCGCACTTATATTTTCGCAAATTTCATTTCATCAAGTTGCATTTAGGAATGATTGCATGGCTTATAAAAGCATGAAATTCAAATACTTAGACAAAAGGTTGTAGGCGTTATTCCTTGATGTAAATCCTAGTAGGCCCTATGTAAGTTATTCTTCAAATTATCATGCCTTTTGACTTTAGCAAAAAGGGATAAGGCTATTGCGGATCTTATGGTGCATAGAAGTAATGAATTACATGTTTACATATATTGTAACATTTTGCAACTATTTTTCTACTTTAGGTCAAGTTTATCATCTCTAGGAAAGAATTGTCCTTGTCATAAGACAAGTAGGTCAATTTACCCAAGTCATTTGTGGTATCATGACTGTTAGGGTTTCGTATAGGCATAACTAGCCGATTCAATAAAAACCTCAAGTACTAGCTAGGGCTTGGCACGTTAGAAATGCAGCCAAGTATCGTACTTAGACGCCAAGTCGAAGTCCTCAAACCCAAAGGTCCTACCCACCTTTCCGGAATGTCGAGTCAATTGGACGCTCACGCATATAATGATCTAGGGTTTCTACCCTAAGGATCATTCGACCTAATGCTAGAACTTGGATTGAGTTGGGATCCCTAGGACCGAACGTTGTCGGCCTAGTGCGATTAGGATTGGGTTGAGTAAGAAGACACCCTAAACCCTACTTCTAGCCTAATCATAATTCCTTGACCAGAAAACACCGTTCAATGGGTGAAATGATCCCTTGGAATAGAGGCGACACTTGTGCAAACAAGTTGCAACGTCGCATAGACTTGGGGTTAGTTCACAAGAGAGTTTTGCCATTTCTTGAAATGAGGTTGGCAAGTTCTTGCGCAAGTTTAACTTGCAAGAGGATGAGTAGTCATCCTGTTACATCACCCTTATTGGGAAAATTTGCCAAGTTAAGGGAAGTTAGGTATTTGCTTGGAAGCAGATGATCAATCAATAAATTAACGCGACATGGTCGCTAGGATTTACTATTAATAAAACCTAAGGTATTGGTTAGGTTGGGTTAACAGGGTATGGCCCTAACTCAAGGACAAAAAGGGTGAACGAACAAACCCTTGAGGTTCTTGCCAAGTCGCAATTGATCCCAGATCGAATGCTGGATGCATTCGGAGAGAAGGATTCACTCCTTAACAGTTGGCCAAATAAACGACCACTGGAAATTGATTGTGCTTGTAATAGTTTAGAAAGCACTGTTTGCATTGTTTGCTCAAGGAACTAAAGGATGAAAAGATATCTAAATGCTTCAGGTTGAAGGCCTGAAGGGAGAGGCAGCTTCAGTTACCCCCGACTACCTGCCTGACCCTAACCAAGGGGGTTGTTGACCGCGCCGGGAACGTGGACCGAACCCGCCGCGAGAGGTCTTTCCGTTGAGCTCTACTTGGAGCAGGAGGACGCTTGGGTGCCAGGGGGGCTCTGGCCGTAAATCCCTCGCCTTCCGGGTCCTGCACAAGAGGCTAACGTGACTCGGGATTGGATCTCGAGGCCCGCATACTAGTCTACGGGCAGAAGCTTGGAATAGTGATCCCTAGCGGATTACTGGATAAGCCTTCGGGCGGATTATGGACAAGCCTACGGGCGGAACTCCTTGTATTTCAAAGATAAAATGATGAAATGATAATAAAGAAGTTGTTTGATATTGTTTTTCTATGTCACGTGATAAGATTACGTGAAGGAACCAGTGCTTAACAGGGTTAATTAAAGAAGCTGTTTGTTATATGTCAAATTAATGTGTTAGATAATTACATAACTAAAACAAACCGAGGAAAGCGCGGAGGACGGACCATGGGTCCGTCCTACGGATGGGTGGTCCCGGTTAGCCGGGAACTTTTCTCAAAAATCTCGAAGAACAGCGGGATGATCATCATCATCAAAACGAATAACGTGAACGATGACCTAGAGTTACATCTTACCCAATTTACGTTGTTTTAGGGGAACGGAATGGGACTATGCCTTATGGCTGAGAGGTTGAGTTTTGCATCCCTCTCGTTTCCCATTCTCCTTGAACCAAGTGCAGCGTGAATCCGCTTCGGACCCGGCGTTTCTGCGTAAAGTAGTTCGCTTGGGTCTGACGCTAGTTGCTGTTAGCTAATGACCAAACAGGAAAACCCAAATTCCAGTCGATCCTAAGTGGGAACGGCCAGGATACTTCCGCTACGTGGCAGACACGGGAAGACCTAGATTGCAAAACCCGTAACATTCCATGGGAGTGCCGGGCGGAGTTTTCTAGACATCCTTTCCGATGGACTGCTAAGACGTATCCTGGATGATTCTAGTGGACACGTTACAAGAATCCTCATTAGAAGGTAAGATTACCTTAGAATAAGGTCTACCTTGGCTATCTAAAGCTGTGAGCTACACGATGGTGTGATTATCATTGCATCATTTGATATATATTTGAAAGGAATGTTTGTGTTTGCTAAAATCTAGATCTTTGATTGAAATTATTGACAAACAGAATAAAAGAAAGGATCACACTAGGTTACCCCCAAGCTAGCAGTGAGACCCTACTCCAAGGGGGTCATGGTTATCACTAAGAGAGGCTTGGACCAGCTCCATAGGGGAAAGGTCCGTCAATAGTAGGGATAGTCTCGGGCAGTAGGAAATGTGGGTGCCAGAAGGGGCTCTAGTTGTAAATCCTTCATTGTTCCTAGAATCTGGCAAGCCCCTTCATGACCCAGGATGGGATCCTAGAACCCCAAATACTAGTTACAAGGGTCGAATCTGGGTGGGAAAAATACCCTCGTGGAATTTTGTGTATCTTTCGTTGGGTTAAAAAGATATGGAATTTGTGGTGCCATGTGATTTGGACCAGTTACTTCTACAAGGGGAAAAAGGGAGATATAATTTCTCTTGTATGGTTGGGAGACACAAATTAACTTGAAGATAAGTTAAGGAACTTGTTTGTCAATAGATTGCTTTCTATGTATTCGTGTCTGTATTGTAAATTACGCGAACAAACCCTATTCTATAAAAGGCTTGATTAAAGAATTTGATTTTAAGTATCGCACATAAATGTGGTAGGACCTAATTAGTAAACTAAAGCTATTGAGGAAATGCAGATGGGCAGAATCCCGAATGAGTCTGTCCTATGGTAGGGTGGTCTCAAGAACTGGGAGGCTTCTCACAATATTTTACCATCTTGACCCTTAGATATTGTCAAGTTAGAACCTGATTCATGCCATTTTAAGGGACCGGAATGGGACTATGCCCTACGGGTAGAGAGGTTGAGCGGCCCATCCCTCTCATTTCCCATTCTCTTTGAACCAAGTGTAGCATGGGTCTACTTCAGATTGGATATGTCTATGTAAAGTAGGATGTCTAGAATCCAATGCTAGAATATTGTCAGGAGACCTTGACCCCTAGGAGCCCAGATTTCAGGTTGATCCTAGTGGGTTTAGCAGTGAATGTTCCGTTGCGAGGCAGACTTGAGAAACCCTAGGCGACAAACCCCAGAACATTCCATGGGAATGCCAGGCAACATCGCTTAGATTTGTCTCTCAATAGACCGCTAAAGGCGTGCACAGCTGATAGGCAAACACCTTACATGGAACTACTCAAATGAAGACCACAACATATCAATTCTTAACTTAAGCCTTTTCCACTTTGGCTTGGAATAAATGGCATAATGTGGTATTTCTTTGAAGGACAACTAAATCTACAAGGGATAAGGAAGGAAATGGCTGTACAGAAGGACTTTGTGAAGTAGAATAGGACTGAGCCAATTGTTCCTTGAGTTGTTGAATCTGAGTGTTGCTTTGATTGAGGATAGTATTAGCTTACTTGAGCTGTTTTGTTTGGGCAGCTATCAAATCTTTTTGTTCTTGAGACTCCTTCAATAACCTACCCCTCTCCTCAGTCACAGTAACAACTTGGGATTTAGTCTCTACCAACTAATCTTGCAAATCAGAAATCTCCTCTTTCTAGGAATCATTGACCTTAGTTTGTTGCTCCATTTGTGTAAAAGGTCACAAAATTTTTCTTAAGCAGAGGCTAGCTCACTCCTGGGATCCAATACATCCTAGGTCTGCTTCTATAACAACTTCAGAATATCCTCATTAGAGAACAATTGACGAGCTGTAGGAAAAGGTTCTCCACGATATGGTAAGGAAAGAGCTTTTCCTAGGCTCTTAGGTATCATGTGGATAACTGTACCACAAATAGGACTAGACCTCTTATTGTAAGAGGCTAAAAACTGATCACACACATCAGAATCATATGGGATAAGTGGCAATAAAAGTGTCATAAATTTGGATAACCCCACCTTAACAATAAGGTCTCAATCCAAGAACAATGAATAATCATGCGATACCAAGGGAACATATTGGACTGAGGAAGGAGTACGAGGTGCCATTCAAATGCTTTACACACACATTACACTCACACACATACAATCACAAAGAATGCCTACAAAACACCTCAAAGTCAAGCTGAATTGGATCGCATGCAAGCTTTACTTCAGCAATGCAAAATGAACCTTCAAAAGGCCCAAACACACATGAAACTCTATGTTGATGAAAAACGAAGGCATTTTGAATTCCAAGAAGGGGAATTGGTCCTTTTGAAAGTGCCTAAGTCCCGCTACTCAACTCTCAAAGAGGACAGCAGTAACAAGCTGGCCCACCACTTCTATGGCCCATACCGGATCCTAAAGAGAGTTGGTGACTTGGCCTACTGCTTAGAACAAACCCCTACCACCAAAATTCACAATGTATTTCATGTCAACCAGGTGAAACCCTATGTAGGCTCCTCAATGGACTATATCATCAACAAAAACTCATACGGTCTTGACCAATAGACTAACCACCCCAAGCAATCCACATCTTAGAAAAATTTCGATATGACCTTTGCACTTATACAACTGAAAGCTTCATGCTATGCATATAAACAAGCACCCAATATCCCTATATCAGGCAAAAAAGAAAAAGAATTCACACCGTATCCCTGACTCCAATCAAATAATCAACAAAAATACTAGACTAAACCAAACTAAAATCAATTGATAACCAAACCTCAACTGATTAAGACTGTCAATAGAAACTTCGACTTACTACCACATCACTTATCCCACGTAGCACTTCATTGAAAAGGGGAATGTGCAATGTGAGGGAAAAGGGGGGATTTAATTTAATTAAATGTTTCTTTTACAAATTAATTAACAAGCTATGAACTTTTATTAGGTGATAAACCTTAATTAAAAAATGGTCGTTCATTTTATCCATTAAAAAAACTTTATTAAGTTGTACAGTGCTTATTAACATCCCTAGACGACGTCCCAACTCAAGGTCTCTAAATGCAAGTTCATTTGTTATAAATTAATGTGTGTAGCATTTTTTTCTTTAGTGCATGTACTTGTGATGGTGGGTTCATTTTATTATAAATTAAAAATATGTATTTGATGCATGAAGCGCATGTTACGTGAATGGCTAGTTCATTTTGATTAATTAAAATGTGTATTCAATGCGAATGTGTGTGGAAAAACTGATCAATTGGTTCTTTTTTTAAATAATTGATTGTGATATTTAGTGTAAAAAAGAAAATAAGGAGAGGAACAGGGTACTTGGAGGAGGGTGTGAATGCAAATAAATCCGAATGCCCACTCAACAACCGATATGATGGGAAAAACCGCAACCACAACACAATCCAAAAAGCAATCCATCTAGCTGGAAAATGAATATCGTTAAAAAAAACCAAAACACTATGTCTAAAATTTTCAATGTATTCGGGTGTCTCAGGTTCACGTTTGTTTCATGAATTCACTTGGAGGTTTTTATTTAATTTAGTTTTTTTTCTTTCTATGTTATTTTAGCATGGTTTAGTTTGATTTTTATTTTTTCATTCATTTCAATTAGAAAAATGTTAACTAAAAATTAAACATGGGAATCCACTTTATTTTTTTATATTTTTGGGAATTTTCTCACTATATTACGAACCTTTTTGGTGAGCGCGTGGGTGACAAAGGAGGTGTGGGAGGGTGAGCAAGGAGGGGAGACCGATGGAGAGTGGGCGGCCTGGTGTTCTGTCACCGCGGCATGGCGGGTCGCATGCATGCGTCATCGATGGAATGGTGAGCACTCGACTGCATCATCAAAACTAAGGTGGTGGCGACTCCATCACCAAGTCCTCCAGCGCGGCGCGACAGGTGGACCTTCACAGCAGTGGACAACGACTTCATGGCAGGGTAGACGAACTGTGCAGTGGCGGCAACTTCGTGGCAGGGAGGGAGGCGCAAGGAAGAGGAGGGAGGAGGGAGGAGGGAGGAGGGAGGAGGGAGGAGGGAGGAGAGAGGAGAGAGGAGAGAGGAGGAAAGAAGGAAGGAAGAGGGGGAAGGAAAAGAAGAAGAGATGAGGGTGGGATGAGGAAGAAAGGAGGAGGGGAAGAGATGGAAGGCAAGGGAAAAGGAGGAGAGAAGGGAGGAGATGGAGAAGAGAGAAGGGGAAGGTTGGGAAGAGAAGGAGGATAGGAGAAGAAGATGCACGAGAAGGAGAAGGGGAAGGAGGGGAGAAGAAAAGGAGGGGGTGAGGAGGAAGAAAGAAGAACGAGAGGGTGCACGAGGAGGAGAAAGAACACGAGAGAGAGAGAGAGAGAGAGAGAGAGAGAGAGAGAGAGAGAGAGAGAGAGAGAGAGAGAGAGAGAGAGAGAGAGAGAGAGAGAGAGAGGGGGGGAGAAGGGGAAGGAGGGGGTCGAAATGACGGTTGGGGGGGAGGAATGTGTTTTTTTTTTCTTTTTTTAAAATTAGGATCCCCCCACGTCCCGTACATGAATGCGGTGTCGTGCTGCTGCACACCTGAGTCGTATACACCTCCATTTCTTTTGTTGTGCATTTGTGTTATTTTCTACGTGTGATTCATTGTGTGTGAGATGCATTATGATAATCCGCATCCAATGTATATATTCCGTTAGTGTGTGTGTATGATTTTGTTTGGATGCATGATGTGTGTGTGTTAGAAAAATATGAAAAACTGAAGCCAAAGGACATTATCAAGCTGATAATTTCAATGATGATCTCTAAGAAAAGTGCAGGGAATTATGGAATCAAAGGAAGGTTTGTGGAAGCGATCATCTAAGTTCAAAAGTTCCCATGACATAGAGTTGAAGGAAGTCTCTCAAAAGCTGCTTAAGCGAGCAAAGCACTAGTTAAGCATCGAGGGAGTATTTTGCCATCCAATTTTCAAGGCCGAAGTCGAAGTTTATGCGCAGATTACTCATTGTAAAGCTGACTAACAAAGGGGCAATGCATGACTTCAAAGATAAACCTCAAAGTCAAAATCAATGTTGGTGCTTAGATCTTGTAAGGGTGTACAGAAACTATCTTGTCAAAGAGGAGGTTTTTTTTTATCCTTGCTCAACTAAAAGAGGAAAAGGGGAGACTAATTTGGTTTCAAAAACCGTTTTTGGAGGGAAAAAGCATCTTTTGGTTAAAAAAAAGCAAGGGATTTTTCAGGTGCCTTTGAAAAGAGGAATCTAGATTCGGGGAGGATTGCCACGATCTGGTACCTTGCTTCCCCTCTTACTCTGGAACTATGTATCTTGCAGTGGAAGGTCTTCTTAAGTGTGAAAAGTGGTCGCAAGGAGACAGTAAAGGAAATGAGCCAGCATGGTGGCTGAGAAGATTAATTGGAAGAACAGAGAAACTGGAATTGTCAAGTTATTTTGCACTTGCTTCCTCTTCTGGATAGTGAGGATCTTAAGCTCTTGGGACAGGCTCTGGGCTATTTGGATCACCGTTGAGGACATGGCCGCCTCTTGTATGAAGACCTAGTTGGACTGCATTTTGTGATGAGACGCTCAACAACAGTTCAGACGTCTGCCCGTCCTTTCGTAGAAGAGACAGAAGAAAGAAGAACCGTAGGCCTGCCTGTGTGTCAGAGAAATGCCCCGCACCCTCCTTCTGAGGCCTTTAATTTTGATAACTTCAGCCGGACAAAGAATCAACATTCAAGTGTGGACTTTGCATAGATCAAGCAGTCTTTTGAATACTACACGGTCTTTGAGCGGCCTAAGCATGGAAGATAAACCGGTCGATCAAGGTTTCTGTCTCTACCTGAAGAAAGACACCCTTGCTCTTCTCAAAAACAACAGTCTGCTTCAGATTTCCCTTCTCTAAGAAAAATCCTTCTCCATAGAGTTTATAGACGACGAGATTACAAGTCTGAAGGGAAACGGAAGCTCTGCATCAGTATTAGCAGAAACCTCTAGAGCTTCTTTCATTTGCTACGATCAAACACACAGACAGAGAGAAAAAGCACGTGCACGCCAGTCATGCCTCGTATGTCCTCATCAGTGACTCGGGGGGTAGGCAATTCGAATTTTCTGTCTTGGCTCTATCTGGAGTCTAAATCTACCTTCGACGTGGAGTTCACAATGCGAACAATGCAATTTCTATGTTCATTATACTCCAGTGTAGCTGCTTTTGATGTCTGAGCATTAGACTGTTGTCCCTCACTTGACTCACATTTTGCGGATTGCGTTCATGAGCAGTGGATCTCACTTGCTGAGGTGACTGCTGGACTACAGAGTCTCTCAAGAGAGACCGTCGATACCAAGGAACAACACGGTACACAGTCTGATAAAACAAGCAACCATTGAAAGGAAAAAGGTCCAGATGAAGAGGATTTTCTGCAACAAGAGCGTATCAAGCAACTATTGAAATCCGAAATGTATTTATCTGTTCAGCAACAGCAGATGTGAATGCCATCATCAGGCAGTGCAAATTTTGTGTCTTTCTTACAAGGGAGAATGGATTCAAGGGATTCCAAATTGCTATAGCATCTACAGCTTCCTGGGCACTTAGTTTCATCATAGTCGGCTACAATTACAAAGTCAAGCTTAGCATTAAGTGGATCCTCCCATGATTACTCTGCAAAGCTCCAAGGTATCCCTTTCAGCTGCATCAGATCTAAAAAATCAATCTGCTGCCAGAACTCATCTCTTTCCCTCTGAAGCAAGAAGTGAATAGTCTTGTTACTATCTAAAAAGAACAGAAAGTTTTTATAAAACTTCTGAGATGATGAAGTCTTCTTGTGGCACTACTTTTGTAATGATTCCATTCAGCTGATGGCCCTGATTGATTCTTTCAACCTTTCGGTACCTGTTTAAGAACAGGGCTGCACTACTTTAAGACCCCATATATTATAGGTTTCCTGTATTAGAAAGAAACCTCTGAGAGCATTTGAAATCAGAGGTGTTGTACAACAGATGGATCTCTACACTAAGGGACATGTTTGACTGGATTACTAGATAATTTCCATTCTTCTGTTCAATGTAACTGTCACCAGAATTTCCTGATCATGAACTTCTTGTAACACCCTTGACAAGCAATTTTAGTGAACTTTGGCATCAAAAATTTGAGTTCTTCTTGTTAGCTCTTCCCTTGCTACAACTTGAACCTCGTGTTCTGTAGCTCTTGCACGAACTCTACGACATTTCTGGTGAACCCCACGTGAAAGTGCTGCGTCACTTTTCAGCAAGATGGGAGACTCGCAAGAAGAGATGACTGATGATAATGTCATGAAGAACCTGTTTCAGTCATTTACCACTTATATGCAGTAGCAAGTTCACGCGAAACGTGATAGTGATGCTATGGATGCCTTGAAAGCTGTCCAACAGGAGATGAAGCAGTTTAATGGCCAGCAAGTGTCAACTTACTTGCATTTGTATGAAGAAAAGATGAAGCTTTTTGGGGTTTCTCAAGATGTTTGGAGCCGCTACTTTTTGCGGATCGTGGTGTGCGCTCTTGAAGTTCGAATTTCAAAAATTCAAGAAACACATGTAGGTTGGGCAGAGTTTAAGAAGGCATTAAAAGATGAATATTTCCTGGAGGATACAGGTCTTATGAATCGCAGGAATTTCTTAGCATGGGTTTCTATGCCTAATAAGGGACTTTCAGTTACCGCTCTTCTATGAGAGTTTGAGAGCCACAATGATCAGTTGGATGGAACTGAGCAGCAAGCTTTGGAGATGCAGAAAGTGGAGTTATTTTTACAAGTTGCTGACGCTGATTTACAGGAAAAGTTGGATGATCTTTTGG
Organism: Lygodium microphyllum; assembly: GCF_053477565.2. Taxonomy (NCBI): domain Eukaryota; kingdom Viridiplantae; phylum Streptophyta; class Polypodiopsida; order Schizaeales; family Lygodiaceae; genus Lygodium; species Lygodium microphyllum. Next base: position 3,962,264 of record NC_141140.1, on the reverse strand, counting down.
AAGATCAAGCTACTGATTCAGGTTTAAAGACCGAGTTGAGACATGTCATTGATGCTGTGAATGCTCTTGTTAAGAAGCAGCGCAGGAGAGTACGATTGCATCGTAATACAGGATCAGTTTATGAAAAATCCTTGGAGACTTCTTCTTCTACCCCTGCTGCAACTTCCTTACCTAAGCCTACTCCTCCTATTGTGAATCCACCAGTTCCTGCTGCTCCAGTGCCCTTATCTGTAGATGATGTTATTAAAGGCTTGGCAGATTTGACGATTGAAGCAGTCAAAGCTGAAGTTGGTAAGTTAAAGGAGCAACTTATGTCAGTACCTACTATAGCACCTGCTCCAGCGACTGCTTTTCCAGCTAGTCAAAGAAAAGGGAGACTATGTATTTGGTGCGATAGTACAGAGCACCAACACTACAGAGATTGTGATGCTTTTCAGGAAGCACGTAAGAAGAATGTAGTGTTCTGGGGACAAGATGGGAAGATATGGCTGACAGAGACTGGCGCTCCTCTTGACACGAACTTTGGTAAGGGAGGCATGAAGAAGCTTGTTGATGATATGGCTGCGTGATCAACTTATGTGAGTGTTAGAGGAGATGCTCCAACTTATGGAGTCCAGCTTGAGCAGAAATCAGATGGAGACTCTGCTTTATGGTCCTCTGCCTTGGAGATAGCGAGAAGAGGGAAAGTTCAAGCATCTACTATGACTTGTGTGGGCTCCAGCATCCGAGGAGAAACGGGATGGGATTCTCCTATTGACAGGTATTCTATTTTTGCTTATATGGCTAAAACACAGGGTTTAGATGCCATGGTTGAGGAAAAGAAAAGAAGAGATGAGGAGGGTCCCAGCACCTCCAAAAAGACTAGAGGGGGTGACTTTGTTTCACCACCTGTTACAGCTCCACCTATGTCAAGTTCTCTAGCTCAATCAGGTCCTGAACAATCTATGGGAGACAAGCAGATGAAAGAGAAGAGGCAACCAAGAAAGGAACCAAGATTCAAGCTCTTGTCAGACCTTGATATGTAGATGGATATGAGTAAGATTTTTCATGAAAGAATTTTGAATAGTGAATTCACTTTTACTGTTGGAGAAGCTCTTGGGATTGCTAGAAGAGAAATACAGGATCAAATGCAGGATCTTTTGCAGAGGAAACGACATGCGATGGAAGGACCTGCTTTACAGGGATTGTGGCATGGAGCTCTTGGGGAAGAGCATGATGATGCAGTGATGGTTGAGAATGCTTATGTTAATCCGCAATTGGAGAAAATAGTTCAGCCTATGCAGTATGAAGATGATAATACACCTATTCTCATTCCTCGCAGCCATTTTTCACGAAGTCATTGGGCTAGAGCAACCACTGAGACGGTGGTAAGGATTGGAGAGAAACAAATTCCTTTGATCGCTTTAGTCGATCATGGTTCTGAGATTAATCTTATTGCTCGAGGTGTTTATGAGAGTGGCAAGTGGCCTATGGATGCAGAGCATGGCTGGCGCATGAGAGCCGCCAATAATACTTCTGGTGATATGTATGTTGCTTGTCCGAGTATCAAAATTTCTATTGGTAATGTTGAAGAGGATTATCATTGCTTTGTTCAGGATTCTTGCTCTTATCCGATTATTCTTGGACAGCCTTTCATTACAGAAGCAAGAATGGAAACGAAAGTGATGGATGACTGGTCAGCTTATGCGCGGATACGCAGTAAAGATGGTATGCGAGCTGTTTAGTTTATGACTGTTGGGGTAAATCATCCGAGAAACAGGGACTCCTTACGTGAGGCACCACTACCTGCGAAGGAGTTGGATTTTCATTAGGTACCGCTGTCTTGCGAGACGCCAGTGGTATGGAGCGGAGAAAAGAGGAGATCTCGCCTCCTGGTAGCTAGTCTTTCTCCAATAATTTTGTTGGTTTTTCTTCAGATAGTTCAGTGAGTTATCAGAAAATTTCAGATTTGCCTAGAGCTGCCAGGCAGTACATTGGTCGTAAGGAGAAAGAGTTGAAGAATGCAGGTATTTTGCAAGCAGAAGAACATGTAGATGGATTGTATGAAGGAATGTCTTATACAGATACATTGTTTGAGATGGGAGCAATGCTGAAAACTGATGTATGTAAGGGTTCAAAGATCATACCTGTGCAAACCTTGGATATGTTTCAGGAAATTTTTGGTTTTATGTTGAAAACAGAGTTAGAGGCTGAGAAAACTTAGCAAACTAAATTTATGGCTAATCTTGATCAGCTAACAGAGTTGCAGAGGGCTGAAACCTTTCAGCCAACAGAGTTAAATGCTGGAAAAATTCAGCATATGGAGTATGAGGCTGCACCCATGCAGTCCATAGAGTTGAGGGCTGAATCCATTCAGCCAACAGAGGTGAATGCTGAAAAATTTCAGCATACAGAGTTTCAGGCTGCACCCATGCAGTCCATAGAGCAAAGGGCTGAAATTTTTCAGCCAACAGAGTTGAGAGTTGCTGAAAATTTGCAGAAATTGCAGCAAAGAAAAGAGTGCTTGAATGATGCCAAGGTTGACACGAAGTATAAAACAGTTGATAAGAAGGTTAAGCCGGTTGCAGGGCCGCTTCCTCCTGATAGTCATGAGAAGATTGAAAAAGCTATGAAGCAGCCTATGTTGAGAGATCCTGCAAATATTGGACATAAATTTACAGCTGAAACTCTTGCAGAATTGAAGATTGGAAATGATGATTTCTTGCTTCTAGTGGAAAAAGAATGTTTTAGAGAGATGCTTGGACGTCATGGTAAGGCATTTGCTTTCTTTCCACATGAAATTGGCTGCATTAGTCCCGAATTGGTTGCACCTATGGTCATCTTCATTGTTCCTCATGTACCATGGAATATACCTCCTATACCTGTGCCTAAAGCACACTTGCCAAAGCTGATAGAGTTGCTGAATGAGAAGATTAAGATGGGGATTTTGGAACCCTCTTCTGCACCCTATTCTAACAGGTGGTTTATTGTACCAAAGAAGAATGATACTTTGAGATTTATTCAGGATATGCAGCCCGTGAACAAAGTGACAATCAAGAATGTGGGAACAGGTCCAGTTGTGGATGAATTTGCTGAGGCTTTTGCAGGACGAGCCATCTATTCTCTAGGTGACTTGTATTCAGGTTATGATCAGTTTCAGCTTGCCTTGGAAAGCAGGGATATTACTACTATGCGGACACCTATTGGTCTTGTGAGGATGTGTACTTTGCCTCAAGGTGCCACAAACTCAGTTGCTCATATGATGAATGCTATGCATAGAGTTCTACGAGATTATATTCCGCAGTATACCATGCCTTTCCTAGATGATGTGCCTATTAAGGGTTGTGCAGAAGAAGAAAAGAATGAAAGTCTTGATTTGCCTGGATGTAGACAATTTGTGGCTGACCATTTGGTTGCTTGTGAGCAAATATTGACACGATTAGAGGAGATAAACTTGACTCTTTCAGGGCTGAAATCTGTCTTTGTTGTTAATGAAGTCATCATAGTTGGGCATATGGTTGGATATTATGGCAGGAAGCCTTCACCTATGCAAAGGTGGATGCCATAAGCAGGATTGCAGAGTATTTCTTGACTACTTCAGAGGTGCGGAGATTTGTGGGAGCTTGTGTATTTTACATGATTTGGATTCCTCATTTTGCTCATATAGCAGATGTTCTCTATCAGCTGCTTCGAAAGGGGCAGAAATTTCATTGGGATGAGAAGCATTCGAAAGCCATGCGTAAACTCAAGAAGCTGTTACAGTCAGCTCCTACTCTTCGCAAGGCAGATTATCAGTGTGGACGACCGATCATGTTGACAGCTGATACTATCCCTATTGGCATAGGTTGGGCAGTGGGACAGGATGACGCTGATGGAAATAGATATGCAATCCGCTTTGGAGCTAAAGTTCTTAATGAGCGACAGAGGAGATATCCGCAGATCAAAAGAGAGTTGTGGGGAGTAGTTACTGCACTGAAGTGTGATAAAGGGTATTTCATTGGAGCTTTAGTTGTTGTGGAAACAGATTGTTTGCCTCTGCTTGGCATGATTACTAGTTGCTCGACTCCAGATATAGCGATGCTTCGGTGGATTGCCTATATCAAATCATTGAATCTAGAATTTCGACACATAGCAGGGAAAGATAATCCAGTTGCTGACATGCTATCTAGAGCGAGATATGAGGATGAGGAGTCAATGCTTGCAGAAGATGATGAGATAGAGCTTGCAGCTTCTGTTCTTGTTCATGATTGCCATGTATCTACTGTTGAAGCCTTTATTGAAGAACTTTATGTTGATGAGTGGCTGCAAATTGGACAGTATCTAAGTTCATTGACTCGAAGAGCTGATTGGACAGATGATGAATTCAAGAAAATCAGAAGGAAGGCTTATGGGTATTTCTTGAAAGATGGTTTTCTTTGGAAGCATCCAAAGAAGAGAGGCGGCTTGCCCTTGAGAGTAGTTTGTGATGTAGCGATGCAGATACAGATTATGAGAGAGTTTCATGAGAGCTCATGGGCTGGACATAGAGGTGTGTGGGCTACCTATGAGAAAATCAAAGAAAGATACTGGTGGAAAGGGATGTATAAAGATGTTTCTCACTTTGTGGAGACTTGCAAGGACTGCCAGCTTTACTCTTTAGTGCGACATCGTGATGAGTTGCATCCGACTTATCCATTATGTATGCATTATAAGTGGGTGGTAGACTTGGTTACTTTACCAGTGGGACTTTAGCAGATGAGATATCTTGTCTTGGCTAGGGAGGATCTTACAAACTATATTGAAGGCAGATCTTTGCGGACAAAGACCACCACTACAGTATGTAAATTCTTGTTGGAAGAAATATTTTGCAGGTATGGATGTATAGGCAAGATTAGAGCTGATCGTGGAGAGCTAGATGCAGATGAAGCTAGAGAATTTTTCTCACGGCTTGGGATTAAATTGGCTCTTACTACTGCCTATAATCCAGAGGGAAATGGCAAGAGTGAAAGAGGACATCCGCCGATAGTTAAAGCATTGGCAAAAGCTTGTAGAGATCGGATTGGGGATTGGCCGAGATTACTACATTTTGCGTTGTGGGCTGATCGCTCTACACATAGTGTGACTACTGGATACATGCCTGCAGAGTTGATGTATGGGCAAAAGCCTGTCATGCCTACAGAAATTTGTGCTCTCACTTTCCAAGTTCTTCCGTGGCATGAGAATTTATCAAGGGAGGAGCTTCTAGCTCTTCAGATTTGTCAACTAGAGAGAAGAACAGAAGATGTGCAGCTAGCAGTTGATCGTTTGAAGGCAGCCCGACTCAGAAACAAGGACAGGTTTGATTTAAGGCATCGCTTGAGGCCTAGAGCCATAAAAGAAGGAGATTGGGTTCTAGTCTATGACAGTAGTCTAGAGAATCAGCATAGTAGCATGAGAAAAATGGTTCAAAGATGGTTTGGACCGTATGTGGTGAAACAGGTTTTTGACAATGGTACCTATGAGTTGGCTGAATTAGATGGAACAGTATTGAGAGTGCCCATTGCTGGAAAATGAGTCAAGAGTTTCAAGAGAAGAGAAGATGAAGAATATGCACTTGAAGCGTTGACAGAAGAAGAGCAGGTAGAAGAAAGTCAAGCAGAAGAAGCGGAGAATATGGATGATGAAGCTGATGGAGAAACACGTCTACTAGAAACAGAAGATGGACTCGACCTGTTTGTGGATTTGAATGATCCTGGATAGTTGGCTCATCCGGAGGATGCGCAGGTTTAGAGGGGGTGGATGTCGTGCTGCTGCACATCCGAGTCGTATACACCTCCATTTCTTTTGTTGTGCATTTGTGTTATTTTCTACGTGTGATTCATTGTGTGTGAGATGCATTATGATAATCCGCATCCAATGTATATATTCCGTTAGTGTGTGTGTATGATTTTGTTTGGATGCATGATGTGTGTGTGTTAGAAAAATATGAAAAACTGAAGCCAAATGACATTATCAAGCTGATAATTTCAATGATGATCTCTAAGAAAAGTGCAGGGAATTATGGAATCAAAGGAAGGTTTGTGGAAGCGATAATCTAAGTTCAAAAGTTCCCATGACATAGAGTTGAAGGAAGTCTCTCAAAAGCTGCTTAAGCGAGTAAAGCACTAGTGAAGCACCGAGGGAGTATTTTTCCATCCAATTTTCAAGGCCGAAGTCGAAGTTTATGCGCAGATTACTCATTGTAAAGCTGACTGACAAAGGGGCAATGGATGACTTCAAAGATAAACCTCAAAGTCAAAATCAATGTTGGTGCTTAGATCTTGTAAGGTTGTACAGAAACTATCTTGTCAAAGAGGAGGCTTTTTTTTTATCCCTGCTCAACTAAAAGAGGAAAAGGGGAGACTAATTTGGTTTCAAAAACCGTTTTTGGAGGGAAAAAACATCTTTTGGTAAAAAAAAAGCAAGGGATTTTTCAAGCGCCTTTGAAAAGAGGAATCTAGATTCGGGAAGGATTGCCACGATCTGGTACCTTGCTTCCCCTCTTACTCTGGAACTCTGTATCTTGCAGTGGAAGGTCTTCTTAAGTGTGAAAAGTGGTCGCAAGGAGACAATGAAGGAAATGAGCCACCATGGTGGGTGGCTGAGAAGATTAATTGGAAGAACAGAGAAACCAGAATTGTCAAGTTATTTTGCACTTGCTTCCTCTTCTAGATAGTGAGGATCTTAAGCTCTTGGGACAGGCTCTGGGCTATTTGGATCACCGTTGAGGACATGGCCGCCTCTTGTATGAAGACCTGGTTGGACTGCATTTTGTGATGAGACGCTCAACAACAGTTCAGACGTCTGCCCATCTTTTCGCAGAAGAGACAGAAGAAAGAAGAACCATAGGCATGCCTGTGTGTCAGAGACACGCCCCGCATCCTGCTTCTGAGGCCTTTAATTTTGATAACTTCAGCCGGACAAAGAATCAATGTTCAAGTGTGGACTTTGCATAGATCAAGCAGTCTTTTGAATACTACACGGTCTTTGAGCGGCCTAAGCATGGAAGATAAACCAGTCGATCAAGGTTACTTTCTCTACCTGAAGAAAGACACCCTTGCTCTTCTCAAAAACAACAGTCTGCTTCAGATTTCCCTTCTCTAAGAAAAATCCTTCTCCATAGAGTTTATAGACGACGATATTAAAAGTTTGAAGGGAAACGGAAGCTCTGCATCGGCATCAGCAGAAACCTCTAGAGCTTCTTTCATTTGCTACGATCAGACACAGACAGAGAGAAAAAGCAGTGCGCGCCAGTCATGCCTTGTATGTCCTCATCAGTGACTTCGGGGGTAGGCAATTTGAATTTTGTGTCTTGGTTCTATGTGGAGTCCGAATCTACCTTCGACGTGGAGTTCACAATGCAGTTTCTATGTTCATTATACTCCAGTGCAGCTGCTTTTGATGTTTGAGCATTAGACTGCTGTCCCTCACTTGACTCACATTCTGCGGATTGCGTTCATGAGCAGTGGATCTCGCTAGCTAACGTGACTGCTGGACTGCAGAGTCTCTCAAGAGAGACCGTCGATACCAAGGAACAACACGGTACACAGTCTGATAAAACAAGCAACCATTGAAAGGAAAAAGGTCCAAATGAAGAGGATTTTCTGCAACAAGAGCGTATCAAGCAGCTATTGAAATCCGAAATGTATTTATCTGTTCAGCAGCAACAGATGTGAATGCCATCATCAGGCAGTGCAAATTCTGTGTCTTCCTTACAAGGGAGAATGGATTCAAGGGATTCCAAATTGCTATAGCATCTACAGCTTCCTGGGCACTTAATTTCATCATAGTCGGCTACAATTACGAAGTCAAGCTTAGCATTAAGTGGATCCTCCCATGATTACTCTGCAAAGCTCCAATGTATCCCTTTCAGCTGCATCAGATCTAAAAAATCAGTCTGCTGTGCCAGAACTCATCTCTTTCCCTCTGAAGCAAGAAGTGAATAGTCTTGTTACTATCTAAAAAGAACGGAAAGTTTTTATAAAACTTCTGAGATGATGAAGTCTTCTTGTGGCACTACTTTTGTAATGATTCCATTCAACTGATGACCCTGATTGATTCTTTCAACCTTTCGGTACCTGTTTAAGAACGGGGCTGTACTACTTTAAGACCCCATATATTACAGGTTTTCTGTATTAGAAAGAAACCTCTGAGAGCATCTGAAATCAGAGGTGTTATACAACAGATGGATCTCTGCACTAAGGGACATGTTTGACTGGATTACTAGATAATGTCCATTCTTCTGTTCAATGTAACTGCCACCAGAATTTCCTGATCATGAACTTCTTGTAACACCCTTGACAAGCAATTTTAGTGAACTTTGGCATAAAAAATTTGAGTTCTTCTTGTTAGCTCTTCCCTTGCTACAACTTGAACCCCGTGTTCTGCAGCTCTTGCACGAACTCTACGATAGCGGGTTGGGGGGGTAAAAAAATTGCACTGACAGGAACGATTGGATGCGACTAAGAATTCGGATGCCTGAACGTGTTCAGGCATGTCAAAGAAAACATCGACTGTTGACGTAACATGCGGGGCGCACAAACTTTAAAATTAAACGAAAAAATTAATTTGCAAAAATCCAAGCATCGGATCAAGATGCCATAAAAAGAAAAATCGAGTAGGCAAAGGGGAGAATGGCATGGACAATGCATCTAGCGAGTTTGTCAACAAAAAGGGGGGTTCACATATAGAAATATAAAAAATTAGCCATGAAAATTCACACAAAAACAAAAAATCCATCAATCAAAATAAAATCCGAAAACTAGGAAAATTGTCCTTAATGAGGAGACGGAAAGGCTGTCATGTCAAAACTCAATTCTGACGAGAATAGAACCCGTTCATTTGGAAAAAATAGTAAAAGAAAACCCGAAATGGAATTAGAAATTAATAACTCAAATTGGAAAGTTGGAATGGAATGTAGCAACAAGGAAAATTGTGTAGAGGAACAAATAGGAGAGGGCTATCTAGTTGGAACAAGGTTTTGATGACAAATGGGGGGTTCGTATGGAAAGAATGGTAAAAACACTCCCAAAATCTCGAACAAAATATAATTCCAAACAATCCGTAAGTCAGAACATGGGGGAACAAAAAGGAAAAATGCCCAAGGGATGGTGATCGATAGAGTTGTTAAATCAAAATGTGAGTGCATGCAAGAAAGACACATTCACATGGAAAAATAGGAAAGACAAGTATGAAAACACATGTAAAAATTAATAACACCAAATTGATGGGCCAAAAAATGATGGAAAGAAAAGAAAATTTATACAAGGGAGCAAGTCGGACAAGGATATCTAATCATAACCAAATTTCGAGGAGATTAGGGCAAGTTCACATGGAAAAAGAGCCAAAATCACACACAAGAATTCTCGAAAATACGGAAAAATTAATAATAGGCAAACTGTACATTAGAATAATGAGCAAAAAAAAGAAAAAATGTAGAGGGAAAGGTGTGAGTTGGGTTGTTACACCAGATCACTATTCCGAAGCAAAAAAGGTGCATTCACATGGAAACATGTCAAATGGGTAGAAAATTCTTTAAAATTTAATAACTCATGAACTCTCGCTTAGAACTACGGGCTATAAGAAGAAAAAGTATACAATTCGAGGGAACAAATAGGGATGTAAGATCCGATTTCATTTTCAATGAATGTAGGATACATTCACATGAAAAAGAGGCAAAACAAAGGATAAAGACAAACAAACAAGGAACGGCCCTAGAGACAGTGTGAAAAGAGGTTGCGTGGGTGGAAAAGGGATCCCATCTGGGCAAAATCAGGACATGGTATACTTAAATGATCCAAGATAGGGGTGTTTCCATGAGGATATGCAAAACAGACGCATAGGGACACATCCCCACACTTAAGACCTTAATAGATCGGGTTGACTAATCAACAAGGGCCACTTGACCATCACTCATATATGTACGTCCCCACACTTAAAACATGATCAACTCTTGTAAACAAAAGGGATAGGGTTAGAAAAACTTGGCCAATTTGCAGATGGTCGAGGTGAACCGTTGTCATTGACACGTGAAGGATCGTAATCTTCGATAGAATGTACCACAAATCACTATATCATACTCATCCAATATGGCAAGGACCATGTAGCAACACCCAAGGAGGTAGCTTTGTCAATGAGTTGGTTAAGTTATCGATAGCAAAGTATACAGCACACAATCTCAACAGTTATTCATGTTGGAATGATAGATCACTCACTTGCCCCATGTCGCTCGCGTCACTCGAGGGATAATAATTAAAATCCATATCTCACACTCGGTTTAGAAATTGACAAGAGGGATGGTTCAGAAGAAGGAGTATGCCAATGTGCACAGTTGATCATGCATCGTGCATCCCGCCCTTGTGCTAGCATTGGTGCGAGAAGGAAGGCTAGGGAGCCTTATAGTGCCGTTGTCGTGCCGCTACATGGACACACTGTGAAAAACTCTAGAGTGCATCATCATTCAGCTTCCTTATTGATCTAGAAAGCCAATGCCATATTAGTCATTAGTGTGAGTGCCCATAGTGTGGATGATTCAAAAATACTAGATATTTGGACAAGTTTAGACTATTTTTTATATTATTTTTCGTAAATATTCAAAAGTTGTAGAAAACTTCTAGAATAGGATGACATGTAAAAAAACAAGTAACTTTCAGCCATTTTTTGGGGATTTTATGCAAAAAAAAGGATTGGCAAAGTCGCGTAACATGCGATCACAGTTTACAAGTAACAAACAACACTCCGAACTTGGAGAAGGAGTGATATGGGAGAATTCTGAGCAGGTGTCGTGATATTTTACCCCCTTTCGAAACCAAAAAAAGCATTAGAATGGTAGTTTGAGTAGCAGAGAGGAAGCTACTATTTTATGCACGTTTTTTATCTACAAGGGATTTATCTTCTCAGGATGCAGAAATAAATTGACAAGCTTCACCTCTATGAGTATTCTTCAACATCTTCTATTTCTTTAAACCCCTTCTCTTCCGTCTACTTCTCTCCCTGAATCTCCCTTCACCCTACTGTCTCTTACCCCCATGGTATACTTTCGATCCCAAACACTCTGACATCGTGCACAAGAATAAATTGTGCTTTGTGCATTGAGAGGCCCATCCCATGCATGCAACACTCCATTCACACATCTCACCTCTTTGTTGGATATAAAGGGCAACGATTGGTCACTCACCCCACCCTCTGGCTCACACTCAATTGATAAATACAGAGGGTATCCCATACTCACATCCCCATCTGGTTAAGATGGAAGCACACATCACTCAAGGGTTATCGATCAAGATTGACTTCGTCTAGTTAATGATGTGAATTTATATCGATTGATGAAGACACATACCCAAGGAGGTAGCCAACAAGCTAGGTACTTGGATTGCATATCAGAAATGTCGTCTGTTGCCAGAATCAGATGCACTTATGAAGTTGCAAGATATATCACACTAAGGGAGATGTCTTTGGAACTGCAGCTTGAAAGATCGACGAATAATTCAGCTATCCTGGACTGCAAGGTATTGCCACCTTTTCCACAACTAGCTTCCCATCCAAGGGTGTGTCACATTTTCTTAGAACGAGACATGCTACTATGACAGGAAATTTTTTCCTTTTCTCCCATAGAAAATTTGATTTTCTTTTTTTTTCTTTGTTTTTTTTCTTCTTTTTTCTTACTCTTGAGGGTGTTTCCATCTTTTCTCAAAGAATAGGTTGGCTTGACAGGGACCAAAGTCCTTTTCTCCCATGATCGATATATATATATATATATATATACACATAAGGAGATTGACAGGAATACCAAATATCAGAACCATCCTCTCCTCCTCTACTGGATCTGATGGGAAGAGAGCAAAGTAGGGGTGGAAGGTGGCTATGAGGGGCTAGAAGAACGAGGCCACCTCATTAAGATAAGCATAATGATTATCAGTAGTAGCACGAGAAGAAGTATAGTGTGATGCCCAAAGGGGAAAGGGTGGGTCAACTGTGATTGTCATGATCCCCAAGGAGGGTAATACTTCTTTAGGCGATAACCATTAATCAAGAAGGGATCATCAGAAGCATTGGTTGTCTACACTTGGATAGAGCCATTAGGGTTGACAAGAAGTACCTTATAGGGGCCCATCCAATCATGTTAATGCTTGCCTCAAAACTTGCCAAATCTCGAGTCATAGGCCAGGACTAAGTCACCTTCCTTAAAATCCTTCTCCTTAATGAAGTTATGATGATAGGCCTTTCGTTGAGCTTGTGTAGCTTCCATACACTATTGTAGGGCCATCTTGTAAGTCTCATCCAGGCATTCCAAGTGCAAGAGATGGCATACAGAGACTCGTTATCTCCCAGGTGTTCTTTGATAGCCACGCACAAAGAGGGTAGCTCTAACTCAATAGGAAACATGATTTCTATACCATACACTAATTGGAAAGGGATCTGTCCTATAGCAGCCTTATGGGAGGTGATGTATGCCCAGAGGGCCTCTGTAAGTCGATTGTTGTCGCAATGTGTAGGGTTGAAAGTCACGACATGGGCTTGGCAAGAAAACTAGACAAGATAGATGGAGATGTGTCTTCAAGAGATAAGTAGATTACATTGAATGTTTAAAAGTTCCAGAGGTACATCACGGTTGATCACAAGGGTTTGAGAGAGAATAGTGTATGGGGGTTCAAGAGCTTAGACTCTGAAGATGGTAGAGATAAGAGAAGGGTTGAAGGTTTCGAGCCAAGTTCTTGATGATGTTCATAGAGCTTCCAATTGCATGTTCTTAGCAAAGATCATAAGAGTATTATCTCATACCAAAAATGGGCCTGACACTAGCTTTAAGTATCTAGCCGAGCCTTTATGCTCAACCAAAATTAAGCTTGTTTTCTTCACTGTAAGAGCAATCACAAATTTTAAAATCAAGTACAATATCCTGTCATGTATCATAAACAACTCTGCATCTCCCATCATTCATACATGATGCCATAGCATGAATCAACTTTGCATGATTAAATTCAATGTAAACTGTTAAGGACAAAAGCTTATGAGTCAATTACAAGGATTGTAGGGCAAGGAGACTTGCTTCAAGAGAGCTTCCAAGAAATAAGAGAAAAAGCTCCTCTTAATTCAACTCAAAGCATCTATGAATGATCTACAAACATTTCCTTGCCATAGGGGCACATAATACTTGCATATCTTGACAAGATGACTTCTGCAGAGTAAGAAATGAATTAAAAGAAAAAAGATGTAGCTAATTCTTTGAATATGGCTGAAGATATCAGCCCCAAATCAGCCCAAAGATCTTCCAAAATTCACCTCTGATGATAGCATAAACTTCCCCTAACACTGTGTCAGAGCATCTGGTGTCGAAAGTCCACCATGGGGGTAAGAGACAACAGGGTGAAGGTAGATTCAGGGAGAGGAGTAGACGAAAGAGAAGGGGTTCGAAGAAATTGAATTCATAGAAGAATAATCCCAAAAGAATCAAAAAATGTAGAAGAATACTAACAGAGATGAAGCCTGCCAATTTCTTTCAGTATTATGAGAAGATATAACTCTAATAGATAAAAACGTGTGTAAAATAATACCTTCCTCTATGGTGCTCAGATCACCAATCTGATGCTTCCATTGGCTCCAAAAGGGGGGTAAAATACCAGCACACCTAGCCAGAATACTGCCAGATCACTCCTTCATCTACCCCTTCAGAGTGCTGTTCAAACTGCCTAAAAACAACGATCGCGCGTCACGCGATTTCGTTAATCTCTCTTTTTACATAAAATCCTCTCAAATTGGCTGAAAGCTATATGCTTTCTTTTACATATCATCCTAATCTAGAATTTTTCTATAGTTTTATGAATTTTTACAAGAGATAATACCTAAAAAGTAAAAAATGGACTAAAACTTGTCCAAAGATCTAATATTTTTGAACCATGGACACTAACACTAATGTCTAAAATAGCATTGGCTCTCTAAATCAATAAGAAAGCCACACTCTAGAATTTTTTACATGGTGTGCGTGTAGCGACACGACATCCACCCGCTCCTAACCAATATATGTTTCGCCACCAATATTTTTCCTTGACTTTACTAAAGGTTCCCCATATGCCTCTATGGCCAACCCACAGGCTTTCATGAAATTCCTTCATTACATGTTGCAACCTTTTGTTACCTAAAACTCGGACAGGCACTCCTTTCTTCTTCTTTGCATGCTTCCATAGATGCCCTTCTTTAAGGAAAAAGCCATAAGCTTTCCTCTTAATATGCTTGAACTCTTCTTCAGTCCAATACTCCTCCTTCTTCATTGTGCTCAAATATTGGCCAATCTTCAGCCAATCTTCTACATAATCTTCTGCAAGGAAATGTACTAGAACTTGAGCAATGCAATGAGCATGCTAACTTCTAGTTGATCACCCTTCTTCCATAGATAAATCATTGATCTTTGTTATTGTATGCTGATTTATAATAGTACATTTTCATGTTCTTACTGTACTTAATGATATACCATTAAAAAGATCAGCTTCACCCTGCAAGATTCAGCTTTGGGTTTGTATATGCAGCAACTAAAAAGGTACTTTCAGTAGCCATGGAATGAAATTCAACAAGTATAGATTCTTCAGCTTCATCTTCCTCCATAAGCTCTTCTTCATTGTCATATCTTGCACGTGATAGCATGTCAGCAATTGGATTTGCCTTTCCTGCAATATGCTTTAATTTGGGATTGAGAGATTTAATATATGCAATCCATCTTAGCATAGCAATGTCGGGTGTAGAGCAGTTGGAAATCATACCCAAGAGTGGAAGACAATCAGTTTCTACCACTACGGAAGCACATATAAAGTATTCACGATCACACTTTAATGTTGTTACAACTCTCCACAATTCCCTTTTTACTTATGCATACCTTCTTTGACGTTCATTGAGAACCTTTTCTCCAAAACAAATTGCATACCTATTACCTTCAAGGTCTTCTTGGTAAACATCCCATCCTATCCCAATGGGACTTTTATCCACAGTAAGGATGATGGGTTGACCATTTGAATAATCAACCCTTTTGAGAGTGGGGGCTGAGATTAACAACTTCTTTAGTTTGCATACAGTGAAAGTATGCTTTTCTCCCCAAGAGAATCTTTGGCCTTTTCATAATAATTGATAAAGATTTTTGGCTACATGAGTAAAATGTGGCATCCATATGAGATATAATACACATGCGCCAATAAATCTTCTCACCTCTGAAATATTTGTGCATTTTTATTGCATTCTGCTAATGGCATCTATCTTGATTGGTGAAGGTTTACGTCCATAGGGGCCACACAAATCTCCCTTAAGACTTTGTGCATGGCATTCATCATATGGGCTACCGAGTTTGTTGCGCCTTATGATAGAGTATACATGCCGACCAATCCAAGAGGTGTCTTCATTATGGTAATGTCTCAGCTTTCTAATGAAAGCTAAAATTGGTCATATCCTGAATATAGGTCACCCATAGAATAAATTTCTCTACTTGCAAAAGCTTCAGCAAACTCGTCAATAATGGGACCTGAACCAACATGTAAACCATCGATTGAGTAAGGTGCTGAAGAAGGTCTAAAATATTCATTCTGATATTCTCATTTAGAAGTTCCAATAATTTGGGCAAATGTGCCCTTGGAACGGGAATGGGCTTGAGTTTCCAAGGTACATGTGGGACAGTAAAAATGGCCATAGAAGCCACAATATTTGGATCCACACAGTATATTTCACTTGGTTGAAATACAAAAGCTTTTCCATGTTTCATTAGCATTTGCATAAAAGAGTGTTTTTCAACCAACGAAAGGAAAGAATTTTCACCCATTTTGAGCTGTTTTATACTTTCATATGTGAACTTGTGACCAATGTTGGAAGGATCACAAAGACTTGGTTGATTTGCTGCCCTATTAGCCAGCCCTTTTCTTTCAGGAGAGGCGGTGGGATTGTCACATGCTTGACTTTCTTATCCACCGTCTTGTATTTTTTCTCCACTTGCGCTTCAGTCTTGTTGAGTAAACCAATGTCTTCCTGCTCAACAAATTCTTGAATTGTTTAATAAAAATCCAATGTACATATTTCTATGAACTGATTTTCTGTATGAGCAGCTACATATATTTCAGCCAATGTGTCAGTAGTAATCAGTCCAATAAAAATGCTCGAAATATCTTCATTTTCAGCCATCATGTCATAAGTTTTCAGCTCCCTTTTTACATGACATAAAAATTTTCTTTCAGCTTTAGTCATGGCTGGAAGTGACTTATAACAGCCCATATTATTGGCTATACATACATACATACATATTTGCTAGAGACACAGTTTTTGAAGCATAAGGAGGTTCAATCTTTTTACATGATGCACTGCCATAGCCTCCTTTTATAGCATTGCAGCCCGAAAACCCTTGAATTCTCGGGCATTAGGAGGCACTGGATAATCATGCAATTGATCTCTATTTCGATGATGGTTAATACACACAGCAAGAAATTGGACAGCTCATTCATTATCCTTGCTTCAGATTGAAGCGTACGAAGAACCATCATCAAGAGCTTTTGTTCCCAAGCGGGCTTCAGAGATGTAAGGTTGCCCAAGAATGATAGGGTAACTACAAGAGTCTTGAACAAAAAAGTGAAATTTGTCTTTTATGTCTCCAATAGTTACATGCACATTAGGACATGCAGCATATAACTCTCCAGAAGAGTTGTTTGTAGCTCTCATTTGCCAACCTGGATCAACATCTATGGGCCATCTACCACTTTCATAGAGACTCCTTGCCATGACGTTTATCTCTGACCGATGGCCTAAGAGTGCAATACCTGGTGTTTCTTTTGCTCTAATTTTGACGACTGTCTCCATAATGCGTGCGGGAGTAGTGATTGCTTAGAATGAACCGAACCTCTTCCTTCTCATGCATGTGCTATAGACGGCCTTCTTTTTGAGAGGTGGGCTGCCCAACTGGTTTGGACCATCCGACCATTACATTTTCAGCTGTCAATTCTTTAATTTTTGCATTTATGCTTTCTTTATCTTCAGCTTCAATTGCTGCGATTAATTCTTTAATTGCTTCAAGATGAATTCCTTGTGAAGTCAGCTTCTCTTCATCCTGCACAAAAACTCGAAGAACTTGTAAAAAAGCATACACTATTTCTTCAACTTCATCACCAACATATTGTCTTTTCCTTTTGATTACATTAATAATTACATCATGGAATTCACATTTGGCAATTCCAAGAATTTCGCCTAAGGTGAATTCAATTTTTCTTCCCAAAATTCGTGTACAATTTGTAGCGTACCTTCTTGCCTTTTTTCTTTCCTTCGATCTTCTTTGTTTGTGGCACATCTTCCATCTCTTGATTTGGGGTTATATTTTCAGTAACCTTTGGTTGTTCATGCGCTCTTCTAGTTACCGCTTTCAGAGGGCTAGAAGAGGAAGGCCATGGTTCATATTCTCTTCTTCTCTTTTCTTCAATCAAGTCTTCTTTATGATTGACATCAGCCATATGTGCAAATGCGGAAAAAGAATCTACCAGTTCTTTCCAACCAATTATCCCTCGAATGCACTAACTGGCGTTAGCCAAATCTTCTTTGGTTGCTTTACCACGTTCCATTTGATATAGTGCATGCATCCATACTTTAGATTGCACATTTGCTTTACATACTTTTAAATTTGATTTAGTTGGTTCAATTTGCAAACCATAGGTAGGTGTATCAACTGTTGCGTAGGCATTCTTTATAGCTAAATCTTCTAATATTTTCTTCATTCCACCATTGCCAAAATTTGACTCCAGTGGAAGACCAGTTTCAGCTACATGAATTTTTTCATCTTTCCAAAAGACGAGCTTCTATGCTTCAGCCTCACGGAAGGCAAAACACTCCCTCTTGTCATGTTGTTGACTGTCACACCAAATACAACACCTCTAAAAGGCTTCTCTCATGGATCTTTGAGTTGATGATCGTCCTCATTATTCAACTTTGACATCTAGCTTCTCCACCTTGGAACTAATTTCTGTAAGATTCAGATGAAGATCTTGCATGCTTTTAATGATTTCATCCATTATATCATTTTTAGAAGGAATAGAAGAAGAAAGAGTTGGTTGATTAGTCAATGGAATATGTGATTTTGAAGGTGGAACAAGCTCCATCAATGGAGTTATTGAAGTTGAAGTAGAGCCCAATCTTAGTCGCATTCACTCTCTTCGAGCAATTTTGTTAACTGTATCAATAACATCTATTCATACAATCTTGACTCCTAATTCGGAGGTAGCATCTTCTAGGCGATTAGCAACCTTCTCTTGCAAAATAACACCATATTGGGGAATATGGAAAATTTTCATAAGTTTGGGACACGTGGTCAAATCTTTGGATTTTTCATAACTTGAACACTATAACTCCAAATTGAGTGCTCTATAGCTCAATAGATTCCATTTTTCAAGCACTTTCCAATGGTAGGTCAGATCATATGGTTTTGAGAAACTTATGGTATGTTATCCGGGTGTCACCTTTTTAGTATTCAAAAAATGGGAATTGGGAGATTCCATAAACTCACTAATATTGTGTTAAATGGGATCTGCAGCTTTAAGGAATAATTCAATCTTTTGACCTTCCATACTTTGTTGGTCTTTAGCATCAAGTTGTCCAAATTTACTTTCAAACTCATGGTATAAAGTGATTGCAACTAAACCTTTGTTGGGTTTCTCAACCCAATCAATGAAACTTTTCTTCATCATTAGGCCAGAGTCTTCTAAGAAGAATTCTTCGCGTAGGGCTTTTTTGAACGCAACCCAATCTGCATCTTGCTGAAAAAGACCATGGATTCTTTCTTGAAGACCATGCTTGGCTGGTCTGGCAAAATACGGACTCCATGCATGCTGCGGTACACCAAAGAAGAGCATTTTCTCAACATACAAGCGAATAAAAATAGAGACATTTTGACTATTAAATTGTTTTAATTCCCACCTAAGTTTCTCTAGGGCCTTGATAGCTATGGAATCAATCTTCTATCCGTCTTGCCTTTGTTGTTGTTGTTGTAACATTTGGATTTGTTGTTGCTGATTCTACTGCAGTATGCACACCAATTGTTGTAGAGTATCTCCTGAAGAATCCCCCATCTCGGACTTCTCTTACACCAACCTTCACGTCGGGTTATCCAATGTCACAACACGTAGGGTTGAAAGTCACCACATGGGTTTGGCAAGAAAACTAGACAAGATAGATGTGTTGAGATATCGAGCTCCACTCGTGATACGCCAGGGTGACCGTTGTGTATTTATGTCACCGACTTGTCAGTTGCAGACGCGGTTGGTACACTGCCCATGAATAATAGCTACATGACAGCTATCCTTATCTACTCTAGTTCGTGGCTCAGTTAGTATGCCACCTTAGTTAGTTGAGTTTGGTTTGAGACCCATATATAGGGTTCTTCTATTTCTTTGTACTAGAGTTCTTTTGGCTTACACAACTAAGAAGAGGAAAACTGTTTTCAGCCTCCACCCTTGTGTGTATTCCCCCATTGTGCAAGCAAGAAAGCTTCAAGTGAGACTCCTTCCTTCTCTCCCACAATCTTGACATGGTATCAGAGCCTTGTTCGTGGTAAGAAGCTCAAGAAAGCAAGCCAAGCTCGCGGTGGTCTGGTAAGAGGAGCAGTGTTGCTTTCATTTTCTGTTTTGGGAGTAGATCTCTGCAGGTAGCACAGCTGGGAAGTGCAGGAGTGCATTGTCTCAGGTTGAGACGCCCTTCGCGGTGAAGCAAGAGGGCAGTATATGCTACGAGGGAGGGCTTTAGCCCTTTCGGGGTCTGTTTTGGAGGCGGAAGTTTTCTGCACGCACTCAGGAAAAGGCCCAGTTTTATGCTGTGCAACCACTGTCCTACAGGTCGGTGAAAAGTTACTATAGAAATTGCATTGTATGCCTATGCACAGAGACATTGGGAGTTACAGAATCATCCATGTTGCCTGTTTATGCAAAATCGTCACTAGGAAGTGACTGTGTGGTCAAATACCACTTTCGCCAGTTTTGCAGATTCGCTCTTGTGAGGGTGAAGCTGTGTTTTTTGCAGTGACAGAATTTTTTGCAGTGTTCTGTAATGGCGTCTGATTCTCTTTCACAGATTGTCACTGAAAAGCTTGATAAGAACAACTTCCAAGCATGGAAGTTTAGAATGACGAATTTCCTTATGGGAAAAGGATATTGGGAATTTGTTGCAGGAAATGAAGAAGAACCAGTTCTTCCTGATGTTCCCAATCAACAGCAAATGCAGGCATTCAAAATATGGCATGAGAGAGCCAGAAAAGTTATGTATTGGCTGTCTATCAGTATTTCAGACTCTATGATTGTGCATATTCAAGATGCAAGTACGCCAAAGGAGGCATGGGATACTTTGTTAAAAATGTATAGCACAAATACGCAAGCCAGGAAAATGCAGCTCAAGCAAGAGTTGCATAATGTGCAAAGAGAAAGTATGAGCATCAACGACGACCACATGAAGGTGAAGAAGATTGCAGATGCACTTGCTTCCATTGGGTCGCCAGTGGAAGATGATGATTTAGTTTCCGTCACCTTGAATGGTCTAGGAAAGGATTATGCACAGTTCCGAACATCCATTTCCGTCCGTGAAAGATTTCCTGATTTTGAGGAGTTGATTGCTCTTCTAATTTCTGAGGAGCAGAGAAATGGTGGTGCATCTTCTTCAGGAGGAACTTCAAAAGAAACTATCTTCTACTCAAATGCTGGAAGAGGTAGAGGCAGAGGTAGAGGAGGCCGATTTGCAAGCCGTGGCAGAAATCAGAATATGCAGCAAACTCAAGAAAACCAGTCCTATGGAGGAGGACGTGGTAACTCTAGAGGCAGGGGGAGCCAAAGAGGTCGGGTGTGGATGGCAAAGAGGCCAAAATGCAAACAGTAATGTTGAATGCTACTATTGTGGTAAAATGGGTCATATGGCTAAAGACTGCTATAAAAAGCAGAATGACATCATGAATGGAAAACTGCAACAAGGAAATTATGCATCTTCTAGTAGACAGGGTGATGACAGAAATGAGCATTTGTTTATGGTGCAGCACATGAACAATTATGTGACAAGTGTAGAAGAAAGCAACGATGTGTGGTATGTTGACTCAGGTGCATCAAACCACATGACAAGTCATGCAGAATGGATGGAGGATGCAAGGAAAATGGAAAAACCAGGATTTGTGGAGACTGGTGATGATACTGCACATCCGATTGTGCAGATTGGAAAAATTCCTTTGTCTATGCAGGATGGGAAAAAGAAATACCTGTCCGATGTATTTCATGTCCCGAATATCACCAAGAATCTGGTTTCTGTTGGTCAAATGGTTGCACAGGGCTTGCAGGTCAAATTTAATCCTCATGGATGCTTTGTTGAGGATATGAAAAATAAAGGTCGCTTGATAGCAAAAGGAAAGAAGAAGGGCAGAATGTTTACGTTGGATGCAGACATGTCTGAATTGAGTGCAGCAATGTTTGCACATGGGACCGGTGTAGTTGCAGATATTGATATCTGGCATAAACGCATTGGTCATGTTAATGTACAACGACTTAAATCAATGCAGGCCCAAAATATTGTTGCAGGTTTGCCGAAATTCAAGGTTGCAGAAATGCATAAGGTATGTGAAGCCTGTCAGTTTGGAAAACAGGCAAGGAAACCATTTCCTAGACATGTTCAAGAGAGTGAGAAGCCATTGGAATTAATCCACTCTAATGTGTGGACTACTAAAGCTGCATCTCTTGGAGGCTGTCATTATTTTGTCACTTTTATTGATGACTATAGCAGAAAAGTTTGGGTGTATTTTATGAAAAAGAAAAGTGAAGTTTTTGGGCATTTCAAAACCCTTAAAGCTATGGTTGAAAAAGAAACAGGCCTGCAAATAAAATGCCTAAGGTCAGATGGAGGGGGAGAGTACCTCTCAAATGAGTTTGCAAAGTTCTTACAGGAGCATGGCATAAAGCAGCAATATTCATGCAGTCATACCCCACAGCAATATGGAATTGCAGAAAGGAAAAATAGGCATATTGGAGAGGTATCTCGTGCCATGCTCAATGAAAAAGACTTGCCAGATTTTTATTGGGCTGAAGCAGTTGCTACAGCAGTCTACATAATGAACAGGACTCCCACTGCAGCAATACATGGAATGACTCCAGAGGAGAGGTATACTGGTAGGAAACCAGATATTTCTCATTTGAAAATTTTTGGTTGCATTGCCTATGTACATGTGCCAGATGAGTTGAGATCCAAGTTGGATCCAAAAGCTGAGAAGTGCATCTTTATTGGTTACTCTCTGCAGCAAAAAGGGTATAGATGCTATAACCCTTCTACTCGTAAGTTTACAGTGAGCAGAGATGTTGTTTTTGATGAGATGAGTAGCTGGTATAAACCAGTAAATGTCATTGATGATGTAGATGCACAAAATGGTAATGCTGCATATAATTCACAGCAGTAGTCACAAAATATTAGTGGACCTGGAGCGTCCTCTAGCAGTGGTTCACATTCTTCGCCATGGACAGACAGATTGAGATCAGGAGAATCTTCTCAAAGCAATACAGATAGTGGTATGCAGGTATCACGAAAAGGAAAAGAGAAGGTTGATCAGCCCATGTTTGATGTGAATGCAGGTCACTCTTATGTGGATGGTGAATCCAGTGGCTCAGAACAGAGCATTGATGATGAGTTGGGTATTCCTTCTATTGTTACACCTGGAGTAAGGAAGACCAGGGATGTTTTGAGAGCACCTGGGAGTGAACCTACTTTGCGCAGGTCTACGAGAGCTAGATATCCTGTGGATAGGCTGAAATATGATGGATTTACAGCCATTCACTATGCATATATGGTCAAAGTGATACAGGAACCAGAACCCACTTCTTTTGAGCAAGCCATGGGAAAAGAAAAATGGGAGAAAGCCATGGATGAAGAAATGGATGCCTTGGAAGGAAATGCTACATGGGAATTGGTACCTTTGCCTAAAGGTAAAAATACAATTGCTGTAAATGGGTTTATAAGGTGAAGCACAATGCAGATGGTTCTGTGAACAGATAAAAGGCAAGATTAGTAGTCAAGGGGTATGCACAAATGTATGGCATTGACTATGAAGAAACATTCAGTCCGGTTGCAAGGATGGCAACCGTAAGAGCAGTCATTGCTATGGCTGCATCAAAGGGATGGTCTTTACATCAGATGGATGTAAAGAATGCCTTCTTGCATGGTGATTTGCAAGAAGAGGTCTATATGGAGCAGCCACCAGGTTATGTGCATGTTGTTCATCCTGAGTTTGTTTGCAGGTTGAAGAAAGCCTTGTATGGCTTGAAGCAAGCACCTAGAGCATGGTCTGACAAGATAGGACAGTATCTTGTGACTATTGGCATTCAAATTTCCAAGGCAGATTTCTCACTTTATGTGAAAAAAACAGAGAAATATATTATGCTACTTGTCATTTATGTTGATGATTTGATTATGACAGGTGACAGTGATGAAGATATCCTTCATGTGAAAATGCTATTAAAGCAGAAGTTTGAGATGAAGGATTTGGGAGAGCTGCGTTATTTCTTGGGCATTGAGTTGATTAGATCACCAAGTGGGATACAGCTCTTGCAGAGGCAATATGGATTGGACATGCTGTCCAAATATGGGATGCCAAGCTGTAAGCCTATTTCAGTTCTTTTGGAGCAGAATGTGAAGCTGAGCACAGATGCAGGTGAGCTTCTAGAAGACCCTACTATGTACAGATGCATAGTAGGAAGTTTGATTTATATGACTATTACCAGGCCAGATTTGAGCTATGCTGTTGGATTGGTAAGTCAGTTTATGCAGGCTCCAAGGAAACCACATTTGGATGCGGCTAGACGCATACTCAGGTATGTGAAGTCCACATTGCAGTATGGACTATTTTATGAGACTAGGGTTCAGATACAGTTGCATGGATACACTGATGCTGATTGGGCTGGTAGTATTTCTGATAGACGATCTACCAGTGGATATGTGTTCTCTTTTGGGAGTGTGCAGTCACTTGGAGCAGCAAGAAACAGCCTACAGTTGCCTTGTCGAGCACAGAGGCTGAGTACAGGGGTGCAGCAATGGCTGCATGTGAGGTAGCTTGGTTGCATAAGCTACTTTATGATATGCATCAGTCTACAGATGGGCCAGTTGTCATTTATTGTGACAACATGAGTAGTATACACTTGGCAAAAAACCCAGTCTATCATGCTAAAACAAAGCACATTGAGGTGCATTATCACTATGTGCGAGAGAGGGTTTTACTAGGTCTTATTGATCTAGTTTATGTCAGCACAGAGGATCAGGTAGCTGACATATTCACGAAGGCATTGGGCGCAGAGAAGCTGCGCAAGTTCAGAGACCTGCTTGGCGTGCAGGAATTGGGATTGAGCTCGAGGGGGAGTGTTGAGATATCGAGCTCCACTCGTGATATGCCAGGGTGACCGTTGTGTATTTATGTCACCGACTTGTCAGTTGCAGACGCGGTTGGTACACCGCCCATGAATAATAGCTACATGACAGCTATCCTTATCTACTCTAGTTCGTGGCTCAGTTAGTATGCCACCTTAGTTAGTTGAGTTTGGTTTCAGACCCATATATAGGGTTCTTCTATTTCTTTGTACTAGAGTTCTTTTGGCTTACACAACTAAGAAGAGGAAAACTGTTTTCAGCCTCCACCCTTGTGTGTATTCCCCCATTGTGCAAGCAAGAAAGCTTCAAGTGAGAATCCTTCCTTCTCTCCCACAATCTTGACAAGATGGAGATGTGTCTTCAAGAGATAAGTAGATTATAGTGAATGTTTAAAGGTTCAAGAGGTACATCACGGTCGATCACAGAGGTTTGAGAGAGAAGAGTGTATGGGGGTTCAAGAGCTTAGACTCCAAAGATGGTAGATATAAGAGAAGGGTTGAAGGTTTCGAGCCAAGTTCTTGATGATGTTGATAGAGCTTCCAACTGCATGTTCTTAGCAAAGATCACAAGAGTATTATCTCATTAGTTCTAACTCAAATCAAGCTTGTTTTCTTGACTGTAAGAGTAATCACAAATTTTAAAATCAAGTACAATATGATGTCATGTATCATAAACAACTATGCATCTCCCATCATTCATACATGATGCCATAGCATGAATCAACTTTGCATGATTACATTCAATGTAGAATGTTAGGGACAAAAGCTTATGAGTCACTCATCGTCCGAGGATGCCTCCAAGAACATCACACAATAGGAAACCTTCAAATGTTTGTTTGGGCTAGAGGACTGGTAGTTGTTGGTAAGGTGCATCGTCATCATCCTCTCTTGAGAAGGATAACTTCGAGTGACAAGAGCCACTCTATTGAAGGAAGGTTTGTTCTTCTTAGTCCATTTCTGATGGATATGCTGTATATGCTATGCCTCATTAGCCAATCCAAATGGTACTAAAATCATTTTGACTAACAGCATGGGACCTTCAACTTTTGTAGCCTTTGAAACTTCTTCCTCATTTGTATCCTCTTCAAGTTGGATGGGTTCTTCCAATGTGCTTTTATAATATTCTTTTGCACTATCATCATCGTCCTTGTTTGTCAGACTCTATTTTTGCCTCTATAGGGGCTTTGTAAGAGAAGAACAAATTCTCTGTGGTATCCTCTCCCTCTGCTTCTGTGTTTCTCTGCTTCTATCTCTAGCTTTGTCTCTGTCTCTTCTACGGCCATATAATAGGGAGAACAATATATCCATGCTTCTATCTCACTATCAAAGGTGAGTTCAAAAGTCATTTCAGATTCAAGTAAGAGGTATTCACCCATTGATAAAAACTTTGCTTCTTTTGAGAATTGGCTTACAGTGCCCCCAGTTAGGGACTATGCCTTTGTTTTCTTGGAAAAGATATGTTTGATAGCTTCTTTGTTTTCTTGGAAAAGATACGTTCGATAGCTTCTTTGTCTCCTAATGTATCATCTATTATCTCATTGGAAGAGTCTATTAAGACTTCAATGGAAGTGAGTCCATGATCTTTTGTGATCCATACAACTTCAGCACCACTTTATTGGGTCCTTTTCTTAGGGTTAGAGTTCCTTTGAACCAATCCGTTCATGCTCTTGCTTCAAAAAGCCATGGTCTTCCCAGCAGCAGAGGGTATGAGGTCTCGTAAAAATTTGGTTTTACCACTAGATAGGTCAGGCCTGCAAGGGTTGTCTTCACATATGGGAGAATGCCCAAAGGATTGATTCTGCTTTGGTCTGCTAGTCTGATAACCACTATGTGTAGGGTGCATACCTTGCAAGCCTAAATCCTTCATTGTCACATCCGGCATTATGTTCACTGATGAACCTCTATCAATCAATGCATCTGCTATAAAGAATCCTTCAATCCACATGCCAATCTCTGGGGTACTAGGACCCAAGAAGGCATTAGCCACATCCACTTCTTTCACAGGCTCTGGGGCTTTGTTGGACTTGGTTGCTATTGAGGGAGCAATCCTTAGGCCTCTTCTTCCTGTCAATATGATTTTGAATTTATTTTGACACAACTAGGAGACAACAATAATAATTGTTGGAATGTTAGGTTTGGTTTGAAGGTGTCTAGCTCTTTGGCCAAGTCATATTCTTTAATAGGATTCACGGGCTTCCCCAATCCACTAGGAAATGGAGCACCACCTACTTTTATCTTCCTTCTTTTCTCTAGAAGTGGAAACATCTACACTTCTTTTACTACTAGAGGTACTTCTGCATCCTCCATCTCTTGGACCTCTAGTCTTGTCTCTGCAATTGTCTCTGTATCCTTCTGTATTGCCAGATGGCTCTGTACTGAACTGTTCTGTTTTGTACCATTTTGTTTCTCCTTGGGAAGATTAAACTTCATTGTTTTAGTAGAGGGAATGTTCTCTTTTGGAACTATGGGTTCTCTTTTCTTGACACTCATTGTTGTGCTAACTTCCAATTCCACCAAATTGGAGGCAAGTTCTTGGGTCTTCTATTGGATATCAAGGGTAGCTTTCACAGGAGCTAAAATAAGATAGTGTTTTTTTGAAGTGTGGCATTCTCCTTTGCATCGACTACATAAGGATTTATAGTCCATGAACCTTCTAGTCTTTGGGAAATTTGGTGAGATATGTCCCTTTTCTCCGCATCTGTAACACTCCACCTTTGATTTTTGGCCACCATCAAACTATCCTCCCTCTGTAACTTTGAGACAGAAAACCTCCTTAGGCCAAAATTAGGATTGAACTCTCTAGGCTTTGGTCCAATATCTTGAGTTTTCATCTTCAATTCCAACAAGCTGAATCTTGCTTCTTCATCTTTTTTCCTTCTTTCATGCATCTCCTTATGAGAGAAAATATCCTTTGCATGGTTCTTTTTAAAAAATATCAACATAAGACTCTAGGAATAGTGGGTTTTCAGGTACACTCACAGTGGCTAAATGTCATGCTTGGTGGCACTTTCTGCACCATGTATTAGATCGCATCATATCTCTTCCATCTCCCGTAGGAGATATATGCTTCTACTCTTTCACCACTGGACTGTCATGAACTCCTCTTGCATCCGCTCTTTAAAACCTTCACCCTGAATTCAATGAGGAAGGCCAACTTCAGGTCATCCCATGTGCCAAAAGTTCCTACTGCTTGTCTCTCATAACACTGAAATGCCATGCCTTTGAAAGTTGGGGGGAATATTGCCAACCAATGCTTGTGGATTCTAGTGTTATTAGCTACACATGCTATCATGAACTCAACTACATGAAGATCAGGGTCTTCATTGTACTCTCTCTTAAAGATGGGCAACAGAACTACATTCATTGGTATATCATCAATATTTCCAAGACGGATTTGACTACAAAGGGGTCCTTGAGTTGCCATGGGAACTTTTGTAAATGGTGCCGCTACTTTGTCAAAGGAGACCTGCTGGTAGCTCATTCTCGGCTTTGTTTTTTGCTTTCTCTCTTCTCACGTACCTTCTGATTCGTTCTAGTGCTTGCCTCTTGATTGTGTCATTCATTAGGGAGTTAGCTCCACCACTTTGTCTAAGCTCCATGGAGCAAAATCAGAGGGGCTTCACTCTCTAGAGGACTCAATTGCCAACATTTCTTCTACTTCCTTCTTTTCAATGTCTCTGAACTTAGCTTTCATTCCACTACTATAGAGAGGAAGATATTTAGTTCTAAGGGTATCAAAACTCGTTCTTCTAAGCATCATTGTGGTGCCATCATCATAGTGATGCCAGCTTCTGATAGTTTCAATATTGTATGTTGTGAAGAACACTCTATCTACTAGCTTCCGTTGGGTTGTTAATTGGATAAATAGAAGGTTTTCAGTGCACCAAGCATCCCACATATCTTGTTGTTGAGCATCCATGAATAGATTCCAACTCTTTTCCTTTTCTTATTCTTGTGAACTTCAACCAACTATACAACTCCTGAAGCTTCTTCACAATTTTCCACTTGATGATGTCTGGAAGCTCTTCAATGAAGGCTGAATCTCCCATGGATAGTCATTCTCTATGTTTCTACTCTTCAGTTTTCTCCCAAACAATTTGCCACCAAGCTGCACATCTCTATTGCTTCAACAACGAGAGAAAACAATCCACCACATAGAGGCTGCATCAAGATAGTAATATGTTTTGACTATTGTGGGATAAATTTATTGTAAAAAGTGGCTTTGGCAATGAGAATCTCCAATTCTTTAGTGGTTGAAGGTACTTTGCAAGCATCCTTTGAATTATTTTCCTCCCAGCAATGCCATTTCCTTCATTTTCAGCCCCTTCTAATGCCTGTTGATGGAAGTTTTTCCCGATTATGCACAAAAAACGTAGGGCCCCAAGAGGAACACCGGGAAAACACGAAATCTACTGCAAAAAAATCTATCTTGTATCATCAACAAAGCATGTTATTCATATTTTATGTGACCACAACAAGGAAAACAATGCCAATCTTCTCAAATCTTCATGCAACTTCATATAGCAATTCTCCCATAGATTTAACTTAAACAAAATCGATTATGCTCTTTATATTCTTCATAGAATTCATCAAGAGACTACAAAAACACAAGATAATACAGCACTTTGAATGGAAATCGTTACATTGCATTCTTCTTCAATAGTTTCATAGCTTTCTCTCACAATCTCTCCCTCGTAGATACATTGTTTTGCATAGATTTGGCTCTCTCTCTCTCTCTCTCTCTCTCTCTCATACTCATAGATTTAACTTGAATAAAATCTATTATGCTCTTCATATTCTTCATAGAATTCATCAAGAGACCACAATAACACAAGAGAATACACCACTTTGAATGGAAATCATTACATGGCATTCTTCTTCAATAGTTTCATAGCTTTCTCTCACAATCTCTCCCTCGTAGATACCTTGTTTTGCATAGATTTGGCTCTCTCTCTCTCTCTCTCTCTCTCTCTCTCTCTCTCTCTCTCTTAGATTTAACTTGAATAAAATCTATTATACTCTTCATATTCTTCATAGAATTCATAAAGAGACCACAAGAACACAAGAGAATACACCACTTTGAATGGAAATCATTACATGGCATTCTTCTTCAATAGTTTCATATCTTTCTCTCACAATCTCTCCCTCGTAAATACCTTGTTTTGCATAGATTTGGCTCTCTCTCTCTCTCTCTCTCTCTCTCAAAATAGTACAATGGAATAGCCGAGAATAATCATCCATAACCCCTCTTTGGTCTTGGATACCTCTCCTAAGAGGTATATCTGCTGATATGAAAGGTCACCAAAGCCACTACAGTGTCCCTTCATAGCTCAACAGTGTCACTATCACTTCAGACTTTACTACTTGAGTCTTCAATCGCTACTTTTTCCACTTCTTTGAGCTATTTTGGGCTTGTATTCATCTCTTCCCATGGTTAGAAAACTTCCCCAAGCTACACATTCATCCAACATAACACTTATAGAGGCATATAGAATACAACAAAACAAAGACAGAGGTTCTACAGAAACTCAACAGAGGGTTTATAGTACCATATACAAGGTCATCAGATAGCCTTTAGCTCAACTAAAACCATTCAAAACCATCAAGAAACATTCAGTAAGCTTGTAAACACTCTCAAACTACATCAATCATCATTCCAACCCCTCATACAGAAGAAAATATAGCAAAACAAAAGCTCAACAAACTCAATCAAAACCAATTAGACACTAACAGAACATGTAAGAACATCATATCTCCACTAAAAAACATCATGACCTTCTCAAACCTAATCAACATTATCCAAAACACTCTCAAACACTTTCAAACTAACTATTTATTATACAAAATCCATAAAAAACCAACCATTCAATTGACAAAATAACAAAAATTAGCCAAAAAATCAAGTCATTTCAACCCTCAACAAACTGCATTCCTCTATAGCATATGGTATATCAAGGAGCACCTCCAAAAATCTCAAAATCCTATATTTTACACATGGATTCATGTGGTAGATATGCAGACGGACAGGTAATAGCCATGATCTTTTGGCAGGAGCCATTTTTGCAGAGAGCATAGTCAAGATGATAGAGTAGGAGAGGAAATTGGATAAGAAACTAGAGAGTGGAGGAAGACAAATGGGCCAAACCATGTAGTTGGCTGAGTAAAGTACAAAAATTGGTGTACACATGTCTTTAGGGCATGCAAAGAAGTTTTTGAACAAGAAAGATTTTTGGTCTATCTTGAATATCTCATCAGTCACCCATTCCACATAAATTAGTGGTATAATAGCAATTTGTAATGTGTAGGCTATAACTACTGCAAAGCTCAACACAAAGTGCTAGTGCCCTAATGCAATAAAAACTACTGCTAAAGCATCAAAAAGTCATAGAGACAACTAGGTTGGATTGATGCAAGGAGTTGTAAAGATAACCAAGAAATTAAAGAAAGATATTTTGGCTTTCAAATGTAGAAATCCGAGCTAATGCCAAATGAGGTCGAAATTGCAAAACTCAAGGGGACGATCACCATCAAAGAGGAATCCCCAAGAGACATGGGAGTCAAGGATGTAAAAATAGTGAGTTGCATGTTTGCAAGCCTATATTTTCAGCTAGCGAGTCTTATTTTTCATAGACTTAGTCCATTGTTAAGTATGTTATGTCATTTTTATTACAAGGTTAGCACATGAATAATCTATTATGTGAGGTAGAGATGATAACATTACATCTCTAGTTTGTGGATGAAATTGTGAATTTTTTCAAGATAAGAATGTTTGTCATTCATGTTAGACTTTTTATTCAGTTGGACATGGCCCATAGCAATGCACCATTTGGTGATTGTGATGCTTGCAAAATTTTGATAATGCAAAGTGTTATTATGGGTGTATACATGCTTCGGCGTCTACACCCATACCACCCACTTTGCTTTGTATCTATCTGTATCTCTTACTCCCATTGTCTAATAGATGGCTACAAAGAGTCTTTGAATGGTGCATTGCTAATGCTAGCATGTGTTGATACATGTGTGAATGACCATAGTGCAAGTAATACATGTTTATATACCTTATAGTAGACTACTCATTATTGTTTCGATCTTTAAATTTTTATGTTCTTTCCATGTAAATAAAGTGAAAAAGAGGCAAGTGAGGCGATTCGGATCATCGTTTGATAGCATTGGTAATACTTGGAAATTCTGTTTTGCATTCTCCTCTTGAACTATTCAGAGAAATTTAATGCTAAATATTATCATCTCTTCATTGTTTGTGCGGTACACTCCTAAGCTAGGTCCTTAAGAAAGTCAAATATTGATAGTGCATGTATTGGGGGAGCATATAAATCCTAGAACAACATGCTCAATACGATAGATGGTGAGAACAAGCCCCACCATATGCCATAGGAAGGGATAGCAAGACCAGCACATCTAGTGGGAGGTGGAGAGGACACTATATTGGAGGAGCCAAATAGGAGTCCAAGAAGATAGTGCTTAAAGTAAGGCACAGTCCACATGGGATTGAAAAGCCAAATGAGTCAAGGACACACAAGGAAAAGCCAAGTCAAGAAGAAACAATGGAGTTTTACAATGACTGTGTGGAAACAACCTTAGAAGTCCACGCTAAAATTTTGAGGGAGAGGAAGAGAAAAGGCACTGGCTAGCATGCCACTCCAAAGAAGACCAATGTTTCTGCACAGTTTGCAATGCCTAACCAAGGAGGTAAAAGGACCATGAATTGTTCACCTCTTTAGAAAAGCCCTAACTTTGAAGATCCTAATAGTAAACCCCCAAACCAAATGCTCGAAAGAGATTCTTGTAGCCTATAGCCCCTTTTGAAGCTTTGACTTTGCTTGCTCCATAGCCTTCTATAGCCTATGGATGTACTGTAACTATTTTTTTAATTTATAAATCCAATAATAATGGAACAATGACGTGCATAGTTCTCTATTCATTTTTGCACATTATATACATTATGGTTTCATTTATGGTCAATCACCCTCTACCCCTTCCACATATAACTAGTCTTCCTCTCTTCTCCACTTCTAATGCTTACTCCTTTAAAGTAGGCCTTTGTACCTTGCAATGGGATTTGAAATGGATGCACAATATTTTTCCTATTTGGCCAAAGTGATATCTAATATGTGCTACCCACATATCTAGTATCTTCCTATTTAGCCAAAGTGATACTGGACAATTTAGTGCTACCCACATTTATATGCAATTTGTATGGGAGTGAGCATGACACTCAAATTTTACCTTGCCTATTCTTTGTGTATTAAATGTTATAATCAACTTTAACATAGACTAGACTTACCTTAAATGTGTCAAATTGAGTAGAGATATAATGTTAAGAGACTTTGAGGCCTTAAATATCTTCAATAAGTATATTGTTGTTTTCCTAGGCCCCACCTTGATATCTACTAACTATTTTGAATTGTTGATCATTATCTTCTACTTTTAGTGCTTATTTTTATATAGTAGCTACTATTGTTGGTAGCTTGTAATTGATTATTTGTGTAACTTCTACTCCCTTGGTGGATTTCTTAACACATTGCAACTACTATCTTTACTAGTTATACTTTTAGTAACAACTATTTTTACTATTCTTGGATTAGCCTATCATATGTTGATTGAGACAAAAAGCATCCCTCTTATGTTCTATGTCCTTCTAAGCCAAGAGGATATGGGGAAAGACATATTACTTGAAAGAACATTCAAGTGTACTCTCAGTATAACATTTAAGTGTAGTTTATCCATATTCTCTCACCAAGGTCCATCAAATTCTTTGGAGTTCATGATAGGGACAAGAGACCTGAGTAGCATTGGCTTTCTTCCTTGGAAAAAGAGACTTCTACTACCTCACTCATAACATGGGCAATAACTAATAAGTACTAATTCAAGAAGGGGATGCGAGGCGGCATCCTTAGGATCTCTTATATGGAAAGGAGGCATGCGTGGTAGTTAGTTAAGGAAGAACTCTTACGCATAATGTTTACTTGTGGAAGAGTTCTTGCATGAAATACTAATGGTGGTAAGTCATTTTCATTATTAAGAATGCATAATTAGCATTGGAAGAGGAGGCCTTTTTAGGATGTTGAGATAAGGAAAAGAACACATGGAGTAGACTCTCACAAAGAAGTCAAAGTTAATGGCTATAATAACCTCAAATACGAGAAGGAAGATACATGTGGTTGCATGAAGTAGAGAGCCACAAATTGATATTATCAAGAAGCAACAACACTCCGTGTAAAATCAAAGGGGAGATGAGCACTGAAGACGAGAAACCCACAACATTGAACTACGAGAAGGCCTACTATTCATTAAAAAGGGGGAGGATTTAAGCTCATGATCACATTCTTTGATCAAGAGAATTGCATATCATCATCTTCATGATTGGAAAAAGGTGCAGTGTCATGATGAGAGAGTGTTTGTAGCAAATGAAACAACAAGTTCATAGGATACAACTTGCCTTACGCACTGAGGAGATGCCACACTGAGGAAGAAGGTTGACAATTCAAGACCAAAGATAGCACTAATGTTGCCATGGTGGCCTAAGGGTGTTCTTGTAGTTGACTTTGACCAAGCAGTAGCAACGCAAAGTGATTATTTGGAATGGATGCAGGTTCAAATACACAAAACTTTGCATGTTTCTTAAAATTGAAGCTTGAATGCTTAAAGTTTCTCATTCATCTAGAGATTCAAGGGTATAGTACAAATTCTTTGGTCTTGGTATTTGAAAGCTTGCAAGTTTTTATAGGATATGAGAGAGATGCCAACAAGCTTTGGGACATGTATGTGTTTCAATCTAATAAAGAAGAAGTTTATGAGAATGTTGTCTATGCATAGCCTTGTAGTTGGCATGGCCAACATTAGGGAAAATTGGAGGTCAAAAAATGGCCTTGTAGGACCAAAATGTTCCCTCATGTTCCCTCAAAAAATGGGAGCACTATAAAACTTTTGCAAGTGAATTCAAAACTTGTTGAAGATTGCATTTTTAGGGGGATGTGAGGCGACATCCTTAGGATTGCTTGTATGCAAAGGATATTATTTGGATGGCGTGCATGGTAGTTAGTGAAGGAAGAACTCTTACTCGTGCCCTTCGGACCTGTGGAAGAGTGATTGCATGAAAGACCAATGGTAAGTCATCTTCATGATTAAGAAGGCATAATCAGCATTGGTAAAGGAGGCCTTTCTAGGACGTTGAGAGAAGGAAAAGAACACATGGAGTACACTCCCACAAAGAAGTCAAAGTGAATGGCTACAATGACCTCAAAGATGAGAGGGAAGATACATGGGGCTACATGAAGGCATGCATCACAGATTAGAAATTGATTATCATCGAGAAGCAGCAACACTCCATGTAAAATCAAAGGGGAGATGAGCACTGAAGAGGAGAAGACCCGCATCATCGAAGTAGGAAGAGGCCTATTATTCATAGAAAAGGAGGAGGATTTTAGCTCATGATGAGGCGCTTTGATCAAGGGAATTACAGATCGTCATCTTCATGATTGGCAAAGAGGTGACAGCCTACCTTGGGGCACTGAGGAGATACCACACCGAGGAAGAAGGGTGGCGATTCGAGACATTAAAAGATAGCACTACTATTGCCATGGCGGCCTGAGGGTGTTCCTGTAGTCGACATTGAACAAGAAACAGCATAAATTTTTCTTTTGTAAGAAGAAGCCGTCAACTTCTGGGAGCTGCAGTCTTCAGCTATGAGGAATTATCATCAGCGCTGATATAGGCAAACCTATCATCAGCAGAGCGGAATGAATCTGTGCGATTCCACAGCACAAATCTAAGGAGAGGAGAAAGTGGTCACAATCAGAGAGAGGCGGGAATACTCGGCTGTTGTCCTTGTAGGGGAGGTAGGATGCAGTGATCGTGAGAAATGTGGGAGGTCTGTCACAGTCGACTTTGAAAGAGGAGGAGGGTGGCAACTTGTAAGGAGAGAAAGACAGGTAGCGGAATTTGGGTCAGGGAGACAGAGTGATTCTGAGAGGTTTGCGAGGTTTGAAGGGGGGGCTTGTTTAGCCAGCTGGTCGTCATCTTGTGGGGGGTTTGAGGAGGCTGGTCGTTTCCGAAAGGAGAGGGAGAGAGTCATTGTCACCGGAAGACGAGCAGCAGGCGCCATCACTGAGCTCAGCACAGGAAGATCCTTGTGGAATCGGACATGTCCATAGCTTGGATGCTCTTAGCGTCTCGTGAATGTCTTGCGATGGATGAATCCCCTATGGACGTGACTCTGCACTTCCTTCAATGTCATAGCACAATGTAAGATTCAACGCCTCATCTAATGAACATGGAATCACTAGATATAACACGCCTAACAGTCTTGCTTAGCATGTGCTTACGGACCTTTGAACGTGCTAAATGGCGATACAAGGCTATGATTCTCACTATCGTTGCTCTCAACAAAGTTTTTAGTACTTTGTGGGTTCGTTTACAAGTGAACATGTTGCATCAATGGGTTGTTATGGTTCATGCTTAGTATTGATCCTCATGACATGATTGTTTAACTATGGTGCTTGGTGCCATGTTTTTCTATTGGATATCGTAAGCTTTCCTTTCACATAAGCATGAAGATATGTACATGTTAATCCATGCTTGGTGTTCATTTCTTTATTGTGATTAAATTGTGGTATTGTGATTGAATTTTGGTTATGAACAATTCTAGTTGGTTATAGAAAATAAGGATCTTACTACTATGAAAACACCATTGTGAAATGTGAGAATGATTGAAGCTTGCTTGGAAGTGAGCTATGGTGGAGAGCAAGAGCAAGTAGAGAGAGACACACAAATGGGAACTCCAACAGTCACAATATGTAACCAAGCCTTCCTTTATTCAAACTGTCACTAAAAGAATAAAGAATAAAGTGATGGTGATGGGTGCCGGCCACCTACACTGTGCAGTGATGGGTACTGTTGTTAGAAATCAAGCTCACCGTCAGTGTGTCTTTATCTATGACCGATATCTATGACAGCTAGAGTGTGTAGCTGTCTACATGTGACTACATTAAATAAGTCAGGTTAGTAGTCAGTTATTAGTGACCTGACTAGAGTTAGTCTGTCTAGTCTACACTTACACTAGGTCACTTTATCTTTGTTGAGTGTGCTTCTCAGTTGAGAATGGAATATGAAGAAAAGACTCTGAGAGCCTGAAGGCTCATGGATATGGTGTTTTTCCTCTCTCTCTCTCTCTCTCTCTCTCTCTCTTATCTTTGAACACGGTATTAGAGCTTGCCAGGTATAGCTCTCTGGAGCAAGAGGGAGTCAAGAAGACTTGAAGAAGCTGAAGAACAAGGTTTTTTGAAAACAAAACAGGCTGCCATTACTCTGTCAAGGTATGCATTTGCTCATTTTGGACTCTAGGCGTTATCACAGTGGTTGAGGCCTTTCTGGGAGCCTTGGTGGGCATCTTTGAGCATATGTAAGTGCTCATTGAGCCTCATGATGAGGAGGACCAGCTGTCAAACCAGATCTGGAAATCAGTGTGAACTGCGCCTGTTGAGCTGGATGGACTGCAACCTGTCAAACATCAATGGGGCACTTGGACAAGACTCATAGGGCATGTATGCTCACTCTTGAAGGTATCTGAAGAGTACAAGAGGTAAATGCTTGTGTGGGAGCTCTGTTATGAGCTGGAGTAACAGACACAGATCTGTAATCAGTTTTGAATTGCTGTAAACATGAATGGACAGCGTGCATTCAGTCATTATTGACATACAAGAGCCTTATACTACACTCAGAAGGCATCTTTGAAGCACAAGAATGTGTCAAAGCATGTATACATTGGATCAAATGTCTTGGAGCTGAGATTTCTTACTTGGAATACTCAGATTTGAAAATCATTGACAGGCTGAAAACTATCATACACAGTGAATAGCAAGTATTGTATCTTGCTGAAGCAATACATGTCACCTTGGAGCTTCTATCACCTATATGAACTGACATATGCATGCTGAATGTATGGAAGATTGAAGCAAGCAATGAGCATCATTGAAAATTGAATTCTGAAGCTGAAGTAAATGCAGTCACACTGTCTTGGTTAATTACAAATAGTTCATGAAGTTTACGCCATTGGTCAACGAAGACAGGTTGTCTATGCCTACTCAGATGCTCATGTATTGAACTTGCCACTACAAAGTAAATGTATGACATGTTTGGAAGACATTTTGGGCTACTTGGAGCTTGTTATGCTGAATTTTGGTTGACTGCAATTTGCAACTAAATTTGTTGACACTTGTATGTGCTGGTTATGCATTGTTCTGTGCCTCTATGCTCATGTCTTGACTGCCAAATGTACTAGCAACTATCTGGGAGGTTTTGGAACATGTATGACATGATTACCACTCAGTTTTGGACCTGAAATTGCTGCTAGTTACTCACAGTTTATAGTTTTCAGACTGCATGTATGTACCCTGGCAGTGAGGTTACAGAAGCTTAAGCTGAAGCATCACAATAGCTTATGTATTGACAGTTATACCTACAGTTGAGACCACTTGTTTGTGGGTTGTTTTGGGGTATCAATGGACTGAAATACCCTGGTTTTTTACTGCAATTAATTGCAGAAAACTATCATAAACTGTTGTGGACTAAACTTGGTTAGTGATACTTATCGACTTGCAGGGAGTCAGACACTTGATAGACAGTCTATTGCATCATGGTTAATGCACATGGGACTGACAATATCACTCAAATAGTTGGAGAAAAGTTAGACAACAAGAACTTTGCATTATGGAAATTCAGGATGAAAAATTTTCTGGTTGGCAGAGGTTATTGGGATCTATGTACAGGAGATGAGGCTACTCCTGAATTGCCTGCAATGAATCCAACTAACGAACAAAAAAGAGCTTACAGGCTATGGAATGAAAGAGCATCCAAGGTGCTGCATTGGTTTTCACTATGTATATCTAATGCTATGGTAATTCAAATCATTGGATGTGAGGCTCCGAAGGATGCTTGGGACATACTGATGAAAAATTATTGAACCATGACACATGCAAGGAAGATCCAGTTGAAACAGTAGTTCAACAACATGTCTAGGAATGGCAAGAGCATCCAAGTGTATACCACGGAGATTAAGACCATAGCTGATCAACTTGCTACCATTGGCTCAAGTGTATCAGAAGATGATATGATTGCTGTTGCCTTGAATGGCTTAGGCAAAGAGTACAAAGCTTTTGACACTTCCATTTCTGTCAGAGAAGAGCCCCCTAGCTGGAAGAGCTAGTTACTTTGTTGCTGCATGAGGAAGTCAAACTTGGTTTGAATACAGGTTCCAATGCATCTCAGAGTAGAGACACTGTGTTATACTCTACCCAGCGTGGCATAGGATCTAGAGGTCATGGTTCATTTCGAGGTTGTGGTGACACTCGTAATGTTTATGGACAGCAACAGCAGCAGAGTAATTGGCATGGTGCAAATACACAAGACCAGCGTGGATCTGGCAGGTTTAGAGGCAGGGGGAAATCACCCCGAGGTAGAGGTGGTGGATCTGGTTCACAGTCCAACAGGGACAAGGATTGCCATTATTGTGGCCGATATGGGCATATTGCAAAGGATTGTTACAAGAAGTAGGGAGATATGAAGGCAAAGAGCAGACAACATGGGCACTATGCATCTTCCAGTGGTGCTCATGATGAGCCAGTTGATAGACTCTTTGCCATGCAGTATGTATCCAGAAATGCATCGGGACATGATAGAGATGGTACATTGACTCTGGAGCGTCAAACCACATGACACCGCATGGAGAGTGGTTTGATGAGATGGTTGCAGGTACACATGGTCATGTATGTACTGGGGATGACACCCAACATGACATAAAGCATAAAGGGATTGTTCCTCTTATGATGCCTGATGGCAAGAAGAAAGGCCTGCATGACGTATTACATGTACCAACCATAACAAAGAATCTGTTGTCTGTGGGTCAAATGGCAGAACAGAATTTGCAAGTGAGGTTTAACAAAGATGGGTGTTTCATTGAGAAGTATGGAAATGGTTGCAAGCTAATTGCCAAGGGAAAAAGAGATGGCAGGATGTTTACTTTGGATGCGACCATTCCGGGACTTAAGGCAGCCATGTTTGCTCATGATGAGAGTGCCATTCGGGATGTAGAGATTTGGCACAAGCGGATTGGACATGTCAATGTACAAAAGCTGAAATCTATGCAGTAGAAGGAAGTAGTACTTGGATTACCTAAATTCAAGTATAATGACTTTGGTCATGTATGCCTTGCATGTCAGTTTGGGAAGCAAGCACGGTTTCCTTTCATGAGACATGTAAAAAATAGCACTAGGCCTTCACAGTTGGTGCACTTTGATGTGTGGGGTCCTTCACATAATGCTTCTTTTGGTGGTGCACGGTATTATGTCTCATTCATTGATGATTTCAGCAGGTACACTTGGCTTTATATTTTGAAGCATAAGGATGATGTGTTTGATGCATTCAAAGACTTCAAGAAGCATGCTGAAAATGAATTGGGCTGTTACATATCATGCTTGAGATCAGATGGAGGAGGTGAATATGTCTCAAATTACTTTGACAGGTATCTTGCTAAATATGGGATCAGAAGACAGCTCACATGTAGTTATACACCACAGAAAAACGGTGTTATAGAGAGGAAAAACAAGGTTTTGATGGAGTCAGCTAGAGCTATGCTGAATGAAAAATGTCTGCCAAATGGTTATTGGACTGAAGCAGTGATGACTGCTGTCTATGTGTTGAATCGAACCCCTACAACAGGGATTCATGATGTCACTCTGTATGAGCGACTGTATGGTCATAAACCTAATATTTCGTACTTGAAGGTATTTGGCAGCATTGCATATGTGCATATACCGGATGAGAAGAGGAAGAAATTGGATCCTAAGGCAGTGAAAAGTGTGTTTATAGGATATGCAGAGGAACATAAAGCTTATAAGTGTTATGTACCTTCTTTGCATGAGACACTCATAAGCATCCTGGTATGGGAATCCTGTTGCAGTGCCCACTGATGGCTCACCCAGTATGAGTCATGCTGAAAATACTCCTGCAGAGAGTACTTCCATGAGTGGTCAGAGAGGTGATGTATCATCTACAGTGAGTCCTTGGACAGGACAATTGCAAAGTCACACTACTGCATCCACTGACACGGATATGTCAGTGAGGGGGAGAACAGATAAGGGAAAGGAAAAGGTTTTTGAAGATGTAACAGGTCCACTCAGTATAGGTTATGATTCATCTAGCAGTGACAGCTTAGACAGTGAATTGGGGATTCCGTCTGTTATGATGCCAGGTGCTAGGCAGAGCCATTATGTGCCGCCTCATGAGAGGCAAGCTCACAATGAGCCACAGCTCAAGAGATCAGAGAGGGTCAGATGACCTGTTGACATGTATACTTACACTGGATATTCAGCCCGTCATTATGCTTATATGACGAAAGTAACAGGTTTTAGAGAACCAA
Source organism: Lygodium microphyllum (assembly GCF_053477565.2). Lineage (NCBI taxonomy): Eukaryota > Viridiplantae > Streptophyta > Polypodiopsida > Schizaeales > Lygodiaceae > Lygodium > Lygodium microphyllum. Next base: position 3,921,479 of record NC_141140.1, on the reverse strand, counting down.
GTAAGTTTGATGAGGCAGTTGCAGATGAGAATTGGCGTGCTGCTATGGATGAGGAATATTCAGCCTTGGTTGAAAATGGTACATGGGATTTGGTACAGTTTCCTGAGGGTAAAACACCTATTGGATGCAAGTGGGTGTATAAGGTGAAATGTAAATCAGATGGATCATTGGAAAGATACAAGGCGAGGCTGGTTGCAAAAGGGTATGCGCAGCAGTATGGTCTTGATTATGAGGAGACTTTCAGCCCTGTAGCAAAGATGGCTATAGTTAGAAGTGTGATTACTTTGGCAGCAGCTAGAGGCTGGAAACTATGGCAGATGGACGTAAAGAATGCCTTTCTCAATGGAGAATTACAAGAAGAGCTCTACATGGAACATCTTGAAGGCTATGTGCATCTAGAATTCCCAGCACATGTATGTCGGCTGAAAAAGGCATTACATGGGCTGAAACAAGCACCCAGAGCATGGAATGCTCGCATCAGCAGTTATTTGCAGCAACATGGTTTTTGATTGGGAGATGCTGATCATAGTCTGTTTGTGAAGAAGATAGATAGTGGCTATATTTTCCTAGTTGTCTATGTTGATGACTTAATCATTATAGGAGATGATGAAAATGGGATTGCGGAAATAAAGACATGTTTACAGGCTGAGTGTAAGGTCAAGGACCTTGGAGAGCTAAAATATTTTTTGGGGATTGAGGTTGTCTCTACACCTCAAGGCATATGGCTACTACAGAAGCAGTATGCTCATGACATGTTACAGAAATATGGTATGGCTGATTGCAAGCCTATGGATATGCCTTTAGAGCAGAATGTCAAGCTGCAGATTGATGTTGGGACAGAGATTGAAAATGTTACTATGTATAGACAGATAGTAGGCAGCTTGATCTATCTCACAATCACTAGACCTGACTTGAGTTATGCTGTGGGGCTGATATGTCAGTTCATGCAGAAGCCTCGCAAACCACACTTGGATGCAGTCAGGAGAATTTTGAGATATGGAAAGAGTACCACAGATCATGGGCTCTTTTATGCATATGGGAAACCCCTTGACTTGATGGGATACACTAATGCTGACTGGGCTGGTAGCACGTATGACAGGAGGTCAACCAGCGGCTATGCATTTGGATTGGGTAGTAGCATGATCATTGGCAGAGTAAGAAACAGCCTACAGTTGCATTGTCCAGTACGGAAGCAGAGTATCGTGGTGCGGCCTTAGCAACCTGTGAAGCTAAGTGGTTACAGAAGTTGCTGAATGACTTGGGAGAACACTTGGACAGCAAAGTCAAGTTGTACTATGACAATTTGAGCAGTGTCATGTAAGCAAGCAATCCTGTTTATCATGCAAGATCAAAACACATTGAGGGTCACTACCATTTCATCAGGGAAATGGTTTTAGCAGATCAAATTGACTTGGAGCATGTGAAGACTGAAGACCAGGTAGCATACATCTTTACCAAATCACTTGGTAAAGATAAGTTCATTCACTTTAGACAGCTACTTGGAGTGATACAGATGATTTGAGTTTTGTTTTGAGCTTGAGGAGGAGTGTTAGAAATCAAGCTCACCGTCAGTGTGTCTTTATCTATGACCGACATCTATGACAGCTAGAGTGTGCAGCTGTCTACATGTGACTACATTAAATAAGTCAGGTTAGTAGTCAGTTAGTGACCTGACTAGAGTTAGTTTGTCTAGTCTACACTTGCACTAGGTCACTTTATCTTTGTTGAGTCTGCTTCTCAGTTGACAATGGAATATGAAGAAAAGACTTTGAGAGCCTGAAGGCTCATGGATATGGTGTTTTCCCTGTCTCTCTCTCTCTCTTATCTTTGAACAACTGTCTGGGTAGTAATACACGGGCAGCTAGGCAGAGCCCCCTTTACCCCCAAAAACCTCTCACTTAAAGGCGAATCTTCCCCAATGAGGAGTGAAAAGAAAAAGAAAAGATAGTATAATGTACACATGTACAACAGGATGAGGAAAAACGTCATTTCATCCAACGCCCATCAATCTCTTAAGGAAGGCAAAGTGCTCAGTAGTGAGGCTTTTCACGAGTAGATCTACAAGATTTTTGTCAGTGGAGATCTTGACAAGGTCAACAGACTTGTCCTTCACGACCCCACGTATGAATTGATACCTCACCTCAATGTGGTTCGTCTTCACATGGAAGACCGGATTCTTGGCTAGCCGAATAGCACTCATAGAATCCGAATGCAGCATAGGTGTAGTATCAATTACAAGGTCATGAACCAAACGGCCCAACCATATGGCCTCCTTGCAAGCCTGAGTGGCCGCAACATACTCGGCCTCAGTAGTAGAGAGAGACGTATACTTTTGAACCCTGGACATCCAAGAAATAGCACCTCATGCATAGGTAAAGACATAGCCGAAAGTGGACTTCCTACTATCTGCATGTGCTACATAATCGGAGTCTATCTAGCCCACAACTCTAGTATCTTGGCTGCCATAGCAAATACACATATCTGTTATGCCCTTCAGGTATCTCGTGATACCCTTTACGGCATCCCAATGCTTTTTATCAAGTGTAGCCATATAGTGTACCACAACACCAACTGCAAAGGTAATATCTGGACAAGTGGCTATCATGGCATGCTTCAAACTACCCATGGCTGATAGATAAGGAATCTTGACCATCTCGGCCCTTTGTTCATTTGTCAACGGACAATCGGCTTGTGAAACCTTCACAAAAGAAGGTAATGGACAGCCAATAGGCTTTATGTCTTGCATGCAGAAACATTGTCGAAGGGTTTTCGAAAACAAAGTCGCGACCACAGAGGACCTTGACTAATTTCAGGATAAAAGATCAATCAAGAAAAATCACGATTCAATTTGAAAGAAGGGCACCTCAATTTCGGATAATGGCATTAACAGCTTCAACTTTTTACTCATTGACAAAGTGAAATCATGGTCTCAAAGAGAATCAAGCAAGTTCAAATTGCATTATGACTTCTGAACTCAAAAATCTCTACAAAGAAATTTGGCTATAGTCACCGTAGCCTTTAAGAAAGTAGTAATTGTATCACATAGATATTTCAGAGTAGTTGTTCATGGCCTTTTTGGCAGTCCAGTAAAGCTCTAGCCTTATGACCTGTCAGTATTATCCCTTTTGTTGACTGTTAGGATGGGCCTGTTCAGTTAGCATCGAGTAGTCACAGAGCTTGTACAGCTGCAACCTCTTCCGGACTAGCCAGTAAAAGGGTTGCCTTGAGTTTCAGAATATGACCCTTCAGCCATTCAGCCAAGCCATGTTCATCCTTCGCTACTGAAACACCCTCTTTCTCTATAGGAAGTTCAGCAGTTGATGCCTCAATTATAGATGCCAGTCCATCCTCTCTATTCCAGACCACTTCCCTTTGCTGCAACAAGGATACAGATTCATCTTTTGTAACTATCAATACTCTAAATCCATAAGACCTATCATTAATAGAGCTTTGAAAGCCCCATATACTGCAATCAGCATTCGGCGTTCTTTTTCTCGCCTTTGTCACCCCGTTCAGAGCTTCATCCGTCGATGATTCGTTGCAAACTCCATCGCGCCTCCAATCGAAAAGCTTCTCAATACTTTCATTCATCAATTGCCACAGTATCCTCCGATAAAGTCCAGTTCTTCCTTTGCAACATGCTACACCTCACTGTGATTTATGTATAAACTTGATGAGTAGGGCAGGCCGCAACACCAGTAATTGGCATTTATAAAACAATAAGATAACATGTGCCTGCCATGAAATTCCTATGGGCGGAGCTCCCAAAGGTTGAACTGACGGCTTTTGAACAGGCCACATGCACAAGGATGACCAAGGATGTAGAAGCCGAATAAAGCAAGCTCCACAGGCGATCACACCACAAGGAAACACGCTGCCAGCACAGATTCACATGTGATGGGATCACAGTGGATCACAGTATGACCTCTAATAGATGTTTCTTGTCAAAATTGGCCGCCCATGCGTGCGACACAAGATTTTGCATCTGCGACCGTTCAATTGTCCGTCAGCAGGAAGAGTTGCTCCTCAAGTGAATTCTGTAGTAGGTTGCGGCAAGAAAGATAGCGCGACTCGATTAAAAAGCCTTCCTGATTGAACCAGCAAAGTTGCCTTCCGACAATTCTTTGATCCCTCTTCTTTGCCTTCACAAACAAAGCTCCTTTCGGAATTTAAGATCTCCATCTGTCTGCATCTTCACTCGAGGAGCTGACTTCTGATGACGATGTCCCATAATCTAAGCTACTATCTGAACTATCATCTGAATCCGAGCTTTCAGAGTCTGAATCACAGTAGTATTTTCGTTTCTTCCTCTTGCTTCCCTCTCCCCCCACTGATTCACCAAAAAAAAATCCCCTCTGTTTTTTTTTGCACTCCTCTCCATAAAGCCCCTTTTTCCCCCCAAAAAGGCCCTTTCAAAAATATTCCTCTTTTGCTTTTTCTTTCTCACGCCCCCTTTGTCCTCTTCCCCAGCATACAATGTGGACCAACCGTTGATTTGTACCCAAATTGAGCTGTAGGATGAACCACATTATTGTGTTTTGACACCTCATAACTGGTAAGATGTATAGCTCTCTCCCATTTGAGCATTCCATTGAAGAAGGCTTGAGCTTCAACTATACATGAATAGTCACCATACGTGCAGATAAATGCCATTCCAAACTCAGGAAGAAGATCATAACCTCTAGATAGACAGAAAACAAAGCATTCCATAACACAACAGTGTGCTCAGACAACCCATCAAACACATGCTCTGCTTCTACAATGCTCCCACATTTGTATACATAGACACCAGGGTACTATAAACATAAATGTCTGATGTGAATCCTTTTTGAAGGGAATCAACACGTAACGCTTGTCCAATGTAAAGCCTTCTCTCCTTAGCCCTGCTCAACATAGACTGAAAGCATCCCTTCATCCCCACCACTATGCCTCCAAACTTTAACGCTTGTCCACTATACTGATACGCAAAAAATAAATGTAAACACAACAACTAAGTATGTAGAAAGTAACAAATGTCACACACACAACTTTTGGGTGGATTTCACACCTCGAATGCGCAACAATACGACATCCACCCCCTCTAATCCTACGCATCCTTTGGATGGGCCAACTACCCATGATCGTTATCATCAAGATCCACAAACAGATCAATCTCTTCATTGAGCATTTCCGATATATCAACAAGATTATCTGTCATATCAACTGTCTCTGGAGCCCCGAGAGGAACACCAAGGAAAAGGGAATTCTCTTGCAAGAAAATCTATATTGTAACATCAATAAGCTTGTTTATCATGCTTCATATGATCACAATGAAGAAAAGAACACCAGGCACAACAAATCTTCATGCAGCATCATATAGATCTCCCACGGATTTGATAGAATCAACCATATTCTTCAATATCTTCATAAAATCCATCAATAGAACAAAGAAAGAAAAGGAATACACCATCTTTGAATGGAAATACATCACATAGTATTCATCTTCAATATCTTCATAGTCTTCTCTCTCAATCTCTCATATACAATTACTCTGTTTGAGTAGAATTGGCTATCTCTGACTCTCTCTCTCTCTCTCCATCAATAATACATCATACCCTCACTACAATATCTCAAAAATTACTCTCAATAATCCTTCTTAGGTCGTGGATACCCCTCCCAAGAGGTATGTCTGATATGAAGGGTCACCAGAGCCACTACAGTGTCCTTTCATAGCTCACTACTGTCACTTCAATCTAGTCTTCTCTTGAGTCTTCAGCAGCTACTTCTTCCACTTCTTTGAGCTCTTTTGCACTTGTATTCACCTCTTTCCAAGGCTAGAAAACTTTCCCAAGCTACACTCTCATCCATCAGAACACATACAGAAGCATACAGAACAGTCTACAGAACAGTACCAGAACAGCTACAGTATAGAACAGAACATAACAGAAACAGAAGCTCTACAGAAGACCTACAGAAGGTTACAGAGGTCATCAAATCCACATAACTTACTCTCAAACCATTCCAAACTCTCACAAACCATTCAATAAGCTTTCTCAATATCTCAATCTTCATCAATCAATACTCCATCCCTCTTTATAGAAGACAATCAGAACAAAATAGAGCAAAACAGAGCAAAATAGAACCTATCAGAACCTATCAGAACATCACAGAACCACCAATAAACATCATGAACTTCCAAAACACCATCATTATCATCCAAAACACTCTCAAACCACTTCCATATCAATCAATCATCTCATAAAATCAACCATTCATCTCTCAAAAACAACAAAAATTAGCCAAAAAACAAGTCATTTCAACACTCAACATATCCCCACACTTAATAAGGAAGCATCCTCGCGACCCAGGAAAAAGGGAATACAAGTTCAGGAAAAAGCTCAACTTTGATCGTCAATATCTCTTCAAAAAGAATCCATCCACCACGACCCCAACTTATAACCTGTTTCTAATATAAAAATACAACGAAAGGAAAACCCTTTATACATTAACACTTCTGATCAAACTAAAAATCTCAACAAATTTATAAAGGATATAAGAGTTTGCTTCTTCTTCATCTGCATTTGCTTCAACTCTCCATCGACGACCCCATTACCACAATTCTCCAAAACGTAGCTCGTACACGAAATCCAATAGGAAACCACCACATTCATTGGACATAAATGAACTCACAACACAAACACTAATACACAACAAAACCATCTGAATGACTCCTTCAAAAAGAAAAATTGTCATTAAAAAACATCCACCATACATTGGAAAGGTATCAATGAAGATGATCCCTCTTAAAAGATTGATGTTGTCGGAAACGATCCATAGATAAGGATTCATCTACAAAGTTTTTAGGAGGATTTTGAAAAAATTGGAGACAGCACATCCTTTCCAACAGGACCAGGTATCTGCTAGGCAAACAGAAGGTATGAAAATACAATATATCCAGCTGCTGGAAATCAATGCTTACATTGACATTCATGCACAACTTTGGAATAGGCTTGGAATCATTATGAGAGTGCCTATGCATATACGCCAGGTACCAAGAAAAGTGAGCAGTTAATCTCACTGAGGGATCGGCAGACTGGGAATACTGCTGGGCAAAATGAACATAGTTCTGAAAGGCTTGACTGGAAGCTGTCCATTCTCCTGGAATTACTGGCCAATTGATCTGCGGTCCTGTAAGGCAATCATCCGAACTCCATCCCCTTCTTCTGGAAATCTGATTATCAAACCCGTCACAGTCACTAACCAACTGAGGTGGTTGAGATATGGAAGTGTTAGGAGAGGATAGTGGAATAAGGAAAAGTGGATGAAGGGAAGGATAGGAAAAATCATAAAAGGAAGAAAAGGTTAAAGAAGGAGTGGCAGAAATTTGTAAGGAATCACTAAGGAACGGTGTTAACTGATAAATAGGAAATGTGGAGGGTACATAAATGGAGGGAGAAGAACAGGGCGGAGAAGGGGAAAATACCCTATCCTCAATAAAGGAATAGTAAGTGAAAATGGGAATTTGAGGGAAAGATGAAGGTTGGAAAAGAAGGGGTAAAATAATTGTGGAATTAGATTGACAAAGGGAAAGATATATATCATAGCGGTGAGCCATTTGTTGGTAATAGAGGAGGGTAGGAATATAAGGTCCTAAGAGAGATCGTCTATGATAGGCATCAAAGAAGGGAGCATCAAATGGATTATCTTTTGAAAGATAGGCTAAGAGATCCATCCTCAGTTGATTAGTACTCTGGGCAAAGGTAGGAGCTGTGTTTTGTCTTTGATTTAGGACCACAGAATCAATCATGGGATGCCATGAATTATCATGACAATCAGCCACTTTGGAGGAATAACTTTGAAACATGTCAGCTATGCGCAACTCCAAATGATTGACATACAAAACAGCCTGTAAGACCACATCCCCCACATACCATGCCATATCTACCTCATCTCGAATTAACAAGTCTCCTCGTAGATACATGTATGACATCAACATGGTGTCTGGCCTGACAGAATCCTCAAACACCATTCTGACTACCTCTGACAACAACTCAGCAGACCAAGCCCCACTCCATCCATCCTCTGGAAAAGGTAAATCCGTCGTGGAAAGCTTCATGTAGAAGACCAACTTCTGTAAGTGGTAGTGGACAAAGAAAGAATGGTCTGGTGAGACATATTCCTGAAACTGCTCAAATGTAGACCATAACAAGTCCATTCTGGACTGCAATCTTTCCACTTTACCTTGGAATAGAGGGCACAAAGTAGCCTGTCTTTGAAGAGCAGCCAAGTCCTGCTGGGAAAGAGAAGGAATCAATGGAACATGAGCGCTTCGAGGAACAGAGCGGGACTTTGCAAGTTGATCTTGCAACTGCTGGATTTGGGAGGCTTGGGATGCCACTATGTCATTAGCAGTCTGTAAAGCTGAAAGTTTGTCATCTAAGATAGCTTGGAACTCCTGCGCTTCTCTGGACATCCTCTCCTTCTCCTTTGAAAGGCTAGTAACCTGGGATTGAGCCTCTAGTAACTGGATCTTCAATGAAGAAATCTCATCGCTTTGGGTGGCAACCAGTTGGGTTTGCTGTTCCATTTGCTTAAATAAATCTGCTAGAGTATCCTTAACAGAAGCTAACTCGGATGTTGCCTTATGCAACTGGTTGTTAAACTGCATGAGCTCTTCATAAAAAGACGCGTACAGCTGTTGAACACAGGCTGTCACTGACAACTCAATGGAACTTTGAATATCTTTACAGAGGAAAGGAATCGCATCTCCTGAGACTAGATTGTTCAGGGAGGGAACTGAGATGTCCAATGATCCGTCTCGATGTGCTCTGAACAGGTTATTACAAGTGAGATACCCAGGAAGTTCACTGCCAGAAGTAGCAGGAATGGACACTGAAGGAAGTACTGAAGGAGCTTTATCCGCTACCCTCTTCAAGCGTTTGCGCTGTATGACCAGGGGAGGCGGAGAATCATCATCCTCTATGTCAATGGGTTCTGACGCATCTGAAGGTGGAGGAGGAGGTACTGGATCTGATGGAGGAGGTGGAGGCACAGTCTTCTGTAAACCTGAATAGGTCAAGAAGGTAGACAAGTATGATCCATATGTGACATTGGTAACATTACCCCTGGTGACTTTGACAAAATGCTGATCCATTTTAGTGAGGAGGTAAGTGCTCCAATCAATAGCAACTCCTTTCAACACCATCCTGGAAGCTGTAAAAAGCTCTTTGGACAAATACTGGGATGGCGTTTTGGCAAGCATAAACCTGTCCTGAAGAAACTGACAGATAGTCTTCCATACGGGATCAGTGATCATAGAAAAGGAAACTCCTGAAGAGTTGATCACCTTCTTAACATCGAGCATTTCCCTTGTCTGCTTTTGGAACAGCTTTAGAATCTCTTCATTAGAGAAGAGCTGACGAGTGGTCACAAAAGGTTCACCTTTGAAGGGTAAAGACAAAGCCTTCCCTAAGCCTCGAGGTGTCAAAGTCATAGAAATTCCTTGGACTAGTCCTGTCTTCTTGCTGTAAGAGGCCAGAAACTCATCACATAACGACGGATCCGCTGGAAGCAGGGGAAAAGAAGTAGCCACAAAAGCAGCAAGGCCCGCCTTCGTGAGAGGCTCAAAAGTAAGTAGGGAAGAGTAATCCCTACTAACGAATGGGACGTACTGGATAGGGGAAGGAGCATGAGAAGGCGCCATTCAGATGGTTACACACACACCACAAACACAGACAATCAAGGAGAATGCCTGCAAAGCAACAGACAAAAACCAAGGATAAGAGAATAACCAAACAAAAAAACGTGACTCGACCAACTAACCCCAAGCAATCCACATCCTAGAAAAATTTGACATGACCTTGAGACATATGCGACCGAAAGCTTCATGCAATGCATTAGACAAACACCCAGAACCCCGTAACAGGCAATAAAAGAAAAAACTGCATACCGTACCCATAACCGTTATAAAGACAGTAAACCAAAACAATACCATATCCGACACATATCAATACTTCATCGATGATAAACCAAGACTAGACCAGGAAAATAACTTTAATGACTGCGCATACCCATCCAACGAAACGGTTCATTAAAAAGGGGAATTAAGTGCAGTGAGGGGGAATGAATTTAATGAAGGGTTGATTTTAATAAATTATTAAGAATGGGTGAATTTTTATTAGGTGATAAACCTTAGCAAGAAAACGGCGGTTCCTAATTATAAATTAAATTACCAATTATTAGGTTAAAACGGTTCTTTTATTCGAATCCCGATTTCGATACCCGACTGGGTCTCTAAATGCAAGTTCGTTGATTACAAATTAAAGTGATGTGGAGTGCTTTTTTGCCAGCGCGTGCTCATGTGACGGCTGGTTCATTTTAATTAAAATTAAAGTGCCTCTGTAGCGCACGTAGCGCGTGCGAAGTGAACGGCGGGTTTATTTTAATTAAAAAGTATGTGTGTATATAGCGTGAATGCGCGTGCCATGGTGGTAGTTAGGTTTGATTTATGTTAAATATTGGTTTGTTTGTTTGTGTGTTTTTTTTTTCTGGTGGTTATGTATTGATTGAGTTTTATATTATCCGTGGGTTTTGGGGGAGCATGTGTTTTTTGTGTATTTTTTTAAAAAACGAATAAAAGGGAAATACCTGGTAGTGTGTGTATGAAAATGCAAAGAATGCGCTCTCCTCAATCCAAAAATATCTGGATTTGTTCGCTAGACGGTTAGGTGGGGTGTTGGATGAAAAAAGGGGTTTTTTTTTTTAAAAAAATGTTATAGATTTGTGTGAGTTAGTGTGAAAGAATTTAGATGTGAAAGAAAATATTATGACAGCTGAGAAAAATATGCCAAAAATAAATAAAAATGGGAAGGAAAGGAGTAGGAAATTTTCAGAAAGTAATTGGGAATTTTTTAGTATTGTTAATGAATTGTTATCATATTTTTGGGTAGTTTGAAAGATTTTAGAAGTTTAAAATGGGCAAAAATAGTTTTTTCGAAAATTTACAGGGTGAGAAAAATATGGCCAGGCATTGCAAAAATAAAAGGAAAGTTTTCGAGATTTTGCTGGATTTTTGTAGAATTGAAAGGAGTTTTGAATGAGTTGTTTTGTATTTTTCAATGTTTTTGTGTGTTTTTTATTTGTTATTTAAATGGAAAAAGGATTGACGGGTGTGTGGAAAAATACCCAGCAACAGGCTGCGTGACAGCTGCGTAGCAACAACCAACGAATGATCTTCCGCACGCGATCCCACACGAACAATCTCAATCACCCACATTCGCGTATACACCTGCGCATGTGTCTGCGTCTCGAGGGTGTCGACGGGTGGGACGGGGGTTTATGAAGGGGGTTGGGAGTGGGTGATCGGCGGGTTGCCTATGGGGGGGAAAAGGGGTTTTGGAGGAGGGTTTTGTGGGTCAGGTGTTCAATGATTCTGCAGCATAGGACAGGGGGGTTTTGCGTGTGTTAGCTACGGGTGTGCTTGTGGGAGGTGTAGTGTGTGACAGGGGGGCTTACAGGGAGGTTGGGGGGTGTGTGTGGGACTGGGGGCTTAGAGGGGGGTGGGTTTGAAGTGGGTGGTTGAGTGGGTGGGAAGGGGGGTGAGTGGGGGGGTAGTGGGGTAAGTTTAGAGTGGGTGGGAAAGGGGGGTTAGTGGGGGGGTAGTGGGGGGTAAGTTTAGAGTGGGTGGTTTAGTGGGTGGGAAGGGGGGTTAGTGGGGGGGTAGTGGGGTAAGTTTAGAGTGTAATGTGCAGGTGGGCACGTGGCAGGCGGGGCAGGCGGTCAACGGGCGCAGAGCGGGCAGGCGGGAGGAGACCACCGTGGTGCCAGGCGAGGACGGCGGGGGACACGGGCGATGGCGGCGACAACGGGGCGCGAACGGCATCCAAGGCGGCAGCACAAGCGGCGTCGACGAGGCTGCAGGCCGGGCGTGATGGCGTCGAAGGCGGGGACGGCTGCAGGCGAGGCGTGAGGGCTGGAGACGGGGCGGGCAGCCCAGGACGAACTGGAGGCAGGGGCAATGTCGTCCTAGCGCGACGGGCTGGAGGCAGGGCAGGCTGGAACCAGGGGCGAGGGGCGGCCACAACAGCGCAGAGGCGGCACGAGACAGCACCCGGCGGGCAGGCGCTGCAGAGGCGGCGTGACGACGGGGAAGGAGGCGGCCGACGAGGCGTGAGGAGGCGGCGTCGACGACTAGCGGGGCTGCTGGCCACAAGGTGTGGAGGCGGCCGCTACAAGGCGGAAAAGGGAGGGAGGACGAGGCAGGAGGGAGAGGAAGGAGGGGAAGGAGAGGGGAGGAAGGAGGAGAAAAGGAGAAGAAAATGGCGGGGAGAAGGAAGGGAGAAGAAGGAAGAGAAGAGGAAGGGAAAGAGAGGGGAAGAAGAGGAGGTGGAGAAGAACAGGAAGGGAAGAAGAAAAGAAAGAGAGGGGGGTGGAGTTGGAGGGAGGTGGGGGGGAGATGAAGGTAAGGACAGTGGAGATGGAGGCACGAGCAGGAGCATGAAAGGGAGAGAAGGAGGAGAGGCAGTTAGGGGGGGTGGGGGATGGAAAGGGTGGGAGGGTCGGGGAGAAAGAAGGGTGGGGAGGGGTGGGTAGGGGTAGGAGGGGATGGGCAGGGGTAGGCGAGGGTGCCCATGGGGGGAGGGCGCCCAGGGGTTGGGTAGGGTCATAGGGTGGGTAGGGCCAAGAGGGTAGGGGGGGAAAATGGGCGCGTACCCTCGTCCCGCGCACGTGCACGGGGCGGGGTAAAAAAATTTGCCGTGACGGGATTGAAATGGCACCGGGATGACGATATGGGTCATGTGGACACGACCGGGGTGCATGGAGACGCGTAAAATCGAAAAAGGGCACGTGCACGCGCAAAACGGGCGCGCGAATACACGTAAAAATAAAGAAAAATTAATAACTCCCAATCCGGACGTCAAAACGAAATAGCGTAAAAACAAAAAGTGGGCAGGACGGTAGGGGAAAAACAAGAAAAATATATGACGGAGGTTTCGGGGGGGGGGGGGGGGAAAGGGCGGTCACATGCAAAAAATCCAAAAAACGAACCAAAAAACGCAATTAAAATTTAATATCGAAAAATCCGTGTAGCGGAATGAGGTGCAGAAAAAAGAAAAACTGTGCAAAAAGATGTGCCCGACAATCCTATCACATCAAAACATAATTCCGACGAAGATAAGATGCGTTCACATGGGAAAAACCCAAAAAACAAACCCGAAAATGGGATCGGAAATTAATATCGGACGAACCGTTCACCGGAATGACATGTAGTAAGAAGGAAAAATGTCCGCAGGAAGGGGTGACACAGGGTTATCATGTTAAACCGCAGTTCCGGTGGAAGTAGGAGGGGTTCACATGTGAAAAACTCCAAAAATACTCCCAAAAACGTAATTAAAAATTAATAAGTAAAAATCCAAAAGTCAAAAGAGGGTGGAGGAAAAAGGAAAAAGGTGGGGGAAGGAACAGGGGACACAGTTGTCAGATTAAATTGGAAGTCCGATGCAAACAGGACAGGTTCACATGGAAAAATAGCAAAAAGACGCATGAAAAAGTCTTAAAAAACCAGAAATTTAATAATGGACAAACAATGTATCGCAATGATACGGAGGAAAAAGGAAAAATGTCAGGGGAAAAGTGGTTGGCAGGGCTATTACATCAGATCAGGGTTCCGAAGCAAGTAAAGCACGTTCACATGCAAAACCGGCTAAGTAGCGCAAAATGCTTCAAAAATTGATAACGCGAAAACCGTAGACCGGAATAGGGGTAGGTAAAAAGGAAAAATGGTCAATTCAAAGGGAGGAATAGGGCTATAAGGTTGGGATTGGACTTCGGTGAACGTAGGATGCATTCACATAGTAGGACCTCAAAATTAGGGAATGAAGGAAAACTGTAGGGGAACAGTCCCAAGGGTGGGTGAAACATAACCGGGTGGATGGGAAGAGACCCCATTAGGGTAAAAGCAAGTCATGGCATACATGCATGAGCAGGGTAAGGCATATGCAGAGGGATGTGCAATGTAGACGCGCAGGGACGCGTCCCCACACTGAAGACCTTAACAGATAGGGTAAACCATCTTTTCACCATCTTTCGAAGTGCAGTATGCTGATTTTCAAGGCTACTATCAAAGACTAATACCCAGTCTCCCTCTTCTATTGCTCTAGGCTGCAAGCGATGCCTGCTGTCAAACCTGTCCTTATTTCTTAGTCTAGCAACCTTCAGCCTGTCAATAGCTAGCTGAATATCCTCTGGTCTTCTCTCCAACTACCGAATCCGAAGAGCTAAGAGCTCCTCTCTTGTCAAATCCTCCTGCCAAGGTAAAACTGACCAAGTCAAAGCACAAGTCTCAGTCGGCATAACTGGTTTCTGACCATACATCAACTCTGCGGGCATATATCCTGTGGTAACACTGTGAGCCGTACGATCAGCCCACAAAGAAAATGGTAGAAGTCTCGGCCATTCTCCAATCCGTCCTCTGCATGCTTTGGCTAATGCTTTCACTATCGGCGGATGCCCTCTTTCACTCTTTCCATTTCCCTCTGGATTGTATGCTGTGGTTAGAGCCAACTTGATTCCTAGTTGAGAGAAAAACTCTCTAGCTTCATCTACATCCAATTCACCACGATCCGCAGTGATCTTACCCACACAGCCATACCTACATAAAATTTCTTCCAATAAGAACTTTCACACTGCACTAGTGGTCTTGATTCTCAAAGATCTGCCCTCAACATTATTGGTAAGATCCTCTCTAGCCAAAACAATATACCTCATCTGCCATAGACCCATAGGCATAGTAACCAAGTCAACTACCCACTTATAATGAATGCATAGCGGATAGGTCGGATGAAGCTCATCTCGATGACGCACTACTGAATACATCTGGCAGTCTCTGTAAGTCTCTACAAAGTGAGAAACATCTCTATACATGCCTTTCCACCAATATTTCTCCTTGATTTTCTCATAAGTAGCCCACACTCCTCTATGTCCAGCCCAAGGAATCTCATGAAACTCCCTCATCACCTGCATTTGTGTCTCTCTATCGCAGACAACCCACAAAGGTAATCCGCCTCTTTTCTTCGGATGCTTCCAAAGAGATCCGTCCTTGAGAAAATAACCATAGGATTTCCTTCTAATCTTCTTGAACTCTTCATCTGTCCATTCATCTCTTTTTCTTAGTGTACTAAGGTACTTGCCAATCTGCAACCAATCTCCAACATAGAGTTCTTCTATGAAAGCCACAATATCATAGACATGACAAACATGATCAACCATAGTGGCTGAAATTTTTGCATCATCCTCTTCTGCAAGTAGTGTCTCCTCATCATCATATCTGGCTCTTGACAACATATCTGCCATTGGATTATCCTTCCCTGCTATGTGTTTAAATTCCGGATTTAATGACTTGATGTATGCAATCCATCTCAACATAGCTATATCCGGAGTAGAGCAACTCGTAATCATACCAATCAATGGCAAGCAATCTTTCTCTACCATAACTGAAGCTCCAATAAAGTACTCCTTGTCACGTTTGACAGCCGTAACAATCCCCAGTAACTCCCTCTTGATTTGCGGATATCTCCTCTGTCTCTTGTTTAGGACTTTCGCCCCAAACCGAATAGCATACCTGTTTCCATTTGCATCATCTTGACCCACAACCCAACCTATGCCAATTGGACTAGTGTCAACTGTCAATACAATAGGCCTTCCGCAATTATAATCCGCTTTCCTGAGAATAGGAGCAATCTGCAATAACTTCTTCAATTTCTGCATGGCTCTAGTGTGGCTCTCATCCCAATAGAATTTCTGCCCCTTTCGAAGCAGCTGATATAAACAATCTGCTATGTGTGCAAAATGAGGTATCCAAATCATATAAAACACACAAGCTCCAATGAATCTCCGTACCTCTGAAGTGGTAGAACAATACTTCGTAATCTTGCCTATAGCATCCACCTTATCAAGTGAGGGTTTCCTGCCATAATATCCACACATATGTCCAACAATGACAACCTCATTCACTCCAAAAACAGATTTTTGCCCTGATAGTGTCAAGTTCACTTCTTTTAACCTAGCCAAAATCTTCTCACAAGTTGAAATATGATCAGCCACAAAGTATCTGCATCCCTGCTCATTTAGACTCTCATTCTTCTCTTCTTCTGCACACCCCTTAATGGGCACATCATCCAAGAAAGTCATGGTAAGCTGAGATATGTAATCACGAAGGACCTTATGCATGGCATTCATCATATGTGCAACAGAATTAGTGGCACCTTGAGGCAAGGTACATATCTTGACAAGCCCAATAGGAATTCTCATGGTGTTATGTCCCTGCTTTCCAAAGCCAGCTGAAACTGATCATATCCCGAATACAAATCACCTAAAGAATAGATGGCACGTCCAGCAAATGCTTTTGCAAACTCATCCACAACTGGACCTATACCAACATTCCTGATAGTAACTCTGTTTACTGGCTGCATGTCCTATATAAATCGGAGAGTACCATTCTTCTTTGGAACGGTAAACCACCTATTTGAGTATGGTGCAGATGAAGGCTCAAGAATTCCCATCCTGATTTTCTCATTCAATAAATCAATCAGCTTTGGCAGGTGTGCCTTAGGCATTGGAATAGGTCGGAGATTCCATGGAATATGAGGAATAGTAAAAATCACCATAGGAGCAACAATATCTGGATTCACGCATCCAATCTCATGCAGGAAAAAAGCAAACCCCCTTCCATGTCGCTCAAGCATCTCTTGAAAGCATTGCTTCTCTGTGGGTATCAAGAAATCACCATTTCCAATTTTCAATTCAATAAAAGTCTCTGCTGAAAATTTATGGCCTATATGCTCCGGATTCCTCAAAATTGGCTGTTTGGCAGCCCTCTCTATTTGCTGATCACTATTAGGTGGAAGCGGTACAGCTACCGGCTTCACCTTCTTATCCACAGTCTTGTATTTCGTGTCAACCTTGGCTTCATTATGATCCTCTACATTACTCAAATCTTGGTATAAATCAGCAATTCTGCACTTCAATGGCAGAATATCCTCAACCCTCTTCTCTATGGACTGCATAGGAACAACCCTAAACTCTGGATGCTGAAATTTCTATGGGCGGAGCTCCCAAGGTTGAACTGACCACTTTTGAACAAGCCACATGCACAAGGATGACCAAGGATGTAGAAGCCGTAATAAAGCAAGCTCCACAGGTGATCACACCATAGGGAAACACACTGCCAGCACAGATTCACATACGATGGGATCACAGTGGATCACAGTATGACCTCAGATAGATGTTTCTCATCAAAATTGGCCGCCCATGAGTGCGACACAGGATTTTGCATCTGCGACCGTTCAATTGTCCGTCAGCAAGAAGAGTTGCTCCTCGAGTGAATTTTGCAGCAGGTTGTGGCAAGAAAGATAGCGCGACTCGATCAAAAAGCCTTCCTGACTGAACAACAAAGCTGCTTTTTGACAATTCTTTGATCCCTCTTCTTCGCCTTCAGAAACAAAGCTCCTTTCAGAATTTAAGATCTCCATCTGTCTGCATCTTCACTTGAGGAGCTGACTTCTGATGATGATGTCCCATAATTTAAGCTAGTATCTGAACTATCATCTGAATCCAAGCTTTTAGAGTCTGAATCAGAGTAGTATTTTCGTTTCTTCCTCTTGCTTCCCTCTCCCCCCACTGATTCACAAAAAAAAATCCCCTCCGTTTTTTTTCTGCACTCCTCTCCATTAAGCCCCTTTTCCCCCCCAAAAAGGCCCTTTCAAAAATAGTCCTCTTTTGCTTTTTCTTTCTCACGCCCCCTTTGTCCTCTTCCCCAGCATACAATGTGGACCAACCGTTGCTTTGTACCCAAATTGAGCTATAGGATGAACCACATTATTGTGTTTGGACACCTCATAACTGGTAAGATGTATAGCTCTCTCCCATTCGAGCATTCCATTGAAGAGGGCTTGAGCTTCAACCATACATGAATAGTCACCATATGTGCAGATAAATGCCATTCCAAACTCAGGAAGAAGATCATAACCTCTAGATAGACAGAAAACAAAGCATTTCATAACACAACAGTGTCCTCAGACAACCCATCAAACACATGCTCTGCTTCTACAATGCTCCCACATTTGCATACATAGACACCAGGGTACTATAAACATAAATGTCTAATGTGAATCCTTTCTGAAGGGCATCAACATGTAATGCTTGTCCAATGTAAAGCCTTCTCTCCTTAGCCCTGCTCAACATAGACTGAAAGCATCCCTTCATGCCCAGCACTATGCCTTCAAACTTTAATGCTTGTCCACTATACTTATACGTAGAAAATAAATGTAAACACAACAACTAAGTATGTACAAAGTAACGAATGTCACACACACAACTTTTGGGTGGATTTCACACCTCGAATGCGCAGCAATACAACAATGCTCAAGGATTGTATGAATGTACTCCCTCTGTGAGAGGTAGAGTAGTCCATGATGCATGTCGCGCGTAATGGGCATACCAAGAATGTGAGAGGCATGTCCCAAATCCTTCATCTCAAATCTCTTCTTTAGTTGACATTTGAGAGCATCCAACTCATCATAAGATTTCCTTGCTATCAGCATATCATCTACATAAAGTACCAAAATAAGCAATGAGCCATCATAGGCTTTCTTCATGTAAAGACACGGATCCATAGCACTTCTATTGTAGCCCTATAATTGCATAAAGGAATCAAACTTATGATACCACTCCCTAGGTGTCTGCTCCAAGCCATAAAGACTTTTCTTCAACTTGCACACTAGGTGCTCCTTGCCAGGTTCTGCAAAGCCCTTAGGCTGCTCCATGTATATCTCATCATACAAATCCCCATGCAAGAATGCAGTCTTGACATCCATCTGGTACAAATCCAAGTCAAGTTGCACGCCTAAGGCCAAAACCAAGCGTAGGGTGGTCATCTTGACCATAGGAGAAAAGAATTCATCAAAGTCAACTCCATGCTCATGTTTAAAACCCTTAGCGACAAGTCTTGCCTTATAAGCCAGCTTGGGGTTTCCAAAGGTACTTTTCAGCTTGTACACCCATTTGCATGGCAAAGCCTTCTTGCCCTGAGGCTGTGTAACCAAATCCCAACTCATATTCTTGTGTAGAGAGTCTATCTCAGACTACATAGCCCTCTCCCAAGAGTGATTGTCACCCCTGCGCATAGTCTCATCATAGGTGAGAGGCTCTCCTGCATCTATAACTAAAACATAATGCATCGAGGCCTCAAATCTATCAGTTGGACGTCTATCTCTAGTAGATCATCTCATGGCAGGCTCTGCAGCCGCGGTTCAACACCTTGGCCATGTGTACCAACTGGTGCTGCAGGTTGTCCAACTAGTTGTACAGGAGCACGTGGCTTCTCTTGGAATATAACCCTACATATCTCTACCACCTTCTCAAGCTGCCTTTGCATCTTGTCTTCATGGAAGACTACATCATGGCTGCGGATAACTTTCCGCGCTTGCGGATCCCAGAGGTGGTATCCCATCTCACCTACATCCCCATAGTCAAGGAAAATGCATTTGACACTCGTAGGATCCAACTTAGTATGCTTTTCTTTAGGCACATGGAAGAATGCATCACATCCAAAGACACGTAGATGTGTATAAGATGGAGATTTTCCAGTCCATACCTTCTCTGTAACTTGGAAATCCAAACCACTAAAAGGTGATCTATTTATGACATGCACAACTGTACTGACTACCTCAGCCCAAAAGCTGTGGTAAGCCTGCATAGCTAAGCATACTGCGTACACCTGCTCCTGGATGGTTCTATTCATTGGCTCAGCCAAACCATTCTGGGGTGGGATACAGGGGGCAAACCATTCTGGGGTGGGATATCGGCTCAGCCAAACCATTCTGGGATGGGATATAGGGGGCAATAAATTGATGCTTAGTAACCTCTCGTCACATAGTTGCTCAAAAGCACGTGACACATATTCTCTCCCATTGTTAGTCCTAAGGAATTTCAGCCTATGCCCAACCTGGTTTTCAACAAATGCAAGCCATCTTTGAAATACAGCCAAGACATCGGACTTAAGCTTAATGGGTAAACCCAGACTTTATGTGAAAAATCATTAATGAATGTCATAAAATACTTTGCACCACCCATAGACTGACAGGGCATGGACCCACATACATCAGAATGTACCAATGCCAAGGGCTCACTCATACTTGTCCTAGCAAACTTCTTATGTGTATTCTTAATATGTCTGTCTCATAAAGACAATGCTCACATGAATCAAAACATGCGTAGTCAAGGAGTAATAAGTACTACAAACCACTGACAAAACATGGTCAATAGAGGACCCATCAACTACAAGAAGATAGAGGCTACCAGCTTTGGCACCTCTAGAAAGCACAAGTCTACCATGGGTGATCTTCCATGCAAAATCCCCAAATGAAACATGAAACCCAACATCATCAAGCTGACCTGCAAACATAAGAGTGCGTGTAAGCACATGTACATGATGTACATCTTGTAATAGAAAAGTAATGCCAGTAAAGAACTGCAGTTGTATATCCCCAATGCCAACAATAGCAAGTGACATGTCATCACCAAAGCAAACTGAACCAGAGACAGTGCGGTAGGAGTGAAACCACTCATGACATGGTGTCACATGAAATGTAACGGGCTATAGGAACCCTCCCCTGAAATTTTAAAAGAAAGAAAAAAATTTCTATCATTAGTTCAAATTTGTTTACTTCCCCCTCTCTCCTCGCAGACAGCACGTTGGGGAGAGAGAGAGAGGGAGTGATGGTGCTGGGGAGCATGCAGCCCCCCACGTGGGAGGGGTGGCCATGTCACCTACCTCCTCCCCTACCCTTATATAAGGGGAGGCTTCTCCCCTCCCCAAGCAGAGAGACGATGCTACGTCGCCACCCTACCCCCCAGTCAACTGCTGTACTAACCCCCTTGGCAGTCCCATCAACATCACCCCCCTGCGACCTGCTGCAATCGGCAACCTCTAGTCCAACCGCTGCTCCGCCACCCAGCCTTCCTTACGTCACCCCCCTCTCCCCCCGTCAGCGCTGAGTAAGGAGACCTAGGGCCTTCAACCCCAGTCACCCCCCATTTACGAGATGCCGCGGGACCCTCATGAGGCCCTCCAAACAAGCCGTCTCCCCCCGTGAGCGCCATCCAATTCAGCCCATGAGAAGAGAAGGAGTGAGAAGAGAGAAGAAGGAGTGGGGAAGCGGAGGGAAGAAGAGGGAAAGAAGGAGAAGGAGAAGGAGAAGGAGAGAGGAGAAAGAAGGAGGGAGAGAGAGAAGGAAAGAAGAGGGAGAGAAGGAGAAGGAGAGAAGAGAAAGAAGAAGGGAGAGAGAGAAGGGAAGAAGAGGGAGAGAAGAGAAAGAAGGAGGGAGAGAAGGAGAAGGAGAGAAGAGAAAGAAGGAAGGAGAGAGAGAAGGGAAGAAGAGGGAGAGAAGGAGAAGGAGAGAAGAGAAAGGAAGAGGAAGAGAGAAGGAGAAGGTGAGAAGAAGGAGTTGGGAGAGAGAAGGGAAGAAGTGGAAGAGAAGGAGAGACGTAGAGGAACAAGAGGAAGAGGTAGAAGGAAAGAGGAAAGAAGTAGAAGAAGAAGAAGAAGAAGAAGAAGAGTAGAAGAAGAAAAGAAGAGAAGAGGAAGAGAAAGAGAGGGAAGGAGCAGAAGGAGAAAAGAAGTGGGAGAGGGAGAAGGAGAAGAAGAGAGGGAGAGAGAGAGAGAGAGTAGGAGAATAAGTGAAAAGAAGAAGAAGAGAGAGAGGGAGAAAGAAAGAAGCGAGAGTTGGTGAGTAATCACAACAAGCCACACTCAAACCAACTCCCTCGGCGAAGGACCCCATCCAGCGATCTTTCCTACAAAACTTGTCAACTCGAAAAGTGTTATGGTCCGAACTGCCCAATCTCTGGGAGGCAAATAGCTCCCAAGAAGAAAGTCGCGGGAAGCATAGGCGCCCAAGCCATCGGTAATGTTGGAGGGGCGAGCAGAACGACCAATGCCACACACACGAATCAAACCAAGGTTCTAAGCTTTAAAATTAACTAGGTATTATTTCTCATGGAAAAGATAAAATGGATTGTGACGTGCATGGAACAAGAATGAGTCTTAGGGTTTTGTTTACTCTAAGTACTAAGTTGCATGCACGAAATGGTAGAGTTTGGAATTTGCATAAGATTATATACATAAAATGATAAGGTTATCGCCTTACCTCACATGAAATGATAGCTTTTACTCACATAAAATGATAAGGTTATCGCCTTATCTCACATGAAATGATAGCTTTTACACACATAAAATGATAAGGTTATTGCCTTACTTCACATAAAATGATAGCTTTTTAACCACTTCAGTACATGATTAGTCATTTAGAATTCACGTTTCGCAATCATGGTTAAAAGAAACACATGAAAGGTTAATTTCTGTTCATGAGATACACTTGCATCGTTAGACAAAACCCTAGTCTTTCATATACGCAAGTCACATGTGATCCGATGCATTAGAAATAAGTAATTGCCATGATTAAAGAGAGATAAAATTTGGTAGGAGGAACAACTATACTAAATGCACAATGTGCATGATGGTTAAGGCTGATTGGGGAAATCCTGCATAGAACCGCACTAAGAGAATTGGAAGGATTGCATGCATCTAGACTACATCTTGAAAGTCTAAACGAAGAATCATGTGTTGCCATGTGTGTTAACTGAGCTTGGTTGGAATTAGAGATTAAAAGACCCTTGGTTGGGTTTCAAATAAGGCATGTCCATTTCCTGGACTAACCAGCTAATGCTTGAGTTAGAGACTAAGATACCTTAAGATAAAACCCAAGGGAAAAGGGTAAGTATAAGTCAACTTACCAAGACCATTTGCTTGCGTGTCTTGTTTGAAATTATTGGGATCTCGCCAAGTCACAAAAAGACCAAGATCAGATGCTGGGAGCATTCGAGAAAAAAAGGAGTCACACCTTAGCAGTCGGTCATACAAACGACCTCCGAAATGTTCGTGCTTGTACTTAGGTACATTAATTGATCTCTTTGCTCAAGGAACTAATTCAAGGAAATCACTTAATGCTTCAAGTTGAAAGCCTGGAGGGAGAGGCAGGAACAGTTATCTCCGAGACTGTCTGTCTGGCCCTATCCAAGGGGGTTGTTAGCTGCGCCAGGTATATGGACTTAACTCCCGCGAGAGGTCTCTCCATGAGTACTTCTTGGAACGGGAGGATGCTTGGGTGCTAAGGGAGGCTCTGGTTGTAAATCCCTTGCCTCCGGATCCCGCACAAGAGGCGCACAAGAGACCGATGTGACTCGAGATGGGATCTCGAGGCCCGTGTACTAGTCAACGGGCGGAACTTGGAGCACCAATCTTGTAGATTGTTGGGATAGACTTCGGGCGTGATATTGGATGTACTCCATGATTTTTATAAATAAAGAGCAGTTATTGGAGAAAAAGAACTTGCTTGGCATTGTTTTTGTGTTAGTGTCTAAGTTACATGAAGAAACCCGTGATTAATTTATTTAATTAAGGAAACTGATTTTGCATGTCAATACGTAATGTGTTAGGTAATTAGATAACTAAAGCAAAATGTGAAAAGTGCGGTGAACATGACTTAGGTCCGTCCTACGGAAGGGTGGTCCCAATTAATTAGGAACTTTTCTCAAATGTTGAGATAATAAGACAACGAAGACCTAGTGTCAGTAGATGTAGAATTTCCGGCTTATTCTGTTTTAGGGGAAAGGAATGGAACTATGCCGTACAGCAGAGAGGTTGAGCTTCATATCCCTCTCGTTTCCCATTCTCCATGAACCAAGTGCAAAATGAACCCACTTGGACTCTATGGTTCCTACACAAAATGGTACATCTGGAGCTCGACGCTAGCTCCTTCCTAGAGACTATTGATAGGAAAGGAACCCTGACTTGAGGTCGATCCCAAGTGGGAATGGCTTGACACTTTCGCTCGGGGAAAACTCTGGAAGACCTAGATTGCAAATCCTGTGTCATTCCTTGCGTGAGTGCCAGGCGGAGCCATCTAGACACTCCTCTCGATGAGCTGCTAAGACGTGTCCCATAAGCGGACAAGTGGACACATTACAGTTGGTATCAGAGCGAACCAACGGGATCTAAGATTTACAAAGGAACTTAATGGAGGAAAGTAAAAGAAATAAGGGGACAGCCAGAGGAAGGTGAGCGGAATAGAGCAGTGTTTTCTATTGAAAACATTTCCTTATTCACTTATGGATGCTGGGTTGTAGAGTCATGAAGCATGGAACAAAATCTTGGTGTTCCAGGTTATGTTTATGACTGCAAGGCATGCTTCGAATTATGGACAGAGACTAGGCATGATGAATATTTTGGACCGCATCTATAACCCTTCACCCCTACATGCAAAACGGAGATGGACGGGAGATTCATGAAAATACTACATGCAGCACATCGACTTGTGTCCCTTCAAACCAACTTGAAGAGAATCAAGTGAATGGAGGATTTAAAGATCGTGAAGTTGTTCATCGTTGTCGAAGCTCATGCAAACGCAACCCTCCATGTTGGTGGTCGGCAAGTCAAAGAGAACAAGTATGTGTATGAAGAAGTGACTCGGGTGATCCCTACTGACAGAATCAAAGTGCTAGGGTGCTATGAGAAGAATGGGTATCAAAGGAAGGAATACCCCAAGCTTCCGACGAATTATCGATTCCTGAAAATCCATGACCCCACTCCATATTATTACTTAGTCCATGTAGCTGATTGTAACACAATCCTATTTTCCCTAAATTGATGTACCAATCAGCTTGTTACTTTCCCAAAATAAATGTACTCAAAGGGTTATGCCCTCATGAATGAATAAGACTTCTTACTATTGTCTATCCTGATTGTAAATGTTTGCAAAGGAGTTAAGTGATTAGGTCACCTGGCTAAAAGCTGTGCTGGTCATATTAACGTAATATGGGAAACGTTTGATAAGTTTTTAACATAAAGAATCTTATTGCCCAGGCGCAACCCCAAGTGCAGGTTCCAAGTCCGACCCCTACACTAAGTACAGCTTTGATTCAAGAGAAGAAGTTCTTTCTCAAACGAATCAAGCCACTTGACTTCGATGGCAAGGGAAGGACTGTTCAAGTTGACGCTGAGATCTGGATCGAGTCCATGGAGGACTACTTTGAGGCAGTAGGAACTACACTTGCTAACCAAGCTATGCTCGCCAAACTTAAGCTTACATGCAAAGCAAGACTTTGGTGGAAACAATGGTGCAAAGACCAAGTGATCTCAGAATGAACAATCACTTGGGGAAGCTTAAGGAAGCTGTGCAAGGGAGGTATCTACCACTTGCCTACCACACACAGAAGATGAACGAATTCTATGAATTGAAGCAGCTTGGACTATCCCTTGATGCATATTATTCAAAGTTCATTTCTCTCCTAAAGTACGCACCCCCAATAGATATGACACAATAGGTGTCAAAGTTTTGTGCTGGGTCAAATCCACCCATAAACACCCTCTTGGAATCAATGCACCCAATGGACCTACAAGACACACTCATTCGAGCTACACCAATAATACAGGAGATGCAGACCAAGCCAAGGAACAACAGGACTTGGCCTTACAGGGATCAAAACAAGGAAATCTATAGGGCTCAGACTAAGAGAGCGCAGGGTCAGAATCAGGGACAAAGGAAGAAAGCTAGGACCAATGCTGTCAACAACTTCATTCCTACACAAGGTAATGACCGCGATCTACGTTGCTTCCATTGCAACGAGCCTGGACACTTCAAGAGGTAATGTCCCAACCTTAGTAGAGAACAATGATAAGGGAAATTCCAAGGAGCCACCCATGGCCAAGGAGCCACAGTCATGGCCAGAGGGAGAACCTCCAGTGTTTCCAACAAGGAACTGGGTAACGAAGAAGATCCATCCATGGATGCTGGCATTGAGAGGGCAACAGTTCACGCCACTCTTCACAAGAAGGGTCAGAATCGCCAATTCTCGGTGATCCAAAATCCATCGGATTATGAAGATAAAAGCTTCAAAACCCTAATCGATTGTGGTAGTACACATTCCTTCATTTCACGGATATGAGTATCATAATGTGAGTATCATAATGACTATCAATGTGCTAAGTGTAGACATGCGGACTCATCTAGCCAAGCGGTCCATCATCAATGTCCATACATGTTGAGCTTGCCATCTCAACATTTTCTAACTTAATGAGCAATGAGTTAATGTAATTTATGTTATATTTCCAATGTCTTTTATATCAGTCAATTGTGTATTTTAACTAAAATTTATATGAAATACTAATATAACTCAACATTGATATCATACACTTGTTTTTAGATTGAAGGTTAGATGTAACATCAATTCAACTTAAATTGATGTCATGTAATCACATTTTTCAATTTAAAATAATCTAAAGACCAATCTAACTTATAATGTGTCTCGCGTTATTGTGAAAATTGACTAAACATAGAAATAGGACTCTCTATCTCTCTCTCTCTCTCTCTCTCTCTCTCTCTCTACTTAATGGACAACGACTTAATGAAGTTTATGTCACATTTCCAAGATCCTTTCTATCATGCAATTTTGTATTTTAATTGCATCAACATAATAAAATTTTCATATTTTACATTTAAGTTTATTAATTGAAGATTACATATTGATATCAAAAAATGTGTTTTGGAATTTAAAATTGATATCATGCAATTGATCTCTCTCTCTCTCTCTCACACACACACACTTTAACATAATAAGCAATGACTAAATGTAATTTATAGTGAATAATGCATGAATCTCATGGGAGTTTGCGGGTTTGGCCATAGAGGTGTTTGGGGCACATTTGAGAAGATCAAGGAAAGATGTTGGTGGCACAATATGTACAAGGATATTGCATACTTTTTGAAGTCATGTAGGGTACCAAATGTGAACTAAAATGTAGGGAAAATATCTGATTTTTGCTTAATGGGATAGGCCCAAACCTTATGCGAATAATCATCTATGAATGTAACAAAGTACTTCACACCACCTAAGGACTGATAGGGCATGGGACCACAAATATTTGAATGAATAAGAGCCAAAGGCTTGACATATAAAAAAAACAAGTAGCTTTCAGCCAATTTAAGGGGATTTTATGCAAAAAGAAGGATTGGTGAAGTTATGTGATCGTAGTTTACAAGTAGCAAATAACACTCCAAACTTGGAGAAGAAGAAGGAATGATCTGAGAAAATTCTGATTAGGTGTCCTAGTATTTTACCCCCTTTCGGAGCCAACAAAAGCATCGAAAGGGTAGTTTGAGCAGCAGAGAGAAAGCTATTTTTTAATGCACATTTTTGGTCTACAAGAAATTTATCTTTTTACGATACATAAATACATTGACAAGCTTCACCTCTATGAGTATTCTTCTACATCTTCTATTTCTTTAAACCCTTTCTCTTCCATCTACTCCTCTCCATGAATCTCCCTTTACCCTACTGTCTCTTACCCCCGTGGTAGACTTTCAACCCCAAACGCTCTGACACCCTGCACAAGAATAAATTACGCTTTCTGCATTGAAAGGCCCATCCCGTGCTACGTGCAATACTCCATTCGCACATCTCACCTCTCTTTTGGATATAAAGGGCAAGGACTGGTCACTCACCCCACCCTTTATCTCACACTCATTTGATAAATACAGAGGGCAACCCATACTTACATCCCCATCTGGTTAGGATGAAAGCACACATCACTCAAGGGTTATCAATGAAGATTGAATTCCTCTAGTTGATGATGTCAATTTATATTAGTTGATGAAGAGACGCACCCAAGGAGGTAGCCAACAAGCTTGGTACTTGGATTGCATATCAAAAATGTCATCTGTTGTTAGAATCAGATGCACTGACAAAGTTGCAAGATATATCACACCAAGGGAGGTGGCTTTGGAATTGCAACCTTAAAGATCGATGAATGATTCAGCTATCTTGGATTGCAAGGTGTTGCCACCTTTTCCACATCTAGCTTCACGTCCAAGGGTGTGTCACATTTTCTTAGAACGAGGCCTGCTACTATATCATGAAATTTCTTCATTTTCTCCCATAAAAATTTTGATTTTTCGTATTCTCTTTGTTTTTTTCTTTTTTTTTCCTACTCCTCTTGAGGGTGTTTCCATCTTTTCTCAAAGAATAGGTTGGCCTGACAAGGAGGACCAATCGATATATATATATATATATATATATATATATATATATATATATATATATATATATATATATATATATATAAAGAGATTGATAGGAATACCGAATATCAGAACCATCCTCGACACCTCTATTGGATCTAATGGGAAGAGAGAAAAGTAGGGGTGGAAGGTGGTTGTGAGGGGCTAGAAGAATGAGGCCACCTCATTAGGATAAGCATAATGATTATCAGTAGTAGGATGAGAATAAGTATAGTGCGATGCCCAAAGGGGAAAGGGTCAGACGACTGCCATTGTCAGGATCCCCAAGGAGGGTAATACTTCTTTAGGAGATAGCCACTAATCAAGAAGGGATGATCAGAAGCATTGGTTGTCTACACTTGGACGACAGAGCCATTAGGGTTGACAGCAAGTACCTTATAGGGGCCCATTCAACATTGTTAATGCTTGCCTCGAAACTTGCCAAATCTCAATTCATAGGCCAGGACTAAGTCACCTTCCTTAAAATCCTTCTACTTAATGAAGTTATGATGATATGCCTTTTGTTGAGCTTCTCTAGCTTCCATACCCTACTGTAGCGCCATCCTGCAAGTCTCATCCAAACATTCCAAGTGCAAGAGACGGTGTTCAGAGACTCATTATATCCCCGGCATTCTTTGATAGCCATGCGTAGAGAGGGTAGCTCTAACTCAATAGGAAACACGATTTCTATACCATACACCAATTGGAAAGGTGTTTTTCCTATATCAGCCTTATGGGAGGTTTTGTATGCCTAGAGGGCCTCTGTAAGTCAATCATCGCAATCACGAAAATGTGCAGTAATTGCCCTTGTCAGGATTTAGTAGAGGATGTGATTGGTAGCTTTGACTTGGCCGTTGGCTCAGGGATAGTAAGGTGTGGACTTGCAATGGCCGATCTTGTATAGCTCTGTTCATTCTTTCATAGTCTTGTTGGGGAAGGGAGTGCCTCTATCATATACTAGCTCTAGGGACTACCAAAATGAGTTATGATATTCTTATATTGGAATAGGGCCATGTTGTTACCATCATCCTACTTGAGAGCTTTGGCTTCACATCACTTTATCACGTAGTCTATACAAACCAAACTTCATCTATTGTATTTCCTTTTGGTTGGAGGATCAATGGGGCCAATAAGGTCAATTTCCCACTTCTTAAATGGATTTAGGGGAAGGATGGGCTCTAGTGGCATAGCACTAGATTTGATAGCCTTTCCCATTTGTTGAAAAGCATCACAACATTTACAATAGTCATAAGTATCCTTATGGAGGGTCAGCCACCAATATCCTATGAGCAAGGCCTTTCTATATGTCACTTCACCTACAAAGTGCCCTCCATAAAGCACATCATGGCATGCTTTCACTACTATCCCAATCTCATCTCCTGCAATACATCTTCGTAGTACTTCATCTTTGTCCTTCTTGTACAGAGCACCACCTAACAGGGTTTAGGGGGCTAATTCCAACAAAAGCTTTTTCTTCTCATGGCTGGAGATACTAGGAGGATACTGTTGCAATGCAAATGGGTTGGCTATGTCTGCATGCCATCGGGTTATAGTTTTGACTGGACAAAAGGGAAGCATTAGGAAGGTTAGGGTCATCCTACTCTTCCTCGTCGCTCTGAAGGATTTGCGACAGATGATCTCAACTAGGACATGGGAGAGACCGGGCTTGGTAACCACTTCAAAGTCAAACTCTTGGAGTAGAAGGATTCATCTTATCATTCTTCCCTTTGCATCTACTTTATTCATCAAGAAGAATAGGGTTTCATGGTCCACATAGAATTTGAAGTAGATAGTGTCAAAAATTCTCTAAGGTGAACACCATTGCTAAGCTTTCAAGCTCTATCACTGTATAGTTTTGTTCTCTATCATTACTTTTCTGCTTGCAAAATAAATAGGTTGATCCATTTAAGGAGCCTTTTTGGCATAAGACTATGCCTAGGCCTTTGATTGACACATCAGTGCATACACATGGAATTCCATCGTCCAATCAGGAGGCTATAGGATGGGTTCTTTAATCAAAAATTGTTTCAGGGTGTTAAATACTTCATCGCAGTCAGTAGTCCCCCATGTAAACTTTGCATCTTTTCTCAAGAATTTATGCAAGGGGGATGCCTTTGTCGCAAAAAGTGTGCAATGATTGGCACAATTTGTCACTATCTCTTGTCTACAGACAATGTGGCCCAAAAGAACTCTGAAGATGCATTTGTCAAGGTTGAGAGAGATCCCATACTCTTGATATCTGTCAAAGCACTATTCCAGGTATCCCCAATGCTCACAGATTAGGCTATATACACAGAAGTAATCTAGGTACACCTCAATAAAACCATGGAAATGGTTTTGGAATGCGGTCATCATCACCCATTGGAATGTAGTAGGAGCGTTACTACAGAGCCCAAACCGTATCGCTCTATAAGCATAGGTTCTCCATTCTATTATGAAGGTTGTTTTGGATTGATCTTCTTCTGTGATCTGGACTTGGTTATATCCACTCAATCTATCCAAGAGGGAATAGATCTCATGTCTTGTCACAGCGTCTAACAATTGCTCTGTGAAAGGGATGGGAAAATGATCCTTCTTAGTCTTGGAATTCAGCTTTCAGAAGTCCACACATATTCACAAATTTCCATTATTCTTGGGTACTACCACGATGGGTGAAATCCATTCACTATTGGCCACTAGATAGATAAACTTGGTTTTAAATAGCTTTAGCAATTCAGCTTTCACGGGGGTGGAGTAACTTGGATTCATGTGCCTTTGTCTTTGCCTCACACGCTTGGTATCAAGCTCTAGGTTGATGTGAGTTGACACATTGTGGAATCAATCCCAGTTAGATCTTTGCAAGACCATGCAAACATGTCCAAGTTCTCTTTTAGAAGATTATGCAGGACTGACATCTCTTCTTTTGGATGGATATACACCTTCACAAGATGTTCAATGCCATCTATATCCATGAATGTCAATTTCTTTTCACCTTCTAGTTTGTGGATGAAAGTCCCATGGACTGCTTATGGATACAGATCTAACTCCTTCAAGGGAGTGGTCTCCTCATCTAATACTCCATTGGAACCATCTTTCTCTTTCAATGAGGAAAAAATTTGCTCCTTGATATGCTGAAAGGATATCAAGGCTATTTTGGATTTGATGGGAGGGTTATTTATCTCTTGACTTGAGGACTCATCTTCCAAGGATGCATTCAAGAACATCACACAACATGAGACCTTGAAAGGTCTATTTGGGCTATAAGACTAGTAGTTGTTGGTAAGGTGCATCGTCATCATCCTCTCTTGAGAAGGGTAACTTCAGGTGACAAGAGCCACTCTATTGAAGGAAGGTTTATTCTGCTTAGTCCATTTTTTATGGATATGCTACATATGCAACAACTTATTAGCCAATCCAAAGGGTACTAAATTCATTTTTTCTAACATCATGGGACCTTCAACTTCTGTAGCCTCTAAAACTTCTTCCTCACTTCAAGTTGGATGGATTCTTCCAATGTTTTTTTATAATCTTCTTCTACACTATCATCATCATCCTTGTTCATCAGACTTTGTTTTCGCCTCTGTAGGGGCTCTATAAGAGAATAACAAATTCTCTGTGGTATCCTCTCCCTGTGCTTTTGTATTTCTCTACTTTTGTCTCTAGCTCTGTCTCTATCTCTACTATGGCCATGTAATAGGGAGAACAATATATCCATGCTTCTATCTTGCTATCAAATGTGACTTCAAAAGTAATTTTAGATTCAGGTAAGAGGTATTCACCCATTGATAAAGACTTTGCTTCTTTTGAGAATTGGCTTATAGTGCCCACAGTCATGGACTGTGCCTTTTTTTTCTTGGAAAAGATATGTTTGACAACTTCTTTGTCTTCTAATGTGTCATCTATTATCTCATTGGAAGAGTATGTTAAGACTTCAATGGAAGTGATTCCATTATCTTTTTGTGATCCATATAACTTCAACACCACTTTATTGGGTCCTCTGCCTAGGGTTAAGGTTCCTTTGAACCTATCCGTTCATACTCTTGCTTCAAAAAGCTATGGTCTTCCTAGCAGCAGAGGGTACAAGATCCTCTAGAAATTTGGATTTACCACCAGATAGGTCTATTCCTACAAGGGTTTTCTTCACATATGGGAGAATACTCAAAGGCTTGATTCTGCTTTGGTTTGCTAGTCAGATAAGCCACTATGTGTAGAGGTTGCATATCTTGCAAGCCTAAATCCTTCATTTTCACATCTGTCATTATGTTCACTAATAAACCTCTATCAAGCAATGCATCTGCTATAAAGCATCCTTCAATCCACATGCCAATCTCTGGGGTACCAGGATCTAAGAAGGCATTAGCCACATCCACTTCTTTCACAGGCTCTAGGGCTTTGTTGGACTTGGTTGCTATTGAGGGAGTAATCCTTAGGCCTCTTCTTCCTATCAGTATGCTTTTAAATTTATTTAAGCACAACTAGGAGACAACAGAAATAACTCTCAGAATGTTAGGTTTGGTTTAAAGGTGTCTAGCTCTTTGACCAAGTCATATTCTTTAATAGGATCCATGGGCTTCTCCAATCCACTAGGAAATGGAGCACTGCCTACATTTATCTTCTTCTACTATTGAAGGTACTTCTACATCCTCCATCTCCCAAACCTCTATTCTTGTCTCTGCAATTGTCTCTATATTCTTCTATATTGCTAGACAACTCTGTACTGAACGTTCTATTATGTTCCATTCTGTTTCTCCTTGGGAAGATTAAA
Source organism: Lygodium microphyllum (assembly GCF_053477565.2). Taxonomy (NCBI): domain Eukaryota; kingdom Viridiplantae; phylum Streptophyta; class Polypodiopsida; order Schizaeales; family Lygodiaceae; genus Lygodium; species Lygodium microphyllum. The sequence goes on along the minus strand of NC_141140.1, from coordinate 3,888,584 downwards.
CTTCGTTCTTTTAGAAGAGGGAATGTTCTCTTTTGGAACTATGGGTTCTCTTTTATTAGCACGCGTTATTGTGGTAACTTCCAATTCTACAAAATTGGAGGCAAGTTCTTGGGTCTTCTATTGGATATCAAGGGTAGCTTTCACAGGAACTAGACTAGGATAGTCTTTTGCAGTGTGGCATTCTTCTTTGTATTGACTACATAAGGGTTTGTAGTCCATGAACCTTCTAGGGTTTGGGAAATTTGGTGAGATATGTCCCTTTTCTCTGCATATGTAACACTCCACCTCTAATCTTTCTGGCCACTACCAAACTGTCCTCCCTCTGTAACTTTGAGATGGAAAACCGCCTTAGGCCAAAATTAGGATCTAACTCTCTAGGCGTTGGCCCATTATGGTGCACAGATCGGTCACAGTATGCTCACGTAGTGAATCCCGGAAGGTCCCCAAGAACAATGAACTCTACCTTTTTGCACAAATTACAATGTAAAAAGCATGAACGACAAGAGCAAGAGACCAATTGGGTTCAATCTCCCTCCATGCCTTGTGTGAGCGCTTCACAAAGCATGTATTTTATGTATATTTCCATCTTCATGCTCAATAATAGCCCAATTTACAAAAATATGACAAGCTTTTAGCTTTTGAGTTTGCTTTTATAAAAATAGGAATAAAGCTAATGGACGGTGCCCATAGAGTCTGGCACGCCCAACACAATGTCCAAATAGAAATAACATATCCGTGCGCATAGGCGCATACAAAATAATAATAAATAATCGATGCCTCAATAGACATAACAAAATATAGGCATGGCGCCTATCAAAAATATAATCCATAAGTCGAATACTCGCTAGACTCCAATGCTTTCCTCCGCACTACTGCTATCTCTACACATCAACTGAAGCATTCACAATCGTTAGTAAAATAATACAATTAAACCGACAAAAGTGAATACCTAGCAGTCTTCAGCTACATAGATAAATCAACTGGTTAGAAATAAATCCTAACCTTAATTTATTACGAGTGCGCACTCTAAACTCATAAACGTTTATTAATTTAATATGTATTTTGCGGAATCACCTGCTATGGAATCACCCATGTACACACTAAATTAATGAAACACCCGAAAATTACAGGCGTCCCCATCAACTTCTCGCACAAAGAATCCACTTTGTGTATGAGCCCCGGTCATCAAAGTTTACGTAATCCACCGTAAAACCTCACGGAATCCACCGTGGCATATGCCTCCTGGCATCATACCCTTAGCGTGCATCCATTGTGCTTCCTCTACAGGATGGTTCTTAAATTTAACTAGATATCTAGAATACCTTCGGCCAGTTCTAGTGGTCATAAAGTCAGTGCCTATGATAGCTTCTGGTTCAAGTATTTCAGTCTCTTCCTCTAATAAAGGTGGGTTTTCATAAACAGGGTGGACAAGTAATTGGCCTCTAAAGGGTCTCAATAAACTAATGTGAAATGTATTGTGAATTTTCCAATGAGATGGTAATTCTAACTTGAATGCATTGTCATTAATTTTATGAATGATTCTAAATGGTCCATAGAATCTAGGAGCTAATTTGACAACTGGATGTCTATCTACACTTTGCAGTCTACGTTTTTCTATTCTCAGCCAAACATAATCATCAACTTTGAAATTCATGGCTTGTCTTTTCTTGTTGGCTTGTTTGGTATATGATTGTTGGGCTTTAGCAATCATATCTTTAACTTCATCAAATATACTATTATGCATACTAGCAATATCATCAGCACTTTGAATTCTATTAGACAAAGATGCAACAGGTGTAGATAATCTATATCCATAAATGACTTCAAACAGTGCTTTCTTTGTAGATGTGTGCGGTGTATTGTTATATGCAAACTGTAATAAATGCAAATGAGTGTCCCATGTCTGAGGTTTAGAAATAGTATATGCACGTAGAGATCTAGAATAGTGTTGTTTGTGGCTTCTGTTTGTCCAGTAGTTTCTAGATGAAATGCAGATGAGAAATCAATCTTTGTGCCTAGATTAGCAAACAGTGTAATCCAAAAATTGTTACAAAATCTAGAATCACGATCTCAAATGATAACTTTTGGCAATCCATGGTTAGTAAAAACAGTTTTCAAAAACAATTGTGCTGCTTGTGATGCTGTTAAAGTTTTCTTACATGGAATGAAATATGCTTGTTTACGAAATCTATCTACAGCTGTCCAAATCATATCATGGTTAGATTTAGTATTTGGAAACCAGTAATGAAATCCATAGAAATTTGTTCCCAAGGTTTAGATGGAATAGACAAAGGCATAAGTAATCCATACTGTTTACCATGATGTCTCTTAATTCTTTGACAAATCAAACATTCAGAAACAAAGTTAGATGCATCTGCATCCATATGCGGCCAATAAAAATCTTCAGTTAACATATCTAATGTAGATATGATACCTCTATGACCTTGATATGGGGAACAATGAATTTCATTCAAAACAAAAGATCGGAATGGAATGGTAACACACAGTCTCTTTTCATAAAACATAAATCCATCATAATATGACAATGAATCAACAGGAATGAAATTATTTTGAACTAATTTATTCCAATCAGAATGAAAAGTATTATCCTGGTGATATGTATCTTTCATAGCAATCAAAGAATCAAACGATATGACAGAAATATTATGAATGGCAGGTCTTCTACTCAATGCATCAGCCACTACATTTTCTTTTCCAGGTTGGTATTGAATGAGAGGATGAAAACTTTGAATAAAGGAAGCCCATTTGATATGACGGTCAGAAATTTGAGGTTGGCTAAGTAAATGTCTAATACTTTGCTGGTCGGTCTTTATTATAAATTCTGAATCCATTAAGTAGTGTTTCCACTGTCTTAATGCTTGTACAACTGCTAGTAGTTCTTTGTCATATGTGGAATATTTCAGCTCAGAGGGTTTCAGCTTAGAACTAGAATATGCTATAGGATGATTGTCTTGCATAAGTACGGCTCCTATTCCTGATCCATTAGCATCGGTCACTACTAGAAAGAATGGTCTATTAAAGTCACGTAACTGTAGAACAGGGGCATTGGTTAATGCATGTTTCAGTAAGTCAAAGGATTTCTGTTGATTTTCGGTCCATTGATAAACAATTCCTTTCTTCAGAAGTTTGGTTAATGGTAAAGCAAGTAATGAAAAATTACGTACAAACTTCCTATAGAAACTAGTAAGACCAAGGAATGAGCGTAACTCATGCACATTTTTAGGAACATGCCAATTCAATATTGCATCAATTTTCTTAGGATCAACTTTAATTTCTTCAGATGATACAATATGACCTAAATACTCAATTTCTGTCTTAAAGAATTCACTCTTTTCAGGATTTGCATATAGTTGATTTTCTTTCAATAACTGAAAAACCAATGACAAATGCTCATAATGTTCTTTTTCATTTTGACTAAACACCAAAATATCATCAAAGAAAACAATTACACAATACTGATATTTCAAAAAGATATGGTTCATCATTCTACTAAAGGTAGGAGGTACATTAGTCAATCCGAATGGCATGACTAAAAATTCGTAATGACCAAACTGTGTTCTGAATGCAGTCTTAAATATGTCAGATTTATCTAGCCTCACCTGATGATAACCAGACTTAAGGTCAATTTTACTAAATATAGCAGATCCTTGCAGTTTATCCATAAGGTCATCAACTCTAGGAATAGGATACCTATTCTTTACAGTGATCTTATTTAAAGCTCGGTAGTCAATACACATACGATAGGTATTATTCTTTTTCTGGATAAGTTTCCTCATGGAAATAGTCATCAAACTGACTAATGAATGCTAGAACAGTCTTTCCTTCTCGTATGCCATTGAAAGTACGAAATTTGAAACTTCGTTTACTTATCTTTGATTCCTTGCAAATGGTTTGAGCTTCAAGAGTGGCATTGATGGTACGTCGAATCAAATCTTCAGGTTGAGGTTCTTCTTTGTCGGTAGACGCTCTTTGTAATTTTGCCAATTGCGCTTCCAATGCTTACCTAGCCCTTCGTTCTTCTTCCAATTGCATCATGATTAAGTCCAGCTTTTGCCCCATCGTAGGCTCAGGTAGGTCGTCTTCAGCCATAGGATCATCCATATGTGGTTTCGTCATCCTGTAAAACTCAAAAGACCTTTCTCACTCAAAATCAGGTTAGCGGGATGAGTGTAGCTCAAATTCGGGGTTACAAGGCTTATGTTTTTTTGGGTATTTCTTTCTCAATCTTCAAAAAATCTGTGATTTTTCCTTCTTCATATGCTGAAAATGCTTCAACGAACCTGCATATGGGTAGAATACCTTCCAACGAACAACTTTGCAGTTCGGAGTTTCTGCACACGAACAGCCCTTCTAGGAGTTTTGAGCACAAGTCAGTTCTGACTCCAGTTGACTAATCTGACTTGCAGAGTTGCAAACTTATGTGACTTGCAAAGTTGCAGACTCGCAGAACTTAGCCGACTTAGTGAACTTGCAGAACTTGATCACTGATGACTTGCAGAACTTGATTTCTGAAGCGCGGGACTTGGAGTTTGTGACCAGAGGTGATTTGTCTGACTTGTTTAAAGCTTAATGAATTAAGCTTAATTACTTAAGCTTTAGAGGGGAGCCTTGACTCAGAAAAACGGCGCAATCATTGGGGGGGGGGCGTTTTTTCCACCATGCGGAATTTTCGGAGATACTCCGAGATCAGACGATTGAATTCTAGCTTCTCACCAAGCTTCTAAGCTTACTCTTAAGCTTTTTGAAAGAAAGAATTAGAAAAATAATAGAGCTTATCTCTCTCTGTTGACAACTTGATGATGGAGATGAATGAGTGGTCCCTTACCTGTATTGGCTGGTCCTTTGCGATCTGATGACAGAAACAGGGGTTCTTGATCGCCAGAAGTCTGCCTATATCGACGGTTCGCGATGAGATTGACCGTAGAGCCCGATCGTTTCAAGAGCTCTGCCTTCGCACGAGATGGGTAGCGATTGGAAGCTCTTGATCTCAGCTTCGCTCTGATACCACTCGTGCGCAGATCGGTCGTAGTATACTCACGTAGTGAATCCCGGAAGGTCCCCAAAAACAATGAACTCTACCTTTTTGCACAAATTACAATGTAAAAAGCATGAACGACAAGAACAAGTTCAATCTTGCTTCTTCTTCTTTTTTCCTTCTTTCATGCATCTCCTTATGAGAGTAGCTATACTTTGTATGGTTCTTTCTTAAACAATATCAATATAAGACTCGAGGGATAGTTGGTTTTCAGGTACACTCAATGGCTAAATCCTAGGGGGTGCACTAGGGTTTACAATATGGTATCACGTGAGTGTAAGGGAGGGAGGTTATTTAAGGGAAGGAAGGTACATTTTATAAGCTAAGGTCCCATAAATAGGGGGTAGATAAGGGGTATTTTCATATATTTCTTGCACGCACGTGACATCTCCTTATTACTACTAGTGAATCCCCTGTGGGCTAAATGTCCTGCTTGATGGTACTTTCTACACCATGTATTAGATCGCATCACATCTCTTCCACCTCCTGCAGGATTCACCTCTAGCATCTACAAATGTTCTGTAATCCATCACCTTGTTATTGATGCTTGCAACTGAATTGGTCAAGTAGTCCTTCAAATTTTCTCCTCCTAGATTATTTCCAGTAGGGTTTTGGAAAGCCTTTATAATTGCTGCATAGACTGATTGGGTTGATCCAGAGGGTCCTTTGTTTTGATTTTGATACAAAGCTCCTATTGAGACTGGGGATTGTTGGTTCCATTTCATAGGGTTCCACTGTTGTTATTGAGTCACCATTGGAGAAATGACTTGAGGTCACTATTGTTGTGGTTGAACCATCATTTGAGGTAGTGTTATATGTGGTGGCCACTATGGATTTGATACACTATATTGCAGCATTGTTTGCATCTTAGGGTAGGGATAGAGAACTATCCCTGGGAATACATTCGGTGGGTATACTAGTCTTAGCATGGGAGGAGGTAAGACTCCTCTTCTTGAGGTCATTGATGATAGCCTTTCTTAGACTTCACCATATAGTCTTGTATCTTCCAGTATAGCTTGCAGGTTGAATGGTCTTCTCAATTCCACAAACTTACAAACTTCTGGTTGTAGGCCTCTAAGAAAAACTCCCTTCTAGATGCCTTCATCCAAGTGATGATTGGTCTATCTCTTCAGTATGGATTTCATTCTAGAGATATATGCTTTCGCTCATTCACTAGTGGAATATCATGAACTCATCTCGCATCTGCTCTTCAAAAGCTTCACCCTGAATTTAGCGAGGAAGGCCAAATTTTGGTTATCCCATGTGCCAAAAGTTCCTGTTACTTGTCTCTCATATCATTGAAATGCTGTACCTTTGAAACTTCGGAGGAGTATTGCCAACCAATTCTCGTGGGTTCTGGCATTATTAGCTACACATGCTATCATGAACTCAACTACATGAAGATCAGGATCTTCATTATACTCACTCTCAAAGATGGGCAACAGAACTACATTCACTGGCATGTCATCAATATTTTCAAGATGAATTTGACTACAAAGGGGTCCTATCAAGAGCCTTACCATTTCACTTTGGGTTTACTCTTGAAGCACTAGGTATGCTACATTATTGCTTCTCGGTTATGATAACTTTTGCAAAGGTGGAAATGGATTATACCTAGGGGTTGAGTGAGTGCATAGATTTTTTTAAAGGATTATATCACCAAGATTTGGAATCTATCACCATCATTAGAGGATACCTCACCCTTGTACACAAGTCAATATCCACATCATGGTGTCATTTGGATCTTACACAAAAGTTTACAAGCATGGACCCCCTCTGTCACATGCTTATATGTATTTATATATATACGAGGAACTAAAGTCAAAACATCTTTTGGAAGCAATTTTTTATCATTTTAATAAATCCCAAAGGAAAGCAAATTAAATTTCCGCGCTACCCAATTGGTTTCGACCTAGTCTACAAAGTTGTAGAAGAATTTTTTTCAGCTTCTTCACTAATTTGAAGTTACGAAGGCGCAACTTGCTGGCTATATACACATTTTTTTTTTCTTTCACTACATTAGCTTCCCATTTTATCCTTGTAAATATATTATAATAATGTACTTTGGACACCCACCACTTGTAATCTAGCTCCATTTCTCTAGCTTGTCTATCACCACTTTTGGTTTCTTGCAATGATGACCAAGGTGGAGACTTGTCCCATCCACTATTCTCCATATTTTCAAAGATGCCATACATAATCTAGGATTATGTTAATCAAAAGATTAGCTTAATCTAATCTCTCATGGAGACTATATAAGGAGCCCATGGAGATGTAAAGGAACGCAATGACAAGCATATGAGAGCACTCTAGAATACCCTAATTCTTCTCCATCTCTTTGAGGTAAGCTATGAGTGAGTCTCTTTTATTATGTAGCATAATGGAAAGCTTCCTCTACCTCTTCTCTTGTTGTTTCCCTCTCTTCTCATCTTCTCATTCCATGAATACATAATAACAAGCTTCCTCTACCTCTTCTCCTCTTGTCTCCCTCTCTTCAAGTCTCTCTCTCTCTCTCTCTCTCTCTCTCTCTCTCTCTCATTCTAATATGTTGTCTAAATCATATGTACTCTCTTCTAATTCTCCCTCTACATTCATACTTAAACTTATTACGTAAGACTTGCCATATGCTCTATTGGTGGGGAATCCTTATTTTCTCATGTTATATATATGTTTATGGGATAATTTAGGAGCCATCACCTCTCTTAACCTTCCATCATCTTCATTTCCATTAAGATGGGCTACAAATTCTCTCTCATGAAGTTGTGTTTTTTGTTCTTTCCATGCTCTTTGAGAAAAGGGATGTCCTAGCCCATCCTCCCTTTGGCTAGGTGGTACCCCTCTTTAGCTCTCTTAGTAAGGATTGGAGACTGGATGGGTAAGAGGCAACCCATTCATCTTTCAGCTCTCATTTTTTGTGTCCCTACTGAGGAGTTCTCAAGCTACGCTCTACAATTTCTATGAATGAAGAAACATCTAAGGAGTTGTCATATTCTTCAATGAGTACTTATCAAGGGATCACTAATAACGAGGAATTTTCATCAAACCCTATTCAAAGGATTCATTGCTCAAGAGTACCACTATGGTCTCCAAAAGAAGGTCAAGAGAAGAAAAATATTTATCAGCAAACGGCACATATATGGGTAAAGCAAGTTGATTACATACACCCTTCTTTGCGTCAAGAGAAATCTTTCTCTCATTAAGTCTCTAGGTCAAGGCATTGTGTTGAGTGCTTTGGTATCTAGTGTAAAGACACTCACTGAGAAGCCTCGCCTTCAAGTAGTGAAGGCGCTTTCAAATTTGGGGATTAACAAGTTTTTGGAGTGGGAGTTACACATCAATGGTGTGCGGTATTGGCAAAAGGCTGCATATGGTGATGCACTTCAACTACTATTAGAAAGAAGGCTCAAAGTAACTAAGAAGGTAGCTATCGAAGCCTATGAACTTTACAAGACTGATGATGGTCATACCAAATCTAGGCTAATCGCCAGTGAGAAAATCCTTCGCATCTCTCAAATGGTGGGATCTAAGAGGCCAGAGCTTCAACAACATGCTTCATGAAAGTTTGTAGTGGAAATCTATAATTAATGCATAAATTAATACTCCTATTTTCTATAACTCTCAATCGGTTCAAAACATTAGGTGTATGTGTGCATTAGTATAAAGATACATTTTCAGTAAAGGTTGGTCTTGTATTTTGGAGTTAAGAGGTTGAGAGAGATCTTGTTGTCTCCTGATCCCATACTATTCCTTATTTTGGATTATAACATCTCCTTTAATGTACATATATTCATTCTACTCTAAGTGCATCCTATGAACCATAGGGATTTGTACGGACCTATCCGTTCTCTTGCTAGGAAAACTGTGCACATAATAGTTAGCACAAAGCTTAGGTTTCAAAATATCATAAGGGGCTTATTGGGCCCATGTCATTAACATATATGTGAATCCATTTATTCTATCCTTAATAAGATATGACTTGTGCATAGATATGTTCATCTTTGTTTTGTATTGAGCTAAATTGACATCTTCCTATCATGGCTTTTCCAAGCTTTTTTGGGCACAAAGGAGAGAAAGCTCTTGAATTTCTAGATGACTTAGAAATGGCATTCCTAGTCACAAGCCGAGACGATGAAGCAACCAAAGTACGTGCCTTCTCTTTAGTTCTAAAGGGCGATGCTTGAGTGTGGTATCAAGCTCTCCTAGAGGCTATAAGGGGTAACTAAGAGGATCTCAAGACCGCATTCTTGCACAAGTACCAAGATACAGAGCCTCCTGATGATCTTTGGAGACAACTCTTGGATCTTTGCCAAACCTTACTAGGGGAGTACAAAGTATATCAATGAATGTTTATTAAATTGTGGCATAAATGGACAACCTCCTTAGCCGAGGGAGAAAGATTACTTGATTGCCTTAAGAAAGATTGTTTTTTTCTGGCCGGACTCTACCCTCTACTAAGGGAGAAGGTCAAAGGCAAGTTTCCCACATCCTATGAAAAATCAATCACTTATGCTAGGGAGAAAGACAGGAAATTGAAGTATCAAGCTCAGTTGAAGGGGGGAGTTGATCCCATGCAGGTTTTATCAACCATACCAAGGCCTAGAGAAATAGCAAAGGCCCCATTCGAACTAGAGATGCCACAACAAGAGCTCCTACAACACATTACTAATCAACTTGAAAGCTTTTGTTGAATTTGGTGCAAGGAGTACGGCCCCCTCCCCTTGCAAATGAAGGCAATTGGGATAGAAGGAGACAAGAAAGAGAGTATGTTTGCTATAATTGTGGGGAGACTAGCCATGGTATGTACTTTTGTCCTCATCCCAGGCGTCTGCTAGAAAAGGGTTTTCAACCAAGGAGGGGACAACAAGTGACACCACCTAGGGAGAGACTTGTTCCATCAAATCCAGGGCCTCTACCATCGGTTCAAGTTCTCGAACATCCTCGACCGCTTGCAGAGGTGCTGCCCTTGCCTATCCAGCCGCCAGAGAATTGTGACATCAGGATGATCAGTTTGGATGAGAGTGATGTCAAAGGGAAGGCCAAAGTAGTAGAGATTGAAGCAATGCCAGTGAAGAAAGCCTGTAGAATTGAGAGAATGGAGCCTATACCAGCATCGAAGGTTGAAAATATGGAAGAAGAGGCAGAGTCTTCAAAGGCTGCAAGACACGCGTCAGTAAAAAGAGGAGGACTCACTCACGTCGACCCATTGAGCCAGATGATTTTTCCCTAGGTGAAGGTGCTAGAGCTATGATTTGCTTGCTGATGTGAGGAATCAAGGACCAAAATTTTGATGGCCGCAATTACTACATCTATCTCCAATAGTGCGGTGACAATGGTTAAAGATGGTAAGCATTAGACCCATGAAGAATAGACATGTGAATGCAATCCGGGCTAGAAAGACGAAAGATATTGTGCCTGTAGTGGAATCCGAAATCAATGGGCAAAGAGTATCAAAGACATATGTGGATGTAGGTGCAGAGATTTGTATCATGAAGGAAAAGTTGATGCATCATTTGGGATGCATCATTTGGGATTAGAGGTAAATGAAACTACTGAATTTGGGGCTAAAATGGCTAACAATGTAGTAGTAAATTGTTTGGGAGTTATAAAGAAAGTCAAGGTAAAGATGTGTGGAGTGCAATTAGAGCTCAACATGTATGTGATGCCAGTGAAGGGGGATGGCTATCCACTCATTCTCGGGAGACCATTGTTAAAGATGCGGGATCTAGAGCATGGCAAAGGCAGAAGCTATGGAGGATGGAAGATAAAGACACAACTCATGTTGACATGGCAATGTAGACAACTGTTACACAAGTGAATTAGGTTTCAAGATTGAGACTTGAACTCATAAACACAATCTTGTGTATGGACAACAATGACACATATACTTGACAGAAAGAGACAAGTATTATTGCATTATTATATATGAAAGTGATAGTTCAAGTACATCATTATATAGAGTTCTTTGCTAGCACTTAACATCCACTGTGCATATGGGATCTGTCTCTCTTCCTAGAATGAACTGCATCTTCCTAGCCTAGCTATTCCATGCAAAGGGACAAAAGTAGGTGTGATTGCAAATATCTTAATACTCCTCCTCAATCACAACCAAAAGTACAAAGTGTGTAGAGGCTTTAGTGAAAGCAACACCTGCAAAGTGTGGGCACACCATAAACACGGCAAAACACTAGAGGCTGTCGCAAAAAAAGGCTAACTGTGGGTACCACAAACATGATGGACATCCAGAGGCTGTGGCAGGGGCCTTACAAAGTGTACAGAGGTTGTAGTACAAGGATAACTGAGGAGTTTTACAAGTTTATGTTTGAGACATTTAGGACTAGGAAATACAAAACTAAAAAAGTCTATCTGAATAGAAGGATTGATGAGGTTTGTCCTTCTCCAGGTGGTCTTCTTCTTGTTCTTATTCTTCCTTTTGCTCCATTTTCTTCTTCTTCTTTGGCTGCAACTAGATAGGATTTTTGGGACCTCTTTCTTGTGTGGCAGAACTTCTCGGTGTGTTTGGTCCTTTTGCAAAAGTCACAGAAGAGCTGATCCTTCTTGCCTTTGTACTTGTTGTCAACATATAATGCATGCTCATCTCTAGATGTACTTGGTTCTTCCTTAGTTTTTAGCTTCTTTTCCTCTTCTAAGAGTGATGTCTGGATATCAACAAGTTCAGGATTTGGCATGTTGATTAAAGTTGTTGATACATTATTATATTCAGGAGGCAAACTCTTAAGTAGAACACTGATGCAAACATCTTCTTCCATTTTAATGTTGATTCCTGCAAGTTGGGTTAGAAGTCCTTCCATGTAATTTAGATGTGTGGCAAATGATGTGCTAGACTTCATTTCAAGCCTGAAAAACTCAATCAAGAGACCATACTTTGATGACTTAGACTGTGCACCGAACAAGGTGTCAAGTCTCTTCCATGTATCCTGTGAGGTCTTACAGTTATCCACATGGTAGATATAGCTGTCGTCTAGCTCCAGTTTGATAATGGCCTAGGCCTTATCATCGTACTTCTGCCAAGTTACAACAAGATCCGCATTACGATGCTTCTTTTCTTTTCCAATGGTAATGGCCCAGAAGCCCTTCTTCATCAAGATAAGTTTGATGCGGGTCTGCCAAGTGTGAAACCCCACTCCTTTGAAGTGAGCAGTTGGAGAGTCTTTGTCCATGTTAAACTTATGGGAACAGTAGCAAATCAACCTCAGAATTTTGAGATTTATCAGTGGAAGAGCAGATTACAATGTGTCAAGAGACATAAGTAATGACAGTGTGAAAACACACTATGCGGAGACCATGTCTGTGTTGAAGTTGAGCTTGAATCTTCTTTGTTCGGTGTCATCGATCCTTCTTCAATCTTTCTAGGTCCTTCCCCTCCTTGATTTGATGCTGGGACAATAGACTAGAGTGGCAGTGTGTTGCTCCAATAAGTGGCAGGAGAGAGAAAATAATGAGATTTTTTAGCTTGACTGAAAAATTGGCTATGGTGGATTTTAAGGTTTCATGACAGGGGCCTAGTTTTTTGCTGATTGTAGGAGCTATGGTGGATCATTTTCAAAACTTCTTTGATGGAAATGTAGCTCTCTTCAAGGCCTATCAAAGCCCTATGATCCTCATCTAGATCGCGGCCTGTAGAGATGGCGGTAGCAGCTCGAACGTCAGCATGCGTAGTTCAGCCAGATTTTCGCGATTTCATTAATGTCAGAGTAGAGGGTGATCAATGTCATTGATGTTGGTGCTCGGATGAAGCACCCTAATGTAAGGAATGATTTCTTAGAAGGAAGAAAGAGGAGATATACTTTGTGTTGGGATATCCAGAGACTCCAATCAAGGTATGTCCTGCAAGTGATAGATTTAGGCTATGGCAGTGATGACTGACAATTTGAGCAATGCTGAGCTATGGAGTGGTCAATCTCAAGCTCTTAAGTGATACGGAGAAGCCACGGAAAAAATGTCCAGAAGAGAGCAGGTTCAAATATGACATGTGGAGAGAGATCTAGGAGCTTCAAGTTGATAGGGTGCTGTTGGCTATGGCTGCCAAGGAAGGTCAAGTAGAGATGGAGGTGAGAAATGGAACCATGAGCTGGACTTGAGCTGACCTGAGGTTAAGAGGGACTAAGAGAGCAGAGAAGGGAGTTATGCCATGCCCGATTGAGCTCTGATACCATGTTAAAGATGCGAGATCTAGAGCATGGCAAAGGCAGAAGCTATGGAGGATGGAAGATAAAGACACAACTCATGTTGACATGACAATGTAGACAACTGTTACACAAGTGAATTTGAGACTTGAACTCATAAACACAATCTTTTGTATGGACAACAATGACACAGATACTTGACAGAAAGAGACAAGTACTATTGCATTATCATATATGAAAGTTATAGTTCAAGTACATCATTATATAGAGTTCTTTGGTAGCACTTAACGTCCACTATGCATATGGGATCTGTCTCTCTTCCTAGAATGAACTGCATCTTCCTAGCCTAGCTATTCCATACAAAGGGACAAAAGTATGTGTGATTGAAAATATATCAATAACCATGGCTAATGGGAATGAAAGCTAGACAAGATTAGGAGACACGGGCTTTAGAGCTAAGGCCATAGAAGGGGCTACAAAAAAATAGAAGAGCACTATCTACAACATGAAGAAGGGCCAATAGGAGAATCTTGTGTTAGAGACCACTACTGATGAATGAAGTTCCAACGAGGATTGGTCATCTATGACAAAGAGTGAGTCTTATAATGAGGAGGAAGAAAGCTCTCTAGAAGTGATGGGGATTACATTGAAAGGGCCTTCTAGTAGTGAAATTGCACAGCAGCTTCCAAAGGTCGAGAAGGAGGGGTTAGAAAAAATGTTGGCTAAGGATTTATCAGCTAAGGAGAAGGTAGCCTACATGGAAGTGGTGATAAAACACTCTACACTTTTTATTTGTGATTATGAACACATCTCAGGTGTGATAGCAGTACAACATCACATCGATCTAAAAGATGGAGCAAGGCTAGTGGTGCAGCGACTACGACGGTTGGGAGTAGTTCAACAAAATGCTCTACTCACTTAGGTGCAGCAACTTTTGAAGGCAGGTTTCATCTATCCAGTAGGGGACTTAGAGTCGGTTTCATTTGTAGTGGTGACACCCAAGAAGAATGGAAAATGGTGAATTTGTGTGGATTACAAGCCGCTAAATGCTGCAACAAAGAGAGATCACTTTTCTCTTCCCTTTCAAGATAAAATACTCAACAAGGTGGTTGGGCATGAGAGATACACTATTTGTGATGGCTATTCAGGTTATTTTTAGATTCGAATAGCTGAGGAGGATCAACAGAAGACCACCTTCATCACAACTTGGAGGAGCTTCGCTTACAAAGTAATGCCATTTGGATTACTTGAGCTACCTTCTAGCGATTCATGAATTATGTCTTCTAGCCATATTTTGGGAAGTCCATCAGGGTCTTTATTGATGATTTTTGTATTTATAGTTCTAAGGCTCTACATCTAGGGAAGGTGGATGAAGGTTTCAACCGCCTCACACAAATGGGGGGATAGTTAAACCATGAGAAGTAGCATATTAGCGAAAGTAGTGTAACTTTGTTAGGGCATGTCGTAAGTTAGAGGAACATTGAAGCAGATCCAAACAAAATTAAGGCCCTATTGGTAGTGCCATCGCCATCTTCTGTGAAGCAACTAACCTCTTTCATTCAGAAGGTGCAATATATGGGGCGGTTCATTCATCTCCTCTCCCAATTAGTGCTTCCACTGCAACAGTTGACCCACTCTAAGGAGCTCCTGCGGAGTGACGAAAGCGAAAGGTGCTTTCACAAGGTGAAGAAGGCTCTCAGCACCCTTCCCATAATTTTACAGCCTTGCTAGGATCAAGAGTTTTTTGTCAACCCGAGTTCTGGAAAAGATGCTCTAGGGGCAACACTAATACAAAAGGATGCTAAAGATGGCTTGATGAGGCTGGTTTACTTTTCTAACAGAGTAATGACAACATCAGAATAAAGGTACAAGATGGTGGAAGTAATGGTTTTGTCTCTAATATTTATTTTAAGAAAGTTTTGTCCTTATCTTCTCCCTACACCGTTCATAGTGATCACGACAAAATAGCATTTTTCCTATGCCTTATAGCACATGAATGTTTCAGCCAGAATCACTAAGTGGATGATACAAATCCAAGAGTTTGACTACACCTTCAAGGTGGAGGACTCTACTTGGCTTGCTTTGCTAATTTGTTGACCCACAGATGCCATCAAAAGAAGGAAAAAGAGAAGGGAAAGGTAAAAGAGGAGACACCTCCTCTTGAGGACCCGCCACGGGTGGAGAATGCCTATGCTCTCTACTTTGATGGGGCCTACAAACATATTAAAGACTGAGTGGTAGCAGGAATAGTGGTGTTCACTCCCGAAGGTGACAAACTTTATGGAGAAGGTATCCGCTTGGAGGTGAGCGGCAGCAGGAATAGTGGTGTTCACTCCCGAAGGTGACAAACTTTATGGAGAAGGTATTAGCTTGAAGGATGTCTAATAGTATTCCATGTAGGCTGAAGAGATGAGGATGACATTTAATAAGAAGATAGCTAGCAAACACATAAGGGAAGGATCATTTCTGCTACCCTATGATAACACTTTGATAATAGAAAGGATGCTAAACTTATGTTCAACTGGGAAGGGCCATTCATGGTCATAAGGAGATATCCAAATGGTAGCTATAAGCTAGGTGACATGGATGGGAGGGTTCACAAGACAAGGGTAAATGGATGGTGACTCTAACCTTATTTTCAAAGAAATAGGGACACTTTGGAGCAGTCATTCCACGAAGAACCACCAATGAGGGGCTGTAGTCCTCCTTGCTCTATTGGACCATCATTAGTAAGCTAGAGGCATCAATGCCTCTAGCCTAAGGGGAGGGCTAATGATCCGGGATCTTTACAAACCAGATTTCTACCACAAAATTTGGCCAAAACCCTATCAAGAGCCTTACCATATCACTTTGGGTTTACTCTTCAAGCACTAGGTATGCTATATTATTGCTTCTCAGTTATGAAACCTCTAGCAAGTGAGGAAACAAGTTCTTAGGAGGATTTTCAATGTAAAGGGTAAAAGGGATGGGTTATCTTAGTAAAGGTGAAAATGGATTACACCTAGGGGTTAAGTGAGTGCATAGATTTTTTAAAAAAACTAGCCTCCAACTACATGTGGATTCCACTTGCATCACCAAGATTTGGAATCTATCACCATCATTAGAGGACACCTCACCCTTGTACACAAGTCAATATCCACATCATGGTGTCATTTGGATCTTACACAAAAGCTTACAAGCATGGACTTCCTCTATCACATGCTTATATGTATTGATATATATATGAGGAACTAAAGTCAAAGCAGCTTTTGGAAGCCATTTTTTATCATTTCAATAAATCCAAAAGAAAAGCAAATTTTAAGAAAATTTCTACGCTATCCAATCTGTTTCAACTTGTCTACAAAGTTGCAAAAGAATTTTTTTAGCTTCTTCACCGATTTGAAGTTACGAAGGTGTAGACTGCTGGCTACATGCAATTTTATTTTCTCTTTTACCATATTAGCTTCCCATTTTATCCTTCTTGTAAATATATTATAATAATATGCTTTGGGCACCCACCTCTTGTAATCTAGCTTCCTTTCTCTACCTTGTCTACCACCACCCTTGGCTTCTTGTATGATGACCAAGGTGGGGACTTGTCCAATCCACTATTCTCCATATTTTCAAAGATGCCATACATAATCTAGGATTATGTTAATAAAAAATATTAGCTTAATCTAATCTCTCATGGAAGCTATATAAGGAGCCCATGGAGATGTAAAGGAACACAATGACAAGCATATGAGAGCACTCTATAATACCCTCATGCTAGTCTCAGGGGGTTCACTATATATATATTCTCTATATAACGTGCGTTCATGGCCTATTTATAAATATCATAATCTGTGAATTTTTCTTGAATAAAATACAACCCTTTTCTATTCAATGTGTAAGTAACCCCTTTATATGACACCCTTCTGTATGTAAAAAATGGTGTTTTAAAAACCCCTTATTTTGAACTCACGTTATATATACATATATTCATGAGTGACCCCCTCTCCCCCCCCCCCCCCCGAGATGCTAGTCCATATCATTGAGGTAAGCTATGAGTGAGTCTCTTTTATTATGTAGCATAATGGTAGGCTTCCTCTATCTCTTCTCCTGTTGTCTCCCTCTCTTCTCATCTTCTCATTCCATGAATACATAATGGCAAGTTTCCTCTACCTCTTCTCCTCTTGTCTCCCTCTCTTCAAATCTCTCTCTCTCTCTCTCTCTCTCTCTCATATTCTAATATGTAATAAAACTTCAAGTAGAGGAAGACAAAGATGGAACAAGCACAGGTTAGGAGCTACATGTTGTCCTCTTGTTCATTATTCTTCAACCATTCCTCCAACAGTCCACACACCCTAAAATGGTATCCTCAAAAGATAGATACCCCAAACTTATGGACACTTTACATACAACCATAGGATATGACATGTTTATCAACACTCCCCCTCAAGCTCAGAATGAGCTTGCACATATAAGACTCCAAGTGCACTCGTGAAGTACTCAAACTTATCTTTACCTAATGCTTTGGTAAAGATATCAGCAACTTGATCATTGGTTTTCACATGGACCAAGTCAATCTCTCCATCAATGACTTTTTCTCTAATGAAATGATAGTGCACTTCTATGTGTTTTGTCCTTGCATGGTAGACTAGGTTCTTTGCCAACATAATGCTACTAACATTGTCACAATACATAATGACTCCACCATCAATCTCTATCCTCATGTCATATAGGATCAATCTCAGCCATGTCTGCTCACATGCTGCTAATGCAATGCCTCTATATTCTGCTTCAGTGCTTGATAAAGCAACTGTAGGTTGCTTCTTATTGCTCCAACTTACCATGGCTGATCCAAATGAGAATGCATAGCCACTAGTAGATCTTCTATAGAGCTACCTCCCCAGTCTGCATCTGAGTATCCAAACAATGTAGGCTTGATTCCTTTTTCATAAAATAGCCCAAATCTAGTTGTCTTCTTCACATATCTAAGAACTCTTCTTACTACATCCAAATGTGATTTGCATGGTTTCTGCATAAACTGACTTATCAATCCAACAACGTAACTCAAGTCTGGTCTTGTAATGGTCAAGTAGATAAGACTACCAACCATATTTTTGAACATAGTAACATCCTCAACATAAGATCCATCATCCATCAACTTAGCATTTTGATCTAATGGTGTATCAACCAATTTGCATCTAGTCATGCCATATATTTCCAACATGTCCATTGCATATTTCCTTTGTATCAGCCATATACCATGAGGTGTGCCAATAACCTCAATACCCAAGAAGTATCTCAACAAGCCAAGGTCCTTTATATCAAACTCTTTATGTAACCCATGCTTGATTTCAGTAATCTCCTTCTCAAGTGTACCTCTAATAATGAGATCATCAACATAGATGACCACAACAACCATACCATCTTCTGTATGCCTCACATAAAGTGAATAATCAGCTTTGCTCTACTGAAATCCCATACTACATAAGAATTTGCTGATTCTATCACACCATGCTCTTGGTGCTTGCTTCAATCCATATAAAGCCTTATTCAACTTGCATACATAATGTGGGTATTTTAAATCCACATAGCCCTCTGGTTGATCCATGTACACTTCCTCTTCTAAGTTGCCATTAAAAAATGCATTTTTCACATCCATTTGATAAAGCCTCCAACCATAGATAGAAGCCAAAGCAATTACTGATCTCACTGTCGTCATTTTAGCTACTGGACTGAATGTTTCTTCATAGTCCAAACCATAAGTTTGTGCATATCCTTTTGCAACTAGCCTTGCTTTATACCTTTCAAGAGAACCATCCGACTTACATTTGACCTTATAAACCCATTTACATCCAATGGACTTCTTGCCATAAGGTAGTTTCACCAAATCCCAAGTCTTGTTTTTCCTTTGTGTATTCATCTCTTCATCCATTGCTTGTCTCCACTCTTTGCTCTCTACTGCTTCTTCAAAGCAAGTAGGCTCCACATGTTATACATAAGAAACCATGTATGCATAATGCATCTTCATGAACCCATTATAAGTCAATCTATCAACTGGATACCTTACCCTTTCTGACCTTCTCAATTGAGGTGCACTACCGTGTGTCTCATCTGATCTAGCATGTGGTGGCAAATACTTTCCTACACTTCTAGTGCCAGGTGTTTTAACATGCAGAATGCCATACTCGTCATCTATAGATTCATCTTCTGAACTTTCAGTCATTGGTCTTTTACCTTTTGCAAATTCTGCACTCCTTTGTGCATTTCTCAATCTACCACTCCATGGATTGTAGCTGCCACTGCTTTCCACATTCTCTTGAGGTCCTGAAGCATCTTCCACATGCTGATTTTCAGCCTTATTATTTGCTGAAATTTTCCTTCCATAGCCATTATCATCATTTCTTTCATAGGAATCAACATCCACTGCAATTTTGGGCTTGTACCATGATTCATATTCACTGAATTTGACATCCCTGCTTATGTATACTTCCTTACTCACTGGATCGTAGCATTTGTATCCCTTATTCTCATCAGGATATCCAAGGAAAATGCATTTTATAGCCTTAGGTTCCATCTTCTTTCTCAAATCATCCAGAACATGAACATAATAGACACATCCAAAGACTCTAAGGTATGCAATAGTGGGTTTCATGCCATACATTCTCTCATATGGTGACATATTATGAATTAAGGATATAGGTGTTCTATTCATAATGTGAACTGCAGTATGCACTGGTTTTGCCCAATATGACAATGGCATGTTCATTTGGTCCATCATTGCCCTTGCAACCTCTGCAATAATCCGATTCTTCCTTTCAGCCACACCATTTTGTTGAGGTGTATGCTTGCATGTCAATTGCCTTTTGATACCATGATCTCTCAAGAAGTCACAAAACTGATATGACATATACTCTCCACCATTATCTGACCTCAAATATTTTATGTAGCATCCAAACTACTTTTTAGCCATATATTTAAATTCCAAGAACTTTTCAAATGCTTCACTTTTATGCTGCATAAAGTACACCCAAGTCATCCTGCTAAAATCATCAATGAAGGTGATATAGAATCTACATTTTCCGACCATGGAAACATTCTGACATGGGTCCCAAATATCTGAGTGTATTATTTCCAAAGGATAGCTGCTTATTCTCCCCCTCTTTGGAAATGGCAATCTGGACTGCTTGCCAAATTGACAAGCCTCACATACATGATCAAAATTCACATATCCTAAATGCGGTAGACCACGGACTATCTGTTTTGATTGCATTTGCTTCAATCTTTGCAAATTAACATGACCAATCCATCTATGCCATAATTCCACATCCTTATCTTGCCCATGTCCTCTCTCAACATACATAGAGTTTTGAATCACTAGAGTACCTGTATCCAAAGCAAACAATCTCCCTTTCTTTCTACCACGAGCAATCACCCTGCAAGTTCTTCCATTATGGAACTCTTCAATGAAACATCCAAACTTATTAAATCTTACCTGCAATCCTTGATCTATCATTTGACCAACTGATGCTAGGTTCTTAGTTATTGTGGGCACATAAAGTACATCACCAAGCTTGTTCTCAATCCCATCTTTAGTAGCAAGTGGCACACTACCAATATGAGTAATTTTGTGTAAAGTCTCATCACTAGTAGCAACATATTCATCATTCTGCATTTTCTCCTTGCTATCAAACCACTCAGCATGATGAGTCATGTGGTTTGTAGCTCTTGAATCCAAAAACCAGTCATTCTCACAAAGAGGATGAGTCATGCTCCCAAGCACATGCTCCATAGCAAATAGGTGACCTCTAGGTGATCCACCTCTAGGTCCATAACCTGTACCACCATAAGTGCCTGCATAGTGGCCATATTGGGTCCTTCCACGACCCCTAGACATAGCATTTTGTTTTTTATAACAATCCTTCTCAAAGTGACCAAACTGCCCACAATAATAACAAGTGCCATCTCTTTGTGAAGAAGGACTAGACCATCCTCTACCTCTAGGGAAAGATCTCCCCCTGCCTCTATGCATGAAGTCACCACGACCAAACTTACCTCTTCCACGAGCAAAACCATAATTACTACGACCAAGTGAAGAGCCTCTAGCTCTAGATGAGCTGTCACGACCTCTCTGGTGATAGAAAACACTATCTCCACCTGTATTTTTGCCACTGCTAGATGCATTCAATCCCAACTTGATTTCTTCTATAAGTAGCAATCCAATAAGCTCCTCAAAGTCAGGCATAGAGCCTCTCCTAATGGAAATAGAGGTATCCAAAGATTTGAAAGCTGGTCCAAGCCCATTTAGTGTCACTAACACTAAATCATCATCATCAATAGGTGCATTAATGGATGCAAGGTCTTCTGAAACTTGCTTGATTTCTGCTATATAGTCACTGATACTGCAATTGCCTATCCATGCACCATGTAATCTCTGCTTAAGTTGTATCTTACGAGCCTCTGTACATGTTTCATACATTTTTTCTATGATTTCCCATGCCTCCTTACGAGTGCTTGCCTTTTTTATATGAGGAATCAATGTTTCTGAAATACATATGGAGATCCAATGCAAAATCTTCAGTTGGATGTTCAGGAACTTCTGGACATTCATCATCACTTGTTATGAGATCCCATAGACCTCTACCCAACCATCAAAAAATTCTCCATCCTGTAGGACCAAACACTATAGTTGTCTTTGGTCAATTTGTCTCCCATGATCTGAGTGATCTGTGCCGCGTCCGACATTATGACTGCTGCAAATTCAGAAGAAAACAACAATACAATCTGTCGAGAATGATATTCAGTAATATGATTGTCATACATGTGTCCAAAAACTATCATATACATCCATCCATGATGCCAACATGTCATACATTCAGTTTCCAGCAAGAAACATCAAAATCGGATTCCACACGATGTCTGTATGACCCAAAATGCATCAAAACATGGGTCTAAAGTTGAGCACTTTTCTTGCAATTTTTTTGTGTCAAACTGAAAATACTTGTCAAGCTAAAGTTGCAGAAGATTTCCCAGAATTTTATGAGCAAAAAATTGACCTCTAAACAGCTAATTCAACACTGCAAAATATTATTGCAGCACAACTTTCCCTTGAGCAAACAGAACCCTGTATAATGCTGCAAACACCCAAGAACATTGAAGGCCCTTCCATAGCCCCGTTGTTAAGGTCTATTGCCAATTTACTTCTGATTGCAGCATGCCTTTCTGATGAGCATCCATGATTTTGCACACATAACCAATTTTTGCCACTTGGAACAACTAACCAGGTAGCTTACAGCTTCTGCCATCACTCAACATTGAGCATATATGTATGTTGATACAGACCCGTTTTACCATCTGATGTTTCTTCCAAAATACCTGAAAGAACGTGACAATAATATGAAAGTAGGGTGGTTTCTTCATACACCATTTCCATCTTCAGAAATATATCGGACTTTACCATCACGTTTGGAGCTTCTTAAAGCTGTGCTTTTAGCCGATCTGATAGGATTCCACACTTATGATTATACCAAACACTTTGTGAGTGCCTGCACCCGTATTCTTAGCCTGGAGGGCACACCTTCAGGAGTCGAGGATTATCCTTTAGGAAAACTCATCCAAGTGGTAGAGTAAATGTCCACAGGTTCTTGGCTGGAAAGTAGGTGCCTTGCGTGTCCTAAGTGTCTTTTTGCGAGCTTGCAGCTACCGAACCAGAGATGACGTAGCCGTCTCACACCCGATGTGATCGCTTGCTGCAACACACAAACAACAAACAGGAGCAAGAAGAATATTTCCATCGTCTTCCTCCTCTGCCCGTTTCTTTCTCCCATTCTCTAGCAATGTCTCCTCCAGACCACATTGATGCATCTGCAATGCGTGGGGGAGTGTGAGTGATTATGTGCTGCATAATGCACATTGTCTTGTCGTTATTGTTAGGCCATCTGAGGCACTTCAAAAAACATCATTGAAATCATCTGAGAGGTCCAGAAAGATTGTGATAGCAGTTGATGACTCTAAGGAGGCTTTCCATGCATTCGTCTGGTCCTTACAGAATTTCTGTACCGAGCTAGACAAAGTAGTTATTTACCATGTGCACCATTTTGCAACCCCCTCCATTACAGCTGTAGGAGCAGGTGCATTTGAGATGGAGGAGATCTACTTGCCTCTTGATACAACTGATGAAATGGAAGTACATGCTCTGATACCATAATAAAACTTCAAGTAGAGGAAGAAAAAGATGGAACAAGCACAGGTTAGGAGCTACATGCTGTCCTCCTGTTCATTATTCTTCAACCATTTCTCCAACAGTCCACACACCCTAAAATGGTATCCTCAAAAGATAGATACCCCAAACTTAAGGATACTTTACATACAACCATAGGATATGACATGTTTATCAACAATATGTTGTCTAAATCATATGTACACTCTTCTAATTCTCCCTCTATATTCATACTTAAACTTATTGAGTAAGACTTGCCATATGCTCTATTGGTGGGGAATCCTTATTTTCGCATGTTATATATATGTTCATGGGAGAATTTAGGAGCCATCACCTCTCTTAACCTTCCATCATTTTCATTTCCATTAAGATGGGCTACAAATTCTCTCTCGTGAAGTTGTGTTTTTTGTTCTTTCCATTATCTTTGAGGAAAGGGATATCCTAGCCCATCCTCCCTTTGGCTAGGTGGTACCCCTCTTTAGCTCTCTTAGTGAGGATTGGAGGCTAGGTGGATAAGAGGCAACCCATTCATCTTTTCAGCTCTCACTCTAATGAACTCAACTACATGAAGATCAGGGTCTTCATTGTACTCACTCTTAAAGATGGACAACGGAACTACATTCAGTAACTTGTCATCTATATTTCCAAGACGGATGTGACTACAAAGGGGTCCCTAAGTTTCCATGGGGACTTTTGTAAATAGTGCTACTACTCTGTCAAAGGAGACCTGTTGTTAGCTCATTCTTGGTTTTTATTTTTGCCTTCTCTCTTCTCATATACCTTCTGGACTCGTTCTAGTACTTGCTCCTTGATCGTTTCATTCATCAGGGAGTTAGCTCCACCACTTTGTCTGAGCTCCATCATAGAGCAAAATTTGAGGGGCTTCTCCCTTCTCATATACCTTCTGGACTCATTCTGGTACTTGCCCCTTGATGGTTTCATTCATCAGGAAGTTACCTCCACCACTTTGTCTGAGCTCTATCATAGAGCAGAATCTGAGGGGCTTCAATATCTAGAGGACTTTCTTGCCAACATTTCTTCTACTTCCTTCTTCTCAATGTCTCTGAATTTATCTTTCATTTCCATTACTACTATAGAGGGGAATATATTCAATTCTAAGGGTATCAAAACTCATTCTTCTAAGCATCATTGTGGTGCCATCATCATAGTGATGCCAGCTTCTGATAGTTTTAATATTGTATGTTGTGAAGAACACTCTGTCTACTAGCTTCTGGTGGGTTACTAATTGGATAAAGAGAAGGTTATCAGTGCACCAAAGCATCCCACATATCTTGTTATTGAGCATCCATGAACAGATTCCAACTCTTTTCCTTTTCTTGTTCTTGTGAACTTCAATCAACCACACAACTCTTGAAGCTTCTTCAAAAATTTCCACTTGATGGTGTTTGGAAACTCTTCAATGAAGGTCAAATCTCCCATGGATGATCATTCTCTCTGTTTCTACTCTTCAGTTTGCTCCCAAATAGTTTGCCACCAAGATGCACATCTCTATTTCTTCAACAAGAAGAGAAAACAATCCACCACATAGAGCTTGCATCAAGATGGTAATATGTTTCGACTATTGTAGGATAAATTTTTTGTAAAAAGTGGCTTTGGAAATGGGAATCTCCACTTCTTCAGTGGTTGAAGGTACTTTGCAAGCATCCTTTGAATTCTTCTTCTCTCATCAATGCCATTTCCTTCATTTTCAGCCCCTTCTCACGCCTCTTGATGGAAGTTTTCCCTGGCTATGCACAAAAAACATAGGGCCCCAAGAGAAACACTAGAAAAACAGAAAATCTACAGCAAGAAAATCTATCTTGTATCATCAACAAAGCATGTTCTTCATATTTTATGTGACCACAACAAGGAAAACAATGCCAATCTTCTCAAATCTTCAAGCAGCTTCATATAACAAATCTCCCATGGATTTAACTTGAATAAAATCTATTATGCTCTTCATAATCTTCATAGAATTCATCAAAAGACCACAAAACACAAGAGAATACACCATTTTGGATGGAAATTATTACATAGCATTCTTCTTCAATAGTTTCATAGCTTTCTCTCACAATCTCTCTTTCCACTACAAGAATAGAGGCGTATAGTGACGATGGTTTTCGACCTAAATTAGCGGCGTTGCTATTTGCGTCACTATTTGCGATGCAAATAGCAATGGTACTCAGGTGAAAAAACATAGGCCAAAACCCAAGCGCGCCATTTTGTGTGAATGAACAAAAGAGAGAGTGAAAGGGAGATCAAACTGCATCTTGTGTTTGAGAGGGAGAGGGAGAGAAAGAGAGAAAGAGGGAGAAGAAAAGCTTCTCATCGCCACCGCCACTGTTTGCAAAGAAGAGGAGGAAGTGTACGAAGAGCGAAGAGGAGCCGCCGAATTCATTCTCCCAAATCCATTCTCAGGCCTTTGCGGTGAGTGCATTGTTCCCTCTTGCTTTGTTTTTGTTTTTTCTCATTTTATTTTTCTTGTTTTTATTAAAAATCATGTGTATTGAGAGAGAAAGAGAGGAAATGAGAGAGAGAGAGAGGAAGAGAGAAAATAAAATAAGGAACAAGAGAGAGAGAGGAAGAAAATATTAAACATAATAAAGAAAGAGAGAAAGAGAGAGGGAGGAAGGGAGAGAGAAGAATAAATGAATTTAAAAAAAAGAGAGGATAAAATCATGTTCTTTAATTTCTTCTTTCTTATTTGTAGTAGTAGTAGTAGTAGTAGTAGTAGTTCTTTAATTTCTTCTTTTCTTATTTGTAGTGGTAGTAGTAGTAATGGTGGTAGTAGTAGTAGTTCTTTAATTTCTTATTTTCTTATTTGTAGTGGTAGTAGCAGTGGTTCTTTAATTTATTCTCTTTTTTTTGTAGTAGTATTGGTATTAGTAGTAGTTGTTGTTGTTATTGTTGTTGCTATTTTATTTCTTCTTTTCTTTTTTTCTTGTTTGTTGTTGTTATGGTAGTCGTGGTAGTGGTAGTGGTAGTGGTAGTGGTAGTGGTAGTGGTAGTGGTAGTGGTAGTGGTAGTGGTAGTGGTAGTGGTAGTTATTTAATTTCTTATTTTCTTATTTGTTGTTTTTGTGATAGTCGTATGGTAGTCATTTCTTGTTTTCTTGTTTATTGTTTTTGTGGTAGTCGTAGTAGTGGTAGTGGTAGTAGTAGTGATAGTAGTAGTTGTTGTTGTTTGATTTCTACATTTCTTGTTTGTTGTTGTTGTGGTAGTCATTGTTTAATTTATTCTTTTCTTGTTTGTTGTTGTTATGGTAGTCGTAGTCGTGGTCATAGTCGTGGTTATAGTAGTAGTAGTAGTAGTAGTAGTAGTAGTAGTAGTAGTAGTAGTAGTAGTAGTAGTAGTAGTAGTAGTAGTAGTAGTAGTAGTAGTAGTAGTAGTAGTAGTAGTAGTAGTAGTAGTAGTAGTAGTAGTAGTAGTAGTAGTAGTAGTAGTAGTATTCACTAGATAGAGGTGTTTTGCCAGAGGGTCATGAACTTAGGGAAGGTTTTCTTGGACACACTACTTTCTTGCCAGAGGGTCATGAACTTAGGGAAGGTTTTCTTGGACGAACTCTAGTACGTATGAATGCCCAAAGCTGGTACAAGCTGAAAATGGTCCACACAGACTCACATCCAAACAGAATGCGGCAGTTTTCAGTTTTCTATGAGTTGCCATATTGGACCCACAGATCAACTACTTGTTGGATCCCATGCATATTTTCAAGAACGTGGGCAGCTTACTATGGCATCACATCACAAGAAAGAGAGACACTATAGGGGCACGAATGGATTTGAAGAAGGTAGGTAAGATGGAGGCACTTTTGCTGCAGTCGAGTGCTGATGGTTGCTTGCAGCTACCTCGCGCTCCTTGGGTTTTATCCACTAGACAAGAGTGCATTGTGAAGCAAATAGTCAAGTCTATCCGCACTTCGATGGGTATGATGCGTTCTCTTAGGTCTGTGTTTTCTAAAGACAACCAATTATCAGGGCTAAAATCCCATGATTGGCATAAGATATGTTAGGTTTGTACTACGAATGGATTGTAAGTGGCCTATGTATTTTGCTATTTGGCGTATAGTCGTTGTTCATAATGCTTCCTCGCTTGTGGAAATTTGTACTACCGATCGCGATCGCAGGATGCCTTAATCCAAAAATACGTAGGGAAATTTACAGCTTATCAATTTTAGTGCAATGGATTTCACAGAAGGAGATTAAGACGTCCTCTATTGAATCCGTAAGGCAGGGAGTAGTGGAGATGGTCTGTCTCTTTGAGAAATATCTGCCTATTAGTATGCTCACGATACAAATCCACCTTCTTATGCATCTTGTAGATGAAGTGGAGATTGTTGGATCTGTCCATACACGATGGATGTTCTTCTTGGAGCCCTTCATGAAAACCCTAAAAGGCTTTGTGCGACAACAAGCTCGGCCAGAATGTAGCATGGTTGAAGGTTGGTTGGTGTTTGAGGCGTTAGTGCATATTTCACAATGGATACCAAGGGTGGATTCAGACAATAGTATGCTATGATCGTTGAAGGACGAAGATAGACTGATCAGAGATGTGGTGGTTGGAAATGGGGTAGAAAAAAGAATGGATACTGTAATGGAGGAGAAAGTGAATCGCTTTTGTATGTTGCACCATGCCTCCATGGAGACGTGGCTTGCTAGGTACCAGCAAGCTAGGAAAAATCGATAAAAAGCGCAATCTGAATTTCGATGTAGGATGTGCCATAGACCGATTTAATATCCCGACGGCATGAAGGAGATGCCATTGTTTATGTCAACGCAATGCTTGCATGGATCTTTGACCACAACATCTTGCGAAGGGATGGAGGTCTCAACCAAGGAGTGGGAATTCTCAAGGGGATGTAGTCCAAAGGTGATGACGTGTTTAGGGTTTGTCATATCTATATTTTATATGCGACAACTAATTGAGTGTTTCAATGTACAATACAAAAAATATAGTGTAGTGTGGTCACGCTCGCGGACATCATTTTCGCGTGGAGCATATTGACAAAATGTGCTCCACAATAGATTGTGGTATGATGGCAAAGTTTGAGCAAGAGAGCCAACGACGAGCAATGGATCCAAACACAGTTATAGATGAGATGGAGTATTTTGAGAACTTGCAAAGTATTGTCACAGTGGATTACCGTAGCTTCTCCATGATCCTATTGGATGTGCAGTGGTTCAAAGTGGTACTTGAAGGAGCTGGATCAATAGTTCGACGAGGTCAATCTGGATTTCTCAAAATAGATTCTGAAAAAAAATGGATAGATTTACGCGACACATTTGTGTTGCCAGCCCATTGTGAATAGGTGCATGAGCTCATGTTTTATCAAATTTTATTCTGACATGGTACATGTCACAAAAGTTAAATCTCTCTTGTACGTGATTTTGAATAGGTAATTTTCTATCCAAACCCTCGACAACCTCGATGGTGGTATGTTATACCTTCAGCTTCGAGAAGTGCAAGAGTATATGATCAAAGTGATGTTCCGAGAGTAGATGAGGACAATATGCAAATAGGGAGGTCGATATTACAAGGGGTGGAGGCCACCGAAAGCTTGGAGTATGTAGAAGAGCCATAATCGGGTAACAATGATGGAAATACAAGAGTCCAAGAATTCTTTGAGGAATGAGGTGGACTCATCCTTTTGTGGTGACATGTCTATCAACCTTCCAGTGTATGCAGAGTTGGGTCAGGAGATTGACATGGGACCATAGGGTACTTCATGCTTGGAGCATCCACCTACTCAATTTGTTGACGAATCACTGATAAGGGTACATAAGATATGCATTTTAAGTAATATCATTTTTTTAAGATTTATATTACTATGTTTTGTATGATTTATATTAATTATGCTAACATCAATTTTTGTATGTGCAGGTGATCTTTGTGGATATTTAGATCAGCACGATGAGTCGAGGGATGAGTGACAAGGAGCTACAAGAGATCTTCACACATATGTCTCTAGATCAAATGGCTCGATTAAGAAATATGGCAGACCAAGAGCTGTCTCAGACACCATCAGGCCGTTCTATTAGATCTACTTCGGTGTACTCTGATGCTTCAGTTTCCAGTTGACGCTCTGTCAAGAATCGCGTGGTGGAGGGGGTTGCTCAAGATGCTGTGCCGAACACACACAGAATGCACAAGGAGAAGCTGACTCAAGAGACAAGAAGAGAGATGGAGGCCAAAACGTTTTCTTGCTGGTTTCTACTTCTTCTTCCACACACTTTACAATGTACACAAAGTATAGATAAGATACAACATAAAAGAAAAGTGGCCTACTAAGTCAAACAATGCATAACTGACTACACTAGTCGACTGGTGCTATAACTATGCCAGCTGTAAATAGGTGTAACGACCTGAATATAATAAGTAATGAGTCAGTGGCCATGTGAGATGCATAATGACCACCGACGTGCTAAGTGTAGATGTGTGGACCCATCTAACCAGGCGGTCCATCATCCATGTCCACATGTGTTGATCTTGCCATCTCAACACTCCCCCTCAAGCTCAACTGCATCTCTGCAACTCCAAGTAAGCTTCGAAACTTTTGAAGCTTCTCTATACCCAATGCCTTCGTGAAGATATCAGCTATCTGATCCTGTGTGCTGACATACACCAAGTCAATCTCACCTGCTAGTACCTTCTCTCTCACAAAGTGGTAGTGTACCTCAATATGTTTTGTCCTAGCATGGAACACAGGGTTCCTAGCCAACTGTATATTGCTCATGTTGTCACAATAAATGACAACTGGACCTTCCACCTGCACATCCAAATCAGCCAATAACTTTTGCAGCCATACTACCTCACATGCTGCAATAGCAGCACCTCTATACTCAGCCTCTGTACTCGACAAAGCAACTGTAGATTTCTTTTTGCTGCTCCATGCAACTGCTGCACTACCAAGAGAGAACATGTATCCGTTGGTAGATCTTCTATCAGACATACTACCAGCCCAATCTGCATCTGTGTATCCAAACACCTGTACCTCTGTACCTGCCTCATAGAAAAGTCCATAATGTAATGTGGACTTCACATATCTCAATATGCGTCTGACTGCATCCAAATGTGGCTTTCTAGGTAGTTGCATAAACTGACTCACAAGACCAATAGCGTAACTCAAGTCTGGCCTTGTAATGGTCATGTAGATCAAACTCCCCACTATTCTCCTAAACATAGTAGGGTCTTCTATCTCATCCCCAACATCAGCACTCAAATTTACATTCTGCTCCAACGAGACTGAAAGTGGTTTGCATGCAGTCATACCATACTTGGATAACATATCCAAGCCATACTGTCTTTGGGACAGCCATATACCATCATCACATCTGATCACCTCAATGCCAAGGAAGTACCTTAGCTCACCTAAATCCTTCATCTCAAACTTCATCTTCAAACAACCCTTGACTTCAGCAATTCCACTATCACTATCACCTGTAAGAATCAAGTCATCCACATAGATGACTATGATGACCAAACCTGCATCTTCCTTTCTCACATAAAGTGAGTGATCAGCATCAGAAACATAAAAGCCAATATTGACAAGATACTCTCTAATCTTGTCAGACCATGCTCTAGGTGCTTGCTTGAGCCCATAGAGTGCCTTCTTCAACCTGCACACATACGTGGGATGCTCTAAATCTTCATAACCTACTGGCTGATCCATATACACTTCTTCCTGCAAATCACCATGCAAGAAGGCATTCTTTACATCCATTTGCTGCAACCTCCAACCTTTGGCTGCTGCCAAAGCAATCACACATCTGACAGTTGCCATCCTAGCAACTGGACTGAAGGTTTCATCATAATCTATGCCATATGTTTGGGCATAGCCTTTTGCAACCAGCCTAGCTTTGTACCTGCTAATAGACCCATCTGCATTATGCTTAATCTTATAAACCCACTTACATCCAATAGCTTTCTTTCCCTTCGGCAATGATACTAGATCCCAAGTCTTATTGGCCTCTAATGCAGCCATCTTCTCATCCATTGCTGCATCCCAACGAGCATGACCAACAGTCTCCTCAAAACATGTGGGTTCAACATCCTCAACTAGTTTCACCATATAAGCATAATGGTGAGCTGCATAACCCTCAAAACCAAATCTTTTAACAGGGTATCTCACCCTACTAGACCTGCGTACCAATGGATCACTCAATGGAGTCTTTGCATTAACACGTGCTCTCTACACACCTGGAGTCCTCACTGAAGGAATGCCAAACTCATCATCCAAGCTCTCTGAGCCACTGGAGTCTCCATCAAGAACTACATCAATGCCTTCTGACACTTTATTCTTTCCTTTGTCTTTACATGTAGTGCTACTAGATGCACTCGAAGATGTAGAGCTACTCCTTAGTCTCCCAGACCAAGGACTACTAGATGATGTCTCTGGTCCACTAAGAGTTCGTGATTCTTGCTTTTCAGCGTGCACATGAGTGTCATGATCATCATCATCATCCAATGCATCACCACTAGATGCATACCAACTGCTCATTTCATCAAAGATGACATCCCTGCTCACTCTGAACTTACATGTGACAGGGTTGTAATAGTGATACCCTTTCTGCTCTAAAGAGTATCCAATAAAGACACACTTTTCAGCCTTTGGATCCAGTTTCTTCCACACCTCATCTGGCACATGAACATACGCAATGCAGCCAAACACTTTCAAGTGTGAAACATCAGGCTTCTTACCTGTAAAACATTCTTCGGGGGTCATACCATGAACTGCAGCCGTGGGAGTTCTGTTCATAATATAAACAGCAGTATGAACAGCCTCAGACAAAAAATGCTTAGGCATATTCTTTTCACTCATCAAGGCACGTGCAACTTCTGCAATATGCCTGTTTTTCCTTTCTGCAACCCCATTTTGCTGTGGGGTATACCTGCATGTGAACTGTCTCTTTATCCCATGAGCCCTTAGAAAATCACTGAACTCATTTGAGAGGTACTCTCCCCCTCCATCTGACCTCAGGCACTTTACTTTCAAGCTTGTTTCTCTTTCAACTGCAGCCTTGAAAGTTCTAAAGTGCTCAAACGCTTCACTCTTTTCCTTCATAAAATATACCCACAGCTTTCTAGAACAATCATCAATGAATGTGACGAAGTATGAACTACCTCCAAGAGATACATTTTGTGTAGGCCCCCAAATGTCTGTATGCACAACATCAAGGATATTTCTGCTTACATCTCTGTCATGTGAAAAGGGTTGTCTTGCCTGCTTATCAAACTGACATGCTTCACATACCTTCTGAAATTTTGCAACTTTAAATGTAGGCAAACCTGTAACCAACCCTTTGGAATGTATTAATTTCAGCCTCTATACATTTGCATGTCCAATGCATTTGTGCCAAATTTCAATGTCTGCAACAACACCTTTTCCTTTGGCATACATGGCAGTATTCATAGTAGGAATTCCAGCATCTAGAGTGAACATACGTCCAACTCTACTTCCCTTTGATACCAACCTGCACTTGTCATTGAAGTCTTCTACAAAGTAGCACTTTGCATTAAATCTGACTTGCAGCCCTTGCTCTACCATTTGATCGACTGACACCAAGTTCTTTGTAATAGATGGCACATGTAATACATCTGAAAGACTCTTTGTCTTACCATCATGCAAGGACAAGGGAACTTTTCCAATGTGTGAAATTAGGTGGCATGAGTCATCACCCGTCTGCACATAACTTGCATTCTGCAAATCCTGCATCTCTCCAAACCATTCTGCATGGCTAGTCATATAATTGGATGCACCTGAATCAACATACCAAACATCTTCATGTGTTCCCTTTCCTGTAACAGCATTCAGCATATGCTGCATAACGAACAAACGTTCATTTTTGTCTTCATTCTGTCATGAAGACAATGCATAGTTTCCTTGCTGCAACTTACCATTGCGGATATTATCTCTCTTAGCATAACATTGGGCTGCAATATGACCTGTTTTGCCACAGTAGTGGCACACAATACCAGAGTTGTTAGAACCTCTTTTCTGCCATCCACCTCTTCCTCTAAAGCTCCCCCTGCCTCGAAAGTTACCAGATCTCCTGAAACTTGCATATCGCCAAATTGCTGATTCAATCTATTTTGCTGGTTATCACTACCACGTCCTGTACCACGGCCTCTTGAAGAGAACCTACCACGTCCCCTTCCTGAACTGGAGTAGAAAGCCTGGATCTGTTCACCACTTCTTTCAAATGTCTCACTCTGCATGTTGATTTCTTCAGTGATCATTAGAGAGACCAACTCATCGAAATCTGGAAATGGCTTTCTGACATATACGGAAGTGACAAAAGACTTCCAAGCTTTTTCATTGTTAAGTCCACCCAAGGTAGACGACATCAAATCATCATCATCGGGCATTGCATCAATCGTTGCCAATGCATCTGCAATGCTCCTTACCTTCAATGCATACTCATTGATAGACATCTTCCCTTTATTCAATGTATTCAACTCTTGCTTGAGTTGAATCTTTCGTGCCTTTGTATTTACAGAAAACATACTTTCAAGTATGGTCCAAGCTGCATATGCATTCTCTGCATTTCTAATGTGTCCCAGCATATTATTGTCAATTACTGCAGACAACCAATACATGACCTTCTTGTCTTTTGCATTCCATTCCTTTCGTGCCTTTGTCTCTTCTGCAGTTGGAGGATCACTCACCTCCGGCTCCTTTTCTTCACTTGAAACAAACTCATAGAGGCTTTTTCCAATAAGGAAGTTCGTGACACGAAACTTCCATGATGGGTAGTTGTTCTTGTTGAGCTTCTCAATGATGGGGCTTCCACTGTTCTCTGCCATTATCACAAAATTAATACCAATAGCAAGCAAATCTTCTACAACCCTTGACCTATAGTGTACAGCAATACACCAGACAGCCTTTTTTACTGTCTGCTCAACAATACATGCAATCTGCAACCAGTTTGCAGATAAACCTTGTGTTTACTCACTGATAAACACCTTTGAACTTACAGGTCTGAAATCTGTAACCTGCGCACCCACTTTCGGTCAATATAGTTGAAGTCACAGTGTACCCTGAAACTGCTGTCCGCAACCTTGCAGCTCTAAAACGGGCCCTGAAACGGCCTCAAATGCAGCGCTCTTCGCGCACACCAAATCTCATTGCAATCTGAGATTTTTGCTCTGCCCTGCTTCCGGTGCCTCCACAGGCACTATCCAAGAGAAGAAGTGGAAAAATGGGAGAGATTCTTACCCGTAGCTTGCTTGCTCAAACCTTGCTTCTTCTCCTTCACTTCAGCCTTCCAAATCAGCCTCTCTCAATGGTGCGGCTCTGATACCATGTCAAGAATCGCGTGGTGGAGGGGGTTGCTCAAGATGCTGCGGCGAACACACACAGAATGCACAAGGAGAAGCTGACTCAAGAGACAAGAAGAGAGATGGAGGCCAAAACGTTTTCTTGCTGGTTTCTACTTCTTCTTCTACACACTTTACAATGTACGCAAAGTATAGATAAGATACAACATAAAAGGAAAGTGGCCTACTAAGTCAAGCAATGCATAACCGACTACACTAGTCGACTGGCGCTATAACTATGCCAGCTGTAAATAGGTGTAACGACCTGAATATAATAAGTAATGAGTCAGTGGCCATGTGAGATGCATAATGACCACCGACGTGCTAAGTGTAGACGTGTGGACCCATCTAACCAGGCGGTCCATCATCCATGTCCACATGTGTTGAGCTTGCCATCTCAACACGCTCTAGACTGAAGCCAAATGGAGGGAGTGGTTCAATGGGATGCTATAGAGACCTGGATGTAGTGAGCCTACAGTCGGCTCGAGATACAGGTGCTACTCCTCACTCTCATGGCGGTTCGAGAGATCATGGCTCATGTGGTTGTTGTGGAGGTACCGACGTAGTGTCTCCGTCTCATCGTTCTGCTAGAGTTGCATTACCTATGGGATTTATCACACATGTGGGGACATCTACTCTAGTCACTCCAGCTTTTTCTCAGCTGTCTCGTAGGTGGCACCCCTATGGGTGCTAATTCGAGAGATACTACCCCTGTAGGTACACCAGATGTATAGGGGTCTCGTAGATATGCCTAGGAGCATGGTCGTAGGTGGGAGAGGACACATCTTAGACATACCCTAGAGGGGTATGGATACCTTGTAGATAATAGGACAGGAGCGATCATCATGAATGATGAGGGGAGGAGGCTGATGGCTCATATGAGAGAGTTGTGCCAACAAGTTTTTTGGCACAACATCTTGGATCATTGAAAGAACATACTAGAGGGGAGAAAGGACTATATAGTAGCATCCTTGCATGAGGAGTTTCTGGTACCTGTTGTAGGAGATAGATTTTTCACCAGCTGGATGATGATGGAGTGCATGCGTGCATACATGTCACACAAACAATCGAACGCACGCAAGGCACAATCTGAGCTGGTGCCAAATGAGGTCGAAATTGCAAAACTCAGGGGGATGATCACCATCAAAGAGGAATCCCCAAGAGACATAGGAGTTAAGGATGTAAACATAGTGAGTGCAAACCTATATTTTTAGCTAGTGAGACTTAATATTTCATAAACTTAGTCCATTGTTAAGTATGTTATGTCATTTTTATTACAAGGTTAACACAATAATCTAGTATTTTAGGTAGAGATGATAACATTACATCTCTAGTTTGTGGATGAAATTGTGAATTTTTTCAAAAATGTTTGCCATTCATGTTAGATTGTTTATTCAGTTGGACATGGCCCATAGCAGTGCACCATTTGGTGACTGTGATTCTTACAAAATATTGGCAATGCAAAGTGCTATGATGGGTGGATATATGCTTCGGTGTCTACACCCATACCACCCACTCTGCTTTGTATCTATCTGTATCTCTTACTCCCATTTTCTAATAGATGGCTGCAAAGAGTCTTTGAATGATGCAATGCTAAGGCTAGCATGTGTTGATACATGTGTGGAGGCCATAGTGCAAGTAATACATGTTTATATACCTTATAGTAGACTACTCATTGTTGTTTCACTCTTTAAATATTTTTTGTTCTTTCCATGTAAATAAACTGCAAAAACAGCCAGGTGAGAAAATTCGGATCATCGTTTGATAGCATTGGTAATACTTGTAAATTCACTACAAGATATAGACCTTATAGCGACGAAAATACAAACAACAAAATTTGCCCCCGTCGTCGTAAAAAGCGTCGTTATTGACGACGTCATAGAATCGTCGCTATATGCGTCGCATTTCGCTCATAGCGACGCCAATAGCGACGCAAGCAGTAAATTTGCGACGCAAATAGCGACGGTAACAGAGAAAAAAAAATTGTGGAGCCATACAAAATAGTTTCTGCATTGCTGCATACAAAGCATTTGCAAACAAAAAGAATGTATACCATTTGCTGAAAATCCACAATCGCCTGATCAATGATCTCAGATTGAAACTCGCCAAATCGTCGTATGTGTTCTATAGACAATCGGCGTTTTCGTCTAATTGCCAACTTGCATTGAGAGCAAGGACATGGGACATGCTGATTAAGATACGTCTCGCGGTCTTGAACAATAAGACCTTCTTTGTTTTCCATCTTATCTACATTACAACAAATGAGGCTTAAATGGATAGCTTTATGGAGATGTACGTCAAGTTGCAAGTTGACCATAAATCTTGCATTGTATATAGTAGTTGAGAGATTTTCCGATGTTATTTCTCGGCCTTGTATCATGCTCAAGTATTTGTTTGTCCCGGTAGATAATTATTTGTTATATCTCGGCTTTGAGTATAAGTAATCCATTTTAAAATTAATACGCGCCATCTATGAAATTTAATAACTATACTAATAAAATTTATTTCAATCAATTCTACTCATAGTCATAAGACTTGAGAGAAATTATCCTATACTCAATTTAAGGGTTTCTTCTTCTATAACAATACTTTTGGGTTCATTTTGATGAAGTACCTTAATGACCATAAGCTAGGGTATCATTTTCTTTTAGTCCTTCCGTTGACTAGTTGGCATAATTTCTAATTTGACATGCCTATAAAGTTAATACAAAAACAATGAATTATGCATATCACAATTAGATCCCCTACTTGGACTTCATGAAGGAATTGACCATTTTTAAGCCATCTTAAAGAGTTACCAATGTACGTGGCCCATGGCAAAGCACATTGCATACCAGTATCAATAAGTCTATTATCTTAAATTTCATTCCCCTCCCTCTCCCTCTCTTTCTCTCCCTCTCTCTCCCTCTCTCTCCCTCTCCCTCTCTTTCTCTCACCCTCTCCCTCTCCCTCTTGTTCTCTTTCTCTCCCTCTCTCATTTCCTTCCCCTCCCTCTCCCTCTCCCTCTCTTTCTCTCTCATTTCCTAAACAAGCAAAAAATAAAGTGATTTAAACATCCTCCAAGCAAAAGGGAGAGGGAGAGATACAATGCACTCTCCCTCTCTTTCTCTTTCTATCCCTCTCTCATTTCCTTCCCCTCCCTCTCCCTCTCGCTCTCTTTCTCTCTCATTTCCTCTCCTAAACAAGCAAAAAATAAAGTGATTTAAACATTAAACAAGCAAAAGGGAGAGGGAGAGAGAAAATGCAATCTCCCTCATTCTCCCTCTCTTTCTCTTTCTCTCCCTCTCTCATTTCCTCCCCCTCCCTCTCCCTCTCCCTCTACTTCTCTTTCTCTTTCTCTTTCTCTTTCTCTCCCCTTCCCTCTCCCTCTCCCTCTCCCTCGCCCTCTCTTTCTCTCTTACTCTCTCATTTCCTTCCCCTCCCTCTCCCTCTCTCCTAAACAAGCAAAAAAGAAAGTGATTCAAACAACAAACAACCAAACCCGTCATGAGAGAGAGAATGCACACTCTCTCTCTCACCCTCTCCCTCTCCCTCTCGTTCTCTTTCTCTCCCTCTCTCATTTCCTTCCCCTCCCTCTCCCTCTCCCTCTCTTTCTCTTTTTCTCCCTCTCCCTCTCTATCTCTCTTTCTCTCTCATTTCCTAAACAAGCAAAAAATAAAGTGAGTTAAACATCCTCCAAGCAAAAGGGAGAGGGAGAGATACAATGCACTCTCCCTCTCTTTCTCTTTCTATCCCTCTCTCATTTCCTTCCCCTCCCTCTCCCTCTCTCTCTCTTTCTCTCTCATTTCATCTCCTAAACAAGCAAAAAATAAAGTGATTTAAACATTAAACAAGCAAAAGGGAGAGGGAGAGAGAGAATGCACTCTCCCTCCTTCTCCCTCTCTTTCTCTTTCTCTCCCTCTCTCATTTCCTCCCCCTCCCTCTCCCTCTCCCTCTCTTTCTCTTTCTCTTTCTCTTTCTCTCCCTCTCCCTCTCCCTCTCTTTCTCTCTTACTCTCTCATTTCCTCTCCTAAACAAGCAAAAAAGAAAGTGATTTAAACATTAAACAAGCAAAAGGGAGAGAGAGAGAGAATTCACTCTCCCTCTCTTTCTCTTTCTCTCCCTCTCCCTCTCCCTCTCCCTCTCTTTCTCTCCCTCTCTCTCCCTCTCCCTCTCCTTCTCTTTCATTTCCTCTCCTAAACAAGCAAAAGAGAACGATTTAAACCTTCAACAAGCAAAAGAAAGAGAGAGGGAGACTCATCAATGAGATATGGCGAGCGTGGGGCGGCTTCTCTTTGCAATGAGGGCTCCTCCTCTCCTTCACGAACAACGGCGGCGGCAGCGGCGGCGGTAGCAAGTCTTCTTCCTCTTCTTCTCTCACAAAGCCTTCGCTCTCTCCCTCACTCTCGCTCTCAAAATTCGAAGCAAAAGAAATGAAAACGAAGCTCGGGTTTCGGCCGCGTTTTTTTTCCTGCGGCGTCGCTAAATAGCGACGCCGATATCCGCCGTCACTAATCGGCGTCGCTAATTGCCCAATTCCTTGTAGTGATTCTATTTTGCATTCTCCTCTTGAACTATTCAGAGAACTTTAATGCTAAATATTATATCTTCATTGTTTGTGTGGTGCACTTGTAGGGTAGGTCCTTAAGAAAGTCCAATATTGATGTGCATGTATTGGGGGAGCAGATAAATCCTAGAATCACATGCCCGTTGCAATAGATGGTGGGAACAAGTCCCACCATATGCCATAGGAAGGGATAGCAAGACTAGCACATCTAGTGGGAGGTGGAGAGGACACTATCTTGGAGGAGCCAAATGAGTCAAGGACACACAAGGAAAAGCCAAGTCAAGAAGAAACAATGGTGTTTTACAATGACGGTGTGGAAACAATCTTAGAATTCCACACTAAAATTTTGAGGGAGAGGAAGAGAAAAGGCAGTGGCTAGTGTGCCACTCCAAAGAAGACCAATGTTTTTGCATAGTTTGTAGTGCCTAACCAAGGAGGTAAAATGACCAAGAATTGTTCACCTCTTTAGAAAAGTCCTAACTTTGAAGATCCTAATAGTAAACCCCCCAAACGAAATGCTCGAAATAGATTCTTGTAGCCTATATACCCCTTTGAAGCTTTGACTTTGCTTGCTCCATAGCCTTCTATAGCCTATGGATGTACTGTAGCTACTTTTTTAATTTATAAATCCAATAATAATGGAACAATGATGTGTATAGTTCTCTATTCATTTTTGCACATTATATACATTATGGTTTCATTTATGGTCAATCATCCTCTATCCCTTTTCACATATAACTAGTCTTCCTCTCTTCTCCACTTCTAATGCTTACTCCTTTAAAGTAGGCCTTTTTACCTTGCAACGGGGTTTGAAATGGATGCACAATATTTTTCCTATTTGGCCAAAATGATATCTAGTATGTGCTACTCACATATCTAGTATCTTCATATTTAGCCAAAGTGATACTGGACAATTTAGTGCTACCCACATTTATATGCAATTTGTATGGGAGTGAGCATGACACTCAAATTTTTCCTTGCCTATTATTTGTGTATTAAATGTTATAATCAACTTTACAATAGACTGGACTTACCTTGAATGTGTCAAATTGAGTAGAAATATAATCTTAAGAGACTTTGAGGCCTTAAATATCTTCAATAAGTATATTCTTTTTTTCTTAGGCCTCATCGTGATACCTACTAACTATTTTGGATTCTTTATCATTATCTTCTACTTTTAGTACTTATTTTTATATAGTGGCTACTATTGTTCGTAGCTTGTAATTGATTATTTGTATAACTTCAACTCCCTTGGTGGATTTCTTAACACATTGCAACTACTATCTTTACAAGTTAGTACTTTTAGGAACAACTATTTTTTACTATTCTTGGATTAGTCTATCATATGTCGATTGAGACAAAAAACATCCCTCTTATTTTCTATGTGCTTCTAAGCCAAGAGGATGTGGGGAAATACATGTTACTTGAAAGAACATTCAAGTGTACTCTAAGTATAACATTCAAGTGTAGTCTATCCATATTCTCTCACCAAGGTCCATCAAATTCTTTGAATTTCATGAGAGGGACAAGAGACCTGAAGTTAACTCCAACACAAATAAAGCAAAAGGAAATAAAAAATATGCAGGGCAAAGACGGAAAAAGCATAGCTCGATTGAAGAAAGAAGAGGAGAAAAGGCCAAAAGCGCAAGGGCAACCTTAAAAATTCCAAGGCAAATGCAAAAGGGAAAAGGTGCATTTTAAAATACAAAGGCGCACCCTGAAATATTGTAAAAGAGTGCCAGGCAGTGGAAAATCCGAAAAGCTAAAACAGAAGACAAAGACAAAGGCCAAGGCAAAGAGAAATGGAAGACAAAGGCACACAAGGAAAGTGCAAGTCAAAACTTTCGTAAAAGAGAGCAAGCGCATCATGGTTCAATTCAAGGAGCATTGGGCTCTCACCTATGCAATTTGTAAATGTAGATGGGCGGTGGAAAGGAAGCTAGGAAGATAGAAGGACAATGGGAAAAAGGGCCTACTAGGCTACAGCTGGCCATGTAAAAAATGGAAAAGGGGATGACAGCCCAAAAGGCATTTAGGGTTTTGTATATAAAGTTGAAAAGTGAATGAGAAGCTCATTCTTGTGTGTGGCAAAAAGTGGCTCTCTTCTTCTTCTTCTTCTTCTTCTTCTTCTTCTTCTTCTTCTTCTTGCTTGCTTGAGCTTGTGCTTGAGAGAGGGAGTATGAGAGTGTAAGGGAGTGAGTATGTGAGGGTGAGGGACCATGGGGTGGAGAAGCTCTCCATCTTCTCCTCTCTTCTTCTCTTCTCTTCTCTTCTCTTCTCTTGATCGCGGTGATGGAGCTTGGAGCGTGGAGCTTTATGATGGAGCTTGCTTGAAGCTTGCACTTGGATCGTGGAGCTACCGGAGTGTGTGGGAGAGGAGATAACTCGAACGGCATGGAGGTAAGCTCACTACACCCGTAGATATGGATGGCGCATCGACTATGTGAGAGGTAGCCATTAGTGCTCAGCTTGGAACGCTTGAAACAATAAGCGGTCCGTGGGCCTTGGCGGTTGAGCGAAAGCTCCCACATTTTGGTTCTGTTGTCGGGACCAATGGATTCAAGCCTTGAGCGCTTCCATGCTTCAAATCGAGCATCGAAGTAAGGGTTTTCCCCGAACCGGTGCTTGAGATAGGTAGGAAGTGAGGGGATTGAAGATGGTATTCTATCTCCTTGGCAAGTAGGCTTTTTAATTTTTTGAGATTTATGTTGTGAGATGGAGTAGTGTAGGTATTTACATTGTGATTTGGATGCATTAGAGTAGGAGAAAACAAAGAAAAACAAAGAAAATAAGCATTAGGGTTTACTGTTGTAAAATAGGGCAAAAATTATGCAAAAAATGGTAAAAAGCTCTCTTGTGATGCCTAAGATCGGCAAGTGAGTGATTGGCGGCATCAATACCATACCGGGGAAGGGGTATAAGGGCCAAGAGTGGCAAGAAAGGCCACATTGTGCATTGCAGGGTTTCAGGAGAGCAGGAGAGAAGAGGAAAGCTTCGTGAGTGGATCCGCTTCGATCTTGTCATCCAAGAGATATTTGCCCGACCCAGGTAATCCTGCACCTTCCCCTACACGAGTAGGTCGGATCTGGAGCTGCTTGACTAGGGGGAAGGCCTCCAACACTCGGCATGGAAAAATTTCTAAGGACTGATGAAAAAAACACGCCGCGCTCGGTGTTTTGAGTGACGGCGACTCTGGGCCGAGTCCCAGAGTCGGCCGTCCGAACGCTCGACAACCACCCGAACACCCACCACTCGACCCGTTCGAATTGAGCACTTAGACTGACTTGGAATTAGGCCCACTTGGCCCTCCTAACTCGGCCTCGGCCCACTCAACCCTCGAACATCTAGGTTCGGACTGAATTTGGACATTCGGAGAGTTACATACGGCCCCTTCTACTCGGCCCTCGGATGGTCCGAATCGGGCATTCGGCCCCTATAATTCGGACCTGTTGGGCCGAATTTAGATTTTTTTAAATTTTAACCTGAACACAGTGAAACTGACCAAGAGACCATATAGAGCCAAAACCATATCATAGATCAATCACTAGGCTGAAACTTAGAGCAAGTAGTTAAAAATTTGGTTGTAAACGGTCTTTCAAATCACGAATGGCATTTACCGTAACAGCCCTGCGGGCTGGGGGGGATTGCTTCCCCTGGACCTCTACAGAGGGATCTCTTCTCCCTCCGCACCTCCCCCAAGTAGGTCAGAGAGAAAATGCGCACCGTGATAGGTCAGAGAGACACTAGTGTAGTAACAACTCTACATAAACATGGACTCTCACTGACAAAACAACACCCAAAAGCCCATACCCGAACCGAGAGAAACAGAGACCCTACAACCTCAATGGGCCAATCTAGCCAACAAGGGCAAAAAGGCCACACTACAAAAACACATATGTGTTGCATTCGGACTGCATTTAGTCAAAGCGAAAAGCAACAACATCAAGCTGCAATAGCGAGAATGACTAGATATGGCGGTCCTGACAATAGATGCTCCTTGAATAGCACCGCACTGACGAGCCAAGACATCAGTGGAGAATCCACATCTAGTCGCGTAGTTGGGGACTCAAGGGCATTTGTCAGAAGGCTTAAATTTACAAGCCAAGACCCAGAAGATGAAGACACAGTACCATCTACTTATCTTATGGTCACACTCACCGCGAAAAGAGAGCATACTATCGATGCTCTGATTGATGAAGGAGCAAATTTTAATGACTTGACCTATAAGGCATAGACCCTACTAGGCCAACTAGAGCTGACACCGACTAGTGCAACTCTTAGCCCTTATGGGGACCTCCACAAGCACTCATAGGGAAGTGCAATATCCTTGCAATGATTGAAACTGAGAGCTTGCCTATCCTATTTCATGTTCCTCCAAATAGTGCTAAATATGGTAAGGAAACCCTCCTAGGAAGACCCTTGAAAAGGGCGAAAAAATGTGAGGCTGACTATGTAGCACAGAGGATACACCTGACACTAGCGAGTGTGACGATAGTCACAACCTTTAGCAAGGGTGACCTCATCAAACCTCGAGGGAAGGGCAATGAGCATTCTGGCATACCAAGAAAGTTTAGTAATGAGAGCAAGGAGTTGTTGAAAGAGTTGATACAAGCACAGGTTGAACGAAGAGAACCAGTGAGTGAGGCCATACTTGAAACAAAAAAGTTAGGAGACAAGGCCAAGGATAGGGTTTGGACTTGCAAATATCATAGAAGACCACGAAAGAAGCCTAAGCCTTATAGACAAAGGCATCAATGGAGAGCTAGCACAATGCCACGATGGATATCCAAGGCCTTGCTTCATGCTCAAGGGTATTATGCAGGCAACCGATGGATTTGGGTACCAAAACCCCCTGCTAAACCACCTCTACCAGAACCCCAAATTTTGTCAAAAGCAAAGAGGCATAGGAGGAAGCCTAAACGAAAATCCAAGTCTCGAATCAAAAATATTGGAGTGATTGAGCCCCTCACGATTGAAATCAAGAAACCAAACATGACCTATCAAAAATTTGGATCCTCAGCCTAGGATGCTTACTAAGCAGATATCATATGTAGCCATTGAGCGTGCACAAAAGCCATTAGTGCCTAAAGAGCCTTTGATTTTCCAAGGGGATAATAGGCATCATGGGCACAATATTGCTCAGGGAAAGGCTGATCCCTCAACAAAGCAAATGGCACAATCGTCTAAAAGCCTCGAGCAAATCATTCATCCAGTGCCAAGTCCACCTACGAGTCCTTGATCTCCTACATCCTCTTTCTCCAAACGGACACAGGAAGCACAACAGTGGTCGTCAATGCCGGCTATTAATCCCCAATCTCTATCTCCATCAAAGCTTCCAGATGTCCAAGAGGCAGGACACAATACCACCCTTAGCTCTCGACCTAAGGATATGCCTGTGCAACCCACCGTGGCTAGCTCAACTGATACTCGA
Source organism: Lygodium microphyllum (assembly GCF_053477565.2). Lineage (NCBI taxonomy): Eukaryota > Viridiplantae > Streptophyta > Polypodiopsida > Schizaeales > Lygodiaceae > Lygodium > Lygodium microphyllum. The sequence goes on along the minus strand of NC_141140.1, from coordinate 3,843,905 downwards.
TCTACGCAAGTGAATGCTCTAAGGGCAACAAAAGACACGACCACTTCCAATTACCCTAAAGACCTGACACAGCAATTTACCGAGAGTAGCCAGCCCACTGGATTAGCCGTTACTACTTCCAATCAGGGATCACAGCAGTCATAGCCCTTAGCTGTGACAATGCCCCTTACGGAACGTGTCCTTAATAGTGTACCTATGAAGGAGGTGTTGCAACCAACTTCCTTGAAAACTCCAGCACTTCCAAAGTGCCTAAAGCCTAGGCTAGAGGAGTTAAACACATGGGAATTGGCTAAAGAACTAGATTCTTCCAAAAGGGAGACAGTTGTACCCTCACAACCAGTCAAGGCTAGTCAGCAAGCCATGGCTACGACCCATGTGGACACCCTAGAGACAGGAAATGCTAAGGCCCAACCAAGCAAAACAACAATTAACCTAGTCCAGGGCCCTGAGATGTTGAGAGATGCACCTTCACTAACCAAGAAAAAGAGGAGAAAACAGCAAAAACAACAACAATTGCAGGTAGTTAAGAACCCCAAGAACATTGGAACGAAGAGCGCTGGAGAGTTGATGAATAAAGCATCGAGTCCACCCACCAATGAACCCATTGACGCCTCCCCTAACAACGGGGAAACCTCAGACACATCCGTGTGCTCTGAAAAATCAAAGCAGTCGTTACCATCAATGGCTGCTTGCAACACTCAATCCATCGACAATAGAACTTGCATTGACCAGTCAAGAGTGGATATAACACTGAAACAGGGTGACAAACCTATACCAGTCACATCCAAGGAAAACAATGACGTAATAACGAAGCCTCAGGAGAAACATGGAAACCCCAAGAGCGTCAGACATCCTAGCGTTGACCGATCCTTCTCATCTAGGCCTGAGCCCCCACCCCAGCTACGCTAAATCCCAGGCAAACTCCTAGAACCTTGCATGAGATAGCAACCGAGCAAGCCCTCATTGAACATAGAAGTGTCACCGAATGCTTAACTGAGTTGGATGCCAAGCTCAAGGTGTTCGCACGTGTCTATGTCCTGGCAAACATGCGTGCATTCCCTAAAGAGCAGCTCGGAGAATACTTGCTATTTCCCTTATCTTGGTAAGAGCAAGAACATCTTGATGAGCACTATAACAGGCTCCTGTATGAACGCATGCTACTCATCTTGGGTGAGGAAGCCGACGAACTATGCTTAACTGTCACATCCAATGATGCGCTCTGCCAACCAAATCTCTTAGAGATAAAGCAACTAAAGTGACTGTTAGAGGGGCGAAGTCAATTTGAGTGGCATTGATGTGAAACCTGCATTGCGATGGCCGAACTAGGAGCTTAGATCATGACAGTCTCTGAGGACCGACTGGCCAAATGGCGGTCTCATAGAGACCCCACCTATGTGGCACCAACCTCCCTCCGAGTGCTGACTACCATTCAGGGTATGGACTTAGCTGAACCTAGCCAAGAGGACTCACTGTTTGATAAGGTTCTCACTGAGGAGGAGCTACATGTTGCGAGTAGACTCAGACAAGGTTCCATGTTACTCGATGTTGCAAAATATCTATCGGTATTGAGTAAGCTGCCCATGAGTATTGGATGCGTGTGCCACGCTCCAGTACAATCCGAAGTTCTATAGCTAGTTTTTATCCTCATAAAGTGACATGGATCCATGGATATGTATATAAATAAACAATAACTTTTGTCACCCCAAGCCCAGACAGAAGAGTTGGGGCCAATAGGCTAGCTCGTCCAGGTCCCCCTCTCACATGACCATTTCCACCTTCGGGCGAAGGGCATGCACCCTGCATTGCCACCGTGGAAAGCCCTGAGCAACATCTCTGATGTTGTAAGTAGGATGCAGTCTCTTTCTATACACCTTTCCCTTTCCAGTCTATCCTTCCGAGGATGATCCCTACCCAATCCCATGACCACCCACCACCGATGTAACTCGGCATGAGCCAAGATGTGCTAATGGCTAGAGGCTAAATGGACACCATCATGGGGGCCATCCCTCTACAATAAGTACAATACGTTCCACCCCTCCTCTTCTAGTCATATGCGTTTGATAACCCACACTGTAATCTCTCCCATGCGAACGATCTTATTCCGTATCAAGGGCTAACCCTTGGGTTGCATCTTGCAGGCCCCCCATAAGAGAAACATGGAGAACCTCGGGTAGCTGGCTTGCAGAGACGCTCTTTGCGGACGACGGGAACATGCAGCACACGCCCCTCCGTTGGTGCGCTACGTGCCCACTCTCAAAAGATATGCAAAGAAAAGAGGTCCTAAGCGGCACCGCCTCGGACGAAGGCCGAAGAATCCTTAGGCCAAGAAAGTTGAAGCTCAAAGAAGCACGCAAGATGTGGCAACACCAGTTGCAAAAACCCCCAACGTACGCTTAAGCACTAGATGCTCAAGGGCAGAAAGGGTAGCCTGGGACAGGGAAGAATTTAATGAATTTTTTAAAGGCATTTTGGAAACGGTGGCAGCTCGGGATTGCACCATTCATGTCCCGGCCGACATGTGCCTTGCCCAACCTCACGGGAGCCCCGCACCAGCAGAGCCCCAGTCGCCTAACCACCCGAACTCACCCCGCCTAGTGCAAATCAACTAAGCCCCTATGATGTACAAGTACTTTGACAAGTCATCATGCCATAACTTTTTGTCTTTTGATGAGTAAAGGGGCAAGCTCCCCACTTGTACACACTTCCTTGACCTATCGTTAATTTATGTGACCTTAACAAGCAATGGAATAGGCATTGCAATAGACATCATGGCATTTTGAAAAATTATGTCTTAACATGATTGCATTTGTTCGATGTACTTAATGCAAGCAAGCATATACTCTCACGAAGTGACAAGTGGATGCAGGATGACATAGGTCTTCGTGCAAACGTGTTCAACGACCAGGCCACCGCAAGACCACCAACCGCACAAGAACCGCAACAAAGACACGCTATTGAATGCGAAAAATCACCCTTGCGAGTGCCCACATCGCACAAACCAAAGCATAGTCATGGGCTACACTCTCTTCTTGGGTCAAGCTCTATAGTGAGCTCATGATGGGTGTCACCTCAATCGTACCAATATCGCAACAACGGCTCCTCTAACAACGGGGCTAGGGCGCAATCATCACCGTCCTGCCCATTTCCTGAGCCTTCGAAGCTTGATATGTCCCAACCCATGGAAAGGCTTATAGCCTCAACATATTGCAATGGTTGTACTTAGGCAAAAAAAAAAAAAGGAGAAAAGAAAAGAACACAAAAAGAACGAAAAGATAAGAAGCACCCACGATCACATCACCGCACCTAGGGGTCTTCAAATTAGGTGCGTCTAGTGACCAAAATCGGGTGGCTCCATCCCTAGTCCTCTAGCACCCCCCACAATGGTTCAGGGCACATCAAGGGCAGGACAGGCCTAAGGAGCTTCTCTCACCTATGGTTAAGACCTGTCACCCTGACCCATTCTCACCATTCCCTCTTACACTCTGCCTTAAAACCATGGCAATCAATTGGGGCACACACCGCGAAAAGGGCCATGAACAATACACCATCCTCATCACACAGGCCCAATGTCTCCCACTTAAGGCTAGTCAGTATCCGTGTGTTCTATCCTGCTATGTCGTGCAATCACAATGCACAGGATGTTGCACCCACCTTCACGTGTACTTCTTTCCATCATTGACCACTTTGCTTCATCCACACGACGTTATGAGAAACCAGCCTGCGGTTTTCTACCTACGTAATATCTAAGTATGCACGTACACTCACATAATATCTGCACCAAAGTCAATACACAGTTTGGGTCCTCAAGTGTAGGACAATACTCCAGGCTTGCTTAGAGTTCGACATGTCTCCCAAACTAATCAAATATGTCTTGTGCACGCTAAGAAGACTAGCACTACCCCTTAGGGAGAGACCACCTGAGATGTTTTCCAATTGCAAGTATTAAAACTCCAACGAAAGTGCCGTTAGCTCTACATCAACACTCAAATCTGACCTCTTGTCCTTTACTTCATCATGCCAGACCACCAGAGAATCATCATGAACATATTCAGCATGAGCATCCCAAAAACACCAACACCCGTGCCAGCTATGTGTGACCATTCCCAACAAAAAGTAGCCCTAAGGCCACCTACAACCATCATATCACCAGCCAATCAGAACAACAAAGTGCCACCAACGACCTTCATCCGCACCAGCATCAGAACTCCTTCAAGGCAAACCACAATAGTCCTTTCCACCCACGTCTTTGGTGCAAGCTCCGCATGCTACCTTTGATGAAGAGTGCCATGGGACTGGCACTCCTCTAGTAGGGGGGTAATGTTAACTCCAACACAAAGAAAGCAAAAGGAAATAAAAAAGATGTAGGGCAAAGACGGAAAAAACGTATCCCGACTGAAGAAAGAAGAGGAGAAAAGGCCAAAAGCGCAAGGGCAACCTTAAAAAGTCCAAGACAAATGCAAAAGGGGAAAGGTGCATTTTAAAATACAAAGGCGTATCCTGAAATCTTGTAAAAGAGTGCCAGGCAGTGGAAAATCCAGAAAGCTAAAACAGAAGACAAAGACAAAGGCCAAGGCAAAGAGAAACGGAAGACAAAGGTGCACAAGGAAAGTGCAAGTTAAAACTTTCGTAAAAGAGGGCAAGTGCATCATGGTTCAATTCAAGGAGCGCCGGGCTCTCACCCGCGGTCTCTCACCGGTGCAATTTGTAAATGTAGATGGGCGGTGGAAAGGAAGCTAGGAATATAGAAGGACAATGGGAAAAAGGGCCGGCCATGTAAAAAAGGGAAAAGAGGATGACCGCCCAAAAGGGATTTAGGGTTTTGTATATTAAGTTGAAAAGTGAATGAGAAGCTAATTCTTGTGTGTGGCAAAAAGTGGCTCTCCTCTTCTTCTTCTTCTTCTTCTTCTTGCTTGCTTGAGCTTGTGCTTGAGAGAGGGAGTGTGAGAGTGTGAGGGAGTGAGTGTGTGAAGTTGAGGGACTGTGGGGTGGAGAAGCTCTCCATCTTCTCCTCTCTTCTTCTCTTCTCTTCTCTTCTCTTCTCTTCTCTTGCTCGCGGTGATGGAACTTGGAGCGTGGAGCTTGAGGATGGAGCTTGCTTGAAGCTTGCACTTGGATCGTGGAGCTACCGGAGTGTGTGGGAGAGGAGGTAACTCGAACGGCATGGAGGTAAGCTCACTACACCCGTAGATATGGATGGCGCGTCGGCTATGTAAGAGGTAGCCATTAGTGCTCGGCTTTGAACGTTTGAAACAATAAGCGGTCCATGGGCCTTGGCAGTTGAGCGAAAGCTCCCACACCTGAGTAGCATTGGCTTTCTTCATTGGAAAAAGAGACTTCTACTATCTCACTCATAACATGGGCAATAACTAATAGGTACTAGTTCAAGAAGGGGATGTGAGGCAGCATCTTCAGGATCTCTTGTATGGAAAGGAGGCATGAGTGGTAGTTAGTTAAGGAAGAATTTTTACGTATACTCTTTACTTGTGGAAGAGTTCTTGCATGAAATACTAATGGTGGTAAGTCATTTTCATTATTAAGAATGCATAATTAGTATTTGAAGAGGAGGCCTTTTTAGGATATTGAGATAAGGAAAAGCACACATGGAGTAGACTCTCACAAAGAAGTCAAAGTTAATGGCTACAATAAACTCAAATATGAGAAGGAAGATACATGTGGTTCCACAAAGGCATGCATCATAGACTAGATGACTAGAAAGCCACAAATTGATATTATCAAGAAGCAACAACACTCCGTCCATCGCACACCCATGGACTCTTCTAATGGTTGCAATAGGTGATTGATACACACTTTTCTTACCATTTTCTCAAAGTCTAAGATTTCTTAATCAATTATCTGCGATTGAAACTTGCCGAAGCGTCGTACATGTTCTATAGACAGGTGACACTTTTGTCTAATTGCTATCTTGCATTAAGAGCAAGGATATGGGACACATTGATTAAGATATGCCTCGCGATCTTGAACATCATGACCTTCATCGTTTTTCATTTTGTCTACATTACGACAAACACTTTGTCTAAGTTTAGGCAAGGAAGTGGTGGCTTCTGAGGAAGACATCTCTTGCTCTCCAAATTTGTCATATGTTCGGTGTGTCGTACACTAGGTAATAAAAGGCTTTATTGCCTAATTTGTCATTTTTGGCTAGTAAGGCTCATTTAGTGATGTGGACTCTATTGCATGGTGTGTAAGCTTAAGAATATTTTTTATGATAAGGTCCATTTTTCACAATCTCTTTTCTTTGTCTAAGCTATGATTGTAGGGGTTTCTAGAGTCACACTACAAGATATAGGCCTTATACCGACATTAAAAGCGAAAAAAATATAAATAAAGAAATTTGCCCCCGTCGTCGCAAATAACATCGTTATTGGCAACACCATAGAACAGTCGGTATTAGCATCGTTATCAGCATCATTAGACGCAAATAACAACGCTTTGCGATGCTAATAACGACACCAATAATGATGCATGCAGGTAAATTTGCGATACTAATAGTAGCGGTAACAGGGGGAAAAAAAATCTGGCAGGGCAGCTCACATATAGCACTATGTGCTTTATTTGGGCCATACAAAAATAGTTTCTGCACTGTGTACAATGCTCATGTAAATAAAGACAAAGTGTACTTAAATCATAACACTGATATCATGAAATAAATACATGATTGCATAATGAAAGTGACTGGTACAATCATGGCAAGATATCACTACTACATAGAAAATGTCTACACAGATCAGGTGACCAAAAAATAAGGATGTGTGAGCTCCAAGGATCCAAGGGCGAGCTATATATCCTCATCATCTGAAAGCTCATCCCACCGCAAAGGAGCATCGAACGAACTCTACTAAAAAAGAAACAACTATACATGAGTCCACCATACAATAATGCATTCTAATTAAACATGGTAACTATGGACAAGAAAGATGAGTGACTTATTGAGCCACCACGTCTATACAATCGGTCAATCAATGCAATGAGAGCATGTCTCTCTACATATCGAGTCTCAAGGCCAATCGGATCGCGATTTGTAATGGAGTGCTACGAAGAAAACAAAATACTAAGTGTTAGAAACATGATTGTCATCAGTACAAAAAATATTGCAAAAAAATAAGCAAGCAAAACAAAAGAAAAACTTACAAAGTCCTCGACATATGTCCTATGGCCGCTACTCCCAAGATGATGGACCACTCCAGCATCTAATCGTGCCCTCGCCGCCTCGCACTACTAACTGCAACGTCCTGGAGAATCTGTAAGCCTCCTCCCTCAATCGGCGCCAGTCGTCCGCGTCTAGCCACTTGGGCTTTGCAGCCCCACTCTTGAGTGCCTTGCGTGTGTCCGATCGTTTGTGTGACATATATGCACACATGCACTCCATCATCCAGCCCATAGAAAACCTATCTATTGTGGCTGGAACCGGAAACTCCTCATGCAAGGATGCTACTATGTAGTCCTTGATCCCCTTCGGCATGTTTTTCCAATGATCTAAGATGTTGTGCCAAAAAACTTCTTGGCAGAACTGTCTCATGCGAGCCATCACCCTCCTCCCCTCATCATTCATGATGATGGCTCCTGACCTATCATCGACAAGATAGGCATACCCCTCTAGGGTATGCCTAAGATGGGTCCTCTCCCGCCTGCGACCACACTCTTGGGCATATCCAGGAGAACCATGTACATCTGGTGTATCGATCGGGGTAGTATCTATCGGTGTAGCACCCATAGGGGTGCCACCTGCTACAGATGGTCGGAGTAACTGGAGTAGATGTCCCCACAGGTGTGACAAATCCTGGAGGTGATGCAACTTCAACAGAACGATGAGATGGAGACACTGCATTCGTGCCTCCACAGCAACCACCTGAGCCACGCCCTCTAAAACCTCCACGAAAGCGAGGAGTAGCACCTGTGTCCCGTGCCGACTACGGGCTCACTACCTTCCTATCTCTCTAGCATCCCCCTGACCCTGAAGCACTCCTTCCCTCTGGCCCAAGTCTGGAGCGTCAATCTCGTCTGCTCAAAGCTGAAGCATCTGATCGCGCCGAAGTGGATCTAATAGAGCGGCTTAACGATGTCCAAGATAGCTCTTGGTCCTCCATGTCTTTGAATCTCGCCATCTAATCTAGAGACATGCATGTGAAGATATCATGAAACTCCTCATCGCTCATTCCTCGACTCATCTTGATGATCTAAGTATCCACAAAGATCACCTGCACCACAGACAAAAAATGATGTTAGTATAATCAATTTAAATCATACAAAGCATAGTAATATAAATCCTAAAAAATGATCTCACTTAAAATGCATATCTTATGTACCCTTATAAGTGATTAGTCAACGAATTGAGTAAGTGGATGCTCCAAGTATGAAGTATCCTATGGTCCCATGTCAATCTCCTGACACAACTCCGCATACACTAGAAGGTCGATAGACATGTCACTACAAAAGGATGAGTCCACCTCGTTCTCAAGACTCCTGTATTTCCATCATTGTTACCTGATGCTAGCTCCTCTATATGGTCCAAGCTTTTGGTGGCCTCCACCCCTTGCAATATTGATCCCTCTATTTGCATATTGTCCTCATCTATGCTCGGAGCATAGCTTTAATTATATATTCTCGCACTTCCAGGAGCTGAAGGTATAACATACTACCATCGAGGTTGTACGGGGTTTGGATAGAAGATTACATATTCACAAACACGTACAAGAGAGATTAAACTATTGTGACATGTACCATGTCGTAATACAATTAACAAACAAATGAGTTCATGCACCTGTTCACAATGGGCCGGCAATACAAAGGTGTCGCGTAAATCCGTCCATTTTGTTTTGGAATTTATTTCAAGAAATCCAGATGGACCTCGTCAAACTGTTGCTCCAGCTCCTTCAAGTACCACTTTGAACCACTGCACATCCAATAGTATCATGGAGAAGCTATAGTAATCTACTGTAACAATGCTTTGTAAGTTTCCAAAATACTCCATCTCATCTATAATTGTGTTTGGATCCGTTGCTCGTCATCGGCTCTCTTGCTTGAACCTTGCCATGATACCACAATCTGTTGTGGAGTGTATTTTGTCAATACAATCCATGCAAAAATGTCGCCCGCACGACAACGCTGCACTATATATTTTGTACTGTAAATTGAAACACTAAAATTAGGTGTTGCATATAAAATATAGATACAACAAATCCTAAATACGTCATCACCTTTGGATTACATCTCCTTGAGAATTTCCACTCCTCGATTGAGACCTCTGCCCCTTCGCAAAACGCTGCTGTCAAAGCTCCATGCAACCATCGTGTTGACATGAACCGCAGCATCTCCTCCATGCCCTTGGGATATCGAATAGGTCAATGGCGCGTACTATGTCGAAATTTAGATCGCGCTTCCTCTCGATCTTGCCTAGCTTGCTAGTACCTGGCGAGCCATATCTCCATAGAGGCATGGTGCAACATACAAAAGCGATTCACCTTCTCCTCCATTGCAGTATCCATTGCTGGTATACCTGGCGAGCCACATCTCCATAGAGGCATGGTGCAACATACAAAAGCAATTCACCTTCTCCTCCATTGCAGTATCCATGTTTTTTTCTATCCCATTTCCAACCACCACATCTCCGGTCAGTCTATCATCATCCTTCAACAACCATAGCATATTGTTTTCGGGATCCACCGTTGGTAGCCATTATGAAATATGCACTAGTGTCTCAGACACCAACAAACCTTCAACCATGCTACCTTTTGGTTGAGCTCATTGTCGCACAAAGCCTTTCAAGGTTTTCATGAAGTGCTCCAAGAAGAACATCCATCGCATATGGACAGGTCCAGCAATCTCCACTTCATCTACAAGATGCACATGAAGGTGGATTTGTATCGTAAGCATGCTGGTAAGCAGGTACTCCTCAAAGAGACAGACCATCTCCACTGGTCCCCACCTCGCAGATTCAATAGAGGATGTTTTAATCTCCTTCTATGAGATCCATTGCACTAAAGTCGACAACTTGTAAATGGCCCCGTGTATTTTCGGAGTAAGCCATCTTGCGATAGCGATTAGTAGTACAAACTGCCACAAATGAGAAAGCATTATGAACAATGACTACACTCCAAATAGCAAAATGCACATGCCAATTACAATCCATTCGTAGTACAAACCTGACATATCTTATGCCAATCATAGAATTTTAGCCCTGATAATTGGTTGTCTTTAGAAAATGCAGATCTGAGAGAACGCATCATACCCATTGGAGTGCGGATAGACTTGACTATTTGCTTCACAATGCGCTCTTCTTTAGTGGATAAAATCCAAGAAGTGCAAGCTAGCTGCACGCGACCATCAGCACTCGATGGCCAAAGTGCCTCTATCTTGCCTTCCTCCTTCAAATCCATTCGTGCCCCTATAGTGTCTCTCTTTCTTGTGATGTGGCCCCATAGCAAGCTACCCATGTTCTTGAAAATATACATGGAATCCAACAAGTGGTTTGATCTATAAGTGGGTCCAATATGGTAACTTGTAGAAAACTGAGAACCGTCACATTCCGTTTGGATGTAACTCCGCGTCGTGGATCATTTTCAGCTCGTACCAGCTTACGGCATTCATATGTGTTTGAGGTTGTCCAAGAAAATCTTCCCTGAGTTCATGATCCTCTGGCAAGAAAGTGGCGTGTCCTTGATATACCATCTTCTTCATGGTTTGTGACCTTTGGGAGTCTAACTGTGGCCCACACAATGGACATGCATGATAACCTGAGGTAACCAGACCTGTTCCAATATCTCTATACAGTGAATACAAACTTGAATGAGCTATGATATATATTACCTATGAGAACAGAAGCCCATTTACCTGAGCACTCTTCGAATCTCGAAAAGTCATGCATCGTCCACATGAGAATGGCTCGAATATTGGCGGACCGTCGACCATCGCGCTTGCTCATATCTTGCACGGTGACCCCCTCCTCCCACAAAATCTTAAGCTCATCTACTAATGGATGAAGATACACATCCATATTTTTGACTTTGTAGCGGTTGGGGATGAGTAAGCTAAGGATGAGCTGTCATTTCTTCGTAGAAAGCCATGGAGTGATATTGTAGTTGACAAGGACTATAGGCCACACACTGTAAGAAGTTGAGCGCAGACTGAATGGGTTCACACCATCCATTGCAAGACCGAGCCGAAGATTCCTTGGCTCTCGGACAAAGCCTGGGAAGGTAGAGTCAATGTGGCTCCATGCACGTGAATCCGCTGATATTCGTTGAACTCTATCTGTGGACCTATTTTGCGCATGCCACGTTATCAAGCTTGGCATGCTGGACGTACAAAACATGTGGTTTAT